>NC_133505.1:119312500-120562500 GCF_049354715.1 Callithrix jacchus | reverse complement strand
GATTTACTTACAGTTATGTGGTTGATTTTAGAGTAAGTGCGATGTGGTGCTGAGAATAATGTATATTCTGTGGATTTCGAATTCTGAGTTCTGTAAATGTCTATTAAGTTTGCTTGGCCCAGATTGGCATTCAAGTCCTGGATTTCCTTGTTTGTTTTTTGTCTTGTTGATCTGTCTAATACTGAGAATGGAGTGTTAAAGTCTTCCACTATTATTGTGCAGGAGTATAAGTCTCCTTGTAGTTCTTTAAGGACTTGCTTTATGTATCTGGGTGCTCCTGTATTGGGTGCATATATATTTAGAATAGTTAGCTCTTCTTGTTGTGTTGATCCTTTTACCATTATGTAATGCCCTTCTTTGTCTCTTTTGATTTTTGTTGGTTTAAAGTCTGTTTTATCAGAGACTAGGATTGCAACCCCTGCTTTTTTTTTGCTCTCCATTTGCTTGGTAAATCTTCTTCCATTCTTTTATTTCAAGTCTATGTGTGTCTTTGCATGTGAGATGGGTCTCCCGAATACAGCACACTGATAGTTCTTGTCATTTTATCCAATTTGCCAGTCTCTGCCTTTTAATTGGCCATTTAGTCCATTTACATTGAATGTTAATATATTTATGTGTGAATTTTATCCTGCCATTTTATTACTGGTTGATTGTTTTGCCCTTTGGTTGGTGTAATTTCTTCATTGCATCATTGGTCTTTATCATTTGGTTCTTTTTTGCAGTGGCTGGTACGGAGTTTTCCTTTTTGTGTTTGGTGCTTCCTTCAGGAGCTCTTGTTGGGCAGGTCTGGTAGTGACAAAATCTCTCAGCAATTGTTTGTCCATAAAGGATTTTATTTCTCCATCACTTACGAAGCTTAGTTTGGCTGGATATGAAATTCTGGTTGAAAGTTCTTTTCTCTGTTGAATATTGGCCCCCACTCTCTTCTGGCTTGTAGGGTTTCTGCTGAGAGATCCACTGTGAGTCTGATGTGCTTCCCTTTGTGGGTGACCCGACCTTTCTCTCTGGCTGCCCTTAGTATTTTTTCCTTTGTTTCAACCCTGGTGAATCTGACGATTATGTAGCTTGGGGTTGCTCTTCTAGAGGAGTATCATTGTGGTGTTCTCTGTATTTCCTATATTTGAATGTTGGCTTGCCTTGCTAGGTTGGGGAAGTTCTCCTGGATAATATCCTGAAGAGTGTTTTTCAGCTTGGATTCATTCTCTCTGTCATCTTCTGGTACACCAATTAAATGTAGATTAGGTCTTTTCACATAATCCCATATTTCTTGAAGGCATTTTTCATTTTTTTTCACTCTTTGTTCTCTTTTCTTGCCTTCTTGTTTTCACTGAGTTGATGTTCAATCTCTGATATCCTTTCTTCTGCTTAATCTGTTCAGCTGTTGAAACTTTTGTATGCTTCTTGAAGTTCTTGCACTATGTTTTTCTGCTCCATCAAGTCATTTGTGTTCTTCTCAAAACCAGTTACTTCTAGTTAGCATTTCTTCTAACCTTTTTTCAAAGTTTTTAGTTTCTTTGCATTGGAATAGAACATCTTCCTTTAACTCAGAGAAGTTTGTTATTACTCACCTTCTGAGGCCTGCTTCTGTCAGTTCATCAAATTTTTTCTTCATCCAGTTCTGTTCCCTTGCTGGGAGGAGTTGTGATCTCATGATGGGGGAGAGGCGTTCTGGTTTTTGATGGTTCCATTCTTCTTGCACTAGTTTCTTCCCATCTCATTGGATTTATGTAATTTTGATCTCAGGTAGCTGCTTGTGGAGGCAGGCTTTCCTTTGTCTGCCTACAGAGGCGCTGCTCGGCCACCACGGGTTCAGTGGAGCTGCTGTGTCTTTCATTTACTCAGGAAAAGGCTTCTGCAATGGTGACTTCCCTTCCCTGACTGAGCTTGATCATTCCTGGTTGCTCTCTAACTGATGTTCTGGGTGCAAAACTCTGGAGTGAGACTTTTTTAGCCTGCTGGTTTTGTGTGGGGGGACCTGTCCTGCCATATGGGCTGTTTCCCCCTTTTCAGTTCCCCTTCTTTTTGGGGGTGGATGGCTCCATCCAGCTGGGTTTCTGGCTTTGGCGTCAGCCAATGCTTCTGCCTAGATCTATGCTGACAGCCCCAGTGCCAGCCGAAGTTGCTGTTCTGCCCTGTTCAGGTAGCTAGCTGAGGCTTTTCAGCCTGGTGAAGATCTCCTGTTCTGTGGGTTGTAGAGGGCTTGGGTGGAGTGCTGTATCTGAACCAAAGTCCCAGAGTGGGAGATCCCCTGGTCCTCCAGTCCGGTCAATTGCAGGCACCTCCTGGGTGGAGCAGTGCCCCGCTTTGCCTCACCTTGCCCTGTTTGGTTTATATCCACTGTCCAACCAGACCCACAAAATGAACCTGGTGCCTCATTTGGAATTGCGGAGACCACACGGCTTCTGCATCTCTCTCACTGGGATTTGCTTTCCAGAGCTGCCTCTTATTCGACTATCTTGAGATTGTTCCCCAGCACATTTCTTATAGCTTATGAGCCCAAATTGGGAGCCCACATGGGGTCACATGACCATTCTTAGCAGTAAGGAAGAATCAGAAAGTTAACATTTGATTTTCTGTTCTCCATTTGTGAGACATACAGCAAGAAAGAAGAGAGTTGGGAACAGTTTTTGGTTGGCCAAGCAATAGAATCTTCTCTGACAACTATTGCTATACAGTGTACTCTGAGTTTGCATGCGTATACACTCTTGACATTTTGTTTTTGACCATGTATTTATCTGTATATTTCATTTCCTCTATTCTTTTTTTTTTGAGATGGTGTTTTGCTCTTGCTTCCCAGGCTGGAGTGCAATGGCATGATCTCGGCTCACTCTCTGCCTCCTGGGTTCAAGTAATTCTCCTGCCTCAGCCTCCCAAATAGCTGGGACTACAGGCACATGCCACCACCCCCGGCTAATCTTTTTTGTATTTTTAGTGGAGACGAGGTTTCGCCATGTTAGCCAGGATGGTCTCTATCTCCTGATCTCGTGATCCACCCACCTCAGCCTCCCAAAGTGCTGAGATTACAAGCGTGAGCCACTGCACCAGGCCAGTTTCCTCTGTTTTTTAGGAAAGTACATGCACGGTTGATTACAATTTTTAAAAATAGATGTTTTCTTCTCTTTTTCTGTCAACCACGATCAACTTCTACTTAACTCATTCAACAAAAATGCTAGAATTTCAGTTTTCCTGAACAGGCAACACATTTCGACTAAAAAGAATATTTTCTTGTTTATGTCTAATTATCCTGGCAAGCATTACCCATGTGAAAGGAAATATAACAAAATTACCAGATGATTCCATTAGGATTTAGCAAAAGTTTTTCATTTTATCTTTTACGGGGGTGATAGAGCCTCATGTAAAGAAATATTTCCAAGAGACTTCATCAACCTGACTTAGAAATTCGGCAGCAAAATGTAGCACCTGCATATCAAAAATAGAATTAGTAATGATATCACTTGATGCAATGTTGAGAAAAAATAGTCAATTAAAGCAATAGGAATGCAACCAGAATGCTCTGCAGGAAGCATCATGTAATTCTGACTTCACAGTGACATGAAATTTTAAATGACAACTGTGCTAAATCAGGGAGCAGCAAACCCAGGCCATGTTTAAATTTAGTAACACTGAAAATAACTTTCTCCATAGCAGATTCTCTATGAATTAAAGGTGACCAACCACTTGTTTTTCTGTTCTGTTTAGAGATAATCAGGTACTCACTGTCTGCAGCATTGGTGTCTTCTCTTCTCAACGACATTTCTGGCAGCTACCCCAAGAGTCTCCTTGGCCTGTCTTAAAACCCTTGGAAATTAAAGAGAGAATCTACTACATATATTCCTTTGAAAGTTTCCCCCATATATGTTGAAAAATTTCTGAATGAGCACAAGGATTTCAAGGTAAGTGAATTTGTGAAGTAACACATTCTTGCATAACTCTTAACAACATCAAAAGTAATGATATATTTAAATAAAATATAAGAAAGTGAAAGTAACTATTAAATGTAAGAAAAATATCCATGTATGTGCAGTTCCACAGCAAAAAGGGAAATAAATAAAACATAATATTTAAAAACTGTTATATGTCATGTAAATGTAAATACAAGAAAATTAAAGTAGAGACCTTTACATTTGATAATCAGTATTACATTAAAAAGTGAAACATACTGTGGTTCTCAACGTTTAATGTGCACAGAAGTCACAGGAATTTGGCAGGAGGGATCCTTAAAATGCTGATCCCTAGGGATAGTTCACAGAAACGTAGATCCACGAGGGATGGGATGTGGCCTAAGATATGTATTTTTACATTTACCCACTCCCAGGTCATCCTGATGCCTGTGTGTCTTAGGCCTTTGAGAAACACTGAAATTGATATTCAATACAATCTATTTCTAATTTTCAAACTTTATGCTAAACATGATCTGTTATGTTGGTTGTGTCCTATAGTCATAGGCATAAATAAGGAAGGGGTAATTTTGTTACAGAAATGCTAGATTGATGCTCCCTTTTGACACCCCTAATTTGAGTTATTAATTTTGATTAATATTCCCTTTTAAAGTTCATTATGATGAGTTAATTTCCAGGAGTCACTGTCTCTCTTTCAGAGTGATAGTCCTGTCATTGTTCTCTTTAGCTGTTGCTCTGTTCTGTGTATTGTTTCAGTTTATTTAGAATTTTAGGGTTATTGTATCTAATTATAAGAAATTTCTAAAAGCTGAAAATAATGAGTAATTACTAGGATTGGCAAAGTATTTCTAAATTTTGAGGATTGTATCTTTTTCTCTTCATTTTGAAAGCCCAGCCTTAGATTTCAAAAGAACAAATCTGCTTAATACCCCTTTCCATTACATTTTTTCTTAGCAAATAAGAACTAATAAGTCATGTGATATATTTATCGATACTTACATGCACATTTGGTGAATATCACTTTATTGTATTTCTGTTTCCTATATGCAGTTTAGCAACTTCATTTTTATAATTTGTAATTTTAAGTTTACAAAAGACTTTTTTTTAAACTCCAGTAAATGTGTTTAGGAGGGACATATTTAGATCTTAAATTGTGATGATTTTTTTAAAGGTTCAATCTGATATTATCTTTATAGTGAAGAATTAAGTTTTTAATTAAAATCCTTTGATTGGATTCATAGACAGGTTTATAGACCTTTTTGTCTGTATTAGTCTTTGTGTACACTTGTTCACATTGTGTAGAATTTGTTATCCGTAATGTATCAAAAGGCAACCATGAACCCTCTATCAAAAAGAAGTATATCTTAATAGTGGCAATTAGCTATACATGTTAGCTGTTAGTTTTACACATAGAGAATTCAATATGGTCATATGCATAAAATAATGGAGTAATTTTTTCAAGTAATCAAAATTAAAAATTTACAGAATTGAATTAACTCTAATAATGAAGTTTCACACGCACTTGTTATTAGAATTGTGCTTGTTAGTACAATTGTCATACCCAAACATAGCCTAAAATGTATAGTTCACAAGTTTATCATTGGATAAAGTCTCCAAATAAAATTTCATAAAGCTTTGGTGGAAATAATCTGCATATTTCAATTTCAGACAAACCTATCTTTTCTTTTCTCTCTCCTTATTTTTTCTTTTTATTATTTTTCTGGAAAAAGGAAGAGTTGGAGAAAGAATGAATTGTGTCTTAAAGTGAATCATGTTCATTATCATTGGTGTATTTATCAGACTATGTTTTTATATTGCAGTTTCTTGACGAGAACTCACAATGTAGTTTCAGAGAACCTGAACAAGACAGTCTCAATATGCAGAAACCAAAACATGCAACAAAAGAATAAATTGCAGAAAATATATGGAATCATAGAAACATAAAGTTTCAGAGCAGAAATGGACCACTGAGATCTTCTAGTCTGGTCCCCTCATGTATAATACATTTTCTCTTTTAAGCCTGCCATATTAAAGTCTAACACAATAGCAGTAAACAACAATTGGGTCAGAGATGACATCAACAGAGAAGCTAAGTGAATGTTTTTCAGTAATGATTTATTCAGTAAGAAAAGTAGGGGAAAATTTTCCTCTAAGATGAAGACTGAAGATTTAGCTACCTAAGTACTTAAAGTTGAATTTAAAATTATTATAGTTATCAGGAGATAATCTTTTATGTCATTAATCTGGAAATGAAAATAACAAATTTTGGTTTAATTCAGGGTTGGCTAGCTTTATCTGAATATGTGATATTGAAAGGGAAAAATAACAAAAAGCAACATATACAGCTTTAGAACAGCAGAGCCACCTGGGGCCATCAGTATAGGAGAAAGTAGAATTAAATACATAAGTTATTGGGAGCATTGGTGTTATTATGAAACAATATAATAATGAAATCTGTGAGATATGCAAAATGATTAAAATGTGTTTATTATTCTCAACTTAAGGAGTCGGGAAGTTATTAAAGTTTATAAAGTAAAATTATTGACATAGAGAAATGTTCATAGTATACTGTAAATGAAAGCAAGAAGTTGCAAATTCATAATATGATGGGGTCCCATTTTATATTATTTTAAATACAGATGCATTGGGAGAAAGTTGAAATCAATCAAAACAATATTTACTCAAAACAACATTGATGGTTATCTTCAATTGATAAAATTATGATTGATATTTATCATTTCTCAGGGTTTGTGATACATTTTTTCTAAAGTACATATTATTGATGTAGCTTCAAAAAATATGTATTATTAGTGTCAGTTAATAATTTCTAAAGGGCCAGGAAAATATCCAGTTATCTGGAAAATTCACTTTTATAGATCCATAAGGAAGTCCTGTTAATGCTTGTTCTAAAGAACCTTAAAGTGAGGTTCTTGTATCTTTCAGAACTAAACTTGAGTATGAGAACAGAATGTCCAATTAGATCAAGATAATTTTTAGACATAATTCTTCATTTGTGTATTATTGTAGTGGAACAAAATTCTCCATGTTTTCTTCTTCATTAAACACTGATCATTTCAAATTATGACAATTAATTCCTTGGAAAGATTCTTTATTTCTTGTAACAATAAGACAATGTACTTTCAAGAATTCTCTAGCTATAATAGTTTGTTCCATTTGGAGGAAAATGTTATATGTTTGGTTACATTAGTGTTAATATGTCTTTGTTCTTTAATTCTCTAGTGTAACATATGGTTAGTTTCAGCATTATTACGACCAGCTGCAGTTAGCCTATGATTTCATTCATTCTCTCTGAATCCAAAGTAATTAGCTCTTTAGTTTAATGACAATATTTGTTAATGGGTTTTTAGGGCCAAATTCTGCTGTTAGAGAGTGGGTGGTATATTTGAAGATAAAATCTGGCCCTTATGTTGTAAGCATAAGCTGTGTAATTTTAATTCAGAATGATGGTCTACAGAGTTTGGGGTAGGAAAACTAAATGTGCATTTGTCTGAAGTATCTCATTTTCAAGAAACAAAATAAAAGTGACAGTTTATGTAGATGAACAGCAAACCCACTGAAAGTTCCCTGATACAGCTATCCTGCATGTGTTATTCTATAGCTAGAATACAGAGCAAAATAATTATCAGACTTTAGATACATTCTTTTATGTGACAGGATATGCATCGAGTTTTTTAAGTGTAGTGCAACAGTTTTGATCATTGTATTTTTGAAGGACTTGCTGAAGTGGAAAGAATCCTTGCCTGGGAGTCACTGGGGTGTTCAAAGTCTAACTCAGATTCCTAGTAGTGTCATGACTTTAGGAAAATATCTTCACCTTTGCCTGAACCTGATTCTTCATCCTAAAATGAGACTTTTACACCAGATGATCCCAGAGGGCCCCTCCAGCCCTAAAATGATAAGTCTAACTTGCTTTAAAAGAGCACTAAAAGGATGGTTGGGAAGACACAGTGACTTGAGCTAACTGAACAAACAAAACATCAAGTCTACTAGAAGTTACTTGGGGACATTTTGGCCTTAAGAATTTTCCTTCAATGCCTTGTAACTTTTATCCTGGAGTAGAGAAATATTTGAAAGGTTTTTTGTAGAAGCTAAGCCCATGCTATTGGAAGTTTCAAAAAGATGAATTTTGACAAAACATGAAAAAAGCCTCCAAAACTAGTAACAGTTGAAATATCCAACAATGAATATGATGCTATGGTAGATAATGAATTCACCATCCCTTATGGGTACCAAAGGTTTCATGACCTGCCACACTGTCCTTCCAGGTATAAAGGCTAGAGGCAATTTTCTGAACATACAGGAACCTGGGAAATATTGCTATGAAGAACCCTTCTTGAAGCAACTATTAGAGCCCTTCTTGAAGCAACTATTTTTTATCCAGCCAATAAGTGATTATAGAAACTACCGCAAAAAAACTGATTGTGTGCACTCAATATTTAACTCTAGCACTAAATCTAAGTTAAATATAGAGATTTGGGTGACATAATAGAATATAAAAATATAATGTCCTGACAATGTAGAACTAAAACAACTAAGAAAAAATTAGGAAAGACACATCAGAAAGAAGTTGATGTATATGTATATATATACATATATATATAAAATGAGTTATTTGATTATTCTCAATATCAAGAAATCAATGGATAGTTTTTAAACTGACAATCAACTATAGAAGTATAAGCAGATTTAAGAGTACAAAAAAGATACTAAAAAAGGGCATATTTTTATTGATGAAAAATAACTGGTAAAAAATGTGAGGAGAGAGAGAACTTTACTTTCACTCATAATAGGAAAATAGTAAATATTTTAAAGAGATAAATGATCAATGTTATGAGGTTATAGAAAAGATACAATTTATTATATTAACCTACAAACATTATGAATTAAAAGAAAATTTATATATTTTTAAAGTTACAAATATTAAGCAAGCAAAATGGACCACATCATGAAATATTTTTTCAAATCATTTAACGGAAAATATAAAATATTATGACAGTATGTTTTTGTTATATCTTTTACATCAATAATTATAAAAAAAATTTATTTAAAATATTTTCAAATTGTATCATAATATGAAACCCAATTGTAGGTTATACAAGTATACAACCAAAAGAAGCTAATTCAAAACTTTGAAAGTGAAAGGGTAGGAAAAGGTGTTCTGGGAAAATGCTATCTAAAGAAATTAGGAATTAAAAATCTTTTTAAAAATATATTTTATTGCCTTTTAGGTTTTGGGGTACATGTGAAGAACATGCAGGATTGTTGCATAGATACCTACATGCCAATGTGGTTTGCTGCCTTCAGACGCATCACCTATATCTGGCATTTCTCCCCATGTTATCCCTCCCTAACTCCACACCCCTGACTGTTCCTTGTCTAGTTCCCCCCGCACAGACCTTAGTGTGTGATGCTCCCCTCCCTGTGTCCATGTGTTCTCACTGTTCAACACCTGCCTATGAGTGCGAACATGTGGTGTTTGATTTTCTGTTCTTGTGTCAGTTTGCTGAAAATGATGGTTTCCAGGTTCAACCATGTCCCTACAAAGAACACGAACCCATTGTTTTTTATGGCTGCATGGTATTCCATGGTTTATATGTGCCACATTTTCCCTGTCCAGTCTATCAGTCATGGGCATTTGGGTTGGTTCCAGGTCTTTGCTATTGTAAATAATGCTGCAATGAACATTTGTATGCATGTGTCCCAAAAGCATTTATTAACACAAAAGAGGGACTCTATAATAAACACTGATAGGTATAATATGTAATGAAGGTATATGATCATCAATAAATAATAGCTTTAAGAGCTACCATAGAAGTTTGTTCCGCAAATTCACTTCTGAAAACACACCGAGAAATAGAAATAGCCCAAGTTTTAGGTGGTGGACTTAGTTTAAAAACTCAACTGCTGTATTATGAAGCCAAATATTTATATTGAAATTTACTTTCAAGAAAATATATTTCTATATCAAAGGTAATTAAAACTACTTATTAACCAAAAAATAGGTCCTTGACCAGTCACAAAATTTTTTTCACTATCAACAAGAAGAGATTCCAAGTAGCTTCTCTTTTGAAAAGAAAGAAAGCAAGCTTCCAGTAAGGCTGTAAAAGTATGCATAAAACTTATTTGATTTGAAGAAAAATTGAATGTTTGGACTCCCCCTACCCCACACAGCTATTCTAAACAGCAGGATATAATTTCAGAGTTTTTGCAGTCAAGAGGTTTCTGCTGAGCAGACATTCTTGTTCAATTTAGGAATGCAGATGATAATAATTTTCCTATCCTTCTCACAGCAGGTTTCCTGCCTTCATTTCGCAGATTCCTAAGCTCAGTCAAAAACAAGTAGGGGATCTTTGACAACTTGACAAAAACAAGCAATGGGGAAAGGATTCCCTATTTAATAAAGTGTTGGGAAAACTGTCTAGTCATATGCAGAAAACTGAAACTGGAACCCTTCCTTATACCTAATGCAAAAATTAACTCACAATGAATTAAATACTTAAATGTAAGACCTAAAACCTGAAAGGCCCTAGAAGAAAACCTAGGCGATACCCTTCAGGACATAGGCATGGGCAAAGACTTCTTGATTAAATCACCAAAAGCAATGACAACAAAAGCCAAAATTGACAAATGGTATCTAATTAAATTAAAGAGCTTCTGCACAGCAAAAGGAACTATCATCAGAGTGAACAAGCAACCTACAAAATAGGAGAAAATTTTTGTAATCTATCCATCTGACAAAGGACTAATATCAAAAATCTACAAAAAACTTAAACAAATGTACAGGAAAAACAAACAAACAACCCTCTCAAAAATTAGGCAAAGGATATGAACAGACACTGCTTAAAAGAAGACATTTATGCAGCCAACAAACATGAAAGAAACCTCCTCATCACTGGTCATTAGAAAAATGCAAATCGAAACCACATTGAGATACCATCTCACACAATTTAGAATGGCAATCATTAAAAAGTCAGGAAACAACAGATGCTGGAGAGGATGTGGAGAAATAGGAACACTTTTACACTGTTGGTGGGGGTGTAAATTAGTTCAACCATTGTGGAAGGCAGTGTGGCAATTCCTCAAGTACCTAGAACCAGAAATACCATTTGACCCAGCAATCCCATTACTGGGTATATACCCAAAAATATATAAATCATTCTACTATAAAGACATATGCACATGTATGTTTATTGCAGCATTGTTCACAATAGCAAAGACTTGGAACCAACCCAAATGCACGTCAATGGTAGACTGGATAAAGAAAATGAGGCATATATACACACCATGGAATACTATGTAGCCATTAATAAGGATGAGTTCATGTCCTTTGCAGGGACATGGATGAAATTGGAAACCATCATTCTCAGCAAACCAACACAGGAACAAAAAACCAAACACTGCATGTTCTTACTTGGGGACTTGAACAATGAGAACACATGGACACAGGGAAGAGAACATAACAGATTGGGCCTGTCGGGGACTGGGGGACTAGGGGAGGGATAGCATTAGGAGAAATGCCTAATGTAGATGATGGATTGATGAGTGCAGCAAACCACCATGGCATGTGTATACTTATGTAACAAACCTGCATGTCTGCACATCTATCCCAAAACTTAAAGTAAAATTAAAAAAAAAACCTAACTAATGTGTTAGTTCCAGGTAACACATTCTTCAAACATAGTCCCATTAACCCAACTTTGTTATCATGCAAAGCCGCTTAGCTTTACTAGTGAAATGGAATACAGTTGAATTGCTTTTCTAATGTAATACCTATTTGTGATAAATGCAAAGTGGTTTATGATGGCAAACTTTGTAGAGCATGAAAAATTATGAGAAAAGAAGCTTATATTTTCTAACCTAAAATTATGAAGAAATGTCATATATGTTGGGATGGAATACCATTAAAAGGAAAAAATACTCAAAAATGAAAATGTAATACTAGGCTTTTATTACATATACCTCAGCAAAATAAATTTAAATCAAACTATTATATTTTATAGTAATGTTTTTCCTGGATTGCACATTCTAATTTACATAAATTAATATCTTTCCTTCTACTAGATCTCAACCATGTGGCCCAAAATTTCCTTATGTTGTCTGGGAAAACAAAGTTTGCTCAAATACAGCTTTTGTCTGCTGATACAAGAATAATCTTTTTTGTATAAATGCAATTTAAACTATCTAAACCACACATTACTACAGAACAGGTCACTAAGACATTGAACTTATACTTCGAATAAGTAAATTCTAGATGATAGTTTCCTCAGGTTGATGAAAGTCATTTGATAAGATGAGTGTTGTAGCCAACATTTTACAGCTACGAACCGTTCTATCTTCATTCCTTGCTCAGGTAACTCACTTTGTTCTTCCATTCCTTGCTCTTCCTTCAGGAGTTGAGTACATACACACTGCCATAGCAACCACATTTCTATCATGCCTCATCAACATTGCCAAATTTAATGATTGATTTTAGTAACAGAAAAAGTAAGTTTCCAGCCAAGCTCAATATGAACTTTACAAACAATAGTGGCTTGATGTGTGTGAGTGTTCTGAGGCAGGAGAGATGTACATTTGTTATGCATTGTATAGTGATTTCAGCTGAGAATCTTGATTCTCATTCCTATACACATTTTAATTCAATGCATTCTTCATTTCTTCATTCATTCAACAAGCATTTGGTTAATAACTACTTTGTGGTAGGCTGTTCTAAGATCTGAGATACATCATTGAATAAAGCAAATGAAAAGCTCTATTTTTGTGGCCTTGTTGAGGAGTGACAGCAATAAAAACAATCATAACAAGAAAATGAATTATGGCGTATTATGGGATGCAATAAGGTATAAAAGAAAGAAAACCTACATAAAAATAAAATGGATAAGAAACCATATGACAAGATATGGGAAGTGAGATCAGATCTTATACTTTGTTTCAGCTCTTCTGGCTGATGTTTTCAATGTTCATTCTGGTTGTCTTAAAAACAGAGTAAGTGAATTAGATTTGGAGGGTGGAGTCTTTATTAAATGAGTACCGCACAAATTTTCAATGTTTAATGATACTTGAGATACTTACAAGTTATCTCCAAGCAATACTGTGGGATTTCCAAAAGGGTCTAACAATGAAGAATTTTTAAATTTAAATTTATTTTCTTTTTCCTGATAGATTAGAACACATGGAGTAATTTTAAATTATTATAGTATCACTATAACTGTAATCCTTGTCAGTGATGTTAAGCAAAGCCTAATTCGTTCAAAAAGGCACAAACATCAGGTAAAAATATGTTAACTTTTAGAATCTACCTGGATTTTGAAGATATATTATTATAAAACCATTAGATAAAATTCTTACATGATTATCAGAAAAATTGGGACTGAACTTTAAATTTGAATATATATTTTTATGTATTTTATGTATCTTTTTAAAATTATCAATTTTATAGGTAATTTTCAGTAAAATTTAGTAAATTTAGAACCCATGGGATAATTTTAAATTATTATAGTATCACTATAAATGTAATCCCGGTCAGTGGTGTTAAGCAAAGCCCAATTAGTTCAGAAAGACTCAAATGTCAAGTAAGAGTATTTTAACTTTCAGAATTTACTTAGACTTTGAAAGTATGTCATTATGGAACCATTAGATAAATTTGTTACTTGATTATCAGAAAAATAAGGACTGAAATTTAAATTTGAATACATATTTTTATGTACTTTATGAATTTATTAATTTACCCACAGTAATTTTTATAGGTACTTTTAGTAAAATTTAGGTAATAATAGTAAAATGATGCCACTTTTAGACTCATTTTTATGTTAATTACCATGTAAATTCCTACCTACCAATGCTGTAGAGTCACAGATGGATTGAGCTGGAAGTAATTCCAGAATTTCTAGTCCAACTGCCTTTGTTTGTCTGGTGAGAAAACTGAGTTTCAGAGAGGGAAAGTAATCTGGGCAGGTTAGGTGGTGTCTGCAAGTCCTGCAAGTCAGTTAATAGTAGAACTGGGATGGAAAGGAAACCTATTATTTTAAATCACAACCCAGTATGTTTTTTAGTACTTAACTCTACTTGAGCTTTTTCATTGCCTACTATCAAAATAATGTTTCCCTTTAAATTAAGGAGAGTTGACCATATCTTTGCCTTTCTTAAAGTTATCTAATTAGTGAGGGTGTCTAAGCTCCCTGAAATAGCCTCACTTATTTAAAAACATCTTCAGCACAACTGGAATTAGACTTTAAAAAAATGAGAATGATCTTGTCTACAGCCATGCCACCTTAAACGTGCCCAATTTCATCGAATCTCAGAAGCTAAGCAGGGTCAGAGCTGGTTAGTACTAGGATAGAAGAAAGGATCTTTGGAGATTTTTTTCTTTGAAAAATTAAATGAAATTACTTATGAAGCCATGAAATGACTTACCTATTAATCAATATATATGGCACAAATAAAATACAACAGTATTGTTTTTCAATGAATTTTGAAAGAAGAAAATACTAAGTAATAAAGTGCTGAGTTTAGAAAAAAATTTAAGTAACATCTGTGCCCTGGGTTCCTCAGAGTCCTTAAGAAGTGATAGTCATATGAAAACTCTCTGAACCCTCATATGGGAAAATTACATAACTCACTGGAAAATTTCAGTAGATTTAATAGAGCAGAGAGGTAATATATTCAAAATACAAAGAAAAGTATAAAAGACTGTCTGCTAAGCCAGGGAGTTTCATATGCAAAAATTTAAACAATTAAAGCCATATCAGTTTATTTTCCAAGACAGTTCTGAGTTTAAGCATTATAATACATCTTAAAATATTATACATTTGATTTAGTGCTTAGAAATGGATTCTAAATTTCCTTGAAATGAAAGATAAAACCATGCCTTTATATAATGATAAAATGAAGCTTTCTCATTGCACAGAATAGAATTTTCATATGTGTTTTTAGGCATACCATTTATTAAACCAATATAATTTAAATTGTAAGTAAATTTAAAAATATGTGTCATATTAGATACAGGGATCTAAATGAGTTGATAAAGATTATTATGGAAACAACTTTAAACACCTAGAGTTCTGAAGAGTTAATAAGTACTTTGTGACTTTTCAAGGTTTTGATGGTTTTTCTGAGAGCGAATGAAGTAGAAAAATAAATAATTCACCCAACTTTTACTTTGGTTGTTGTACATTTGTAAATCATACAAAACTAAGAAGCTAAAAACTGGACCTTCTATCTGTTCCAATATGTGTGGCACTGTTCAATTAAAGTCTTCTATTAATAAGTAAAACTAATTGAAAATCATAGTTTAAAACTACATCTGGTTCATATTAATGTGATGCCCAATCATTAGCATTCTAGCATTAGACATTTTAGACTAATTGTTTACCATTTCCAATAATAACAAAAAAATGCTTAAAAATACAAGGCTAATATATTTCAGATTATCAATGAAAGAAAAACTATAAAAATAACTAATTTATGCTTATTTTTGATGGATTGAATTCATTTTGTCTGAAGCCCTTAGTGATGTCCTTGGAAATGTCTATCCCTCTCCTTTCCCTCTGCCGCTTCCCCCTATGAATATGTATGTGATTTAGAAGGCAACATTTTTTTGCATATTATTTTCCCAAAGGAACTTTTTTTTTTCATTTTTAATCAGTTCATAGTTGAATTGTCCTCTGATCAACAAGGGGATTAGTTGGCCACACATCCCCTCTACATAAACCTATGTAGTCCAAGAGTGTTGTATTTCGCCTCTTAGGCTGAGTAAAATCAAATATACCTTTGGCTTTCATTGTTTTTCACACATTATGTAAATTGGTAAGAATAAAAATAATGTTATTGGAAGTACAGCTTGACAGATAATATAATGTAATATAATATCCAAATACTTATGAGGTAGCAATAGTGCCTTGGGGCACCACATTTATTGTGAATGAGGATTTGCATTTACACATTTTTCTCTACGGTTTAGATTGCATACTAAATTGCTCTGTGGAAAGTAGAATTGTTTTAAAACATTCTACTTAACCACTCTAAGGGTAGCAAAGACGTGCCAAATCCAGTTTCAATCAAATTGGGGAAGTAAAGTACAGAGGCACAAGAAGTCACATTACAAAAGGGTTAACAATAAATAGAAATTTCTGTATGGATTGACATGACCATTATAAATTATCCTTCTATATTTCATATGTAAGTAAATTCAGTTGTGTGCAGAAATTTAAGCAAAAAATAGATTAAAAAAGTTTAATTCACGATTTAACAACAAAAGTATATTTCCAAATGATTTAGGCTTTTTTCATAGGAAAGTTATGTGTTTGAGTCTGAACACGGATCAAATAATACAACTCTAATTCAAGGCTACTCGGTGCATGGCATTTTTCATTTCTTTAGGGTAGGCTGTTTAAATACCAGCTGTTTAAATGCCAATTCACTCCCAGCTCATCATAAAACCATATCATTTTTTCAAAACCTTGCACCTACTGATGAGCTTAGTAGCCCTTCAACTTAGTTTTTCAGTTTTCCAAAAGAAGCAAAATTTTTAACATTGAGGTTTTGAGTTTAGTTTAGTTTCTGGAGAGAATTATTCATACCAATATATGTTTGTGTAAATATCAAAGACATTTGTCACTGAAACCAGAACTACTTAGTAGTTCAGGTAACAAATTGAAAATATTCTTTTCCATTTTGTTTTGCACGTTAGCATTGAGAGTCATCACTTATGGGAAACAAGATATTTAAATATGTATCTAGGCCAGGTGCAGTGGCGTACGCCTGTAATCCCAGCACTTTGGGAGGCCAAGGCAGGTGGATCACTTGATGCCCAGAATTCGAGACTAGCCTGGCCAACATGGCGAAACCCTGTCTCTACTAAAAATACAAAAATTAGCTGGGTGTGGTGGCAGGTGCCTATAATTCCAGCTACTCGAAAGGCTGAGGCAGGAGAATAGCTTGAACCTAGGAGGCAGAGGTTGCAGTGAGCAAGATTGTGCCACCGCACTCCAGCCTGGGCAACACAGCAAGACTCCCTCTCAAAAAAAATAAAAGAAAGAAAGAAAGGGAAAAAAAATGAATGTAGTTTAATGTTTGTTAGAATCATGCAAGATGGTAACTTCAATATTTAAGCTAATATTAAACTCATTTTAATGCAAAAAGAACCAGGGAAGTGAGCCCTACTTTTTCCAGGTCAGTGGTAGAGCCATCTGTGGCTGAGTTTTCTGATAACATACAAGGTAGTATAGAATAGTGATTATGAATATGAGCTCTGGAATCAGATGGCCTAAATTCAAGTCCCCAGTTCTGCTACTTACCAGCTGTGGGACCCTGGACACCTTCAGTTTGCTAAGTCTCAATTTCTTCATCTGTAAAAGGCAGATTATAACATTGCCAACATTTTAGGATTATTAGAATTAAAAAAAGATGATTCATGTAAAGTACATTGTAAGGCTCAATAGATACAGACTATTCTTATTTCTGCTATGCCATATGGTCACTCTTGTCATCTCAAAACTGAAATCTTACCATGAACACTTTGAACCCCGATTGCTGCTTCATTTTCACTGTCTTCATTGACTTGAAAATGAAGAAATTGTTAATATACAACTTTATATAATTATATAACTGTATATGAATAGTATACACATACATATATGCATATATTGAGTGGTGAAAATATTCAAGTAAGATTGTCAAATAGAATACTTTCATTCTCAGGATAGTGGTTGCTTTAAACCTGCAGCTTTGGAAAAGGATTAAAAAGGCAACTAATGACTTTGTCATCATAACCACATAAAAGGTCTGGCAAGATTTGTAAATTTGGCCATATGGACATGGTTGGCAAGACCTTTGAGTTGAAATTGAACTCACCTAACAAGTTGGTTCATGAAAACATTGTCTGGAAATGTTTTTATCTTACTACATGGTGGTTGGCTTTCCAGCTAAACCTGTCAGTGAATGGAGAACATGGCCAGTTAGAATAGTATGAGGCAGGAGATTCTGTTGGTCTAAATTGTTGAGCAGCTGGAGCAAGTGAGTCATGCTAACTGACACTGGACAGCTGTCCATCAGCTCATAATCATGAGAAGAGCTTCATGAAACAGCAGCTGGCTTCAGCACCACAGCATTATCAGAGAAATGCTACTGCCTGAAATAACCCAAGCTTTTCTCCCATCCTTGTCTACCCTGAGAGAGCGTTAACCTTCTCTGGGCTGGTTAAAATAAAATCCTTCCCCAACTAAAACCATGCAACCTTCCTTCAAGGAAAGTATTCTATAGGAGTCTTCCTGCACTTTCAGGTTTTCTTTCTTTCTTTCTTTCTTCCTTCCTTCCTTCCTTTTTTTTTTTTTTGAGGATGATTCTATTTGCTATTTCTGGGGTTTTTTCCTGAAGCTTTTATTAGTCAGAATAAGAAGTTCATAAGAAATCATTTTGATGAAATAAACTAGCCTGTCTGCACACATTAGTTTGTTCTCTAGTTCATTTTTTTCAACTTCCTGTATATAGTAAAGCAATGAATATGCAATGGGAAGGTATAAGTGTGTCTATATGTGTGTCTACTGGAGAGTAAATATGTTGATGAGTGGAATTGTTCTTGTAGCAAAGATTAAAGGAATGCCTCCTGATTGGCATCAATGAATCTTTGTTTACTATTTTGGGACAACAGAGTATAAGAAAATTAACAGCCTGTATCATAACTGAAGGTGCATGCATTTATGATATGCTGGTTTTATTTGTGCATTGTTGCACTGGGCTTTGCCAGATTGCTGAGAAGAGACTGCTGCAAGTTAACAAGTCACAGGGCTGCCTGAATGATTTGATTTACTCCAGGGTCTAGCCAGTGCATTCTGCTTTATTTGTTAACCTAGCAGAACATTATTTATTAATGAGCTCTTCATGCTTTATTAAGCCTAATGTCAAAACACCTCTCTGGGACTTTACTCGGCGTATTTCCTCTTTGTGGTAAGGCTTCCAAAGAAAATGAAAAATTATTCGGTAGAGCCGCAGTTAAAACCCAGCAGATATCAGTTCAATTTTCCGTGATCCTGTCAGATAGTATTTCTGAATCTTTGTGAAAGATCAGACTATGATGCAGTATGGAACTGAAATTAAAGTCCTTCAGATGTCAGTAATTAGATCTAACCAAAAATGAAACAAAGCTTCCGTGGCCCCAGAAGATGGGTGGACTCTTCAGCAGGCTACATATAACAAATTCAACAGGAGGGGAAAAGTACGGAAGCAGTCTGTAATGAGGAGGTTTAGGCTTATGCAGATACCACAGTGATTTAAGATTAATAACAAAGTGAAATAACTAAAGATAGCTGTGGCATAGGGGGAATGGACTCTATTCTGAATATACCGTTCAGTCTGCTGGCATTTCACAGTAGGGGCCTGTGGGAAAGGAGGGGAAGACTTGATGGCCAAGGAGAACAACAAATAGGTATGACAACATGCAGAAGGCAAAAGGCATGGAACTGTCAGCTGAGGATTCTCCTGGCTTACTGAGGGAGAGGTGGGACTCAATGGGGCAGAAGGTTCATATCCATGGGGAAATCCAGGCAGCAGGGGGGCTATCAAAGGGTAGGTGAGTGTTGACATCCTGGTTTAAGGCATCATGACATACTCATCAATCACTTGTAGGGAGAACCAGAAATGGAACCCTACAGGGTTTGGAGTCCCACAGAAGAAGACTGGATTTCTCTGTTCTGAGTTTTTATCAAAAAAACTACAGGACAGAAACCAAGATTTAGAAATAATAGGGAGTAAATACTCTAGCTCAGTAGTCGGTGCAAGTGTCCAGGACTCATCTCTGTCACAGGATACATGAGGTCTATTGATAGATCCAACAGCAAGTCATGCTAGATGCTGGACTGAGGCTGTGTCTGCCCTTTCTCCTGGCCACCAGATTTCCATATGTCATGATTAGCTTAAGAGTTGGAAGCATCAGTGATTCCTGTTCTGGGACCTAGAGAAATGGGGATCAGAAATAGTGTCTGAAAAGGGAGTTGTCTATATTACAATTTCTCAGTCTTGTGCTCTACCTTTTGTAAAAGCTTAAATTCTGTGTGGCATATAACTCAGTATTTAATTATGTAGATTTTGTTACTGTTCTTTTTAATTGTTTCTGACATGTAGTTAAGGAGTAATTATGAGCTCCTATCATGTGCTGGACACACAGGGAATTAAAAACGTGTCTCAGTGACAAATCTTAAGAGAAACTTACAACAGAGTAAGGAAATACACATGTCCAAATGTAAGGCTATTATAAGTTAAAAAGTTGTCAAGGTCATGAAAGATTTTAAAAGGCTGAGGAACTGATACACTCTGAAGGAGACTAGGGAGATGTGACAGTTAAATGCAATGTGGAATCCTGAATTGGCTCCTAGAAGAGAAAAAGTACATTACTGGAAAAACTGGTGAAATTCAAATAAAGTCTAATGTTTAGTTAAAAGTTATGTGAGATATTAACATTGGGAAAAGCTGGTTAAAGGGTATAATAGGAACTCTGCAACTTGTCTGTAGGTCTACCTTTATTTCAAATTAAAAGTTTAAAAAGCGATAAATGCTATAGGGAAGATGCAGATGACTATCTTTGGATGTTCTGATAAAGAAAGCTTTACTTCAGTTGGTGAAATAAAGCTTCGAAAAGAGGCAGTTAGATATCCAAAGGTAAGATAAGAGACATTTCCTGGGAGAGAAAACAGGAATGAAGGCTTAAAAACAGGAAAAGGGAGAACTACTCTAGGAAAGACAAACAGAATAAGTAAAACGAAGAGCATTGTAGGCCTTGAGGAAGAACTTAAGATCCAATTTGTAGGTAAAGAGAGAGGTAGGAACATGCAGGAAAATTAGTAAGCAATCTGACTGCCAGAGTTCACTATATATGTACTGACACTGAGTGGGGATCAAAGATGAATTGGGGATTGTAGAGATAAAATTGTGAAAGATTTTGAATACCAAGTAAGGAGATTTTCATGCCTCTCCTATGCAGCAAGATAGCCCTGTATGTGTTTCACCTTGTTCTCTAGAAGACTATGGATGGGTATGATAAATCCAGGATTGTATCTTATCTTGAGATACCTGGGGACAGGTATACAGGAGGAAATATCTTAAATTGAGATGTTACAAAGAAAAGAGAGGAAGCTGCAGAGAATGCTTTAATATGAAAGCCAGAAGACAATACTGTGCCTGGGAGAAAGGTTAAAAGTGATAATGGATAAGAGGCAGGAAATACTAGACAGAGAAGGGAGAGTCCCTGGTGAAGCCCCACCCTAAGGTCTGGATCTGTTGCCCAAAGTGAGAACCTACATTCCTGTTTTCACACCCAAATACTGCTCTTCCAAAACCAGCCTTGCCTGCGCCACCCCCATTCTGTACCCATAAAAACCCCAGGCTCTAGTAGCAGCAGAGCGGCATAGAAGGAGAGAAGAGAAGAAGCAGGCAGGCGTCAGAGAGGAGAAACAGCTTGACTTCAAAGAAGAGTTAGGCCAGGGATGGCAGAACTTCAGGGAAAGGCCACCTTCCCACTCCATCCCCTTTCCAGTTCCCCATCCCACTGAGAGCCACTTTCATCGGCAATAAAATCCTCTACATTTACCATCTTCAATTGGATTGTGTGACCTGATTCTTCCTGTATGCTGAACAAGAGCTAGAGATACAGAAGGTTGTCACATTAAGCTGTTAAACACTCAAGCTATCTACAGACAGCAAAGCTAAAAGAGCACACTATAACACATGCCCTCTGGGGCTCTGAGGGTCATGGATAATCTGCTAGATGCTGCCACAGGGCTGCACAGAGTTCTATTTCTGTCAACACCCAGAAGCACTCACCCCAGCCCCTGCACTCGTTCATTGCATGCTCTCCCTCCCATGAGGAGTTGAGAGCCACAGGCTGAGTAAAGGAGCTACCCCTTTCATGAGTACCTCAAAGGGGTCAAGGGAGCTATCCCATTTCAAAAGAACTTATTAACTAGAATGAAGGCTCTTACTAACCTACTGCAACAGGCAAATTAAGAGTGTTTAAACACAGGCAATATATTTAGAGTTAACTGCCTTAAAATTTTTCAAGAGATAAAATGGAGAGAGCTTTCTTTGATGGAATTACAAAAGTAAACATGTCTAAGTTAACAAGAGGACTATTAAAATGCTAAATAATACTGGGAATTCTCTAAATATATAAAATCATTTACAGTCTAATTAATGCTCTTTTTAGTAGGGAATAGTAAACTGCAACTGATATTTTGTTTTCCCCATCAAAATCTATGGAATATGAATGTTGGCTTCATGGTGGTAGGGTTCAAAAGGAGAAGTGATAAATTAGAGGGGTGCTTATTACTCTGGGACAGCAAGTGAGAAAAGAGCAATGAAACATCAACATTACCATGTATCCATGCATCTCCCAACTGAACAGCCGAAGCTCTCCATAGAGAAACTATATTAAGAATTTGGAATATCCACCATCACTGTGACTACAACTTTGCAGTAGGCCAGCTTGCCCTCATTGAAGAAAGCTCTCTGTATCCTAGAAAGGAGATTCCTTGTGGTGATAATGATTCTATTAACTCCCAGTCAGTGTCTACTAAGAAGCTTGGTTATAAGTGAACAGCATATCTGTTAGCAAGCAGGGACTCCATTAACACAAACCTCTTTAATAAGGGATCCAGGAGAGGCCGTTAGAGACCACGCCCACAGCCATGCTTGAAATATTGCACTCTGGTTGCCAGTTCTCACAGATCATTCCAAAGTGTGACAGTATGTCTATCTATCATATTTCCCACCCAGTTGCAGAACAATGTGGGGCACACAACATGTGCACATGTTACTTGAGGGTATTTTTCCCATTCATTATGTTTTAGCCATTAACAATTACCTTACATGATCTTTCAATAATTCCAAAGCCTCTGAGCATTCAGAGACTATTTTGAATTCTATTTGATTCTTCTTGCTTAGTCTGTTAGGCCAAATATTTTCTGTACCAGTACAGTGTCATAACTGGAAACAATTTTCTGGTCCTTCTGTGTAATTCTGGAATATATTAATGAAAGCTGGTTTTAACACATTTTTCCCTGACATATATAAAGTTAAATGCTTGTCTTGGTAAATGGAGTCTTTATATTAATAGAATGTGGCATAATTTTAGGAAATATATTCATGAGTCTCATAAAAAATTCCTAAAGTTACTAAAAAGAGAAATCATTTATATAGCCATCATATAAAATGTTTGTATAATTTTATCTTTAATTTTATTATTGTGAAATGGCTTTTAGAATGAGTCATAGGAACCAGTAGCTCTCTGGAAATAAAACTTACAGATGTCGTGAAACTGAAGAATAACTCACACAGTGGAAATTAGGATCAAGACTCAGAAAGATCTGTCTGTCTGCAAAACTGGGCTAAATCTGAGGAAGTAAGATGAAATGGGAATAAATGTCAAGTCCCGTTCTCCAATTAAAAAATTAAAAACTAAATTGGGAGGAACTTGGAAAAAAAACATGTATGAAAGATTCTGGGCATTCATTTACTAATTAACTCCGTATGAGTTAGAGATGTGATGTAATTGCCTAAAAGCTCATAGGATGTTAGATTATATTTGCAATAAGAATGTGTCCAGCATGACAGAATCCCTTATTCTAGGTTGGTCACACCTGCAGCCATGCCGAAAGTAGTACATTATGTTTTGAAAGTGCAATTTACTGAAGCAGAGACAAAATGTGTTCAGAGTAGCTCTCCTAGGATTATAAAAGGGTTGAGGAGTACCCAGAAGGAAATGGGAACCGGTAGCCTGGAGGAGGTAGGGTATAGTGGGGGAGTGAAAATGGTCTTCAATATTTGAAGGCTGATTTGGAGAATATGGAATTTAGACATAAGATGGAATAGGTAGAAAAGTGTGGAATGGTATGTAAATCTTGTCTCAATTTACATGGGGATTTTATAATAACTGTGGCCAAAATTCCTAGCAAGTAGCAATTGTCCTGAGTTGGGCAAAGGCCAATCACTGCTCACTGCAAATGCTGAGCCAGCTATCTCTAAATGTAGTTTGTCTGGAACGGAGTGCCTTGTCTTTGGTACCTTCTAAACCTAGATCTAAATACACAGAAGTGGCCCAGACCTTAACTGGGTATAGTACATGCTCTTGTGAATACATCAGAGAGTACTTTTGTCTCCTGGAAATGTAACGAATATCAGTTTAACGTTCATAGTAAGCCACTGAATGCAGCCACTGTTAATCCAGTTCATATTAGTGAAGTTCACATGGCCACTGCTTAAGCTGGAGAATTGCTAACAGTTTTCTTGTCCATTTTTTCAGAAACCACAGAAGCTGCTACAATAACTAAAACAAGCTAAAATCCCGTAAGACATGAATTGTGATCACAGATTTTTTAATGCATTTTTTGTTCATATAACTGAGGTCCAAGTCTACAACAGGCTTTTGCTTTCAAATTATGCAATGAAAATGTAGAATATACCTAGAGGGGCACACAAATGAATGGAGCTACAAAATCACTACTGCTCATATGGAATTTTTATTTCCTAATTTCAGTTTGTAATTACTACTAGTAATGAATGTTTTGTCTAAGTATTTTTGCAACCTTTCCATTTATTTCATTTGATTCATTCACAATAGAGTATTTATGTTTTTCGCCTTCGAGGGCATATCAATTTTGTTACTTGGGCCTTTGACAAAAATATCAAAGGCTGTAAACAACCTGGTATCGTGTCAAAATTCTATTTAAATAATAAGTTTCATGGATTTTTTAAAAGCCCAAGATACATTGAGAGTTCACCTTATGCTATTGCCTGAGAATTTTCTCTGTCTACATTTCCCTGAAAGGAGAGCAAACTTGAACTTCATGCTACTACTGTTCACCAGCATACACAAGCATTCATATATGTTTGTATTTTCACTCTCTTTCTTCCCTCTCCCACTTCTTCCATTTCTTTCTTCCCCCTTCTGACTTCCAATCATTCATCCAAGATATTTGAAGTTGTATTCTTTAACTGACATAGTGATTTATTTCTAACCAACTTAAATTAATAATTAATTGCATGCTAGTTCCTACTATGAGGAATAGCAAAATAAAAATTGGAACAGTTACAAGTAATTTTCATCTTCTGCTTAATGGCTTTGTTTTTATTACCAAAAGCATCCAGAATTTGAATACCAAATGATTTATTCTAACACTGCTTAATTAGTTGGTGAAAAGATAAACAATACTCAATAGAAAAGCTGAAAGAATACAGGAAGGAAAAATGTAGGAAGAGGAAACTTTAAAAAAAGAAAAAATTGGATCAGAGGAAAATAATCCTGAAAATTATGCATGGGATCATTGTTAGAAAAAAAAGAAGGTTAGAAAAAATAAACAAGTTTCTTTTTCAGTAATAAAAAAGGAACTCAAAATGCATATTTTTAAAAAATTTAAAATTTATAATTAGTAATTTCCAAAATAAAAACAGTGCCAAAATTTAGCATGTGCTTAATGAAACTTTGCTTAATTGCATTGAATTGACTGCAGAAAATGTACAGTCTCACTAACAGTGCAGAATGTGGAAAAACATTATACCCATTTTAATTTGGCAATGATGAAGTGATTCTGAGAACCTGTACAGCCCAGATTCCAGCAGCCCTTGCACCTTATAATTCTAGTTTAATTGAACTGCTGTTTACATACCAGCAGTTGCTATAATCCCTTGTGGATTTAATTCCTATTCTCCTTGTTTGGCTTTGGCTAAACTCCTTGCCTTCATTGTCCAGGACTATTCAGTGAGTTTATAGTGTAGCCCTGTAAGCACTATATTTAGGAGTAAACACATAACCCAAGACAATCCCTAAACCTTAAAAAAGCCGATTAAAATAATAATACCTTTTTGCACCAACAAAACACCTTGCATAAAATACAAAACACCTTGTTAAAGATGTTAAAGCAGGCATTATCATCTCCTTCTCAAAATTGAAAGAGCTAAAGCTTAGAGCAGTCAAAAGACTCATCCAGGGTCACTGAGTAAGTAAAGGAGGCCAGATTGTTTCTTTTCTACAATACAACGCTAAGAAACATATCTGTAGCTTTTATTAATGTATGGACTGGTCAGATTCAGAGTCAACACAGCAATTTGAGAGGATGGGGTCTCCTGGTGGGTCGCACACTCATCCCTGCAATGATCCTTTCTTAAGTTCTCATAAGCAATATGATTCTTTGTACTATTCTCCCCTGGGAGGAAGCATTTGGCCCTGATCTTATTGGTGGTCACAAAGATTGAATGATACCACTGGCATTTAGTACTCAGGGTCAAGGGACAATAATTGTCCAGGTGAATGACCAGTGCCCACAATGAAGAGTTCTCCAACCCCAAATATGGACAGTGGCCATGTTGAAAGCACTTTGGAGGTGAAATACAAATAGTGAATTATGATATTTTTTAATATTAGGCCCTCATAAACTAAAATAGATGATTGTCAGAATTTATTGAGAACTTGCTTAAGAATGGGCCACCACCACTCAGAAGCCCCCACACATTCATACACAACATTGGAGTGTCGCCAGTTTTTAGAAAAAGCACATTATTGGTGTCTCAATGAAGAAATTTTCAGTTGGTTAGGGTTTTTAATTGCTACTATTTCTAGTTTTAATTTATCATTGTCTATTTAGGTTATTATGAGCTATTTGGTTAACCCTGAAGTATTTAGTGATCCCTACTTTTGTGAATTATATTTTTGGCCTAACTTAAAGTAATTATACTATAGTAAGCCATGGTATATATCGTGGTTCAAAGAAGGATCACTCTTCCTTGCATCACTAGAGTAGATACATGCACAAACTTCCTTTCAGAATTACACAGCATAGTACAATACAGAGTAGTATAGTACAACACAGTATAAAACATATGGCATAGAAAGGTATAATTACATGGTAGTAAGATATATTAACAGTATAGTATAGTAGTACTATAGATAATACAATATAATATAGCAACAGTGTAGTGTAATATAGTAAGTTATTATGTATCTCCAAGATTTTTTTTTTCCACTGGAAGTGGTAAAAGACAAATGGGTGGTTGGGGGCAGGGAGGTCTGTTTTCCAACCAAAGTCAGTTAAAAGAGAGAGACTGAGAGAGAGCTCCTGAGTTAGAGATAGAACCTGAATTTGGACTTTTCACTGAGAATGCTTGGTATAAAACAGAAGGAATGAGCTATCTTCACTATGACTGCCCTTAGGGGCATCATCCACTAGGCTGCTCTAATGCTGCTCTTTATGCTTTTTCTATTTCTAATGAAGTGCTGTGAGACCCTGTAGCAGAGATTTCATTGTTTTTTGTTTCAATATCAACGGGTACCTGGTTTTATTGTTGAAAACCACCAGCCTTACGCTCCTTTTCTTTTCAATATTTTTTATTAAGAAAATATTTGGAAGGAAACAATAATACTTAATTGCAGAATTACAAAAGGGCAGCTTATACAGCTAAATTTTAAGATACTCTAAGGAACAAAGAAATAAAGCCACTGATGCTAGGTAAGAAAAATGTGTGAGGAATGGAAGTATGCAATGTGATTTACTTGGCTGGCTCCTACTATGTAGGAGAATAAATTCTATAATCTTGCCAAAACCTAAGGGAAATGTGAATTGAATAGCAATAGATAACCTTATTGGAAACAGTTGAATGTGATATACTGTATCCTTTAGCCTTAATACATGAAAATGTCTCATTGATTGCAGCATCAGACCGAAGTAGACTGAAGACGGGGCAATTTTTAATGTACTCCACAATGTCCCTTCTGTTCCCTGCCACAGCCTTCTCAAACTTGGTGAGTTAGAAGGTCAGGTTAAGCTATGTAGGCAAGTCCAAGCTTTCAGCCTCTTTCAGAATTAAATAAAACTTATAGTAAATGTTTTATTCTATTCCTTTTCATTTTGCTGTTTGGAAGCCATTCTTATGTTTATAAATACTGTATAAACCCATTTAGTAACATTTTAATTTAGGTTAGTAACATTTTAATTTATCTTATTTGACGAATGTTTTAAAGGTATAACCACTTTAGTACATTTTTTTTCAACCCTCACAGTATTGCTGTGTGCTAAAAGAGGGTATTATTTTTCCTGCATGTTTACAGTTGAGAACATCCAGGCTTAGAGTGTTATGCGACTTGCTCAATCATATGTAGCAAGTAAGTGGCCAGTCTGGGGCTAGATTTCTGGTTTCTGCGTCCAAAAACTGAATTAATGAGAATATTTTTACGTGAATGATTATAATTTATGATAGTTTTATTTCTGCTGAAATGTCTAATATCACATTTTTATTACTGAGCAATGTGATAGACTAATAAAATGCAATTTACTTGCTTCATTCAGACAGTTTCTCATTTATTTAAAAAATGTGAGTATCAGGAGGAAAAAAGAAAAACAGATACAAAAACTGCCCTCAAGGAGTTCACAATCCAGAGGGCAAGTAAATAAATAAATAAGTTCACTGCAAGACCATCACAATGTGTGGTACAATAAAGAATCTTCCTCCACCCAATAAAGCTCCTAATAACTGTTCGAATTTCCCGAGTGATAGGAGTGTCTTTTTGTCTGTTAATTAGATGACTCAAGAGTGAAGAGGGGGTGGGAAGATCTAGAAAAATAAATAGAAATAGAGAACCCAGAAATACATGCAGGAATTAGAGCAGGGGTCCCCAAACCCCTGGTACCAGGCCACACAGCAGGAGGTGAGTGGTGGGGTAGGGGTGTGGGATGGGGAAAAAAGTCTTGGTGATACGGAATACCTTACTATATTATACTATACTGTTGCTATATTGTATTGTACTATCTATGGTACTACTATACTCTTCTATTAATTTACCTTACTACTACATAATATAATTATACCATTCTACACCATATGTCTTAGACTGTGCGGTACTATACTACTCTGCATTGTATTATGTTGTGTAATTCTGAAGGGAAGTTTGTGCATATATCTCCTCTAGTGAGGAGATGCATATGTCTACTCTAGTTTGTCGGGGAATACCTAATAAGTGTTAGAATTTTCTGAGTGATAGGAATGTCTTTTTTTCTGTTAATTAGATGACTCAAGAGTGAAGAGGGTGTGGGAAGGTCTGGAAAAATGAAATCAAAATAGAGAACCCAGAAATAAATGCAGGAATTAGAGCAAGGTTCCCCAGCCCCCTGATACCAGTCTGTGGTCTGTTAGGAGCCAGGCTACTTAGCAGGAGGTGAATGGTGGGGTTTGGGGTGGGGTCATGAGCATTACCTCCTGAGCTCTGCCTCCTGTCAGATCAGTGGCAGCATTAGATTCTCATAGGAGCATGCTCTTGTGAACTGCACATATGAGGGATCTAGGTTGCCTGTTATTAATGAGCATCTAATGCCAGATGATCTGAAATAGAACAATTTCATCCCAAAACCATACTTCATGACTACCCCAAGTCTGTGAAAAAGTTGATCCCTTTCACAAAGCAGGTCCCTGGTGCCAAAAAGTTTGGGGACTACCAAATTAGAGGGTTAACACTTTCTGCTCAACCAAATGATGTCCAGGGAGGAGAGAAGGGCTGAAGATTAAGTTAAATTATCAGTGGCCAATGATCTCATCAATTGTGTCTATGAAATGTAACTCAAATTAAAAACTTTGAGACATAAAGGCAAGAATCCTTCCAGAATGGTGGACATATTGATACACTGCGAGGGTAGAGTGCCTGGAGAGGGAATGGAAGCCCCGTGTCCCCCAGCTCCCTATACCCTGCCCTATGCCTCTCTTCCATTTGGCTTCTCCTGAGTTGCATCTTTAATAATAAGCTGGTAATTCTAAGTACAGTGTTGTGTTTTCCTGAGTTCCATGAGTCATTCTAGCAAATAATTATACCTAAAGACCGGTTATCAAAACCTCTAAATTTGTAATCAAATCAGACAGAAATCCAGGTACCCGGAGGACACAGGACTTGAAATTGCATCTGAAGTAGGGCAGTCTTGCAGAACTGAGTCCTTAACTCGTGGGGACTGAACTAATTCTAAATAGTTAGTACCAAAATGGAATTAAATGGTTGAAAACCCAGTTTGTGTTAGAAAATTATAGAATTAGGTGTTGTTTGGAAAAAAACAGCAGTGTTCACCATGTCCTCAACAAAAAGCCCTGAGCATGGTTCAAGGAACTAGGAATATACATGGCCAGCATGAAACCCTTTTGATAACCATGCATTTATGTTTCTACCAGGTATGTTGTGTACTTACCAAGAACTGGAAGAGTTTGTTCCAAGGCTACTTGTGCCAATAGTATTCTCAGTATCGTTGTATATTTTAGTTAAATGTTTAATAGGTTCTACAAATATAAGTACAAAATGAAAGAGTAGTTTCTATGACAAATAAGTAAATTCTTTGGAAAGATTCAATAAAGGCAAGTTGCAAAAAATATCTATCAAAATGGACAAGACAACTCAAAGATTAAAGAAAAAATGATTCTAGAAACTTTAAAAATAAAGTGAATTTTATACTATAAGAGTAAATCTTACTATAGTATAAAATTAACCAAAAAATGACTTTAAAACATACATATAGAGCTTTTAAAAAATATATGCAAATATGAAGTTTTAGATTTAAAAACTGAAAGGAATCAACCCTAAAAATTCTTCAGCAGTGTCTATAGTATTATTTTGAAGATATAAACCTGGAATTTGTAGATGGTGAAATATGGGTTGTGACTTAGCAAGGAAGAAAATAAAGAGTACCAATATTTCTGAGGCCTCTGTTCCATTCCATTGCTCTATATCTCTGTTTTGGTACCAGTATCATACAGTTTTGATTACTGTAGCCTTGTAGTATAGTTTGAAGTCAGGTAGCATGATGCCTCCAACTTTGTTCTTTTTGCTTGGGATTGTCTTGGCTATGCAGGCTCTCTTTTGGTTCCATATGAAGTTTAAGGTGTTTTTTCCAGTTCTGTGAAGAGGGTCATTTGTAGCTTGGTGGGGATAGCATTGAATCTATAAATTACTTCGGGCAGTATGAACATTTTCACGATATTGATTCTTTCTAACCATGAGTATGGAATGTTTTTCCATCTGTTTGTGTCCTCATTTATTTCCTTGAGCAGTGGTTTGTTGTTCTCCTGTAAGAGGTTCTTCATATTCTTTGTTAGTTATATTCCTAGGTATTTTATTGTCTTTGTAGAAATTGTGAATGGGAGTTCACTCTTGATTTGGCTCTCTTTTAGTTTGGTATTGGTATATATGAATGCTTGTGATTTCTGCACATTGATTTTGTATCCTGAGACATTGCTGAAGTTCTTATCAGTTTAAGGTAATTTGGGGCTAAGACAATGGGGTCTTCTAAATATACAATCATGTCATCTGCAAATAGAGACAATTTGACTTTCTCATTTCCTAACTGAATACCCTTTATTTATTTTTCTTGCCTGATTGCTCTAGCTAGAACTTTCAGTACTATACTGAATAGGAGTGGTGAGAGAGGGCATTCTTGTCTTGTGCCAGATTTCAAAGAGAATGCTTCCAGTTTTTGCCCATTCAGTATAATATTGGCTGTGGATTTGTCATAAATAGCTTTCATTATGTTTATATATGTTCCATCAATACCTAGTTTCTTGAGAGTTTTTAGCATAAGGGTTGTTGAATTTTGTTGAAGGCCTTCTCTGCATCTATTGAGATAATCATGTGGTTTTTGTCTTTGCTTTTGTTTATGTGATGGATTACATTTATAGACATGTGTATATTGAACCAGCGTTGCTGATTCATCCCTGGGATGAAGCCTACTTGATCCTGATGGATAAGCTTTTTGATGTGCTGTTGCAATTGGTTTGCCAGTATTTTATTGAAGATTCATCTGATCTTTGACAAACCTGACAAAAATAAGCAATGGGCAAAGGATTTCCTGTTCAATAAATGGTGTTGGGATAACTGGCTAGCCATGTGCAGAAAACAGAAACTGGACCCCTACCTGACACCTTACACTAAAATTAACTTCAGATGGATTAAAGACTTAAACATAAGACCTAACACCATAAAAACCCTAGAAGAAAACCTAGGCAAAACCATTCAAGACATAGGCATAGGCAAGGACTTCATGACTAAAACACCAAAAGCATTGGCAACAAAAGCCAAAATAGACAAATGGAATCTAATTAAACTCCAGAGCTTCTGTAAAGCAAAAGAAACAATCATTAGAGTGAACTGGCAACCAACAGAATGGGAAAAAAATTTTGCAATCTACCCATCTGACAAAGGGCTAATATCCAGAATGTACAAAGAACTAAAACAGACTTACAAGAACAAAGGAAACAAACCTATTCAAAAGTGGGCAAAGGATATGAACAGACACTTTTCAAAAGAAGACATATATGAGGCCAACAAACATATGAAAAAAAGCTCATCATCACTGGTCATTAGAGAAATGCATATCAAAACCAGAATCAGATATCATCTCACACCAGTTAGAATGGCAATCATTAAAAAGTCAGGAAACAGCAGATGCTGGAGAAGATGTGGAGAAATAGGAACACTTTTATGCTGTTGGTGGGAGTGTAAATTAGTTCAACCATTGTGGAAGACAGTGTGGCGATTCCTCAAGGACCTGGAAATAGAAATTCCATTTGACCCAGCAATCCCATTACTGTGTATATAACCAAAGGACTATAAATTATTCTATTATAAAGACACATGCACACATATGTTCACTGCAGCACTGTTTGCAATAGCAAAGACCTGGAACCAACCCAAATGCCCATCAGTGATAGACTGGAGAAAGAAATTGTGGCACGTATACACCATGGAATACTATGCAGCCATAAAAAATGATGAGTTTGTGTCCTTTATAAGGACATGGATGAATTTGGAAACCATCATTCTCAGCAAACTGACACAAGAACAGAACATCAAACACCACATGTTCTCACTCATAGGCTAGTGTTGAACAGTGAGAACACATAGACACAGGGAGGGGAGCATCACACACTGGGGTCTGTTGCGAGGCTACGGGAGGGAAAGTAGTGGGTGGGGAGGTTGGGGAGGGATAACATGGGGAGAAATGCCAGATATAGGTGATGGGGGGGATGGAGGCAGCAAACCACCTTGCCATGTATGTACCTATGCAACAATCCTGCATGATCTGCACATGTACCCCACAAGCTAAAGTACAATTATATATATACACACATGTACCCCACAAGCTAAAGTACAATTTTATATATATATATATATACACACACACACACACACATATGTATATATAAAGAGTACTAATATCCAGTCCTACATTCAAAAGTTGATTCCTGTGTATGTTGGGACTTAGAAACTGATACCTCAAAATGTGGCATTTTGACATGCAGAACTGAAGAAGCCTCAAGGTCACTCTGTTCTTCTACCCCTCCACTGTCTCTCCCAAAGCCTTTATCTGCCTAAGATCCAGACCCACCAAATGGAACAATTGTTATTTTTCCCTTCCCTGTAAGACCAACAATGTAACCACCTGAACAAAGCTTTTCATAAGAAAACATACAAGCTAATAATCTCTGTTCCCTATCCATTCATTCTCCCTAGTAATCCCCTTACAGAATTCCTCTTCACTCCCATAACCTGTTTTGCCAGGATGGTATACAAGCTTCCAAATCCTGTTGTAGGGTGGGGAATCACTCTATGTTTCTCCCGATGTGCACATTAATAAATTTGTGTGCCTTTTCTTTCATTATAACTTCCAATGGGTTCTTCTCACCTGCTACACAGAAAGTCCAATCACACTAAGACAGTGGTATTGTGGTAGAGAAAATGTTTTATTATTGCTAAGCCAGCCAAACAAAAGGACAGGAGGCCTTTCTCAAATCTGCCTCCCCCAAAGCTCAGAGGCTAGGATTTGTAAGGATAATTTGGCAGAGAGGGGCTAGGGAATGGGTGCAGTTGATGATTGAAGATGAAATCAGAGGAGTGTTCAAACTGTCTTTGTGTGCTGAGTCAGTTTCAGGGGAGAGGGAGTAGTCACAGGACTGGTTGATTTAGTTCCTTGGTATGAGTTCCTTGATATGACTTAGTTCCTTGATGTGCATTCAGGTGTTCACCAGAATTAAGAGCCTGAAAAATATGTCAAAAGACCAATCTTAGACACTACTTTACAATAGTGATGTTATCTAAAGGAGCAATGGGGGAAGTTACAAATCTTGTGACCTCCAGAAAATGGGAGTTATCATTTAATTATGCCGACATCTTAGTAGAATTCAGGGTTCCCACATACTCCTAACCTTGTGGTCTTTCATTAATCTTACAAAGGTGGTTCAGTCTCCAAGCAAGGAGGCAGTTAATTTCAGGAAGGAACTGTTACCATCTTTGTGTTAAAACTAACCAAGCCAGTTAGCTTGTGAGGTTAGAAGCTAGATGGAGTCAGTTAGGTTAGATTTCCCACACTGTTCTAATTTTTAAAACTACAAAGGCCATTTCACAGTTTATCTTTTTTGAGTGCAGCAAACCTTTAAAGGTAGAAGGGGAGGTTTCCCTGGGCCCCTACATGTTTTAAGTTAAAGTGAAATGTACAAGTATACAAAGTATTAATTGTCAATTTCCCACCTTAGCCACCTTTACAGTTAACTAACCAGCCACCAGTTCTGATTAAAAACAAGAGTTAGCCATGCCTCAACTATTCTGTTTTTGGTTAAAAAATCTGAAGTTATAATCTGAAAGCCAGGAATATAATGTCAAAATTTAAATTATTTGCAATACCATTTTGTCAGAAGGGAATTATGACTTCAGTTTTCATTTGAGGAGAGTTAATCAAATTTTATTGAGTATATTACTCTCATATTTATTTTGAAATAGAAAGCATAGCCCTCAAATTTTTTTCTTTTCTTCTCCTAAATTATTTATAGAAAAATAGAGCCCTCTGAATGTACCAAATGTCTGCTTCATTACTCTTCCTCCAGGCTGGCTTCCCCTAGCTATTCTAGACTGCGTACAAATATGCTCTAGGCTCATAATTCACTAAAAGAGAATGCAACCATGTGGAGGAATACTACAGAGGGAGCAGTGAATGCAGAAACTCTAAGGTCAAAGGTGCCTAGCGTATTTGAATAGCAAGGCAGAGAGTGTACCTGGATGAGGTCAGATAGATAACTGTTAAATAAACAGTCTGACTACCCTTCTAAGGATGGCAGGGCTAGAGAGGGGCCAATGGTAACAGCAGGGAGACTCGTGAACGGCTATTGGAATAACAAGTAGGAGATGATGGTTTCTCACTCCTGGGTGATATCAGAGGAGATAACGAGGAGTAGCCAGTTCTAGACATATTTAGAAGGTTGACACAACAAGATTTCTTTACTATCCATGAAAAAGAGGGGTCAAGGATGACTGCAAGGTTTTTGTACCTGACAACTAGAAGAATTGAGTTGCCATCAAGTGAGACAGAGGAAATAGTTTGAGGAGCAGATTTGTGGAGAAAGATCAAGTTTAGCACTGGACCTATTAAGCTGATTTTTTTTTATTAGACATCCAAGTGGAAATGTCAGGTCAGCAATTGCATGTATGAGTCTAAAGTTCAGAAGAAGAGTCATCAGCTTATAGACTGCTCTATTCATAGAGGAGCCGATAATCAGCCAGTCAACTGGAGTTTCACAAGAGAATTAAGCCCTCTTGCCTTAAAACATCTCTTGTATGTAATAAATTAAGTTCTCTCTTACATTTACAGAATAGTACTGGTTATGGAGTATCCTTGAGAAAATTGATAATCTTTGTGTGTGTGTGTTCTCTGAGGTCCAGATGAGGAAGCCCAAATGAGAAAGGCTACTTGCATGCCTAAAGAAACTTGTTATTTTGTCTGTTTCTCAGTCAATTTTTTTAAAATTCTCATTCTTAAGATAATTAGAATCTTAAAATATTTGAAGTCATCTTATAAAACCTTAAATAGAAGACCAGGTGTGGTGGTTCACACCTGTAATCCCAGCACTTGGGGAGGCGAAGGCGGGCAAATCACAAGATCAGGAGTTTGAGACCAGCCTGGCCAACATGGTGAAACCCATCTCTACTAAAAATATAGAAAATTAGCTAGGCATGGTGGCCTGTAATCCCAGCTACTCAGGAAGCCAAGATGGGAGAATCACATGAACCTGGGAGGCAGAGGTTGCAGTGAGCCGAGATTGCGCCACTGCACTCCAGCCCAGGCAACAATGTGAGACTCCATTTCAAAAAAAAAAAAAAAACCCTAAACAGAATACTATAAATCATCGTTTCTCAAAATGTCCACAATTGTATCGGTGTTTCCAAAAAGCTATGTGTGTGAGAGTTGGGGGCTAAGGGACCTCAGACATGTATAGTGTCTGGAAAGTAAAATTAGAATTAAATGTTTTACCAATTCAGATATCTCCTCCACAAAGGTGTAGAACAAGAAAATGCTATTAATGAATATTTGTTAAACCAAAATGTTATACACATCACAGGTAATTCACTGTGATATCCACTAAGATATTGCAAAGACAAAAAGGAATCTCACTGCCTTGTATAGCTGAGCATTTACAAATCCATTACATATATGTTTTCAAGATAAATAATAGGTCTCAAATGAGAGGACTGAGGACTTGCTAACACCTTTTGTCACACATAGTGTGGTAATTGGGATGATCATCCGTGTGTTTGTTTATTGTCTTTAACCAAAAGAAAACAAATCTCATTTTTTTTTAGACAAAGTTTCACTCTTGTTGCCTGAGCTGGAGTGCAATGATACCATCCCAGCTCACTACAAATTCTGTCTCCCATGTTCAAGCGATTCTCATGCCTTAGCCTCCTGAGTAACTGGGATTACAGACATGCTCTACCACACCTGGATAATTTTGTTCTAGTAGAGATGGGGTTATACCATGTTGGTCAGGCTGGTCTTGAACTCCTGATCTCAGGTGACCTGCCCACCTCAGCCTCCCAAAGTGCTGGAAATACAGACATGAGCCACCGTGCCTTGCCCAAAACTTGTATCTTTTTTTTTTTAGACGGAGTCTTGCTCTATGGCCAGGCTGGAGTGCAGTGGCGCAATCTCAGCTAACTGCAACCTCCGTCTCCTGGATTCAAGCAATTCTTCCGCCTCAGCCTCCCGAGTAGCTGGGACCACAGGCACATGCCACCATGCCGGCTATTTTTTGTATTTTTAGTAGAGACAGTGTTTTACATGTTGGCCAGGATGGTCTCGATCTCTTGACCTCGTGATCCGCCCACCTCGGCCTCCCAAAGTGCTGGGATTACAGGCATGAGCCACCGCGCCAGGCCAAAACTGGTATCTTTATGAAAGGAGGTAGCTTTGCAAATTGGAGCAAGGTACCCATTGAAGTTAAGCTCCTCCTTTGCCACAAAACTGGAAGATAAGAGGTGCTATCTTTTATGGTGTTTGCATTTCAACAAGATGGCTCTCATGTCCTTAAGAAAAACATTTTTGGGACATAAAGATGACAAAAGACCTATCTAGTTCTCAAACAGGTTTATAGACTTTTTTTAAAAGGAGAAAGTATTTATTAATAAAATGGTAAGTTTTATGAAGTAGATGTTCTTTAAAAAAAGGCACAGGGGGGAAAGTATCTCTTCCCTTATTTTCAACAGGAAGATTTTGACTCACTTTTAATTTTTATTTGTCCTTATAATGGTTCACTCTGGTTGTAAAATAAAGATAAACTTTTTTACTATGGGACTTCTCAGAGCTCTTAATGTGCTTGTGTGTATTATCAAAGACCAAAGGAGAAATATGTTTAGCAGCATTTCTCAAACTTACTTGAGCATAGAATTTTTTTAATGGTGTGTTTCTTAGGAACAATATTCCACAAATTCACATACTGAAAAATACCACATGGACCAAACAGAGACCTAATTCCAGAGAGAGTGGGAGTATTTATTTTGTTCCAGTACATTATCCTGTGTTGGCATCCTGTATTGCCATAAACTTGAGTTGTTTTTGCAGTCAAATTTGTAGTTTCTTGTTGTTTTCCCTATTTATTTTGGTGTATGGTATGCTATTTTAATGTTCCTAGTTTTATATTTGGCTAAAACATAAACATTCTATATTTCTATTTTATCACTGATAATAATGGCATCAATATTTTATGACTTTAATATGTTCACCCCTACCACTATTCCCTCAGTCCTACTTCTAGACAATTGCCCTATGTCTTGGAGGTGCCTTGGTATCTATTTGAAAATCGTATGTGGTATTTTAAGTTTGTAAAATGTTTGTGATTCTAAAAACAACCCTTTATAGACCAATTCACTGCTCAAGGACACTGAGTCTCTAGGTAGCTACACCTGGGAATAGAGGTGTGTGTGTATATGTCATAAACAGACGTTTGGTCATCATAAGAATTAGGCATACATCAATTAGCTAACAAACTTATTTTAAAAAAAAAACTTGTAATAAGTAGCAGATATTTCCATTAATCTCTAACTTTTACTTATAACCACAAGATTTACAAAGTAAAGTCCACAATCAATATAGAAATCTTCCAACTATGCACAATTATTTCTTTAGTTTACTTAATTGTACATTGAATTTTGTGAATTTACAGAGTTTTCTCGTAATTTCTTCATACAACCTAGCCAATCACTTTCTGTTACAGCTCTGCTGATGTGTAGAACAGAAGGTGCTAATTGTCCCTTATACTTATTCCCTATTTTTCTGCATTAACTCTGATTGTTCTTTTGGATTGATCTTGGAAATTGTGATGATTGTGTAGTATCTCACAGAGGTTCTCTATTTCTTATATTTCCATGTTGACCTCTCTAGCAAGACTGGGGACATTTTCATTGATTATATTCTCAAATATGTTTTCCAACTTGCTTACTCTCTCTCTTTTCTCTCCAGAATACCAGAGTCATAGGTTTGATTACTTTATATAATGCCATATTTCTCAAAGGTATTGTGCATTTTTTAAAGATTCCTTTTTCTTTATTTTTGTCTGACTGGGTTGATTTGAAGAATCAGTCTTTGAGCTCTGAAATTATTTCCTCTGCTTGGTCTAGTCTGTTAGTAAGGCTTCCAACTCTATTTTGAAATTTCTCTAGTGAACTTTTCCATTCCAAAAGTTCAATTTGCTTGTTTCTTAATATGGGTATGTTATCTTTCAAATCTTGGCTCATTCTTCTAACTTTCTTGGATTGAATTTCAACTTTCTCTTGGATCTCCTTGAGCTTCCTTGCCACCCAGCTTCTGAATTCTATGTCCATCAACTCAGACATTTAAATTTGGTTAGGATCCATTGCTAGGTAGCTAGCGTGATCATTTGGAGGCAACAAAACACTCTGACTTTTTGAATTGCTGGAGTTCTTGTGCTGATTTTTTCTCATCTGAGGGAGCTGGCATTTCCATTTTTTTGAAATAATGTCCTTTGCAGCAACATAGATACAGCTGGAGGCCATTATCCCAAGCAAATTAATACAGAAACATAAAACCAAATATCACATGTTCTCATTTATAAGTGGGTGCCTAATCTTGAGTACACACAAAGATGGGAACAGTAGACACTGAGGACTCCAAGAGGAGGGAGGGAGTGAGGGAGGGAGGGCGTGGGCAAGGGCTGAAAAACTTCCCATTGGATACATATTCCCCATCTGGGTGTTGGGATCAGTAGAAGCCCAAAATTCAGCATTATACAATATATCATTGTAACAAACCTGCATATCTATCCCGAGAATCTAAATAAAAATGGAAATTATAATAAATATACAATGAGATTTGTTTAACTTAACAAATGATTGTAAAATTCAACTGGAGGATAAATGTGTAAGAATAGTTGGAAAATGTTTTAGAGTGCAATGAATTATTGTAGAGTATATGGGAAGCCATCATAACCTAAGAGATATTAAAATGTTTTTAAGGTGAAGTTATTAAATTCATATGGGGCTGACAATGAATCAACAGAAAAATCAATAATACAGAATATATAGTCTTGAACAGGACCAAATATGTGCAAGAACTTGGAAAGTGATTTTGGGCAGTTCATTCATTTATTTGTCTATTCAAAAAATAAAATACTCATTTAAAAAAAATACTCTTCCATGGAATAGAGAGGTCACTTCTCATTTTAACTAAAAATGGCTAGTTCTTGACCAGCTGGTTGGATCCCTGGGACCTTGGGCTTTCTCAAACCTCCAGCTAAACTTAGCTTTTCAAGGGAACAACTACCAAAAACACAACCTTGCATCTTTACTTCTTTGCACTTCAATAGAATGTTTTTCCTCAGTCATTACTCTTTTCACTCAATGTTTCATTTTTTTTTATTTACAAACTTGCCCAGACTTTAGTTTTTCCTTCCTAATGACACCAAATCCCCTCCTTTAAAAACAAATCTTTCCAAACAACATTAAACAAAACAGTTACTTCAAAAAACAAACATGTAATATTTTATTATCATCATACATGTTAAATTCCATATGAAGTAACTGTTACTTTCTAGGCTAAGACTCTACTCCCACAGAATTTTAGGTGAATTTTTTTTTTTTTTTTTTTTGTGGATCCCCAGCCTGTCTAAGAGGTGCTTACAATGATGCTAATAATTGAGTTTTAGGCAAGTAATGGTGGAGACTTCACGAGGGCCACTCCTGGTTATTTGATTTTCTCATTAGAATTGGGCAGTATATTATCTATTTGCCCTTTCAAAGAGTAAACACAAAGAAATGAAAGAAGCTAAAAGAAGTTACCATAAGGATGTAATATCTCATTCTTTTCCAAAAGCCCCACTCAGTGGAAGGACTGTTTTGGAAAGATCTTTTTGCTTTTTTGCTCAACCCCCTCTCCCTGCACCCCAATTCATGGGCATAACAGACAATCCTAAGAACAAACTGGCAAAACTAGAGAATACAGGCCCCTATACTAACTCCCCTAATTTAACATGGATCTTACTTTTACAGTCTCGCCAATGCACCACAATGTAGCAGTCTCACGTTGTGAGGTATCACCTGGAGTTCTTCATCTCACAACCAAGACAATTAAGAAGTGTGGACACAAAGGGCGAGATTGGAGCGAAAGTTTAGTAAGCGAAAGAAGAAAGCTCTCTGCTGTGGAGAGGAGGCCTGGAAGAGGGTTGCCGGTTTTACAGTTGAACACAAAGACTTTTATAAGAAACTAAAGTGGGCTGGGCATCTTATTTGCATAAGGCACCACTTTCTGGTGGCTCCTCCCCTGTCATTTTAGTGCACATACAGGCCCTTAAGCTTGAGTTACTCCATGTTGCTTTGCTCCGCTTACTGCACATATGTTAGGGGATGGGATTTTCCATTGAGGGCATGTCTTGGGCAAGCCCCTCTGTCCCAGTTCCCTTATCTGTGTCTGCAGCTTGATCTTTCAGGATGTTCTTTTGTTTGAAAGAATTCGACCAAAGACCCACCTTATCTGCCTGCTTGACCATTTCTCCCTTTCTCCTCTCTCCAACTGAAGTTCACTCTATCCTTCCTGAGGACGCACAACTATAAATTCTATTCCTTCAGTTTATCTACCTAATTGCATATTTATTAACAAATGGTATTATCAGTTCTGCCCCCTTCTGTGATTTCTCCCCTCTCAGCATAGGCCAGAGGCTGTGAGCCCACAGGATTATAAAACAGACAAAATCCTGGTCCTGGGCACAGGTGTGTTTAGTGTGGCTTGTGCAATGTTTTAACATATTTTTTTTTAATTTGTATTCCTTTATTGGGGCAGGCATACTCAAAGCCTGACCTCACCACTCTCTGCTGGCTTACAACAGCCTAATGCACACATTTACCTGCTTAGTGACTTGGGCAGTGAGGAGCTATAGCTCTTCAGTTTGACTCATATTCATGAGTCTCATTTTATCCAGTATACAGGATTTCTTTGCGTCTAGCTGCAACTTCCCTTCGCCAAAATGATCATTTTCCCCTTTCTCAGATGGCCTGACCTAGAAAACTAGAAAAGATCTCTTGACTGTGGAACTTTGTTATCTTTGGGGAAACAGCTCCCTCTGAATCTGCTGACATCATCCAAACAGCAGTTCCTTAATGGCTCTCTGGACTTAATTACTTAAAAATCTCGAGTAAAGTGATAGAATGTGGAATCTAAACATCAAGGTTATGTGTCCCGTCCACTGTCCACTTTCTTTGTATCTTTCAGTGGTGTCTATTGAAGTAGGTCAGCTGAAGAATGACGAGGTTCATACATGTGGAAACAAGAGCATTATTTCTCATAAATGGTAGCAGCCTGCAAGGTGGCTATTCTGACAGGTTGAGAGGCACAGCCTCTAGCCAGAAGCCAGAAACAGACTGCTTTGAGAGTGGGATGAATAGGACAGGGATTTATGCTGAATGAGGTGGCTAAGTATACATACTCAATAAAATATAGGAGGAGTCATAAATATTCATGTAAGGAGAGACCTGCCCATGTGCAACTGAGTTTCATGCCTCTCCCTGGGACCCCATCCAGTTGGAGGGAGGCTTAGAATTTTATTTTTATTTATGAAGTGACCACAATTATTTAATATTATTCAGCTAAAGGGAGTTAGCTTTTAGGAAATTAATTTATTTGGGTCTTTCTTGCATCCAAATGCCCAGATTTAGTCAATGCAAAAGATATCTGTGTTAAATCAGTTGAAATCATTGATTTCTGAGTTTTCCAGCCCAAATAATTTGTTTATCTCAGTATGATTCTCTTCTCTCCAAAAGATAAACTTTAGGTAGCTTGATGAATACATGTTTCCTCCTAAAGTATGTACATAAGGTATCTAGTGACAGTATGTTCCTTGCACTTATTTTTATATGTCCATTTATCAACTTACTTTATAATTTAGGAGATCTGAATGCTTCAATGGGATGTGAAATAGCTATTCAGACACCATTCAGAATATATGACTTGGAAGCTGCCCCAGGGAATAGATTTCTAATTTGTACCTGTCCAAAGCAATGTATAAACATAATCTAATATTGCTTATTGTTAGTGTGAAGACACTTGTAGAGGAAATTTCACTCATGATAGTGATATTGATTACTCAAAAAGTAGTTGTCTCTTTAGGATAATAGTACTGATAGTTAATATTTTTAACTGTTTATTATGTGCCAGGCATTAAGTACTATTTTGTTTAACCCTTAAAAACCCCACAGTTTAGGTACTATTTATTTTTCTATTAAATAAATAAGAAAATTAAGTCACAAAGAAATTTATAATGAATTTGTTCAAGTCCAGTGCCAGGGTTCATACCAGGGAGAATGATGCCAGAGTCTAGTGTCTAAACCTTCATGTGACACTGCTTCATCTACCACAGCCATTGTAGTTCCCCAGACACACCAAATTGTGTTATGTGAGGCTTTCTCTTTGTCAGTAATAACCTTTACTCACCAGGTCCATCTTTTGGCATGCTACATATCCTTTAAAATATGGTTCATATCACCTCATCTATGAGGACTTCCCTGACTTTTCTAACAGAATTATTTTAGCTCTTTTCTTCAGCTCCCATAACACTGTGTGTGTGTGTGTGTGTGTGTGTGTGTGTCTGTCTGTCTGTCTGTCTGTCTGTCTGTGTGTTTGTCTTCCACCAGTGCTGCTTAAGTCAAGAAGCAGGTAGCCTTCATCAACCACCCATTAGTGATTAATAGAAGCTTGCTAATTTAAAATGCTCCATGAATGAGTAAACAGGATATTAACCACTTGGTCCTGGTTTGATAAAGACTGCTGTGATGATAGTATGACAGAACCTGAAGAAGAAGGAAGAAAACCCCACAGATACATACCTATGCTCTTATTAAGTTAAACTTTTAAAAATGTGGGGGCAGGTGCGAGAAATGAGAAAAAAAAATCTTAGATGATAATAACCTTCTATGAAATGCATGCTTACAGCAATTGGAGAAAATAATAAAATCACATTCTGTTGCATAGAAGCTTGCAATATGACATCTTTCAGAGAAACTGGTAGCCAATATATATTTTTACTGATATTAGAGTATCTTATTTCTCTTTACTTTACAATCCTAGGGTAGAAGCTATGACTCTGGGACCAATTTTCTCCAAATCATATAGTTATGAGGTCTCCAGCTGTGGCCCTCCCTCTGAGGCAGTCTTCTAAATTTTCTAAAATGGAATGCCACCCTTGTTCCTGGGTCTTGCCTTTTTAATTGACACTGTAGAAATACAAGACAGTTGGCTCTTGTCTTGTAATTTTGACAAGACAAAGCTTTGTTTTATAAGTTTGAATGTATCATTATTCAAATTCCTCCAAAAAATCCAGGGTGGAAGAGGTGATTAAAACAAAAACAAGCTAGGCAAAAAATAGGTGGAATTCACCTTAAACAGACAGGTTTTGCCTTGTCCTTTGCCACTAAACAGCCTTGTAATGTTGAGAAAGATACCTCTCTGTGAGAGAGTTCCCTCATCTATAAAATGAGATGAAAGGTATCTATATCTTGTAGTTATTAAGAGGATTAAATGAGTTCTGTTTTCAAAGTGCCTAAAACACTCAACCATCATCATCAAGTTACTTAGAAATCTATATGCATACATTAAATCTCAACAAAAATGCTTTCAAAAATTCATACAATTCTATGCCTTCCACTTACTGAAAGTGATAGAAAACCCTGTGAAAACATTTCTCCATGTTTTAAAATCCTGGTTCAACATAACATCCGTTATGTTGCTATATTTCACTATGTTGTTTCTTATATAAGGATTGCATGACAAATTCAACTTTAAAGTTAGGAACAGAAAAATATTTTCTCTCTTGAAGAACAGATAAATATTTCTATAAAATAGTAAAATGTATATATTACCTTTTGCTTTGGGGAACAATTTGCCAACGGAATACAAGGTAACAACCTGTAATGGAAACTGAAATTTAAAAACCTGTGTTGACAAGATACATATGCCTTCATGATCGATTAAATGAAAATAGGGTTAAATTTTGATCGCAGAAACTAAGGAGTGTAATCAAGCAATATGCCTCAAAGATGGTCAACAGTACCTAGAGTGGAGGTGGGCCAGGGGAACCGCAGTGGACAGGGCCAAACATCTCCTCAGAAAATAGTTCCCTCCACACACAGCCCAGAATAACTGTCAAGCCCCAGCTTCTGACACTACAAGGCACTGACGACATGGATATTTATTTGACTTCGCCCGAGGATTATCCTCACTCAGTGCTGAAACCAAAATGAAGATAAAGTCTCTGTCACCTAGCCAGCATCCATTGTTTCCTCTTCAGAGCCTAGGAATTACCTGCCTGAACACTGCTTCTCATAGAATTTGATTCTCAGGTCATCTTTTCCTGGGCCTAACATGATGTTTATTTCAGAAAAAAAAAAGTATAGTTTGTAGTTACCTGTTTAACTATTTCTCTAATAAAGCAAGGGACCTATTTTCATGTGATTTTTCTTTAAGCAGAGTAAAAAGTCTAATTGTATAGTATTGTATGTTAATAGCCAATGAAGCAGAATTGAGTGACAATAATTATACATTTAAGTATGTTTTCATGTTATAGTAATTATTACTCTGTAATTGAAAATAACATAAGAAGAGAAATCAAAAGAGAGACTATACAAGTACATGGAATATACATTGTAAAGAACTTCCCATAGAAGGAAAACTGTCAGGATATATGCAGTGGGATCCTTTTGTGAGTCTATGTTTTTCTTTGTCCCATGTTTTCTATACTTAATATTATTAGACCACCATTAAGTCTGTAGCAAGGACATGTGTCAATAGTTGAAGTCATTTTCTCTTTGGCCACAGCTGCAGTTTGAGGTTATTCATGATGACCCCATATTCAAAGGGCTGCAATAAAGTGACCTTCACCACCCAAGAATCTATTCAAACAACTAATATACATATTAAGTGGATATCAGGACAGATGGCAATATCAGCCAGAGAAGCTCTTGTCATTGTTGGAGCCTGGTTTTCTGTTTCAGTCTAGATGGTGTATTCATGCCAAAAAGTTACCTTCATGATAGCGAAGTTCTAAAAGACCAAGAGCTCCATGCACAGCTTTATGTTAAGATAGCAAAGAATATGTAATATCTAAACTTTTGGAGAAATATACCTAAGGCCCATACAGAGACTTTGCTTAACTGGTGAAACCTTATTCACTTAAGGAAAATGAAAAGAATTATGCATAATGATGATTCTTTCACTCAGTTGACAAATACTTATCAGGGGCCTTCTAAATCCCTGGCACTGTATTCTGTTCTGAGGATGCCATCATAAGCAAGGTAGTCATGGTGCATTAACTACCTTCCAACCCCCAGTGAAGGTAAAAGGAGTTTTTTAAAGGCACACACATGTAAGGCCAAAAAGCATGCACTAGGAGACAGTAACAACAAATCATTTAAGCTGGAAAGCAGATGTAATAATAGAAGTAAATTTCTGGAAACCCCAAATTGCTGAATTCTAAAACCAGAAGAGGAGAAAGTCCAGGTGCAATCCGGTTTCCACCCAAGCACTTTCAAAAAGCTCAGAAAATGTCCTCACTATGTGTCTCTGGAACTATGAAGCAAGGGTGAGCTTAGTAACAGGAAGATTAAAATCGACTAGATGCTCTCCATCTCCCACTCTTCCATGTAGCTGGGACACTGAAGTTTTGTTCCATAGCTAGGGAAAAACAGAATCAATGAACTTGGAATCATTAGGCAGAAAAGTAAACAAAGTACCAAACTGAAAATAGTGAAGTTAACTAAGAGTTTACCTACAGAGATTTTTATTGAGACTAACAGCTTTCTTCCTCACTGAGCTTAGAGAATCCTGGCAATCAGATTTTTGAAGAAGGATACTCAATCACTTTTCCTGGGGGAATTTGGTCAATTCTAAGTGAAAAACCTAAGGATACTAAGATCAGGGATTTCATAAGGAAATAGCCCAACCAGATCACCCTAGAATGAGAGCACAATTGGCCCATTTATTGCACACTCAAAAGTTCTTTATTCAAAAATGAGTAGATAACAGTGGATCAATAAATGTTTAAGAAAGGCTTCTAATTTGACAAACAAAAACAGTAACACCTTGCAGGAAGCAGAGACTATGTGAAGAGATAAGATATTGCCTCAGTGGAAAAAAGAGTATGGTATAAAAGAGGCACATTCAGAAACAAAAGAAAAATATGTGTGGAAATTAAAATTATAATAGAAGAAATGAAAAACTAAATATAAAAGTAAAGTTAGAATTGAGACATTGTTCCAGCAAATATAGCAAAATGATAAAGAGATGGAAAACAGCAGAGATTTTTTTCAGAATTAGTCCAAGGAAACTACTTCTGAATAATAATTCTCCAGTATGAGAATTTTTTTTATTCGAGGAGAAAAACCATCAAAGGAATATTCTCAGAATTAGAGAACATGAGTTTCCCGACTGAGGGGACCATGAAGTGCCCAGCACACTGAATAAAAATAGACCATATTTATTTGGAAATTTTACAACATCGAGGACAATGAAAAATCTTAATTAAATTCTAGAGCAAAGATGCAAACTTCATAGAGTGGATAAAGTGTCAAATGGTGTCCGACTTCCCAATAGCAATACAGGGTAGCTACAAGATAATAAACGCCTTCAAAATTCAGAAGAAAAAATATTTTTAACCTAAATTTACACTAAATGTTATTATTGATCATTTCAGAGGGCAGAAATATCTCACAATACCAGGTTTTTATATACAGAAAATTTTACCACATACACACCCTTTCTCGAGGAGCCCTTACAGCATGTACTTCACCAAACAGGAGAGAAACAACAATAAAACAAGCAGAATATTTTATTTATTTTTTATTTTTATTTTTTTTTTGAGATGGAGTTTCGCTCTTGTTACCCAGGCTGGAGTGCAATGGCATGATCTCGGCTCACCGCCACCTCCGCCTCCTGGGCTCAGGCAATTCTCCTGCCTCAGCCTCCTGAGTAGCTGGGATTACAGGCACGCGCCACCATGCCCAGCTAATTTTTTGTATTTTTTAGTAGAGATGGGGTTTCATCATGTTGACCAGGATGGTCTCAATCTTTTGACCTCGTGATCCACCCGCCTCGGCCTCCCAAAGTTCTGGGATTACAGGCTTGAGCCATTGCGCCCGGCCTAAACAAGCAGAATATATGTGATTTAAGGAATCCAGAAACATGAGATTTAATCCAAGAGAAAGCATGGAGAATCCTAGGATGATGTCTGTGCATCAGCTAGTTTTGAATGGAACCAGGCAGAAGATTCTAAGAGATTTCTACAAAAGAGGGAAATTGGCTGAGCGCAGTGGTTCATGCCTGTAATGGATCACCTGAGGTCAGGAATTCAAGACCAGCCTGGCCAAACAGGTGAAACCTGTCTCCACTAAAAATACAAGAAATTAGCTGGGCATGGTGGCAGGTGCCTGTAATCCCAGCTACTTGGGAAGGCTGAGGCAGGAGAATCACTTGAACCGGGAGGTGGAGGTTGCAGTGAGCTGAGATTGTACCATTGCACTCCAGCCTGGGCAACAGAGTGATACTCTGTCCAAAAAAAAAAGAGGGAAATTAACATAATACCTAATGCTATGTGACTCAGATGAGAATGGTACTACATGGCAATCATACGGTGTCATTAATAGTTATAATAATCACTACTGACCCAACCATATTGGGAGAATAAGATGACAGAAAGTGTTGTGTGGTAAGCGTAGGGAGAGTGTGGAAAAAGGATGAAAGCCTTTTCCTCCACGAGTGCCACCAATGCCTAAAGCCAAAATTTCAAGACCTACTTGAAAGTAATATAAGTGTGATATTTACAAAGATAATAAAAAATGCCACAATATTCAGCTATAAGAATTTCAAGTAGTTGCTTCAGGGAGCTGAAAATGCTGTTGGAAGAGACAGGAAGCTCCTGTTTTCCATAATAGCCCTTGTAGCTCTGTCTCTTTAAGGTACAATCATTTGTTACCTTGAAAAATAAAGACCAAATTTTTTTTTAAAACTTGCTTAAACTTAGTTGTCTGGAAGTTTACACCCCGACAGTGAGACAGATATATGAACATGTAACTACCAATTGTGCTAAATTCTATGGCAGAGATTTTTTTGTTCAGAATTGTATAAGCCCCTATAAAAAGAGGTGTGGCTCAGTGTAGAAGGAGACCAAAAAATTTTCCCTGAGAGAGTGACATCCTGGCACTCTATGCGATAAGAGTTGACTTACGCCATCTGAGCTTTCAGCTTCTGTGGCATCTGCTAGGCTGGATTAGTTAGCTCCGGCTGCCATAACAAAGCACGGGCGTACCTCGAAGATACTGCAGGTTCCATTGCAGACCACCACAATAAAGTGAGTCACATGAATTTTTTTGGTTTTCCGGTATATATAAAAGTTAAATTTACACAATGCTGTAATCTATTGAATGTGTAATAGCAGTATGTCTAAAAAATGTACATACTTTAATTAAAGGTATTTATTACTAACGATCATCTGTACCTTCAGTGAGTCCTAAGCTTTTTGCTGGTGGAGGGTCCTGCCTCAATGCTGATGATAGCTGACTGGTCAGGTCTGTGGTTGCTGAAGGTTGGGTGACTGTGGCAATTTCTTAAAATAAGAAAACAATAAAGTTTGCCAAATCGATGGACTCTTCCTTTCATGAAAGATTTATCTGTAGCATGTGATGTTGTTTAATACACCTTTTACCCAGAGTAGAACTTCTTTCAAAACTCAAGTTGGTCTTCTCAACCCCTGTTGCTGCTTTGTCAACTAGGTTTCTGTAATGTTTTAAATTTTTTATTGTCATTTCATCAGTTCACAGCATCTTCAGCAGGAGTAGATTTCATCTCAAAAATCCACTTTCTTTGCTCATTTGTAAGAAGCAACTCCGTATCCGTTTAAGTTTGATCATGAGATTGCAGCAATTAAGTCACATCTTCAGGGTCCACTTCTGTTTCTAGTTCTCCTGTTAATTTCCACCATATCTGCAATCACTTCCTCTCTGAAATCTTGAAATTCTCAAAGTCATCCATGAGGGCTGGAATCAACTTCTTGCAAAGTCTCATTGATGTTGATATTTTGAGCTCCTCCCATGTATCATAAATGTTCTCAATGTCATATATAATGGTGACTCCTTGCCAGAAGATTTCTAATTTATTTTGCCCAGATTCATCTGAGGAATCACTAACTATGGAAGCTATAACTTTACAAAACATATTTCTTAATTAATAAGACTGGAAAGTCAAAATGACACCTTGATCCATGGACTGCAGAATGAATGTTGTGTTAGCAGGCATGAAAACAAGATTAATCTCCTTGTACATCACCATCAGAACTCTCGGGTGTCTAGATGCATTGTCAACAGGCAGTGATCTTTTAGAAGAAATATTTTTTCTGAGTAGTAAATCTCAACAGTGGCCTTAAAACATTTAGTAACATTTAGTAAACAATGCTATAAACAGATATGTTGTCATCCAGGCTTTGTTGTTCCATTTATAGAGCACAGGCAGAGTAGATTTGGCATAATTCTTAAGGGCCCTAATATGCTCAGAATGGTAAATGAGCATCGGCTTCAGTGTAAAATCATCAGCTACCATGGCTTCAAAATAAAGTCATTAGCTGCTAACAAGAGAATCGGTCGAATCTTTGAAGCTTTGAAGCCAGGCATTGTCTTCTCTCCAACTATGGAAGTCCTAGATGGCATCTTTCTCCAATAGAAGGTTGTTTTTTCTACATTTAAAATCTGTTGTTTAGCATGGCTACCTTCATTATTTATCTTAGCTAGGTCTTCCAGATAACTTGCTGCCACCTCTGTATCAACACTTGCTGCTTCACCTTGAATTTTATGTTATGGAAAGAGCTTCTGTTTATAAAGCTAACGAACCAACCTCTGCTAGCTTTAAGCTTTTCTCCTGCAGTTTCTTCACCCCTCTCAGCCTTCAAAGAATTAAATAGTTAGGACCTTTCTCTAGATTAGGCTTTAACTTAGGGAAGGTTATGGCCCGTTTGATCTTCTCTCCTGACCAGTCAGACTTTCTCCATATTGGCAATAAGGCTGTTTCACTTTCTTATTATTCATGAGTTCACTGGAGTAGCAATTTTTAATTTCCTTGAAGAACTTTTTCTGTTGCTTGCACAACTTGGCCAATTGTTTTGTGTAAGAGGACTAGTTTTTGACCTATTTTTGCTTTTGACATGCCTTTCTCATTAAATTTAATCATTTTTAGCTTTTGATTTAAGGTGAAAGATGTGACTCTTTCACTTGAATACTTAGAGGCCACGGTTTTAGGGTTAGTAAGTGGCCTAATTTTAATACTAATGTGTCTCACAGAATAGGGAGGCCCAAGGAGAGGAAGAGAGATAGGGGGAATAGCCAGTGATTGGAGCAGTTAGAACACATAACATTTATTGATTAAGTTCTCTGCCTTATATGAGTGTGGTTCATGGTTCCTCAAAATAATTACAGTGGTAACATTAAAGATCACAGATCACAGCTTGAGGCAAAATAGGGAGACCCTGTCTCTACTAATAAAAATTAGTTGGACAAGATGGTGTGTGTCTACAGTCCCAGCTGCTCCGGAGGCCAAGGCAGGAGAATCACTTGAGCCTAAGGAGTTTGAGCCTGCAGTGAGCTAGGATTGCACCACTGCACTCCAGCCTCGGTGACAGAGCAAGACCCTTTCTCAAAAAAAAGAAAAGAAAAAGACACTACTTCTCATAACAGATATAATAATAATTAAAGAGTTTGATATATTGTAAGAATTACCCAATTAAGACACAGAGACAGGAAGTGAGCACATGATGTTAGAAAAATGGCGCAAATAAACTTGCTTGATGGAGGGTTGCCGTGAACCTTCCATTTGTAAAAAATGTAGTATCTGTGGAGTGCAATAAAGTGAAGCACAATAAAACAAGGTATGCCTGGGACCATAAACTGGGTGGCTTACATGACGAACATTTATTTTTCACAGATCTGGAAGTTGGAAGTCCGAGATCAGGGTGCCAGCAGGGTTAGGTTCTTGGTGAGGCCCTTCATCCTGGCTTATGGACTTCTTTGCTGTGTCTTCACATGGCAGAAGGAGACAGAAAAAGCTCTCTGGGGTCATTTTTATGAGAGTACTAATTCTATTCATGAGGGTTCCATTCTCATGACCTAATTATTTCCCCAACGCTCCACACATTATATCGGGGGCTAGGATTTCAACATATGCATTTGGGGAAGGAGCACAAACATTCAGCCCATAACATTCTACCCTTATCCCCTCAGAACTCATGCCTATTTCATGTACAGAATAGATTCATTTCATCCCAACAGCCCCAGAAGTCTTGACTTGTACCAGCTTCAATTCCTAAGTCTAAAGTCCAGGGCATCATCTAAATATTCTCTAAATTTGATTTGGGTGTCTCAAGGAATGATTTATCTTGAGACAAAATTCTTCTCCAGCTATGAACCAGTAAAACCAAACATATTATATGCTTCCAAAACACAATGATGGGACAGGCACAGGAAACACATTCCCATTTCAAAAGACAGAAATGGGGAAGAAGGATGGGATGATGAGTCCCAAGCAAGTCCAAACCCTATTAAGGCAAACTCCATTCAGATTTTAAGGCTGAAGAATAATCATCTTTAGCTCTATACTCAGCCCTCCAGACCCACTGGGTCAGCAGTCCCACCTTTTGGACCCACCAATGTAGCAGTCTTGTCCCCATGGTTCTACCTGGCAGGGAATGAGCCTTCACGGCTTTGGACAGAGATCTTATTGCCTATTGATAACAAGGCAATGACCCCTCATTTTGAAACCAGGGAGGCAGCCCTGAAAATTTCTGAATCACTTTTGCCCTCATTCCTTTCTTGAAAAACAGACTATGTTCATAGCCAAATATCTCTATGGTCACATTCTGTAAAATTCAAGAAGTCTGATGCCTTCCTTCATTTCTTTCCTTCTCTTTCTCGTTAGTTCAGATTGGCAGTTGCTTTGCTGGGGTAGCTAATTAAATCCATGGTTCACACCCATACTAATCTCCATACTGAACAGTCTCTTGGCTGTATCTACAGTACTCTGTTGTGAACATGGTTTCTCATTTTTTGCCATATGGGTAAGCTGAGGATCTTCTGAATCTCTCAGTTCTAGTTCCTTTTTGCTTAATAATTCTGTCTTCAAGTCATCTTTCTCTTCTTACATTTTACTATAAGCAATCAGGAGGAACCAACTCACTGCCTAAACACTTTGCGTAGAAATCTTCTCAGCTGAATATCCTATTTCATTGCTTGTGAATTCTGCCTTCCACGAGGCACTAGAACATGAACACAATTTAGGCAAGTTCTTTGCTGCTTTACAACAGAGCTCACTTATTTTTCATTGTTTAATAACATATTCCTCATTTTCAGCTGAGACCTTTTCAGAATGGCTATTTTTACTATCTGTGTATCTACCCACACTCTGTACACGATTATTTGTTTATTCTCTAATAAGAGGGAAGCTTACTCTACATCTCTCCTTTTTCCTTCCTGAGCCCTCAACAGAACTGCCTTTAAAAATCTCTTTGACCATCTCAGTTTCTTCAAGCAAGCACTTCAAAATTCTTCCAACCTCTACTTATTACCCAATTCCCAAATCACTTTCACATTTGTAGGTGTTTGTTACAATAGCACCTCACTTCTCAGTACCAGTGTCTGTATTAGTCAGGACTCTCCCTCCAGAGAAACAGAACTAATAGGAGATTATATATCCATATAAAATGAGGAATTCACTGTATGACTCCATTTTCATGCTTCCAATAAAGACATATCTGAAACTGGGCAATTTACAATGGAAAGAGATTTAATGGACTCACTATTCCATGTAGCTGGGGAGGCCTCACAATCATGGTAGAAGGCAAAGGCATATCTCACATGGCAGCAGACAAGAGAATGAGAGCCAGGCAAAAGGGGTTTCCCTTTATAAAACTATCAGATCTCATGAGACTTATTCACTACCATGAGAACAGTATAGTGGAGACGGCTCCCGTGATTCAATATCTCCCACTAGGTCCCTCCCACAACTCTAGAGAATTATGGGAGCTATAATTCAAGGTGAGATTTGGGTGGGAATATAGCCAAACCATATCATTGGCTTATGAGATTATGGAGGTTGAGAAGTCCCATGATCCACCATTTGCAATTAGAGACCCAGGAAAGCCAGTGATGTTATTCCAGTTTGAGTCCAAAGGCCTGAGAACTAGAGGAGCCAATGGTGTAAATCTCAGTCCAAGGGCAGAAGATCAATATCCCAGCTCAAGCAGACAGTTAAAAGGGGACAAATCCTCTCCTACTCAATTTTTGTTCTATTTAAACCCTTAGCTAATTGGATAATGTTCACCCACATTGAGGAGGGCCGTCTGTTTTACTGAGTTCACCAATTCAAATGTGAATCTCATCTGGGAAAACCCTCACACACATATCCAGAAATTATATTTTACCTGGGCACCATGTGGCCCAGTCAAGGTGACATGTAAAATTAACCATCACAGGCTGGTATAAGTGGAGGGTACCACCTGGAATGTGCTGTTTAATAATAATGACAAGCTTAGCCCCTGTAACCACATGTAGGATAATATTCACCTGGAATAATCTTTACTGTTTTTGTTCATGGAGATTAATTCCATTGATTCTATTGCAGAAATAACCACCTAGAATTACAGACTGGAAGAACCTAAAGGTCTTCAGAGCTCTAATCTTATCCTCTCCCTTTGCAGACAGGAAAACTTAGGCTCCAGGAAATTTGGTAATCTGCTAAAGTATCAGAGCTATTTAATTCCAGAGCCAAAACAAGAACTCAAATCTTCAAGTTTATTTTCTATGACTGTTCTCTATAATTTTTTTCTCATAACATGACCTTTTAAAGAAAGTGATTATCTCAGCATTGCCCAACAAGAAAACTTTAAATTTCTTTTTTCAAGGATGAAAGAAAACATTGCAAAACATGATTATTTTTTCAACTTGAGTATTCCATTATTGTCTAAATTTAGTACTTGATAGCAGCTTAGGGATCTTCAATCTCTTCTTTACAAAATAAGTATTGTTATATTATAGACTCATAAATAATTATGTGAAACACTTATGTGAAACACTAACAGTAATAACTTACACTATTTCTAAGAATTTCTATAAATATGGCAATATATATGACTTGCATAAATTCTCAATCTATTTTAAATAATGGCTTTGCATTTACTGTGAATATTTATATTTTAATAGTTTTAATCTTATGTTAAAAAACACATTACCATATCTTAAAATATAAAGCTAATGAAACATATAAGGAAATAGCTCTCCTCCAGAAAAATTTTGCAATTCAAGATAGTCTGTGTATGTGTGCGTATGTACGTGCACACACACGCACACACGCACACATCCCTAAGTTCCCTGATAAAGAATATTCATGAGTCAGGAAGTCTGTTTTTGCCAGAAAAGAAAGCGCTCTTTTAAAATGTTCATACTGCTTTATCAGAACTCCTTGACATTTTAGTAATGTGTATAATGGCCAAATCTACAGCATTTTGAAATTTTGGTGTAGGTCATGATGCCATGTACTCCGCTCTTCTTCAGGATTCCCTACCGCACCATTAGCAGCTTAATGCAAGGTTAGAAAACAAGGTTATTGTTACTAACAAGAGCATGTAACAGACTTTATTTTTTCTCTGTGATAAGGAACTAAGTCAGCCTATATTTCTGATTTTGAGATTCAGTTTGGAAAATTCCAAGAAATACTTATGATATCCCAAAGAACAATTAACAGTTGTGTAAACTTCATGGATCATTGTCTCTTCAGAACAGGAATTCTACATATTCTTACAGAATATGTAAGAAAATAATATATAGATGTAATGACCATTGGAAACTATATTAATCCACATTGTATCTATGAAATTTCATTCTGGGAAACATCAGATATCTATGGTTTGAGTGATTCAAAAACGATAACTTAAAAGTATATACTTTCTGATTTTTACAGTGTTCCCAGGGTCACACAGATAGAAAAGGGGATAGGATTCAGGTCTATGACACTGAATCTATGTTCTCTTCAGCATTGCTAACTCTGATAATGTGATGACTAGGATGAAGGTCTGGAAAGATCAAGAAACCCCTGAGGAACTACTTTTGGAAAAGCACATCAGCAGAAAAATTTGGCTACAGAGAGAGTTTTAACAGTTCTTCAAATCCAATACACATATAAACTAGATATGGACATTGAAACTCTATATTACTGAGATCAAAATATTGCAAGAATCCCCAAGTTGGCAAAAGTTATTGCAGCAAGTGTGACAGTGAACCATACAATTAAAGTACAGAAATTGAACCTGTCTGGTTGTTATTGTCTTTGATAGGTTAGCTCTGAGGGATACCTGCTGTGAACTGAATTGTGTACCCCAAAATTCCTATGTTGAAACCATACCTCAGCAATGTATTTGGACATAGAGCTTTTAGGAAGTAATTAATTAAATGAAGTCATAAGGATATGGTCCTAATCTGATAAATTAGTAGCTTTATTAGAATAAAGAGAGGGATCTCTCCACAATCATACACTAAGGTAAGGCCGTGTAAACACACAGTGAATAAATGCGCATCAGTAAGCCAGGAAGAGTTCTCATGAGAACCCAATCATTCTGGCACCTTGATGTTAGACATACAAACCTCCAGAATGATGTGAAAACAAGTATCTATTGTTTAAGCCATTCAATCCATGGCATTGTGTTATGGCAGCCCAAGCAGAGAAAGACCTCCCCAGCATGCCACACATGGGGAGACTGGAGGGTTGAAGCAAGGTTTGCATTACGTGCAATACAATATCCCCAGAGTTAGAGAGCAGGATTGTGATGGTTAATATTAAGCGTCAACTTGATTGGATTGAAGGTTGCAAAGTATTGTTTCTGGGTGTATCTGGGTGTTTCTGGGTGTTGCCATAAGAGATTAACATTTGAGTCAGTGGACTGAGAGAGGAAGACCCACCTAAGGAAAACCCACCCTTAATGTGGGTGGGCATCATCCAATTGGTTACCAGCACAACTAGAAAAAGCAGACAGAAGAAGGTGGAAGAAGCTGACTTGCAGAGTCTTCCGGCCTTCATCTTTCTCCTGTGCCAGATGTTTCACTTCCTCAAACATCAGACTCCAAGTTCTTCAGCTTTTGGACTCTTGGCCTTACACTAGTGGTAGGCCAGGAGTACTCTGGCCTTCAGCTACAGACTGAAAACTGTACTGTCAGCTTCCCTGCTTTTGAGGTTTTGACTGGCTTCCTGGCTTCTCAGCCTACAGACAGACTATTGTGGGACTTGAACTTGTGATTGTGTGAGTCAATTATCCTTAACAACAACAACAAAAACCCTTGCCAATACAAGGGTTTACAAGAGGCCAAGTTTCAAAATCCAAGGAAATTTTGAGACTGCGGATCAGAGTCACTGACTAAGCAGTACTGAACCAGTATTTAGCATAGTAAGCAAACTAGGTTCATTTCCTTCTACAGGTAGCAAGATTTTAATTAAGTTCCTTAACTCTCTCATGCTAACTTGGGTACTCTATGAATCCTACAGCAGAGATAATAATGCCTTTATCACATAGTTGTTGTGAGGATGAAATGGTTAGATATTAAATGATTAGTACTTGGCACAGTGTCTGGCATGTGCTCACATGTCAGTGAATTGGTAACTACATAGAGCTGCCAAAGTTAGACAATGTGAAATCTGAACTGCATTTGTTTATTCATACCCCAAATAGTTATTGCTTACTTTTTGCCAGGCAAGATTTTAGGTGCTAAAGATACAGCAGTAAGCAAACCAGAAAAACAAAAAATTTTAAAAACCTACCTTCATGGAGTTTACATACTGGCGTTATGAGGGTAATGACAAATCCAGGAGTTGGCAGGCTCCCAGCTGTGCACCATATCCTAAAAGGAAACTCATAAACTCCTTGACTGGGAGTGGATAGCTATATGGAAAAAGAGACAAAAAAAATTTATGCTGTCAAATAGCTTATCAAATATATGATATTACTGTTTTTTTTTTCCAAAAGTTCTTGAAGGACTCTTGTTTGACATGGCATTTTGTTAAAAGCTACTTGTCACCCTTTTTTTTTAAACCCTCTCAACCCAGCTTTTCCAACTCCAGGAAGAACCAGGAAGAGAAGCTATAACCCTTATTTTCTAAAAGGCTTTCTTCTCTCTCATCTTTTCCCTTTAAAAAGAAGGGCTTTTAGGGACATGGATGAATCTGGAAACCATCATTCTCAGCAAACTGATAAAAGAACAGAAAACCAAACACCACATGTTCTCACTCATAGGTGGGTGTTGAACAATTAGAACTCGTGTACACAGGGAGGGGAGCATCACACACTTCAGTCAGTTGGAGGGGGTTAGGGAAGGGACAGCAGGGTGTGGAGAGGGTGGGGAGGAATAACAAAGGGAGAAATACCAGATATGGGTGATGGGGGTATGAAGGCAGCAAACCACCTTGCCATGTATGTACCTATGCAACAATCCTGCATGATCTGCACATGTACCCCAGAATCTAAAGTACAGTAAAAATTAAAAAAAAGAAGGGCTTTATATAAAGCCAGCTTCCTTAGCCTAAACAGAAATATACCTTGATCTGTCCATTGTCCTGTAATGGTTTATTTGCTCTCCTGAACCTCATCTCTGAAAGATTTCAGCCTAACACAAAAGCAAACAGGTTTTAAAACACTTTAGAGAATTAAAACTTCACAATATCACCCTTCCAAAAGGACCCCTATCCAAGTACACACTCCCTTTTCTTAACCTTCATGGAAGCCTGTCTAGGGCAGCTCTGGGAAGCTTCTAGTGTTGCTATGTGTGTGTTTTCCCTTGTCGCCATTCATCTTTCCTTCTGGATTCAGAAGGCAAGTTAAAGTAGTGAACTTTTGCTACGTAAATAGCAAGTACATTTTGCGTTGTTTTGTGGTCATTATTATGTACTTCGTGATGTTTGTAATTCTTTTCTAACCCATGTGCAGGGCTGATTAGTAAATGGATTTGGTTATGAATAATAAAGCAGCTTTCACATCTAAAAATTTATTCACCAACAGAGGTGCCTGTAGTGAGAATATGACAAAACAGGTTGTTCTCTTGTTTCTTTAGAAATATCTCTTATTTTCCTTTATTATTTGGGGCCACCTTTGTTCACGTATATAGAATCCAGTCAGAGCAGCTAAGGGAAGCACTGTTATCAGTTGCCGATCATTGTATGCTTAAATAAAACAAAGCCAAAAAATGTTAAGAGTAAGTCTTTCTGCAAAACATCAAGGAATAAGCACTTGTGGTAAATAAATAACCACTAGAAACAATGCTGAAAGCAAACTCGACTTATTCCAAAAAACTTTCATGTTTAAACAAAGTTTTGAATTTCTTTTCCTCTTCACATATAAATGTGTAAATATACTACTTTTTCTCAGCTATGAAAGAATATTTTTATTTCAGCAAATTTCCTTCTTTTAGGTTTACCATATGGATCATGGGAAAAGTATAATTTTACAGAGTTTGTTGTTTTGTTGCACATTTATAAATTTATTGTACCAAATAAATATGGCCTTTTAAATAACAAACTCTTAGGAAAGGAAATTCTTCTTTCATAACTAGAACACCTCTCACTGGACTAAGGTTTTTGTTAGTAAGATAAATTCCAGAAATTGATTTCAGAATAAAGACCTCAGTGTTTTTATTCTTGTGAAACCAATCAAGTGCTGACAAAGAGTGCTATAATCTGCCACCATAGTTTAGAAATAAGGCACATTTAAGAGTGTTCTTTATTACCTTTTGAGTGTTGGATATTGCTAACCTTAGCCACACTACCATAGAAGATACTTTGCATTAGCAGGAGCAGGGTGGTTAGATTCATTTGAGCCCCACCTGCATATCACAGACACATTAAAAAATGTCAAACCTTTAGGAACACTGGAGTGATTATCATACCATGACATTACATTCCCATAGGTTTAAGTCTGAAATATACTGAATTTCAAAGATGAAACGGTATGGCTATCATAATATATGTTTCCATCATTCTTCATATCATTTATTTCCTGTAAAATTGCAACCCATGTCAAAAGGCCTATTTCAAGAGTTATTCCTGTGGATACAAAAAAATGTAGAATTATTTTGGTGCATACTTGCCTCCTTGAATCTGGATGTTAAAATGTATGATACTTTCCATTCAAGCTATAGTAGAATCACATTACAATTCTGAGGAAAGGAGAGGGAAATGGAATAGGAAAATACAAACTAATTTTCAAGCCCTGGTGAAAGGACTAAGATTGTGAAGGAAATGCAGGTTGCACAGATTACTGAAAACAGAAATGGGTAGGGAGTTTGTTGCTAAAATGCAGAGCAGAAGAGGGCTTAAGAGTGGGATTCCCAAGTTTAGCTTCAGAATCAGCTGGGGAGCAGACCAGTTCTTGGGAGTGACTTGCATCTAAGCTAAGACCACAGGAAAGAACTGGTATATAGGACATAAAAATAGATTTATACCCCAGAGCCTTTCTCCATGCTTTTTAGAACACCTGTACTGCATATGTTGAACAATTATACCTTGTCTTGTTTTGGGGAAGATAACATGGGGTGAAGAAGTAGATTTTCTTAAAAAATCATTTATCCTGATTAGGCATTCAGTAAATGCTTTGTTGCCAGTCTGACTCCATTTCCAGCCGCAGCCCCGAGGAGTTGAGTTGACTGGTATCTATACCTGCAGGTAACTATGCATGTAGATATAACACTTGTAGTGAATGAAAAGCAAAATTAGTTTCTTCAAAAATGTTAGCTTGGCTCTGATTAAAGATAAAAATTAAAAACTATAGATTTCTGCAAATGATACAAGTGACTTTTTCTTACAAGGTACCCATTTATACTTTCAACAGCATTTGTCTTTCTTGCGAAAGTCCTTCATTCAAGGACCACATTGCAACCATGGATCATTTATGTATAACTTGGTAGATGATAGACACTTGAAATTACTGTGACAGGTGTGTTTATATTGTTTCTGCTGATCTGAGAAAAAGTGCATTGCCAGAAAAGAGTGTGGAGAACTCAAATTCCTCAGAATCAATTTGAAGCAGTCTTTTGAAATAAGAATTGCTATAAAGAAGCATTTGGAAAGGGGTGGGGTGGGGAGAATGGTTCTTGAGATGAAAATACAGTTGAGTAAAACAAATTTATTATTTGATGGGGGCTGCATATACACTGTGCTTTAATTTATTCATCATTATCATTGCCTTGAAATTGTTTTTTCTTACCATTCATATCATGGCCTCAGGAGGCCCAGAAGAGAGCCAATAAAAATAATTCCATGTGTGCTACTAGTGAAATTATTTCATTATACTTCAAGATAAGAAATAAGAGTATACTAAAGAGACAAAGGAACACCAAAAGCTGAAGACTGAAAAATACAGAGAAAGAATGTCTTTTACATAGAATTGCCCATTAGTGCTGCTAGCACTAATCTGTAAAACCAGTAGCAGTCATAAGTAATTTATGTGGGAATAAGAATTGTTTTTATGTTACTTTTGCTGTTGATGACAACATTCCATAAGCCCATTGTATTTTTAATCTTGACTTAAGAAAAGTACTGCTGTGGCAATTATTAAAATAAAAGTTCCACTTATCTTTGTGCAAGTTGCTTCTTCTCTTCCTCCTGTGTCCTCCTGCCTCACATAGCTCCCCCGCCTAACTTCATCCCTCCTTCCCACTTAGCCAAAGCCATTTGTGAAATATAAAAGCAGTTATGTCATGCTGTTATTTGGGGTATTCTTAATAAATGCTCACTGTATTTCAGAGGTGGTCTGAGGAGGTAAGCTAATGCAATTTCACTTTGATTACTTATTTGAATTTTGAATGCAAAGAACCCTGAACCAATTCCCTGAATCTGTCATAATCATAATTTAGTTATCCACAGCTGCTTCATTAGATTTAAGTCTCTTTCAAAAGGATATTGATTATTCCACTTCTTTATTATTTAATAACAATATTCATAAGATGCCCTGTTCTCCATCTTCATTTCCTTGACCCACTAATGGTTACTGGTTTCAAATTTTCTTTTCCAATCACAACATCCCCTTTTAAAGTTCTGTGATTATAGTGACACAGCAATTTAAGGCAACACCTTCAGCTACTGCAGCTGTTATATATTGGATTTCAAAAACTCTTTCTGCCCCTTTCAATACACCTTTGCTGTTACCATTAGAAGACTGTATCTATAACTCAAATCCTAGTGTGGCATTCCAGAGCTTAACATCCTTCAGTGCTCCTATTATCTACTTTGTACTTTTCTTTAGAGAGATAGGTGGTATGAGAAAGGTCTTAAACCAAAATGAGAAATTTGTTCTAGCTAAACAAAATAACCAAATGGGAACATTAATGTTATCATATACCAACGTAGATAAGTTATTTTTAAGAAAAGTCAAAATAGACAAATGGGACCTAATTAAGCTCCCGAGCTTCTGTACAGCCAAAGAAACAATCATTAGAGTGAACCAGCAACCAAAAGAATAGAAAAAAATTTTTGCAGTCTACCTAACTGACAAAGGGCTAATATCCAGAATCTACAAAGAACTAAAACAGATTTACAAGAAAAAAACAAACAAACCCATCCGAAAGTAGGCGAAGGATATTAACAGACACTTTACAAAAAAAGACATATATGAGGCCAATAAATATATGAAAATATGCTCATCATCACTGATTATTAGAGAAATGCAAATCAAAACCACATTGAGATACCACCTCACGCCAGTTAGAATGGCGATCATTAAAAAATCTGGAGACAACAGATGCTGGAGAGGATGTGGAGAAATAGGAACACTTTTACACTGTCGGCAGGCATGTAAACTAGTTCAACCATTATGGAAGACAATGTGGTGCTTCCTCAAGGACCTAGAAATAGAAATTCTGTTTGACCCAGCAATCCCATTACTGGGTATATACCCAAAGGATTATATGTTGTTCTACTATAAAGACACATGCACATGTATGTTCATAGCAGCACTGTTTACCATGGCAAAGACCTAGAACCAACCCAAATGTCCATCAACGATAGACTAGACAAGGAAAATGTGGCACATATACACCATGGAATACTATGCAGCCATAAAAAATGATGAGTTGGTGTCCTTTTTAGGGACATGGATGAATCTGAAAACCATCATTCTCAGCAAACTGACACAAGAACTGAAAATCAAACACATCATGTTCTCACTCATAGGCATGTGTTGAACAATGACAACACATGGACCCAGGGAGGAGAGCATCACATACGGGGTCTGTTGGGGGCGCCAAGGGAGGGACAGCGGGTGGTGGGGAGGTCAGGGAGAGATAACACAGGGAGAAATGCTATATGTAGGTGACAGGGGGATGGAGGCAGCAAACCACATTGCCATGTATGTACCTATGCAACAATCCTGCATAATCTGCACATGTACCCCAGAACCTAAAGTACAATAAAAAAAATGTGGTGATATTTGACAGTTTGTATTATTGCCAGAAAGAAAAAAGAAACACATTCATCATATATAAACTTCTCACTTAAATGATTCATTAATCTTTTTAACAAAGTTTTTTTGAGAATATTCTAAGCACTGGTCTAAACAATAAAGATTCAACCGTAAAAAGATAGACATGGTCTTAGTACTTAATGCTGCTTACACTCTGTTGGGGGTACAGGCCAGTAAAGAGGCAATCACATCACTCTGTGACAGGAACTTTGGTTGGAGAGAACAGAGTTGTAAGGATCTAGAGAAAGGACACCTGGAAAAAGAATTACCAGAGAAATATTCCTGAGGAAAGTGACATCCAAGCTGAGACTCAAGAGGAGAAATTAGCCAGGCTGATTGGGATAGTGATCTAGGCAGAGGAGCAAAGCCCAATGTATTATTTAAGACACTGGAAGAAGCTCTGGATGAATGGATGGGTCAGGTAGGGTGGAGTGGGGACAGATGAAATTGGGGAGCAATTAGGACCCCAGTCATGCAAGGTCACAATCAGGGGAAGGGGATGTTTTGGGGGAGCCAGAGAGGTCTTTGAAGTGTTGATTTGAGGTGCCTGTAGGTATCCAAGCAAGGTTTCCAGTACTCAGAGCCTGCATTGACAATAAACAAACCATTTGATTTTGTTTTTGTTTTTGTTTTTTTGAGACAGTCTCGCTCTATCACCCAGGCTGGAGTGCAGTGGCGTCATCTCAGCTCACTGCAACCTCCACCTCCTGGGTTCAAGCCATACTCCTGCCTCAGCCTCCCAAATAGCTGGGACTGCAGATGCCTGCCACCATGCCCAGCTAATTTTTGTGTTTTTAGTAGAGATGAAGTTTTGCCATGTTGGCAAGGCTCGTTTTGGACTCCTGATCTCAGATGATCCACCCACCTCAGTCTCCCAAAGTGCTGGGATTACAGGCATGAACCACTGCAGCCGACCAGCTTTTGATTTTGAAATTCATAATTTGGTAGCTACATTTAAATAAGAGGTAGCTAAATTTCTTGAGGTTCCTTGGCTTGTTTATTCAAAATTTCTTTGATTTACTTCGTATTATCAATTTATGATTGACTTAGTTTCACATCTGTAGCTCCCTTTCTCAACAATTTTTAGAATATAAAAATGAGTAGTTACTTTACTCATCAATAAAATATTTTATGTGCTTAAAAATATTTTATTGAGGGCCGGGCGCGGTGGCTCAAGCCTGTAATCCCAGCACTTTGGGAGGCCGAGGCGGGTGGATCATGAGGTCAACAGATCGAGACCATCCTGGTCAACATGGTGAAACCCCGTCTCTACTAAAAATTACAAAAAATTAGCTGGGCACGGTGGCGCGTGCCTGTAGTCCCAGCTACTCGGGAGGCTGAGGCAGGAGAATTGCCTGAACCCAGGGGGCGGAGGTTGCGGTGAGCCGAGATTGCGCCATTGCACTCCAGCCTGGGTAACAAGAGCGAAACTCCGTCTCAAAAAAAAAAAAAAAAAAAAAAAAAAAAAAAATATTTTATTGATGAGTTAAGTACTCATTTTTAATTTATTTATACTTTTTTCAACTATAAGTTGACATAATTTAAAATGTTGTGGCTTGCCATAAGAAGTACAAAATTGAGAATATAAAATTGATTGTAGCATTATATTAGAAGAGTTGATTCTGTGGAAGTTTAATTTCCCATGCTTGTCAAAAGTTGTTAAAACATTGCTAGCCTTTTTTGAATATAAAATGTGGGCAGACATGTACTAATATATCAAAAAATGACACTTTGTCAAAGAAGGCTTTCATGGAAGAATGTTCTGAATAAAATGTTTTCTTTTAAAAAGAACCCGACCTGTTTAACATTCCAAAGCAAATGCAAAAGAACACAAAATGCCTGAACTTACTGCCAGTCACAACAGTTAGTTTCATTTACCCTTTAATGCTTTTATTTATATTCTAAAAATGGCTCCCCAAAAGAATTAACAGTTTTATTCCATGATAACCCTGGCTTGAAGTAAAATAAAAGTAGCTCTGACCCTCGTCAAAGTAGATTCTTTTCAGACTTACTAGCACTTCTAATAGTATGATGGTAATATAGTTGGCTATGTCCACCGTTAGTCTCAATGTAATTATATGTGAAGCAACAATTCCCTTATCTATTAGGAACACTTGCTGCGGTTAACTGCATTTCACTGTCTGGCAGATGAAATATAGAATTAAAATTTCAAACTGTTTCTCAAAGTTTTTTCCCCCGAGTCATTTTAAAATCTTTTAGCCTAGGGGAAGATGGTAGCTCAAAAGAATGGGAAACCAGATGGCATTTAAAGGCTTTAGCAAGATTTACCAAGCAGATGTGTCTGTATTCTTGCTATTCTACCTATTCTTGCTCCTCAAACAGGTCCTCTCTGGTATAATTGCTTTGCAATTGTTCAAATCCTTTAAACCTTCTCAGAATGTCCAGAGTTAAGATAATGTTTGATAGTTGAAATGTTAAATTGAAAATCAATAGATAATTGGTTTTGATTACTACCTAATACTGTCTTATCTAAATAGGCAGAATATTTGTATGTGTTACTCATACTTTTTGCAGAAGACACACTGAAGCCTAGCTCTTGAATGGGGATATCTTTCATTGGAAGAAACAGAAACAGATGACAGTTGTGGTAATTGAAATACGGCATAGCTTAAAGGCATCCTGGAATGCCACCTAATAATTCCAGTGTAAAAAGGAAAAAAATATTCTGCACAACTTACTTGATGTGTAAGCTGAGTCTGATTTTACAGCCTTATAGCCTGCTCACAATTAAAATGCCCCAAGTGTTATTGGTGGTGTTTAAGGTAGAGATTGTTCAAGGTTTTGAGCTAATGTCAGAGAATGGTGGCAACAAATCTCCCCAACTATAGAGGTTTGCTGGAGATAGAAAGTCGAGGTTTTAATAAAATATTAGAAAATTCTGCAAATATTACTATTTGTATGAAAGGACACTAAGACTGATGACAACAGATTTTAATCTCTAATAGTCAAGACAAATGTGTTACTTTTACCTTTTCATTAATTTACACTATTACTGCAAGGGAGAACTATTTTGTTGTTATTTGTGGTGGCGGGGATTGCAAGCATCTCACAATTGGGAATGCCTTCTTAGTCCTCTGAGATGGGAGCTGAAGACAGTGAGGGGCAGCACTGTGAATGGAGGTTTTGAGTCTTGCCTCTGTAACTTACAAATTATACATATGAATTATGTATGCCTTAATCTCTCCAAGCCTCACTTCATTCATCTGTAAAAATGGGCTGAATCCAACTTTATTAGGCATTTAGTTCAGTGCCTAATACATATTCAGCACCTAAAAAATGGTAGTAATCATCATTAATAGACAAATGTGCACAGCTTAATAGATTTTCCCACCAAGCACACTAAGGATTGTAGGGCATTCATGGATATCACTTTTTACTGCACCAGGAAAACCCTTCCAGATAGATACGAGAGTGTTTCAGAATATCCTCTGAATTTATAGACCAGGAAAGATTGTTGTGCATCACTATCCACTGTCTAAACTGTTTGTTTAAATACAAGTTAAAAGCAGAAGGTTTCCTGCAAACACTTTCTGATCACATTTATTGGACTAACTGATAAGAAATCTTATCACACTGATTGTTACACACTTACAAATCATTTGCTAAAACCAGTGTTCTCTCCTATATTAAGGCAAAAATTAATTTCTAAAACTTAACATTGCTTTAAAGTTTAAACAATCATATCTTTAGCTATGAACTATTATTTCCTGGAAGATTAAAGAATATATCCTATGTGCAAAGGAAATGTCAAGGACATATCAATATTTGATTTCATTACACATTAGCTGTCCCAGAGACCCTGCAGCCCTACCTAATGTAAACAGCGCACTAGGAATCTACAACTGAAACCAACAAAAGATGTAGATTGAACCTGCTATATTTTAATATTAAAATTTTACAGTACTTTTTGAACTATTTTATAAATTAATTTCAAAATGGATGAGGCAGTAACATTGAACTTTAATTATGTTTAAATTAAATATAAGCATTTAAAATAACCATTTTAATTAAATACAAGGTTCAGGCAGCTAATCATTAAAAGTGGAATTGGTAACTTGAGATTTATCATTCTGAAACCACTTGTACCACATTTCTAATGAGTTCTTTCCTCTACTTAAATGAAGGACTAAATTTATTTCCCCAACGTGGCAGCTAGTAAAAGATAACCCTTTCTCAGGTCATGGTTGTCAATTTGATATTGCATCAGAGTAAAGAAATCTGTTTTGCTATACTCACTTTGATCCAAAACAGTGTTTACTATTTGCTAATTCATTTCCAACTTACAGTACTTTAGTTCTATAAACACCTAAGAAAAGCCCCACTAACTGAAATAGCATTTACTACTGCAACAGAAAATAATTATATTTTGTGAAGGAAATTGATCCTTTGTATAGAGGAGACTCTGAGGAATAAAATCTAAATAATTTTGAGATTAAATTTTTTAAATTATATTACAACTTCAAGAATGAAGAATAACATTCAAAAAACTTTATTTTATCAATTATGGATATATTACACTCTATACTTTATATTTGTAACAATATACATATATATACATATACATAAATTTGTATGTTTTTTAAAAAACCTTCAGCTAGTTTTTCTAGTACAATGTAATTATCATTTAGCATAAACTCTGACAATTAATAAATGTTTATAAAGTAAGTCAATAAATGATAAGCGATAAATTTTATAAAATGTCTTTCAAGGGCTCTCTTTCAAAATCATGTTTTGCTAGATGTTACCTTCTACTTTAACCTTCTCCATTGAAAGGGCTGATAAAGCTGAAGTGCATCTCCTCACAGCTTTGAAGGTTGTGTGTTTTTCTTTTATCTGTTGCTTTCCTGTATTCTGGAATTAGTACAAATGCTAAGAATCTAAAAGAGAACAGAACCTCTGGTGAATGAAAAGGCAATTCAAAGGCAAGTTTGCATATTTTGTTCCTTGAACTAAATACCTGGAACTACCAATTGCCAAATTTTTCTTCTGTTGTAAAAACTGAACCAATTGAAAGCACTACCTGTAAGAGACAAGCTCTATAGCATAATGAATGTTAAGTGCCCTCTTGAGTTTAGCATTATAATTATAATGATTTCTATTTATTTGAAAACTTTAGAACTAATTGTAGTTTATCAAACAAATTGAGAAACAGAGTAGTTACTATGTTTCATATTGAGGTCAGCTTGCCTGTGGATATGCCAAGCAATGTGGATATCTCACAAGCAATGGAGCCAGTTTTCTGGGCATGACTGATAGGTATCACGTTCTAAAATAGCTGAATGTGCTTGTTTCTACTTACTCTCTGATTTCTCTAGAACTATGCAGCAGTATTGGGGTTGTGAGGTGAAAAACTGACAAGAACTCAACTGGAAGAAATTGGAAATAATTTATGAAAATATATTAATCAGAGAGGAGACACAATAGACTCAGTAGTGGGCTATTAGCCAAGTGTATAAATTTTTAAGAACTTTTCCTTTACTTGAAAGAAGTGTGTGTGTGTGTGTGTGTGTGTGTGCGCGCGCATGCACACTTTGTACCCTAAATATATTTGCATAAAACAGATCCAAGTAAAAGGTGGATTTCTGGGCCATGATAGACCAAAATAATCTTTTTGTCAACTGCAATTGGATATATATTAGTGAAATGATGCATTAGGATCCTATAATCTGTTTAGATATTATATACACTCTTAATAGTAGCCTGAAATAGTAATTAAATATTACTTTTAAAAAAGAGCTTGGCATTGCAGTCTGTTTCATTTTTCTCATCTCTTTCTTTGTTTTTATCCTACTAATACAGCACTTTAGTTTTAGAGCCAAACATGTACTCTGCAGCTAGAGAATTAGAATTACTAGTAGCTTCAACTTAGGAAGAAGCAGTAACTGCATAATATATTCAAATAGTAGCAAAGGTGAGAACAATTGATATAAATAATCATATGACTAGCAACAGGTCAGTCTGAAGATATACAATACCTAACATTTTTAAGGAAAATAACTTTAACCACTTTCACCTAAAATTCTCAGCAGCCAGATCAGAGACAAGGTTCTGCTATGCAAATGTTATTTAAAAGTACATGTGGGTAGCTCCCCATTTCCTAGCCCATCTCTGATCAAGGGAAATTAACAATTACATATGCCAGGGTTAAGCTCAAATATGATTTCTACTCTTCCCCTGCAAATTGTTCAACAAGGGACTGGAAGTCCCATGAAAAAAGAAAAAGAGAAAGAAATGTTCTTATCATCCACAATATACTTCTTCTCACAGCAAATCTAACCACAGCTAGGAAAGAGCAGCAAAAGCAAACCAATGAAAGACTAATTGGAAAATCATTTTCCCTCCGTGTCCACCCCCAGGTGCTAACAAGCAGGTGACAAACCAGAAGGACAGCCAGTAGGTGAGGAGAGGCCATGGAATACCCACCAACAAGATAATCATCGCTGGAATAATAGGGAAGTGTCTGAATGTAGGTATGTGCACTGTAGACTTCTGCGGGCTCTTGCAATCCATTATCTGGCTTTCCCTACTCTTATCCGTGTTATATGCCTACCATCGCATAACTCACAGCCACTCAGAACCCCCCGGTGGCCCTCCAGCAGGAGGTCTTTCTCCTCTCTTGAGCTTTTAAAACACTGTATAAAATCACTTTAAACTGCCTCCTGCAATACTCTCAGTGTTCCCCGTATAGAAACCTTCCTCATCACTGAAATGGATTCTTTTGTTAAAGTTTTTTAATTTATTTTTGTGTGTGTGTGTCATTTTTGTGTGTGTGTGTTTTTGTCAAGCTGCAGTTATCATGAAACTGATTATTTCTTAAATACAGAGATCCTTTTTCTTTGCTGTCCCTATTGCCTGAAATATTTTTCCCAACTACTCTTTAATGGTTTAAGGGTTTTTATTGTTAAAGGCCAAAGTCAAGGTCTACCTATAAACCAGCAATCTTGCTGATTTCCTGACCCCCATTATTTCCTTTCTTCCGAACCTCTGTAGAACTTGTTGTATTCCTCCTCTGACATTTGTTTGACAAGTTCTACCGTGCTTTTTATCCATATGTGAATATATCCTGTGTCCTTGGTGTAACAACTGTTTCATTCTGAAAAAGACAGGATCTGTTGTGTTGTGGTATACCAGAATCCAAGAAGAGGGAAACAAGCATGTCATGAGCTGCTGTGACCGAGTGAGGCAGTGCAGGGGAATAACTCAAAGCATAGACTCTGGAGCTAGACTGCCTGCATTTGAGATCCCGCTCAGCAAACTACTAGCTGGGTGATCTTGGCAAGGGTTTTTGTTAAAAACTGTTTATGTCTTAATATCTCTAAAATATGGATAACAATACTATGTATCCCATTGGGTTATGATTAAATGAGTTGATTAGAAAAGTGTCTAACACATATTAAACACTCAAAATTATTACCTACTTACTACTGTGTCTACAGTAACATTCCATCTGAATTAATTTTCTCCATAATGCTATAAAATATATGCCATTGATCCCATTCTCAAAACAGGAACACTATGTCCCTGCCTAAAAATACTAAAGGAAGCAGAATCAGAACTAAAGTGTCTGGTCTTAAACCCTAGCCTGTATCATTCTGAACATTGCCTCACACACATGTACACAGTGACCAGTTGCTATTGATAACAATAGAATTTATTCTTCTCCAGCCATGCACGGTGGCATGTGCTTGTAGTCCCAGCTGCTCAGGAGACTGACGCAGGAGAATGACTTGAGCCCAGGAGTTTGAGGCCTCAGTGAGCTGTGATTGCATTGCTACACCTTAGTGTGGGTGACAGAGTGGTATTCTATCTCAAGAAGAAAAAAATTATTCTCTTCTGTTCTTACAGTTTTAAACTAAAGTATGCTGAGATTTCACTGATTTGTATTTAAAAATATTCAGAAGATGAGATGGTTTCACTTTACTGTAAATACCTTTTTTTTGTGGACTAATTCAAATGGGATGGAGTCATTACTACTTTTTCTTTTTGGACTCAGAGGCTAAAATGCAACTCAAGTATTTATATTCAGAGGCATTGATTGAAAAGGAAGGAGAAAAACCAAATGGTCATTCCTACCCTAGGGTATTTTAAATCTAGGTGACCCAGTAATGGAAACACTGCAGAAACACTGATCACAATTTAACCTCTCATTCCTAGGTTCACTATGAGATTTGTCCTTTTACTGTCTCTTTCTCACCCTGTGTAATAGTGCAGGTTGGATACAGTATTATTGTCTACAAAAAAATAACATTTTTTCGGGGGGGTTTGGTGGAATATGCCATTTAAAAGTAAACTATACGATTTTTATAAAGTAGTTTTAAAATTATTCTGTTTGAAATTATTTTGGAGAATTTACAAAGACCTCGGTTAAATGGAGCATGCCAACCACTCTTGGAATCTCTTTATTGTCTAGAAAATCATTAAGTCTTGTTCTTGTCACTTGCAAAATTCCTTGGCTGCTGCTATTTCTTTGTGCCTCTGAAGTACTGAGCACTGTGCTTGGATGTGGCAGATGACTGATAAATCCTTACATGACTGGTAAATATTTTACCACCCTACTGATGCATGAAGTGTACCATACCCTGAAGCCCAACACTAAATTCCAGAGTAGCTTCATAGACTCTCAGTAGACCTAAGAAAACTACCTTTAGGCAAAACATGACCAAGAGTAGGGATTAGAAGGATGAGCAGTTTTGAACACTTAAAATTTATTCTAGGTTTTTTACTTTATTATTTTTATTTATTATTTTTTAAAGTTTTTTAGAGACAAGGTCTTGCTGTGTTACCCAGGTGGATCTTGAACTCCTGTCCTCAAGGGATCTTCCTGCCTCAGCCTCCTGAGTATCAAGATCATAGGCAAGAGCCACCGTGCCCGGCTTTGGCGTTTAACTTTACACACAAATAACTCTGTGAAGTAGGCATTACTGCCGCCATTTACCAAGGAGGAAGCTAAAATCCAGAGAGTTTAACTAATATATTTAAAAATCACACAGCTGGTGAGAAAGAATTTCTGGTGCAAGTCTAATCCAAAGACCAAACAAATGATGTAGCAGTCATGGGGATGAAGTGAGTGCTAGATTTAGTATCCTGAGGCAGGTGCTGTGTTCTGATGCTGATGTCAAGTTGCCTCAGGCATATTATGGAACTTCCTCATGCCTCATTTTTCTCATCTCACATGACATTACTATGAAGATCAAGATATTTTATTTGTGATATAGCTTTGAAATGATCAGAGGTACTATAAACATTAATTATAGTTGTGAATTTGGTAAATATAAACATTGACACAATTGAAACATTCCCAAAGGATTTCAAAACCCTGGCAGACGATGAGGAGGAGGTGGAAGTAACAAGATGAAACAAACACCAAAGATGTAGAAATACCCTTGCCGGGATTCTGGGAGCAAATCTAGACAAGATTGCCCCTAGTGGTCTATCACTGATGCTGACCCAAAGCTACCTAGTTCTCAGTTACTAAGTGGCAATTACCCTTATAATATGTTAGATCATGTTTTAAAATGTAGGTATAATTGCCATAAACACTAGACCAAGGACTGGACATAGGACAAAACATTAAACATCAGAACTGTTGCATATGGAGCCCTGTACCTTGTGTAAGGAATGGTTATATGGCAAGCTCTTCATTTGGAGCATTAAGAGTAATACTATCCATCTATACATGGCTTTAAAAGTACATCTGCACCTCCCAGTGTCCATGAAACACCCCAGGTACCTCAATGGGATACAGCCTGGTGCTTCTTGGAACAATCTCTTTAACAGTTTTTCAAAGGAATTAATGACACTTCAAGTTATGGCTGATCACTGGTTTTGACCTTGTAGATGTTGAAGGGAAGAAAATGTATTTGATGAGTTATTAAGTACATGCTTCAGTTATTATGATAGTAAAAACAGTTCAGTCTTATAAAACCGTGAGGTGCTTTCTGTTTCTTAGCACTTAATTGCATTCCTACTGAGTTTAGATAATGTCATTAATCTCAGCATGTGACATAGTATATTTATTTAAGAAAGTTACCCACATTTCTTTCTATTCTTTTGTTTACACTTATGTAAGCTTATTTCAGAATTACTTACTAGAGTTTTTTAAGAATTGTATTTTAACCCAAATGAGAACAGGCAACTTAACTAATACTTTAGATGATATTTTAGAAGTCAAAAAGAAGTTAAGAAATCAGTTTTCAATGTCCTTTGTCAAAGCCTGCCTAGAGGAGGCCTTTGCTTCCAAGATATACTGCTGAGATGGAGAATCTATGATCAATTGCTCAATTTCATCTGGCCAATTTCAACTGTCAAGGATTTCTAAAAATATAGGCCTACGACAATAACACATTGGACTTTTTTTCATAGCCACCTTACTATTTGCAGTTTATCATTATTGTTAATTATTAAGCATTTTGTTGGCAGAATGGGTTGCCAGAATAATGATCACAGTCACACAGCAACAAATGGCTAATTTGGGGGTACAGTTCTCAGTTACAAAGGTATTTCATAAACTGTAAGTCACTATAAAATATTTATAGGAATAATTTTTATAATACCAAATTATGTTTTTCTGAAAGATAGTGAAGCATAATAGAGAAAAAAATTCCTACACATTTTACTTTAAAAGTATTCATGAGCATGAGTTCTTCAATACATAACAGGATGTCTGTAAAAAGAATTATGAGAATTATAATAATATCTGCTCTTAATAAAGTACCTGCTCTATGCCAGACACTTTAAAATAGATCATTCTTAGTCTTCAGAACATTACTGCAAGAAGATTTTGTTATCTTCTTATACAACTGAGAAAACTGAAGCTATGATAGGTTAATAAGTAGATTGATAAACTCAAAAATGGTACAACTACAATTCAAACCCATATCTTTTAGACTCCTCTGCCCATGCTCTTTAACTCTAAGAGAGCTAGGAGGTAAGGAGTGAAAAAGAAAAACTCTCAAACAGAAACAATGATTAATTAATTAATTATTTAATCTATAGTAGCTACCATTTATTAACATGCCAGGTACTAGGTTAAGTGCCTTAGGGACCTTAAGTTTATTATCCTAGTAAACAGCTCAAAAGGGTTCATTCATCTCATATTTTTCAAATAAATTAGAAATAAATATTCTTATTTGCCTTATGAGAAGTTTAAGGTTCAAAGACATTAAGTAACTGACACAAGATAACACACCTAGTGAAGAGCAGATTTAAGTTACCAATTCAGGTCTTGTCAAGTTCTAAAAATCCATATTCTTTCTATTAAAGAATATTATATGCTAAAACATATGTCCTAGTTATACAGTAAAGACTCTGGAGTACTATGTAATTACCTTTTTTTTTAACTTATTCTTTGGATTATTTCAGTTTATTTAAAACTTACTGAGCTTTATGATATTAAAAAACTTTCAGATAGTTAGTATTAGTTCGACGAATGTTTACTAGTTTGTGTTTATTCTAATGCCATCAATGCTTCCTGAGTCAGATTGTTACATTATAAATATCATGTGCTCAGCTCATATTTCATAGTCTACACTTTCATTAAGAACTTAAAAATGAAAGAGAATTTATTAAACTCAGGAAAACTGCCTCATATATGTAAATTGCTGCTCTGAAATACCACAAGTTACAAACACAACTGAACAGTTTTCATCCTATTCATATAAGATGCCTAGAACAGCACTTTTCCTTCATTCATTAAACAAGTGTTCACTGATAGCCAACCATTTTTATAACGTTGTGCTGGGGACATTGGCAGATAATAGTTCAGAACCCCCTGCCTTCAAAGAACTTTACAAATTAATTAAGGAGAAAAGGCAGTGTAACTGTTAAGTAACAAAAGCCAAAATTACATAATATTGCAACTGTGAAATAAATCATGCTTAAAAAAAAAAGAGAAAGTGTTCTAACTTCATGGTTGGAGTAGTCAAAAGACTCCAGGAAGGAAGGTAACAATCAGCAGAGAGGATGGACAGCATTGACCAGAGAGATGTATGTGGTGGAGGTGGCCAGGAAGCAAATTCATTTATTGTTTGAAGGTTTGTGCAGGGGAACTGGAGAAGACTGGAAAAGGATGTGAGGCCAGACAGCCAAAGGCTTTGATTTGGGCTAAAGACTCAGGCCTTTGGCCTCCAGGTGATTGGGAGTCATTGTACATTTTTTAGCCGGGAGTGACATCATTAAAGTAGTGCTTTAAAAAAGATTAATCTGGCAGGACTAGGCAGGATGGATTGGTGGAGAAAGACAGGAGCAAAGAAACTACTGCAATAATTCAGGTATAAGGTGATGAGGTTCTGGGCAGATGTGACAATAGGAACAGAAGGAAAGAAATAAATGTAAGATATAGTTCAAAGGAAGACATGACAGAAGGTGATGACTAGATGTGGGAGGAGAACAGAAAAAATACACTAATTTTAAATCCTATCTGGAAACTTTTATAGTTTACAAAGTGTATAAAGTTCATGAGACATGCTACATAATATTCCTGATCTGAGATGCCATTGGATCCAAGGAAGATGTTGCTTTTACTCGATGTAGCATTTCTTTTAGCAAAATCTAAAGGCAACTGCTGCATTTTAAGAGAGAATAAATTCTATTATAAAAATTACTGAGAGAATAATGTTATCTTTATGTCACAATAACAATAATAATAACTGCAGTTACAGAATGTCAGTGCAACTAGATGAAAATTCAGCTAAACAATAATGTTTCATTTACCTCCAAAATTCCATTTTATTAATTTAGCTATTGTTATATTTTCTACCAAATTGACTTTTTAAAATTGTGAATTGATTAAGTCTAGATTGGATTATTTTCACAAATATGTTAATATGATTTTCCAGTAACTTGGGGGTTTTTGTATTTTCATTGTAGGAATAATTCCCTTGTCTTCAAAATGTCTTTGTATAATAATTATCTTACTTTCCAGATGGAAAAATGGAGCCATAGAGAAAGTGATTTAATGATTTATCCAAATTAGTGTGAGAGGTCAAGAATCTCTTCCTATGGGTCCAGTGGGCTATATTAATAGATAAAAAAGATTAGAAAGCAAGAAATATTAATTTTGATTGCTTCTACTTAGTGAAAATATTGAGTGCCAGGCAATGCAACCTTATTCCCTAACACACACACACACACACACACACACACACACACACACACACACACACATTGCATTACAATGATATATATATCAGTTACTTCAGAAAGCAAGTGTCATTTTAGAATTACTTACATTCTGTTTTTAATGCATCAAGTAAAACATATTGTGGCTTCTAAAATTAATTCATTCCCCACTTAGCATTGTTAAAAATATTTATGATCTAGTGTAGAGCAAAACATATTGTTATCCATTTTCCCCAGCTTTGATATAAAAGCATTCTTCAGTTGTTTCCTAAGGAGAAATGTTGTCAAAGTTTGATGGTAATTTATGTTGTCAGTCCATTAAGTTGATTTTATGGCAGCCAACACAACTATTGTCCATTTATGAGAAACCTGAGGACCACTCTGGGTCTCCACAAAGGCCGTTTGATACCTGCCCTCTCATATGGCTGACCTTGAGGGGAGTTGAGTTTGGTAATTTATGGCAAATACCATCTAGGAAGTCCCATTTGCAAGATTCACTGTCATTTAGTGCTAAATGATCATTGCTGAGTCCAGAGACAATCTGAGCTCCTGACAGAGCAATCCCATAAAAAATATTGCCTACCCACCCAGGTGTCCTTTCCAATTATCTAGAGTAGAAATTAATACTTTTAAAAGCTGCTAGTTTTTGAAAGGTTATTACAATTTATTCCAGCAGTTTCTTTTGCACATTATGATGAATTAGTTTATTATGCCATTATTTTCCATGTCAGCTTTTTAGAAGATTGAACCATAATGTTGAAACATTAGTGTGAATGGCAAACATACTATTTTACGGCTGAGTAATATATTTCTTTGAGAAAAATGTGCTTAGTTTTTAATAACAGGTAATTTTATGTTTATGTTCCCTAATGCTGTTGTCAGATATTATTTATTTCTTTTTGGTAAGAACTAAAGAACTTTCTTTTAAAATGTTAATGGTGCATTAGACATATTTTAGAGTCATAGTAAGAATGTATTACTAAAAATAAACAATACAAATTGTAAGTGTTTTTCCCTGAAAGCTAATATCTTCTAAGGTTTTCTTGACACTGATTTAATATATGCTTACTTCCATGGAGAATCATACTTCTGTCTCAATATTTTCTCTAAATGTAGTTGGGGGAGGAGGAATCTCTAATTCATTTTTCTGAGATATCAAGTTTTTCTTTAATGAAACTTCTTTATCTTAAATGACTGGCTTCATGTGTCATTTGGAATTATATTGTAAAATAATATAAATTAGGACTTTGATAGAGATGTTTTTTAGTTGTTCTTCATTGAAGTAGGATACTGGGAAAGTATTAGTAATTTCCTATTTAGCCGAGTATTAAAAATAATCATTGTGTTAAGAAAGATTGATTAGAAGTATTCTAAAGAGTACCCTATATAGTATCTTCATTCCTATAACAAATGCATGCCTATTGCGTGCCAGGCATCATACAACTGTGTGGAGCTGAGACACATCTGTAACAACATTCTAGAAATACAATCTTTCTATTCCCATTACAATTACTTTAATCCCTACAGTTTTTAAAAATGTAGTGCAGCTTTAAAAAATTCTGAATCTTGTGTAAACTGAGCATGTAAGCAAATTCAGTAACACTTTAGAAGTTTTACATTTGCTGCCTCCAATCCAACAAGTACTTGCCAAAGGAAATACTCATTTTTGTTTTCTCATCATACACATTTGTTTCTTTAGCAAATGTTTGCAATATTGAAATATTTGTTTGTATTGATATGACTGGAACAAATATTAGTTTTAGCAGAATTAAGATTCAAAGCATTTCATAAATTTTTCCCATTGTGCCAGAAAAAAAATTTTGATAATGAGTTCCAAGGTTTCTTTTCTCATTTTTATTGAAATCTAACATATATACAGAAAAATGTATACATTGTAAGTGTATAGCTCCCTGGATTTTCACAAGGTGAGCCCATCTGTGTAACCAGAATTTGTATCAATAAACAGAAATCACCAGTATCCAACAAACACTTCTGTGTCCCCTTCCAGTTGTCACCTTCCAGCCCTGGTAATCAATCTCCTTACTCATGACACTATAGATTAGATTATCCTATTTTTATGAACTCGATATAAACATAGTCGTAACTTTTGCTTGGGATAAGTTTTTGGCATTTATTTACTTGGTTGCATGTACTTAGACTTTGTTCTCACTGCTGCATGGTATATTCCATTGTTTAAATATATTTTACTTACCCAGCCTACTGTTGATGATCACTACCTTGATTCTAGTTTGGGGTTATTGCAAAAAAAAATGCTACTGTGAGCATTATTGTACATGTCTTTTGGCAAAATATGAAGGCATGTCTGTTGGCTCTCTTCCAAGAAATGAACTAGATGGGCCACAGAATAGATAGAGATTCAGCTTTCATAGATATGGCCAACCAGTTTTCATGAGTATTGGTAGTCTAGCAGTTACTATTTTCCTTTGGACTTCAGGCATAAACACAACTGGGAAGAACTAGGTAAATAATTTCTAGGTTTCTCTCAGGCCTAGAATTCTGTAATTCAGTACTTGGTTACAGTGGAGAGCACTGGCATAGATTTCAACAAAAGGTAGATAATGAGAATCTGCTATTTGGTTTTCTACTATATTTCTCTATTTGCATTTGCATCTGGATTTGACTATTAATAAACCTGAGAGGTCACATTTTATTATAAATAAATGAAACTGCAGTATTGAATGCAGAAGAGCTGGAAATTTTTTGGTTTCATATGCTTTCCTGTAATACAGAACCTTTTTTTGTTAAGCTGGTGGTAATAACTAGCTAAATGCAATTTCTTCTCTTCAGGGTTCCTAGTTATTCTCACTGAAGCAGAGCAGGAATTGTGTGTATGCATCCTTTGTGGTATTTTTTGAAGAACAAGTCCTCAATACATTTTGGTTGAACATATTTATCCACTTTGTCAAATGGTTTTTTATGGGCTTTGGGGATTGCATAGAATCCTAGCTCTGCCAACTGACTTTTGCCAAATGCTTTATCTCCCTTAGTCTCATTTTATATGTTATACAGAGAAAATAATAGTCCCTGTCTCCCAGATCACTGTGAGAACAAAATGACATAGCACACATGATGCACTTCACACATGCTAATAATAAGAAAGTCTACATGTGATAAATAGTAAGTGTTGGGTGGTGTTATAATTGATTTTCAATTTTAAGATGAGTAGTCTTTCAACCTCTGCCCAAGACACTAAAGATTCTGCTGCTCAGAATTTATGGATAAACAGACATGCTATACAATCAACTAGAATTTGACAATTAGATTGTATTATTTCTTTTATTAATATTTCCACAAATATTTATTGAGTACCTTCTACAAGCTGTGCACTATGTAAGGCACAGGGATTCCCAAAAATAGTTCAGACACTGTCCGCAGACATCCAAAACTGTCGAGGCTTGCAAGTCCATGGACAGTTATAGTGCCATGGGACCAGGCATGAAGGGAGGATCCAGACGCTATGGGTTTGCACAGGGGAGGTGCTACTTCACTTCAGGAAGGTTACCTGGAAGAAGAGACGGCTCCATTGATAGCTGACAGATGCAAAGGAGTTAATCAGGTTAGGGAGGAGTAACTTTGTACCATTTGACCAACAACTTTCCATTCTCCTGCAACTCCCAGCCCCTGGCAACAACCATTATACTCTCGGATAAGCCATGAAATGGATTTGAATTTGAGTGTCTTGATCATATTTGTATATTAGGAAGAACATCATTGGTACAAAGTAAAGATTGAATTGGAAGGTAATGAGACAGGAGGCAGGAAGACCAGTTAAGAGGCTGGGGCAGGAAACAGTTACACTGGTCTGAATTCAGGTCTCAGCAGTGGGATCAGGGAGAAGAGGGTGAGTAGAAAGTAGAAAGTATCTCACTTTGAAATCTTGGATGGCACCTGTAATCCCAGCCTGGACAATGGGGTGGATAGTCACGGTAATCATGGGAGGAAAGGATGCCAAAGGAAGAGAAGGTGAGAAGTGGAAGACAATGCATTTCCCTGGGCATGTTAAGGTTGAAGTGCCTGTTATTATCTAAATGCCGAAGACATGTAAGTGTTGAATAAATAGCTTTGAGTTCAGGTGAGAAAACTTTGATGAAGATGTCAATAACATGGTAGTTCCAGCATCCTTGGACACAGGACAGGTTGCTTAAGCAGAGCTTGGAGTGAGAAGAGAAAGGCTTAGAACAGAACCCTGAGGAAAAGCCATATTTAAGACAATAAGTGGAAGAAGAGGAACCTCAAAGGACACTGAGAAGGAACAGCTACAGAGGTGGTAGGAAAATGTGAAGAGGTGGTTATCATGATCACCACTGAGATGAAATGTTTCTAGAAGAAGGGAATGAATGGTCAACAGTGCCAGATACTGCCAATATGTGAAATAAGTTGGATATTAAGAAGTGTAACCATCAGATTTGCCAAAAAGAAGATCTGTGGAAACTGTTTAGAAGAGGCTGGCTTTGAGCAAACCAGGGTACAAATAATAACTGGAACCACAACTAAAAGTTGATGAAATTCCAGGTAAATGTGATTACTCAATACAATAGCTTAGATAACTGTATATTTAAGATAGTTATACTACTCATTGTCTGTTAAATATATATATATATATTTTTTTTATATGGAGTTTCACTCTTGTTACCCAGGCTGGAGTGCAATGGCACAATCTCGGCTCGCTGCAACCTCCGCCTCCTGGGTTCAGGCAATTCTCCTGCCTCAGCCTCCTGAGTAGCTGGGATTACAGGCACGCACCACCATGCCCAGCTAATTTTTTGTATTTTTAGTAGAGACAACAAGGGGTTTCACCATGTTGACCAGGATGGTCTCGCTCTATTGACCTCGTGATCCACCCGCCTCTGCCTCCCAAAGTGCTGGGATTACAGGTGTGAGCCACTGCACCCGGCCCAAATACATGTTTTTTAACTTAAGCACAACTACAAAATACATGCCAGTTTTGATCACAATAGGTTTTCCATCACTGTTTTGACATTTACCTTTGAATCATGCAAACATTCTTTAGAAAAATGTGAATTTTATGCCCTAAACCAGTTGTTAGAAATTTGCCTCTTGGTGAACCTCAGCTGAGGATTCTGAAGAACTAGGAATGAGGTGAGGGAGAAAATTATCTTCAGAGAAATTCCTTTAGGAGATTTTTTTGCTAAGTTTGGAAAGAATAGGATGTGGATGCATAGTGTAGAAAAGTTCCACATGGAAGGAAAGGTCCTGTCCTTGCATGTACATATATGCAGAGTCAAACTCAGAGAATAGACTCCTTGGAGGAAAAGTCAGTGATTCATTATTGTGAGTTAAGAGAGGATATGCTATAAATCACAAGCAGGAGAAACAGTTCTGCTTTCTCTGCTCTGTTCCACGGTTGAAAATTAATTTTCCTCAGGATTTTTTTTTCCTGGTGGATGTTATTTACAGTACCATCCACCCAGACTAGCTTATTCATTCTGCAGGCAGTTCCTGTTGGTGCACCAAGGTAGAAGCCTAGCAAATTGGTTTAGGGGGTTGTAGGAACTCTATGTGAAAGCACTGCTTCCATTTCGATCTGCAAATGTAGGATGTGTTTATTACCACATTTCACACCAAGCCCAAGCCAGGTCAGTACGTGACATTTGTGTTTAGAAGAGATTTGAAGGGATAGGGTTTGGGTACATTTCCAGTAAAAATATATATATTATGTCATTTAGGTGTATGATATAATGGGTCCCTTCATGAACTCTGCATCTTCACAGAGTGGTTTTGTTGCTTCAAGGGTAGGTGAGGTCAACACTATAATTATATCTGTTTTATAGAAAGAGAAAGTTGGAATCTGAGAAATTAAGTAATTTGCCTAAGTACACATCTGGTAAGTAAGAAGACCCAGATTCTAAACCAGATGTTTTTCACAACTGCCTGGTAAAACTAAAGAATTGTGTGCTTGTCTTTTTTCCTTTTCTTCTCTTTTTCCAAGTTTTGAATAGAATCCATTGGCTTAAGAGAGGACTAATATTTTTGTTTTCTAATTCTACCATGGACTTCACTTTACTCTCTATTCTTTTTCTTCTTTCCTCTTTATTTACATCCTATTATTTATATCTCTGCAGGTCACTTAAAGTTGGTATAGGGGATGAAGAAGATGACACCTGACATATAAGAAGGAGAGTTAAACGCATTAGCATTAACCATGAGATATATTGTTCTATAAGATAATTAGCATAAATTGGCTCAAGAAATACATCTCAAGCACCTCCTACTCTTAGGGTGCCTCTCCATGCTGGGTCAATGGCAGAGCACAGAATGCACAGTCTGCCCACCCAGAGCAGACATTCCAGCTGGGGGTGAGTGGTGAAGGGGAGGCAGAGAGTAAATGCATATGTAACCAGTGCAATCAGGAAAGATAAGACAAAGTCAAGTGGATAGAAGATGCCCAGAGAATGGGAGGTAAGAGGCTGCCTTCCTATGTATGGCAGTCAGGGAAGACTTATAAGCGAGATGACATTTGACACAGGCCACAGGAAGCAAACTCTGCCCACATCTGCGTGAAGCTCATCCCAGGAAGGGGCAACATGACCAGAAAATGCCAGAGGCTGGAATTGCTGCATGTCTATGTGCCCCTAATTCCACCTTCCCCAAGCAAAGTGAGCAGTGAAGTAGGTGAGAGGAAGGGAGAATGGCAAGAGACTAAATCAGATGTGATGGGGGGGCAGTAGTCTGACTTGTACGGCCTGGTACAAGTCCCTCAGGATTTATTCAAATATAATAAATCACAGTTATAATGAATATTGCTTTGATACATCTAATGCAAGTCTTTTTTTTAATTTTAAAAACAATAGACATGGCGTCTTGTTATGTTGTTCAGGCTGGTTTCAAACCTCTGGGCTAAAGCAGTCCTTTTGCCTCAGCCTCCACAATGCTGGGATTACAGGTGTGAGCTACCACACTCAGTCTCAATCCAAGTTTTACCACCTTGTTTCTCTTTTGGGTTTCTTTTTCAGCTCTAAATAGTGCCAGCTGGAGTATTATTGAGCAGGATCAGAAAATAAGCATGCTTTCACCCCCGCACTTCCCACTGAAGCAGGCAGCAATAATTGATCACAGATTTCTCTAGTCACACCACAAAAAATTGGAGCTGGCCAAGAAATGAACCACTCCAGACATAGCCTTGAATACTCAGAGATCTCCTTTCCCTTCTTACCTCTCCTTCATTAATAGACTACAGTCCCAAGAGCCAAGCCTCCAACATCTGGATCCGCCTTTGCTTCTGCCCACTTGTTTCAGACCCAGGAACTAAAACTTCCTGCAATCTCCTCTGCTCCCTAGGAAACCTCCTGTTGGCCCTGTGTGCATTCAGTCCCCCTGCGCCCCCTGGATAACTCTTCCCTGCTCATTATTGTCCAGTTGAAGGGGCACAAACAGTAAAGAGCTAAAAGCAAAATAATCTTGACTTTTCTGCATCTTAGTTTCCTCATCTGCAAAATGGGCCTCAGCATGCCCAGCCTGCAAGAATGCTGTGAGTACTGATAGTAGCTATTAATAAGATGACTATAGCTAACACCGCAAGAGTCTTGATCCCTTCAGAGGAAGAGAGGGGAGAAAAGAAGGCCCCAGGAACTTGAAACAGAAGAAACAGAGGTGAAAATTACTTACATTTTGTATTAGCCTCCTAGTTTCACCACACTGCCACTTCTAGCATAACTCACTGAGCACAGAAGAGCAAATGAATGAGATAAGACAGAAAATATGATAGTCCAGGGCACAGATTTCATCTCTCCACCAATATGGTAGGATGGGAGTCTGCCCCACTGAGAAAATGAATATGAAGATGAGCATGAAACAAATCTTGCCATGGAGAGAGGACAGGATTTTTCAGCAGGTGGGTGGGAAAAAGGAGTAGATCAGTGCAAATGTAGAAACAGGCCATATATAAATTTAGGAAATATAATAGAATTCCAATGGAACAAATAAATATTTCCACTTATACCTATTGTTTTTTAATGGGGATTACTGGACATAATTACTGGACATATTATTTAATGGGGATGACTGGAGGAGGACTGATTCAGGTTTAGGACCTAGCACTCCCATACCACTATGGACCATACAAAAGGATATATCCCAGCTGTTGGTACTTTAAGGAAGTCTAAACCAGGAGACAGAGCCCAGGATCCAAACGGCAGCACTGCCCATATTAACACTACCATGGTCATCAGGCAGTAAAGGGATGTTTCAGTGAACAAGTTAAATATTGCAACTGGGAATATTCAAGTAGATATGTAAATTCTCAACCATTGGCTAGGGGTCAGAGGCAAGACTTCAACTCCCTGTAGAGTCAAGAAGGATGTGAGGGCTAAGAGAAAGACTAGGACTAGCACAAAGAAAAATAAAGAGCAAGAAAATTAAGCAGATCTCCAACCAGATTCAGTTAACCAAACTGGGGGCCAATAATTCAAGACAAGGAATATTTGTAATAACAGCTCAGGGCACAGGCCAAAGCGTCTAGCAGCAAAGGCTTCATGGTGCTGAGCTCCCACATCCCTTCCTGGGGAGACAGGGACTGACTGCTCAAGGGTCAGGCCACTTGGGATTGCGCCTACACTGGGAGGTTGGGCCACAGAAAGAGAAAATGTGTCCAGGCGGAGAACTGAGCCAGTGCTGGCCCCTCTAACTTGACAAACTCCCAGCAAAATCCACTTTAGCCCCTGGACTTTCCTGAGCTGTAAGATGAAATTCTGAGAAGAAAGATGGGAAAAGTAAATCTGTAGAAAGTTGCCGGGAGATTTCGCACTCCTCCTTCTTTATAAAAACCAGTTTCTGCTTAGCCTAGGTCATAACAGAATTATTTCTAATTACCTAAAATTTCACCTCTAACTGGATTTCAGCAGGAAATGATACCCTCAAAAGCTTACATTTCTGGAGTCAAAAATGTTAAAAGTTAAGAATGTAGGAGTGTTAATGAATTGTGAGAGAAGTGTGTGCTTGCAAGGAATAATTCTTGTTCTTTAAAAATAGAAAATGCATGCTAATATTAAGAATAGCAACAAATTTATTTTGAATAAGTTAAAACATAAATTTGAAATTGTCAGCATATAATTAACATAGCCACAAAGAATAGGAGAAAATTTTATAGCTGAATGTATTAAACTAAAAATAATGACCTTAAAAACACTGGCACAAGAATTTATATTTTTCCATTTTAATTTATAGATTATGAAGGGTTGATATAATTTTCTATGTTTTACATAATTTGGGAGTGTCTTATTTCAAAGAAGCTTTACATATATTGGAATTTATTGGGCAACTGCTAACTCAGAAGCAAGTGGTTGTCCATCTATTGGCTTCCAGAGAGAGGTTGCACTGGTTCATTTAGGCAACTGGAATACAATTTACCAAAAAGCTAATCAACAAGATGGCTAGTTACATTTATGAGTATTTCTTTTAGAGGCATTTAGTTTCAATCCCACAGATGGTAGCTGCAGTCCATTAGTTTCTGAGCCAAGCTTTTCAGTGTCCTATTGTACTTAGCAAGATTGCTATTGCAGCAACACAATTATTCCAAATTCAGCGAGAGTCAGCGGGCCTAAAACAAAGCTATGCCACAACAATTTAATCCCAGCTCACCTTCCCCTTTGCTAGATAAACAATCAAACACCTGCTGAATTCCGTTCCATATAATGAGAACATCTGAGCAACAAAGATCAAAGAACACTGACATTTGATCTTAAAGTAGAACTCCATTATTAAAAACAGATTTTTATTACATGGTGTCGGATAGCTATTTTGCGGGTCAGATCATGCTGGGACAGACAAACAATACCAAAAAATCCTAATTCAACATGATTAATTCGTAAGGCATGGGTCATTCCTTTGCCTCAGCATCAACATTTTTGAGTGCTTCATTTTATCAGAGTCAGCCATCTTTTGAATGACTTGGAAAAGTTATTTAAAATTTACAGGGGCAAACAAATATGTGCCTTTAGTTTTTTATTCATGCTTTTTAAAAAGCCGTAAAAATTCAAGGTGAAAAGAGATTAAGGATGTTTATCTTTCTAGTTACACTAGAATTCCCACTTTCAAGAACAACCAAAATAGTTCAAGCTTTGAAAATGTCCAAAACACAAGTTTTTCAATGTAATTCACATAAGACAACTGGACGATTCCTTCTGGGGCTTCTTTTCATACTTGTAGTGAGTAAATAAATATGAGCACAAATGAAAATGCTTTTTTTCAGGATTTTATTATAATTACTGAATACATCTCCTACACTCAGGCATTACCTCCTTCTCTGAATCTTTTTAAAAAATTATTGCGTGTATGCTATAGAATGCAAATCCTCCTCTCCTCCCATCACACGCAGACAGTTTGTGAAACCTAATGTTCTTCATAAAACCTCTCTCAAATGAAAATGAAATAGGGCTTTCGCCTTCAGTCCTTCATATAAAGGTCTAATTGAAACAGCTTTCCCCAGATTCTCTTCTCTGTAAAGGGCACTTGTACTATTTCTCATATATGAAGTAAATACTTATTTTGATGTATTTAGTCAAAAGGGCAGCTGGGTCTCTATACGTTTGCTTATGAGATTGCCTGTCTTAGGGAACTTTAAGAAATCAAACATTGAACAACAATCCTTTTGCACTGTGTGCCACTAGAGCTTAATAGAGCTCAATGGTGTTTTTTATATTAGCGGTTGTGTGAACGTAGGCTATATAACATCTAGATCTGTGTGAATACCACAGTGTGCACAAATAACAGTACAAATTAAAAACAAACTTGACAGGACATCCAAAGCCATTAATTGTATTGAAAGTGTTGTTAAATTAATTCCATTTATTTTACAGTATTGAACAGAAGACTAGTTTTCAGTAAGAATACTTGATGGTCATCGAGAAAAACATAATTAGTCATTCCTTACTCCCTATGGAATACAAATTCTTGTATTTATAATTAACACTGGCCAAAAATGCCAGAGTATCCTCCTAATATAAATAGCCTCACTTATCTTTTGGCTAAATGTTTATCTAATCAACAAAGGGAGCCTGTTTTAAGCCGTTCTCTTCTTGATATGGGAGGATGCAGAATTACTACAATTTTGGACAGTATTTTAATTCATTCAGTACTACTTTTGAGTAGTTGATGAAAACTAAACTTTTGCATATGTGTATTACACTTTTTTCCATGTAATATCAGGGTGGTAATATACACAAGATTTATGGAGGCAGAAAACCACATTAGCATGTGTGTACCTATGCAACAATCTTGCATGATCTGCACATGTACCACAGAACCTAAAGTACAATAAAAAAATTAATATAAAAAAAAGCTTCTGACCTAAGAATTTATAATGTCTAGAAAAATGATTTTATGGTACCTAGAACTGAAATTTCCTATTCAAATTATTCTAGAAGTAATGTTTATATTTTTTCTTATATCAAATCATTCTGAAATTATGATTTTATGCATTGGGATGACTTTTAATTGCTACAACAGGGATCAAAAGTGACAGAAACTTAACTCTAAGAGAAGTTTATTTCTCTGCCAGGCACAGTGGTTTACACCTGTAATTTCAGCACTTTGGGAGGCCAAAGTGGGAGAGCACTTGAGGTCAGGAGTTTAAGACTAGCCTGGCCAACATGGTGAAACCCTGTCTCTACTAAAAATGCAAAAATTGGCCAGGCTTGCTGGCACATACTTGTAGTCCCAGCTGCTTGGGAGGCTGAGGCAGGAGGATCACTTGAGCCTGGGAGGCAGAGTTTGCAGTGAATTGAGATCATGCCACTGCACTCAAGCCTGGGTAACATGGTGAGACTCTGAGACTTCCCCTCCAATGACCCCCCTCCCCAAGAAAGGAAGTTTATTTCTCACTGACCTAACAATTTGGAGTGAGTAGTCCATATTGGTAGCTTGGCTCTGCTCCATTAAGTTATTCTACAACCCAGGTTTCTCCTGTTTCAATCATTTTTGTCTTTGTGGTTGAAACAAGGTCACTGCCATGCCAGTGTCCCTGTGCATGGAGGACCAGAAATGAAGGGCAAACAACTTTCTTTTAAGTGATGTGGAAGTTGCACACATCACTTCAGCTCACATTCTGTCAATGAGAATTCAGTCACATGGCCACATCTAGCTGCAAGGGAGGCTAGAAAATAGTCTGTGGCATCCTCATCTCAGTTCATACCCCAAATAGCCAAATAACTATGTACTTTCAAAAATCCCCCTCAGTCTCTGCATCTAGCACAAAGTCATATACTGACTTTTCCACCAAGAGCAGAGAGAGCGCCTGTGAATCTCCTAGGAATCTTAACTATTAATGTCTAAATAGTTAAGATTTCTGACTTTACCTACAGAGTCCCCCTATCTAGTGTTGGTGTGGTAATAGGATAATGCAACAAAATCTCCCATTCAGAAAAGAAAGAAGGGAAACACATAGTAGTCCCTGATCCATACCAGTGATGAGACTCTTGCTCAGTGTGTTAGGCCGTTCTTGCAATGCCATAGAGAAATACCTGCGCAAACCACCATGACACGTGTATACCTACGTAACAAACCTGCACCTTCTGAACATGTATCCTACAACTTAAAGTATAATTTAAAAGAAAAACCTGCAATTGGATAATTTATAAAGAAAAGAGGTTTAATTGGCTCACAGTTCTGCAGACACAAGCATGGCACTGACATCACTCAGCTTCCCAGAGACCTCAGGGAGCTTTTACTCATGACAGAGGGTAAAGCAGGAATAGGCATATCACATGGTGAAAGCAAGAGCGAGGGAATGGGGGAAGGTACCAAACACTTTTTTGTTTTTGTTTTGTTTTTTTGTTTGTTTGTTTGTTTGTTTGTTTTTGAGACAGAGTCTCGCTCTTTGCCAGGCTGGAGTGCAGTGGTGAGATCCCGGCTCACTGCAACTTCTGTTTTCCGGTTTCAAGCAATTCTCCTGCCTCAGCCTCCTGAGTAGCTGGGACTATAGGCAGGCTCCACCAGGCCCGGCTAATTCTCTGTATTTTTAGTAGAGATGGGGTTTCACTATGTTGGCCAGGATGGTCTCGATCTCTTGAAGTCATGATCCGTCCGCCCCAGCCTCCCAAAGTGCTGGGAATATAGGTGTGAGCCACCCCACCCGGCCTTTGTTTTTATTTTTTGTTTTGTTTTGGAAATGGAATCTCACTCTGTCACCTAGGCTGGAGTGCAGTGGCGTGATCTCTCTTCACTGCAACCTCCACCTCCCAGGTTCAAGCAATTCTCTGCCTCAGCCTCCCGAGTAGCTGTGATTACAGGTGCCCATCACTTCTCCCAGCTAGTTTTTTGTGTTTTTAGTAGAGACGGGGTTTCGCCATGTTGTCCAGGCTGGTCTTGAACTCCTGAGCTTGTGATCCACCTGCCTCGACCTCCCAAAGTGCTAGGATTACAGGTGTGAGCCACCGCGCCTGGCCAGTTACATACACTTTTAAATGATCAAATCTCATGAAAATTCACCAAATCTTGCAAAGACAGCACCAAGCCACGAGGGATCCAACCCCATGATCCAAGCATCTCCCACCAGGCCCCAGTTCCACTCAGTAATTACAATTCAGCATGAGATTTGGGCAGGAACAAATATACAAACAGTATCACGTAGGAACAGCCTCCCTGCCCTTCCAGGGGTTGGTGCCCTTTGCTTAGACCCTGGTGGACATTCCTGGCCATTGGCCTCCATGGCCTCTGACTTTCCCCTTTGGAGGATCTTCCTTGCCCGTATTCTCCTTAGCCACCTGTGAGGCGAGACACAGAGAATATCCTCCTTTGGGAGCCTCATTTAAGGATTGAACAATTACAAGACTTTATGAGCCAGCCTTCTACTTTCTTTAACTATATGATTCTCTCAAAACTTAGTCAGTTTAGGTCAGTCAACTGTCTCTTCTGTAAGGGAAGAACAAAGTTGATTACCTTAAAAAAAAAAAAAACTCATTCTTTGGCAGTGCTCACAGATTTCCAGCTCAGGTATCCTACTTAGCTGTCTTTGTGGCTGGTCATTAGGATAAAGCTCTCTACTCTCAAAGATTGCTTCTTACAGATCTATGGTTTAGAGAAAAAGACAACTGGACTCTAATTTTTTAAAATTTTAGTAGAAATGCTAACGGTGATTTTATTTTATTTTAAAATCAGACTTTTTTTTTCTATTAAAAATTATGAGTTAGGACCTCTTTAGTTGGCCACTATTGAATAACAATTCATTTCATTGCATTAGGAAGATGTAATTTCCTTTCAGCTGTCCTTTGATTTAAAGGTGATGAGATACCTCAAAGGTATCAACTCAATTAAGGTCACTTACCACAAATTCTTTAAATTCAGCTCTGGTAGGTACACCACTACTGTCAGAAATTGTCCTCTCAGAGCTGAGGGCTGTGGCTTGGGGGCAGATAACCATGCTCCTGCCAAGTGAAGGCCCATGCCTTCCCACAGCATCCCCACGTAGAACTCCCTCCCCTGTGCAATTCCCAGCAGTTCAAGACGCAACTCTTCACTTCTGCATCTGCTGTTTTTGTTTGCTTTGGTGTCCTTGACCCTGCCTTCTCCACATACCTGGCCACTCTCATTGAACCTTTACAGTTTTAACATCTCTCATTTTTCATCCATGTGAACTACACTGGTCGCTTTCTCCAGACTCCCTCCATCTAATCAGGCAGGCTTTGTGTCCCCATGTGAACATTCCTGTCATTCCTCTGATTTGGGGACCTGTCTTTCCAAACCCAATGTTATCATTTCATTTCAGCCTTGCCTTAAACCAGGGCTCAGCTAAGCCAGGCTTAGTGCTGGGACTGCTGCAAATAACACCTGAGATGAAACTTGAAGCACACTAAGCCATTTTGAGGAAGAAACTCCCATAATAAAGAAACTCTATTCCTGGAGAGATGATGAAATAGCAGTATGAGGTGTTTTGTTTTGTTTTAGCAAGGCAGCCTTTAAGCTGTATGAGATAGGACTAGAATGCACTATCAGGACCAACCTAGAAGTGCAAAGCCAAGCCCTGCGTCTAGGGCTTGTAGGAACATGGACAGATACCAGAACCTAGTTGGAATAAAAGGCATGAAGTCAGATTCAAAGCCAAGATTCTCAAGGCAAACAATGAGGAATGCCAAGAAGTAAGGGTCAGGTCAGGAGCAAAAATCAACAGAGAGTGGAGAAACTGAAGTGAAGTTGGAGCACAAGTGAGAGTAATGAGCATCAGCTGAGATGTTTGAATGGCCTAGGCTCTGCAGGCACAGGTATGTCCCTACCTGGCCAAGGCCCCCATGGTTCAGGTCCCGACTAACAGCAGAGCAACGAGCTGGGCAGACATAAACATTTACTCAATAGTTGTTACATGTCAGGCACTGCCACAGGAGCTATACAAAGTTTACTCATTTAATTCTAACAACAGTACTTTGTAGTAGATATCAGCTCTTAGCCTTTTACAGATGAATAAACTGTAACATGGTTCAGATGACCTACCTGGTAAGTGTCAGAGCTAAGATTAGTGCTCAGTTCTACCTAATGCCAATGGCTTTGCCTTTTCTGCCCAGCAGGGGTTAAAGTTTGTTTAAAACAATCTATGGATTTTTGGGGCCTGCTACCACCAGTTTTTATGTTTCTGCCTATGTCCTGTAGATACATTTATTTGAGGACTATCTTCTGGATAGAAGCTCATGTTTGGTCATACGGTAGGAACTTTTGGAGAGTTTAATTTTAGGCTGTGTGGGACCGTTATGCAACTTACCAAAGACAGTCCTGAAGCTGAAAGAGTTTACTTTCTTTATGATGTAACTAAAAATGTCTTTATCAGGCTTTGATTTTATCTGTGAAATTTCAATCTTTGAATGAATGGTGGGAAATCCAGTTAATAATGTAATCTCTTCATCCGAAGATGATGAGAGGTCTGCCAGTGTTTGGGAATGCTTCATGCTTGTCTCTGCACAGTCCAAAACAGAATGAAATCTTTCAGCCCAAAAACACAGGAAAGCAGCTCACCTATGTTCATCAGTCTGGTCAGGGGCAGTTCTGAGCCAGTCTGCCCAGGCTGCAGAGTAGAGTGGTGAACACAGTTGCCACTGGGAACTCTGGGAGTACATTTACACTGCCTATGGCTTCCCACTCACTTAAAATCTCATACCCCTGTCAACATAAAAAATAGAGATGAGTCTCTTAAGTAAAAATTGTTTTATTTGAGAATAAAATACAAGAAGTAAGACTGGAATCTGGGACATATATACAGACCAGATTGGCCTCTGGAGTGTCCACAGAATAAAGGAAAAGGTTAGGGTTTGTTGAGTTAAGTGGAGGTTATGTGTTGGTTTTGGAAGAAAGCTTATTGGTGCTGGCAGCAACAAAAGAGCTGGTGAGTTCTGACTGGCGAGTGTCAGTAGTTATTAGGCAGAACTTGTAATCCTGGAGTTACAGTTAGGCCCTTGTAGTTTTACACTGGGCTTGTGAGACTGTGTCAGGCACGTATTCTTGTATAAGCAGCTAGCTGTCCTTATGCTGCAACCTGTCCTCATGTGACCCATGTAGTAAGCTGCAGTTTGGAAAAATTTCTTCTGATAGTTTCTTCTGATATCAAGCAAATCATGCATGAGATCCCTCCCTTCATGGCCCTCCTGGGCTCCATTTGCATGGGTTTGACACAAGTGACTCTTTTTTGAATCTTACAACTTTCACACCCCAAACTCTAGCATTGGAATAGCAATGATACTGCATATCTAATCACCTTCTATTCTGCAATGGACATGCACAAGTTCCTAAGAGGAACACAAATCCAGAAAAGGAATTAGACAATGATTACATATAGTGAGCTCCCACTGAACATGACATATGTGTTATTAACAATGATAATCATTATTACACCAGACATTTATGCAGTGCTTACTATGTGCCAGGCTTTATCCTCATACTTTATGGATATTAACTCATTTAACCTTTACAACAGTCTCACAAAGTAGGTATTATTATTCCAGTATTACAGATGAGAAAATCAATGCATAGAACAGTTAAGTAATTTGCCCAAGGCCACATGTCTAGTGAAAACAACCACTAAAATTATGCTTTCTGTTTGAAAGAACTGATGATGAGACGGATTTAATGAGTGACAAGTACTTTGGAATCAGTAAAGGGAAAAGAGAGAGCATGATAAACTTACACATAGAACTTAGTCTAAGTTACCCCACTCTTCCCTGTAGCCACCTTCCACCACTTATAGCTCTTCTCCAAAAACCTGAACACTTTTCTCTGTGAATGTGTTTATGCAAATACAATTGCTGTGACACTAAGGTGGGAATTGGTGAGAAGATAACTTTTACATAGTAGCGGTCCAGAAGAAATGACACCATTCTTCACAGGACTCCTCCCTTAAGCTTCCCTGTGCCCTATAACTGGATAGATATCCAGGAAAGCCTAGGTATAGGACTATTCTTTGTGTAGAGCTCATGAAGACTAGATTGGTTAAGGGCAATTATTTTAGACTCTTTTATGAGACTTTGAAATAGTTTTATTATACAGAATGCTTTCTGTAAATGACATTTGCCTGTAAGAGGAAAAAGATGATTATATCTATTGGTGATATAATTATTCATCTTTACAAACATTTTTCAAAGATTATCACATTTAAATTCTGTCTAGCCCACAAGGCTTGTGTTATCCTCACCCACCCCCACAGTAACTGCTCCCTCCTTTCTTACAGCCACGCTTACCTCCCATGACTTGTGAGCCTGCCACGTGACCATATTCAGAGCTTCCACAGGGAATAGGTTTTTAATGAAGAAGACATAGAAAGTTGTTGACTTTCTGATGTTACTTTATTTTATTTATTCCCTTCATTGGTTTACCAATCCCCAACTGTAGACCTTATTTGACCCAGGGCTTTTTCTGTGTTTTAAACCTTCGTTACTATTGCACAGCTTCTACTAATGCATGTTCCTCATACCCCCATATAAATCCTATACAGAGATGGGAGGTTGTTATCCTTGAAATAATCAGACAGTAATGCCCCAAGCAGAAAAGCTTAAGAAATAAGGATGATAAAAAAGACAGTACACAAATGGGAAAATTAAAAGGTGGGATATTAGTTTGTGAGAGAAAAAAGAAAAATAAACTGGAAATCAAGAAATATCATGAATATTACAAACAACCAGCTGTAGGAAATGAGGAAAAAAATACGATATGGAACATGAAGCAGGGAAGCATTTGTTTTATTCAAATAGATAAGGATCTGAGAGCCATTAGCATGGCAGGCCTGTATGCAAAATACACATATGCACGTGCACATGCACACACACACACACACAAACACACACACACGAACTATCATCTTAGATAGAACAGGAAGTTGACAAAGTGGCAAGATGCTGAGAACACTGGCAGTCCTGAACCCATGTCTGTAGCACAGGAGCCAATGGGCAGGAAGGGCGCACTCACCTTCTCAGCCTCGCCTTCCAAGCAGCCCCTACTGCCTTGTCACATTCCAACTGAGTTTCATGCATTTGGTATTGTACATACTGTTAAAATGAAAATTAAAACTGTCATACTTGGGTGGCTCAGGCACATTTATAATTTATCACCTTCCTTTACAGTTAAAAAGAACAACCAGGGAAATGCAGCTTAGCTCTCACTCACAAACTCTCAGCACTGCATAAAGCATGCTTGAGCCTCATAGGACAGATATGCTGCACACATTTAGCATATTTATTTCTCCCCTTGTGGAACTTTTTCTTATCTCTCATATGCTTAGCTTTAAATATATTGAGAGGCTATAAATATTACATGGAATTATGAGATCTAAAACATAACTTCGTCATTGCTGATTTACCAAGATGCTGAAAAACAAATTTAGTATCCGTATTTACATGACAAAAAATTTTAGTTAATACAGTGGACTGTTTTTAGCCATCCATGGCAATCCTGTGATTACATTTCAATTGTTGAGTGAAGGAAACAAAAGGATCCAATTTAGAATGAACCCAGGTTTGTGGATATGTGGAGATTTGCTGAAGTTGGGAAGAAAGGAAGAGACACAGGTTTCCAGTGGTAAAGTTGATAAGCACATTTTAATGAGGCACTGTTGCCAGCGATGTCCTCTTGATAAAGTATATATAATGCACTAATTTGCAAAATGCCATTTCGTTTCCCTCTGAATAAAATAATAGTTACTACTTATTGAGTACTTGGTTTGTTACAGGCATTGTTTCTCACTCGATCTTATTTAATCCTTGTAACAACCTCGTGGGCATATTTCTTCAGTTTGCATATGAGGAAACTGAAGCAGAAAGAAATTAAATGAACAAACAACTGGTAAATGCAAAGAGCTGCCAGACTCCAAGATCTTGCCTTCTCTCTGCCCTGTACTGCTTCCAATTTGAAAAATAACAAACTGGCCATTTTGACAGGACAGTCACATTTCTCCCTGGTGGCTCAATCTCAGAGTAGCCCTATCTGCATTCCTCATTGTGCTCCTCTGTCCAACGTGCTCTTCTGTGTGGCATTGGATCAGATCTGAACATGACACTATTGCCCTGTGTTGGATTCAAAGCCAAGGCGAGGGTGGAAAAGAGTCAGCAGCGTCCAATGCTTTCTAAGTCTTTATTTGTTTTACAGATGATCTTAAAACATTAAACAAGCAAGAAGTAGGTGGACCTTAGAAAACTTCTACTTCATCTCAAACATCTTACGCATCTCAAATTTCAGCCAGTCACACACCACCTTCGTGATTTTGGCCAGATCTATCCACCACTTTGACAATTATTTAATACATCATTTAAGTAAACTTTTTAACACTTTTAAAATGCATTTATGTTTAAAAAAATTATATCACTATTATAAATGGCAAGTCAGTATCACTTTTCATAAACTAAAGATAACCATAAAAAAGTACAAAAAAAATTATGAAATTCTAGTCTAATATTGCCACTTTTTAAAATTGATAGCTAGTATATATTAGACATTATTTAAGAGGCATAAAAGATACTTTAGCATCAAACTGTTTTGAGTTTTCCCCTTGAATAAATAGAAGATTAAAAAAGAAGTAGAAAATTACTCTTTCCCCAGGTAGTTCAGTGTTGCTTAATGCCATGTCTGTGCATTACTTATAGTCATCTCTAGCATCACCAGTGGTTTGTATTCATCACTTAGGAATATCTGCGGAATAGATACTCCCCTCATTAAAAAAAGAGACTAAGGTCCAGAAAGGTGAAATATTTATGTGTCTGATACCTACATCCAGCAAGTACTAGATGTTCAATGAGTGAATAAATGAGGTATTTGGACATATTTCCACTTTAAAATCAAATATGGTTTCTAATTTTGTAACTGCCACTTCCAGTATGACCAAAACCCAGGTAGTCTCTTGACTTTCAACAGTGTTCTTGTTAATGCCACATACTGCTCCACAAGTTGACGATGATGTGTAAATGGTAGTTGAGAGCTAGATACAGATTCTACAACAGGACTAAGTTTTACAAGGAAAAACCTAGCACAGAGTTGGGAATATAGCATGCATTAAATAAGTAATAGGGCATAAATCTTTAAATAGATAGATAGGAATCTTGTTATCTCCTTCCTTCTGAATTCAACAATTAAGTTCAACTTCTGTTTACTGAGAATACCTATGTTTCTGACACTATTCATATAGAAGAGAAGCAGGTAAATGGGTCTACTCATGCTGAATTACCCAGAAGGTGAAGTGATCAACAAATGCACTCTGCCTCCTTCCTCATCCTTTTTTCTTTCTTTTTCTTTTCTTTTTTTCTTTTATTGACCTTTTGTTGCTAATGTCATTTGGAAGAGTTTAACATTCTGAGCTCTTCAGACTTTTCCAATCATTTTTCTCACCTACTTCAATCTCTTCAACCACAGTAGCCCAAGAGTGGTCACCATTAGGCTATTATGTTAAATATCTCAGATAGCCTAACTGTTCAACACCAAAGCTCAGGGGTAGTTGGAAACTAAACACTCCTTCAGTCACTGCAGGGAGAACAAGGTAAGTGCACCTGAAAGGAGAGTGGGGAGAAGGTCAAGGCAGTGGGGCAAAGATAATCCTGTGGGACTGAATGGCGCTGCTCTTGGCTGAGTGCACTCCTGCTATAAACTGAATGTTGTTTTCCCTTCAGTATTTTTATGTTGAAATCCTAACCTCAAGGTGATGACATTAGGTGATGGGGCATTCTGAAGCCCTAATGAATGGAATTAGTAACTTTATAAAAAGAGACCTGAGAGAGCTTCCTTGCCCCTTCCACACAAGGATGCAGCGAGAAGATGCTGTCTATGAACCAGAAATCAAGCTCTTACCAGACACTGAATCTACCAATTCTCTAAAACTAAGAACTACATTGCTGTTGTTTATAAGCTACCCAGTCCATGGTATTTTCTTATAGCAGCTCACAGGGACTAAGACAACTCACCATTACTATCTTTGGTAGTGTTCACATTCCATTCCAAAACCTGGAGCTTGAATAAATGTTTCCGATAAATTACTACTCTGGATTTTTACCAGAAGAGCCATGTAGATGAGTTATGTGCAAAGGACTGTCAAGTGTCATATTTTCAGCCATTCTGAGAGAAGCTAGGAAGGAAATTAAAGTATATATTATAATATTCCTAAATGGTTACCTGCTCATTCCAACCCAGCTTCTCCTAACTCTGGGTTCTGTTTTTATGTGGCCTCTTCAGACATCAAGACCTTTTGCCCACATTTCCACCATTCCATTATTTAAGTAGCAACTGCTCTAACAGTAATAGCAGGAAGAATCTTACTAACCCAAATATATTTTGTTTTTAATTATGTTAGTACCATAGTAGACATCTTTTTTTAGAGAACAAAGGAAATCCAAAAGCCATTTTATGAAGAGAATAATTTTTTTCCAGTGAACAGTTGAAGGCAATATGCCCTCACTGTATGAAATCAGTGACTCTGTTCTTTTCCAAGCACCTAGAACTATCATGGGATATAGTAGATGTTCGATAAGTACTTCTTCATTGAATGAATGTAAATTTGGACATATAAGGGACTAAGGAATCAGAAATGAGTGCTAATTTAATTACTACTTCTCCATGTGACCAGTATGACTTTCGACAAGGTACCTAACTCTCAGAACCTCTTTTTTCTAAATTTATAAAATGCTAGTGTTATTTTTAAGATTCAGGATAAAGCATTTAATGTATCAAACACAGTACCTGGCTCCTAAGAGAGATTTAATAAATGGCAGCTCTTATTATTACACTTATAAGTGGATCTATTTGGGGATATTGAAGAGCTCTAAAAATGCCTTTAATCTCAAAGACCTAACAATCCTTTAATTATCAGTGCCACCAACAGGGCACAGCATTGGATGCCAGAGAAGACAGTAGAAGCAGGAAATGGGAAGAGTGGGAGGGATGAAGTAGGAATAAAGGAATGGATAGGAAAGGGAGGCAAAGAAGGGGGGCTCAGTGGAGGAGCAGTGACTTGCCATGAATCCCTGCCTTGTTAGCACTTGGGAGAGTGGGACCTATCCACATAAGAAATCTCATTTTCCTTCCTTAAGAGTCCACTCATACTACAGGAGAGACACAACTTGATGATTTTTGAATGCCACCTGAAAAAAGTCCTCTTATTTTCTGCCACTGTTTTGTATTTTATTCTTTCATTTAGCCTACTTAATATTAACTATTTCAATTTAGCAAATATTTCTGGAGAAACACCAAGTTCAAAACCCAGATCTTGGCACTCAAGCAATGATATACTAAATATTTTTCACCTAGGCCTAGAGAAGATCTTATATCCCTGTGATGCCTATAGGTGTGTATTTCTCTTACCACCTTGACAGAATTAAGTGACTTTCTCATATGCAAGGAGAATTATGCCTTCTAGTATCCAAGTGTTAAAGCGCCAGCATACTGTTACTTTTAAACTATAAATGGGATATGTGGGGGTGAGGGTGGGGGAGAAGAAGAAATGGGAATTGCTATCATTAACGGAGAAATAGTCTTTTCTAGATAACCTATTCAAGAAGAGATAATTCGCAGGTTTTCACTTTGGAGACTGCCATTATTCAGAAAGTCATTGAAACAAGATTGCTATGATACATTATATTGTCATATCCACATATCGATTTCAGAAAAAAAACACTTTGGCAATAGTTACTCGGCAGAATTCATTATGTTCTCTGAATGAGTAAGATTGAGAAGACAAAATATCGAAGAATGATCTTTTCTCCAAAGTAATTCTTCATAAAAACACCAGAACTTTTGGCACTCTATAAATATCATTTTTGTAACCATCATAATTAAAAGAGCCAAAAGGAGGTCAGAAGAATGTAGAGCCCAATGAAAAAAATGCCCCCATGCCTTACTCCATGAAAATGTCTAGAATAATAAGTACTTGGAATATGCAAATGAATGAGGAATATTCCACAACCTCCACTTGAACAAAACAAGGCTTTTGAATTGGCACAAATTTCTTGAATAGTATCTGAAGTGAGTCTGTGCCGAAAATATAAAATAAGAGCAGCACATTACAGTAACCAACAATCAAACAAACAAACTGGCCCTTCAGGAGAAACTAGAGGATTTCAAGCTAATGCTCAGTTCACTTCAATACCAAAAAAACATGTTAACTTTTAAGGTGTTGTGAGAAATACAAGGGTGTATTGGTCTGTTCTCACGCTGCTAATAAAGACATACCCGTGACTGGGTAATTTATAAAGGAAAGAGGTTTAATTGATTCACAGTTCCACATGGCTGGAGAGGCCTCACAATCATGGCTGAAGGAGAATGAAGAGTAAAGTCACATCTTACATGGCAGCAGGCAATAAAGCCATCAGATCTTGTGAGACTTACTCACTATCACAAGAATAGCATGGGAAAGACCCGTCCCCAAGATTCAATTACTCCCACTGGCTACCTCCCATGACATGTGGGACTGATTGAAGTTACAATTCAAGATGAGATTTAGATGGGGACACAGCCAAAACATATCAAAGGGGGAGGTAGCCTGGTTCCTGTTTTGTGAGGCTTGTAATCTAATGAGTTAGATGGACAGCTACCCTTGCAATTACAACGCAAGCCAGGATTCATTTACTTATTCAAGCGATATGCACTGAGCACCTAGTGTGTGTTCATCTTTGTTCTAAGTGTTAGAGATAAAGCAAAGAACAAGGATCTGTGTCTTTCTTGTGCGGGATTCCGACATGTGGTTTGTTGGAATGACCATGACTGATATGGAGGAAAACAGACAAAAAGGAAGCAATGTGGGCTTCAATGATAAAGACCGGAAGGAGGTAAAGGAGTAAGTCATTAGGATCACTGAGGAAGAGACTTCCAGGCTGAGGAAAAAGCAAGGACAGAGTAAACACTATGCCTGGCATGTGCAAGAAACAGCAATAAATAAATGCCACGAGGAAGAAGAAATTAATCTTGACTATAGGAGAAAACATCACAGTAAAAGATGACATCTAACCTAAATCTTGAAACAATGCCCTAGGTGGAGAGAGGGAGGGAGTGACATGCAGAGTGACCAGCACGAACAAGGAGCAGAATGAGAATGAGATGCAGGTCAGCTGTGCTGGCAGCCGCCTGTCCTCTCCAGCTCCGTTCCGTGGGTTAGTGGTGTTCATTATTTCGTCAACAACTCCCTGCTTTTTCTTTCTGCCGTTCACATCCTCATCTACCTCTTGGTTTGTTCCCTTCCTGGGGAGCACTGTGGTCATCACCCCTTCTTCCTCCTGTCTCTCAGCATAGTCCCTGCCCCCAGAAAACCCATCTGTTTTCTCACCTGACTTAACTTAGATATCAGGTGTCACCAGGTCAGTGTCTGAGTCACAATCTAATCAATAGTGCTGTAAATTATGATCAGGGTGTAGGAAACATTTGCAATTACCTGTAGAAAGAGTAGCTGTCAACAGTGGGACCACTGTAGCCTGCAAGTGTCCACAGGGGGTCTGAAGAAAGAAAAAGTTCATGGTGTCCTCTCCATGTTACCTATTTGCCAGTTTAGGCTTCTGTATCTTTATGCTGCTTCCACACTGGTTCCCCAATCTAGAGAAAATCAGTGTCACCAAGTTCACACATGTCTCTCTCCACCTGCTCCTCTGGTGTCTCTGAGCTTCCTCATCCTTGTAAAGCCCCTGTGCCTGGACACCCATACAGTAAGCGGGGATTGTAAGCTGTGACTGTAATGTGGGCTTAAGATCACTTTAGAGGATTCCACACTGAAATGCACACAAATTTTCAGGACACTGGAGGAAAAGATAGAAATTGACAGAGGCCAGGGACAAAGAAGAATGCATACAGGGTAGCAGGTAAGGCACCTTTCCTCAGCCTGGCAGTCCCAGCATAGAAGGAGGTGGGTAAAAATGATGATTTCCAGCACCCCTGGCTGCACACTAGAAACACCTGATGAGCTTTTAGAAAACTCATTTCTCCATCCCTAAGTAAATGAGAATCTCTGGGGTAAGGCCCAAGCAAGTATTTCCTTGGCAGTTCCATGGGCAGCCTAGGCTGAGAACCACTGAGCTAGAATCAAAGCTGCCTTTTTCTCACTGCAGATCCTGCTTCCCATGCAACTCTATGCAAAGGATTCCACCTGCCTGGGAAGGACTCCCACTTTAGCCTCTCTACCACTCCTGTATCTCCCAAGTGGGGTTTCAACTAGACAGTTCTTTAGATGAGAGGAAAATAGATGGCTAAGTGTTAGAACCTTGTGTCACACCTTGGATCCAAGCCAGCTGTGCAAGCTTGGGCGAATTATTTAACCTCCCCTGGCCTCAGTTTCTTCACCTGTAACCAGATGGCTACGATACTACCTCATGGGGTTGTGATGATTCCATGGTATTGTAAGTGCACAGCTCCTCACCAAGTGACTGGCACACAGTAGGAAACTGCTATTTGCTGTCAGTGTTGTGTGTCTTGATCGGGCTTATGCAAGTCCTTACCTTGCCCTCTTGACTCAATGTACTCCAAACCTGAATTGTTTTAAATTTCTCTCTCCTCCTCCTTTTTCTCTTCGCCCACCACCTCCTGGTACACCCCACAACCCCCTCTGTCTCTCTCTCTCTCATGCTCCCACATACATACTGTGGTGTCTGTCACATCCCTGTCTTGCTCCCTCTGCCTGGCCTGGCCTCTCCCTATCCTTTAGGCATGGACCCCTATGCATGCTCAAGATTCTTCTTATACTCACCTCCCTGGAAACTGTCCCTGAACAAGCCCCTGTACCCTATCTCAACCAGAATCTTCCCCTATGTGCTACTGAAATGTACTGTACATATCTCTAACTCTGCATTTACCACATCATATTCTGTCTGTGCATGTAGCTCTTGCCCCCACTATAATGAGCATTTTAAAGTACATTATTTGTCTTATACTTTTGGTGCTTAAAACAATGCCTGGTGCACAATACGCACTCAATAAATGCTGACTGACTGAATACATTCCCTTTCCTGGTGAGATATTAAGACATCTAGTCCCCTCCTTGTAGCCTAAAATTTATACATTGGCATCATTTCCCTGGGTTAAACAAGGAAAACACCACCACATAGATAGATTCTCTAGGCAAATCTAGCTAAAATGCAACTGTGTGTACACATGCACACACAGACATATGATACTACGGAGGAGCAAGGACTATCTACTGCAGCCATCCTCATCACCTCCCTATTCATTGGTGTCCTCTGAGGGACAGTGGGGTCATAGGCTAGAGAACCTCTCAGATTCTCTCCAATCCTGAAACTTTGTGGAGGCAGGCTCAGTTCTGGGAAGTTCAAAGAAGCTGACTCTGAGGGAGGAAAAATGGAGAACTGAACAGGGCAGTGAGGAACCAGACCCACTGTCATCCCTTGATGGGCAGAAGACAAGATTGGAATGATGAGATCTATGCAAGAAGATCATTCAGGAAGGGCAGATCTAGATGCAGTGTCTAGGGGAAATGGAGAGGGAAGTGAGAAATAGCAAGTAAGAGGAGGATGAGATCCTCTCAGAGCAAGCACAGCGGAAGGGTTTGGAGTGGGAGAAAAATGAAAATGGAGGGTTGGTTGGGGATCAAGGTGACAAAAACAGAATGTAGATAAGAGAACAAGGAGGACAGAACAATGAAAATGTCATGTAAGGCACATTAACATTAGCCTGAAAATCTTCTGGAAGAAAGTCAAAGTTCAAGTCTTCTGAATTCAGACTGACTTGAAAGAGAGTCTGGGCTTCTGGTGGTAATTGGCACAGAAGCCTCAGGGTCCAGCCATTAGCCCCCGCTTCAGACCTACCAAAACCCAGCCTTCATTCACAGCAGGTACATACACATTATTTGGTGAAGATCTTATTCAATACTTACAGAAACGATAACTATTTGTAAGTCTGCCTTTTCTTCCTTGAATCTGGTCAGAACCTTTGCTTAAATTGGACCAGGCAATCGCCATTGCTCCAGGCCATAATATTGTTCTGTTTGCTGTTGCTCTTAGATTATAGATGAACAGCATGGAAAATGCTGTTTGTGACCCTGATTACATTTCTGGAAAATGCCTGCCCCACTGGTATTTGGCTGAATTTTGAATAGCTGTCTGACTACCTTGGCCAGCCAGCTGCTATGCAAACAAGAGGGTGATCTTTACTCATTTCCAACATTTATATGGCATAGTAAGATATGCCAAACTATATAGGAAACTATGCATAAATCGATATCAAAAATTGATGCATTGGTTGTCTGAAAACAATATCACATTTGCTGATAAGTTTTAATTCATTGTGGGAACAAGCAATAAAATGAAGGTTTCCTTTGGCAAAATTTTACTGGAAATTCATAAAATCATGCAAGTGTGCTGATTACAGATCAGTTGTCTATACCATACCATGCACAGATATAATCATTGCACAGCCCTCATCTTTCTCATTTTGTCACTTTTGGCACCAGTTCATGTTTGAGAACCTCTCAACTATGATATAAGCTATGAGAATATTGTAAAAGGGAATCATTAATATGCAAAAAATAAATTAAAATTTAGGGTGCAAATAAGATAACAATTCAAAAGATTTATAAGGTAAAATATTGAAAGGAAAAACATATTAAATGATAATGAGAGAGGAATTTCCAAATGGAAGCATATACTACAATCACTCCCTTGGCACCAGTGAAAGGGCACATTGGAATATTAAATGCCCACGAGGTTACAGGCAAGGCTTATTGTGACCACTGATAATGAATTTTACTAATCAGAAAGAGAAGTACAGAGAGAAACAACCACAAGGAATGATTTCACATAAGTGAAATTCATGGATTTTTTATTTTTGCATAAAAAGAAACTTAATCAGATAAAGATACTGAGTAGGTATCTGACTTCTTAGGTCCAAGAGCAAACTCTACAATAGATTGTTCAAGCTTTTCAGAATTCCTAAAAGAGGTTTTTAAAATAATCATTTTAAATTCCAAATTGTCCCCATTCTCACACTTTTTAATCATGATATAACACCATGTTCCCTAAGAAGTTTAAGAACACTTTTTTCTCTAGATGGCATATTCTTTCAAAATACGTCTTTTAAGATCTAATATTTTATATATTTTATACCATGAAAAGCTATTGTCAAAAGAGGGAAATGTTTTGCAGTTTTTTACTTCCTACATTTACAGGGAAAGTCACTTTTTCAAAGTTTACTTTTATAACTTTTTAAGAAAGCAATAAAACCTATATTTCCTCTTCTGTATCCTACTTTATGAATTCTCTTCTGAAACATAGTCTACTTAAATTTCACTTATCTCCCTTTTTTTTCTTTTTGATCATCTTTACTAGATACTTGCATTAGATCGCTCCTGAAATGTATGACAACTGGAACATAAAAATGGTTTCCACCTCCATTTCCAGAAATCACTTGTGCAACTTTGATGCATTTGCAAAGTTAGGCATTCAGTGATGAGGCTTGCATGATTTTTATTGTGAAACATTTTTTTGTGTGCCGAGTTAGATTTTTCTATTTATTTATTTTTTTAAAGACAAGATCTTGCTCTGTTGCCCAACCTGGAGTGCAGTGGCATGATCATAGTTCAGTGCAGCTCGAGTTCCTGGACTTGAGCAGCCCTCCCTGCCTCAGCCTCTTGAGTAGCTAGGACTACAGGGGTGCATCATCATGCTCAGCTAATTTTTTAAATATTTTTTGTAACAACAGGGTCTCCCTATATTCTCCAGGCTGATCTCAAACTCCTGGCCTCAAGTAGTCCTCCTGCCTTGGCCTCCCAAAGCACTGGGATTACAGGCATGGGCCACCATCTCCCACCCCAGATTTTTCTAAACTAGCAATTGCATAAGTAACTTTAGAAGTACATTTGAAAAAATTTGTAACAACATTAAACAAGGTTTTTATTCATTATGAAATGCTTTCAGTAGTGACTGAAAGTTACTTTTCTTTCTCATTGTGTAAAACACAGTGCAACTCAACAGAATGTTTTAGGATGATGAAAATGTTCTGTAAATGTGGTGCTTGATAAAGGAGGTGCTGATCACATTGAACAATTGAAAGGTTATTAGTTTAACCAGGGAATTAATTTTTAAATTTTTATTTAATTATAGTTAGTTTAAATTTAAATAGCCAAATATGGCTAGTGGCTACCATACTGGACAACACAGAACAAGTAAATGTGGCTTATTGTCCATATACTTTGTTTCATTGAGATAGAACCTTTGTATTTTTACTTAACCCATGTGCTCCTCAATTTTCTTCCTAGATGAAAGTGTAGACTATGTGACTTCTAATATTGTGTATAGCTGAAACTTGTCTGATTCTCCTCTTTATCCCAAAATATCATACTCTTTACAACAAGTTTTAATTCTATCACATTTCTAAATGTCAAATCTAATAATATGAGCCTTTAATATCCATCAGAATTATCCTGTATATTTGAGTTTTATTTAAAATCTTTGAAATCAACACTATGGTAATTACTTTTCACAAAGGTGGCAGAAAATATTTTTTCTGAAAGTACCTTTGCACAATTGCAATTACATAAAAAATACTGGCAAAACCTTCTTCTTAATAGCTCACCTAACCTTCCTTTCTCTCTTCTCTCCACTCCAGAGAACTCCTTTTTGGTGATGTTACCAAGCCCTCCTTATAATAGCAAGCATAATGCTTCATTTGTTTGGCATCCCACCCTCTACTAGATGCTACATTAAGATGCTTGTTGCAGGTGTGTGTCTCAATTGTCTTTGCATCTCCAGCTTCTGAGAAGGAAGGTGCCTGGCCAGTGATGAGACCAATATACCAATGATGTTCCTTAACATTTACTAAGAGCTTATTATGTACCAAGCATTGTGCTAAAGGATTTATATTCTCACTTCTCACTCACAACATCTATGAGGTAGAGACTAGTACAGTTTCTGTGCAATAAATGTATGAAAAGTGGACAAAGAAACAAGTCAGAAACTTGGCTTTTTCTTTTCCTGGAGTTTGGCTTGTGCATTACAGAAAGACAAAGAGAATTTATCAGCAGCTTTTTCTACAGGGACAAAGCCTTAGCAGCAGTTTTTCTTCACTGCAAAACGTATGTGTCTACCTAATGTTTTTAACAACTAAGTGTTCAAAGAGCAACAGTGAGAGCTATAAGGTGCCGGATTTATTCATCGACATTCACACTGGACTGGAGCTAGTCACTTACTCTCTTTTTCTGTACTTTTTATCTCAGCAGTTGTCTTAATCACCTGACATGCTCCTAAACTAGTTCAGTACTCTCAATTAAAATACAAGATGAAAATATAAGTTGTAAAATCTACAGGTTTATGTTGTTTTGATTTGTTTTACTTCTTTAACTCTTAGACTCTAATGTGTGCCTATTGAGTAGTGTTTATTTTTTAATGAAAACCTTCTTACACATCATTAATTTTTCTCTGAGATCCCGTCTACTAGTGTGTAAGATTCGTGACGGGAGAAGCTTTGTCTGGCTTGTTCATCTCTGCATATATCCCCAGCCTTGGAAAAGTGCCTGTCATGTAGGCACTCAATCAACATTAGTTACATTTAAAAAAATATTTAGAACCTAAGTTCTAAATATTTACATGGTTGTACTGTGTTCCTCTGCCCCACTTTTTTTTTTGGTGCAACTTTGCCACCTTTTAAAAATGTTTTATTATTTACATAAAATAATCTGAACATTGAACAAAAAAGGTAGTATACAAAATTAAAAGTGTTAAAAATTCTTAAAACATCAACTATTTAAGTAGATTAAGATGTGGTCACAGAAACTTGTCAGTGCTTAACCAGAGGTATGTATCAGAATTATCGAGAAGAGCTTCTTAAAACTACAGAGGCTCAGGTCTTTCCCCAAGAGATACTGATATAGTAAGTCCAGGGTATAGTTTGAAAATCCACATTTTCATAGAGAATCCCAGATGATTGATTTTTCCTTCTTCCCTTTTCAGCCAGCTGTATGGTTGTATTAGAGAGAGGACTACAGGCTATATATATATATATATATGGCCAGATAAATAGTTTGTTGTTTATATATATATAGTTTGTTGTTTGTATATATGTGTGTGTGTGGGTGTATATATATGTACATATGTATATATATATGTGTGTGTGTATGTGTGTGTATATATATATACACACACATATATGTACACACACATACATATATATGCACACATATATATTTATTTTATATACATATTTCTTATATATATTTTATATAAAATAAATTTTTATATATGGAATATATACAGATATAGATAGGGATAGAGATAGAGACAGAGCGAGATTTTAAGAAATTGGCTCATGCAGTAGTAGGGAACACATCTGAAATTTGCAGGACAATCGAGCAGATTGGAAGTTCCTGAAAGAGTTGGTGTTACAGTCTTGAGTAGTCTGGAGTCAGAATTCCTTTCCCTTTGGGGAACATCAATCTTTTAAGGCCTTCAACTGATTGTAGGAGACTCTCTCACACTATGGGAGATGTATTAGTGTTCCCAGATAAATAGAACCAATAGGATGTGTGTGTGTATAAGAGAGAATTATATGTGTATAAAATTATATATAGATAGGTGGACAAATCATTCATAATTAGATAGATAGATAGATAGATAGATAGATAGATAGATAGATAGATCTGAGAGAGAGATTGATTTTAAGGAATTGGCTTACATAAGTATGGAGGCTGAGAAGTCCTGGTTCATCTGAAGCAGCTGAAGACCAAGGAGAGCTGATGTGCAGTTCCAGTCCACATCTGAAGACCTGAGAAGCAGAAGAGTCAATGGTGTAAGTTTCAGTCCAAAAGCCAGCTGGCCCAAGACCCAAAAAGAGTCTATGTCTCCGTCTAAGTGCAAAGGATGGAAAAGACCAATGTTCTTTCTCAAGCAGTCAGTTGGCAGGAACTCCCTCTCTCAGACTTTTTGTTCTATTCAGTTCTTCAGTGGATTGGATGAGGCCCACTCACATTAGGGAGGGCAATGTGCTTTACTCAGTTTACCAACTTAAATGTTCATCTCATCCAGAAAACATCCTCACAGACACATTCAGAAAAATGTTTGGCCAAATGTCACCAAAAGGTGACACATAAAATTAATCATCACAGGAGGTAATCTACTTTACTCAAAACCTACTGATTGATATGTTAATCACATCTAAAAGATATCTTCACAGTAACATCTAGACTGGTGTATAGCCAAACAACTCAGCATCATAGTCTAGCCAAGTTGACATTACAATTAAGTATAATTTACATATAATAAAATCTAGCCATTTTGAGTATACAGTTAAATGAGATTTGAAAAATGTATACTCCCTATATCATGAAATGTGTACTACTTCATTCAAGATATATTTTCTTCATCCCAGCAATTATCCCTTGGACTTTTGCAATCACTACGTTTAGTCACTATAGATTAAGTTTCTCTGTTCAAGAACTTTCCATAAATTGAGTCAGATAGTATGTCTATTTTTGCCTGCCTTATTTCTTTTGTTGCCATTGTTTTTGTTATTTTCAGAGTAAAAATATGCACAACATGGAATTGATCATTTTAACTATTTTTGAGTATACAGTTTTACGGCAATGAGTACATTCACATTGTTGTACAATCATTACCTCCATCCACCTCCAGAACTTTTCATCTTCCCCAATTGAAACTCTACACTCATTCAACAATAACTCCTCATACCCACAACCCCCAACTTCTGGTAACCACCATCGTACTTTGTCTCTATGAATTTGATTTCTCTAGCTACACGTAAGTATTTGTCCTTTTAGACTGATTCATTTTACTTAGCATAATATATTCAAGATTCATACATGTTGTAGCATGTGTCAGAATTTCCTTATTTTTTAAGGCTGAATAATATTTCCTTTGTATGTACAGATCACATTTGGTTGATCAGTTCATCTCTTCATGGACACTTGTATGTCTGGCTTCTTTTAATAGGCATAGTGTTTTAAGATTCACCCCTTTTATGGCTTGCATCTGTGCTTATTTGCCCAGGTAGTTTTGATAGTTCTCAAACTCTGCTAGCCGTATGAATGCACAAATGCCCAAACTTGGAATTGAAATTGTTTTGAGTTAAATGTGTGTGTACTTTCTTTCCTTCTCTGGTTTATTCTTGACCAGTTAGGTTAATGTTTATTTCTCAATGGTAAGAAATTTGTATTACTCTTAGGTCATGTTTCATAACAAGGGAAAGGAATGGCTTATGGTAATAATTTATAATTGTATAGCACTGACCACTGAGAGCACTCATTTTCATGCCTATTTCCAGAATCATCTACAAAAAAGGCTATTCCTAAGAAATTGGTAGTTAAGTAGAATTTTCTTCCAATAACAGAGGAATTTGTTTTTTGTTTTTGTTTTTAATAGAGACGGGGTTTCACCATGTTGACCAGGCTGGTCTCGAATACCTAACCTCAAGTGATCAGCCCACTTCAGCCTCCCAAAGTGCTGAGGTTACAGGCATGAGGATATTTCTATGTTAAAGAGGTTTCTAGAGGATTGGAGAACTCACTGGACTAAAAGATGTAATTTTTATGCCTTGTGTCATGTAACCCTCTTATTAACCTCTTACATGTCTTATAATAACCTCTTATATATCATTATCCCCACCTTATTTATGAGAAAGCCTAGACCATGAAGGATTAGGTAGTAATGCGCCTAAGGTTCACACAGTTGGCAAGGGGTAAAACCATCATTTGAACCTAATTCTTCTGATCCAGATTCACTGCTCACAGCTTCCTATGCATCTATTTGAAAGGTACAAGGAAGGCTCCCATGACAGAAACTAACTCACCCACCAGCCCAGCAGGGTGCCTGAAATGCCTGAAGTAAATTGACATCTGAGAGTTCTCCAATCTTCCAGAAACCCCTTTAAAATAGAAATACCCTATGGATAAGTTTCAGTGACAGCAAATTCATCCAGGGGAATCAGTTTATAGCAATAAAAACAACAGCCATTTATTGAACCTGTTCCTACATACATTAGATACCCCACTTCATTCTCAAAATAATCGTTTGAGGTCAGTATTATTATCCCCATGTTACAAATGAATGAACTGGCCCAACAATACTTAACTGCTTCAAAGTTACACAGCACATGGTTGGAGGATCCTGCTTCTTAATCTCAAATCTGCATATCTGTATAGATAGTGCTTTTCATACTATATTTTATCAGACTTTCTTCCAATAAGTTGCTGAACAGGGGAAATGAAAGGTTGAGACACCTTGAGTCAAGTGTCTGGGAAAAGGAGTCAATTTGGGCTTCGTGTATAAGTGTGTCTGGAGCTGGCTTGAAATACTATTTATGAATGAATAGCTATAGAAAAACGTATCAAGTCCTCTTTTTTTTTTTATTTTTACTCTTTAAAAACATCTCCCTCTACACTGAATTCTTTGCTTGTGTAGAATGTGTATTTAGCACATTTTTCTTGGTCTATCCAGGGAGTATTTTTGAAATCCTGTTCCTTACTGAGCACCCTAAGGAACTGATGATATTAATTGTGGTGAAGAAAGAACAAGAATATAAGATTCATGCTGCTCTTTGATTAAAGCTTCTTAGATAGAATTTTACCTCAAGAGCTTTGTTGTCTTAATGGGCTCCTATAGGTACTTTTCTGAGCGGTCTCTGAGGATTTCGTTTCCTAGTTCCCTGTAATACTGCCTGTCAGCTTCCAGGGTGCATGTATTTCACTTCAAAAGAGAGCCTGGGTAATTTGCCTAGTTCTGCATTTTAGAGCAGAGTCAAACAATGCCAAATGGGCTATCATGTGTTGACAAGAAGTCAGCAGGAAAGGCTAGTCAGGTAATCATCAAGTTGATATATTTGAGATGCTGTGCAATGATTTCAGCTTTGTATCAACTAAGTACTCTCCCTGCATAGTGGATATCGATTAATCAGGAGGAGTTCAGCTTAGGGTCCCAGTTAAGCTGTTGGTTGTCTTAGTGCCTTAAATAGAAATATGTGCTATAAGGCTTCGTTATGGGAATAAAACTCTATCTATTACCAATTTCTTAAGAATTGCCTTTGATGTAGATGATGCTGGAAATAGAGTGCCTTTTGATCCTGCTGAATATTTAACAACCTCGATAAAGATAAAAATTTAGAAAACTAGTTTACTAGGATTCAATGACTCTTTTGATGAACCAAAATAGTTTTATATATATATAACTATTTTTGACATATTTCCCAACATTTTACAACTAATTTTCTCAGAATATTCAAACTTTTTAAGTGACCTTTAGAATTTTAAGCTTCAGTAAGGAATTCTACTAAAAACATAAAAGTTTGTAAGTTGTATGTGCTTTTGCTAATTGAAAGGCATATGTTAGAATACTCTTGATATGTGATGCCAGAAAGTTCAAATCATAACTCTTTCTAAAGATATTTCAACTTCAGAAGTGATTTGTATTTTAAAAAATAAAATCATTTATTGAATATATTTTATTTTACATATTTCAGTGGAAAATCACATCTTCCAGAGAAAATCAATTATATTTTATTTGCTCTGCACAGATTGAGTTTAATGACAACTCAAGATATATAAACTTATATCCTGGCTGCTTTCCTTAAGAGATCTCCAGCAAAAGTAGCCACCCAGCAAATTGCTTATGCCACGCAACTAGACTCACCCCATGGATCAAGCTTTGAAACATTACATCTTACCAGCTCATTTTATAGAATATTTTCTTTACTAATCAAGCAATTTTCTGGAGAGAAATATACCAAATGGCCCAAAACAATGTAAATCTGAACATCAATAGTTGATTGTTAATAATACAATCTAAAAGAGAGATTTCAGTTACATTGTCTGACGGACCGAGAAAGCAGGACAATAATGTTAAATCCTTTGTGTGATTTTTTTTTTCTCTGATTTTCAGGGTTTATTTTCATTAGCTGGTCCCATTTGATTAAAAAAAAAATAGAGAGAGCTAATCCTGGACAGAGTTACTTGCCAAAAAACTGAACCATAGTAAGGGAAAAGTATTAATTTAAGCTAGAATATTTCCAAAACATATTCTCCTAAATGTCTGTTTGATATAGGCAAAAACAAAAACAAAACACAAAAACCTCACATATTATTTTAGTCACATATGTGGTTGGGTGCCAGGGAATGGGTGTGGTTAGTTGAAGCCGTTGTAAAATAGAAAGCTATCGACTGAGAGGAATGAAAGAATTGATAAGCTGCTTTAGGAGTCTCAGTCTGGCCAGTATGGATCTTTGGCATACCCTGCGTTCCAGGGTTTCATATTCCCTATGAGGTCCAGGGCAGGTCTAACCTGGGCTGGGACTCAGGAGCTGGGATTCAAATGGGATTGTAAGCCCAGTACTATGGTGCAACATCAGGAAGAACTGGGGTCTAAGGTATCAGATCCATAGTGGTTGGCAGTCACAGCAAGAGCTAGACAAAAAGGCAGGAACCGAAATGGGAAAAATCAAAGCTAGGAAGTTCAGAAGCACTCCAGAGGCGACTTGAAGCCAGGGGAAGACGATCACTAGGGCAAGGTACCTCTTGGTGTAAGGGAGATGTTAAGGGCATTGCCAGCTTTGACCTCAGACTTAGAGAGTGGATGTGATAATGATCATGATAAAGATCAAGAAGAGAGCTGGTATCTTTATATAATTCTTAAAAAAGAAATACATAGAGCAACAATGAATTCTTTCTAGTGCATCCTGACAAGTTCACAGGTATGTAAAATCTTGGAAGAAAAAAAACTGTCTTGGAGTTACCAAATACCAACATATGCAAAGAATTATTAAATTTCCAAAGTAACATTTGTACATGTAAATGAATATGTGTTCCATACAGAGTACATTTTAGCCAAAGATCCATAGCCACAGGACCCACTTGTCTGGAAGGCAGGCTGAATTTCTGAACTAGGCCTGAAGCAGGTCAAGCCATGGATTAGCATGCTGAATGGGATCATGGATCTATATGCTTGTGTTCAAAAGTGACTTGGCTGGAGAGGTTTCCTAACTTTATGTTAGGAAGAAAAAGAAATTGACCTTGAATGTCAGGCTAAAAAGTTTGGATTTTATTTAATTGAACAATTATTCTCATTTTCTTGATACTTTTTGAAGAATTATCCTCTTGGGTATATACCTTGTTCTGTTCAGTTGTATGTTTGTTTTGAAACAAAGTTTCACTCTTGTCACCCAGGCTGGAGTGCAATGGAGCAATCTCAGCCCACTGCAACCTCCACCTCCTGGGTTCAAGCAATTCTCCTGCCTCAGCCTCCCAAGTAGCTGGAATTATAGGTGCCTGCCACCAGGCCTGGCTAATTTTTTTATTTTTAATAGAGATGGGGTTTCACTATGTTGGCCAGGTGGGTCTTGAACTCCTGACCTCAGGTAATCTGCCCACCTTGGTCTCCCAAAGTGCTGGGATTACAGGCATGAGCCACCATGCCCAGTCCTGTTCAGTTTTTAGTCAGACATACTCTTAATTGCTTTCAGACATTCAAATTCTGAAGTGGGAAAGCCTCAATCCATTTAATGCTGGCTTCGTTTCTCATTTCTACAATGAATATGTTGGGCTAGAAAATATTTGAGTGTCTCTTCCGACTTAGAGTGTGTAGAGTCTGGGCAGTGTAAAAACAGTCTGTATATACACTTGACATTGAAATAAGAGAAGAGAAAATTTTTCACTGGCTTAATGATTCAGTATCAAAAATAAATATCATTGCTGACTGGGAGTTCAGAGTATCAAATGTTACAATCTTGTTTATGTAACAATAATGTTATGACCCACAAGTTATCCCTGTGTTCCTTGCTTCCGTCTTCACACTTTACCTATAATACACACATTCCTCCAAGGTAGGGAAGGTGGACATGGTGAAGGCATAGTTGGCTTTTCATATTGTAATGTGTTCGTAACATATGTTAACAAAAGGGTGGGTTTAACATCCTAGGGGAATTATTCTCTTCCAATCGTGAGTTAACAAGGATTGCCATGAATGTAAGAGAGAAAATCAGTTAATAAAAATACCAAATGCCGCAATTGTTCCAAACTAAATGTAATCTACCATCCTATTGAAAATGAATTCCAGAGATTTTCTCACTGGTTGCAATAAATGCCTTCTTTCTTGGCTCAGAATTCCCTGGGAGTTCTGAAACTTAGACCCACTCCATGAAGGTAGAGTTTATGTTATTCACACTTATCTCCAAGTCCAGACAAAAATCTACCAAAAAGTAGGATCTAACTAAATTGTGCGATAGGTGAATAAATAAGTGCTTATATGAATGATGAAATGTTTATGCACAAACCCCAAAGGTCAGCCTCAAAGGATGCTATGGGTATCCTGCAAAGTGGCTCCTGAGGGCTCCAGGTGGCAAGCATGACTCTAAGTGCTCATCGCACATTCTGAAAACTGTCAGCTTAGCAAGTCTTGCTAAGCAGAGTGGCAGACAATTCCAGCTGGACCTTCCCTTCAAGCATTATGCAAGACAGGTTCATTCCCAGGGACAGGGGGGTGATGTCTGAACTGGACCAGGAAAGAGCTCCAGTCTCAATAAGGAGTGAGGCAAGGGCATAGAAGGTAGCAAGGTAGCAGCCCCTGGCATCTAGCACCCAGGTGGGGCCTGGAACATGACTTCCAGCAGGAAGAAGGTAGGACAGGCCGTCAGAACTAGGATCTAATACTAATTAGCTCCTTATCACCCAAAATTGTATTCCCACCTCCAAAATGTTATTTTTAACATTTGCTAAAAATAAGTAAATAGACAGATAAATAATTTTTAAAATAAACATTCAATTTGTTTTATGGCAGATATGCTTAAGGGATGATATGATAATAACCAAATATTAGAGACAAACTTAAATATTCAAATATAGTGGTTGGTTTTTTAAAAATATGGAAAAGCCATGCACTAATACTATACATCTGTGTTAAATGATTTGTGAATATTCTTTTAACATGTGATTAAGTAAAAAAATAAGGTAATACATATTAGTATTGCATTTTTTATAAAAAGAAAATGTAATTTATCCACAAAGAAAAGGGTCTGGAAAGTCACAGACCAAGGTATTTCCAGTGTTTTTTCTGTTAGGTAATTAGATAATACATTTTTCCTTTTTTTGCTTATTTGGAAATTTAAATTTTTCTTTAATGCAAAAAATTTAAAAGAACTAACAGGCAGCAAATTTGTCCTTGAAGCACTGAGTTGCAGAAAGAACTCTGAGTGGAATGAATATCACATGTCTTTTAGATGTCCTAGGAAGTGAGTTGACACTGTGGTGGTTGCTTGTGTTAGCTGGAGGGAACAATATCACAGAAACCTCCCACGTGGAGATTTGTATTTCTATTGTATTTGAAAAGCTTAGAACACTGTTATGTGGTATATAAACTGTGGGTCAGAACAGTAATACAAAAATAAGAGTAGTTTTGCTTCAAGAAATCCAACTTAATTTAAAGTGACTGGATTCTGATTTATAAGCCTGAGGTACATTAAGAATTTGAACGTTTTTTGTTTCCTTTCAAATGTACATTTATATTTGGCTCAGTGCTCATAGGGAAGCAATTCAGCACCAAAGGTGCAATTTTTCTTCCAGAATGCTAAAATCAATTTAGCTGTTTAGCTTATAATAAATGCTGAGTTATATTCTAAGATGCCAAAATTCCTCCAGTTATAGGTGTACATTACTAGGACTTCTGTAAAAAGAAATATATAAGACTTCCCTTTTTAATTTGTGTAATTCAAGCCGCGAAGAAAAAGAACAAAATCCTTTTAAAAATAAGAGAATTTCTACCCTCACCTATAAATTTGTAAAACCAGTTTGATTATTGCTTATATATTTAGAGAGGATTTTGTTATTTTTCTCTAAGAGTATCCTTTTTTCCTCTATTAAATATTTTTAGACTCTTTGCTGAAAAGCAATTTTATATCTCACATGTGACTTACTAGAAAGATTCTCAAATCATAGCCTATAAATCATTAACATCCCCTGATTTTCTGTAACTATTTTCCAATTGAACTGAAAAAAAATGACCAAAATAATCACATAAAGAGGTATTTTTGTCTGTAAGGTAAATCCATTGTTCATTTTGTGCACACACACACACACACACACACATTTTTAAAATGTAAAACATTACATGTAATCTCAAAATTCGATATGAAACGCATCAAAGTATAGTTGAAAGAATAGACATTGAAATCATAGAAGACTGACTTTCTGTTATAGTTCGGACAATTACTGCATAAATGTGGGGCTAAACTACTTCATTTCTCTGTGCCCGTGTCTCCTTTTCACGATAAGAATGATTATTCCTATGTAGCAGGCTTATAGTTAGGGGGGAAAGTTACCACATATTTAATAAGTGCTACAGGGGGCTTTTCTGTTTATTACTTGTTGGTTTGTGTTGTTGTTTTTTGATGGGTTTTTTTTTTTTTTTTTTTTTGAATTGGAGTCTTATTCTATCAGTCAGGCTGGAGTGCAATGGTGTGATCTCGGCTCACTACAACCTCCCTTCCCGGTTCAAGTGATTCTCCTGCCTCAGCCTCCTGAGTAGCTGGGATTACAGCAAGCACCACCACACCTGGCTAATTTTTGTATTTTTAGGTAGAGACGGAGTTTCACCATGTTGGCCAGGCTGGTCTCGAACTCCTGACCTCATGATTCCCCCACCTTGGCCTCCCAAAGTGCTGGGATTACTTTATTTTTATTGTCTTCTTTGAGCCCCAACATTTTGACGTCATTTGTAACTCCCAGTACTTACTTGATAAACATTTGTTGAATTAATTAGTGAAGCATATAGTATCCTGCAAAAATTGAAGGCTCCTAATCAGGATTACTTGTGACTATATTGTAATCAAATATACTAAATCTTCCCATCCTGCCAGAGTTCCAAACCCTTTTGAAATGTATAATTATGATGTCACAGACATCTCTTGTCTAAATCTGTTGTATTCACTTCTCTAAAAGCTGGAGTGCAATTCTGTGTGCAGTGCTCTTCCTATTTCAGTTGCTACTTAATCTCCTAGGTTTTTCATGTTGTCCTTAACATTAAGCAATTCTTCCTTATTGAGGCAGTTTAATTTCAATTTGCAATTCTCACTGCCTCCTCCATTTTTGAAAGACCACATTGTTGGTTTTGAAAGAAAGGTCACATTATTTACTGGAAGTCAAGAATTTATCAGATTCTGCATTTTATCAGAACAAAAGTTCTGACATCTTTCAAATGGATGAAGTCTCCCAATGATGGTCCAACCACCATGCCAGTGCTGCCATCTGTGTAGGAAACACTTTGCTGACTCACCCCAGTGAGATAACTTCTCTACTGCCTTATCTTTCCTCAGGTACTTTGCATTCTACTTTTCCCTTTAGGTTGTGGACATCCATTCACTGTGTGCCTCTTCTTATGCTTTGCTACTCTCACACCTTCAGTGTATTTGTTCTTTTTGAATCAGGTGAATTGCCTCATAGAGACAGTATATGTTATGCTTTGATTACAACAACCCTCCAGTCTAAGTGGTTTATAATATATGTTTTTCTCTTTCTCAAGCTACGTACTCTCATGGCCTAAGTACTCCTGTGTTCCTCTGGCCTTAGCCCAGGACAAGGCACACAGAAGAGCCATTATCTGGAGCATTCCCAGACACCAGACATGGTGGCAGAGAGAAAGATTTCCCACATTTCACACTAACTCTTAAAGTTCTCACCTAGAAGTAACATATGCCATTTCTGCTCATGTTTTCTTGGTCAGACAGTCCTATTCTACTCCTGTCTTTAATAGGGGATGGATAGAAAATACTCTCTCTCCTACCACCTGTCGGAAAGAACTGTAAACATCTTGTGAAGAGATTGATGACTGAGACATAAACATTTGTTGAATTAATTAGTGAAGCATATAGTATCCTGCAAAAATTGAGGGCTCCTAATCGGGATTACTTGTGACTATATTGTAATCTGGCTAACCTTTCTATCAATTAATTTTGGTCATGAGGCCTGTCCCACCTGTGAGAGCGCATATTTACTTTCATGTTTTATACTTTCAAGTTTACCTACTTTGTTCACTATATACTCTTGAGTAGAGAAATGAGAACCAGTAGTCAAGATAATGGTAAATAATGGTAATAACCCCATATAATTGCTTTCTTTTTTTCTTTTTTCTTTTTTTTTGTTTTGAGACAGAGTTTTGCTCTTGTCACCCAGCCTGGAGTGCAGTGGCACAATCTCGGCTCACTGCAATCTCTACCTCCTGGGTTCAAGCAGTTCTGCTGCCTCAGCCTCCCGAGTAGCTGGGATTTACAAGTGCCCGCCACCACATCTGGCTAATTTTTGTATTTTTAGTAGAGATGGGGTTTTGCCATGTTGGCTAGGCTTGTCTCGAAGATCTGACCTCAGGTGATCCATCCGCCTGGGCCTTCCAAAGTGCTGGGATTATAGACGTGAGCCACCGCGCCTGGCCATAATTGCTTCTAATAAACGGATTGTTTATAATGCAGTTAACGCCCTTCCTTAAGAAATACATAAAGTGTTTAAGAATCACAGGTCTCCAAGAAAGAATATCAGACTCTTAAAGACAAAACACAGATTTGCCCTCGTGTCTCTTCTTTGTATTACCTGCCTGACTATAGATCAAGCGCTCCTTTCTACCTGCCATTTTTTTTCTGCTGAAAATTACACCTAGGTATGACTTATGTGGAAATGGCTAAGCTGGCAATAATTGTATAGGTGTCCATACACTCCCCTCAGAGCCTCAGTGGTACCTCAAAGTCATCTGCCTTGAGGACTGGTAAATCTGGTCATAATAAGGATGATTTACAACTGGAGAAATAAAGGAGTTCTCCTTGCCATGTGAAGAAGGCCCTTTGAATGTTAGTATTGGCATTAATTCCCTTTATGACCTGAGGCAAATCACTTAATTGCTAGCTGTCTTCTTTTTCTGATCCAAGGATAATATTAACATACTTCTCTAGGTCTTGTGAAGCATGACATGTAGAATTGATTGCAAAAGCATTTTCAGAATATGAGACACTATAGAGACACTTCATGCATTCTGAATTCCCTATGTTGCCCACAGTGCCACTCCTAAAGGTAGATGCCTGGGTAGAGAGTGAAATATTTGAGGCAAGCGGTAGTTATACAGGGCAGAGATGTCTGTTTCTGAATTCCCAATTAGCCTAAGTCAGTTATCTACATTGTGGATTATATCTGGCCTGCTTGATTATATCTGGCCTGCTTGATGCACTGATCTTCCTCCTTTTTTTAGACATTTTTCTAGTTTCTTTTTACTTAGCAGAGGAGATAAAATTCAAATAGGTCTTTTTTGCCTGGTATAATATCTCCAGGAAGAAGTTAGATTGAATAGCCAATTTATATACAATACTGACACTTTGGGTTTAGGGTTAGAGTTTAGCATTTAAGTGTTTTGAAGTGCTTTCACACTATGTATCATGTACCTGAGACTTGGCATAACTTTGTAAGCTGAGTATTCCCTAATTTACAGAAGAGAAGACCGAGGTTCAAAAGATTCAATATGTTGTCCAACGTCACCACACTAAGAAATGACAAATTCAAACCCATGATTTTGCATGGAGTAATATTTTGTCCCAGTATTCCAGGCTACCTCTGTGTTTTCTAGCAGAGATAAGTGATGCCCAGTTGTATACCATGATCAGATGGCACCAAGATAGGGTTAATTGAAAACTCAGCCCAAAGGAACTTATTATTTGAAGTCAAATTCAAGATCTTTTGCTTAGAAAGTAAAAGGAATGAACTATTCCTTCAAGATTAATTTTCTTGTTCTAATGAATTAAAATTAATTCAGTTAATTAATTAGTTATTTTCCACCAGAGCATTCAGCTGGAATGGGGAGGAGGAGGTATTTTGAATTCCTGGTAAAAATGATGACTTGATTTCTTGATGATGGTATTAGCCAATGACTCAACTCCATCTCCCCTTCCCCTATAATAATAGGAATAAGGAGAGTTGATTTTCATGCATTCATTATTCATTTACTACCCTTTGCCAAGAAGTGTTAGTTTAATGGAGGAAGGCAGGGGGAGAACAAAATAAGTAAAGATTATTATAATAGAGTAAGTGCTAAAATGTAACAAAGGATGGCACCAAACCCAAAAGGAAGGGCAGCAATCAAGGTGAAGTAAGCCATTACTTAAGCTCATTAAGAAAGAGTTAGGTCAGTGGTGGAGGAAAAGTGGAGTTCTAGCTGTTACAGCAGAAGCTCCATTAGTTCTGATTTCAAGAGGATGGGGAGTGAGCTGGGAAGTGGAAGGAGATGGGAAAGGTAAGAGGTAAGCAAGGGTTAAACCTTGAAAGACCTCTATGGCCTGCTAAGAAATTTAGCCTTATTCTTAATGCTCTTGGAGATGCTGCTGAAACTTATAAAAATAGAAAGATAGAAAGGTCTGTGGGGTAAATGGATTTGGAGACCTGCTAAGTTTGTCAGCTGACTCAGAAGCACTCAAGGTCATTAATAAAATTCAACCAAGAAAAGACCAGGTAAAGAGTGGTTATATGGTTTTTGCTGCAAATCATTTAGCTCCTATCTGGGCAAACTGGAACTGGGGTCTCCTAATTCTTACGCTGGCATTTCTTTCTGCCACCCCACATTGTCTTTCCATCTCTTTGGCAATTTCTTCCTTTAGAGAATTTTATTCCTTCAGAGTATATGCTAAGATGCTAGAATATGTTTAAAGATAATCTCATTCTCCACTGAAAATAGATCTTTATCATGATATTATTAACATTTAGACAGTTCTTACCAGCAGTCTCATTCATGAGATCTCATTTGGTTTTCTTCTGAGAATGCTAAAGTCTTTTTACTTCTCTGGGTAAAAATAAAGATACCCTAACTTTCTCTAGTGCAATACTTTAAACTTCAAGCAGTGCCTTTTCTTTACATTGTAGTTTGGAGAATAAAGCAAAAAAAGCGTTTTATTTTATTCTTTAGTATCAAAATATAACTGCTCATTGTTAATGAGAATTGTAGGGCCAGTTCAACTGCAGATAAGTTCAGAGCTTAAAAGATCATATATCACCGTGACCTCGGTAACCTTCTCTGTACTAAATGACAAACTGCTAGGAATAGCCTTTGGATCAAGTCACAGAGACACTAAAATACTTACCCTTCACGACAGAACTATATTGAACCGTATCTGTCATTTACCACCGTCAATCATGGAAGCGTGCTTCAACACTAAATCGAATTTCAAACAAAAAAATAAAAGGAGCGAGAACTTCCTTCAAATAGTTCAACTTCTGATTTTATTTAGTGTCTTTCTGGACATTTGAAATAATATGGGGAAAGATCACAGCAAGTTAACCATGCTTTTTGCATTTGTGGAGGAATTGTGTATAAGGGAAAGATCAGGATTTTAGAGCCAGTGGGATTCAATCTGGCATCTGTTATTCATTCCCCTTCCATAAGAGGTTAACAATGTATCATTGTTATAATGATAGGACAGATATATGACATTATTCTTTTTTTAGCAGGACTAGACCAAGCTAATAGAGACTTGGTTAGCTTTTAAGAGAAAAAAAAAAAACATGTAATTTAGCCAAAAAGTTCTGAGACTGCCTACCTCATGCTATACATAGTTGCTGCAAAGACTTATTCCTCAACTTCACATAAATGACATTGCTTCTTGTTTGTTAATGTATCTAAGAGACTTTTCCACTCTTATTCAAAAATCAAAATGTTTTAAAAATTATCTTCAGGAAAGTAAGCATACCCTTCAACCACCATCAAACACTCTAAAATTCATGTGTTACTTTCATGCCTTTTTCATGTGAGAGAGAAATATTTGGGATGGCATAAAAAATAAAATATATCCTCATATAGGTTTTGAAGTTCATAATTTGCCAACTGGAAATTACTAAGATTCCACATTGTGCATAGCATTTATGCACTTGATTTTGGGACCAGCACTCTGGCTCACTGCAGAAAAAATACTGAACCATATCAACACTGTCCTTGCATTTATAAAACTTATGAGGATAAAATCAAAGGTGGCGTGTTGGGTGAATGAATGAATTCACATAACTTTTGTGTTCTCATAGGCTTTTAACACAAAAAGAGTACATTTTGCTATGGCTGAGTCTAAATTACTGCAAAGCAACTGATCAATAAGAGCTTTTAAAAAAATAACTTACAATTTCAACTTCAGCATTTTCATTAAACATTGTCCTCTCAATAATATCTATTGCTTCATTTATAGATTATACTATGATTAATTCAGGCAAGAAAGGAAAAATCAAAACATGAATATCGTGCCAATCATAAAAACACATGGAGGATAATAATAATATTGACCTAGTATCGCACATAATCTGTTTTTTTTTTATTGCATTTTAGGTTTTGGGGTACATGTGTAGAACATGCAAGACATTTGCATAGGTACACACATGGCAGTGTGTTTTGCTGCCTTCCTCCCCTTCACCCACATTTGGCTATCCCTCCCCAGCTCCCCCCTGCCACTGTCCCTCCCCTCTTCCCCCCAATAGACCCCAGTGTTTGGTACTCCCTTCCCTGTGTCCATGTGTTCTCATTTTTCATCACCCACCTATGAGTGAGAATATGCAGTATTTCATTTTCTGTTCTTGTGTCATTTGCTGAGAATGATGTTCTCCAGATTCATCCATGTCCCTACAAACAACACGAACTCATCATTTTTGATTGCTGCATAATATTCCATGGTGTATATGTGCCACATTTTCCCAATCCAGTCTATCATCGATGGGCATTTGGGTTGGTTCCAGGTCTTTGCTATTGTAAACAGTGCTGCAATGAACATTCGTGTGCATGTGTCCTTATAGTAGAACGATTTATAGTCCTTTGGATATATACCCAGTAATGGGATTGCTGGGTCAAATGGAATTTCTATTTCTAAGGCCTTGAGGAATCACCACACTGTCTTCAACAATGTTTGAACTAGTTTACACTCCCACCAACAGTGTAAAAGTGTTCCTATTTCTCCACATCCTCTCCAGCATCTGTTGTCTCCAGATTTTTTAATGATCGCCATTCTAACTGGCGTGAGATGGTATCTCAATGTGGTTTTGATTTGCATTTCTCTAATGACCAGTGACGATGAGCATTTTTTCATATGTTTGTTGGCCTCTTGTGTGTCTTCTTTTGTAAAGTGTCTGTTCATATCCTTTGCCCATTTTTGAATGGGCTTGTTTGTTTTTTTCCTGTAAATCTGTTTTAGTTCTTTGTAAATTCTGGATATCAGCCCTTTGTCAGATGGGTAGACTGCAAAAATTTTTTCCCATTCTGTTGGTTGCCGATTCACTCTAGTGACTGTTTCTTTTGTCGTGCAGAAGCTGTGGAGTTTGGTTAGGTCCCATTTGTCTATTTTGGCTTTTGTTGCCAATGCTTTTGGTGTTTTGGTCATGAAGTTTTTGCCTACTACTATGTCCTGAATGGTTTTGCCTAGATTTTCTTCTAGGGTTTTTATGGTGCCAGGTCTTATGTTTAAGTCTTTAATCGATCTGGAGTTAATTTTAGTGTAAGGGGTCAGGAAGTGGTCCAGTTTCTGCTTTCTGCACATGGCTAGCCAGTTTTCCCAACACCATTTATTAAACAGGGAATCCTTTCCCCATTGCTTGTTTTTGTCAGGTTTATCAAAGATCGTATGGTTGTAGATATGTTGTGTTGCCTCCGATGCCTCTGCTCTGTTCCATTGGTCTATATCTCTATTTCAGTACCAGTACTATGCTGTTTTGATTACTGTAGGCTTGTAGTATAGTTTGAAATACGGTAGTGTGATGCCCTCCGCTGTGTTCTTTTTGCTTAGAATTGACTTGGCTATGCGGGCTCTCTTTTGGGTCCATATGAAGTTCACGGTGGTTTTTTCCAGTTCTGTGAAGAAAGTCAATGGTAGCTTGATGTGGATAGCGTTGATTCTGTAAATTACTTTGGGTAGTATGGCCATTTTCACAATATTGATTCTTCCTAATCATGAACATGTAATGTTTCTCCATCTGTTTGTGTCCTCTCTTACTTCGTTGAGCAGTGTTTTGTAGTTTTCCTTGAAAAGGTCCCTTACTTTCCTTGTGAGTTGTATTCCTAGGTATTTTATTCTTTTCGTAGCAATTGTGAATGGCAGTTCGTTCTTGATTTGGCTCTCTTTAAGTCTGTTATTGGTGTATAGGAATGCTTGTGATTTTTGCACATTGATTTTATATCCTGAGTCTTTGCTGAAGTTGCTTATCAGTTTCAGGAGTTTTTGGGCAATAGGGTCTTCTAGGTATACTATCATGTCGTCTGCAAATAGTGACAATTTGGCTTCCATCTTTCCTATTTGAATACCCTTTATTTCTTTTTCTTGCCTGATTGCTCTGGCTAGAACTTCCAGTACTATATTGAATAGGAGTGGTGAGAGAGGGCATCCTTGTCTAGTGCCCGATTTCAAAGGGAATGCTCCCAGTTTTTGCCCATTCAGTATGATATTGGCTGTTGGTTTGTCATAAATAGCTTTTATTACTTTGAGATACGTTCCACCGATACCAAGTTTATTGAGGGTTTTTAGCATAAAGGGCTGTTGAATTTTGTCAAAGGCCTTCTCTGCATCAATTGAGATAATCATGTGGTTTTTGTTTTTGGTTCTGTTTATGTGGTGAATTACGTTTATAGACTTGCATATGTTGAACCAGCCTTGTATCCCCAGGATGAATCCTACTTGATCATGATGGATACGTTTTTTGATGTGCTGTTGCAATCGGCTTGCCAGTATTTTATTGAAGATTTTTGCATCTATGTTCATCATGGATATTGGCCTGGAGTTTTTTTTTCTTGTTGAGTCTCTGCCTGGTTTTGGTAACAGGATGATGTTGGTCTCATAAAATGATTTGGGAAGGATTCCCTCTTTTTGGATTATTTGGAATAGTTTCAGAAGGAATGGTACCAGCTCCTCTTTGTGTGTCTGGTAGAATTCGGCTGTGAACCCATCTGGACCTGGGCTTTTTTTGTGTGTGGTAGGCTCTTAATTGCTGCCTCGACTTCAGACCTTGTTATTGGTCTATTCATAATTTTGGCTTCCTCCTGGTTTAGGCTTGGGAGGACACAGGTGTCCCAGAATTTATCCATTTCTTCCAGGTTAACTAGTTTATGTGCATAGAGTTGTTTGTAATAGTCTCTGATGATGGTTTGAATTTCTGTGGGATCTGTGGTGATTTCCCCTTTATCATTTTTTATTGCATCTATTTGGTTGTTCTCTCTTTTCTTTTTTATCAGTCTGGCTAGTGGTCTGTCTATTTTGTTGATCTTTTCAAAAAACCAGTTCTTGGATTTATTTATTTTTTGAAGGGCTTTTCGTGTCTCTATCTCCTTCAGTTCTACTCTTATCTTAGTTATTTCTTGTCTTCTGGTAGGTTTTGAGTTTTTTTGATCTTGCTCCTCCAGCTCTTTCAATTTTGACGTTCGGGTGTCAATTTTGGATCTCTCCACTCGTCTCATATGGGCACTTATTGCTATATATTTTCCTCTAGAGACTGCTTTAAATGTGTCCCAGAGATTCTGGTATGTTGTGTCTTTGTTCTCGTTGGTTTTGAAGAACTTCTTTATTTCTGCCTTCATTTCATTGTTTATCCAGTCAACATTCAAGAGCCAGTTGTTCAGTTCCCATGAAGCTGTGCGATTCTGGGTTAGTTTCTGAATTCTGAATTCTAACTTGATTGCACTATGGTCTGAGAGGCTGTTTGTTATGATTTCAGTTGTTTTGCATTTGCTGAAGAGTGCTTTACTTCCAATTATGTGGTCAATTGTAGAGTAGGTGTGATGTGGCACTGAGAAGAATGTATATTCTGTGGATTTGGGGTGGAGAGTTCTGTAAATGTCTATCAGGTTTGCTTGTTCCAGGTTTGAGTTCAAGCCCTTGATATCCTTGTTAATTTTCTGTCTGGTTGATTTGTCTAATATTGACAGTGGAGTGTTAAAGTCTCCCACTATTATTGTGTGAGAGTCTAAGTCTCTTTGTAAGTCATTGAGAACTTACCTTATATATCTGGGTGCTCCTGTATTGGGTCCATATATATTTAGGATTGTTAGCTCTTCTTGTTGTATCGATCCTTTTACCATTATGTAATGACCTTCTTTGTCTCTTTTGATTTTTGTTGCTTTAAAGTCTATTTTATCAGAGATGAGAATTGCAACTCCTGCTTTTCTTTTTTTGCTCTCCATTTGCTTGGTAAATCTTCCTCCGTTCCTTTATTTTGAGCCTTTGTGTATCCTTGCATGTGAGATGGGTTTCCTGGATACAGCACACCGATGGGTTTTGGTTTTTTATCCAATTTGCCAGTCTGTGTCTTTTAATTGGGGCATTTAGCCCATTTACATTTAGGGTTAATATTGTTATGTGCGAATTTGATACTGCCATTTTGATGTTAGCTGGCTGTTTTGCCCATTAGTTGATGAAAATTCTTCGTTTTGTTGATGCTCTTTAGCATTTAGTGTCTTTTTGGAATGGCTGGTACGGGTTGTTTCTTTCTATGTGTAGTGCCTCTTTCAGGAGCTCTTGTAAAGCAGGCCTGGTGGTGACAAAATCTCTGAGTACTTGCCTGTTTGCAAAGGATTTTATTTTTTCTTCACTTATGAAGCTCAGTTTGGCTGGATATATAATTATGGGTTGAAAGTTCTTTTCTTTAAGGAGGTTGAATATTGGCCCCCACTGTCTTCTTGCTTGTAGAGTTTCTGCCAAGAGATCTGCTGTGAGTCTGATGAGCTTTCCTTTTTGGGTGACCTGACCTTTCTCTCTGGCTGCCCTTAGTATTTTCTCCTTCATTTCAACCCTGGTGAATCTGACAATTATGTGCCTTGGGGTTGCTCTTCTTGCGGTGTATCCTTGTGGTGTTCTCTGTATTTCCTGGATTTGAGTGTTGGCCTGCCTTGCTAGGTTGGGGAACTTTTTCTGGATAATATCCTGAAGAGTATTTTCCAGCTTGAATTCATTCTCTTCGTCCCCTTCTGGTACACCTATCAAACGTAGGTTAGGTCTCTTCACATAGTCCCACATTTCTTGGAGACTTTGTTCATTCCTTTTGCATTATTTTCTCTAATCTTGGTTTCTCGTTTTATTTCATTGAGTTGATCTTCAATTTCAGATATTCTTTCTTCTGCTTGGTCAATGCGGCTGTTGAAACTTGTGCATGCTTCACAAAGTTCTCGTGTTGTGTTTTTCAGCTCCTTCAATTCATTCATATTCCTCTCTAAGTTATCCATTCTTGTTACCATTTCCTCGAATCTTTTTTTAAATCTTTTTTCAAGGTTCTTAGTTTCTTTGCATTGATTTAGAACATGTTCTTTTAGCTCACAGAAATTTCTCTTTACCCACCTTCTGAAGTCAGATTCCATCATTTCATCACAGTCATTCTCCATCCAGTTTTGTTCCCTTGCTGGTGAGGAGTTTTGATCTTTTGTAGGAGGTGAGGTGTTCTGGTTTCAGGTGTTTTCCTCCTTTTTGTGCTGGTTTCTTCCCATCTTTGTGGATTTATCCACCTGTCATCTGAGTAGTTGCTGACTTTTCAATTGGGTCTCTAAGTGGACACCCAGATTGTTGATGATGAGGTATTTCTGTTACTTGGTTTTCTTTCTACCAGTCTAGCCCCTCTGCTGTACAGCTGCTGAGGTCCACTCTAGGCCCTGCTTGTCTGGGGTACACCTGTAGCAGCTGCAGAACAGTGAGGGATGCTACCAGTTTCTTCTTCTGCTATCTTTGTCCCAGAATGACGCCCGCCTAATGTCAGTCTGATCAGTCCTTTTTGAGGTGACTCTGTATATACAGGGGTCAGGGAGCTGCTTGAGAATATGGTCTGTACTTTATAGGCACTCCAGTGCTGAGCTGTGAGCTTCATTGTTCATTCAGAGCTGTTAGGCTGCTACGTTTATGTCTGCTGCAGCAGAACTCTTAAAACCCCTTTTTTTTCCTCAGATGCTCTGTCTCAGGGAGTGGGGGCTTTCTTTATAAGTGTCCATTGCACTATCCTGTCCAGCTAGGAGGCAGTCTAGTCACTACTTGCCTGCCGAGGCTCTGCCCTGCTGATGTGGGGTCCGCCCTGTTGCCGCGGGCTCTGCCCTGCAGCCGCGGGCTCCGCCCTGTGGCAGAGTCTCTCTGTTATGGCGGGTTGCCTCGGCAACGGCAGGCTGCATCAGCAATGGGAGTGTACCTCAGTAGGGGTGGATTGTCTCGGTAATGGTGGACACCCCTCCCCCACCGAGCTGTACCGTCCTGGGTTCAGCTGTGCCCGCAGTGAAACTCTCCACCCAGAGCATTTCAAATTGCCATTTTGTTTGTCCCTGTGAGGGTGAAACACACCGAGCCTGCTCGCCTGGCTCCCTGCCTCAGAGCACCTTTCTTTTTTTTTTTTTTTTTTTTAAGTTGAACGAATGGCTCTCTCCCAGGTGTTTCGGTCGCCTGCTGTTAGGGCACCAGGATCTGCGTGATTTCCCATGCAGCGAGCCACTAAACTGGCTCAAACGCCACTTCCCAGGAATCTACTGGTCCGCCTCACTGTCCAAGTCCCGTTTATTCAGATGGATATGCTAATCCGCCCTCCCAAATCTCAGATTGCCAGTTTAGCAGGGCACCCAGACCAGTGTGTTTTGTGCAGTGTGTTGCGGAGTGCCGCTGCGCTGTGGCACCAGGTGAAGCGGCCGCAACAGCCAAAATGGCTGTGCTTGCACCCTGTGTCTCTCCTACACCTAGGAATTTCTTCATTCTGTGGGTAACAAGGATCCGTCTGGAAATGCAGCTTTGACTCACCCTCTGTGCTTTCACTGAGAACTGCAATCCTGAGTTGTTCTTACCATGCCATCTTGAATCCGCACTCCCACATAATCTGTTTTTAAAGAGCAGTTTTGTAAGTGGGAAAATGTGTGACTTTATATTGCCAATGACTGAGGTCTCCTAGCATTCCCAATTATGCAAACCATGATGTAAGAGATCACATTATTACATGATCCTATTGGATCTTCAGTAGCTAAGACTCTATTGAAAGAGTTTATATGTCATTACCATCAAGAAAACTTCAGTAACATTCTATTCTGTAAATCAGAAATGGGAGGAATTATTCCCCCACCTTCTGTTAACACTTGAAAATAACAGCACAATGGATAAAGTAGAAGGTGAGTGCATTGTTAGGCGTGAAGGAAAGGAAGGCTCCAGTCAGGCAGGATGTATTCATGACTCCATAGAAAATTCATCAGTGAATCAAATTAGTCAGAGAATCTGCTACATGTTGGCACTATACTGATTTAAAAAACTATAATTGTTTCCACCACCCAGGTTACTCCATTTTAGTCTCAGAAACCAAAGCAATGCATCTGTAACAAACACAGAGAAAGCCAACAGCTTGTCATTGTAATGACAGAACAAAAATTAAAACATAAGCACTCTCAGTTAGGTGTAAACTATTCATTGGAGGTAATCATTGCTGTTGCTTGTCCTGTCACAGAATCAAAGTAGAAAAAGAAAGATGGGTAGGTACTGCATCTGGCCAGCCTTATTTCTAATGATAACAGTGTAATGATACACAGTCATCCTACTTTCATACTACTTCCAAAAATAAGTAAATGATCACATAAAAAAGACTTTGACAGTTATCTTTCTTCAGCTGAGTCTTTCTTCAACCAAGTTAATTCTGGAGTGTTAACTTACAGACTCCCATAAGAGTTAGTCATAAAAAATTTATTGAAAGACTGTATGCCAGGCATGCATTCTGGTGGGTCAAGCAGACAATAAATGGATGGCGATTTAGTTAAAAATCAGTGAGAGTTTGGATACAGACATATGCTATGAGTAATGTAACAGAACTTTATATTAAAATTAAGCTAATTAATAACCCTACAATGGTCTCTAAGTGTTTAAATGAGAGGAAGAATGAAATTACTTCACTAATCTTAATCACTTCTAGTTTTTTGTTTAAAGATTACTTAGGCTTACTTGTAGCATCAATGAAGTCTTCTTAGAAGAGTTGACTTGAATTGAGACATCAATGAGAAGAAGGCAGACATCCACTGAAAGAGAGGAAGATGCAGAGGGAATAGCAAATAAAACTGTCCTGGGTGGAAACAAGCCTGTTTAATGTGAGCAACAGAAAGGGGGCCAGTGTGACTGGAGTAAATGAAGGGAAAAGTTGTAATGTGGCTGGAGTAAACAGCTGTCCAGTTACGTGTATTTTCGTATCGCATACTAGAGTTTGGAATTTTTACTGCTTTTAGTGGAGAGACTTTAGAAGATTATGGATGATGGAATAGTTTAATCTACACTTTAGAAAAAAGTACCAAGTCAACAGAACAGTGGAGAGTGAAGATAGGAAGACTACTGCATCCAATCAGGTGAGAGATGAAGCAGAACTGAACCAAGCTGTAGTAGTCTCATCTCTAGATGGCAGAAGTAACTGGACTCAGGGCATATATGGTGTAGAGACCACAGGAATTACCACTGCATTTGGATATGGCATTCGAGAAGAAAAGTGGAATTAAGACTTCAGCATGTTTTGCTTGAGCCACTAAGTGTTACTGCCATTAGGGAGGACCCTGAGCAGTCAAGAGGGATGGGATCCAGGACTCAGTGGAAGAGATTGGCTTTTAATTGGCTCCTGGACAGTTCATCTACTACTGGAGCATGTGGAAGGCAGAGCACCTGTGCAGCAATGGAAACAGATTAGGAAAATGGTAGGAACATGTGGTATTTTTCAATTATTAATCGTTGCTTTTGTCTATAAAGTCAGAAGCATAAGCTAAGTTAATTGAGGAAAGGCAGTGATGGAGATTTGAGGAAAGAGAAGTTGTAAAATAATTATCTTGGAGAAGAAAGAGAAATGTGATAAGATTGTCTGGAAATGTCAAGAGGTGAATTTTGATATGTAGCAGTACTTGAAGTGAGGCCAACCAGCGTGCTGGTATGCTTTTTGCAATAATCAGCTCTGTAGATGCTGGCAGAGAGTAAGTAGGTAGTTGAATTTAACCATGGGCATTAGTTTTCTATTGTTTCTATAACATATTCAGACTTACTGACTTAAGGAACACAAATTGATTACCTTGCTACAGGTCAGAAGACCAAAATGGATATTACTGTGCTAAACGCAAGAAGTCAGCAGGGTTACATATTTTCTGGAGGAAATAAGAAATAATACACTTCTTTGCCTTTTCCAACTTCTAGAGCTCATCTCTTGGCTTTGTTGGATTCCTCCCACCTTCAAAGCCAGCAATGGCTGCCATACCTCTTCTTCTCCCTCCTCTACTGCCCATGAAATTACACGGGGCCCACCTGGGCAATGCAAGGCCATCTCTTCATCTCAAGGCTAGCTATTAACAACCTTCATTCCTTCTGCAATTTTAATTCCCCTTCACCATATAATCTGACATACTCACACATTCGGGGATTGGCTCATGGCATCTTTAGGTAGCCATTATTCTGTCCACCTCACCATGGTTGAGGTTTTGCCAAATGAAGAGAATGGAAAAGAGTGACGGTGTTTATAAGGGATAATTATACAGTGGAACCATGGACTCCAAACCAAGGAGAAAGTGAGGTTATGAGAAGGATGGTGAGGAGGGAACACACTAGTCATGTCAAGGAATGGTGGGTCTCAGGGAGATCAGAAAATTTCTGGAGTGGAGTACTCTAATCAGTAAACTGGATGAATAGGGCGTGATGGTTGAGGCAGGAGTTTTCAAAGTAGGATTTCAGAGATGTGAAGTTGTTGGAGATGGTAAGGTTTATGAGTTTTGAAACTGAAAACCCCAAGGAAATGAGTAACAAGTCATTTTCCTCTAAAATAAGTCAAATACCTAGCATTGGCCCCAAGGTTATGGTAAGGTTCTAGGATGCTTATCTAATAGAATATGCACAGTTTATTGATTCCTGAAAAGTAAACCCAGTTTCACATTCTGTGCCTGGCCCTTAGACCTCTCTCAAGAGAAAGTTCATTCCCAGCACTAGCTGTGTGAGAAGTAGGGAATGCAGCATGTAGAGAGGAAGCTCTGTCACCCAGGGAAGCAGAGGCCAAAAGACCTAGGCAGGAGACCCATGCTCTGTGTGAGGAAGACAGGACATTCTGTTTAAGGACTAGTAAATAGGTTAGAAAATAATATGTAAATCCTTCCACTAAAGTGTGGTAGTGTTATCTGGGATGTCTTTACAGCACCTAGGGAATGTTTTGCATCTAATTTTGCTAAGAATATTCCTGTTTTGAACTTAAAACTGTTTCATGATGTATTTTGCAATACAAATATGGGCCATCTCATTGCAGTGTTCATTGAAAGATTTCTCTCTGGTGTACTATGCCCAGAAAGCATTGAATTAGTTATGCTACATTGAAACCAGTACAAAGTGGTCTGAGAAGTTTACAGTTTCCATGTCAAATTATTAAAATATCATTTTCTTCCAGGCCCATGCATATGCATTAAAAAATGACGGTTTACTAAAAATAAGAGGTCAGGTTTGCATGTTTTCTATAATTTTGGGGGTGAATTATAGAGAATAGATGAAATGATGCATTATATATTCCAAGGTCAAGAATTAATTAAGTGTGATTACCACAATGATACTATTAGAAAATAAGAATTTGCCCTATGCTTTTTGAAGAGAATGAAATTTGATTAATAGTTAGATAATTGTACACTATATATATTTCAAATATTTTGTCAAACTGTTAGAAGCTACTACATTATAGAATATGCAAATATGAGTTGTCGTTTTTAAAAATTCATGTGATTAATTCCATGGCACTTGGGGTAGCCTCACCTGTCTCATCCCACATCATGCCCTTCTTGCATTCTCTTGTATCCACTGTCTCCAAACCCTTCCCAACTTTTCGATTTTCTAAACATCCTATGAAGCCTAGCTCTTCCACAGAAAGTCCTTTGACTGTAAGGCCCAAACACTATTCGTTTCCTACTTTGTTCTGGCCTTGGGTTTAGTACCACCATTCCAAAGCAAACGATCTCTACTGGCTAGTTTTCACATTTAACAATTTGAGGTTTGTAAGGACAAATTGAATTCCTACATGGCTCTTCCACATCCCTACAGAACCAGCCTGGTCCTGGGCACAGAGTCATGCTCAAAAGCATGTTTTATTGATTGATCTAATGGATAATTAATACATGTCTCAACTCACCACCCAACCTCCAGCACACCCTAGCTACCTTTTAATAAGTGTCTAGTTTGAAATTCATTTTGTGATGGCAGTAATGACAGTGGCAGGGAAATAAAACAATGTATAGACTCTAGGACACAGTTACACAGTATTTCATCAACAACAATTTTAATTACTTTTTGACAGATTAATTTAAAGTAGGCTAGGGGAAAATCAAACCAATTCTCTAATAAGCCCTCATCTATCAAAAGGTTATCCCAAGAGGTGAATATTTTGTATGTACATGCGTGCATATGTAAATGGCATCATTGTACTCCATCATTCCTGAGTCCCTACCCTTGAGGAGCTTCCAGTGATTCTGGTTTGAAGAATGACATAGCATGTTGAGAGAGAAATCACCATATTATATCAATTTGACCACGATATAAGTCCAGCTAAGTTGGGATTTTTGTTTATGGTTTCTACAGTTTCACCTAAAAGGTAAGCACCATGAAGGCAAAGGCTATGTCCACATTGTTCATGGTTGTAGCTTTCGTTGCTAACACAATACTTGCATATACTAGGCAATAAATAAATATTAAATTAATGCAGAATTGCTATTTCACATAAAGAAGACTGGGGGGATGAGAAAGAGAGGGAAGTCAGTATGTTCTAAGACTGCAAAGGTAGCAAACACTGTAGTAACATGGTGTATTATCTAAACCTCTCATGCACAGTAGCCATGGACCAGGTCCTTCCAGAAAGGAAAACAATGAGGGTCCAGGGATATCCTTTAGCCAGGAACCAAGACGTGGCCAGAGAAGAAGGGAAAGAGTGCTGTGCTGCAGCCAGATAGCCAGAGCTCATGAACACTAAATCTCTGCTAAAACTGGCCCTGGGGAAGTCCGGCCTTGGCTCCGGAGCCTCTGGATTTGGGCAAGAGAGGTGTTTAAATGGTTGGTCCCCCTGAAAAGACAGAAAGAAGTGAGCTTCCGCAGCCAAACTGGGCTCCTAAGCTGTGGATCTGAAGGTAGAGCCTTTAGGGGATTTTACCCTGAGGAATAGTCCTTAATGGTCAGCAATTTTGCTCTTGGTATGAAAAAATAATACATAAATGGATATGTATTATTGTACTGTAGCCTTGACCTCCCAGGCTTAAGCAATCCTCCTGCCTCAGCCTCCTGAGTAGCTGGGACCACAAGCACCTGCCACTACCCCTAACTAATTTTTGTCCTTTTTGTAGAGATGGGATTTTACCATGTTGCCCAGGCTGGTCTCCAACTCCTGAGCTCAAGCCATCCACCAGCCTCAGTCTCCCAAAGAGCTGAGATTACAGGAGTGAGCCACTGCACTCTACCAGTTACATTTTTAACAGCTTTACTAAGGTAGATGACATATAATAAATGGCACACATTTTAATTGTATAATTTGGTAAGTTTTGACATATGTACATACCTGTCACCACAGTCAAGATAATGAATGTATCCATCACCCTTTCCCTCTAAAATGTCCTTATGCCTCTTTGTTATCTATTCATGCCAGTTAATGATTTATTACCTCTCAGCTCCAAATATATGTTTGCCTGCTCCATGAAAATACTTAAAGGACATAGGCCCTTTAAGTATTTTCCCTTTGGAGCTGTCAGCATGTTAAGCTTTGTCGGTAGAGAGCGCTGGAGATATATTGCCAGAGAAAAGGGTTTCCCTTCTGGGTTCCAGTGTGAGTACTAGACAGGCTCTTGCAGGGGCTGGCAGCACCAGGTGGCCAGAAGCTCCCTGCAATACTTCCTTCGGCATTTTCATAGGTGAGTGCCTCTGGTGAGACACGTTCTATGAACAGCTCCCCTGGCACCCTAGAAAGTGGATTTCAAGCAACTTTCATCTGTGCTGCACCACAGCAACTTCCTTTGCTGTCCAGTGAGCCAAGACTGTACCCATTCCAATAAGGTCTGTATCTCAGCCTTATTGAGGTGGTGGCAGGGGGCGAGGAGTGGGGCTTTTTCTCTGGTGCTCTGCCTTGGCATTCAAGAGTGTTAGCTGCTCCTTATAGCTGCTGTTCCTGTAGAGTTCTCTTTACCCTTGGTTGCTCCAATCCCCTATTATAGCTAGTAATTCTTTATATTAAGCTTTCTCTGTTTGAATTGCTGTACAGATTCCCTCTCTCTATTGGACCCAGACCATATCTACCTTCTCATATATCTATATCTACATGCAGACACACACACATACACGTATCTGCTTATATTTGTGTACCTATATCTGTCTTCCCATGTGAATTTCCATATGAATTTTAGAACTCCTAACAATTTCTACCAAAAAAAACAAAGCCTACTGGAATATTGATTAGGAATACACTGAATCTATAAATTAATATAAGAGGAATTGACAGATTGGCAATATTGAGTTTTTTCACCCATGAACAAGTTATACTGATCCATTTATATGCGGATCTTTAATTTCTCTCGGTAAGGTTTTGTAATTATCAGTGTACAGGTTTTGCATTTTCTTTGTCAAATTTATTTCCTAAATATGCCACATTCATGTCATTGTAATGACACTGAATTTCATATTGATCACTGCTCGTCTATAGAAACACAGCCGAGTTTATATGTTGAACCTGTATTCTGCAACCCCACCAAATTAACTTATTTTAGTAACATTTTTATAAATTCCATTAGTCTTTCTGTGTAATCATGTCATCTGCAAACAAAGACAGTTTTACCACCCCCTTTCCAATCTATCTTTTCTTTTTCTTTATTTTCTGATTTTAGGAGGAAAGCATTAAGTTTTATTAAGTATGATGTTAGCTGCAGGTTTTTTGGTGATGATCTTTATCAGATCAAGGAAATTATCTTCAATTTCTCATTTGCTGAGAGTATTTATCAGGAATGAATGATGGATTTTCTCAAATGCTTTCTTAGCATCTCTACTAAGGTGATCATATGGTTTTTCTTTTGTAGTCTATTACTCTGGTAAGTTTAATTATTTGATTTTCAAATGCGAAACCATCCTTGGGATAAACTCCACTTGTTCATGATGAATTATTTTTTAAATATTTTTTCTATTTTTCTTCTCAAAAAGGCAGAATATAAAATTTGGGGGAAGGGGAAAAACAGTGAGAAAAATATGGTGATGCCTTCTTAATCTCTAACTCAGTTTTAGTAAGTAATTTGAGCTTTGAGGAAGAATAGAATCAATGTTTGCTTCCCATTACTTCTCAGCATCATTTCCTATCCAAGTCATTTTGTTCGGTTTCTGAGATGGGCTTAATAAACCTTTTTTAATATGCCATTTCCTGGTCTTCTAATTTTAACATCAGTAGCAAAGTCTGAAATATGATAAAATGCATAACAATCTTATAGAGCTTTATCTTACCTGGTAACTTTTCTCCAGCAGAACTAATATTGAAGTAGTTTTTCCTCGTTAATTATTTTCTAGGAATAAATGATTGTATAAGTTCTCAGAATCTTGTTTTGATTTTCAACTTTTATACATTTTTGTGCCTTGCATTTCATAATTACCTTAATAAGTGATTTCAGTAACGGTATAAGCTTCAACTCTAAACCAGAAAGGAAGTTGTTTCAAAAGGAAAGTTCAACTTCATGTTAATATTCCCCCAACTTCTAGACAATCATTTTACTATAGTTCCCACAAATCAACATCTTATTTTCATGTACTGCATAAAAGAGGTTGTTACAGACATATTTTTAAAGTATCAATATGTGCCCATTATATGTAGTTTTTACTCTGTACTTTTATTTACAGAAAAGTACGAATAGAAAATATTGTAAGTGGGAAAGGGAGAATTTCTTTTTTGGAGGTCTTTTTGTTCATTCAAATCAAAGAACATTTATGGAATGCCAACTCTACACAGGCTACTTTTGTTAATAGTATTTCTTAATTTGTTATCCTTTTCCTAAGTGACAGTGTTTTATCATTTTATTCGATATGTCTATTTTAACAGAGAGATGGCTACTCCTGGATTAGTCATATGATGGATGATCATGTAATTTATTTCATTCAAGTAGGGATAGTTCCTGCATTTCTGGGAATCTCATTATCTTGAAAACTTTGCCCTATTATCTTCTTCTTTTTATGAAATTACCTCCTTAGCTTAATTACAAGTGTAGTGTCTTCCCACAGGCAATATAATATCTACTTTCCCTAAATACTCCAAAGTAAAGAAAACTTAGAGAGTGTTAAGTAAAATTGATTGGTTGAGCCCAAATCGAAAACAACATTACAGCTTACTGGTTAATCAATGTAAATTTCACTAATGCCACAAGGAGTCAAATCCATTTGTAAAAGAACATGTGTGCAATCTATTTCATAAACGTGTATCATATGCAATGTTAATTTGATCTCACTAAGGTAGTTCTGTGAGACAAAAAGAATATTACTTCAAAATACTCTAATAATTGTATAACATGAATTATGTCCAGTTAGGGCAGGAGACGTGTACAGAGTTATATAGAAACATTTATTGACACAGAAAACAGCTGTTTATAAATTTGATCTGTTAGTTATTATAGCAAATTTATAGTGGACTTGTCCTAAGGAAAATCTATTCAATAATAACCACAAGAACAGAAGTCTCCACTTTTTACCAAATGTAATTCTTGAACATTGTTTCTAAGGTGACAATAGTATTTTTCCACAGGGAGAAAATATTATTATGGTTACATTTCACGATCAAATAAATATTTTGTATCAAATAAATAAAAAATGCAATCAATATTATATCACAGTAGCAATCATACAACAAATATAAATTTCTTTGGTGAGATGAAATGGTAAAATTATGCCACCAATCATATAAAACAGCACAGATTGATTACTTGCTCCTCAGGAGGTCAAAAATCCCACTCCTTGTACACATAATTCCTAACAGTGCTACTCTATGCGTGGTTACCTAAAGTAGTATACTAGCTGAAACACGCATTGGCTAAAATTTTACTGACATTTCTTCGGCTTAGAACTTAGGAGGATTTGAAGGGATTATATATATCATTATTCAGTGCTCCCGAAGCTCTCCATAGACATTCGAGCTGCTGTGTTCTTTTTTCTAATGTATTTTCCCTCTAGCAAGCAAAAGTATTCATTCATAGTTATTCCTTTGACCTTAAAACCGCCTCAAAGTAGTGTAGGCGCTGGTTACTCAATGGTTCTGTTGACAGCTATGAAAGCAGTTCACACTTTATGGGGAGATCATGAGAAAAAAAAATCACCAGGTCATTAGCACAAACTTTTGTTTTCCTTTTCCTGTGGATGTTTAAAAGTGCTCTTGGAAACCATGAAGATGACTGGGATCCCAGAGCACAGGTACCTGCTTCATAATCTGTCAAAGCTTTAAGTGGATGGACAGAAGTGGTAAAAATTGAAGTTTGGGTGTTAATTGAGCCTGAACTAGGGAAAATGATATTCGAAGCCACAAAAACATCTTGTGACATAACCCTTAATCCATGGGTAATTTGAACCAAAAGTATTCTCCTTCTTCTGTGTATTTGTTCTCAACCCCCAATTCCTCATAACTTTCTAAGTAAGTAGGGTTAAAAAAAAAAAAAAAAAAAAGTCAGGCTGCCTGGGGAGGCTACATTCGCTTCTAACGGCTTGCACCTGCATGTTTCATGACTGACATGTTGAACATAACTGAGTAAAATGCCAGAATAAATCAGCTCTGTCCAAGTGGTACCAGGAGTGCTGCGGAAACGAAGGTAAGTGTAGGATTCTGCAGGATCCAAGACAGTCCAGGGAACTGGGACCAATTCTGGGAAACCTCAAAGCTGAGCATATTTGAAGAAAATGCAGAGTAAAATGGCTATGGGGGGCCCAGGAGGTCTGGATTTGAGGTACTAAGCACTACTGATATAAACACTTACTGATGCTCAGAAAAAGAAATGGTGAGTGTGTATTTGTGTCTAATTAACCTAATTTAACCTATAATTATTCACCAGAGGTAAGAGGCAAGGTGTGTCTACTTGCTGAAAATCTGAATGTACACAGTTCTCTAGTCGTTAGCTTGGATAACAGGATTGTTTTAAATATCAAAAGGAATGAAATTTGTAAGCGTGCTTTGAAAATTAGAATACTACATAAGATATTAAGAATACAGTTAGGCTTGGGGCCAGGAGTTTGAGACAGGCAACAGAGTGAGACCCTGTCTTTATTAAAAAAAAATTAATTTTAAAAAAGGAAAGAGAAAGAAAGGAATATAGTCAATCAACAAGAAACGAAGTGCTATGTTCTCCAATCAGCTGGCTGGTGTTCATGAGCTTTTCCATGTCTTCTTATCATCTATACAATTATTTAATTTTTTTCTTAAATCAACTCATTTTTCCCATTTTGCACCCACATTACTCTTATCCTAAAACATAGCATTCATAAAATCGGAGATTGATGTGTTTATAATTTTTTAGTTTTAGTTTTTAAGAATCAGAGTCTTGCTCTGTTGCCCAGGCCAGAGTGCAGTCATGCAATCATAGTTCACTGCAGTCTCTAATTCCTGGGCTCAAACGATCTTCCTGCCTCAGCCTCCCAATAATTCTAATATGTATTAAAATGAATTCCCTTTTCTTATTAAAAGTTTTAAAAGTTCTGTATATCATGCTAGAAAAGAAGAAGGCCTTGAAATACGGGCAAGTAGATGAGACTAAACAGGGTAAGAAACAGAAGCCTGTTGAACAATTGTAATTTGGCCCTTTTTCAGATACCATCACTCTCCTCTTTAAAAGTACAGCACTGATTTTTAACTTGAGGTGAATTAGAAATTTTTTTTTAATTCTCTTTTTCAAAAAAATTATTTAGTCACTAAAGTCATCTAGAAGTGTAGTATCTGAAGAATTTTTATCTGAGGTTTAAGATTTTACCTTGGTCTGTCAACTTCTGTTTTGTCAAAGAAAGGGGTGATATTGAGACATTTTGTAGTTCAGAATTTTTCTCTAATGCATGTTTAAGAAGCCAGATTTTAAACTCTTTACACAGCTCTACCTGTGGCTCAATATGTTAGCATTATGATGTGATTTTTAAGGACAGAGTTTGAAGTAAGGTTATAGGGTGTGATTTTTGGCACAGGCATTCAGTCCAATAAACTGAGTTTTCAAAAAAGGAAAATAAAGACCATGTAAATCTCTTCAAGCCAGAATGTCTACCTCTTGCTTCTTTGGGTAGAGCTATTGCGGTCAAAGTTAATTACCTTTAAGTTACCCCTATCTGTACCCTCCTTCATCAGGGCAAAATTCTACCTAGGCCTCTAAGGCATAGGGGACCCATCATGATACTGTTCAAAAGGTCTGGAACACCAGTCCTCCTACTCTGGGTAGGGGAAGGCAGACAAAAAACAGTGAGCTCCTCCAGATCCACAAATCAGCTCCCATTTCTGTGCCAAATGTCAGAGGTTCCAGAAGCAGCTTATGTTCTGGGAACGCCAAAGATCTGAGGTAGAAAGAACTATGTGCAACCATTTCTAAGCCAGAAGGCAGTAACATACTGAATGGTTAGGCAGCAGAGGCAACTCTGCAGTTAATACACATTTTTAAAACTTTTATTTTAGGTTCATGACTACATGTACAGGTTCGTAATATAGGTAAATTGTGTGTTGTGGAGGTTTGGTATACAGATTTTGTCACCCAGATACTAAGCATAGTACCCAGTAGGTAGTTTTTTTAATCCTCATTCTCCTCCTATCCCTCACCCTTAAGTAGGCCCCAGTGTCTCTTGTTCCTTTCTTTGTGTCCAGGTGCACTCAGTGTTTAGCTACAACTTATAAGTGAGAACGTGTGGTATTTGGTTTTCTGTTCCTGAGTTGGTTTGCTCTCCATCCATGTTGCCACACAGGACATAATCTCATTCTTTTTTATGGCTGCATAGTATTCCATAGTGTATATGTACCACATTTTCTTTACCCAGTCTACCATTGATGGGCATTTAGGTTGATTCCATGTCTTTACTATTGTGCATACTGCTGTGATGAACATACATGTGCATGTGTCCTCATGGTAAAATAATTTCTGTTCTTTAGATATATACCCAATAATGGGATTCCTAGGTCAAATGGTAACTCTGTTTAAAGTTCTTCGAGAAATTGCCAAACTACTTTCCACAATGCCCAAACTAATTTGCGTTCCCACCAGCAGTGTATAAGCATTCCCTTTTCTCTGCAGCCTCACAGGCATCATACACAGTTTTCTTTATTGAAGATATTTTTGGAGCCTTTGATATATCCACAGGTACTGTAAATGACCAAAAGGGGCACTCTGTCCTCAATTAAATCATTTTTTAAACTACATAGTGCTTTTTTGGGTGCATGTGAGGAGAATAGCATCCCAGGAGAGTCTTATTCTAAAAAGAAATTGCTGTTGGGACAGTATAAATATAATGCAATATAACATAGGAGGTTGTCTTTTTGTATATTTTTAAAACATGTTACTTTTGTGCTTTGGAGTTGTCCTAGACAAATATGATGTAAATCTTCATGAGTCTCTCTTATTTGGCTTAATAACCCTTTTGTAGCTTCTGAATAATGTAAGAATTTGATTCATTATTTAGAAATCTGAGTTGCTGCAGCAATGAACTAGATACTACATTTAATTGAGACTGCCAATACTGCACAGATTGCCAGCCTCACATGGCATCAGACCTAACTCAATTTTCCTGCTACCTTTAGAAAAAAATACAGAAAAATAATTCATTCCAAAAGTTAGAGAAAACACTTTGCCAATTACTAGTGACCTTTGATATGACTTTTAATTTATAGAAATGCCCAGATTGTTTTCAAACCAAAAGCGACTGACTCTTAGCTAGCACTTTAATTTTAAACAAATCTTCTCCTCCATCTTGACTGTGCATTCGTACCTACAGAGTGGTAAGCCTTCTAATGATGCCTGGCATAGCGTCAGCTTTAGAAGCGATATACTGTATATGTTTGGAACTAAATATTTCTTCTTTCCATTGACTCTTGACCCCCTTAGAACAACTGTCACCTTCTTCAAATGCTTTCACTAAGTAAAAAGTCAATTGGCTGTAAGTGGTGATGAAGAAAATGTCGTGTGATTAATGCTACAGTTTAGGCTGCTGTGATTAGTCACAGGAAAAACAGTTAAACTACCTCCCCTAAGAAACATAGTATGTTAACAGCAAATGGCCTGCCTGAAGCCCAATAGGAAGAAATAGTTGGGCAGTGTTAAAAGCTGCCTATTGATTTGTGCCCCGACTGAAAGCCATGTGCTGATGTAAATGAAAATGTGTCAAGAGTTGATATCGATTTTTTTTTAAAATCAGACCATCTCTAGGGAAATACTGCTAGCCATGCTACTGCTCGTCTATGAGTGAAATAAGGTTCCTTTCCACAAGACTGCACATGTCCAGACATCAAATTTTTCTCTTTAACTGAGGTGTAGTAGGATGCTTCTCTATCATCTGCAATCTTTGCATGGAGAATGTGGCCCAGAGAACATAAAGTTTGTCTTGATGAAAGACGTGTATGTGGAAAAGGGTGTGAGCTCAGGCCACCTATCTACACATTGGTCTGCTTGTGTATGGTTCATAACACACATGTAGGCTTAAGCTAGGAATTGTCGTCCTGTGTCTCCTAGAATAAATCATTGCAGAAGAATAGATTTATTTTTAGAAAATTCTATTCAAAGAGAACCACAATGTAGGATGAGAGGTAAGATATATTAGAATAGAAACCATGAAGTTGGGGTCTTTCTTTTCCTTCAAACTGTAGGAAAACTAGCCATATATATTTTTTCATTTCTTAGGAGCTATTCCCTGAGCTGTACCTTATTCAGACTGCAGTGCTTGTAAATATTGACTGCCTATATAAGAAAAGGCCAAGAGTTATAATAATCGCACAGCTTTGGGTCATATCTGTGGGGATTTCAGCTGCCTAGGTAAGGCTGCACTTGTGACTCAGCTGGTATAAAGCATGGACACTAATATTAGGCGATTAGAATGGAATGGAATGGATTAGAATGGAATTAGGCGATTAGAATGGAAAATTAGTGTGGAAGAGGAGAGAGGTCATCACCTGGCAATATATGTGGATTATTTGAAATCAACTATTGGGATTAGAGAAAACCCTAATGAACTAATAAAGGAAATGGTCTTTCCTTCCATGCTAGCTTAGAGAGTTAAATCCACTCAGTTTGATTTACTGGCCTCAGGTACAGACACATGATGAAAACTTCACTTTGCAAATTGATTAACTTTTTGTTGATTACTCAATGATTTTTGCAGTACTCTTAAATTTTATGATCTGTGTGACTTGTGCTCGAGATTAAAAGAAAAACAATGATCTGAAATAGACCTTATGGGAACAGGAATTACTATGATGAGATAATTTTATACTGAAAGTTCCGCATTAAAATTTAGGAGTGTGTAGCAAAAACTTTCAGTTTTTTACTGGTAACTGGGAAAACAAATGAGGTCTTACAAATGGTCTAAGTAGATGGAACTTTTCAATTAGGACTGCTGCCTTAAAATACTTAAAATTAATTTGTACTTCTTAAAACAGGTGTAGCTTGATGGCCCTGTAGCTTGACTAACAAACTACGGCTTATGGCTGACCTTGTAGTGTCCTTAAGGTGGCTGGCTACAAGAGCAGTTCTTTCTGCAGCATGGGAGATCAGCACTGACTCAGAGATCTTTGTCTATCTATGGCGAGTTCCAGACCAGCTCTTGACTGCTCTACCTCCCATCATTTCTTGTATTGTTATTTAACTTTTAGTATATATATTTATTAAGTATCTCCAGCAGGACATTAAACTAATGAAAACATGCATTATAGTTCATTATGTTGGCAGCAGTACATAAATTCATAACTGCTCAAGGAAAAAATACACAAATATGCATATATTCATGTACACATACATGTGTGCATGTGTGTGTGTGTGTGTGTATATATATATATTTTTTTTTTTTTTTTTTTGAGATGGAGTTTCACTCTTGTTACCCAGGCTGGAGTGCAATGGCACGATCTCAGCTCACCGCAACCTCCGCCTCCTGGGTTCAAGCAATTCTTCTGCCTCAGCCTCCTGAGTGGCTGGGACTACAGGCATGTGCCACCAGGCCCAGCTAATTTTTGTATTTTTAGTAGAGACAGGGTTTCACCATGTCAACCAGGATGATCTCGATCTCTTGACCTTGTGATCAACCTGCCTCTGCCTCCCAAAGTGCTAGGATGTATATATTTTTAATGCAAGATAAGCTAGTCTCCTTGTGACGTTAAATTATTTAATCACTTTTTACACTGAAATCAAAGGAATACAGACCAATGGTTTTACACAGCTATTCATTCTAAGATGAATACAAATTACCTCAGAAAATATTATCCAGAATAACAATAAATGTTTATTCTTTCTTCTTATGATTTATATAGCTACTTAATATGCTTATTCACCAAGTATTTCCTAGTTACCTTTCATGCTCAGGCATATAAATATTTTCAAATATGTATTAAATATTACATATATTAAATTATATATATTAAAGTATATATTTGAAAATTATATATATATATATATATATATATATACTTGAGATGAGAAAAAATAATTATAGAGTGGCCATAAAGTCTGAAAATATAGACAATTTATCATCTATATGTAACATATTAATACATCATTTGTTATAGGTTTTGTTTCCCAATTTAGTGACCACCCAGTGTTTGCAAACATATTGTAAAGGTACACTTTTAACAAATTAACTGATCTTCTGATTTGACCTGAGTTACCAAGTTGAAGGTTTTTCTTTACTTGCTTTTTTTGTTTTGAATAAAAGAAAGCAAATGATTTTAGCAACAGAATTGTCACAGCCAAAAACTTCCAGGTTAAGCAAAAGATCATAATAACTTTATCTTACCAACTACCTTGAATGTTTTAGTATGTTCTTCAGCGCTTAGTAAAAAGTCTGAATTAGAAAGCATATATTACTATTTAAATCCCAGCCTGTCCTTTTAGGAGCCATCTTCACTTCTCCACGTACTGTACTAGTAGTGAAAGAAGCACTTGTACACAGTCATGCATTTGTCTTTCGATTGTAAAGAAGAAAAAGAAAATATATATATACACATATAAACCTAAAAATAAGAATGAATTATTTGCCAGCCCACAAAACTTATCATATTCTTTTCTGTCCTTTGGGGGTAGAGTTAGTTAAAAATCTATATTTTAAAATTTGGTTTGCAGTTAATAAGCTGAGATAGGAAACCAGAAAATAATGAGAATACATACTGTACTTTGATTTTTAAAAAATAAAGAAAAGAATAAGGAAGTAAAGCTCAGGAGAATTACCTTCCTTTTCTCATTTCCCAAATCTCCCATCCCTGAAATAATTTTGATTAGTTTAGTTCAATATGTTCCTATTTTCCAGAGCACAAACTAGACTCCAAATACAATTCTATGTAGAATTTTATATATTTATGCCACAATATTTGACAATCATAGAAAAATGCAACACAGAACTCTTATAATTGGAACATATTTAAAAGCATGGAAACAAACATAAATTACAATATGCAATATAAGGGATGCTAAATACCCAATATTTCCTTGCCTAGTAGTATAATGCTTTTGTTATAAATATGTTTTAATGTTCCTGGGAAAAGTTGTTAAACAAATTTTGCATTTTGCATGTCTTAGAAGAATAAATGAAATATATCCTAGTAAGTTGCCTCTTAAGTATATCCACATAGAACCAAGCCTTTTAATGAATTTATTTAACTGATAATATGTTAGTATTTGCAACTTAAAAGTTTTATTCTTTGTATTCTGTCGAATAAGGTTAAACAACCTAAAAGCCAATTATATATATGTATAGAGATACATATTTCATATCTATAAATAACGAACTATTAATTGGCGGAATAATTCAGGTGGCAAAAGTTTTAAACATTTTGTTTTGTATTACTCAGGAGGAAAATAATCAGGAAACTAGAGGAAGCTCTTTTTTCCCCCCTTTTATTACACCAAAGAAATTGAATGCAATGAAGCACATTATGCCTTTCTCTATCAGGTGTGTATTTACATTTGCATTGCAAAATTATTTACCATAAATACATTTTTTAACTCTAGAAACTCTTAAAATAATAAAGTTCCATTTTTCAGGCTTTATGCAAACATGCAAATGTTAATGTGACTAAGGGATATACTTTAAATTACAGAGCATTTTTCTTCATTATTCTATTACCCTTGCTGAGATAGGCCTCCCAACTACGGAATATTAGAGAGCCCCCTAGTGGCACCTACATATCTATTAAATTTCCGAACTAAGAATAAAGTTATTTTCCTTACTAAGTGCTTGGACCAGTTTTGATACCTAAGCATATTTTGCTTACTTTTTTCCCCATTTTTTAAAGCCCAAGTTGACTTCCTTTTATGTACTACAAAAATTGTGCACATTTATGGCATCAAAAATATAATAATATCGTCTCTGAATATTCAGATGCTCAGTTGCTAAAAATCTCTTTTCATTTTTTCTTACCTGGTAACTTTTCCAGTCATCTCAGAAGCCATTTGGAGATTCACTGTGAAAAATATTTTTACGGGAAATAAAAGTCCTACATTAAATGGTAAAAGCAAACACCTACCAAAATAGATGTTATTTTAATGTTATTGTGGAAAAGAGGCATGTCTTCATTATACTTTCATGTAGCCAGAGGAAAAGATACACAAAATGGTACCTAAGATGCATCACTGAGGCAGCTATCTAACATATATGGAATTTTTAACAGTACATTGGTTATGGTCAAGATTTGATGATGGGCTCAAGGGTGATGTTCCCTTGGATTAGCGAACAATTTGCAGCAGTTTTGATGCTTTTTCAACTGGATCCCCACAAAGCCTCTGCCCTTGCCTAAAATAATCCTTCTTAACAGGTGAGTGAATGCCTCCTAAATGTTTAAAATACACCCATGGACTCTTAAAAGGTAAGGTAAAATTAGTCTTACAAATGCTGAAGAATGTTCTTCACAGTGAAAATAACTTCAATAGGAATATGGAGATGAAAATAGCATGAATATACCCTGGAAACTATAAACAATTAGTATCAATGAAACACAGAATGAGAGGTAGGAGCATAGGACAGGAGACATATCCAGAGATGTAACAAGGACCCACTAGACTAGGGAAGGCTTTGGGACTAAAGTAAGGGGTTTTAGTTTATCCTAGATACTAGTAGAAAATATTGTAAGATAAACCAGATTTCTATTTTAGGAACTCAGTCTGGAAATAGACTAGATGATAAATTAGAGGGGTAATAAGATTTCAAGTCAGAATGAACATTTGGTTCAAGCAGGAAACAATGAGAGTGGTAGAGAAAGTTGTCAAAAGTGCCTCTGCAGCAAAGTGAGGTCACTTCTGGGCTACCAGTGCTCCAGCAACAGTCGAAGTAACTGGAGTCTGAGCAAGGGCCTTGGCACCACCATGCCTCAGTTCAGTATCACATCAGTGTTGTCTTATTTGCTTATTTGCCCCTTACCCTTGGCAATTCTGCTGCCTCCCTCCCTCTCCCATACTCGTGTGAACATCTTGTAGCCATCAGCCCCAAAGAAAGGCATGAGTTGTATAGTCTGAGCTTCACTATCTTCAAGGGTATGAAGCATAGAAAAGAAAAACTGGTTGAAAGGGAGGATTTGGGAATATGCAGAGTGGATAGATGCTAGATGTTGGGCATAAGAGACGGGGAGAATGTTGAAATGACTCCAGTGTCTCTGGCATAGCAGCTGGGAAGATGGAAGCACTAATTACTGTTTATACAGCCAATAAAAGAGGAGGGTCGAAAACGAACTGTTTTGCTTTCTATGCTGTGTTACAAATTCTCACAAGGTTAGCAGCTTAAAACATCACACATTTGCTATCTTACCACTCTTATTAGGGCTTGAGTTTGGGCATGGCTTAGCTGAGTTCCTGCTTCAGAGCCTCACAAGACTGCCATCAAAGTGTCATGTATGCCTTGGTTCTCATCCGGAGGCTCAACTAAGGAAGGGTTGTTGACAGCATTCAGTTTCTAGCAGCCGAAGGTTCATGGCAGCTTCCTCCTTTAAAGCCAGCAACAGAGATAGAGACTCCACAGTAAACCTACTAGAAGGACCATCATATGTCATGTATCAAAATCACAAGGCTGACATCCCATCACCTTTGCTATGTGGGCTAGACACAAATCACAGGTCCTGCCCATACTCACAGGAAGGGATTATACAAAAGCATGAACATCAGAGACCAGGGATCACGGCAGCCACCATGTCTATCACAGGAGTCTTTTTATAACGTTTACAGAATGTGAAATTTCTGCGTGTTTTTACCTCCAACTATCAATTCAAGGAAATTATATTATACTATAACTTGGATTGTTGTAATATAGGCTTCAGATTCTTAGAGTAAATACCCCAAAAGTAGTTACCATACAGGAGGAAAAAAAGGAATAACTCCATTTTTTTTATCTTTACCCCCATTCAGAAGGATTCCTACATTTCTAACAGGAATTTGTTCTTCAGTGTCTCATATACCTCTGAGAAATCTCAATTCATGGTTTGGAAACTATCAAAGAGCAAAATCCAAGAATACTTAATACTAAATAACATTATAAGATTGAATTGTTGCTGGTTGCTTTTCTATCCATTGTGAAGTTTACTTGATGTAAGTATTTAGTGAAGCATCAAAACTAATCTTAAATTCTTTCCTTGTGCACCTCTTCTTGAACTCCCCCGAAAAAGTCAAGATTTTTTAAAAACTAGGGCAGTCCTAAAATTGCATACATTATATCTAGTCTTCTTCTAATTCCTAATGACTCTCTTTAAAATATTAATACTGGCTCTACCCCATCCCTTTTCTTCTATTTACACACCTTCTCAACACTAGTGCAAGCTGTTACTGTCTTATGTCTGAATAAATCAGGGTCAACCTCCTATTTGGTATCCTTATTCTCCTTTCCCTTCCCTCTTCTGTCAAAACTATTCAACACTGAATTTTTATTCTGTACATAAACAGCTTTGAAGATGCAGTTTCTTTTTTCAGTCATGTGTGCTGGTGCTCCATTTCCTACACTACCATCTACATGCCCATGTCTGCCTTTTTAGAAGGTCTGTCATCTAATGTAACTGCTTATTCAACTATATTCCCATTTGTAACACAAACTACATTTTCTCTTCCAAATAATTTTCTCCTGGCCTCTATACAAAGCAGGCTTGTTTCTGTTTCTTTGTGTCTGCTCAGATTTACTTTCAGCTTGGTTTGTCCATGCATCTTTCATCATACCTGCCCTAAGTCACAATGAATAGATATTGCATGATGGGGAGCCCAGGTAAAGAGTAAGAAAGGCAGATGTCTAGAAAAGAAAAGGAGAAAGAAGAGATGAACCTATAACAGAACTCAGAAGGCAGAGCCCATGGCAGAGCCAGAAGGTTGGAAGAAGGTAGGCGAAGTGAACAGTAATAGTACATTCTACAAGTCAAAACCAATCCAAGCCTGGTAGGTTAGCGAGGACAAATGTAAATATCAATGGAGACAAGCAAAGAGGGGCAGACAGAAAACATACACACACACACACACACACACAAAATCCCAGAAGGCAAAGAGATTAAAGGTTATATATGAGGATATTCTCAGGCCTTCTAGGGATGAATGAGGAAAGAGAACAGGCAGGTGCATGTTCACCAGGAGCAGCTTGATCAGAGAGGCCACATCTTCCCTGAAAGCCAGGTTCTTTAACAACCTAGTGTACTTCCTGTTCAGGCAGACTGTTGCATATGGAGTATTACAGTCTTTTAAGACAGTCAGACATGGGTTCAAATTCCTTTTCCGCCATTTGTTAACTCTGTGGCCTGGGACTTGTTACTGAACTTCCCTAACCCTCATTTCACTAATCTGTAACATGTGGATCATTATATCAATCTTATGGGGTTATAAGAATTAAATGTGATTACATAAACTATATGAAATGCCTGACATCGCCCAGGCGCAGTGGCTCATGCCTGTAATCCCAGCACTTTGGGAGCTGGGCGGGGGTGGATCACCTGAGATCAGGAGTTCAAGACCCCCCTGGCCAACATGGCGTGTCTACTAAAAATACAAAATTAGACAGGCGTGGTGTCACACACCTGTAATCCCAGCTACTCGGGAGGCTGAGGCAGGAGAATCACTTGAACCCAGGAGGTGGAGGTTGCAGTGAGCCAAGACCACACCATTCCACTCCAGCCTGGGCAAAAAGAGTAAAACTCTATCTAAAAAAAAAAAAAAAAAAAGCCTGACATCTGGCAAATATACAACATATATGTTGATTTTTATTATTTTATTTTTATTTTCATTTTTCTATCTGTTAAAACCAAAATGACTGCCAAGTTGTAGCTATCCTTTTATGAGGTCTGCATGACTTTCTGTAACCTCTTGTGATCCATAAAATCTGTCTTATACATTGGGCCACTTCCCACAGAATGTTCTTTAGTTGTGCTGAGTTTCAGGCTGTTTAAGCTAATTTCTTCAATGATATTAAAAGGTCCTTAGGTAGAGAGTTCCCAGTGCTGAACTTGTCATAATCAGCCTGCATTGGAGACTACAATGCATTTCAAGGCCCCGCTTCATTCACCCATTCAACAGGCATGTATTCAGCACACACCATGTGTGATGTGTTGGGGATGAAAAAGAAGACAAGTTTGGCCTCCCAGAGCTAGGCATAGGTTATATCACTAAAGTAAGAGCACTATCATCTTAAAAATGGAAGGACCTTAAGAGATTATCTAGCCTAGCTCTTTACTTTTACAAAGACGCAATTGAGAATCACAGAAATGACAGTGGCATATAATTTCTTATTCACTGACCTCTTTTTGCCTTGTTGAATCACTGTCATTAGGAAAAACAAAGAGAAAAAAAGTCTAGGATGTTTTAACTGAGTGAGAGTTTTGGAGTGAATTGTTTTGTCTTCTGCCATGTCACTGTAAAACAGAGGCCACTTGTCTCAGACAACATTGCCAGCAAATGTGCATGGCATAGCCTCCTGCAAGTCTCTACCAGAAAACTCAGGAGTACTCTGTGGCTGCTATGCTCTGACGTCTTTGTTCCCCAGTGTGAGGGGAAAAAAATCATCATAGGAAGAAACACATGTGATTCAGGAAACATGCAAAGACATTTCCTGCTTTCTTTGTTGGGGAAGACCAACATGGTGGCTTTTTCCAGTGGTCATTCCAGACCACTGCTTAGTACATTTAACAAGACACATCTAAGCATTTGTATGTAGGGATGCATTTGAATCAATAACATGAGACTGGCATCTGAAGAGCCAGTGGCTTCAATCAAACTGTTTGCTCAACATTCTCCAATACTTGATCCACAAACTTATTTCAAGATAAGAATGCCAAGGTGGAGATTAACACCTCTAGTTCAGCGGGGCTAATGAGACATGACTTATTAATCCTACAAGAAAATCTTAATTAGGTACTGGAGCACTGCTTGTTTTATTGTTAAATACTACCCAATCCCCAAAGAATTGGAAAATAAATAGGGACTAAAATAGAAAGAAGTGTTATAATTAGGCCTGCTGAAATGAAAAAAATAGTCTTTTTCTCCCTAAATAACCCGTATTAGCATTTGTAACAAATGTTTGATACAAACATTCTTGAAATAGCTAGACGTGCGGACACCAGAGAAAGAGGAAAGTCTGATGCACCAGAACTCTGCTAAGAAGGGAGTTGTACTGCTGAGTTTCAGCAACGGCAAAACTCAGGTCACCAGCCCAGGTTAATTAGCAAGATGACTTCATTATTATTTACTTCTTGTTCATTTAATAGACACTTCCATTAAGATACACTCATTTTTAACACTAAGGATTTCATGATGCAAGTTGAAAAAGAATTGCTTCACTTTATTCCGTTGGCATTTTTTTCAAACTATCCATAGTACCCAAAAAGCAAACGGGAGAAGGGAGGGGCTGCAAGGCAAGGGAATAGCAGACATTTACCCAAGCTTCCTTAAAACTGAAAAGCTGGAATGTAGCATACCCTTGGTAACCCACATGAACAACAAGATCTCCCATGATATTTGGTGTTCTAAATTTCTTTTCTTTAATGGATTAAAGATAAATGTAGAAAAGAAAGAGAGAGAAAAGTGGAGGGTGAAGAAAGAAGCAGGTAGGGAGAGTGGGAGAGAATCTTTGTGACATTCATTTACTACTTCAGAGTAAGTCACCTTGTTAAGTTACAGCCAGAAGAAAATATCATTGGCATTCGACATACAATATGTTACAAAGTATACTAATAAACCAGATTGCCAAATTATGTCAGTCACATCTAAATAACAACAAGCAAATTGCCTTACACAGATGGAGAATGTGTAAGATGCATAGATTTCCTGTGTCGGCAACCTCAACTAAGACTTATTGATTAATGTTGTCCTACTTGTTTATTCTGTTCAAAATCAAAATCATGGACTGTGTTGTTTTAGCCTTCTTTTTTTAAAAAAAGAAAAGGAAAAACTCTTAAAGCCTAAGCCCCATGTTGCAAAATCTTGAAGCTTTAAATAAAGTTTTCTTATCTTTGGCAGAGGGAAGATGTACAGGGTTCTCAAAGAAATGTCAGTGACTACCTTCCCAAAACCAGAGCTTCAGAAAGGCAAGAGTACCCCCAACTAAAGTTTTAGGAAGCCAGTTTAGCAATTATTCTGATTATTGTTATATAGGGCAAAATTATTAAAAGAAAGGTTATTTTCCTTCCATGTACGCTAAACCACCAAACTTGTGTTTGAAGAGAATAAAGAATAATGAATTAGCTGGGGAGACTGAGATCATGAGATTGCCCAGCGGCTTCCCTCTGTTCAGTGGCCACAAATTATGCCCCTTACCTCAGCATAATGAATCTGTGTTATTATTCAATACAAGTAACAATGGGAAGCAATCAGAGAAGCAATCATAATATTTGAAAATAATATAGAAGACACACACAGCTCCAACATTTCTTAGCTATGTGACGTTTGATCAGTTTACGTTAACTTCTTTCAGTCTTTGGTTCCACATGTCAAAGTGGAGGTGCTAATAAAACCTAATAAATTTGCTTTGAGAATTTGATGATACAGAATACATAAGACAGGTACCCTGTAAAATATCAAGCAACAAATAAATGTATGAAAGGGACCAGGACATGAAAGGATAGGGGATCAATGAAAATCCATCACTAATAATTAGGAAAATTATTGAAAACACACATATACTCTTTTCTGCACAGATAAATTCCAGCAAGATCAGCACTGACCAACTTGGAGAGGGTCATTTGAAAAGGAAGGAAAGGTATGATTAACTCTTGTGAATCCACATGTACCTAGATGCCATTGCCAGAAAAACTGTTAAATGGCTAATTTAATAGTTGGCTAAAATTCTGTTTTAAATATAGCTCCCCATTGCTTCCCAACTTTCCTTCCCCTCTCTACATGTTAGAGTGAAAATATCACTATCCTGAGAATCATGAGCTATGTAGCCTAGTTTGAGTTCACTAGATGTGTTTACTTTGCATTGTTCATTTATTCTTCATTCATTCATTCAGCCAATGTTTATTGACCTCTTGAGTATCAGGTCCTGTACTGACCGCAGGAGATAGAGCAGTATACCTCTAACGTGCCTTCCCATCTAGCAGGGGTCTCTTAAATTCTCCAGCCTCAGCTCCTTCATCTGTAAGAAGAGGGAAATGAGTGCAGTGCTCTCTACAGCATCTTCCAGCCGTAATGTTCTCAGTGGCGATTCTCTCTGAAGATTTTCATTCTTTATTCTTCTCTGAAGACATACATAATCTTGCTGAGTCTTTCCCTCTTCATTAAATTATGAAATGTTGACTCTGTATAAATGTATATATAGTTATATACATGAACATATATATAAACCCATACATCTGTATATAGCCTATAACCTATTTTCTTAATAGAATTCCTCCCTTCAGTTTATGTATTTCACATTTTTTGAGGGTTATTGAGGGAAGTCACTATGCTATTTATGGAGGCAGATGCAGATAGGTGTATTAAATAGTCCCTATCTTCTAAGTAAGTATAACATAATAGACGAGACAATATAAATATACAATAAATATGTTCCTTTAGAAGAAATCCCTTTCCATTAGTGGGATCAGAGGAGGCTTCTTCCAAGCAGTGAAGCTAAAGTGAGCTTGGAGGAAAGGATAAGATATTGATAAGCAAAATTTTTTAAAAAGGGATCATCCAGGGAATAGGATGGGCAGAAGAAAAGAATAAGAAAGCATAGAGTCTCTGAAAAAATACTGGCTATGGTGGACATTCATATGTGGGATATGAGAGTTGAGACAAGTAGAGGAGATTGCAGCCAGCTGTGAATTACAGCACCAATTCAGGTGCTGGGATTTTATGCTCTAGGCTAGCACATCCCAGTAGAGTATAATACAAGCCACAAATGCAAACCACATATGTAATTTACAGTTTTAGAGGCCTCATTAGAAAAGGTAAAAAGAAACAGGGGAAATTAATTTAGTGATATGTTTTCTTTACCCAGTATAGGCATCTCAACATAAAATCAATATATTTGACATTCTTTTTTTCATACTATGTCTTTGAAATCCAATGAACATTTAACACTTTTGGTACATCTCAAGCTGTGCTCATGGCTAGGGGCTAGTGACTACCATATTAGACCATTCAGTTCTAGGCTATGGAAAGTTATTGCAGGGGTCTTGGAGAGTGGTTTAGTAAAAGCAATTTTTAGGCAGCTGAATGAGGCTTTTGTATGTAGATGAGTATCAGATTGTGAGGATGTTGAAATCATCTGGTTTTGAAGTAATTGCTTTGGAACTGTCAACTTATAGGTTATAAAAACTTGGGAGAAACATTGAGGCTACACAATCCAGTTGAAGAGAAAGTAGTGAGCAATATGCTGACTCATTAAAAAAAATAGAACTATTCTTTTGCACCTGATTATTTTGTTTATCTCACTGGGCCTGAGTCACATTAGGTTCACTCAATTTCACAAACAAGGATCAAACATCTAATGAGTCACATTAGGTTCACTCAATTCCACAAACAAGGACCAAACATCTAACTGTGCCAGGCTTTGGGGATTCGTAGACATACAGGCCATTGTTCTTAATGTCAGTAACTTAATGTCAAGGCCATTACACAACAGAGGGTGAAAGCTATTTTTGAAGGCTTTGGAAACACAAAATAGGAACTATCCAATTCTGCCTGGAAGAATCAAGAAACAATTGGGGCAAGTGACATCTGAGCTGAATATTGAACGATAACTACAATTTCTACAGGTGGAAATGGAGGAATGGGCCTCATGCAGGGAAGGAAGAACATGCTGGAAGTTAGGAAAGCATCTGGCATGTCTGGGAAACAATGAATATTTTTCCAATTTAGGGTCTGTGTGGACATATCAGAAATGAAGTTAGAAAGGCAATTAAGGGTGAATTGGAGGAAGAGGGAGGTCAACACCTAGTGAAATGCAAAGTGGCTTCAGAGACCTAGAACCTCATCAAGGAGAGAGGGCACTTCCAGAGCCCACAGGTGAGCACTGGGGAACATGACTTTTACCTGAGAAAATACAGAGAGGAGTCAGCTTCTGTGAGAGTAATGTGAAGATAATGGCTTACAGATTATAACCTGGAATACCGACTTGGTGTCAGCTATAATGATCTGCCTTTTCACTGAAAAGTATTTGACATTTCACTAAATTGACCTCTGCCTGCCAATAGCAAACTCAATTGCATTATCTTCTCTGTTCAGAGTTTAAGTATATAAGCCATTATAGTCATAGGCACAATGTATCTCTTGAAGGTGAGCTTTTGTCGTTTGGGATCCTGTGTTCCCCGAACGAAAAGCTTCAGGGAAAAAAATCACTAGTTTTCTTTTCTTAAAGCTACAGGTGATGGAGAAATATGCCGTGCCTACAATAGTTTTCTATTGCTGCATAACAAATGGAAACTTAACATTCATTAGCACATAGTTCTTTAGGTCAGAAGTCCAAGTAGGATCAACTGGATTCTCTGCTGAGCGTCTCACAAAGCTGAAATCAAGCTATCAGTTGGATTATGCTCTTGCCAAGAGATTCCAGGGAATAATCTGTTTCTAAGTTTATTCTTACGGTTGGCAGAATCCAGTTCCTTGTGGTTGTAGGAATGAGGTCCCGGTTTTCTTTTTCTTTTCTTTTGTTTTTTTTTTTTTTTTTGAAACGGAGTTTCACTCTTGTTAACCAGGCTGGAGTGCAATGGTGCGATCTCGGCTCACCGCAACCTCCGTCTCCCGTCTCCTGGGTTCAAGCAATTCTCCTGCCTCAGCCTCCCGAGTAGCTGGGACTACAGACATGCACCACCATGCGCAGCTAATTTTTGTATTTTTAGTAGAGACGGTGTTTCACCATGTTGACCAGGATGGTCTCGATCTCTTGGAGGTCCCAGTTTTCTTGCAGGCTACAGGTTGCAACTCCTAGAGGCTCCTTTCCAAATTCTTGGGTCTTCAAACTCAAAGCACTATGTCAATCCTTCTCTTGCCTCTAATCGTTCCTTCTGCTATTTGCTAGAGAAAATACTCTGCTGTTAAAGGGATTATCTGATTAAATTAGACCCACCTGAATGATCTCTCTATCTTAAGTTCAACTGATTAGTAACATTAATTACAATCTGCAAAATCTTTTGCCTTGTAATGTATCGCATAGTAGTAACACCAGACAAAGGTTATGGGAGCCATGTACAATTCCACACTCCCTTTAATAGCATGTCAGAGTACATTTCAAATAGAACCATTTGATTTTTCCCTGTAAACTGAAAGAAGCTTTTGTTGCTAAAAAATGAAACAAAAACAAAACAAAATATTTGAATATCCATAAAAGGACAGATACAGATTTTTTTCTAAGTGTCTTATTAAATGGGGGAGGGAGTCAATACATTTATATGAGTTTAAGAGAAAATGAATAAAATAAAAGCAATTTTTATTTCTGACAGTATGGTAGAATAGGTCCCCTATATCATCTATATCACCCTCACTGTTGAAATAACATATATGGTGAAATAATTAAAATATATGTCTATATCTGTAAATATAAAACTATATGAGGCTGCTTAAAAGTAAGGAGTCAACAGATCCCCAAAATAAAATAAAATCAGGAAACCTGATTGGTAAAGCAAGTTCCCAAGTGGGGATTGCTGTGAGAATTTTTGCTAAAACCAAGAATTCTTTGACTTCCATTTTGATGGTTGTATGGGACCAGCTGTGAGATACAGCCTAGGTCTTGGTCAGTGCAGGGAATCTAACATGAGGCATTCATAAAAACAGTTTTCTAGAGAGCTATACTGTCAAGGTAAGAATGAATTAGCAGCAAACCCTGGTATTTCACAAGCAAATTGATTTTGGCATAGCATAAGAGGATAGAATTTTTTGAGGATTCATAATCCCAAATTGATCTTTGCTTGAGTTTGGGTTCTGATTCATACCACATGTATGGTCCATAAAACTTCAAGCATGATCCCAGAAGTCCATATCCTCAGGTGACTAGCAGAAAAAAAAATGTTTAACTTCTTTGAAAGAACTCAACTTGAGCCCAGGTTTCAAGATACCACAATTAAAGTTCCTTATAAAATGAGCAGTCAAGAGTGAAGAATCACAAAACAATAAAACAAGTGAGGCACTGTGAGTAAAACAACAGACCACAAAATCCTCATATAATAGAATTTTTTGACATGGAATATAAAACAGTTATGTTTAAAGAAATTTTCTAAGAGTTTGAAAATATGCTGAAGTTTGCTGCTGACACTGGAGCCACTCCAATTGCTGGCCACTTCACTTCTGGAACCTTCACTAACCAGATGCAGGCAGCCTTCTGGGAGCCATGGCTTCTTGTGGCTACTGACCCCAGAGCTGACCACAGCCTCTCACAGAAGCATCTTGTATTAACCTACCTACCATTGCTCTGTGTAACAAAGATTGCCCTCTGCACTATGTGGATATTGCCATTCCCATGCAACAACATGAGAGCTCACTCAGTGGGTTTGATGTGGTGGATGCTGGTTCAGGAAGTTCTGCGCATGCGTGACACCATTTCCCATGAACACAGATAGAAGGTCATGCCTGATATCTAAGTGATCCTGAAGAGATAGAAAAAGAAGAGCAGGCTGCTGCTGAAAAGGATGTGACCAAGGAGGAATTTCAGGGTGAATGTACTGCTCCGGCCCCTGAGTTCACTGCTACTCAGCCTGAGGTTGCAGACTGGTCTGAAGTCGTGCTAGTGCCCTCTGTGACTATTCAACAGTTCCCCACTGGAGACTGGAGAGCTCAGCCTACCATGGAAGACTGGTCTGCAGCTCCCACTGCTTAGGCTACTGAACGGGTAGGAGCAACCAATTAATGGTCTTAAGCTGTTCTTGCACAGGCTCTTAAGTAACATGGAAATAAGGTTGATGGAAAATAAACATCAGTTTCTAAAAGGAAAGAACGAAAGAAAATATGAGAAGGGAACTTAAGACCATAAAAAAAGACCAAGTGTTTGTATAGTATTAGATTCTGCAAAGTAATATATAATAATTAAAACTTATAATGCAATTGATAATACCATTCAACATATTAGATATAATGAAGATAGTGAACTGAAAGATCAATCCTAAGAAGCAAACTAGAATTCAGTCCAGAGAGATGAAAGAAAGAAAACGTGAAACATAGGTCATTATAGAGGCTAGCGTAAGAAGGTTTAGCATACATCTAATCAGTTTCAGGAGGAGATAATTGAGATAATGGAGAAGAGGAATATTCAATTAAGTGATAAGAATTTCCCCAAATTGGTGGAGTTTAGTGGCTCACGCCTGTAATCCCAGCACTTTGGGAGGCCAAGGCAGGCAGATAACTAGGTCAGGAGTTCAAGACCAGCCTGACCGACATGGTGAAATCCTGTCTCTACTAAATATACAAAAATTAGCCAGACGCGGTGACGCACATCTGTAATCCCAGCTACTCAGGAAGCTGACGCAGGAGAATCGCTTGAACCCAGAGGTTGCAGAGAGCAGAGATCGCACTACTGCACTGCAGCCTAGACGACAGACCCAGACTCTATCTCAAAAAAAAAAAAAAAAAAGAATTTCCCCAAATTGCTAAAAGATACCAATCCTAAGACTGGGAAACCTAGTGGGTCCCAAACAAGATTAATGAAAAGATTTTCACACCAAGACATATTAAAGAAAAGCTACAGAGCACCAAAGTAAAAGAGAAGATCTTAAAAGTGGAAAGAGTGAAAAGAGAGATTTCTAAGTCCCAATAGTTAGCCTGATTATAAACTGCCTTTTTGAGAAGTAAATCTTCTGCCACCCAGAGCTGTCTCCTTAATGACCTGGAGCTGTCTCTTTGACCTCAAAGGAGGACGTGTGAGTTCCCTATCCATCCCCAACCCTCACTACCTCAGCTTCCACTCTGTCTCCTGTCTTCTTACCTCCTTCTTGTTCTTTTGCCTTCCAGGCTCCCTGGGAGGGTAAGGGACTAATTTCCATGGATGCCTTACCCAACTTGCAAAACTACTTTTCCTGTCCTGGAGATAGGAAGTTTGCTTCTTCTCCATGTAAATGCCAATTAATAAACCAGATGGCCTGATTACATTGACCAAGTCTCTTCTTCTTTTCTGTAATTTTCCACTTCCCTGATTCTGTTGGACCTGCCACTAGTTTCTCCCTCCCTGTTTCATCAATCTCTCTTTAAACCACCATCACACCTACACAACTGGAGTTGAGCTCAGTTTTATACTGAAGTCTCTCTCCACTACTGCAGTAGTATTACAGACTAGAACCTGTCTTTACCACCTCTGACTAGTGTCTGGCTTTGTTTTTCTTTAATACCACTCAATAAATGTGAACCTTATTCTGACATCTCAACACATTTCCCTGGTTCCAGTGAAGGTGTTTTGCCTCCTGGATGCTGACACTTTACAAGTTTCTGTCTTATTTATAGTTTGGAGGTGATTACTAACCTAAGAGGTCTTTACCAAACACTAAATGTAACGTATATTGCCGAGTCACAATGAGGAAACTGAGGCCAGTATACAGAAATGAGAAATTGAATTTATTCAGCTCCCGTGCGAGGTTCTATGGTCTGGGATGGGGCCAGAGAAGTCACACTTAACTTCTCAGGGCAGGGGTTTTTATAGGGGTTAGAGACGATTGATTGGATATTGGGAAAACAAAGCATAAGCAATTTCATTAGTTTTAGGGAGACAGAGCTGGGACAGGGTGAGCCGCTATAGGTAGGGAGGTGGCACTTATTGAGAGGTGGGCTGGCCAAGGATGTATGGGGTGGGCTGCCATTGGGTAAGGCTTGGTGGGATTTCTTAAATTTTTACGGGTTCGAATGTATAGTTTAGTGCTGAGACTGCATAGTTTAGTGCTGAGGTTCAAATGCATAGCTTGGTGCTGAGAGTGCATAGTCTAGTGCTGGCTGAATATAGACCTGGGAGCAGAATGCAGAAGTGGGTGAGGGGAGCCCACATGGAGAAGCCAGATGCTGAGTAATGTGTCCTGACTGCTAAACTGTTATCAGGCATAGAGAGGGGTGTTCATCCGGCTCCCAGCAAGGCTATTTACCTTACACTAAACATCTTAAAATCCAGTTAAGAAAAAGAAAGTAAGACTAATTTTTGGAGGAGAAAATTTTAGTAACTTATTCTTTTAAACCTGGCTTCAACTCACTACAGCTGAAGGATCTTTCAAGAATTAATTCGCCGGGCGCGGTAGCTCAAGCCTGTAATCCCAGCACTTTGGGAGGCCGAGGCGGGTGGATCACGAGGTCGGCAGATCGAGACCATCCTGGTCAACATGGTGAAACCCCGTCTCTACTAAAAATTACTAAAAATTAGCTGGGCACAGTGGCGCGTGCCTATAATCTCAGCTACTCAGGAGGCTGAGGCAGGAGAATTGCCTGAACCCAGGGGGCGGAGGTTGCGGTGAGCCGAGATCGCGCCATTGCACTCCAGCCTGGGTAACAAGAGCGAAACTCCGTCTCAAAAAAAAAAAGAATTAATTCATCTTAGTGAAGAAAACAGCTCAAAGAAAGAAGTCCTACATATTTTTGCCTTGGGGAATGAGAAGAAATTAAGGAAAATATTTCTGCATTTGGTTTGAAATGTCACAATTTTTGTTTGCTGGATGTAAGGAAATTCTACTTCTGGCAAGGGAAAAAGAAAGAGCTGAGATGCAAGAAGGAATAGGGAGACAGAAATTAGATTAGTGGTTGCCAACGACTGGGAGGGAAAGATGGAGAAATGGGGTAGACTGCTAAAGGGTACAGAGTTTTTGGGAGGGTCATGAAAATGTAAATGTAAAGTTGATTATGGTGATGATTGCACAATACTGTGAATATGTTAAAATCTAAGTACACTTTTAAATGGGTGAGTTGCATGTGAATTATCTCTCAATAAAGCTGAGACCAACATAAAAGGAATAGTAACTGACAGTAATGAAAAATGTAGATAAATCTAAAACAAATATTGTCTAAAACAGCAATAAAAATAATGTCTCATATAGGGGAATTTGGAGAATCAGTCTAGAATGAAATTTCTGATTAAGGTACATATTAGTGAGGAGGAGATACTGGAGTTGGTGTGCTAATTCTACCAGTGTCATAATGATTAATCTCAGAAATTATTCATGCAACTAGTTTATTTTCTCTTTTGCTACCCTTGATGAATCTATAATAATCCTTCTCATCCTAGCATGATATTTTTATGAGAGGAGCCATTGATCCATCCAGAGAGAGTAAGACTATTAACACTTGTTCATTTCAAATTATTTGTCACCTCTTTCATTTCTTCCACATTCAGTACTTTAACAAAAATTACTTCAGCTCTCTTTTAAAATCTATTTAGGCATAACTTGTTTTACTGTACTTTATTCTGCTTCACAGATACTGCTTTTCTTTTTTTTAATTGAAGGTGTGTTGCAACCCTGCATTGAGCAAGTCTACCAGCACCATTTATCCAAAGGCATACATGCACTCATTTCATGCCTCTGTGCCACATTTTGGTAATTCTCTCAGTATTTTAAACTTTTTTATTATTTTATCTGTTATGGTGATCTGTGATCAGTGATCTTTGATGTTACTGCTGTTATTGTTTTGGGTGCCACAAACTACACCCATATAAGACACAACAATATTGAAATTGAACCAGTTAATAGTCTTACAATGGCCTCTAAGTGTTCAAGTTAGAGTTACACATCTCTCACTTTATTTTTTATTACTTTTGTTGTAATTTTTATTTTTATTTTAGCTTTGGGGTACATGTACAAGTTGTTACCTGGGTATATTGTACTCTAAGGTCTAGGGTACAAATGGTCCCATCACCCAGGAACTGAGCATAATATCTGATATTAGTTTTTCAGCCCTTCCCCTTATCTCCCTCCTCCCTCTTGTAGTCTGCAGTGTCTATTGTTCCTATGTTATGTCCATGGGTGCTCATTGTTTAGCTCCCACTTATGAGAACAGGAAGTATTTTGTTTTCTATTCCTACATTAAGGCACTTAGGATGATGGCCTCAAGCTACACCCACATTACTGCAAAGAACATGATTTCATTTTTTATGGCTGCATACTATTCCATATTGTATATGTAACACATTTTCTTTATCCAGTCCACTACTGATGGGCAGGTTAATTCCATGTCTTTGCTATTGTGAGTAGTGCTGCAATAAATATATGAGTACATATTTATTTTCATAGAACAATTTAATTTCTTTTGGATGTATACCCAGTAATAGGACTGCTGGGTCAAATGGTAGTTCTGTTTTATGTTCTGTGATGAGTCTCACTTTAAATGAAAAGCATTTTAAAGATATGTGTAAATATCACATCTGTTTACAACATTGTTTACTGAACATGTTTAAGCTCACTGTTGAGACCTACTGCTCAAAAAAAATGCTCCTTACAAAAGATTACTATTCATTGACACTGCACCTAATCACCCAAGAGTCCTGTTGGAGATGTACGAGATTAATGTCGCTTTCATGCCTTCTATTACAATATCCATTCTACAGTATATGGATCAAGGAGTAATTTCAACTTTCAAGTTCTATTATTTAAGAAATAGATTTCATAAGGCTATAGCTGCCATTGTGATTCCTCTCATAGATTTGGGCAAAGCAAATTGAAACCTGGAAAGGATTCACCATTCTAGCTGCTATTAAGAACTCCTGTGATTCATGAAAGGTGGCCAACATATCAACCTTAACAGGTATTTGGCAGATGTTAATATCAACCCTCATGAATGACTTTGGGGAGTTCAAGACTTCAGTGGAGGAAGTAACTGCAGATGTGGTAGAAATAGCAAGAGAACTAGTGGAACCTGAAGATGTGACTGAATTGCTACAGTCTCATGATCAAACTTGAAAGGATGAGGAGTTGCTTCTTTTGGTTGAGCAAAGAAAATGGTTTCTTGAAATGGAATTTACTCCTGGTGAAGATGCTGTGAACATCGCTGAGATGACAACAGTGGATTTAGAATATTACATAAACTTCATTAATAAAGCAGAGACACATTTTGAGAGGAGGACTGACTCCAATTTTGAAAGAAATTCTGCGGTGGGTAAAATGCTGTCAAAAAATATTGCACGCTAGGCCAGGTGCAGTGGCCCATGCCTGTAATCCCAGCATTTTGGGAGGCCAAAGCAGGTGGATCACGAGATCAAGAGATTGAGACCATCTGGCCAACATAGTGAAACCCGTCTCTACTAAAATACAAAAATTAGCTGGGTGTGGTGGCATGTGCCTGTAGTCCCAGCTACTCAGAGGCTGAGGCAGGAGAATTGCTTGAACCAGGAAGGCGGAGGTTTCAGTGACACTGCACTCCAGCCTGGCGCCTGGTGACAAAGACTCTGTCTCCAATATATATATGTATACACGTATATACGTATATACGTATATATGTATATATATATATATATATATATATACACATACGTATGTGTATATACGTATAATACGTATGTATATATACGTACATATATATATATAGCACACTACAGAAAGCTCTTTTATGAAAAGAAGGATCAATCCATGTGGCATATCATTGTTTTCTTAATTTTAGAAATTGCCACAGCTACCCCAACTTTGATCAACCACCACTCTGGTCAGCAGCCATCAACATCAAGGCAAGACCCTCCACCAACAAAAAGATTATAACTCACTGAAGGCTCAGCTGATCTTAGGCATGTTTTTAGCAATAAAATATTTTTAAATTACGGTATGTACATTTTTTAAACATAATTCTCTTGCACACTTAGTAGGTTACAATATAACATAAATGTAACTTTATATGCTTGGGAAACCAAATGATTTGGGAGACTCACTTTACTGCTTTATCGTGGTGGTCTGTAACCAAATCCACATCTCCAAGGTATGCCTGTACTGCTCAAGGATTAGATTTGCACCAAAGAATGTATATCCAGTCCTAGAACGAAGTAATGACAAATCTTTATAGAAAAAGGATGAATATACCTAGCACAAACACTGAAGGTAAATACAGCTCGACTGTATTTTGAACTCTGCCAGTTATTAACTAGGTAGCCCTGGGCACCACATCTTAATGATGTCTTGGCTTCCTCATCTAGAGAAGGGAGAATAAAATAGTCTTGTGTCCCTTATATTTTTGTTGTAAAAGTCCAATAAAATGTTTAAACTAGTACTTTAAAAACTGAAAAGTGCTATACAAATGGAGAGAAGTATTTTGAAAACTGTGTGTTTATGTTTATTAAGTGGACAGTAGGTTATCTGTCTCTGAAGCTTTCAGGAGGTTGTACTTTTATACAAATTTGCTAAAATTTTATATTAAACATGTTAAATTTCTGGATCTAACTTGGTAATTTGAATATGATACATTCAGATTTCTGCACAGTCTGCTAATAATTTAATTCTTCACAGAAAACATTTAATGTTAAAAATCAGCATACATCATCAGTCATTACAAATGAATTATATAGCATAGTATTATGGAAATTAAAAAGGAGAAAAAAGTCACTGCAGAGAGACGATGATAAAAACTACAATGAAATGAAGCTTGATGATTAAAAAAACCATCATACTTCTAATATATTTATGGCATTAAAAACCATTTATATATATATATATATATATATTTGCATTATTTATTTGGTCTTCATTAAAAACAAAAACAAAACTTGAGGTAAATAAAATTTAAAAGTTGGCTTTCTGTCTGGTAGTGAATACAACCCTTGATTTAAAAATAGATACTTCTAACTATTAATGGATATGACAAGTGGAACTAATATTACTATCAACTGAGGTTTGCTACATGGAGCAGAGGGAAGAGCTTCATCCAGTTTACTGGAACTCTTTAACTGCAGGAGCCTAAATCACTAGAATGATGTTTGGACCATGTATATTAATTTAATTAACTATATAATTGTTACCTCTCCAAGTCACACTTTTCTATATAAATGCAAGATTAAAGAAGGAAAGATTCTGCTTCTGAACTTACTAGTAGGTCAAATTTACTAAACTAACAACTGTTTAATGCAGTGAGAAGAAATTTTGGGGAGGAGTGGATAAACATTAGTTTATCCCTTCTATAAACATTAGTTACCTATACCAGTGAGATACTGGGATTAAGAGTAATTGGGATTCCAGGCCCAAACAAAATTCAGTTCTCGTATTTTTTCTTAAGACATTATTCTATTAAATGAGACCCCTGAACAGAAGCAGAATTAACTGGCTCCTTTTAAGTTTGGTAATTACAAATGCAAAATGAGTATCCTCCTGCAGACAGAGGGCCAGAGGACTACTCAAGCTAGTGCAATAATGGGAGCTGTGATAAATAATGTATGCCTGATATGGAAAGCTGAATGGAGGGAAGAAATAGAGAATCCATATGAAAATTTGGAATCTGCTCAAAGCTACCCCCGCCATAACTCCAGGGAGGATAAGCACAGAGCACTATTCAACTCTGCAGTTCTGTATAATTTATCAAGCTTTTTCATTTCTAACATTGACCCTTCATGGTTAACTGAAGAAACAAAGGGCTGAACATCTTCCTTAGCCATTTGATTGAGCAATTATGAGCATCCTGACTAATATACTTTCTGCTTAATCTACTAACAAATGGTGTCCATTTTCTCTTAATCTCTACCCCCTCTCCACATTTGACTCGACACATGCACAACACCACTTTCTGTGCCCTGTTCCTGTGCCCCTCTTCATTTGTTTCTTCTCATTACAGCTCTCTTATGTGATCATTATAATAGAAGGAAAAGGAATCCTTTATGACAATTTTCCTCAGCTGCCCTTGGTTAATTTTTTCAAAATGTGATTTCTATGGGCTCCCTGACAGCAGGGCAAATTGAAAGCTCATCAGTAGAATCTTTCTTAAGTATCAGTATCTTTTCGAAGAAATTCTATGTCTTAGGACAAGAGGATTGTTTCTCCTAGTAATAGGCAGTCTGATGTGGTGCAGCCATCTTTAAAGAGGTCAGAACTGTTTAAAACTGGGGGCTATTAAGACATTAAATATTAAAATTTACCTCAGGCACTAATTTCCCCCCACAATGTAGTTGTCTTTACTTCCTTATACATTAATCTCTCATTTTAAGAAAATTCATTTTGTTCCCTAGAATAAGAGAGTTTTAGGCTCAGAGGGATTGCTGACCTCATCCCTTCTCAGGCCTTTGTTTCTAGGATGAAGAAACAGAAAATCAGGGGGTTAGGTGGTTTACACAAAGTCACAGAGCAGCAGGGGAACATAGTTTGAGCTTCCTGTTTTGTTTTTACCTTGAAGGGAACATGAAATGGAGACATAATTTCCTGCCCCACAGAAGGAGCAGATGTTCTCAAGTTTCTGCATTTTCTTACCTATTTGATAGATACTGTCCTCTTCACCTCACAGGATCTCCCCCACTAATCTATTGTGATGAAACCCTTTCTTCTGGAGGCGTGTGTGTGTGTGTATCTCACAGCACTAGCTTGTGTGGCACATACTCTGCTATGGTTATTGTGCTTAGAACTCTAAGGCTTTGTGGAGAGCTACCATGTTCTCGAAGGCAGACACCATGTTCAGTGTTAGGTACCCAAGGAGGAGATGAGCCTCACGGAAAACCACAGAACTGAGAGGGAGAAATAAAAGAGAGAGAAAATCCCAGCTCTGTAAAAATATGTGAAGGGTCATGTTCCTGTATGATGGGGTTAAGACAGTGTCTGTCTCTTAAAGCTCAGTGTCTGAAGAAGAAAGGAGGTGCCACTGTGAAAGAGCCATAGCCCCCACACAAGTAATCTATTCTCAGAGACCGAAATCTCTGGCTGCAGAATCAGGTACATAATTTGTGGGGCCCAGGGCAAAATGAAAATGCAGAGAATTCTAAGACAGTGATAACAGAACATTAAATCAAACATAAGGCCTTTCTGAGTAGACAGCCCCATGTAAATGTACAGGGTCCAGCTCGTGTCTCACCACAAGTAGCTACTTTAGTAATGTCTGGTCTAAACATACCCAGTGAAGAAAAGAGTCCTTTTGAAGGAAGAGTTGTGCTTTTTGGAGAGTAGTTTGATTGTAGCTACTTGGGTAGGAGGCAAGGACTCTTCAAGGTGGATTTTAGAGCTGGGAGGTGAGATTCTGAAGTGCAGCAGAGCCTGCCTTTGTAGGGATTCTTACTTCACTGGCAATCTAAGAGAATCTGAGGCTGCAGCCACACCACCCTGAATGTGCCTGAACTCGCCCAAAAGGATCTAAGATCTGTGTTCACCAGATGATGCAGTTTCTTTAGACGTATATTAAGAGTTGAACACTAGAAAACTACAAAAGTAATGAGGTAGAATCTGTGTCTCTTGTCCATATTATTTCTGGCATCTGCGGTTACTGATGCATGGTAGGTCCTCAGTTAACTATTTGTTGATGACTGGCAATAGGTGGTTATCTTAGGGTTGAAATTTGGTGGAGTACTTCTGGCTCTGAAAGGAAGATCAGAGATTCCGAGAAGAAAGGTGCCTCTGTTAATTAAAAGAAAAAAGTTTGAAGTATGTTAAATATGCTAATTTTAATACTGCAATTTAAGAAAATGTTAGCATGCCTAAGAAGGGGAAACGTTTAGTATCATTTTGCATACACGCTAATTATATGTTATTTTATAGATTTGTTAAATATTATACAATTTCCTAAGATGTTTAGCTATACTTTTGCTAGCAATGTTACTTAAGAATAATATCTTGGCAGTCTTTTCTTTTTAGGTTCTTTTATTTAAAGAACATAGTCAGTGGCAGGGTATACGGAGTAGCAAAAAAGCTGAGAAGAAAGACTTAAAAAAGAAAAGGATCATAGTGGTCTCAGAAATGAAAACAGGCCTCTGGAAAAAGGCAGAGTGGAGAGGGAGGCCCCCCTTTTTTATGAGTACTTAGCACCATACTGCACATTTGATGGGAACTTGGGAAATACTTGATTATTGAATGTGCAAAAGAAAAATGAATGGGGCATAATCAGTGGTGTCCCGGTAAATACTTAACAACTAGTTTTTGGAAAGGGGGGTGTGGTTTCAGTGTTTGTCTATTTCTATTGCATAAATCCTTCATGGCCAATTTTAAGCTACCAACATGAATGGATATATTCAATATGAAATTTTAAGCTACCAAGATAAATTTACCAAATGTGAAATTGGGAAGACATGTGTAGTATCCTATTGTACAGATGCAGCAGACTTAACCTTAAGACCATACATAATAGTAAAATGGAGTAAGATAATTAAGAAACAAGGAGTTTTTCAAATTTATTACCTTTGCTTTTGTCTATTTAATTATAAATTTATATAATAAAATTTTAATTTTCAATAATGACTTTAACAACTGGCTTGCAAAGTAGGAGCCAGCTATAGCATGCCAGTGGATGGGCATCACCACATGCCTCTACCATTTGTGTTAAAATATAGAAAGAGCTTTTTCAATTTTTTTTCTTTCTTTAAAGGAATTGAGAAAAGTATAACAGGAAACAGGACAAGAATCTCCCGAGAGTATTTTTTTTCACCACTTTGCCAAAGGTTTTTTTTTTTAAAAAACACTCAACTCAGAATTTGCAGGTTGAAAGTTTAGACAAAGATGAAGGCTACATCTGTTTCTACCAATAAAATCTGCAATATTTTCAACTTTACGTGAACTTCATAGAGAGGCAGAGTGGTGCAATGTGGAAAGCCCTATTATAATTATTCCCAACCCCAGACTAAGTAGTGTGAAGCTTTGAGCAGGTCACTTCACCTCCCTAGGCTGTGAGACAAGAATGCCCACTGTCCCACTTTTATCACAGGGCAATGTGTGGGTGTCAGGTGGGGGCTTCTAATGTGCTACAGTGTTGAGATCTGCCACTTATTTTTAATGGTTCCATAAAAGTAATATGTGCTTCTGTAGAAACAGATAAATATGGCAAAACATTAACAATCAGTGAATCTAGGCAAAGGATATATGAGTATTCAATTTTTTCTCAAAATAAAAGGTAGAAAAACTAAGGTCACTTATACCCAGACAGCACTTGGCAAACCTGCTAAGTAGTATACAAAGATGAAGGAGTAGTGACAAAAGAGATGGTCATAATCTTAGGATATTCAAAGTTTATTTCACCTGATTGGATTATTCAGCAATCATTTACTGAGTATCAGTTACCATAAATGCTGGAGAAATTCAATACACAATACATACTTCTTAATCTCACAGAATTTAATCTAGTTAGAGTTACATGCAAGTAAACAGACAATTACAATATGGCTTAAATAGAAGTAAGTAGAGAGTGCTGTGGTGCATACAGGGAGGAACATCTAAACCAGCCCTAAGTGATCAAGAAAGACTTTTCCAAGGAACCCAAGAAGAGAACCTAAGATCTAAAACATAGGAATTAAACCAAGGCCTGGGAAGGAAAGGAAGCATCCACTGACATGTCTAACATACTATGAGCCAAGCAACACCTGCCCATTTACTCCTCACAGCAGTGCTGTGGGGCAGATTATTGGTATCCTATTCAACAGATCTGATAAATGGAGCACAGAGTGGGTGTTTTCAAGCAATGGAAATCTTATGAAGAAAGACTCTGAAGCAAAACTGACCATGGCTTATTCAAAAGAACTGCAAGTTGTTCTGTGTATTGCAGTTTGTATATGTAGGCCTTGGGTGGGGTATGTGGAATTACAGTGGAAAGAAATAAAGGGTCTTGTGGATGATAGGCATGCATTAAAGGGTATTAAGCCTGGAGATGATCCACTGGGAAAGACTACTCTGGCATCACTATGGAGAATAAATTGAGGCAGGAACAAAACTAATAGTGGGAAGACCACTTGGGAACTCATACGTAGTCTAAAAGAGACAGTGGCCCGAACCAGGGCAGTCACTAGTGATGGCAGCAATTGGGTGGATTCTAACAGTACTGGAGGTAGATTCTTACTGGCTGATTGGACATGGGGATAGGGTGGAGCCAGGAATGACAGCTTCCAAGGTTTTTGGCATGGGTAAGGAGCAGATGGGGAGCCATTTACTGAGATATTGAGAGGAAGTGTTGTGGGAAGAGGTGGGTAGGGATTGGGTGATAATGACAGGGCAAAAGACAGATTTAATCAAGATCTTACGAACACCAGCACTTAAGAATCTGAGTCTGTGACAAGTGGCAGCCAATCCCAATGGTATTTTGACCATTTGCTATAAATCTTTCTAAGAGAAAGTTCTTGAGTTATGGGGAGAAAAAGTGGGATATCCATGATTCTGGTCAGTTTAAATTATAAGTGGCTTAGTGAATATGACAAACCCTTAGCAAATTATGAAAATATTAATTTTCATTATAATTGCTACTATCATTACTTATTAGTATTTTCTCTCTTCTTTCATCGGGTTCAAACCACCTAAATGGTCTCTTTTACCTGCCCTTTTATGGAAATATTTTTCCTCTTCATTTTTTTTTTTAATCTCCCCATCCTCTAACTCAAAGTTCAATGTCAGGTAATTTGGGTGGAGTTAAGTGGTTTTTGTCTGTTCTCAATTAATAAACAAATATTTATTAAGAATCTCCCAGAAGCTAAACTATGAAGACACAAAGCATAAAAGTGATAGAATGGACTTTGGGGACTGGGTTGGGGAAAGTTGGGAGAGGAGTGAGGGATAAAAGACTACATGTTGGGTGCAGTGTGCCCTGCTCGGGTGACAAATGCATTAAAATCTCAGAAATCACTACTAGAGGACTTATCCATATAACAAGACATGATATAACCACCTGTACCCCCAGAACTATTGAAATTATTTTTTAAAAATCTCCCATGTAAGTGTAAATCACCACTGGATGACTTATCCATATAACAAGATAACATATAAACACCTGAAATTAGTGAAAACTATTGAAATTGGTTTTTTAAAGTTTCCCATGTAAGTATGCAAAGTTCTATGACTGGTACTGTAATCATGGGATCATGTTCTTTGGATCAGATAATTATGAATTTAAATCTTCTGTCTGCATTTACCACCCACAGCCCTTGGGTAAAAAAATCTGCTCATGTCTCTGCTCAGTTTCCTTTAAAAAAAAAAGATAATATTACAGAGGTCCGTGGTATCATATGAGTTAGTAAATATAAAAGAAAGTAACACAGAGCTTAGTGTTCAATAAATGTAGTGCCTGTCCACCTCATAAGGCTGTTGCCCAGGATAAATGAGCTAATACTCAAAAGAGGGTTATGATTTCCTTGGAATAATTCTGCTATATAAGTTCAGTCATTTTTAATGAACTTTGCTGCTATTGTTCCTCTTATTATTTTTACTGGTACCAAGGGTTTGTGGTAACCGTGTCTACAATCCTTTGAACAGCACTTGAACACATCTTTATTATTATTATTTTTGAATCTCCTGATTTCTTTGTTTCATCTGGGGAATCATTTCTTTCTTTGCTTAGTGCTGCTTTAGAGAAACAGCACGATGTCTCTACAGTTTGTCGTTTCTGGCCACATACTATATTATTTAGATACTCTGCTTTGTTCAGCCAAGATACCGTGTCTGTTAAAGCTTTACGAGTCTGAAGAAACTAATTGTGCTGCTCTTGGCACAATGAAAGACACTGAGAGATTAAGAACTGGAGATGGTGGAGGGCTTTAATGTCACTGTAGGTCTTCAACCATTTTTTATATAAAAAGCAATGATAAACATCAAAAAAAAACTTTAGTTTTATATAAATTTCCCGTTACCAGTATAACTGCTTTGATGAAAGATTATTAAAATGTTTAAAGCTGGCGTAGCTAAAGGGACGGGATTTGGGGGTTGGTGAAGCAGTTAACATGCTACCCAGTTTAACAGCATGGTCCATAAGGATCGAATGGTGTGGCTTTTCTTTGTCTTATATTCCTAGACAAAAAGCAGCAACCTCCAGCTTTTAACCCTACCATCCTGGCAAATTCAAATGCTTTATAACGTTATAGATAGCCAAAGACTCATTTTCAAAGTTAAATTAACCAGATATCTTTGTTTTTCTCTGGGGCAGGTTTATTCAGAGCTGCTATGACACTGTCACTTAGCACATAGTCTGAGACTGATTACAAAACAGAATGAGATTTCACTGTCTGCTAGGGAGCCTCATTAGAAACTTCTGACTCGGCCTCCTCATTTCTTAAAAATTCCAAGAGTCCAACAAGAGAAATATTGACTTTGTAATATGTATTTATGTGTGTGTGTGTCTGTGCATGTGTGTATATGCATGCACCATCTTATTTTGAACAAAAATTATAGCATTACTATTCTAATTCTTAACAAGAATTTCCATTAAAAGTGATTTATACTTAAAAATACTGTTTTTCATAATTCAATTATACCATTTATGAGAACTGCATTTATTTCATTCTTTTTCTCTTTAAAATGCATTGCAATAATCTGCCTCCTGAAGCTATTAATTATGCTTCATTTTTATACAATGCGCGAACCTTCACAAAGTTCCATCCTACTGTTTTACTCAGTGCTAACATTATAAGAGCCCTGTGAGATAGACGTTATTACAATTTTATGGATGAGGAAAACAAAATTCAGAAATTATTTATTATAAAACCAAACCAAAATGTCACCCAGGGTCTTTTGACTCCCAATCCAGTGGTTTTTCCACTTCGCCATAAGTGGCTCACTCACATTAGTTGAGATCTTCAGTGAAAATATTAGTTCTTCTCAGTATTACAGTAGATAGGAAGGTACCTTGGAGTGCATACTGGGCCTTCCATAACCAGAAGGGGGCAGTGTAGGGAGCCAGGCAGCCCTGCAAACAAAATACTGGAGAAATCAGGTCTCCTGGAGAGAAAAACTTCAGTGGGCATATTTAAGGCATCTCAGGCACAGAGAAGCTAGACTTACTCATAGCCCAGACCCTGAAGAATGGGTGGACTGAACCTAAAAACAGACAGATGAACCAAGGAGCTCGTGAAAGTGGATGTAGCATTGTGCATCATAGTTTTAAGCAGGAGGGTGTGGGAACTATATTTAAGTAGCAGAGAAGGTAGATAACTTCCCTAGCTTCCCTCTGAATTGATCTCCTGTTTTGAGGCTGGAGACTCTTGTAAAGGCCATGAGGCAAGCACATTTTTCTTTTACTTTTTCCATCCCTTCCCTTTGCAGCTTAGCCACAAAGAAGCTGTATTCCCTCACACTACTCATCTGTGAATGCACACTAAATTCATTCATGCTAAGATACAAATGACGCATAATCCTTCGCATTAGTCTGGCAAGCTAATAAACCTTTATATAGCTGTGTCACTTGTAGAAACTTCATTTCATTCTGACTACAGCACTATGGAGTGGGGAGGCCAAAGGTGGTCCTCATATTGTAGATAAGAAAAGGAAACTCCAGAGAATCCAACCTCAAAACCATAAAGCTACTAAGGGGAGAATTTAATTGGGGGGCTTGAACAGTTTTCTTTCTGCCACCCTGTTCTGCAGTTTGCTGCAGGATTTGCATTTCAACAAGGATCAGAGCCCAAAGCACAGGTCTAACTGAGGACCTCAGACATCAACCTGTAGATAGGAGACCGGTTCTTTCAATGAAGCTCTGAATCACATTACATAGGTAACTGTCTTTACCTTCACATTATCTGTCAGTTGTATGATCACAGGCAAGTTGGAGAAAATTGTGAGCTTCACTTCACCTATGAAATGCAAATAACTCCATCTACTTCATAGAGTTTTTGAGAATTTCCTGAAATACCACCTGAACAATGTCCTCGATACACAGTAAGTCTCAAGAAACCTCGCTCTCTTTCTCTTCCCCATTTTATCTACACACAAGGCAAGCCCTGCTACATCAAAACCACAGGCTCACCCAGCCCCCTGCAAATATCTGTCTTTGCTCTCTCTTTGCTTTTGCTCTTAGCCTTTTCTCTCTTTCCTTCTATCTGTGTCCAGCCACACCTGCCTTCCTTCACTTTTTTTTTTTTTAAGCCTTCACTTCTTAAACAAGCTGCACATTTCCCCCCTCAGTCCCTCATGCGTGCTGGTTCCTGTGCTGGCTCCTGGCTCCTTGCTCCTCATCCAGATGTCAGCCAAGTGTTATTTCTTCAGGAAGGACTAATTAGGTTCTTCCTATTACTCTTTCTCATTAGATCTTGTAAACTTCTTTTGTCATACTTAATACAATTTGTAAGTATGCATTAATCCTGTATGTAGGCTTGATACCTGTCTTCTCCACTAGACTGTGGACTCCAACAGGGACGAATATGTCTGTTTAATTGGCCACTATTCTCCATAGTACACAGTACAGAATCTAGCACATAAGACATACTCCATAAGTATTTGTCAACTGTGTGTTGGATAAATGCTGCTCTTCTCTCTCCCTCTTAGGATGCCCTCCTATTGTCTCCTCACCAATTCACACACACACAAAAGTATTTACCATGCCCACATTCTCTGTCCTTTTCCTTAATTTTCTTTTCCCAACACTTACTCATACATTATCATGAATTGGGTAATGTTCTTTGGTTGTTTCATGATTCCCTAATCACATTATTGGTTTTCTAAGGACTAAAACTCTTTGGGGATCTGTTTTGAAATCTCCTATAAATCTAATAGTTGAAAATGCTTTGGGTGCTCAGTGATTTCTTGATGAATGAATGAATAGATTAATCAATCAATTCCAGTATATCCCTTTTGCACAAAGAAAATCTTCTCAGAGCCATACAAAGATACCATTGCAGCAAAACAATTTCTAAACATGACTCGTTGCTCTCTATATGGTTCCTATTTTGAGTTTTAATAAGAGACAAGCAATCTTATCTTAAAAGGGGGATTGAATTTATTTTTAATAAGAAAGACTGAATTGGGAGCTTGCATTTTCCCCAAAATTTAATAACAGTACTAGTAAAGCCCTACACTCCTCAGCTGGCCTTATTTCAGGTAAGCTTCTTTCATGATCTAAGAGTGAGACCGGTGTCACCAAACCTGTCTAAATTCATTGAAAGCCAGGGGAGGTCACATAGCAAAAGCATCTATTCTGAACATGTTTTGGAACCCAGGACTGGGCAGAGGACATAGAGGGAAACAGGTTCCCCAAGGCCATTGTCCCCAAGCATGTGAATCCTGATAGTTACCACTGATAACTTCAGTAAGTATCACTTTGATTTTACCCCCTTCTTCTGCTCACAACTATAACAAAACAAAAAGTATGTAATTAAAATATTCATCACTATGCTCAAAATGATAACTTATGAACTGGGATTTCAAATTCATCTTGTTATTCCAAAGCAGAGCCTTCGGTTTATGGTTGCCCTGCTGCTAAGCCCCAAGCTGCTCTTTTGTTGTTGTTGTTGTTGTTGTTTTCTTTTTTGAGACAGGGTCTTATTCTGTCACCAGGCTGGAGTGCAGTGGTGTGATCTTGGCTGACTGCAACCTCTGCCTCCCAGGTTCAAGTGATTCCCCTGCCTCAGCCTCCCTAGTGGCTGGGATTACAGGTGCCTGCCACTGCGCCTGGCTAATTTTTGCATTTTTAGTGTAGATCGGGTTTCACCACGTCGGCCAGACTGGTCTCAAATTCCTGACCTCAGGTGATTCATCCACCTCGGCCTTCCAAAGTACTGGGATTATAGGCGTGATCTACTGCACCTGGCCAAGTTGCTCATTTTATCCATATTCTTTGAATCATTGTGTGTACACACACACACACACACACACACACACACACTATATGTTATATGCATTTTAATTTACTTTGGCAATTATCTAACTGGTTCTGTCTAGTTAGTATCTTTCCCCCTAGAGTTGCTTTTTGATCTTATAACATGGGCCAGGAAAAGAAAGGTAAGTTTGGCTAAATAGTTGTTACATCATGACAATTGTCAGAGTTGGTATGGGATCTGCTCTTTGTGCAGTGTCACTTATCACCTGTCTTCCACCTCTGCTTAGCTCTGTGACAACCAACAGAGCTTCTAAGAGATGACTGCTGATGAGTCCTTCTATCGTAGGCTGCAGCAGTCCTGAAGGTTGATGGAGGGCCATGCTATTCAAACAGCAGGCGTGGCTGAGACAGAAGCTCCTGGTGCTGGGAAGCCTTGCCGTTGGGAGTCTCCTGTATCTAGTTGCCAGAGTTGGGAGCTTGGATAGGTGGGTACTTAATACATGCTTATACCCCTGTGACTGAGAGTCTTGATTTAAACTTGTTTAGGACATAATTTTAAGACTATCCACTTGTTTTTCTCCCTCGAAATTCCCAGGAAACATGCTTTTCTGCAGTATTGATTTTGATTTATTGAGCCTTTAAAAGAAAGAGATCCAAGTTGCTCAAACCAAGGTGTTCTGTCAAGATCCATTTGTATTCTGTGTGCACTGACACTTGTTTTCAGGGAAGGAATAAAGCTGTGTACAGTAAAAATGTCATTTACTAGAGCTCAGTGTAGTCTGCGTGCATCTGGTGTTGACCTCTAGCTGCAGCAAAACAGTGATGATGTATCTATGTATCTTCATTTTAAAATTTATGAGTGGACACTTAATGTGCTACTAGGAGCATTAAAATTATGTATGAGCCTCTAAAGGAGCTCATCAAGTTTGCAATCTATTGCCCTGGAAAGATGGCTGCAGGCATGGAGAGTTTTAACTATGTTAATTAGCTCTGGTTTTCAGGGGCTCATCGTATCAGACAAGAAGGCTGTTGCTCAGAATAACTACCCAGAAAGCAATGGGAAATCCATGGAGAGAAAATTACAGTGCTAGGGTTTAACTCTAAATGGGCAAACACTTGAAAGGTATTGGACTTGCAAAGGTTGCAGCAACGTCACCTGGCTTCACATTAAATGTTTCTGGTGTGTTCTATGTCTAGTCCAATGGGCAAGGACAGAGAAGTGTGAAGCTTTCTTTTGCCCTTTAAATAAATTTTTTTTGAGACAGAGTTTCTCTCTTGTTGCCCAGGCTAGAGTGTAATGATGCAATCTCGGCTCACGGTAACCTCCACCTCCCAGGTTCAAGTGATTCTTCTGCTTCAGCCTCCAGAGGAGCTGGGATTATAGGCATGCACCCACATACATGGCTAATTTTGTATTGTTAGTAGAGACAGCGTTTCACCATGTTGCCCAGGCTGGTTTCGAACTCCTCACCTAAGAAGATCCACCTACCTCGGCCTCCCAAAGTGCTGGTATTACAGGCATGAGCCACTGTGCCCAGCCAGCCCTTTAAAATTAATTCTTGCACTGGAAAAACTGAAATGCACAGTCGGTGAAAACGCATACAAACTTGAAAATATCTTCCTTGCAGTTTTCTTTTCCTTCTGAAATTTAAGCTAATCTACAGACCTTATCGCTTAGATATTTAGAAATAACATAGCAGTGATCCTTGTTTTCCTTCAGTTGGTGTCATTTTGACTGGTAAAGTGAACTCCTTTGATGCTTCTCAAATCAAAATTCCTCAGTAAATGTCCCATTCACTAGTTGTTACCTACCCAGAAAATGTAATCAGAGCATCACTGACTTCCAGTAGTTTGCTAGAGTAGCACTTGATGGTTAATGAGAAGCCTTGAGGTGTTGCCATTGTTCTACCTTTTATATCCAGCTCTTCACAATTGACCTTTAGTTAGCTCCCATTTACCTTTCCTTGGTAATTGATAATGATCACTAATGCATTATTATTTAGTTAATGATTCTTTTCATTTTTTAACTCTGTCTCTAGTCTCTAAGGGGATAGCTTTTATTTGGAATTGAATTGTTTGGTGGGCTTTCTAAAAGCCTCTCACTTGAAACTTTGAGAAGATTATGTCTGAGGTTAACATAGGCCTATTTAGGTCCACCTTCCAGCAACTGAAGACCCTGCTTTCTGGGAGGGAGGCAGAAGTTACTTCTACCATCCCTTCTGATCCTAAACTGGTATGATTTTCAGTCTGGGATCCATACTCAGAATCTACGCTTTTGGAAGTGGGAAAGAATGTGATATTTTCTCATATTTTCATATCCCATCTTGAGTTAGGGAGTCTACAGTGACTGTTCTGCAGGGTGTGATCTCCCAGGGTGGAAGGTAGAAAGAGGAAGGAAGTAAAGAAGGAAAATGACCCTTTCTATAAGTAGGGAAATTCCATTTTACCTCAAACAAAGCAAAGACTATCTTTGTCAGCCACTCTCAGCCTGGGTACTATGAGAGAATTACATCCTACAAAAGAGAATTGGAGTGACTTACTTCAAGTCTTCCAAGGATGGTACTAACATCATTTCAGGGGCTTAGGGCAGAAATCCATCATTGGATGCCTTATGAAATTAGAGCTTAATTCTCAACCATAACCCAAGAAGAACTGAAAGATGAATTTGTAATATCCCAATTAATGTCACAATTAAAAGTGTCTTTGCCTATGTATCTATTGATAATTTTATATCTTCCATTTAAAGCCCTAATACATTAATCTCATTAACAAATTTACAAAAAAATTCATGTTTCTCTAAACCATTAACTGGTTTTAACCCTGTTTTTTAAAAGTTGTCTAGGCCAGGTGCAGTGGTTCAGGCCTGTAATGTCAGCACTTCATGAGACTGAGTTGGGAGGATCACGAGGTTAAGAGTTCAAGACCAGTCTAGCCAACATGGTGAAACCCCGTCTCTCCTAAAAATACAAAATTTACCTAGGTGTGGTAGCGCATATCTGTAATCCCAGCTACTCAGGAAGCTGAGGCAGGAGAATCTCCACTTGATCTTAGCCAAAACGCCAAAAAGTGATTGGCAGGAGAATCTCCGCAGGAATCAGAGGTTGTAGTAAGCCAAGACTGCACCACTGCACTCCAGCCCAGGCTGGAGCAAGACTCTGTCTCAAAAAAAAAAAGTTGTCTATATTTTCATACTTTGCACAATGAGCATGAATTCTTTTAAAAATCATAAAAAAGAAACATTGTGAAAAGTAACATAAATTTAAGCATTAAGAAAAGTGATATACATTTCTCCTTAAGCATTATGATAGCTGTTTAAACAGAGCACAGACCAAGACCATGTTTTTCAATGTTGCAGAACAGGCTGGGTGTATCAGTCCATTTTCACACTCCTATAAAGACATACCTGAGACTGGGTAATTTATAAAGAAAAAAGGTTTTCGGTGAGCCGAGATCGCGCCATTGCACTCCAGCCTGGGTAACAAGAGCGAAACTCCATCTCAAAAAAAAAAAAAAAGAAAGCAAGAAAAAAGGTTTTATTGACTCACACAGTTCTGCATGACTGGGGAAGCCTCAGAAAACTTACAATCACGGCACAAGGAAAAGGAGAAGCAAGGCTTCTCTTACATGGTGGCAGGAGCAAGAGAGAGCTTGCAGAGGGAGGTGCCACACAATTTTAAACCATTAAAACCATGAGATCTCACTATCATGAAAACAATGGGGAAATCCACCCCTGTAATCCAGTTAGCTCCCATGAAGCAAGCCCCTCTTCCGATATGTGGAGATTACAATTCAGAATGAGATTTGAGTGCGGACACAGAGCCAAACCATATCACTTGGCATGATCTCCAGGTTGTTTCTCGTCTCAGAAATCAAGAAAGATGCAATAATGTCTCTTAGGAAAAGCAAACAACACCTTCTTTGCCACAGAGAGGGAGACACATCCTCCAAATTATTAGGATAACTGAAAGCTTTCAGGTGCAAGAACTGGTTTAATAGCCTTTTTGACTGATATTATTTCCCCTTACCAAGAAGGCTAAAATGCCCTCACAAATCAACTTAGGGAAACTATAATGAACTTCAGTTCCATTTCAGACTCTACCTAAAAGGAAACTCAGTTTGCTAACCATATATGTTGGCCATGACAAATTAAACAGCAGTCACCGTAGTCTACTATCATTGTGACTGTTACCACATCTTTCTCCCTGAGAAAAGCAGAGATGGTTGTTCACTATTCAGGATAATATTGAAATGGAAATCCTCCTTTCTGGCTATATCTATTGCATTTCTTCCTTTATGAGCTTGAGTTCCTGATTTTAATGGGCTTGGCAATGAGGGCTTGCGGTTTCTGGCCCTGTCAGGGTCTTGTTGATGCCTGGTCCCAGGTGTGGTAGGTGATATACTGCACTTGCTGATGGCAATTAGATTTGATCCTATATTCAGCAAAGTGGAAACATAATCCTGACCTCTTTAGACAGAAAGAGAAAGAGAGGCAGAAGAAATATAGTATTCTTCTGGCTATCCTCGAGGCCAAGGGCAGAGAGTCTCAGAATGAAAAGCTCAGCATGTCCCAAGATTGGAATTTTGCAGGTTGATGATGCAAACAGTCCAGGGCAGAGACTGGGACCTCCTTTCAGATTATATCTCAAAGAGTTTCAAAAGCCATATGAGTGCTGCCAAGCTTCAGGAAAATAATACCACAGGAAACATGAAACACATGGTCTCCCTGCTGCCCTTCCGCCTCCCAGCCCAGTTGAAGATTATAATCTTCTGCCTTTCACTTTTTCTTAATGATTTTAACTGGTGAGCTGTTAAAAAGCTATTAGTATGGCTGGTGTCACTTGTCTATCCTGTACTGAGAACAAAAGTACACGCCGTAGTCAATTAAGTGCTTGGTGAATAAAAAACTTTAAGGAGTGCTAATAAAAAAAATCTCATCAATTACATGTGCTCCATTTAATACATGGTTGCTTAAAATAAAATTTCTCAAACATATGTTCATTATGGATTGCACCAGGCTGGGAACCAGTGGCTTTATTTGTGCATTTAAAGTCTTGGTCTGAATGGGGAACCAGAAAAATAAGAATTTAGTTGCAGTGAGCCTAAAGTGTCTCTGTCTTGCTTACAGGCTACAACCCATTTGCCCCATTGAAGGTCGACTGGGTGGAGCCCGCAGTCAGGCTGAATTCCCACTCCGAGCCCTGCAGTTTAAGCGTGGCCTGCTGCATGAGTTCCGGAAGGGCAACGCTTCCAAGGATCAGGTTCGCCTCCATGACCTGGTCCAGCAGCTCCCCAAGGCCATTATCATTGGGGTGCGGAAAGGAGGCACAAGGGCCCTGCTTGAAATGCTGAACCTACATCCGGCAGTGGTCAAAGCCTCTCAAGAAATCCACTTTTTTGATAATGATGAGAATTATGGTAAGGGCATTGAGTGGTATAGGAAAAAGATGCCTTTTTCCTACCCACAGCAAATCACAATTGAAAAGAGCCCAGCATATTTTATCACAGAGGAGGTTCCAGAAAGGATTTACAAAATGAACTCATCCATCAAGTTGTTGATCATTGTCAGGGAGCCAACCACAAGAGCTATTTCTGATTATACTCAGGTGCTAGAGGGGAAGGAGAGGAAGAACAAAACGTATTACAAGTTTGAGAAGCTGGCCATAGACCCTAACACATGCGAAGTGAACACAAAATACAAGGCAGTAAGAACCAGCATCTACACCAAACATCTGGAAAGGTGGCTGAAATACTTTCCAATTGAACAATTTCATGTCGTCGATGGAGATCGCCTCATCACGGAACCTCTGCCAGAACTTCAACTCGTGGAGAAGTTCCTAAATCTTCCTCCAAGGATAAGTCAATACAATTTATACTTCAATGCTACCAGAGGGTTTTACTGCTTGCGGTTTAATATTATCTTTAATAAGTGCCTGGCGGGCAGCAAGGGGCGCATTCATCCGGAGGTGGACCCCTCTGTCATTACCAAATTGCGCAAGTTCTTTCATCCTTTTAATCAAAAATTTTACCAGATCACTGGGAGGACATTGAACTGGCCCTAAATTAATATGTCATACAACACTATGTGTTGCACCTGGAGACACACAATGTCTCCTGTAGATTAATATATGCACTTTTCCTAGACAGAGCTATCCAAGTCATTTTTCCATGTATACTTGTACATATGCAGTGTGTGACCAAATACAAGATCAGTTCTTTTTCTACTGAAAATTTACACACACACAAAAATTGCTGTCTACATAGTTGCATCTTTTAAGCTATTTACAAAAAAAGAAGAGGTGATAGTATTGGGAGAAAGTGACTTCAGCTGTTCTCAAAGAGTTAGTCTTCCTTTGATTCAGAATTTGTCACCTACCGTTTTCATAGATTTAAGCCAAAAGATAAATGTGTGAAAATGTACCAATGGCTGTGAAGTTTCGGGAAGTAGAGGATCCAGTGATGCATTTTTTTTTTCCTAAGGGAAAGCTGGCTCTTTAATTCAGATGCTGAATTGGTGCCATGAAAACAGAAAATGCTATTTTCTTATTATTTAAAAGAATGTCTTATCTCATGAAATTGACATTGTTCCAAAGTTCCTGTGGTGATTTTGCACTATTGTTTCCTCTATGGACCATGGTGTCACCTGTAGCATGTCAATCACACACTGGAAAGTCAAGTCCTTTTAATTCCATGTTGTATGTCGACAGAGAGAAATGTCATGTACATAATGTATATTGTTGTAAATACTGGTTTCACACTAAGTAATTCTATTTTGTAAACTGAATATGGCTATTTAATTTATTGTGAAATTAAATTTATTGTGGTATTTAAAAATGGAATGGATTAAAATTACTCTATGTGCAATTTTTTTTTAAACTCATTTTGTTTTACATGCCCCCTGCTGGCTTCCAAAATGGAAGCTGTTTACGTGCATATCAGAGCACTTGGAAAGATGTGCTTCCCTGCTGGATTTCTGTACCCTTGTGAAAATGTATTTATGAAGTGAGGTTGAGTATATTAAAAAAGAAAAACCTCAACCATCTGGAAGTCGAGTATAATAGCCACCTCAAAGAGCCCTAGTGCTTCTCTGCTACAGCTATGTAACAATTAATTTTACTTGCAGTTGCTGCTGTGCAGGGAGAGAGACAAGGAATATTTTAACAGGATCAAGACATAGAAGAATCACAATTTTATTTGAACCTCTAATCAGAGTCAGACCAGTAGAGAAATAAAATAAAATAAGATTAGAAAACTTGTGTGGCCTCTGTACTGAAAGCTGCTGATGCTTCAAAAATGAATACAAGATCTCAGAACTCTCCCTGTTAGATGAAAATATATCCGTTTGCTCAGAAATGGTTCAATTGCCTAGTGTTGCCATTACTAACATAAGCATATGGCTCATATTTCCATCCAGAGAAATTAATGCTAAATTGGTGCCTCACTAACATCAGATACACTGTACTATGTTTAAATATATTCAGTCAAAAGCGGAAAGGGGGATTAACAACAACAACAAAAAGATGGATTTTTTTCTCACAGTCACAGTTGCTAATCCAGTAGGAGATATTTGAGAGAGTTTTGTTCAACATCACAGTGAGAGTGCCTAGGGAAATCAGCAAATTACAGTGAATCCCCCTTTGATTGTAATAAGTGTTGATTTTCTCCATGAGTTGTTTATCCTGTCCAGTGATTTGATGGTGAACTCTTCTAAATAAATCGCCCTTTCCCCTCCGGTGTCGGTATATATTGCTTCTCAAGCCACCGCCTTGGTAATCATCTCTATTGTTTGAATTAGCAGTGATGCTGTTCTCTCAGCATGAAGCAGACATGACACCAACACATGCTGGCAGGCCAGCTCCTCCCTCACTGTGGGATGACTCTAGAGTGAGAGCCTCAGGTCTAAATGTCAGCCACTTCTCCCGTAAGCCATGAATGAAGTCAACATAAGGATCCTGCTGTCAGATTTCTCTGTGCCTCAACTCTCCACTAGCTGTCAGTATAAACTCTTTGAATACAATGTTCAAGGACACAATCACTTAATTTCATAAAAGTATTCCTAGAGAGCACTATACAGTCAATATGATTTTGTACCCGTCACTGTCAAGTTATGCTCCATTGGAACACTGACATTTCAAAAACTCAGATTGGGTATTCCATCAGTAAAATAAAAATGGTCATCTTTTCCCAGATTCATAGAGGAATAAAAAAAATAAGTTAATAAATTTAAATTTCTTAGTAATCATCTTTTATGTTACCAGTTTTTCTTAGACTTTGCTACTGCTACCAATAGTGTATATCAGATTTCATTGTAAGATTCTATTTGACTTATGCCAACTTTTATCTCAATAAGCCAATGTTTCTTCATATTCAGGGGCAGGAGAAGGGAAGCACTGTGATTTCTAGTTGTTCCACTTCCTATGTAAGTTTGAGATTGTTTTAAATCTTTAAGCCTCCCCACGGAGATCTAAAGCAAGAGCCTATGTTGGGAGAATTTTTTGGGTAGCAGGTTTCATTTCACTGAAAAAAACGGTCACAGCCACTGCTGATCGAGCTAGGTAGAGAGAAAGAAAAATGCTATGATTTAACAGCACAGCTCTCGTGGAGATTTTAAACCTGCTTGTTTAGAAAACTATTTCCTGTTATCAGACGGACGACAGAGCTCTAGAGAAATCTTCACCTCATTACAATAGCTCCACTAGGGCCCTCTTTAATAAGTTACTTCTTTTATGTCATAAATAGCTTGCATTTTTTCCAGAGGTACGGTGGAACCATAGAGCTTTATGAAACAGTTCTAGCTACAAAAAGAAAAATTGTTTAAGCAATGGTGAAGATTCTGCTGGACCATCAAGCTGAAACTACACCATTTCTGGAAGCCAAGGAATTCCAGTTATTATACAAATAGCCCAAGGGACAGAGAGAGACTAGAGATCAGAGAGATTTGAGAACAGTAATATAAATAGATAGACATCCTCAAAGTCCAAGTCTGTCTCCTACCCACCTGAAACCACTATCCATAAACCCTTTATTAAGGCACTAAACTTTTCTTGATAATTGCAGTATAGAATAACAGAATCCCAAGACATTTTGGTTCTGAGTTAATGTGTGATCAAGCAAAGACTGTAAACTCCTCTGAGGTTTATAACCCCATCTGATCTTAGATTTGGTATCTTTTATGTTGATGGAGCAGTGAGAAGTCATTAATTGGCATCCCCGTTCCTCCTCATGAGTGTTTCATAGGCATGCTTCCTGGAGTGCTGCCCCTGATATGAAGGCTCCTCTGGAAGACAAGCTTCAAGGCCTGTGGGGGGCATCACCTGGGACACTGCAGATGCGCTGCTGCTCACAGAAGGTGAGAACCAGGGACAAGAGCAGTCCAAAGTCCAGCCCTGCTGATCAGCTTTTGCTTCATCCAATTAGCTATTTGCCAAATCAAATTGCCTTTATAAGCCTAATTTGAGAATTTTCCAGCAATGGAGAATTTCAAATGATTGTAGTGTCTTCCTGCTGAAGTCTTTCATACTCTTTCCACACACTCAGCAGCCATTTTCCACTAAAAATAGTCTACGGTCTAGGAAAAAAAGAATAGCATCCCCCTCAAAATTACTAAACATAGCAAAATCTTAGCAATTTGGGCTAACATGGTGAAAATATAAAATATTTTTAAACAAATTCATTGCAATTATTGCCAAGTAGACAAAGCATCAAACTGGGAGGCTGAAGGGGGTGGATCACAAGGTCAGGAGTTTGAGACCAGCCTGACCAACATGGTAAAACTCCCTCTCTACTAAAAATACAAAAATTAGCCGGTCGTGGTGGCAGATGCCTGTAATCCTAGCTACACAGGAGGCTGAGGCAGGAGAACCACTTGAACCCAAGAGGCAGAGGTTGCAGTGAGGTGAAATCATGCCACTGCACTCCCGCCTGGGCAACAAGCAAGACTCTGTCTCAAAAAAGAAAAATATCAATTGTGCCTGCTTTGCCAAGTCAAAGCCTCTTAATTGGTATATTGCATTTTTTTCCAAATTGATATTATTCAGTATTTTAAAACAGTCTGTCCTTTTAAGTAGGTTATTCAAGCCCCCTAGCATCTGTTTGTCAATTTTTATAGCACAGCTTTCTTTTATAGCTTGTGTTAAGAGTGAAATTTAGGCCAAAATATGATCATTTGGTAAGGTTTTAATTAATGATGCCTTACTATACATCTTATGAAAATGATTTCTTTACATTTGAGCTTTCAAAAAATTCTTTTCAGTTAGGAATAAGAGTGCTATTTCATAATGATTAGAAACAAACTGAGGAGTTGAAAGGCAGAACTGAACTGATAGCAATATGTAGCTCCCATAGAAAGCACCTGATTGTTATTTCAAAATCAAGTGTCTGTTATTTAAACATGGTTCAGTTAAAAAGCCGTGCCCTTTCAGTCATATCAAGTAGGCATGGTTGGTACTTGATCAGGCTAGATCTATTGATAAATTTATGAACCATATCAGTCTACCAGGTTTGCAGTAGGTGTTGGTGAAAGGCTTTATTGTTTCTAAAGATATGTATCATCCTCTCTCTATGGCCAGTAGCTGCAGCTGATGGGATCTTCCATATTTGGCTCATTTATCTCTGAGATTGAGGAAAAAGTGTTTCTAGGGATATACTGACCAAGGAAGAGTCATATTGCTCTCCTTGCCACTGAGCTTCTTGCCAAAACTTCACCCATCTTGAAATTACATCAGGAGACATGGGAATGAAAAGAAAACCAAGCACAATATTCTCTTGCAAGATAGGCATAAAAGTGTTCTTAAAAAAAAAAAAGCAGGAAGCATATTCATTTTATTATAAATAAAGCAAATAAAGTCATGCATCACTTAATGACAGGTTATGTTCTAAGAAATGCATCATTAGGTAATTTGGTACTTATGTGAACAACATAAAGTGTACTCACACAAACCTAGATGGTATAGCCTGCTAGACACCTAGGCTATACAGCATAGCCTGTTGCTCCTATATGGCTACAGGGGCATACCTGTACGGCATGTCACTATTGAATTCTGCAGGAAATTGGAGCACAATGATAAAGATCTGTCTATCTAAACATATCTAAACATCGAAAAGGAGCAGCGCAAATGTGGTATAAAACATTTTATCCAGGAACAGTGGCTCATGCCTGTAATCCCAGCACTTTGGAAGGCTGAGGCAGGTGGATCATCTGAGGTCAGAAGTTCGAGACCAGCTTGGCCAACATAGTGAAACCCTGTCTCTACTAAAAATACAAAAAGTTAGCTGGGCGTGATCATGGTCCCCTGTAATCCCAGCTACTAAGGAGGCTAAGACAAGAGAATCACTTGAACCCAGGAGGTGGAGGTAGCAGTGAGCTGAGTTTGCACCATTGCACTCCAGCCTGGGCAACAAGAGCAAAACTTCATCTCAAAAAAAAACACTTTTTTAAACCCTACACCTGTATAGTTAGGGCACTTATCATGAATGGGACTTGCAGAACTGGAAATTGCTCTGGATGTCAATGAGTAAGAGGTGAGTAAATGCGAAGGCATGGGACATTACACCACTGTAGATTTTATATATAAACACTTTACGCTTAGGCTACACTACATTTGTAAAAGAATATTTTTCTTTCTTCAATAATAAATTAACATTAGCTTACTGTAATTTTTACTTTATAACATTTTTAAATTTTTCTTTTTGACTTTTGTAATAACACCTACCTTAAGACACAAACAACACGTTCAGCTGTACAAAAATATTTTCTTTCTTTATATCCTTATTCTATAAGCTTTGTACTACTTCTAAATGTTTTCATTCTTTTACTTTTTGAAATTTATTTGTTAAAAACTAAGACACAACACATACATTAGCCTAGACAGGATGAGAATCATCAATATCACTGTCTTCCACCTCCAGATCTTGTTCCACAGGAAGGTCTTCAGGGACAGTAACAGGCATGGAGCTGTCATCTCTTATGACAACAATGCCTTCTTCTGGAATACTCTTGAAAGACCTGCCTGAGGCTGTTTCCAGTTTTTTTTTTAATAAGTAGAAGGAGAACACTCTAAAATAATGATAAAAAGTAAATACACAAACCAGCGACATAGGCATCTATTATCATTGTCAAGTACTATAAACTGTACATAATTGCGTGTTCTATACTTTGAAACACCCACAGCACAGTCGGTTTGTTTCTATCAGCATCACCACAAATGCAATGCATTGTGCCACAACAGTACCATGGCTACAGGCAACAGGTCACAAGGCAACAGGAATTTTTCAGCTCCATTGTAATCTTATGGCACCACCTGTCACATATGCGGTCCATTGTCGATCCCAAAATATCTTTATGTGGCACATCGCTGTATAAGCTAAACTTTCAGGATGAAACAGGCAAGTCATTTTTTCTTTTTGAGCTTCCCATTAAATAGGAGAATCAGAACAGGGAATTTTTACGCTCTTTCCTATGACATTATACCATTACATGAAAGTGATTATTGGAGCATTTCTTGTGACATTGAACATCCACAGAGTCAGGGCATGAAGGTGGAGGAGGAAGGAGGGGTCAGACTCAATGTACCCTCCTGTACTTGTGCAAACGATCTCTCCAAAAAGCCTTGTCTATGATTTTGCCTTTAAGCGCTCTTCTTTGTCACCATTCCCTTGCAACTAAACTTTCCTTAATTCAGCCTTACTCTCAACTGTGGTTTCTAGTTTACCTATCCCTTCCCACATTAATTAACTTTTGCCACATAGCCAACCATCCCCCCAAAATTTAATCTGGTTCATAATTCTGTTGATCAGCCAGGCAATTCTTCTGGTCTGGCCCAGCTTGTCTTCCCTCTGCTGGCCTCTTTCACATACCTGTGGCTTCTATCAGGTCAGCTGCTGCCTGGATGACCTCAGGTGGCCTCATCTAAATGTCTGGTGGCTTGTGCTGCTTAGTGATTGGTGCTACCTCCCGTATTAGCTATTGGCTTGGTGACAAAGGTACCTAGGTTACATGTATCTTCTCACTTAGTATATGCACCAGGCCGCTTCACATGGTAGTCAGAAAGGGCTGAAGAGTACAAGAGAAGGCAAGTCCTAGTGTGCAAGCATTTTTCAAGTATCTGCTTCCATCACGTTTGCAATAGTCTTACTGAACAAATTATGTCATATGGCCAAGTTCAGAGTTCACATGAGAGGGGATTCCATAACAGTATGGATACAGGAAAGGAAATTATTATTTTTTAAATGTTTTGACCAGGCATAGTGGCTTATGCCTGTAATCCCAGTACTGTGGGAGGCTGAGGCAGGTGGATCACATGAGCCCAGGAGTTCATAACCAGCCTCAGCAAAAAAGTTTTTTTTTTTAGTTAGCTAGGTGTGGTGGCATGTACCTGTAGTCCCAGCTACTCAGGAGGCTGAAATGGGAGGATCACCTGGGACTAGGGGGCAGAGCTTGCAGTGAGACAAGACCATGTCTCTGCACTCCAGCCTGGGCAACAGATTAAGATCCTGTTTTAAAAAAAAAAAAATTACAAAAAAGTTTTTGAAGAGAGGAAATCTTTCTTAGTTGCCTAGGCTGGTCTTGAATTCCTTGCTTCAAGCAATCCTTCCCCCTACCTCATCATGAGCTGCCATGTCCGATAGGAAAGGAAATTATTGTGACCATTTTTGCTAACAATCTACTACACTCCAACCTCGATTTTATCATGATGAAAATTATAATATAGTAATAAATTTTATGCTTCTTAATTTTTAAAGAAATACATAATCTAAATAAGAAGAGTGGTAGGCAGAATAATGCCCCTCCCTCAAAGATCTCTACATCCTAATCTCGGGAACATGTGAATATATTACCTTACTTGGCAAGAGGGACTTTGCAGATAGGATGAAGTTAAGGGCCTTGAGATGAGGAGAGTATCAAGGATTATCTGGGTAGTCCTGATGTAACCACGAGGGTCCCTAAAGGCAGAAAAGTGAGGAATTAAGGGACAGTTAATGGAATGATAAAAATTGAAGAATGGGTTTACACTTCAAGGACCTTGAGGGAGATGCAACAGTGCCGGCTTTGAAGATGTAGAAAGGAGGCTATGAGCCAAGGAACGTGTGCAGCCTTCAGAAACTGGAAAAGGCAAGGGGAGAGATTTCCCCCAGGGGCCTCCAGCAGGAAACGTAGCCCTGCCAACAATTTGATTTCAGCTTGGTGAGACCTGGGTTGGATTTCTAAACCTACAGAAATGCAAGATAACAAGTTCATGTTGTTCTAAGCCACTAAATTTGTGGTAATTTATTACGGCAGCCATAGAAAACTAATACAAGAAGCAAGAGGAAACAGAGGGCTCACAAAACGTCTGTTCAATCAGCTTATTCCCCTTCATTATGAATGAGTGATGCAGCAAGAGCCATCAATCACAAAGGACATTTCCGAGCAATCCAAATAGAAGTCCTGAAGGACAGGAGAACCTTTGCAAATTCCCGAAGACTGAACAGGTCTAGTGAATGCAGGCAGAGAGACCCTGCAGGACACAATCCCTGGTGATAGAAACACCAAGCAAGCAAGCCTCATTTCTTCTGGGACAACTTCACTGTAGCTCAAAGAGTAAAAAACTATTTTAATGGTAAATTTCAGATAAGTTTATGCAAAGTGCAGATTACATGATTGTTTAATATCTTTAACATTATGGTTTTTATACTGAAAAGAGAAAATTTTTTTTTTCTTACAAATTTGTAGTATCTCACCTTGATCCAGAACATCTGAAATCTCCAAAGATAGGAGCCAGGAGCCTGTCATTTCCCGGGTTTGTCCCAAGATTTCCTCTGAATGGCATTGAAAATCATCCTGAGGGAAAAAAAGACCTGAAATGCTTTTTCCTGGACTTAATGAAATTCAAAGGTATTTATTGATCATCCAATATGTTTCTAGCTCCTGAAGAATCCATCAATTACTAAAAGTCACAAGGAAAATCAGAGTTAGGGGTGTGACCAGAATACAGCCCTCCAGAATTCCAGCCCAGGGCCACTTATTCAGAAAAGTCTCTAAGTGGTTCTATTTTTTATTTATACCTGCCTACTTCCTAAATGAATTTGAGGTGGCAATTTTCTAATTAAAATGTGTTTCTAATCTCTAATCTTTTTTTATTGAGTACATTTTAATCCCTTGTACTTAATCTTAAATAGAAACATGTACTGAATCTGTATAAAAATATGAATTAGCCAGGTGCAGTGGCACATGCCTATAATCCCAGCTACTTGAGAGGCTGAGGTGGAGGAATTTTTGAACCCAGGAGTTCAAGACCAGCCTGAGCAACACAGCAAGACCTCATCTCAAATATATATATATATATTTGCATTAAAATTAAGATGTACATGCATTTAATATACATATAATATATATGAACACATATATTTTTATTTATAAGCCTGTTAAAAGAAGCTAATGAGAGATCTATCCAAGATGGCCGACCACTAACAGCTCAGGATTGTAGCTCCCAGTGAAAGCTCAGAGAACGAGACGACGCCACATCATTAGACGAATTTTCATCACTCACCGATTAGCCGACTCCCAGTGGAGGAGCCCCACGGGTCGCCAGCGCGACTCTTGTGGCCGCTGCAGCGGTTTTGCCGGCGTCTCGGCGCAGCAGCTCTTCACGCAGAGCCAACGGGACCACTTCCCCTACTGACCAGAGTTTGGAGCTCCGGGAAGTCAGAGCCGCTTGTTGCGGACTCAAGAGGGAAGCCAGACCAGAGATTCCCGGGCAGAAGAGCACCATCAGTCTTATCGCTGCTATTTAGGCTGCCACAGTGGGTGGCTCGGATCCCAGCACTGGGAATCAGTAAGTCGGACGTCGACTCAGAAAACTAATTAGAAAGGCGGTTCATCTAAAATGAAGGGAAAAAAACAGCCTAAGAAGGCTGAGTATACTCAAAATCAGAACCCATCAGCAACGGAACAAGCCCTGATGGAAAAGGACTCATCAGCAACCGAACAAGCCCTGATGGAAAAGGACTCATCAGTAACGGAACAAGCCCTGATGGAAAAGGACTGTGTTCCATTATCTGAAGTAGGCTTTAAAAGGTGGATGATAAAAAACTTCTGGGAGTTAAAGGAACTTGTTCTAACCCAATGTAAAGAAACTAAGAACTTGGAAAAAAGGTTCGATGAAATGTTGAAAAGAATAGACAATATAGAGAGGAATACAAATGAACTTATGGAGTTGAAAAATACAACACGAGAACTGAGTGAAATATGTACAAGCTTAAACAGCCGAATGGATCAAGCAGAAGAAAGGGTATTAGAGGTCGAAGACCAACTTAATGAAACAAAACGACAAGACAAGAATAGAGAAAAAAGGATAAAAAGGAATGAGCAAAGTCTCCAAGAAATATGGGACTATGTGAAAAGACCTAATATACGCTTGATTGGTGTACCTGAATGTGACGGAGAGAATGAAGTCAATCTGGAAAATACTCTCCAGGACATTATCCAGGAAAATTTTCCTAATTTAGCAAAGCAGGACACTATTCAACCCCAGGCAATACAGAGAACACCACAAAGATATTCCTCAAGAAGACCAACCCCAAGGCACATAATCGTTAGATTCACCAAGATCGAAACGAAGGAGAAAATATTAAGGGCAGCCAGAGAGAAAGATCAAGTTACCCATAAAGGTAAGCCTATTAGGCTTACAGCAGATCTCTCAACGGAAACCCTACAAGCTAGAAGAGAGTGGGGGCCAATATTCAATATACTTAAAGAACAAAACTTTCAGCCCAGAATTTCATATCCTGCCAATTTAAGCTTTACATTTGAAGGAAAAATAAAATCTTTTAGGAACAAGCAAGTACTCAGAGATTTTATTACCACCAGGCCTGCTTTACAAGAACTTCTAAAAGAAGCATTATACACAGAAAGGAACAACCAGTATGATCCTTTCTAAAAATACACCAAAAAGTAAAGAGCGTTAACATAAAGAAGAATTTTTATCAACAAAAGGACAAAATAGCCAGTTAATATCAAATGGCAGCAACCCTAAAATTAAATCAACCAAATCTCTCAATCAAAAGATACAGACAAAATCCAACGGTATATCCAAAGATATACATAGACTCAAAATAAAGGGTTGGAAAAAAAAAAAAAACGTACCAACCAAATGGAGAGCAAAAATAAATAAATAAAAAGCAGGAGTTGCAATTTTCACATTTGACAAAATAGATTTCAAAGCTATAAGGATACAAGGGTAAAAGGATTAATGTAACAATAAGAGATCTTAACACCCAGATACATAAGACACATAGATTTAGATTCAACGAGACAACAAATTGATAACGATATCCAGGATTTGAACTCAGAGCCAGAACAAATAAACACAATAGAGGTCTCCATTTTAAACACATAAAATATGCATTAACCACTTTAAACACTCAAAATATTGATCGGCCATTATTGAAACCCATTTTAGGAATGAAGTAATATTCCTTTTCCCCCTTTTTCTTTTTTTCCCCTTCTTTTTCTCTTTTTCCCAAAAAAAAAAAAAAAAAAAAAAAGAAGCTAATGATAATGGTTCATCCTGGAACCAATTCATACATTCTTTTGCTAACAATTACCTGTCAAATTTGCCCAGTTGCTGTTTTAAAATTTATATTCCAAAGGCAACATAGTCCAGACAAACAAAGTATAAGAGAAAAAATTAGAAAAACTCAATAAATTGATATTTCAAAAGCACATCAGCCAATCTGGAAACAAATACTTTGATAAAAGAGTATAGCTTGGCTGGGTGCAGTGGCTCACGCCTGTAATCCCAGCACTTTGGGAGGCCAAGGCAGGCGTATCACCTGAGGTCGGGACTTCGAGACCAACCTGACCAACATGGAGACTGATCATCTAATATTTTTATAGCTCCTGAAGAATTACTAAAAATACAAAAATACAAAAAATACAAAAATTAGCCAGATGTGGCGGCACATGCCTGTAATTCAAGCTACTCAGGAGGCTGAGGCAGGAGAATCGCTTGAACCTGAGAGTCAGAGGTTGCAGTGAGCCGAGATCGCGCCTCTTCAGCCTGGGCAACAAGAGTGAAATTCCATCTTAAAAAAAAAAAAAAAAAAATATATATATATATATATATATATATATATCTTGCCTAAAATGCCACTATATAGGGTAGGAAGTTTCAATGGTAAAAGGCAGATGTCTTCTAAACTGAGGATACTGAAAGTGCTATACGTGCAACATGAAAGTATTATACATACAACTGTTGTGTGTATGTGCATGTGATTTTCAGTAATTCTTAACTGGTTCATTCCATTGTGATGATTACATTACCTTTCATCCTGACCATCACTACAAGTCTTCAACCTTGAAATTGTATCAGGTTTCTCTGAAAGCACAATTATATTTGAAGATAAATTGAAGATAAAGTGTTTATTAGGTATTATTATCTGCTTATGCTGCATTTGAGTCCTCCTTCATTGATATAAAGTGATAAATTAATAAGAACACAAGCCTGAAACTCTGAGAACAGAGTATTGATAACTTTCTCTGAAATGTCCTTAGGAACTCTGAGCCAAAGATTCAACCAATTATTGAAAACAAAAAGTGTTTGCAGTGAGGGATCAGAATCACAGAGACAAAAGAACCCCAACACAGACACCCACTGACACCCATTAGCAACTGTGTTTATACTCGCAGATGAACCAGCCAAATCCAGCCACACAAGCCATTATTTTGGATGCAGTTTGTTAAGTTGGTCAAATTATTGGTTACACGATCATCCTTAAAAAGTTTTACTCCAAGTCTTTCCAGTATCTGTCTCAAATAATGTTTTTGAAATATCTGGAGAAAGAACTTAAGAATTCTTTGTGTGAAATTAATTCTTTGTCAATCTCCTTGGTCCCCTAATGCCCCACCTGAGCCTCACCCCTGTAAATATGCTCCCGAAGCATTTTCAGGAGTCCTTGGGAACTTCTAAGCTCTCCTGCACACAAGCCAGCCAGCACTACACAGCATCTGTCAAGTGTGGCTGCCCTCCTTCTGTGTGCCTCAGTGTCTGTTCAGTACTACAGCTAATCCTGTTCAGGCAGTGTGGCTTCCCTAGTCAGGCATTGCCACAGTCTCCAAATAACCAAAGACCAATGACAATGTGTGTGTGTGTGTGCGCACGCGTGCGCGCGCGCATGTGTGTGGATAGGGGCAGGCAATTCTTTCTCCCCTATGTAATATTCCCTTTTAAAAAGTACCAAAGCTACACTATGGAGATATAACAGGAAAGCTGCTCTTTCAGTTCCTATGTTCAGAATCTACCCCTGACCTTAATAGGGACAGGCTGCAGTGGAAGATAAATTGGGGTAATAGACACAATGTTAAACTCAGAAGCTCATGATAGGTGTTTAATAGACATTTATAGAGTGATTGAATGAATCACTCTTTCATTATAATGACAAAGGCATTACTAGTGGGTTAAACTTAACTGTCTCTTTCTTCCCTTCAATTGGGTTCTCTGTGAAGAGAACCTAAAATTCTTTATATAAATAGATTTCTGGTGGCCAATCCACCAAAGAGCCAGACATATGCCCCTAGCAGTGAACAGAGTGCAGGATTTTGCTGAGCTCCTGAATGCCCATCATACTTTTCATGCATTGTAAGACACAAACACAAAGAACCAAGGGCCAGCTTCAAACTCTGCTCTTCAAAGGGCTTCTCATGCCAGGTACCAGCATGACATTTCAAGTCACTTTGCTCCCTTATGCCTTGCAATTTACTTCAGTGAGGTGGCAGATGTCAACTCCTATTTATGTAAGAATCCTTGTCCCTCAATAACATGGATCCCTAAATTTTCTCCATTAAGCTGTTAAATTTTACATTTAATTAAGCATGAGTTAAAATTGTGAGCTTCGAAAACCATAACCCAAACAATAAATGAAGTGCCACTTTCATCATATTAAATCAATGTTCTGAATATTCAGTGTTTAGGGTTTTATGATATTAAAAGTGAGCATCTTAGTTCACTAGAGGTATGGAAGCTAGAGCTAGTTTTTGTTATTGTTGTTTTGAGATGGAGTCTCGCTCTGTTGCCAGGCTGGAGTGCATTGGCGTGATCTCAGTTCACTGCAAACTCCACCTCCCAGGTTCAAGCGATTCTCCTGCCTCGGCCTCCCAAGTAGCTGGCACTACAGGCATATGCCACCACACCCAGCTAATTTTTGTATTTTTAGTAGAGACAGATGGTCTTAAGCTCCTGACCTCGTGATCTGCTTGTCTCGGCCTCCTGAAGTCCTGGGATTCCAGGCGTGAGCCACTGTGCCCTGCCACTGTTGTTTTTAATTACACTCAAATTCTACCTTTTTTTTTTTTCATGTTAATGCATCTTAGCCTGCCAAAGTGCCAGACACAGTCCAGGGACTCAAAGAGAAAGAGGCAGTTCCTAGGACACAATGTCTCTGGAGAGTAATAGAAATCTACACACACACAACTTTCTAGTCATAGATTAGGAGAAACATTCACTTTTATTTACTTTGACATATTTAGGAAATCACTATTAGACCTTAATTAAAGAAGGATTAAGGCTAATTATTTGCACAAGGCTCTGTGTGTACAAATGAAATAATCAGACCATGGATGATCCACTTATTTCTACTCTCTAATGGTGGAAATAGCTTCAAATTGAAATTGTCATTCTCTCAGTCTAGTTATTATTGCATCTCAGTTGATTAGTTACATCATATAGACACAGGCAAATCTTTTAGGAATATACTTTAATGCATGAATAACTTTGGAAAATTTACCAAATGAAGAGGCAGCAGCTCTGAATACATGAAAAATTATTGGCTTTGATATCCACCTAAGTCAATGGAGATACTTCTGCCAAGGCATGATGGATAATAAGGTTACCATCTACCCTCCAAACTGCTTATTTCAGCATCTCACAGGTAATTCTGGCAAAGACTCCAAAGAAATGTTTATGCCATTTCCCACCCTCATATGGCAGAGGAGAAAACTGGGATGCAGAAAAGTTCAATGACTTTAGTAAGTTGTGACAATAAGCTCTCACAACAGATAATGACAAAGCTGGGACCAGATCCCCCAGGATTCAGATTCCCACCACTCCAGGAACCCAGATGTTCTTATCATATATTTGGTCCATTATTATGATTACACTTGGGAAGAGTGGCTATTTTGTGGCAATTCATGATTTTAAAAAATTTAAAAATGTAGAGAGTAGGAAGAAGAGGCATATCCACATCCTGAAAGTACCAGGTAGAATTCTTCAAAATCTGGGATTACACACACATGCAGGGAACGGGGCTTCTCAAACGTTTTCATGCCACAGCATACACACATATATGTGATAATATTTGTTTGGCAACTTAGAGTCCATACCTAGAGTACATACAAAGCTATTATTCCCGACCCTGAAGACTGGCTATGCAGACACTATTCAGATGCTCAGAGGGCATTAATTTATCCTCTGAGGACAACAATTTATCCTGTCACATATCTAACACATTCACAACTCACCCAGATGACTTGGACCATAAATAGTAAAACCTGCCAGATTGTAACTATTCTTTTAATTATTAGAATTAAATGTAAAAACTGAAATGACTGTGGCTTCTTGGCTTTCATTTTTCTTTACTAAAAAGCATATCAAGTAAAAAAAAAGTTTACAGAAGCTAAAAATATAAGGGTGTACCTTGTTTACAAAAAATTATCAAGAATCTCTGAAGTTCATTATTTGCTGAAAAATAGCTTCTGATGCAAAATAGCTCTCAGAGAACACCATGGATGGTGTTAGACATAGGCCTTTAGTGCAGAGCCCATCACAGGGGTGCAAGAAGGGCCATTTGTTCTAAACCTCACATTGACAACAGTTCCAGCTTTACAGCAGTGACATTATACCTCCAAATGAGATTATACTGTTTTCTTTGAAAAACTCTGACACATACCACATATTTTGACGTTTTTTTAGACGGAGTCTTGCTCTGCCACCAGGCTGGAGTGCAGTGGTACGATCTCAGCTCACTGCAACCTCCGACTCCCTGGTTCAAGAAATTCTCCTGCCTCAGCCTCCTAAGTAGCTGGAATTACAAGCATGTGCCTCCACTCCGAGCTAATTTTTGTATTTTTTGTAGAGATGGGTTTTTACCATGTTGGCCAGGATGGTCTCAATCTCCTGACCTCGCAATCTGCCTGTCTCAGCATCCCCAAGTGCTGGGATTACAGGTGTGAGCCACTGCACTCAGCTGACTTTTTTTTAAAGGTCCCTGGGATCACAAAAAATAGTAGTGGCCCCTGGACCTCTGACAGTCAACAATCTCATACATATGGGACTTCATAACAGGATTGTCAATAGAGAAGGTGCCCTTTAGGTATTCACTTTGCTCACCCTTGTCAATTCAATTGAGGAACAAAAGCATGGGATCCACAGATCTGCAGGAGAATGTGCTTTTGAACAGAGCGTGCAAACGGGAGAGAAGGTAAAGGAACACTAATCCACATTCCTGTAGAAATGCTCAGGTTTCAATATTCCTTTTGAAAAATGTAGTTTCTCTAGTAAGTTGGTCACACTCCAAGAGGAATTTAGCTTGAAAGATAACAGAACTTCAAAAGCCAAGTTGAAAAGACCAGACCTGAGGCAGTGAAGAGCATTCAGAAGAAAGAAGAGTTTTAACTCAGCTTTCAAAGCATGCTCTCCTTCCTCTTTGAAAGTTTCTGACACTTTCGGGGTTGCTGAAGATATTCCCACCCATGACATCTTTCATCAGAAAAGCATGAAATAACAAAAATCTCTCTCCTGGTAGAATAGGGAGAAAATGTGAAAGTAAGTTAAAGTAAGTTGCTTCTTGTTCCGCTTCTTCTTGAGCTTAAGGAGTCATCTCCAAGAAAATTGCTTGAGCCTGTCTCAGTGCAAATTAGCAAGATGCAAATTCTACTATGTAGGAGAACTGAGGTCCCAAATAAGTGGTCCCAAAAGGAAGCAGAGGCAGGTTGCCAGCCATGTGTTTCCATGACTCATTTTTCAGGAATGGCCAAAAAACAAAACAACAACAAAACTGTAAGGAAAACCTAGAAGGTAACAATAAAAGGTGTACTTACGTCTCAGTAATTACATCTGTGGCTTTTAAAGGCTACTTCCATTATCAGTAATCCCCTGTTGTCTGGCATTTACCTGCATAACCTCTGCTGATCCTCTAAGGCTCACCTGAGAATCATTCCAATTACTACTGGATGCCAGGCCAAGAGCTGAGCACAAGGAACATGAGAATGATACGCATGGTGCAAGGTACCTCCCTTCAGGGAGCTTTTGCCCGACTCAGTGCTGGGTACATGGGACATGATGATATACAATGTGAGCCCCAGTGAGCTGAGAACAGGTTGACTGCTAGACACAAAATATGTGACACACGGAGACCCCATCTCTACAAAAAATAAAAAATAAATTAGCTGGATGTAGTGGTTCATGCCTGTAGTTCCAGCTACTCAGGAGGCTAAGGCTGGGGGATTCCTTGAGCCCAGGAGTTCAAGGCTACAGTGAGCTAGGATCACACCACTGTACTCCAGCCTGGGTGACAGAGCAAGACCCTGTCTCTTTTAAAAAGAGACAGAAATGTGACAATGTGCAAAATACAAGATTGCTTCTCATAAAAAAATGTGTGCCAGGCTCAATATGGGCAAAATTATGGTATGCAGTGCAAGGGGCCACATCTCAAGGAGCTGCCTTCCCTGAACCCCTGGCCTAATCATTGCTTTCAGACCCCCATTTATACCCTGATAAACACCAGAATTTTTGAGTGAAATATTTTCAGTGCCTATTTCCCCCACTGACCATAAGGATATTGAGGGCATTAATTATAACTTGTTTCTGCTTGTATCCTTGGCACTACACATAGTGGCTGCAAAAGAAAACCAAAGCAATCGCCACCAATTTCAACACAGATATATGTAGCACTGAACAAAATTACTCAATTTCTGCTCAAGAAAGGTCAATAAGGTTTTAAGGGAACAGCTTATCTGCTAACATCTATGTAGTATTTTTACATCAATATTCATGAGTGATATTGGTCTGTGGTTTTCTTTGTCCTTTCTTTATCTGAGTTATACAGCAGTGTTATACTTGTTTCACACAAGGAGTTAGAGAGATTTCTTTCCATTTCAGGGCTCCAGAGCAGGTATCAGCACATTTTTCTTTATGATAGGTCAGACAGTAAATATTTTACTCCTTGTGGTCCATATAGTCTCTGTTGTAACTACTCAACTTTGCCCCAAAGCAGCCATATACAATGAGGAAACAAATAGGGTGGTTGTGTTCCAATTAAACTTTATAAAAAATAAAACAGGTGGCTGGGGCTGAATTTGGTCAGTGGCTGATACCTGCTCTGGAATAATTTATACACTACTTGAATCGTGTGGCCTTCAAAGGGTTGATAAATGCTTATGTCCCTGTAAAACTCACATGTTAAAACCTAATCCCCAGTGCAATTCTGTTACAAGGTGGGACCTTTGGGACATGATTAGTTCATGGCGGCGGAACCCTCACTAATGGAATTAGTGCCTTTGTAAAAGAGACTTCATGGTTTCAAGCTACCATTGTGTAGTCGCTGAATACAGAGCTGAGAAGAAATACGCCTTGGAACACCATAATATGCCATTTCTATCACACAGAAACAATCCATGTAAAAAAACCTCAGAATAGGCCGGGCCTGCTGGCTCACCACCTGTAATCCCAGCACTTTGGGAGGCCAAGATGGGCAGATCACCTGAGGTTAGGAGTTCAAGACCAGCCTGATCAACATGCAGAAACCCCGTCTCTACTAAAAATACAAAATTAGCAGGGTGTGGTGGCGTACGCCTGTAATCCCAGCTACTGGGGAGGCTGAGGAAAGAGAATCACTTAAACCTGGGAGGCAGAGGTTGCAGTGAGCCATCATTCCACTCTAGCCTGGGCAACAAGAGTGAAACTCCATCTGAAAAAAAAAATCAGATCATAGATATTAGTTAAATGTAATAAAATTATAAGTAAGTGATAAGCTTTAAGTATTCATTACATTTATTTTTAATTTAATTTTGCACAATGCCCATGTTTAACAATCGACTCTCAAAATTTCTAATTTATTAATCAGTTTTTGAGGGTTTATGTAGGTCAGGTATAACATACCACTGACTGTTACCTATTGTCTGCCAGTCATCATGATTGGCATTTTAGATACATTCTTTTATTAAGCCTCACTGTTCCCTTCTGGAATAATTATTTTACAGATGGATAAAAGATCTCAGAAAGATTAAATAACTTGCCTGGATTCACATAGCTAAAGTCTGGTTGTATGACCTCCACCCTCTAAATCTCCATATTCAATTATATCACACAGTCACTCATATAACAGAAATTTGCTTTTAAATTATTTTATTCTTTATCTAAGAGAATAGATTGTGTTCCACATAAGCTGGGGTCCTCTGAATTCAGTGAGTTTCTGAACATTGATGTGTGTTTGAGTTCATTGACACTGAGTAATCTGGTTACATAAAATACCATTAAGCTGGATTACAAACTCAGTGTTAGGCAGGACTTAAACTGTATGGTGTTATGGAGGATGACCATGAGGAGCTGACTATGCCATACAGTCTTCCATCCAGAGACAATAGAATCACTTCAAGCTCTCCTCTCATTTTCCTTCCTTTTCCTTAAGTTAACTCCAAATCAACAAAATGAACTCCTTTTTGAGCAAGTCTCTTTTTTTGCACAATGAACCTAAAGGTAGACTATCCAATAACATTTCAACCGCTATTTTCAACTAACTCATATTTGTTACTATTGTAATTTTTGTGCCAAAAAAATTGTTAATGTTTTCTAAGTTTAGTTTCTTCTTACAACATAACATGATGGTATTTTAAAAAATTATTTAGAGAATAATTTGTTTCTGTAATCAAACCCATGTAGATAAGACCTTACATATTTAATACAAGGGTTACCCCTGTACAAATGGAAAAAAATTAAGTTTAACATTTCTAGACAAATGTGGTAGTTAATTATGTACAATGTCAATTCAATGTGATAAACTGGGATACTTTTTCCAAAGTTCACAGTAGAGCCAAAGTTTCCAAAAATTCAAATTATATATATATAATATATATATATGGACCAATAATATCAGCATGTTATGCATCAATAGCAGCAGCAGCTTGTCCAGGTTCTGCAGTCGACTCAACGAAATTATAGAGACACCCTGCACACTCCATTTAAAGAAAAGGCAGAAAAAAGGGAAAAATCAAAATCCCAGAAAACTGCAAGTTCTGTTACTGTTGTGGTACCTGACACCGTTTTTAAAAATTAGTTTCTAGGCCAGGCACAGTGGCTCACACCTGTAATCCCAGCACTTTGGAAGTCTGAGGCAGGCGGATCACAAGATCAGGAGATAGAGGCCATCCTGGCTAACAAGGTGAAACCCCGTCTCTACTAAAAATACAAAAAAAAAAAAAAAAAAAATATTAGCTGGGCATGGTGGCATGTGCCTGTAATCCCACCTACTCAGGAGGCTGAGGCTGGAGCATCACTTGAACCCAGGAGGCGGAGGTTGCAGTGAGCCAAGATCATGCCACTGCACTCAAACCTGGGCAACAGAATGAGACTCCATCTTCAAAAAAAAAAAAAAATAGCTTCTGAATTATTATCTGGAAAGAAAACATTCTAAAATAACATTATTGCAAACAACTTTGATAAAGCATGGTCACTACTACATATCATAAAGCAGGCACAAGATATTTTGCATTCACAGAGGTATGGTATAGGACTGTCCCACATATATATTGCTAGAAGATACAATTAAGAAGGCATTATCTCAGACTTGAGTCTACTTTTTTCTAGCAGAGGGCCCAAAGGATGGTATGACACAGCTCTGTAAAGGAATGCTCCTTCTTAGGATTGCCTCATTAGTGGCACAGTTCTAGGTACTCACTGTTCTCCATGAACATCAACTAAAAACTGTTTTTTAAAAAAACAGACCACATTTTCTTTATTCAGTCTATCATTAATGGAAATTCAGGTGGATTGCATGTCTTTGTTATTGTGAATAGTGCTGCAGTGAACATAGGTGTGCATGTATCTTTATAAAAGACTACTTTATATTCCTTTGGGTATATACCCAGTAACAGGATTGCTAGGTTAAATGGTGTTTCTGTCTTTAAGTGTTTGAGGAATTGCCAAACTATCTTCCGTAGTGGCTGAACTAATTTACACTGCCACCAAGGGTGTACAAGTGTTTTTTTTTTCTCGGCAACCTTGTCAGCATCTGTTGTTTTTTTGACTTTTAATATTTGTCATTCTGACTGGTGTGAGATGGCATCTCATTGTGGTTTTGATTTGCATTTTTCTAATGATCAGTGATGTTGGGGTTTTTTTCATATGATTATTGACCACATGTATGTCTTCTTTCGAAAGTGTCTGTTTATGTCTTTTATCCACTTTTGCATGGGATTGTTTTTTCTTGTAAATTTGTTTAAGTTTCTTATAGATGTGGGATATTAGACCTCTGTTAGATGCATAGTTTGCAAAAATTTACTCCCATTCTGTAAATCATCTGTTTACTCTATTGATAGTTTATTTTGCTGGGCAGAAGCTTTTTAGTTTAACTAAATCCCATTTGTCAATTTTTTTTTTTTTTTGGCAACTGCTTTTGTTGTCTTCATCATGAAATCTTTGCCTATGCCTATGTCCTGAATGGTATTGCCTAGATTATCTTCCAGGGTTTTTATAGTTTTGGGTTTTACATTTAAGTCCTTAATCCATGTTGAGTTCATTTTTGTTTATGGTGTAAGAAAGAAGTCTGGTTTCAATCTTCTGCATATGGCTGACTGGTTATCCCAACACTATTTATTGAATAGGGATTCCTTTCCCTATTGCTAGTTTTTGTCAGATTTGTTGAAGATCTGATAGTTGTAGGTGTGTGGTCTTATTTCTGGGTTCTCTATTCTGTTTCACTTGTCTGTGTATCTGTTCTTTCTTTTTGATACAGAGTCTTACTCTGTCATTCAGGCTGGAATACAGTGGCATGATCTTGGCTCACTGCAACCTCCGCCTTCCAGATTCAAATGATTTTCATGCCTCAGCCTCCCAAAGTGCTGGGATTAAAGGTGTGAGGCACCACACTGGCTTATGTGTCTGTTTCTGTACCAGTACCATGCTGTTTTGGTTACTGCAGCCCTGTAGTATAGTTTGAAGTCAAGTAGCATAGTGCCTCCAGCTTTGTTCTTTTTGCTTAGGATTGCCTTGGCTATTTGAGATTTTTTGGTTCCATATACATTTTAAAATAGTTTTTACTAGTTCTGCGAAGAATGTCAATGGTAGTTTAATAGGAAGAACATTAAATCTATAAATTGCTTTGGACAATATGGCTATTTAAAAAATATTTATTCTTCCTATCCATGAGCATGGAATGTTTTTCCATTTGTTTGTGTCGCATGATAGTTCTTTTAATCTAATAAGCAGCATCACTGTAAAGTTAGAATTGAAGTCCCTGGGAACAAAATAATTTTTTAAAAATTAATAATGCATTTTCTATCAAATAGAAAGAGTTTCCAGAATAAACACACAAATTTTTAAAAAGTTAGTAGATACTTACTGATAGTATTTAAACCTTTATATTATCTACCTGAAAGGTTAAAAGGCAATTGGTTGTAATCATGAGTGACTAGCCTTGCCAGAAAGAAGATACATATTAAAATTGACTAGTATCATCTATTATATCTACTACATAAAAAATGTAGCAATGCATTTTTTAAAATACTAGTACTGCTCTGAAAAATCATTTTCTCTATCATTAGTTGGTTAAATTATTCTCATACACCTTTACTGTAAAGTCATTTTAGGTCTTGGGAAGAATATAATATATTACTTTTAATTACAGCAGCAATTCAGAATGTTATTTTTCCCTTTTTATTTGCTTCAGGGACAACAAAGGGAGCTCTATAGAATGTGAGCAGCCTAGAAGCCTAACTTGATATTAAATATGTTTCCTCTTATTTCATCATTCCTGCTTCTCTGTCCTCTCCCTTCAGTTATACCCCTCTTTTATTCTCTCTCTGATTCTCTCATTTCCTTCTTGCTCTTCTCCATTTCTCTCCTGGCATTCAATAAGGGAGTACATGGAAAACAAGAAAGGAGAATGGATATGTGTCTTTGATCTCAGTGTGCCCAGAGCCTGGCACAGTACGTATCACATCGGGGAGCCCAAGAAATGAGTGACTGAAGGGATAGTGAGCACATTGAGGAAGGGACAGAGAACCGTTATTCTGTTCCATATCTTTCATGATGCATATATATATATGCATCATGAAACTCCGTCTCAAAAAAAAAAATAAACAAGCAAATAAAAGATCTATAAAGAAGAATTTAGCAATATATATATATATGGGGTTTTTTTTTGCATTGAAATAGAGGACATAATGGAGGGATGGAGTGAGGAAAGATATAAAATAGAGTAAGGGAGTTGATGTCATTGGTGCTATTGAGAAAAGAGTAAAATTTACTGAACCAGGTCATAACTCAGGACAAAAGAGGCTGATGATGAATGATGGAAGGGGATCTTCCATTTTATTTAATATATTTGTTTTATTTAAAAGATCTATAGGCTGGGCACGGTGGCTCACGCCTATAATCCCAACACTTTGGGAGGCCGAGGCCGGTGGATCACTAGGTCAAGAGATCGAGACCATCCTGGTCAATATGGTGAAATCCCGTCTCTACTAAAAATACAAAACTTAGCTGGGCATGGTGGCGCAGCCTGTAGTCCCAGCTACTCAGGATGCTGAGGTAGGAGAATTGCTTGAACCCAGGAGGCGGAGGTTGCAGTGAGCTGAGATCGCACCATTGCACTCCAGCCTGGGTAAGAAGAGCGAAACTCCGTCTCAAAAAAAAAAAATAAACAAGCAAATAAAAGATCTATAAAGAAGAATTTAGCAATTTGAAGATGAAGTTTAGGAATGATTACCCAAGAAACATTTCCTGTATATTGCTAAAGAAATTGGTTTCAGCATCTTCATAATGGTCCTTCCTACTAACTAATAAAAATAATACTAATAATAATTTAAAATAATAACTACTGACACCGAGCACTTATGTGACACTGTTCTAAAGACTATATGCATGATTTCTCACAACAAGCCTATGCAATATGAACTATTTTATTATTCTAACTTTATAGTTAACTGAAGAATGAAGAGATTACTGACTTGTGTGATAGTTTTGCCTTATTCTAAAGATAAACTCCAGGTACCTTAGGCTTTCAATCAGGCCCTTCACAATTTAGTTTTAAATTCCCTTTCAAAATTAGATCCTACTCCTAACTGATAAAAGTAGTACTATGAGGTCCTCGTCATGTCTTCCTACTTTCTTAACTGTAAGCTTCACTCCAACCGGTTTCCACCCAAAAATGCTTTCTCTCTATCCTTTGCCTATGTGGCTTTTTCCCACCATTCAAAACTCAGCTGTAGGGTCAACTCTTTTATGAAGACATCTCTGACCAATCTCACCCAATGACCTTGCCCTCCTCTGAATTCACAACCCACTCTTACGAATACTACCTTATAATTTCTCTTAACTTTTTGTCTTATATTATCATTTAAATGACCATATTGGATTTTTGTTTCTCCAACTAGCATGTTAACTTGATATAAATCATGTCTCCATAATGTATCCACAGCGCCCAGCTAAATTCTCAGTATGCATAATTATCCTCAATGACTTTTTTGTTAAAGTAATGTATTGTATAGCATATACAGAAATTATTAATGTCATCAGAACGTATTCTGTTCTTTTTGGAGCCACACTTCACATACCTTCAGCATGAAGAATGTTCATATGCCCAAAGATTATACCCATTCTGGTAAAAAGAATTGATGAGATTTATCTATTAATCAGAATATTTACTACCCCAAACCATATTTTATTGTATTTTCATATTTTATAAAAAACAGAATACTAAAAAAATACCCACTTTAAGCAAACTGGCTATTTGAAAAATAATACTAAGAAAACTTGCAACTTAGGCAAGAAATAAGAAATTAAATAAATTTTCTTTTAATGATGTACTAAACCAAGGGTCAGGCAATTCTAAGACAGGTGGTTTGCCATACTATACTGGACTCTTTTTTTTCCCCCAGGCTGGAGTCCAGTGGCAGGATCTCAGCTCACTGCAACCTTTGCCTTCCAGGTTCAAGTGATTCTCCTGCCTCAGCCTCCCAAGTAAGTAGTTGGGATTACAGGCACTCATCACCACTCCTGATAATTTTTGTATTTTTAGCAGAGATGGGGTTTCACCATGTTGCTCAGGCTGGTTTCAAACTCCAGACCTCAAGTGATCTGCTCTCCTCAGCCTCCCAAAGTGCTGGGATTACAGGCATGAGCTACTGCTCCTGATTTACTGCACTCATTTTTAATAACCTTAAAGATCCCTGGAGAAGGAGAAGTAACAAACATCTAAATTTTAAAAAAAGAAAAGGCCAGGCATGGAGTTCAAGATGAGCCTGACCAAGATAGTGAAACCCTGTCTCTACTAAAAATACAAAAATTATCTGGGCATGGTGGCAGTCACCTGTAATCCCAGCTACTTGGGAGGCTGAGGCAGGAGAATCCCTTGAACCTCGGAGGCGGAGGTTGCAGGAGCTAAGACTGCACCACTGCACTCCAGCCTGTGTGACAGAGCAAGACTCCAATTCAAAAAAGTAAAAAATAAAAAATTAAGATTTGTTTACGGCAAGTGAATTAGGGAGTTTGGAAAACTTTCAGGACAGTAGTTCACAGCTTTCTCAACATATTTTAATGAGGTGGAAACTGACAAAATTGAATTGTTTTGGAAAACTTGCCCAAGGCAGACAAGGAACAGATGGAAGAATTATGCCAAGGAACATATCACATGCTACTTAACTCATTTGGGGATGGACCGTTAGGCTAAAGATGAGAAAACAAACAAACAAACACTTAACTCCAAATGAAAGAAACAAGCTAGTTGCTTTTAATCTGCTCTGCGTGTTTTATTTCAAACTGCTCTTTAGGGATCACTGTACATTTGTTTCTTTGAAAAGGCAGTGAAAACTATCTCTGTGTCCCTCACAGGCTGATTTGCTCATAAAACAAGAGAATGAACAAGACTGCAGTGTCAACATTTACTGTCACATTATCAAAATTAGTTGTCATTTTAAAAGGTCCTGATTAAGCCAGGCAGCTCATGCCTGTAATCCCAACACTTTGGGAGGCCAAGGTAGGTGGATCACTTGATCCCAGGAGTTCATTGAGACCCGCCTGGGCAACATGGTGAAACTCCATCTCTACCAAAAAAGATACTAAAATTAGTTGGGCCTGGTGTAGCACACCTATGGTCTCAGCCTCTCTGGAGGCTGGGATGGGAGGATTGCCTGAGCTCAGGGGGCGAAGGTGCAGTGAGCTGAGATAGCAGCACTGCACTCCAGCCTGGGTGACAGAGCAAGAGCCTGTCTCAAGAAAAAAAGAAAAGAAAAAAAGTCCTGATTAGAAAAATTCTTAGCACAACACTTAATAGCAAGGTGATTTAATTGGAATAACATCAGCCAAGGATTCAGGAAAAATTCTTGAGGAACTGAAATTAGATAACAATAACAACGGATCAAAAATGCTCTAGCTTCAGAAAATTGTGGACGGGCTAGTCTAACTTCTGTCCTAAAGAAATAATTAGGTTTTATTTTTAGAAACCAATTAGGAATACTAATGGACAAAGATTTCCTTCATTAAGAAGAACTAGCCTGGTTGCAGGAAAATACAGTCACTTTCACTAACAGGTGCAATAGGAGATGCCATTTAAAGATATTAGAACAGAGGCACACAAAAAAGAAAAGCCAACATCATAATTTGATCACCATGAAGAGTATGAGAGCATTTCATGCTCAGAGTAAAACGTAAAGGCCAAAGTCAGGGAAATGCTACGAATGACACGTCAAGCACTCAATGTTAACACTCAGTGCAAGATAGAAAGATGCTGTAACCTCAGAATCTTAGAAATTCTGTGTGGCAGTACCCTATGTGTGAAATCATTATGTACCAAGGAGCAATTTGTATTAAATATAAATAGTAGATTATAACTTGCCTAAAAAACATGTTCTAATATGATAGACAATATGATTTGAAGAATGGTAACTTAATAAGGAAAATACAATCCAACACAAAACTTGGTATATCAGGGCTATGTCTCATCTGTACTGCTTTCTGAAGAAGGTGTAAGCAAACAGAAACATATCTAGAAACTTCCGAGCAAAAATAAATGTCCTACATTCCTTGTCACAGACTTTCACTCTAAAAATACACATTGGCTTTGAACAGAACAGCTGGCCGATTCAGTCCAAACTTCCATCAATCATCAGAGTGCTCCCAGGCAGCTGGATTAATGACCTTTTTCATGTATTGACTCTCCATTTTGGTGTCCTGAGATTATTCAAGGGAAAAAGTGACTTCTCAAGAAAGTCGGTCCTTTGATGGACATGTTAACTCTTTTATCTTCTAGACTTTGAAACAGCATGTATAACTAGATTTTTCACCATCACCAAATGTTTACTAAGACAAAACCAGCATACATAAGAATATGTAATGAAAATGCTGGGTGCAGTGGCTCATGCCTATAATCCCAGCACTCTGGGAGCCCAAGGTGGGTGGATCACCTGATGTCAGGAGTTTGAGACCAGCCTGGTTGATGTGGTAAAACCCCAACTTTATGAAAAATACAAAAATTATCTGGGCATGGTGGCACACGCCTATAATCCCAGCCACTTGGAAGGCTGAGGCAAGAGAATCACTTGAACCGCAGAGGCAGAGGTTGCCGTGAGCTGAGATCATGCCATTGCACTCCAGCCAGAGCGACAAGAGCAAAACTCTGTCTCAAAAAAGAAGAAGAATGTGTATTGAAAATAGCTAAGAGTATAAACTACCTACCAAAAGAATGCTAAGGAAAACAAATGCTACCTAAAGAGGTAACATCGTGCTCTAGAGAGGTCAATGAAGAGTTCGCAGAGAATACAGACATGAAGTGAGTTTGAAAGTACTGGAAGCATTGGACAAATGAAGAGGAACATAGGCATCCAGGGTAAGAAAAGCATCTCAGCAAAGGGCTAGAGATTAAAATTCATCTGGCTTGTCTAATTTGAATACAGTCAGGATTCCTGTAGCAGATGTAATGGAAAATAAAAATGAAAAGGTAATTAAGAGCAAAACGATGTAGTGTCATGAATGTCAGGTTTAGCAATTTGAACTTTATTCTGCAGAAAAATGGACTGATGACTTAGGAAGATTAAGGTAATACCTGGGAACAAGATAGGTTAAAAGCATGAAGGTAGAAAAACCAGCATAAAAACTACTTCAATAATTCAAACCAATGAAACCAAATTCATACGCTTTTGTTCATGGGCCCAATCTGTCCCATAGCCAATTTTATTTGGCCCAGATACTTTTTTAAAAAATCAAAATAAGTTGCCAATATTTAAAATATAATATTGCACATTCTAACCTGCATTTGCAACTTCTCCAGAAAGGCTGTCTCAAGACCTTCAAAGTCTTTAGGGCCGAGACACTGAGTTTGGAGGCCCAACCCCAAAGAAACCCCACGTTTCAATCAAACATCTCAAAGTGAACCCAAATACCACACTAAACATGATTTATATACAATAGTATAGAAGTTGACTTTCACTTACTTAGTTAATATTTTAGGTCTCACAGAAAACCTCACTCTACCTCCTTTTTTACTCAAAACGCTTAGTAAGAAAATGGAGTTCAGTGGTTATAATTAGTTTTAACAGCTCAGCTCTATATCTTCAAATGTTGCACAATGCCTAGACCAGACCACATGGACCCTGAACTTATCTGATGCAGAAAAAAATAATGATGCATTTCAATTAAGTAGAAAAATCAGACAGAAAAAGGGAATAGAATAAATAATTTTAGATATGTTGAATTTCAGGTATTAGCAGGAAAATCTATGTTAAAATATTCAACAGGCCACTGTGGACACACAATTAGAATTTGAAAGAGATTACGTTTGGAGATTTAAATTTTATACTCATTTACACAAAAGTAAAGATTGGGTGGAGTGCAGTGGCTCACGCCGGTAATCCCAGCACTTTGGGAGGCTGAGGCAGGTGGATCACCTGAGGTCAAGAGTTTGAGACAAGCCTGGCCAACATGGGGAAACTCTGTTTCTGCTAAAACTACAAAAAATTAGCGAGGCATGGTGGCAGGCACCTGTAATCCCAGCTACTCTGGAGGCTGAGGCAGGAGAATCACTTGAACCCAGGAAGTGGAGGTTGCAGTGAGCTGAGATCACACCATTGTGCTTCAGCCTGGTCAACAAGAATGAAAATCCATCTCAAAAAAAAAAAAAAAGTAACAATTGAAGTTATTCAAAATAAGCCTTGGAGAATATGAGGATTAGCAGACTGGAGGAAGTAGAGGAGTCAATGAAAAAGAGAGAAGAGCAAAAGAAACAGTATCTTCTAGGGGTTGGAAGCCAGGAGGATAATGAGTTTTAAGATGAGTCAAACTCTGAGTCCAAATCAGCTTGCACATCCGTATATATTTGCTTATTTAGTCCATGCAACAATCCTTCAAGATGTGTCATTATACCCATTTGACAGATAATAATACCAAAAAACAAAGAGATTCCCTAACTAATCTGATGGCACAAAACTAAGAAGTGATGAATCTAACAGTGTGTCTCAACTATGGGTGATTTTGCTCCACACAAGACATTTGGCAACATCTGGAGATATTTATGGCTGTTACAACTGGGAGTGGAAGGGAGGAAAGAAGTGAGGAGAGAGGAGGGGAGAGAATTGCTATTAACAACTAATGGATAGAGGCCAGGGATGCTGTTAAATATCCTACAATGCCCAGGACAGAAGAATTAACCAAAGAATTATCTAACCCCAAATATCAGTGTTGCTGATCTAGCACATAGTCTTTCAAATGTGATGTCTAGTCTTTCCATAAGGCCACTCTACCCAAGCTTCAACCAGGTTTCTGCACTACTGCCAAAATTAGTCTAAAGGATCCTTGACAGAAGTTTATAATTTTTTTTAAAAGATACAGGATCTCACTATGTTGCCCCTGCCAGACCCAAACTCCTAAGCTCAAGTGATTCTCCCACCTCAGCCTCCTGATTATCTAGTATTATTGGTGCATGCCATCACGCCCAGCTCTGGAATATGTTTTTTGGGTAGCACACAAAACCAGATAAGAAAATCTGGAAGTGGGGCCCAGCAGTCTGTGTTTTTAAAAGCCTTCAAGGTAATTCTGGTACATTCCAAAGTTTGATAACCAGAAAACTTTAAAATAATAAGTCTGATGAATTTGGCCATTTGAAAGCCATCATGGCTTGTTGAGTATGTACTTTTTGAGAATGTGCATTGGGGAGAAGTACACGCTTCGGCTGGGCATGGTGGCTCAAGTCTTTAATCTCAGCACTTTGGGAGGCTGAGATGGGAGGATGGCTTGAGGCCAGGAGTTTGAGACCACCCTGGGCAACATAGCAAGAATCCATCTTGAATAAAAAAGAGAGGAAGAATAGGAAAAAGAAGATAAAAAGAAGGAGGAGGAGGAGAAGAAGAAGAAGAAAAAGAGAACGCTGGGGGCAAAAAAAATGAATGTTAATAAGGAAACATAATTCTATCTAGTTAGGCTCTAGTGGATAGAATCCTGCCTTGCATTTACATGATAGTATCCCTTATTATTTCACATATAGTACTGTAGCCTGATTGCTTAAAGGCAGGAAACATATCTTACACGTTTATAGCTTTCCCTTGGTACTAAGCACAAAATACCATGTAGTCAGTATTTAATAAATATTTGATGAGTGAAATTAATCAAACTTTAAAAGTCCTGCTTTGTGTTTTGAGCAAGCTGGTGTTTAACTTTACCTTCACAAGGCCTAGAATATACTCATTCTGTCAGCCTGATTCTCTGACATATGGGTTAGAAGTAAAGCAATCAAGAAAATTCCTAAATAAATTTATTAGGATAGGAGAATTTGTAAATAAGGGAAAAAAATTCTTTCTATGCACTCATTGGGTTCCTTTTTAGCCCATACAGAATTATGCAAGATAATTTGGTTATATCACTATCACAGCTGTTCATTCTCAAAGAATTGCATATTTGTCTTGTTCTAGGTACTGTGCTAAGATCTAGCAATACAAAGACCAGTACTTTATGGACCTTGACCTCTAACAACCCAGTCACTTAGATTGAGAACAAACTTGAAAACAAGAGTCTATAGTTGTTTGAGATCTAGACGGAGTGCAGTGGGGCAATAAAGGTACAGCCAGGTATGAGAAAGGGGATTATTAATACTCTAAAATGAAACAAATAAAAATCCAGTGAAGTTAGCTGAAAAAAAAGTTAATGATTTAGGGGTGTCTGATGAATCCCAAGTCCAGTGATGCTGCTGGACTTCAAAGACAGGGACCAAAAAGTAGGGCAAGAGTTGAGGACAAAGGCTTCTTACACAACATGGTTACTAAATCCCACCACTGAAAGGAAAAACTTCATCATAAAGATAATTAATAAGACAAGGTTGCAAAGAGGAGAAAGCATTTGTCCTGCAGAAGAGCTATAAGACGGCCTCCTGGGCAAGAAACCTAAATGAGCAAAAGAATGGAGACCTGTATCAGCATGGACCATGTTAGGGTAACAACAAGCAGCTTAGGGTGACTAGGGGACAGCCAGGGAAATGCTGGCAGGGGAGAGGCCAGTTCGGAGGGCAGAATTGAATAGATTGGCAGTGTAGGCAGGAGGCGGATCATAGAGCTATCAAAAGAGGTCAGGGGGCTAAAGAGTTTCAAACATGAAAATACCAGAATTAGATACACATTTTAAAAATTGACTTGGTCAGCTGTCTGGAGGGTAGACTCAAGTAGGATATGAGGCTAGAAAAAAGTTGGAAGTATGCTATTGTGTTCACGTCATCAGTGGTGTCCAAGGTGGGAAGAGTATACCCTAGGAGAGGTGCAAGCCTATCCATTTTAGCGAAAATAAAAACTTCAGAACTTTTTTCTTTTTTCTTCCTTTCTTTTGAGTCAGGGTCTTGCTCTGTCACCCAGGCTGGAGTGCAGTGGTACCATCATAACTCACTGCAGCCTAAAACTCCTGGGCTCAAGCGGTCCTCCCACCTCAGCCTCCCAGTAGCTGGGACTACAGCCTCCCTGCACCATCATGCCCAGGTAATTTTTAAATTCAGAACTTCTTTTGATATGTTATTTGTTATATTTATTGTTATCTAAAACATTAAGGTTTATTAGTAGTACATGAATTAATACTGAGACCTTTCCTTGGTCCATATGCGAGAGGGCCATGTGCTATTTACTCTGATGGCAGAGTGAAGAGAGTTCTATGGTGTAGAACCATTAACAGTGACACTCTTCATCTCACATACTTTAGAGTGCCTAGTTCAGCTAAGATGTGCCCAGTGGATTTATGGCTTTATTATCTAATTTAAGCTAAACTAGTCCTCAAAAAATGAGCACATGATTTTTAAAAGATTCCTGCAAAGAGACATTAGATTGAAGATAATATGAATAATTCAAGTACAAGGAAATGGCAGAGCTGAAGCTTCTTCTGCTAGCTGAAGCTTTTTCTCAACCACATTGTTAAAAGCAGTGGCCACATAGATCTAACAAGAAATTGACCAAAACAGTCTAAATTATCCATAAGTCTATTTAAAATATTGTTTTACTTCCTTAAAGATAAACATGACCCAAATTTTTTATTGTGCTTTGAGATGTCAGCTATTAGTTATTGGTACTACAAAGTCACCAGAATTAGTAATATGTTTAAACGGTGAGACTAAAAATACATATTGCTACTCGCGGCAAAATGAATGAATCTCAGAAACTTCACATTGAGTAAAAGAGGTCAGACACAAAAAAGGATTTGCCATTGATGAAATTTATATATAAGTTCAAAATGAGTAAAACATAGCTGTAGCAGCAGAGGTCAGGCTAGTGGTTATCCTTGGTGATGGGGGAGGAGAATGAGTCACTGGAGAGGTCATGAGGGGGGCTTATAGGTACTGGCTATGTTCCATATCCTGGTCCTAATTTAAACTACATGCTCACATGCTGTGTCCACTTTATGAAAATTCATCTAGCTGCACACTCACAATGTATCATCTTTTCTACATATATACTGTTGTTGAATAAAAGTTTATTTGAAATACAGTTTTAAAAGTAAGATGTTTAACTATTTTGGGTACCATATATTAAAAAAATTATACAGTATTTGTTCTTTTGTTACTAGTTTATTTCCAGTAGCATAATATCCTCCAGGTTAATCCATGTTGTCAAAAATAACAAGATTTCTTTCTTTTTAAAGGCTGAATAAAATTCCATTTTGCATTTTTCCTGTGTGTGTATGTATAAATACTGCACTTTGTTAATTTGTAGATTGATTCCACTGATATGAGGCACCTAAAATAATCAAACTCATGAAGCAGAGAATAGAATGGCGGTTACAGAAGCTGGGAGAGGAGAAAGAAATAGCTGTTATTCAGTGGGTATAAAGTCACAGTTATTCAAGATGAATTTGTTGTTGAGATCTACTACATGGCATAGTACCTATAATCAACACAGTCAACAATACTGTATTATGCACTTAAAAATCTATTAAGAGGATAGATCTCATGTTAAATGTTCTTATCATAAAAGAAAGGATGCTAGGAAACTTTTGGAGGTGATCGATATGGATATGTCTGTTACCTTGATTATGGTGTTGGACAAGTGGATGCACATGTCTACACTTCAGACTGTACATATTTAATATGCTTAGTTTTTTGCATATCAACTATATCTTAATAAGGCTGTCTAAAAACAAATTAAAAAATAAAATTTATTTTCTTCTAAAAAAGATGTTTAATAATTATCAAAAGCATTGACAAATTTCTATAATTTATGACATAACTGCATTTGTGCTGTTAATAAATACAATTTCTAAAAGACTATTTTATTTCATTATCTCATCTCCTAAAGTTTATATTTGTAATGTATAAAATATTAGACAAATAGTACTTGTATTTAATCTCATCATTTCATCAAATATAATTTATTGGAGAGTTTGAACACGTCAGTTTACTGAAGGGTATGTGCCATAAAAAGCCTACCCATCCAAACTAGAGCTGATAAGAGTTTGAACTATGTCAATAGTATTGGAAATGAGAAAAAGGGATGAAGAGAAGAGATGACAAGAAGAAAAAATCTACAGGACCTGATAACTGATATTTGGGATGAATAAAAGGAAAGAATCTCTGATGGATCCATGTTTCCATGTAGACTCGGAGAGGCTGGTAATGACCTTCACCAAGAGAGGAAATCCAGGAAGACAATGGGTATGAGGAATTAGAAAAGGGAAACCACACATCTTTATTTAAATACCCAGCAGTAACCCCTTGTTATATAGTCAGCCCTTAAAAATGATGAATTATTTTCTAAAGACACACAAAGAAGTGTCTCTAAGAGAAAATCTTAACTAATTAATGTTGTATACTTATGATTACACTGTAAGTATAAGGTATAACTAGCAATGAAGTACATTTGCTTTTGAAAGAAGGTCTAGGAAAAATTATTCTAAAATCAAATGCTGTAATTATTTTCGTAAGTATGGAAAAAATACAGTGTTTTATTATCAGGTCTATTAAAAAGGGCAATGTAATTAATCATCAATTATATTATTAAAATAGGCTTCTTTTAAAACATAAAAGTCAAAGAAATGCATTTATTTTTAATTGAGGCTCTAAGAATATTTTTTAAATTGGTATCATGAAATTGTTATTAGGACAAAAATCATTGGCATTGCCCAAAAAAGACCCCATTTTCAGTAATGTGCATCAAGTGTATTATCCATAATAAGACTTCACCCTGACTTGGCTTTTTTTGTTAATTTAAAAAGCTTTAATTTCTTTACATATATTCATCTAGTGTCCCTGTGCCTCATGAGGATAATTATCCCGGAAATTAAAGTGCAAAAAGATGCCTGCCTTTCCCCCAAGTCACACGAGGCAGAAGAAGAAGAGCCACCCCCAGGCGACACTTACTGGCATTCCATGTTGCTCTCTTCACTACAGTAAAAAAAGATTCCACTAAGTTATGAAATTTAGATGGGAGCCCCTAACATGTTGGAGGCCAGAAAAAAATATGACTAAGAAGAAAGGGGCCGGGCACAGTGTCTCATGCTTGTAATCCCAGCACTTTGCAGGCCACAGCGGGCAGATCACATGAGGTAGGAGTTTGAGCCCAGCCTTGGCCAACATGGTGAAACCCATCTCTACTAAAAATACACAAATTAGCCAGGCATGGCAGTGGGCACCTGTAATCCCAGCTACTCTGGAGGCTGAGACAGGAGCATCACTTGAACCTGGGAAGTGGAGGCTGCAGTGAGCCAAGATGGAGCCACTGCACTTCAGCCTGGGTGACAGAGTGAGACTCAGTCTAGAAAAAAAAGAAGAAGAAAGGATATTGGAGGAAGAAAGAGAAAACTGGCTCCAGCATTTAAAGGACCACCCTCTGCCATAATCTCTTACTCTTATTTGAAGTATTTCCTTTCTATTACATTAATTCTTCATATCTAACAGAAGTTTCCTTTCCTTCCTTTTCTTCTGTCCTTTCCTTTTCTTCCTTTCTTCTGCAGTCAGTACCCTTCAAGATATTGGGGATGTCAGCTTAACAAGAACACATTCATACCCTCAAGGAGCTCAGAACTGAGTCAGGAACTTAAGATTTTACCAAATAGTGATGTCCAACTGACATCTGTATGATACCTACATGACTGTTCAAAGTGTAAACACGTTTATCCCAAAAACTCTTTTGTAAGAAAGAGCCAGCTGTAGGATGCCGGGGCTTGTTTGTAAACTGGCTTACTTGGAGTCCTTGTGAATAATGAGGGTTGAATTTCAATTTGCTTGAAACATAAGAAACATTGTGCCTATGAAAATTATAATAATGCACTGTTTCTTATTTCAAGTGTTTTAGGGAGCTCACTTGCTTGTTTTATTCTTTAAACCTTGCAGTGTGCCACATGTATGACATTTATAAAGTATTAGTGATCTTGTTAACCAAAATAAGAAAAACATTTCACAAGGGTTCCCACTTCCGTATTGTTTTATTATCTTAAAAGTTTAAACAAGATGTTCTGTTGCTATTGTTTTTCTTGCCGTCCACTGTATTAGCACTTTCCCTCATGTGCTTTGGAGGTTGATCCATGAATTTCTCAGACATTTTGTTGGAATTACATTAAGGGTATCGGATTAGATGGTGAAGAGGAGACTGAGGCAACCTAAAAATGACCAACCACGTCATTGTTCTCTTGCTATGTCTTTAGCATGATGATTAAGATACAATTCCTTTTAAAACCAAGTGGCATTTTATGTTTCCCAAATTAGAAATCCATTTTAGTTAATATTTAAAAAAAACACGAAACCACAACAAAAACCGTCATTGCTTTTACTGCAGAGTGTTAATGAATGTAGAGATTAGAGAGATGTAGTGTTTAATTAATGATGTTAGGCTAGGGTTCTAAGCTACTGGATCTTCATTTATGCCTGTGTATACATGCCTAGATGTGTTTATTTATATGTACACTTATTGTTATATCTAAAAGTTAGCTCAGAATACAGATTTGTAAAGGTTATTAATAAAACAATGTAGTAATGAATCATTAAGTAGGGGAGAAAGATGTGGAAAAAGTTTAAATAATAAAATATTCTTTAAAACCTGATAGAGAATTGGAGACATTTGGCTAATTAATATTTTCAAGCTCTTAGTCTTGATTAAAGTAAAATAAGAAGTATTGAAAGAAACGACAGTTTACACTCTAGCTATGACAGGGAATATCCTCTCCATAGGGTATATGTCGAGTAAATGACTTTGTAACTTCACGTCATCCTCTTCATTTACATAGGGTGTACCCCAAGTAACCAATAGAATCCTTTAGAGGGCATTTAAACCCCCACAAATTGTAATGAAGCCCTTGAGCCCCTATGCTCAGACCACTCCCACTCTGTGGAATGTACCTTCATTTTCAATAAATCCCTTCATTCCTTCCTTGCTTTGTTTGTGCATTTTGTTCAATTCTTTGTTCCAGATGCCAAGAAATTGTACACCCTCCACTGGTAAGAATTTTCATGAAATGACTTAGTTATTCTACCATAAAATAAAGACAATGGGCCTGACACAGTGGCTCAGGCCTGTAATCCCAGCACTTTGGAAGGCCAAGGGGAAGTGGATCACCTGAGGTCTGGAGTTCGAAACCAGCCTGACCAATATGGAGAAACCCCATCTCTACTAAAAATAGAAAATTAGCTGGGTGTGGTGGTGTAATTCCAGCTACTAGGGAGGCTGAGGCAGGGGAGTCACTTGAACCCAAAAAGTGGAGGTTGCGGTGAGCTAAGATCACACCATTGCACTCCAGCCTGGGCAACAAAAGTGAAACTCCATCTCAAAAAAATAAATAAATAAAGACAATGATGAATTTTAAAAAATGCCTACTGGACTGGTCTTTTGTTAAATAAATGCCTTTTACAAAAACTAAAAGGCAAGAAAAGTCAACTGTACCTGTGGATGATGTCTTTCTATAGCTGGAAGTGATTTTTTTAATATAGTGATTTTTTAGTGATACTGACGCATACTGCAAACACTTCAGAGTGACACTGTAAAACCCCAGGCTTTACAACTTTAAAAATTCAAGTTATTTATGCTCCCTTGCCCACACTTTTTGGTTATTCTAAGACTATTTATTAAGCACAGGCACAGCAAACATGCTTTCCTTCTAATAGGCACTGCAATTTTCCTGAACTACAGTTTCCTTCCTTGTTCCTCAGCTCACTATTAAAGTTGAAAAACAGGGGCTTTCCTTACATGGGGCAGGGATTTTCTGGAACCTCATATTGGGTTCCGAAGTTGGTAACTGATGCTTTTTTTTTTTTTTTTTTTTTTTTGAGACAGAGTCTGGCTCTGTCTCCAGGCTGGAGTGCAGTGGTGCGATCTCAGCTCACTGCAACCTCTGCCTCCCAGGTTCAAGCTATTCTCCCCTGCCTTAGCCTCCCGAGTAACTGGGACTACATGAGCGTGCCACCACACCCAGCTAATTTTTGTATTTTTAGTAGAGACGGGGTTTCACCATGTTGGCCAGGATGGTCTCAATTTATTGACCTCATGATCTACCTGCCTCAGCCTCCCAAAGTGCTGGGATTACAGGCGTGAGCCACCACTCCTAGGCAACGGATGCATTTTTAATGCAGCAACTACCCCATTGTTTTCAGGACCTAGGGCTGATGCTGAAGATGATGAGATGAATAAGTAAACATTAGCCAGTACACTTAAGCATCCTCCCTTGGGGCTCTGTGGTGTAGAAAGTGCTTTGATGTGGTGGGAGAATGAAACACCCCCATGGGCTGCTTCTGCTCCCCAGCATGGAGTAAGTGTCTTCCAGTGATATAGTAAAATGAAAAGGAACCACAATCATTGTGCAGATGAAGCAGATTTTTGGGTAGTGACCTGTTGTAAAATCAGAGCTTTCCTTTAATGGACTGAAAATCCAAACCAATTAAAATACTCTCTGACCCAAACCATAGTTCAGATCAGACTGTGAGAGGCTATTGTCTTTAATGTACTTCACCTCTTCTCTGAAACAAGCCCTGCTTCTTTTGAAAAAGTTAAAATTATCTCCATGCAGCAAAACTATAAATGACCTGCCTTAAAAGGAGTAGGCATCCAAAAGATATCCTAACTCCTCACTCTTAGCAGAATGAAAGAGCAGACACTGGAGAAGAATGTCTGCTTATATTTCAGGCAAAGGATGTGAAGTAGGGAAAGAAAACTTTAATAAGTTGACATTTATTCAAATCATAATGGGGGGAGTTTTAGATGTTTTTCATTGTGTTATTCAGAAAGACAGCACATATCACTGCATGTCCATACACACAGGGAACAATTCTCCACTTTCCAACAAGAGATGCATGGATATCATGGGACCATCCATTAATTCAAACTGAAGGGTCTGGAAAATCAAACTGAAGGTCAGGGTGCATGAACAGCAGGGACAACGGCTCCGTGATCCTTTCTTCAAACGTATGATAAGAATGAGAAGGAATTCATTTTGAAAAAAAAAATAGAGGTAGACAAAAGAAGCCACAATATTGCTTTCTCCAGCTGAATCATCTGCCACTCCATCTGGTTCCATGAAAGTCCTGAGCAGACTAGCAAGAAAAAAACTCAAGCATTGCCTCAAGAGCTTAGGGACCATCACAGCCGAAGCAGAATGAATGAGGAAAAGAATTCTAACCAATGAGATCAAAAAGAAATGAAAAGCACAACGTGAAACAGAAAGCCTTTATCCCAGTGCCTAAGACTTGCTCCTTAAATGCTACCTACAGTAGCTGCCTGTGGGACTGTGAGCTCCTAATAGAGACAGAAGCCCTCAGAGCAAGAATCCACCCTCTTTACTTTTATATTTCCAGCACCTATGGTAGTTCCCAGGACAAAGAAAGTGCTGAATGAATGATGAACAAATTATTTACGCTAATTACACTCACGAGACTGTTATGTGAGGTCAGAACATGAAGTTACTAATTTATAACACATGATACACCTCTCTTATGTACTAATTATGTCAGGTGGCTATCCAGGGCACTTTCTACCAGATATCAAAGTAGTTAAGTGGCCTAATTAATCAAAATGAAACTGCTTAATAAGCATGGAATAAGGTCAAAGAAAGCTGGATAGTCTTAAGGGATGTTACTTGCCATCTTGTCTTCTTTGCCCTCGCAATTTTACATATCAGAAGACATATCTAGCTAATAAATTGGATCAAAACAGGAAATAGAACAAATACACCAGAAGGACCCTGTTGATTGTTTATCTAAGGCTCGCCCCCTTTTCCTGTCCCCTAGTTCGTAGCTAACAGATTCCAGGGGGACCTACTTCAGAGGGGGCTGGGCCCTGCCTCAGCCCCAGGATGTGAATCACAGTTGATCTGATCCAATCACAGTAACCCCCTTCCCTTTGATAGGGATTATTTAGGCAAAAGCATGGGATATAATTTTAACTAATAAGACATATGGAGATAACTACTTGGGAGCTTCTGGGAAAGATTTCTTCACTCTTAAACAAATTTTCATGAAAAGCTGGCTTTTCTGCTTGATACAGCTGCATGAGGAAGTAACCCTCAGATTAGAATGCTGCTTTAATACAGCACTCTTGCTTCCAGGCATGGACAAACTCAAGGTTAAAAGTCAACATTCTAAGGATGGCAGAGCAGAAAGATAGAAAGAGCCCGGGTCTTCATTTACATTATCCAGCTGTTATTTAATCAATCCTGAAAATGTCTTTTCAATGTTATATGTGATGATAAATTTGCTTATATTTTAGCAATTTTGTGTGGGTCTTGTACTAGTCAGGTCAGGCTGCCAACACAAAATACCACATACTGGGTAGCTTAAATAACAGATATTTACTTTCTGACAGTCCTGGTGACTAGAAGTACAAGATCAAGGCATCAACAGGTTAGGTTTCTCCTGAGGCTTCTCTGTTTGGCTTGTAGACAGCTATGTTCTCACTGTGTTCTCATATGGCCTTTTCTCTATGTGCAGGCATCCCTAGTGTCTCTTCCCCTTCTTCTAAGGACACAAGTACTATTGGATTAAGACTCCACTCTTATGACCTCATTTAACTTTAATTACCTCTTGGCCGGGCACGGTGGCTCATGTCTGTAATCCCGGCACTTTGGGAGTCCACGGTGGGCAGATCACCTGAGTTCAGGAGTTCCATACCAGCCTGGCCAACATTGTGAAACCCCGCCCGTCTCTACTAAAAATACAAAAATTATCTGGGCCTGGTGGCATGCACCTGTAGTCCCAGCTATTCAGGAGACTGAGGCAGGAGAATCGCTTAAACCCAGGTGGTAGAGATTGCAGCGAGCCGAGATCGCAGCGAGCCGAGATCGCACCACTGCACTCCAACCAGGACGACAGTGCTAGACTCTGTCTAAAAACAAAACAAAACAAAACAAAACAAAAAACTTTAATTACCTCTTTAAAAACTCTATCTCTAAGTTACTTGAATGTCCAAATATCTCCTGCCTCCTTAAAGGCCCTATCACATTAAGGGTTAGAATTTCAACATGAATTTGAGGGAGACACAATTCAGCCCATAACAGCTTGCCTCTTATTAATAATATACTGTTTATTTAGTCATTATGACAATAATTTCGGAGAGTTAGTGTAAGCCCACTATCACAGCATCTAATGCACAACAGCAATTATAGGTTGTGCATCAAATTTTTAATTTGGATAACATAAGCAGGAGATTAGACTAGATGACCTTTAAGGTCCCTCCCAACTCTGAGACTCCATGGGTACACTTGTTAACTGCTAACATTTTAAAAATTATGATTGTTTATATGATACCAGTTGAATTATTTTTAGGTGCTAGGATGAGAAATATCTAGAGAAATGCATCTAACAGTGACTTAAGCCGCATTATGTAAAAAGCATTCCAGGAGTAAAGAAGTTCCAGATTAGTTTATAAAGTTGCTTAACAAATTATCAGAGCCAGGGTTCTTTCCATCTTTCCAGCCTTCCAGTCATCAGTGTGCCAACAGTTTCCCCATGGTCACAAAATGACTGCATCAGCTCCAGGTATCACATCATTACAAAGCCTCCACAGGCAATACAAAGAAAGAGTGAAACATCTTTGCTTCTTTCCATTTTCTTAAGAGTAAAGAAAGCATTTCATAAAACTCCCCATTGGGCTTCTTATTGGTCAGATTTTTTCACCTATGTACTATAATTGGTTTAAATCAGCAGCCATCCCCTCATTTCTCACTGATAGAACTAAGTAACATATAGTATACACCAAATCCATCAAAGGCAAAGCAGGGAAAGGCACAAATGAATTATAAGTCCTTCCTGGGGTTGGCAAGAAGTCAGTTTCCCTTGAAATGGAATACATAAGAATCAACCAAATCCAGGTTCTGTTAGCAATAACCATGTTATAGCCACAGATATAATCATGTTATCAAAACCCCAAATCAGGTCGGGCATAGTGGCTCACGCCTGTAATCCCAGCACTTTCAAAGACTGAGGTGGGCAGATCACCTCAGGTCAGGAGTTCAAGACCAGACTGGCCAACGTGGCAAAGCCTCGTCTCTACTAAAAATACTGAGTGTGGTGGTACATGCCTGTATTCCCAGCTACTCTGGAGGCTGAGGCAGGAGAATCACTTAAATATGGGAGGCTGAGGTTGCAGTGAGCCGAGATCTGCAAGACTGTCTCAAAAACAAACAAACAAACAAACAAACCCCAAATCAGAGCTAGCAGTGAAAATGAGCATTTGATAACAAGATTACCCTGGGAAATCTGAAAGACCACAAAGATGGTGATGACAGTGATTCCTATCCTAGTGTTCCTTAGAAATATCAGAAGGTATTGATGGAATTTCTGAACTATTTTCAATATCTCAAAAGCCCTAGGAGAAAAGTCTATAGAAACTAACTAAAATGTTAAATTTCTTTGACCTTGACTGAAATTCTATAAAGTCAGTATGCTAAGGATTATCTCTCAACCTAATCAGGAGCTCATATTGGTTTTAAACATATATGGAATTAATATAATTCATATAATATTAATATAATATTTTCAGTCAATCAATAAATAATTTGAAAGATATGTTTCAAATATGAAAGACTCATGGTTTTTTGTTGTTGTTGTTTTTGAGACGAAGTCTTGCTCTGTCACCCAGGCTGGAATACAATGGCACGATCTTGGCTCACTGCAACCTCCAATTTCTGAGTTCAAGCAATTCTCCTTCCTCAGCCTCCCGAGTAGTTGGGATTACAGATGCCTGGCACTGTGCCCTGCTAATTTTTTGGATTTTTAGTAGAAACAGAGTTTTGCCATGTTGGCCAAGCCGTCTCGAACTCCTGAACTTGTGATCCGCCAGCCTTGGCCTCCCAAAGTGCTGGGATTACAAGTGTGAGCCACTGCGCCCGGCCAAACGACTCTTTTAAAACAAAAATTACATAGAAGAAAATACTTTTTAACAGGTCATTGGAAGAGGAAAATGTGAAAAATCACTAATGTTCTAACTATTCCCTCCTTCAAGGAAATGTAAAGGATTTTAGCTCCTTGGGACTCAGGAGTGCTATCCTGTCTATAGAGAGAAGCAAGAAACATCCACAGACATACAACATTCAACCTTAGTCTATTCTGTGCCTAGGCAGATATCTTTCACGCTGATCCTACCATAAAAAAATTATGATATTTTCATATCATTAACTTAACACACCACCAGGATTTCTTGAATAAATGCATTAATTAATATAAGTGGATGTAATATGCACTCCTGTTATCTTTTATTTCTATGAGATAAGAACCAACCAACAATGAGCATTTAAATTAAATTCTATCAGCAAAATATTACTTATATCATATCATAAACATTTGTATATTATACCCTGCAATTACTATCTACTAATAGTAATTTAATTGCTTAATGAATAATACCAAGGAGAGTAAACATTAATGAAAATGTACAACATTTTCATATGAGACCCTCTGGTTTTATTTGTCAATAGTGACAACTATATTTAGTAATTTTTAAAAGATCATCAACCCAAGCCAGAAAATAATGAGAGATGATTGCATAGCTCTTGCATATTAGATGGCCAAAGGAAACAGCTAATTTCTAGAAGTAGTGTTTTAGAAAGAGAATAGCACAAATCGTAGCATAAACTCTCAGGTGTTTTGCATATGTATTGTGATACTAATGGGGACAATAATATAAACAGGCTAGAAAAATAATGCATTGAGATTCCATGAATACCCCTGTCTACATGCCTTTTTCATTAGAAGAACAAGTAAACCTGCTTGACAACTGAAAAATATAATTAGTGTGCTAACAAGTAAAATGTCTACAGAGTAGACAATTATCTCAAAGGTTGGGGGAAGATGTTCTGGGAAGACATCTTTTTGGTGTTGTTGCTTTATTTGTTTTTAAGTTATGGCTTGCATTCATGCACTGGTGAAGTGGACGCTAAGCAACATAGCTATCTGATACTCCTTGTCAGGCTGGAGGGTCACTGTCTTAAGGAGTTTTTTGGTTTCCAGGAACAAAAACCCAAATTAACTCAGTCAAGTCAGGATATTGGGAACATACAAGAGAACAAAAAAGAAATGTCACAGATATACAGAAGCCAGAGTAGGGTCAACACTCATGCCTCTAGGAGAATAAACTGAAAGGTGGGTCTTACTCCAAGACTTCTCTGGAGATCTCAGCAATATGTCTTTGCTGCAGTGCTCCAGAATTGACAGGGCACTTACTCTTCTGCACATGCCTCTCTGTTTTCTCTTCCTAGGAACTGGCTTATTTACCTTCTAATCTGTGATCCTTTTCTCCATCTTGAAGTATATGCTCATTTATAACTATAGCTCATGCACAGTTTACCTCACTCATAACCTGGTCTAGCCTGTCTCAATCCTTGTCACTTTCTTTTCCCACTGATAACTCTGTTCTCCTGGAATAACCCACTTAGATTGCCTAAGACAGATAGTCTGATTGGCTTAGATCATCTTTCATGCATGGGTCACTAACTAGCTCATACAATTTACTGCTCTGGTTCAGGTGCCCATTCTTTCCCAACTTGTTGTGTCTGGATAGGCGGGGGACACATGGTACCAAATGTGACTGCCCAGGGCTCTTTCTTCAATAGGGAATGAAGAAGGGACCACTTTCCTTTGGAGCACCTGTAGGTCAGCCAGGCAGTGTGACTGACATCTCCAGTTAAACAATTAAATCAGGGAAACTCAGTCAGAAGACATGCCATGATGGTGTGGGCTAAAGACTTCATACACACTTGATGGTGAGCCAGCCAGGATAATCCGTGAGGACATCCAGGTAGATAGCTTCATTATCTGGTTTGGAGATCTTCAGTATGTCAATGAATTGAAAATTGTTTCATATTTGCTTTATATAATATGATCATAGCCTATATTTCTGTAAGTAAATGTTAGTAATTATGAGAGACACTTTTCAAGCACACTGGAGTTCTGGTAGCTTCTTGAGTGAAAACAACTCCAATAGATAGAAACACCTAGGAACCCACCATCTTCCCTCCCATAAAATAAACTCCCCTTAGAATCCATGAATCATGACTGTCCAATCCATTTTTAATAGCTTCTGTCGGAGACATTTCAAAATAAAGGGCAGTTATTATTTATTGTTTGTAATGAAGCCTACTCAGCCCAGAGGATCACTGTCAGATTTTGCAAAATGCCTTTGGCTTTTCAATGGAAAGGTACTATATATGTTAATAAAAGGAACAGCAATAATATTCTTGCACAATCTTGACACTGAGTTCATCTTTGTCTTAAAAAATGAGTTCATCTTTAGGCCTTATGGGGATTACTGAATTCAATTTGTCCTAAGAATGCTGAGGCTGGTGAAAAAAAAGATGCTCATTATAAAAGCACTTTCTCCATTTTCTGCTCCATTCAGTATGCATTGTTCTTAACCTTTGTGTATATGCAAGAGTTGACTATTTCTTGCAAATATACAATGGTACTAGGTTGATGCAAAAGTAATAGCAAAAACTGCCATGGCAAAAAATGGTGGGTTTTGCCATTACTTTTGCACCAACCTAATAATTGAAATTTGAACTCTATAAAAATTTTAGAATGACCTAGAAAGAAATTTCTTAGATGAAACTTTGAAAATGTTTCCCAGACTCACATACATGTACTCATATGCTCAGGCATTTCTATGCATACACATGAGAAAGAGACAAAAATAAGAAAAGGAGATGTGAAGTGAGAATTTAAAAAAAAAATTATCTTCATAGCTATATATAGATTGTGTTTATATTGTCTTACAAAGCACTTCTGTACACATTATTTCATTTCATTCTCACTAGAAACTTTGGAGCTAGGTGGGAAGATGAGTCTTGCCTCGCTCTTTTGTCCTGGGCACTGTAAAATTCAAAGGCAGATTTTCCAGAGAACAGGGCTGCCCAACGTTTCATGCTGGACAGAAAGGGAAAGACTGTGGAAGCACAGAAAGCCAGTGAACCCAGACTTCATTGCTCTCCATCAGGTCTCAATGTACATTTCCAACTGCTTTTCCTTTAACCTTGCCAATACCTATGTTAAGGTGAGGAGAAGGATGCACTGTGAGGCAGAGACAGTTGGAGGGGTTAGATCACTTGGATTATTCATTTCTTGTCCATTTTTGGGAAGCAACTGTGACCAAGATACCTAGTGCAAGCCACAGAGCTAAAAGTAAGGCAACCTGAGGAGGCCAGGAGAGAGAGACTGTTCCAAATCTGAGCCTCATGCACGAGCTCTTGTGGTCAGTTCTCTATGACTTTTAGTCTGACTCACATAGTTGATATGCAGTTAATTCTCTATAAACAAACAAGCTATTTGATATGGTTTGGCTGTGAGATTGGCTGTCCTCACCCCAATCTCATTTTGAATTGAAGCTCCCACAATTCCCACGTATCATGGGAGGGACTTGGTGGGAAGTAATTGAATCATGGGGGCAGGTCTTTCCTGTGCTGGTCTCATGATAGTGAAAAAATCTCACTAGATCTAACGGTTTTATAAAGCGGAGTTTTCCTGCATAAGTTCTTTCTTGCCTGTCATCATGTAAGATGTGCCTTTCACCTTCGGCCATGATTGTGAGGCCACCCCAGCCATGTGGAACTGTGAGTCCATTAAACCTCTTTATCTTTATAAATTACCGAGTCTCAGGTATGTCTTTATCTGCAGCGTGAAAATGGACTAATACTGTTTTGACCAAATCACAACAAATAATTAAGTAACTGCCCCCAGAGAAGTTGTCCAGGCTTTTGCCTCTGCAGGTACCCCTACCATCAACTCCTGCCTCTTGTGAATGATCACACTGCTAGAGTTTTTTTAATTACCACTTTTCAAAAATTTCAGGCTGTCTCAAACAAGGCAACCTAGCAACTTTCTCTCTATAGAAAACTTCACCTTGTCATTCTGCCACTTCTAAATCTAATTCAGAATTGCTTTTCTGGATTTTACAACTCTTCATTGGTTTGCTCCTCCCCTCTTTTCCAAATTCATTTCTTTTTATCTGCATCAATCTGTCACCTTCAACACCACCTCGTCACTCCACTTCTTGGCTTTTCAGGCAGTTACTGTTTGAATGAGAAGATTGAAAATCTCATTTCTCACTTTTGAGAACTCTTACAGGAACATATTGCAAAGCCTCCCTCACACCCGAGAGAGAGGAAGAGATAGAGCATGACACCTCAAAAAGAATGTCTAAAGTGGGAGTAATCCTAAAATAGAGCACAATAAAAATGTGCTGGTACGTTTTCTTTAAAAAAGCAAAAACAAAAACAAAACAAAATCTCACAATGGAACTTTCCCGCAGTAGATGAGCTATTATCAATGTATTCTAGAAAAATTCCATAAATTGCTAAATTCTCTTTTAAAAAAACCAAAAACCCATGCCTTTCTAACCACCACAACAAGCCACAAGGGAAAAAAGGCTGCAAAGACAAAGCCCCATTCTCACTTGGTACCAGCGCTACCCTGGTATATGTTACACCACTGAGAAGACTTGTCAATTCAAGCATCTGTTCTAAGGCACACTTCACCATCAGAACTGGTACTCCATTCATATTCCTTCCTTCCACAGGCTTGACAGATGGATGAATTCCTAATGGCCCCAGATTACATTCAAATCGTTGCAATAATCACCTCCTCCTTAGCGAACACTGCTTTCCCCCCAGGCAATAAAACGGAGATAATGGTAGAGGGGTATAAAATAACATAAATTGGGAATCTAGGCTCAAAATCCAACATTTTCCCTGCTGGCAGGAACACCAGACGGTGGTGTTTTGATCCTGCCATGTACATATTCCATGAGTGACAACAGGCAGTGAGATATGAAGGAAAAGAAAGATGTACCCACCAGGTCCCTCCCTAAGGGCAGCCAAGTGTTTTGTTTGAACTACCTTGTGGCTTATTGGAGTCAGAACTGCATGTTTCGTAGAAAGCTGTCTGCCACCATGTTAAGATCTTTACTGATTATCACCAAAGGTCTTTTGTCTTGAGAATGCAATGAAAAATAACTCCCGTAAAGGAAGGTGGTATAAGCTGGGAAATGCAGGCTACTATGTCAGAGTCATGTGGATAGATGTGTTCTGCTCGAAGGCTTCCATTTTACTCTATAAAAGAAAAGAAAAAAAATTTCCAGGAAAAAGAAATTAAAGCTGCTGCCAGTGAAAAGAATTTCTACCAGCAAGTCAAGTAGGCTGGGGTCTCCACTTACAGATGATTACCATGGACTGTGGATTAAACCATGTCTGCATGTCCACATCAGAAGTCTCTATTTGGTCTTTCCCCTCATAGTCTTGCTTATATTATAATCTTCCAATTTTGATTTTGCTCTAAGTTGGCATGAGATTCACATTTCTAGGGATGTCGGGTTGTAAGTATAGAAATGAATTTCGTTCTAATTTCTTTTTGTGTATGAAAGTAAATGTAGCATGAAGATGTATACATTATGATTAAAAAAGGCTGTGAAAAATATCTTCTAGTGAAGAATTTGCTTCCTGAAGTTTTGTGGTGTTATAAGAGAGTAATCCATTTATAAATTTTCATTAAAATTTATTCATAGTCTTGTCATATCTCTTTTTATAATGTGCCAGTATTCTTGTCCTATTCACTATCAAAATGAACTTAAAACATGCATTTTTTAAAAGGTTGCATGCTATTGAGTTTCCATGTTTTCTATTGATATATTTGTCCTGTGCACCCTCTTTTCCCCTCTTGCCAACTGCTATTCCTATTCACATTTGGCTTTGCATTTCCCCAATTCTAACATTCTCATTTGCTTTCGTTCCACTCTTATTTCTTTGCTAATTCCCTGGAGAGAATGAAATTCTATTGTTGTTATTTTCTTTTTTCTTCTAAAGATTGGAGAATAGAGCTGAAATATTGTGAATAGAGCTGAAATATTTATGGACTAGTTCCATAAATATCAAGAAGGGTGTAATAAGTGGAAACTGTTCTTGGAATCCCAACTCCTAGGGTGTGGTCTATTTTTAATAGACCACATAATAAATGGATGGAGACCAAAAATCCAAGTGCCTTTAATATTGGGGGTGAGCTGAAATCAAATGAGATTTCTTGATGGTAATTGATCATAAAGTAATCTCATCCACAATGACGACAAATTGATAAGTCAATCTGAGAAATATGTTACTCATTTTTATAATAAGCTCTCAACAGATTTCTGTAAATACTATAAAAATAAAACTCAACTACAAAAAAAAGTAGTTTAATATTGTTAATAAGATACAGCTTTCATTTTTAAATTTTTCTTTTCTTTTTTTTTTTTTTTTTGAGATGGAGTCCAACTCTGTTGTCCAGGCTGGAGTGCAGTGGTGTGATCTTAGCTCACTGCAGCCTCCACCTCCTGGAGTTCAAGTGATTCTCCTGCCTCAGTCTCCCAAGTAGCTGGGATTACAGGTGCCTGTCACCACACTAGGCTTTTTTTTTTTTTTTTGTATTTTTAGTAGAGATGGGGTTTCGCCATGCTGGCCAGGCTAGTCTCAAACTCCTGACTTCAAGTCATCTGCCCGCCTCAGCCTCCCAAAGTGCTGGGATTACAGGCGTGAGCCACCATACCTGGCCTCATTTTTTTTTTTAAGATAAAATTGGCCTCTTAGCTAAGTGATTATTTATCTTTCAGTGTAATAACTGAGGGCTCAGCTGCTGCTGACCCTTTTATGTTATCAGTGGACCAAAAGGCTGCTTAAAACTTGCTTCGACGCCAGGTGTGGTGGCTCACGCCTGCAATTCCAGCACTTTGGGAGGCTGAGGCGGGCGGATCACTTAAGGTCAGAAGATCGAGGCCAGCCTGGCCAACATAGTAAAACCCCATTTCTACTAAAAATACAAAAATTAGCTGAGTATGGTGGTGGGCGCCTGTAATCCCAGCTACTCAGGAGGCTCAGATTGGAGAACCGTTTGAACCTGGGAGGCAGAGGTTACAGTGAGCCGAGATCACACCACTGCACTCCAGCCTGGGTGACAGAACGAGAATCCATCTCAAAAAATAAATAAATAAATAAACCCTACCTGATTTGATATAGTTTCATCATGATTTTTGTTTTGTTCGCTGCTGAGATTTTAAATGGTTGCTTACTTTAAGAGAAACAGAGTGTGGTTGTAAAATGTAACTGCAGGAGCAAAGCATGGGCCCAAGGGAGCGGAGGGTGAGCACACAGGAGGCCACAGCTACTCTCTGCTGTGTTACAGGAGAGGGTAGAGCCAGCTGGCAGACAGCAAGCTGGAAGCCAGCAGTTAGAAGTAGCAGCTGAGGGTGACCTCAGCTGGGAGAAATGAGAAAGATCCCTGGAGTGGAGAGATGTGACGGCAATGCTCATAAAACGATTGTTGCCTTTACTGAAAGAGCAGAGGTCAGGTGTCCTCAGACATTAGAGCACAGAAAAGTCAGGTGAGCAGCTTAAAAATTCAAATTCCTTGTCCTATTTGAGTCTTGGGGCCCGAAAATCTTTATGTTAAATCATCAACACAGGTGACTCTGATCCAGCTCTTCTAGGAACCACACTTTAAAAATCCCTGGACTAAGGTGCAGCATTTGTGAAAATAAAACACAAAGATCTATGACAATTTTGCAGGTGATAGGACTACATATTTCTACTTAGGGATTTGGCTTTTGTTTAACCCTTTTTAAAAGCCTCACTTACCCATAATATTGAATTATTCGGGGTTATTTAATTAAGTAAGACACTTCCATTTTGATATTCTGACCTCTTGTCAGACAATGTGTCCCCATTTGGAGTGTTCTAAATATAATCCTTATTTTAGAAGAAACTGCGCTTTTTGCTGTTACAGCAGTTGTTTATATTTGTTGCTGTTTTATTCTTTAAAAATAAAACCATATGGAGATACATGCACAATTCCTGCTTCTCTCAGTTACCTATCCAGAAATAAAATAATTCTAACTATAATTGAGTCTAAGCTATGCGAAGCCTATCTGGTAGCCACTGTTTGAAACGCCTGCACAAAGCCTTGAAGGAGTCTATTTTTCTTCAAAGTGCCAGCTGTACATACTGCCATTTCCTGCATGGCTTCTGCCACTCGGGAGTGCTGTAGCCTGGTGCTTCCTTAGTGGTGTCCTTTTTCTCCATTGCTTCATTGTGGGGCGCAGAGTGTCTGAAGATGTTCCACCACAGCTCAAGAGCACCACCTTGGGATGCACATTTTTGCAACAGATAGAGGATTTGAGTGGCACAGAATTTGATAACTGCTAGAGGCAAGTTCAGTAAACCTAGAACAAAAAATCAAAAGAAAGAAAGAAAAGGGGTGCTGGGGCAGTTACTTTAACCATGTGCATTAGCTTGGAACACCTCTTAGAGTTGTTCTTGGTAGGAGATGCAGACTTCATCAGAGACAGACAGTGCTACTGCCTTCCAAAAAATTTACATTTTGTGGCTGGGTGTGGTGGTTCATACCTGTAATATCAGCACATTGGGACGCCGAGGTGGGTAGATAATCTGAGGCCAGGAGTTTGGGACATGCCTGACCAACATGGAGAAACCCCATCACTACTAAAAATACAAAATTAGCTGGGCGTGGTGGCACAAGCCTATAATCTCAGCTACTCAGGAGGCTGAGGCAGGAGAATCACTTGAACCTCGGAGGTGGAGGTTGCAGTAAGCCAAGATCATGCCATTGCATTCCAGCCTGGGCAACAAGAACAATACTTCTTCTCAAAAAACAAAATTATATTTTGCTATTGTTGTCTGCAGGTCTAAGTCACAGTCAGCCTTGAAAGAATCCACTATAAATCTAATCAGTGGCAAAGAAACTTAGAGGGCTTTATGGAAAAGTAAGTTCTTTCCAGATAGCCTGCAAAAATGTGCTGCCCTTAAATCACCAATTACACGGTAATATTTGAGATATGCAAGTGCAAGAAAACCACTGAATTGGGGGAACATTTCCAGAAAAACAAAAATATAAAAGTACTTTGATTTTCAAACCTCTAAAGAGAATCATCACTGATTGATCACATAATCTAAGGGTCTGACAAACTGGAGCATTGCACTTTGAATACATATGTTTAGAAATTCTGCGATGGAGTCCCATTCGGCCTTTGTTTTTTTTTGGCTAGGGTTTTCAGCACTGATGTCTTATGCTGGATCTCCCTCAGCTGCCCACACATCTTATGGGAATGGAACAGATGAGACAGTTCGTGGATGCAGGAAAGAAAAGTGAGACTAATAAGAGGGATCAGACTGGGAGGGAATTCATGCTTTTCCTCGTGGTAATTAGAGAGCTTGATGCATACACAAATTCATATACATTTCTTTAGGTTGCCATAGACAATATTCAACATTCAGTATTCCCTTTCATCCTCAAATTCTCTCCCTCAGCACAGGCAAACTATATAACAATGCCAATGCCAATCTGTGTGCAGAACACCAACTAGAAAAAAAAGTTGCCTGTTAGTGGTCTGTGGAAAATTCAACACTTTATGTAGTGGTATTCTATTCTTTTTTTTTCTGAGATGAAATCTCGCTCTGTCGCCCAGGCTAGAGTGCAGTGGCATGATCTCGACTCACTGCAACCTCCACCTCCCAGGTTCAAGTGATTCTCCTGCCTCAGCCTCCTGAGTAGCTGGGACTACAGGCATGCACCACTATGCCCTGCTAATTTTTGCATTTTTAGTAGAGATGGGGTTTCACCGTATTGGCCAGGCTGGTCTTGAACTCCTGACCTTATGATCTGCCCACCTTGGCCTCCCAAAGTGTTGGGATTACGGACGTGAACCACCACACCTGGCCAGTAGTGATATTCTTTACACCTTGATTAATTTTTCATGATGTATACATTTCTAACAATGTGCAATTATAGAATCACTTTTTTTTAGTTTAAAATAACAAAAACAAACACTAGATTGATTTAAGTGAGTAGGAAACAGAAGCAAGTAATTCTGGACAGCCACAATATCTGGAGTCACTTGGCTAACCATTCTGTGGTCCAAGGTCCATGAGACTTGGACAAAAATCTAGCCAATAAACAATAGGGCTTGGAAAAAATCTCCAGGCCTGGACACCTGAGGAAGGTGGTTAAAGATAGGATGGGCCCTTTGGGGCTCAGCACACAGGTAAGTTAGGTAGGAGAATCATTAGCTGCAGGGCCAGACAGACTAAGATTTTTGTCCTGAGCAGGTCTTGGAAGAAGTCACTTCACTTTTCTAAGCCTGTTGTCTTATCTGTAAAATTAGGAAAAAATGTCTTTTGTGGGATTGTGGTGAGATTATTTGAAGGGGAAAATATATACCTGCTCCAGAGTAGACACTGAATATATAACAGGTAAGGACTTGGTGGGCTGTATGTTTTGAGCTAGGCTGGATTTCAGGAAGAACCATGCTCAGTAGAGGAATTAAAGATCAGCTATATATATATATATACATATATATATATATATATATATATATATATATGTATATATATATAGATATATATGTATATATATACTTTAAGTTCTGGGAAACATGTGCAGATCGTGCAGGTTTATTACACAGGTATACACGTGCCATGGTGGTGATTTGCTGCATCCATCACCCCGTCATCTACATTAGGCATTTCTCCTAAGGCTATCCCTCCCCAATCCCCCACCCCCTACTATTCCTCCCCTAATCCCTCACACCCCAGGCCCTGGTGTGTGATGTTCCCCTCCCTGTGTCCATGTGTTCTCATTGTGTAACACCCACTTATGAGTGAGAACATGTGGTGTTTGGTTTTCTGTTCTTGTGTCAGTTTACTGAGAATGATGGTTTCCATTTTCATCCACGTCCCTGCAAAGGACATGAACTCATCCTTTTTTATGGCTGTGTAGTATTCCATGGTATATATGTGCCACATTTTCTTTATCCGGTCTATCACTGATAGGCATTTGGGTTGATTACAAGTCTCTGTTATTGTGGACAGTGTCACAATAAACATACCTGGGTATGTGTCTTTATAATAGAATGATTTATAATCCTTTGGGTATATAACCCATTGATGATAGACTGGACAGGGAAAACGTGGCACATATACACCATGGAATATTATGCAGCAATCAAAAATGATGAGTTAGTGTCCTTTGTAGGAACATGGAAGAATCTGGAGAACATCATTCTCAGCAAACTGACACAAGAACAGAAAATGAAATACCGCATGTTCTCACTCATAGGCAGGTGATGAACAATGAGAACACATGGACACAGTGAGGGGAGCACTACACACTGGGGTCTATTGGGGGGAATAGGGGAGGGACAGCAGGGAGGGGAGCTGGGGAGGGATAGCATGGGGAGAAATGCCAGATGTGGGTGAAGGGGAGGAAGGCAGCAAATCACACTGCCACGTGTGTACCTATGCAACTATCTTGCATGTTCTGCACATGTACCCCAAAACCTAAAATGCAATTAAAAAAAATATTTTCTTTCTCTAAACTCTGAAAAAAAAAATTTTTTTTATTTTACTTTTTCTGGGTACATGTGTAGAAGAATATGCAGGTTTGTTACATAGGTATACATGTGCCATGGTGATTTGCTGCACCTATCAACCCATCATCTAGGTTTTAAGCCCTGCATGCATTAGGTATTTGTCCTAATGCTCTCCCTCTCTTGTCCCCCAGCCGCCGACAGGGCCCAGTTTGTGATGTTCCCCTCCCTGTGTCCATGTGTTCTCATTGTTCAATACCCACTCCTAATATGAGTGAGAACATGTTCGGTTTTCTGTTCCTGTGTTAGTTTGCTGAGAATGATGGCTTCCAGCTTCATCCATGTCCCTGCAAAGGACATGACTTCATTATTTTTTATGACTGCATAGTATTCCATGGTATGTATGTGTCATATTTTCTTTATCCAGTTTAACATTGATGGGCATTTGGGTTGGTTCCAAGTCTTTGTTATTGTATATAGTGCTGCAGTAAACACACATGTGCATTTGTCTTTACAGTAGAATGATTTATAATCCTTTGGGTATATACCCAGTAATGAGATTGCTGGGTCAAATGGTATTTCTGGTTCTAGATCCTCGAGGAATCGCCACACTGTCTTCCACAATAATCAAACTAATTTACAATCCCACCAACAGTGTAAAAGCGTTCCTATTTCTTCACATCCTCACCAGCATCTTTTCTTTCCTGACTTTTTAATGATCAACATTCTAACTGGTGTGAGATGGTATCTCATTGTGGTTTTGATTTGCATTTCTCTGATGACCAGTGATAATCAGCTTTTTTTCTATGCTTGTTGGCTGCATAAATGTAATCTTTTGAGAAGCCTCTGTTCATATCCTTTGCCCACCTTTTTATGGTTTTTTTTTTCTTGTAAATTTAAGTTCCTTGCAGATTCTGGATATTAGATCTTTGTCAGATGGATAGATTGCAAAATTTTTCTCCCATTCTGTAAGTTGCCTGTTCACTCTGAAGCTTGTATCTTTTGCTGTGAAGAAGCTCTTTAGTTTATTTACATCTCATTTGTCAATTTTGGCTTTTGTTGCAATTGCTTTGGGTGTTTTAGTCATGAAGTCTGTGCCCATGCCTATGTCCTGAATAGTATTGCCTAGCTTTTCTTCTAGGGTTTTTATGATTTAGGTTTTATGTTTAAGTCTTTCATCTATCTTGAGTTAATTTTTGCATAAGGCATAAAGAAGGGGTCCAGTTTCTGTTTTCTACATATGGCTAGCCAGTTTCCCCCACACCATTTATTAAATAGGGAATGCCTTCTCTATTGCTTGTTTTTTAAGCTTTTTTGAAAATCAAATGGTTGTAGGTGGTGTTATTTCCGAGGCCTCTGTTCTGTTCCATTGGTCTATATCTCTGTTTTGGTACCAGTATCATTCTGTTTTGGTTACTGTAGCCTTGCAGTATAGTTTGAAGGCAGGTAGCATGATGCCTCCAGGTTTATTCTTTTTGCTTAGGATTGTCTTGACTATGCAGGCTCTTTTCTGGTTCCATATGAAATTTAAAGTATTTTCTTTCTAATTCTGTGAAGAAGTCACTGGTAGCTTGATGAGAATAGCTTTGAATCTGTAAATTACTTTGGGAAGTATGGCCATTTTCACCATATTGATTCTTCCTATCTGTGAGCATAGAATTTTTTTCCATTTGTTTGTACTGGTCCTGTAATAGGGAATAAGTCCCATGAGATCTGATGGTTTTATAAAGGGCAGTTCCCCTGCACACACTCTCTTCCCTGCCACCATGTAAGAGGTGTGTTTGCTCCTCCTTCACCTTCCATCATGATTGTGAGGACTTTCCAGCCATGTGGAACTGCGAGTTCATTAAACCTCCTTTTCTTTATAAATTACCCAGTCTCAGGCATGTTTTTATTAGTAGCGTGAGAACAGACTAATACACTGTTGAATTATAAATACTGATCCAACAAACAATTTTCAACACCTCTGATATGTGATCACTCTGCTGCAGCTGACACCAGCTACATCTCCAACTCCTCTTGGCTTTTGTGCCTCCATTGACACCATGCTTCCACATGGCCTCCTCCTACTCTAATGCTCCCACAGTCTCCTCTCCAGCAGGAAGTTCTTCACCTCCTCTTATAAATACTGCTGTTCCTTGCAGTTCTGTTCTGGGCCTCTTGTCTTCCCATTTCACACATTCTTCCCCAGTTATCTCATCCACATACCTTTGATTGATTTTCCACTATTTGCTACTGACTCCCAGATCTTATATCCAGTTAATTACTCATAACTCAAAACCCCTCAAAGTTCTCTTGGAATCTTTGCATTGTAGTGTTATTTCTGAGGCCTCTGTTCTGTTCCATTGGCTTTTTATCTGTTATGCCTTTAATCTTCGGCCTGCCACCTTGTTTTTCCTGAACTAGAGCTCTGGCTCAAATATAAAAACTGCTATGGTTTGAAGTTTCTCCCCTAACCCTCCTAATTCATATGTTAACCCCTAAGGTGATGGTATCAGGAGGTGGGGCCATTGGGAGGTGATTAGGTTATGAGAGTGAAGCCCTCATTAATGGGATCAGTACTCTTATAAAGGGGATCCCAGAGAGCTCCCTATCCTTTTGACTATGTGAGGACACAGAAGATGGCTCTCTATGAACCAAGAACAGGCCCTCACCAGTGTCTAGTGCCTTCATCTTGGACTGCCCAAGCCTCCAAAACTGTGAGAAAAAAATATCTGTTCTTAACAAGCTATTTAGTTTATGGTATTTTTGTCATAGCAGCCCAAACAAACTAAAACAACCACTGAGCAGCTAAGTCATCACCATAATCGCTGTAATCAATCCTATTATATCCCAGTGTTTTAAAAACTGTTTATCATGACCCATTACTAGTACTAGAATTAATTTTGTGGGCCATAACCAACTTTTTAAATAATAGAACAAATAATAAAATGGAATGGAATAGAAATAGCAGAATGCTTTCCTCCCTAGTAAGTATTGTTGTAAGATTTTTTAGTGTGTGTGCATTTGGTTATAATAAAAATTATATTTTTTATTGTGGCTTATAGACAAAAGTTTAGTACCCACTGGATTGACCACTGTGTCTTTCAGAGCATTCTGAATCAAATTATAAGAAAAACAATTTGGGAACTAAATTTTCCAGGCTCAGTCACAGGGTTCCGGTACTTACTTGCTGTTTTCTTAGGCAAATGACTTAACCTCTCTATTTCTCAATTTTCTCATCTGGAAAATGGATTTAAAAATTGTATTTCCTCATGGACCTATAGCGAAGATTAAATGAATTAATATAGTTCTTGCCTGACATGGATGAGTGCTAAGTATCATCTACTCTAAAACAATAAAATATCTAAATACTTTATTAGAAATATTAAAGTCATGAAAGTACATGAGAAATATTGAAACATAAACATGTTGTATGTAATATGAAAATAAAAAAATTCATCAGATTGCTTTACCTAAAACAATCACACTTTGAAAGACTGTATTCTTTCAGTGTCCTTTCTTGGCTTGGGAATCTTCTTCACCATTTAAAAAACTTTTAATCACTTCTTTTGAGGAAATTTTGACTTAATTTTTATAGGTCTAATAAATGATTATCAGATTTGGATTTTATTTATATCCTGTAGGCATGGAGGTTATTTACGCATCATCCATGCCTCCTTCTTCCTTTTTACCCTGATATTAGTAAAAAATATGCTTCCTGATATTAGTAAGAGATATGCTTCTGTTCTACACATCCCCATGCTTCTGGGAAGGGACTGTATTCACCACCTAAGGCAATGCTTCCAGCTTTTTTTTCGTGAGTGACAAATTAAAAACAAAAACAAAGAACAATAACAAAACAGTGCTTTTATAGCAGTGTAGGATAAAAGAAAGAGGCCACTCTGCTTGGAGATGACTGGCCAGATGTGACAGGGGCTTTGGGGCAAGAACAAATGGCAGCCCTAAGGCCTGAAGGGATCGATATCTCTGCACGTGTAACCCATTCTCAACATAATATGGAAACCTCTGGACTCTAAACCAAGAAGTGCATGTCTTTCTGACTGCCACAATTACCAGTTCAGCATGGGCCTGTGATCAAGCCTGGCCAAGGAAACTGACAAGAAGAACTTAGACCCCATCATATCTTCCTCTGTCTTACTAGATGAGAAGGACGACCGTTGTCCTAATTGATGCCAACCTTAGGATGACACTAACTCTGTGCATGGTAGAAAAAGTCATCTAAGGAACCTGGCTGTGACAAAACTGCAGAGCTGCTGCATCAGCCAACTCTGAAGCCCACCCTATTCCAGATTCCCTGTTAAGGAGATAATAAATGTCTTTATTGTTTAAGCCATTTTGAATTATGATTTTAGTTACATTCAGCACAAAGCATTTTAGCTGATTCAATGGCTTGTTCTGTTTTAGAGATTTTTCAACACTATATCACAGAATTATACTGTACTATGAAATATAAAGTATTACAAACAACTTTGATAATTAGTGTTATGAACCATAGAGCACAGATAATCACAAGTGTTTAAATTTGGGGTTTTAGTTTCTTCTCAGACCCCCATTAACCCTTCCTTGGAAAAGGTTACTGCTAACTAGAGGTTTTTTACTCCATCTATACCTCATTTACATTCTTCAGCTTTTTGGTGGAATCAAAAAGCACTTCCCTAAGTCTGGGTAATTTCAGAATGTAAGCTGCTAGAAGCCACAATGACACCTATCTGAGTAACTGCTTTTTTTGGTAGTCCATAGGGCACTCTGGCTTAGCAATTTCATAGTTACTACAAAAAGATTTAAGTTCATAAAGCCAATAACTGTGGGCATGTGTATTAATCCATTTTAATACTGCTATAAGACTTGCCCGAGACTGGGTAATGTATAAAGGAAAGGTTTAGTTGACCTATATTCAGCATGGCTGGGAGGCCACAGGAAACTTACAACTATGGTAGAAGATGAAGAGGAAGCAAGCACCTTCTTCACAAGGCAGCAGGAAGGAGAAGTGCTGAGCTAAGTGGAGAAGAGACTCATGAGAACTCACTCTATCACAAGAATGGCATGGGGGAAATCACCCCATGATTTGATTATTTCCACCTGATCTCTCCCTTGACAAGTGGGGATTATGGGGATTATAATTCAAGATGAGATCTGGGTGTGGACACAGAACCTAACCATATCAACATGTAAGCCCTTTGCCCTCAAAATGGCCCATGATCGATTGTGCTGGCTCTCACGGTGCAGCTATCTTGAATATGTCAAAACTCTACAGCTGCCACAACTAGGAAAATGCCAGGGCAAGCACCATGGGAGCGTTTTTGTATGTTGGCCATTGCTCTCCCAGCTCTTCTTCAGGCTGCTACCTGGCATCATCCTCCAAATGTATTGGCAGACATAAATGCACCCATGGAGCAGACAGCCTGGGAACTCACAAAAACCTCCCTTATGGCCACCGTTTCAAAGCCCCTGCCTCACTGACAGAGAATGGGCAATGGGTTCCAGCTCCTGCTTGTGTCTCAGGAGGCGAGCGTATGCTAAAGGAGAGGAGGGGACTTAGTTTCCACAGCACTAAACAGTGGTTGGGAGAGTAACAAAGCAGCTCTGAAGATCCCAACCACACAGCTGCCCCTACATTTTCAGGCAGCTTTGGATGACAAATAGTAGCAAACTCACATCTTTGGCTTTGCAATTGCTGTAGAGGAACTTCCTCCTTCTCTGCCACTGAAATTCATCTAGAAGAAGCACATGTAGATATGAGTAGGGGGTCACTGAATTGGCTAGCTTATTCTTAACAAACTCCCAGACTGCTTTTTGTTGTTTGTGTGTCTAATATCAGAAATATTAAGGAGCTGAAGAGCCTTGGCTGCTCTAACCCCTAAACTTCCCTTATGCATTAGGATAGCCTCCACTCCTAACTCGGCTGTTTGAATTTAGCATCCACAGAGCCACTACCCCCAGGGAAAAATGACTGAGATGGGACAGGTTTTGGGGGTCCCTTCATGAGAACCTCTGTATTCTCATCACTTGAAGATACAGAGAGGCCAGTCGTCTACCAATCCCAAGGCCAGTTTCAAGTTCTTGTCACCAGGGTGTGTGATGCTTCTTTGAGGAAAACTTAATATACATATTTGTTTCAACCAGGGAATGCCCTTCTGCACACTTAATGGCAGTTTCAGCAGTTGAACCTGATGCCCTTCATTCTTAAAAAATGTTATAAAATTATTTATAAAAGTAAAGTAAGGCTGGGCGCGGTGGCTCAAGCCTGTAATCCCAGCACTTTGGGAGGCCGAGGCGGGTGGATCACGAGGTCCAGAGATCGAGACCATTCTGGTCAACATGGTGAAACCCCGTCTCTACTAAAAATACAAAAATACAAAAAAATTAGTTAGGTATGGTGGTGCGTGCCTGTAATCCCAGCTACTCAGGAGGCTGAGGCAGGAGAATTGCCTGAACCCAGGAGGCGGAGGTTGTGGTGAGCCGAGATCGCACCATTGCACTCCTGCCTGGGTAACAAGGGTAAAACTCCGTCTCAAAAAAAAAAAAAAAAAAAGGAAAGTAAGTAACTACCCATTGTCCTCAGAGATTAGTTTGAGGTCACTTAAATCTATGACAGATCCTAAAGCCTAGGATTTTAAAGATTTTGGAGAACCATAAACATCAATTAAATGTAGATTTAGACCCTTCTCTGATCCAACAAACAAACAAACAAAACAGAAGAAAGATTTTCAATAGAGGAAAACTTAGGTGGTGGCCCTCTTATGGAATTATTTATTATTGAAGACCTACGTTTTGATAATTATACTATCATTTACAGCACTGCTTTTCTAGGCCATAATGTCCTTGGTTATTTATATGGAGCAAACAATCTGTGTTGAGTGAAAAGAAATAGACTATGTATATTCTTGGATGTAAATTGAGAAGACAGCACCTGTTCTGGACAGAGCATGTGGCTGATGCCAGGGCCTTTCCTTTCCTGGCACCTTGAAGACCCCTTGATGGGACCAGCAACAGAAGCAGCAAATGGGCTGCTTCAGCGGACCATTAGATTTCCTGATAACGTGACTACTGCCCTTTTAGACAAAGCACTTCAGACTTCTTAAAAGTATCCCTGAGGAGATCCTGAAGCGATCAAAGGATAGATGGAATGGGAGTCTCTTAGATAGAAATATGACTTCATTTTTATCCCCCAACCTGTGAATTGAAATATTCATATTATAAGAATGTGTAATGGATATATACTCAGTACTCTTTATTTTTTAATTAAGGTGTAACTGATGTGCAACATGCTGCACTGTACACATTTAAAATATATGATTTGATGTTTTGACCTGTATATACACCTATGAAATCACCCTCACAATCACAATAATGAATATATCCATAAATTCAAAAAATCTCCTCTTGCCTCTTTGTAATTCTTCCCTTTTTGCTCCTCCCACTGCTCCTCCCATCTCCAAGCAACCACTGATTTACTATCACTACAGTTTGCATTTTCTAGAATTTAACATAAATGAAATTATACGGAATGTATTTATTTTTGTCAAGCTTCTTTTACTCAGCACAACTGAGACTCAGCTATGTTGCTTCATGTATCAACACTTCATTTTTTTAATGCAGAATAGTATTCTGTTGTATGGCTATATCGCAGTTTAGCCATTCACTTGTTAATAGGAAGGTTGTTGAGGTTTTTTTTTTCCAAGCCTTTTGCTATTATAAATTAAGCCCCTATGAACATTCATGTACAAATCTTTATATGCTTGTATCCTCTTATTTCTCTTAAATAAATACTTAGGTATGGAATAGCTGAATCACAAAATAGATGCTTAACTTAAAAAAAAAAAAATTAAGAGACAGGCCAGGCACGGTGGCTCAAGCCTGTAATCCCAGCACTTTGGGAGGCCGAGGTGGGCGGATCACGAGGTCAAGAGATCGAGACCATCCTGGCCAACATGGTGAAACCCCATCTCTACTAAAAATACAAAAAGGTAGCTGGGCGTGATGGCACGTGCCTGTAGTCCTTGCTTCTCGGGAGGCTGAGGCAGAACTGCTTAAACCCGGGAGGTGGAGGTTGCAGTGAGCCGAGACTGTGCCACTGCACTCCAGCCTGGCGCCTGGTGACAGAGTGAGACTCTGTCTCAAAAAAAAAAAAAAAAAAAAATTAGAGACAAATTTTGCCCTAGCTGGCCTGAAACTTGGGGGCTCAAGCAATACTCCTGTCTAGGCTCCCGAAAAGCTGAGACTATAGGCACATGCCACTGTGCCTGGTTGTCAAATGTTTAACTTTTAAAGGAAATGGTCAAACTGTTTTCCATAGTGGTTGTGTCATTTTACATTCTCACCAGTGGTGTGTAAGAGTTCAAAATTTTTTTTTTGTCTTTGTTAACACTTGAGGTGATTACTTGAGGGTTCTAACTCTGGTCACTGTAACAGGTGTATAGTGGCATCTTATTGTGGTTTTGATGTGCACTTCCCCAGTGACTGAGATTGAGCACCACTTAAAAAACTTGACATCTGTAAATCTTTGGTGAAGTGTCCTTTCACATTTTTTGCCAATTTGTAGTGTACATATATTTACAATATTCTTTCATAAAAACATTTATTTTTGGCTACCTCATACTAGATCAATAGGATGAAGCAAATTACTACCTTTACCAACTTCCCATCCTCACAGCTGCTAAATCCACTTTATAAGTAGAAAATTTGCAAAGTCTCATCCCATTCAAGGAGTAGAACATAGAATTCTGTTCTATGTTTGGAACACAGATTTCCAAAAGTTTCCACTGCCTTAGTGATCATATACATAACGGGAATTTAGATGGTCTTGGGGCAGAGGGTGGGAAAAGTCAATTGTGAGTTGTGCATAGATCCTAGGACCAGTGTGTACAAGTGGCATCCAAAGAGAACTGAAAATCAAGGAGGTTAGAAAGTCAACTGCTGGACTGGGCATGGTGGCTCATGCCTGTAATCCCAGCACTCTGGGAGGCAGAAGTGGGTGAATCATAAGGTCAGGTCAGGAGCTCAATACTAGCCTGGCCAACATGGTGAAACCCTGTCTCTACTAAAAATACAAAAAATTAGCTGGGCATGGTTGAGGATGCCTGTAATCCCAGCTACTAGAGAGGCTGAGGCTAGAGAATTGCTTGAACCTGGGAGGCAGAGGTTGCAGTGAGCTGAGATCATGCCACTGCACTCCAGCCTGGGGCGACTGTGCAAGACTCTGTCTCAAAAAAAGAAAAAGAAAAAAAGTCGACTGCTGTTTTTAAGTGGCTCTGGGTTAAAGAGCAACAATAAGGTCTTTTTTATTTGCCTTTGTTTTCTTTTCTAACATGACTCACAGGAGGGTGCTACCACTGCATGGTGGCAGCAAGAGGCACATGAGATGACTGGGCACCAACGAATTCGCTGTTAATCCCAGGGCTCTCTTGAAAATGACTATCTCAAGAGGATTCAGAGAGGTCTAAATTTAAACAGACTGGACACACAAAGTGGGAGGGGTGGTACTGCTGGGAGTAAGTGGCTATGATTCAGTAGGTATGATACTGCGCAGTGTGGCCAACAGAGTATTTCAAAGATGGCTGCAATAATCCTTTCAATCCATAATGTTTTTCTGAAATGTGGCCTTGACATTGGAGTAGTGGGCTCTATGTCACCCCACCTTAAATTCGGGTGCACCTTTGTGACTGCTTCATCCAAGAAAGCGCTGTAGAGGTGAAGTTATGTGACTTCTGAAGCAAGATCATAAAAATGCCATCTTCTTCAACTTTACTGATACATCCATTCTTAGTTACAGCGAGGAACCACATGGGGAGTCTTAAAGTCTATTCCCACAAATAACTTTACAAAGGGAAAAATGAAAACTACACAGGGGAGAAACCTGGTAGACACCACCTTGACCTAGTTATCAAAGTTAACAAGACCAATTGATAAGGAAAATAGATTAATGTGTCTCCTGTCACGATCACTAAGGACACAACATCACTCCTGTGATATTTCTGCAGATATCACAGCTAAATGTAATACATGATCTTGGATTGGATGTGAAATTAGCAGAAAAAAAATAGCAGTAAAAAAACTATTTGGATAGTTCATAGAAATTTTAATACAAACCCTGAATTAGATAACAGTTGTATATAGATTTCCTAATTTTGATGAGTATCTGATTATGTAAGGGAATATTTAAGTTCTTAGGAAATACACACATAAATGTTTCCAACCTGCTTTTAAGTGGTTTAGAAAAAAAATGTGTGTGTGAATAATTGCTGAATCCGAGGAAATGGTATACAGAAGTTTCTCATACTATTCTTGCAATTATTCTGAAAGTTTAAAATTATATCAAAATTGAAAGCTCTCCCCAACCCTCGAAAAGAAGGTAAGGACTTAAGCATTCATGGGATAGGGCTAGTTTGGACATGGGCAATACTTCCTCCTAGATGCTTCCCTGGATCCAGCAATGCTCACCGGCTGGCTGTGTTTTAGAAAATAACAGATGATCCTCAGGGAATAGGAATAGACTAGACAGTGATGTCATGGATATTTAGACTGGGGTTTAGACCAACAAGGGTCTCCCTACAGCAGAGGGTGGCCACTCTGCAGAAGCTCTTCCTTCTGTGACACCTTGTGGCAATAAAGAGGTATTGCGGACTTTAGTGCCATCTGTTCACCAGGACTGACCTCTTTTTAATTCTGTCATTTAGAGTTCTCCCACAGTTTGAGAGGAAAGATGTTTAGGAAGAGATACAATGCTTTCAGTTTGTATATGGCATGTGAAACTTCAAACTAGACATGGGAAAAATAAGAGATGTAACAGTGTTTGCGTCCTTAGTTTATAAATAATGCTAATCACACTTCCATAGCTTTATATGCTCCTGTACAACAATTGTGTCAAAAAACATGCAAGTACTAAGAGAAATGACAAAAGTATAATTGAACAGTTCTCTCAAATGGGAAAAGTACAACTGCAAAGCAAAGTTACATAATAGTGTCCTTTGCATTTTAATGTGTTCTTGAAAAGCTGAGTAAACTGAACTTTTATAACTGCAACCATATCTTCACTACACCTTCAGAATTTAAAATAATAGTATAGAATAACATTTTGAAATGTAAAGCCATAGAAACTTATTTATCTAAATACTCAGTCTTTGAAAATATGTTTTGCTAAAGTGCAGTATTCATACAAAGTTAGATATTTACATAGTTAGAAGCCAGTGATAAATCACGTAAGCTTAAACACTTACATGTTATAAAACTTATAAAACTTACATGTTTTATAACTGTGGACCACATACTAGGAAATTAGCTTGTATAGTTATTAATTTGATAAGAAGGGTAAATTTTTGTATTTTATTTTGAATTTGCATTATATGTTAATGAAAGCTGTCTTGGTTATAAATAAGAGAGATCCACAACAACTGGTTAAAGCCAAAAATGGAAACTTATTGGCCCATATAACTGGGGAGTTTAGAGGTAGCGCTACTTTTCAGGCATGGCTTGATCCTGAGGCTCCGGTGTTTTCTTTCTAGCTAGCTAACTGGCTACCTCTTCTTTTATCTATCATTTATATCTCTTTGCTTCCCTCTGTATTTTTCTCAGTTCCTCTTTGTACAAACAGGCTTCTCCTTAAGGTAAGGGAAGGCAGCCAAAAGCAAATAGAGTAAGCTTCTCCAGTCTGCTCTATCACCAATGTCTGGGGAATATATTCTGGCCCAATTTGGATCACAAGCACATGCCTGGGCTGTGAGGAGGAGTCCATGTACATTACAACCCTACCAGGATCCTGGCCCAGGATGGGTGGCAGAGCAGGATGTTATAAGTTATGGTTCACCTATAAGAACCATAAAGAGGCCGGGCGCGGTGGGTCAAACCTGTAATCCCAGCACTTTGGGAGGCTGAGGCGGGTGGATCACGAGGTCAACAGATCGAGACCATCCTGGTCAACATGGTGAAACCCCGTCTCTACTAAAAATACAAAAAATTAGCTGGGCATGGTGGCGCATGCCTGTAACCCCAGCTACTCGGGAGGCTGAGGCAGGAGAATTGCCTGGATCCAGGAGGCAAAGGTTGCGGTGAGCCGAGATCACGCCATTGCACTCTGGCCTGGGTAACAGCAGCGTGAAAAAAAAAAAAAAAGTAAAGATGATTAAAAAAGAAAGGTAGTAAACAAAAACTATAGTTACAACTGTCCCCTACACTTCATTAATATACACTTTTATAATTCTAATGGACATAAGTATAGATAACTATGTATCAAAAGCTTTTTAAGCTAAATATTGGACAAATGCATGAAGATGTATTTTAACAGATTCAAAGAAAGTACTATTTGTAAGAGCCAACATTTTTTTTTTGACATGGAGTTTCACTCTTGTTACTCAGGCTGAAGTGCAATGGTGCAATCTCGGCTCACCGCAATCTCCGCCTCCTGGGTTTGAGCAATTCTCCTGCTTCAGCCTGCTGAGTAGCTGGGACTACAGGCGCACGCCACCATGCCCAGCAAATTTTTGTATTTTTAGTAGAGACAGGGTTTCACCATGTTGACCAGGATGGTCTCGATCTCTTGACCTCGTGATCCATCTGCCTCGGCCTCCCAAAGTGCTGGGATTACAGGTGTGAGCCACCGCGCCTGTCCAAAAATGTTTTAATCTAATAGGGTTTAGTTAAATCTTAATTCATTCTTGAAATGTTTTTGCATGTATTTATATAGAAATGTATTACTGAGAAAGGCAAATTTAATACATTAGGTATTTATACGACAGTATATAAACATTAAGTCCCAATTTTTGTTTCACAACATATATCCTCACCTGCTTACATAGACATGCATTTCAAAAGTAAGGAAGTACGTGCAGCAAAATGATATTAAGGGCTGGGAAGAGATGCATGATAGATGTTTCTTTTTTGTATCTTCTTATTTTCTATTAAATAACATATAAAACAAAACTCAAATTCTATATAACTCAAAGTTCTATGCATTCAACCCTAGTTACAAATACTAATCCATTCGTGGTCAAGTATAGTGGCTCATGCCTGTAGTCCCAGCACTTTGGGAGGCTGAGGCAGGTGGATCACCTGAGGTCAGGAGTTTGGGACCAGCCTGGCCAACACGGTAAAAACCTGTCTCTACTAAAAATACAAAAATTAGCTGGGCATGGTGGCACACGCCTGTAATCCCAGCTACTTACGAGGCTAAGGCAGGAGAGTTGTTTGAATATGGGAGGCAGGGGTTGTGGTGAGCTAAGACTGCGCCACTGCACTCCAACGTGGGTGATAGCATAAGACTCCATCTCAAAAAATAATAATAATAAATAATAAAAACAAAAAGCAAAAAGCAAACACTAATCCATTCCAAACTATCATGGTGCCTAGTGGCAAAAATCAGAAGTCGGGTCCCGCTAATTTACCCAGTTAACATAAGCTAAATGATTCAATTTATAAGAAAACTTTGGCTAAAAACCTAAGTGGACTGCACTGACCTGCAGAAAATGTTTGGATACCAAGCATTAGTAATGTTTAGATACCATACATTTGTCAGTAAGTGGATCTTGGCTCATCTATATCAGAATCACTTTGAGAAGCTTGTTAAAATACAGACACAGCTGGGCATGGTGGCTCACACCTGTAATCCCAGCACTTTGGGAGGCCAAGGTGGGCAGATCACCTGAGGGTGGGAGTTCGAGACCAGCCTGACCAACACAGAGAAACTCCATCTCTGCTAAAAATACAAAATTAGCCAGGCATCGTGGCGCATGACTGTAATCCCTGCTACTTGGGAGGCTGAGGCAGGAGAATCACTTGTACCTAGGAAGTGGAGGTTGCAGTGAGCCCAGATCATGCCATTGCACTCCAGGCTGGGCAACAAGACCAACACTCTGTCTCCAAAAAAAAAAAAAAAAAAAGAGACTCCCTGGGTCTCAGTCCAGATCTTCTAATTCAGAAATACAGAAGGTAGGCCAAGGAAGTGGCATTTTTAATCCATTCCCAGGGGATTTTTATATACACTGAAGCATGAAAACTCCTGTTTCAGAAATGATAAGGTAGGAACAGTATTAAAGGGAAGTGATCAGTCTGCCAAGACAGACTTCCCTACAACATTTATGTTACAATTGTTATTAATAGCACAGTTCTTTTGTATAACATTTTGACTATGAAACATTAATCAGAAAAGTATAAAGTTGTCATTAAACATTTGAAAAATACAGCAATTTTATTACATATAGGTCTCAACATTTTTTTTCCAGTAAAATATACTTCAAATTTTTAGGGATTAAAATTCATAAAAATCATAAAATTCTTACTAAAGTAACCATCCTAGGATCAAATCTATGTTGTTAACAAAACAGTCTTTAAAATATATACAGTTCTTGAAAAAAAAAAAAGGAATGTAAGAAAGAAAGGAGGAAAGAAAGAAAAACTTGTCAGAATTTTGCTAGGCACCAAAAAAGAACTTAGGGCAAGTATTTTTACAGTGATAAAATTCCATCAAGGGTAGTCTCTAAATGATTCAAAATATAATTATAATATACCAAAGTTAATTTATAAATTACTTATGAGGACTCTACAATTTTAAAGAATACCTATTATCCTAACATTTTAAGATAATAAAATGAAGAAATAATAAAATTATCCAATTAACCTTGCTTCAACCCTTTACCTAGCCAATGTGCATTTGCAAGTATATTGTAATGGAAAGCAGTGAGAAATAAAGGAAACAATTAAATGGAAAATTTTTGTTTAATAGAGTAAAATGAGTTAAGGTAAATTCTGGTAAATCTTTATTATAAAGATACTGAATAATTTTCTGTTGGAAAGAGCAAAAATCTTTCTTGCCTGCTGTAAGTACTTTTAACATACTTGGAAATATATTAAAGGAAAACTCAGCAAAATACAAAAATTACGTGAACTTTTCAGTTATTTCCTTCTTTAGTTTCTATGGTGTCCTAATAAAGAAAATTTTTAAGGTAGGAGAACTGCAGTGTACCAGATTACAATTATGCATCACACAGTTTATTCTTAAGTGACGTACCAATTCTTTTACTATGATTGCATTAGTAGAGTTCTCCAGAGAAACAGGACCAATAGAATACATATATTCTATTCTCACTATATATATTTGTATATTCTCACTATATAAATATAGTGAGAGAGAAAGAGATTATTTTAAGGAATTGACTGTTGTGATTATGGAGGCTGGTACATCCAAAATCTATGGGGTGAACTGGCAAGGTAGAGACCCAGGAAAGAGCCAATGGTGCAGTTTCCGGTCCAAAAGCCATCTGCTGGCAATTTCCTCTAAGCAGGAGGGGGTAAATCTTTTGTTCTAGTCAAGACTTCAACTGATTGGACGAGGCCCTTTTACATTATGAAGGACAGTCTCCTTTACTCAGTCTACAAATGCACATCCAGAAACAGCCTCATGGACACACCCAAAATAATCTTTCACCAAATATCTGGGCACCCCATGGCCCAGTTAAGTTCACACACAAAACCACTGATCACACAGAAACATCCAAAATAATGTCTGACTACATATCTAGGCATTGTGGCCCAATCAAGTTGACTTATACAATTAACCATCACAATAAATTGGATCCAATAGCTACCATATTTTTTTTTACTTTATGCATAAATAGTTTCTTTTCCAGTTGAAAATTTTATAAAAGGAATTAAGGTTTTCAAGTTATTTTATAAAAAGAAAGATGAGTCTTTCAATATGACAGAGTAAACCATTAGAGTTAGTAATATCAGCCATTTGAATCAAGAGACTGGACATTTTTGGGCAGTCCAGTATCTTGGCCCTCTTATGTTTGCATCTCCCACCAAAAAGTCAGGCACCCACTCCAGTTGATTCCTGACAGAACTTTTATTCTGAAGTGAATGACATAGAGAATGGAGGAAGTTTAGAACCTATCCTGGTGATGACAGTGGCAGCTAACTCCAGAGCCCGGCACTGGTGGTGATGTAGTTATCAATGGCAGTTTTCAGTGCGCACTGTGGAAGCGTCATTGTATGAAGATATTTGGCTGTGGTTCTGCCTGTCTTGCATCATTTGATTCCCATCAATTATCCAACCAGTCCTGTTTCTTGGGCCTTCCTATCAGTATTGTGAGCTACCTATACCTTTCTAGTCCATTCCTTTCACTTACGGTAACTAGAATTGACAACCACAAATCCTGACTAGTGGAATACTCATGTCTAGAAAGGTTCAAGAAAAGTTACTGTGACATATTTTATAAAGTAATTATAGAATAAGTGGAGCTATTATATGTCACATAGCCTGGATTAATCTCAGAATATACTGACTTCTACACATTTATAGTCATCCCAAATGTTAAGACAAGTAAGTTTCCCTGATGCTATGGGCTAAATTGTGCCCTCCTTAAAATTCTTATGTTGAAGTATTTACCCCCAATACATCAGAACATGACTCTCTTTGGAGATAGGGCCCTTAAAAAGAAAGTTACATTAAAATGGGGTTATTAGAGTGGGCTGTAATCCAATACGACTAGTGTTTTTATAAGAAGAGGATATGAAGACAAAACACCACAGAGAGAGGGATGATTACACAAGTATACAGTGAAAAAGCAGCAATCTGTAAGCCAAGGAGAGGCCTCAGAAAACAAAACACAAAAAAAAACCTGCTGACACCTTGATATTGGACTTCTAGCCTTCAGGATTGTGGGAAAATTTCTATTGTTTAAATCGTCCATCTATGGTATTTTGTTATGGCAGCCCTAGTAAAGTAATACACCTGACTTGAAGGATCTCACAGTTTTGTAAAGGGAGATATTTATATGTGAACAAATATGATAAGTTGCATAAAGGATAGTAGAGGACAAATGCAGAGATTTAGGAGAGGTTAGAAAATGCTATATAATTTAGATATTGTTTATGTCTTATTTTAAGCAAGACATTTTCTTGAACCTAATATAAATACTGCTTGTTTAAGCTTAAGAAAAAATGAAAATGTGTTTGGCTAATTAATCTACCATCATGAATGAAAAGGCGGTTTTTGGGAGGCTGAGGTGGGAGGATTGCTTGAGTCCAGGAGTTCAACACCAGTCTGGCCAATATAGTGAGACATTGTCTCTACAAACATTTTTTTTTTTAATTAGCCAAACCTGGTGGTGTACACCTTTAGTCCCAGCTGCTCGGGAGGCTGAGGTGACAATGAGCCGAGGCCACGCCACTGCACTCCAGCCTGGGCAACGGAGTGAGCCCGTGTCAAAAATTAAAAAAGACAAGGAAGTTTTCATACATTATAAAAGTAAACTATCAAGCAACTAAAGGAGGAAAAAAGCCTCAACATCTTATTTTTAATGTTGTGTTTGAAAGACATTTTCTAACATATTAATATACTAACAGATGTAAACATAAACACTTATTATGTCGATAGATAGAAAATAAAACTACCATCAAACTATCCTCACAAAGCAAGGTGGTCAGATTATGATGCTCCTAGGCCCTCACACTGAACAACCTATGAAGAAAGATTGTTACCAGCACAACCAAGGCCAGAGTCCATAGTGAAAAGTTTAATGTCCTAGAAAATGTGAACATTTTATTTTAGTAAAGAATTAGCAGCATCAAAGAAAACAGAGTCTCCATGATTGTACACACCCAGGCAGAAGTTATTGTTTTATTAAGGAAGGTATAGTGATTTCTTGGGACATAGTAATGTAAAATTTGAGTGAAAAGGAAAACAAGGTCAATTAGAAAAGGGAGAAGGTAAGAAAAGGTCAGTTGGTATAATCTAACATGGTAATATGACTGCTGCTCAATAATATCACTTCTAGATTATCAGCATTCCCTGTTCATGTTCCTATAAAAAAGATGAATCTTCAATGGTATATGATTCTATTCAAATGCTTTCCTTTAATAACTTTTTAATATTAACATTAACACAAATAGGTTAACAGCGTATCAATTTTTCTCTTCTAACTATCAATCCAATGGAGGTTTCCAATTAAACCTCTCCAAAACTTATATAAAGTTTCCTAGGAATTTTCTGTTTTCCACCTATGATCAGAAAGATGAATCTAGGCATCATTCTTATTTGGATGAATAAAATATCCAAATTAGTATGACTCCTAGATTCTGTGCGTTTATAGTATAGGAAAAATCTCATTGCTTACAATGCTTTGGCATTACAGCTGACCCTTGAACAAAACAGGTTTGAACCATGTTGTATTCCGGTTCAACCAAAGGGAGCATTCCACGGATATAAAACCCATGTATATGGCGGGCCAACTTTTTTATACTCAGGTTCCGCAAGACCAACAGTGGGACTTGAGTATGAATGGATTTTGATATATGCAGCAGGTTCTAGAACCAATCTTCAGGTATACTGAGGGAGAGATGACTGCATTTTGCCATGAACTGTAAAGCATTTAAGATTTCCCCCTTCTTGGAAGCTACTAAATTAATCTGCTGGTTTCATGGATGCTGGCAGAAGTCACAAAAATCCCGGTTAGGAGACAAAGTACTTTATTGCTCATAGCACAGAAAGCAGCATGAGCATCAGTGTATGTGTCAGTTCCTCTTGCCCCCAATGCCACAGGGAAAATGTAATGGACTTAAATGCCACCTGCATACTTAGTGGGTTGCACTGCAAAAAGAGAAACCCAGATCCAAGGGTTCAAACTTCTTGAATAAGCAGCAAACAAGCCAATCTCCCTTACCCTCATAGTGAGCAGTTACACTAAAGTCACTGTACAGTTACCCTGACCCACTTAGTTGTCTGTGTGTCTAGCTACAAAATTTTTCAGTCTCAGGAGACAGATAAGATTTGCAATCTGACATAGTTGGCAAGGACACTCAGGACCAAGACAGATCTTCCTCTTCTAACCATCCACCCTTATACATTCTTGGCAGAATTCAAAATTTCACATGAATATGTGACTCCACTGACCACTGTGATTAATCTGACATATAGAGGCTTAATTCCATTTGTCTTATATAGCACTTAATTAAGGTACTATCAACAATACCCAAGCAGCAGGACGGAGTACTGACTTCAATCACGACCCCCCAAGTTCCGAATATCATAAACCAACAGGGTCTACCTTGGAAAGTCAGTGGCTTTCTCCTTAAGGCTTTAATTTGACCTTTCTATTTGGTTTGTGGCATTTATCTACTGGATGTTTTAGGGATGGTTCGGAATCTGACATCTCTTGCAGTTCTATCATCTATAACAATTCTGGTCAGTGAGTTGAGTCGGAGCTGACTGCCTTCTAAAGCCCGAGTAATATTACCGATCACTTCACCTTAACTCAGGAACAACTTTTTTTCTGAGACAGAGTCTCACTCTGTTGCCAGGCTGGAGTGCAGTGGCACAATCTTGGCTCACTGCAATCTCTGCCTCCCTGGTTCAAGAGATTCTCCTGCCTCAGCCTCCCAAGTACGTGGGACTACAGGCACGCACCACTATGCCTGGCTAATTTTTTGCATTTTATTACAGATGGTGCTTCACCATATTGGCCAGGATGGTCTCCATCTCCTGACCTTGTGATCCACCCACCTCAGCTTCCCAAAGTGCTGGAATGACAGGCATGAGTCACGACGCCCAGCCTCAGGAACAAATTCTTACCACCTTTTCTAATTATCTGACTCCCATCATTGGGACAACCAACCACAAAGTACATATATATGAGTCTGCTTTCCCTCTGGAAAGTTCCTCCAAGTAACTAAAGGTGGCCCTATTTCAGAGAGATCCCCACAGTCATCTGAGGACTATGTAATCTATTCTGGGTTCCGTAAGCAATTAAAAACCTTATATGACCATACCTAGGGTACAAGTTACTATGATCTTGGAAGAAGAGAAATCAGTGCTTCGTTTCCATACAAGATGTACAGTTCTGGGGGTGAAAAGATGTGGAAAGTGTTGAAAAATGGCTGGGCATGGTGGCTCATGCCTGTAATCCCAGCACTTTGGGAGGCCAAGGTGAGTGGATCACCTGAGGTTAGGAGTTCGAGATCAGCCGGACCAACATGGAGAAACCCCGTCTCTTCTAAATATACAAAATTAGCCAGGCGTGATGGTGCATGCCTGTAATCCCAGCTACCCTGGAGACTGAGGAAGGAGAATCGCTTGAACCTGGGAGGCAGAGGTTGTGGTGAGCCAAGATTGCTCCACTACACTCCAGCCTGGGCAACAAGAGCAAAACTCCGTCTCCAAAAAAAGTGTTGATTACAATAGTTGGGGGCTCCCTGGTGGAATCAACATAAGTCCAAGAGCACAGGTTCAGTGCCTCCAACATGATGAGAAAGTCTCCCCATTTGGAAAAAAGTTACACCAATCAGGATGCTGTATTTAAGCCTACTTCCTGGTATTTAGCTTTCAAAGTCATTCCCCCAACCCAGTTCCTTCTTATTAGCAGGTAATAAACTGGAGGACCATTTATTTTCCAGTTGTCCATACGATTTGTTCAACATGTTTACTACCAAATCCTGCGTACTTTCCTCAGATTCTGCTAGTTGGCTAACAAAGCCCTTATGCTTCCTTTTTCAGACAGCTATGTCTCTGTCAGCATCCTTTCATCATCACCAAAAACTGCTAAGGAATGTAAATTCTGAAATTTTACCCTATTTGCAAGCTAACAAGCTAGCTAGCCACAGTTTTGCCATCCTAGTATTAGACCCAGGACTCCTGTGTTAAGGGATAATTTATTACTCATGGCAATATGCCAACATGAAGATGCCACATAATACTTGAACTGGCAATGAACTGCATTATAGTATAGGAACCCTAAACTTAAGAGAATCTGACTCTTTTATAATGGGTAGTAATCATGCTTGTTCTTTGTTCCAGAGGGAGTCATTTTCTGTATCCTGGAATGCCATTCACTACAAGAACATCACTGAAAAGATAGTTTCAGACAAAGCCAGTACCTCTGTTCTCAAGATATTCAGAAACCCAGAGAATTGCCTCCCAAGGGAGGCCTACAGTTAGTAGAAATTACCAGAAACCACTAACTTCTAAATCAGATTTTGCATGAGTAGGATGATATTCAGCTACTTATAACAAAATCCCAATTATAGTGGTTTACCTAAATGTGTTTTTTTGTTTCATTTTTCTTCCTGCATGTAACCAGAGTCCAGAGGTGGACTGTCCAGGTCTGAAACAGCTACAAATGAGGTCATCAAGGACCCAGGTCCCATCCTTCTGCTCCACTATTCTCGGCATGTGGGGTTCCATCCCACAGTCACAACACACATACGCCACCTCCATCTGTATGGTTCTGGTGCTAGGTGGAGAAGAATGATGACTGGATTTTAAAGAATGTTAAAAATGTTAAGATAGGAAACAGGAATTCAGATACACATGTAAGGTGACCAGGAGACATTAACAAGATGATTTTCCCAGATGCAGTGTGGGTATAAAAATTAGAAAATTTGAGCAAGTAGGTGGGTTAGATCAAAGTGATACTGTGTTTTGAAGGTCATGGGCAAAGCATTAATCAATTAACAAGGTGACAGGAATAACTTGAAAGGTTTAATGTAACAGTAATTTAGTAGATAAGGTATAGTTCAAAAATATATTTGTAATGTAAACGGATAATCTGAAATATTGTTATACAAATGCACAGCTTGAAAGTACTATAATCTCTCATTGTTAGAGGTTGATATTCAGATTTATAAGTTATAGCTTGTAGTACTGTGTAAAGATAGGCACTTGCTTACAAGATCAGAATTCAGCTTGAGGCTGTTTTAGTTTATAACAACGCTTTAGTGTACCACTGTACTTTTCTATATTCTGTATCACAGAATGGAACTGCTACACAAAATTAGCACTAAGAAATCTAAATTTCCTTAGATTAGAAATACGCTTATATGAATAATTCTTTAACAGGAATCACAAATTAAACTATCTGTTGCAGTTGTCAGCAGGGTTTAGTTTTTAGCATAAGCTGAGGCCATCAGTTTCTTAACAATCCTGTTCTTAAATAATCATTTTTAAGAAATCATTTTACTGAACAATCTTAAAGCACTACATATCTTCAAGATTGAAAAATTAACTATGTATAGATGGAGCAGAAACTAAAGAAAACCAGTTAAAGGAAAAAGGCAATCCTTAACTATGTATGCATCTTATGAATTATCCATGCTTTCAGCTTGTTTCCTTTTATTGCATACTGTCTAAAACTCATTTAAAAAGGTTTGATACAGAAGAGTTAGAATGTGGTCAATGAAATTCGAACCTTGTCAATGGATTTCAATAACTGACATCACTTTTAGCTCTGCTAACCTAAATTTCATTATAGAGATTAGGGACAGAATTCTCTTGGCTAACTACTATCACTAGATAAAACTCCTTCTCCAACACCAGTTTCTAAAGGTAATATAACTTGCTCCTATTGGTTTAAAATTATTAAATAAGTTTCTCTCAGACAATCAAAAGCTACGTCCAGGCTCTTCTCAAGTTCAGTGGTAGGTGCTGTGGATGCAAAGAGTAATTTAGTAATTGTCACTGTTATTAATTGTAAAATCCCTTATTCATATAGTTCATTTTTAAAAAGCATTCCATATTTTCTTGAGATTTTCAATATTATGAGAAACTACTCTCCAAGTAATACTGCCCCATTTTACAGAAAAGGCAATTCAAAAAAAGTTTAAGTGACTTGCCGTAAGTCTCTTAATAGAGAAAGTACTATACGCAAGACAAACCTGGTCCCTTCACTTACAACACTGTTGATAGTGGGACATTCAGACAAGTTGTGGGCAACTGCAATAGTGTTAAGTGTTGAGCTACAGCATACAAGGTACATGGCAAGGAAAATAGTCCTGTGGGGAGAGGGGTCAGGAAAGCCTTCCCAAAGGAAACAAAATCTCATTTCAGACTTCAATGTGTTGGCCGTGGGGAAGAACATTCACTGCTACTAAATGAAGTTATTCTGAGAACAGAATCTTCCAAGTTGATTTTGAACTTGACAGAGCACAACTTAGAAGGTCAATTAACTTTACATTTAGGCCAGTGTTTCACTCCCCCTAATTTCTGTACCAACTACATCAGTCACCTGGGGTCTTGTAAAAAATACAGAGGAGGGGGTGGAGGGAGGGCAGGGGCCACCACAGTCTTCCTTTTTCTAAATCTCTTGGGGGTGAGGTTGAGGAAAATTGCTGCTTTAAGTATGAACACCTTCGGGATTTTGAAGTTAACCAGCAAATTTAAAGGGTACTTTTGGTAGTAACTCCAAATGGTTCCAGCATCAATACAGATTTTTTTTTTTTTAATGGGGGTATAAGAGAGAGCACGCATTTTGGGCGGGGTAATCGTAAATGATATAATTGGGATGGGTGCTATAATACAGGCTGTTAGCCTCTAGCCCTCACCTGCAAGGTGGCTGGCTTAAGGTAGGTGCTTGGTAAATGCAGATTTATTGAACACAGGAACACATGTATTCACAACTTTCAAGAGTTTCAAAAGTCTTTCTTTTAGCTCTCTGCTCCAATCTTCCAGTGTCTAGCCAGTAGCATCGCTGGTAGAGTGGAACAGCTAGGGTGTGTGGAGTTTTCAGAATGAGTTCAAACCTCTGGACATATCAGCAGTAAGAGCAAGCTCCTCAGTCTGCCTCCATCTCTAAAGGAGTACAATTACTACTTACCTCCTAGAGTTGTTGTGAGAGCCTTAAATGAGATTAAGTATTACAGATTATCAATGAAATATATTTTATATGCAAGTGCTTAGAACTGTACCTTATAAATGAGCTCCACAAACGCTTATTAATACCCGAGCGGTATCCTCTACCCTTAACATCTGTAATAGGTCCCCTTAATAGATCAGTACCTCATATCCATTACCAGCAATAAATAAATAAATAAATGAACAAATGACAAACGAGTAAACTGGGCTACCAGGCACTGGGGCTATAGGCAGCAGCCCAGCGGCCTCTTGGGCCTGGAAGGGTTGCGGGAGTGGGCTCTCCCCGCCGGGCTTGCGGCACGTGGTCGGCTTGGGCGGGAGCTTCGCGACAGTGGGGGAGGGGAGCAGCGTGGGACGCCGAGGAGGGGTCCGGACCGCCAAGGCTACGAGGCGCCGACTGCGCAGGCTCGGGGACAGCCGCAACCATTGCTCGCAGACCCGAGGGGGAGAACGTCCAACGGGTAGCACGCTCCCCAGATAATACTTGCGCAGCGAAAGCTTGTCGTCTTCTTCATTTTAAGGATGTATATGGCGCCACCGTGCGCAGGCTATTCACCCTGATAGGGCCTCTAATCCCGAGCCTGAGGCAGGTTCCTTCTCCAGCCGTGCCTCTTCCTCCCCCGTGGAGGTCGCAGTGGATGCGCCCACCTCCCTGCGGCCTCCGGAGGTGGTTTGGCGGCCCCCTCCCCTACCCAGCGTCGCGAGTTGGTGCCGCTGCCACCCCCCGCTCCGAGCTTTTGGCTCCTCAGCCGGGCGGTATCGATCTTTCCCGGCGCCCCCTCCTCTCCTCCCTCAGACCTGCCTTTCCCCGCGGGACTGCCGCCCCCACCTTTCCCTCAGCGCTTTCCTCTCCCGGCCGAGTCGCGGCGGCAGCAGCAGCAGCAGCAGCAGCAGGAGGAGGAGCCGGGAGACGGCGGTGGCCGGGGAGCCCATGGCGTACAGTCAAGGAGGCGGCAAAAAAAAAGTCTGCTACTACTACGACGGTGAGCAGCCGGGTCGGTGGCGGGGTGGGCACGCGGGTCCGAAACGCCGGGCTCCGCAGCCGCCGTCGCGAGTGGGTGCCGGGGCTGAGGGGTGGGAAGGAGGAGGGACCGACGTTTGGCCGCATCTTAACCCGTTCCCGGCCCGGCACGGTTAGCGCTAGACCCTTTTCCTCGCGCAGCCCCCGCGCCTCCTGCGGGCGGGAATCGCGGGGTCGCCCACCTTGTTTCCTGTCTCTTTCCCTTCGACCGTGCAGTCTGTATCCCCGAAGGTAGCCGCTGCGGGGACGGCGCCGGCCTACCCCGCCTTGGTAGTGGCGGCGGCGAAGGGACGGCCCATTCTCTCCCTTCTCCCGCCCACCATTCGTGGCAGCGCAGGTTTGGGGTGCCCTGCGTCGGCTTCCTACCTCCTCTGCCCGCCTTCCCCGAGGCAAAATTTCTACCCCGGCTCTGACTCTACACAAAGCCCCGCGGCCGCGAGAGCTCCGCCCCTCCGGTCCCCTTCCCCCTCCTCGCCTGCTCGCCTCCCCTCCCCTGCGTTCGGTCTGGCTGAGCGTCTTCTTCCTCGGCTTCCACCCTTTCCCCGGACCCCTCCTCCCGGGTGGGCTCTGGAGAGTAATTACTGAGGGTGGTGGCCCAAGTCCGGTTTGTGGCTTTATCACACCCATGTTTTGCGTGGGCTCCAATCCTCTCCTTTGTTCGCGGGGTCTTTTCTCCGGATTCAAATGGAAGGGCTTCACTTTCTCAGTAACAGCAATTCGGGTTTTCCAGTTTGAGACAGGTAGCCTTCGCAGGAAGTAAGAGGAGGTGGTAGGGAGATGTGGAACTGTTAAACTGCTTGTGTTGTACATCAGACTCGATGGGTCCTTGCTTGTGTTGTAGATCAGACTCGATGGGTCCTGGCTTGCCTCCGAGAGAGGTGGTTACCACCCACTTCTTTGTTGCTCTTTGTTCGATCAGGAAATATACCCTGCTGTGGGGATTTAGAGAGCTTTGGTATCTTGCGAAGGCTGTTCCTAGGTGGTGGGAATCCTGATGTGGGAAAACGTTGAGAAGTGCAAAAGTACTGAATACTCTAATGAGGTAAATTTGAGCTCACCGTGAATTATAAAAGTTAGATAATTTAAGCATTCTCTAATTTGGAGTATGAGGAGTAAAATTAAATCTCCGAATCCTGTTTCCTGTGCTCAATGGAGTAGTAACCTGTTTCACAGATTTCAGTCTTAGAAAATAGTTTCTAATAGGTTGCTCTTGAGAGAAGGGATTCCAAAATTTAACGGAGAGAACCTATCCTAGGCTCCTTGACCTGAAAATCCTGTCTGATTTGTATGAAGTAATACAAATTTTGGAAGGTGTTTTCTACATTTGGTGTATAAATCACAATGTCGTAGAGAGTTAAGACCCTAGAGTACCAGCTCAGAATCCACCTTTAATTTGAAAATGGCCCACTGTCTCTTTTTAGTTAACAAGGATTAATCTTTCAATGACTGTTATATAAAATAACCACCTGTATCATTTGGGGAAAATCTGAAATCTTAAGAATTAATCTAAGTGATCTGCGATAGCTAGGACAGAACAGCCCTGCTTTTAAAAAATTATTTTTCAGAGGACTAGATATATGTGTTATATAAATTGATTTGAAATTATGCCAATCGTGGAGGGGTGGAGTTGGAAATACATTTTAATTTCAACCTGATTTACATTGCATATTTTGGGTTATTCTTGCCCTTCATTCCCTGAACAAATTGGAAAGGGAATAACCCTGTGTATAAGTAAATTTGTAAAATCCTATTATTTCTAAAGTTTAGAGATTTATCCTCATCAGGGCTTGGAGTAAGAGGAAAGCTTTAACAGGTTAGGGAAAGTGGTACTCAGGTTCTTCTGGAAGCTATCAGTTGATGTTGGTAGTGATGGGCTCTGAGGAAGTAAGCTGTTTGTAACTTCTTGTCACCGCAATGGAACCCTGGAACCAGGAGGGTACACTTGAGTAGCAGTTTGTTAACGGCTGTCTGTCTAGTCCTGGGCCTATTTATGATAACCTTTGTTGAGGGAGTGGGAGCAGGCACTGTTCCCCGGGGAAGGATGTAGGGTGGAAATATTCGTGTTGTGATTGTGACTTAATATAATACTTGTAGCCCATTCACCTGCTTTACCTGATGGCCAGCAACCAAGTGAATACCTGATCGTTTGGAAATCTCTGGCAGGTTATTTTGTCTTTTGTCTGTGACTCTCACTTGTTTTTTAAAGTGGAGTTCTTAGTTACTTATATTTCACATATTCTTGGAATTTTTGTGGGAGGGACTTAAAATATTTTGCAGAGCTTTAAATTTCATAGGTATCATGCTAATTATTAATATGTGATAGCATGCTGACCTCATTCAAAAACTTAACGTTTTTATTACTGGAGAACACTGTTTTGTCAGCTTATAAACATAAGACTTGGCACGATAAAAACCCTAGAAGGAAATCTAGGCAAAACTATCCAGGACATAGGAGTAGGCAAGGACTTCATGAACAAAACACCAAAAGCATTGGCAACAAAAGCCAAAATAGACAAATGGGACCTAATGAAACTCCACAGCTTCTGCACGGCAAAAGAAAGAGTCACTAGAGTGGATCGGCAACCAACAGAATGGGAAAAAATTTTTGCAGTTTACCCATCTGACAAAGGGCTGATATCCAGAATTTACAAAGAACTCAAACAGATTTACAGGAAAAAAAAAAAACAAGCCCATTCAAAAGTGGGCAAAGGATATGAACAGACACTTTACGAAAGAAGACATATATGAGGCCAACAATCATATGAAAAAATGCTCATCGTCACTGGTCATCAGAGAGATGCAAATCAAAACCACATTGAGATACCATCTCACGCCAGTTAGAATGGCGATCATTAAAAAATCTGGAGACAACAGATGCTGGAGAGGATGTGGAGAAAAAGGAACACTTTTACACTGTTGGTGGGAGTGTAAATTAGTTCAACCATTGTGGAAGACAGTGTGACGATTCCTCAAGGCCTTAGAAATAGAAATTCCATTTGACCCAGCAATCCCATTACTGGGTATATATCCAAAAGACTATAAATCGTTCTACTATAAGGACACATGTACACGAATGTTCATTGCAGCACTGTTTACAATAGCAAAGACCTGGAATCAACCAAAATGCCCATTGATAATAGACTGGATTGGAAAAATGTGGCACATATACACCATGGAATATTATGCAGCAATCAAAAATGATGAGTTTGTGTCGTTTGTAGGGACATGGATGAATCTGGAGAACGTCATCCTCAGCAAACTGACACAAGAACAGAAAATGAAACACTGCATATTCTCACTCATAGGTGGGTGATGAAAAATGAGAACACATGGACACAGATGGGGAGTACTAAACACTGGGGTCTATTGGGGGGAAAAGGGGAGGGCCAGTGGGAGGGGGAGGTGGGGAGGGATAGCCTGGGGAGAAATGCCAAATGTGGGTGAAGGGGAGAAGGAAAGAAAAGCACACTGCCATGTGTGTTCCTACGCAACTGTCTTGCATGCTCTGCTCATGTACCCCAAAACCTAAAATCCAATAAAAAATTAAAAAAAAAAAAAAGTAGCAGTAGTAATTCTTTTTATTGAGAATAGAATGCAAGGAAAGGAGGCTCCCTACCAAAGATTTGTGTCTTTAAAGTATATAACTTGGAATGGGAATGGGTTATATCTGTAGTAATAGGGTCTGAATTGTCTGCTAGCGTATTTTAGATGGTTTTAACTTCTTAGTAAAGGAGGTAGAAGGAAGCAAGTGAGTGAAAAAGGAAAGGAGGAAGTCCTGTCTTTAGTCCTGGGGCCGTTAGGTGCACTGAGCCTCTTGGCCACACAGAATGTCTGCCATTGAGGCTGTATGCATCTTAATGAAGGAACTTATGAAGATCTATATATTGTTCTCTGCACACTTTATATAATCTTCAGGAAACCCTTTAGGTCACTGAAATTCTGGTCCCAAGGAAACCTTCAGATGTTGATGGATTAGGGTATCCTTAAAACTTCTTCTAAGTTAAGGAAAAAGTTAGCTACGTCTCTGACTGTAGCTATTGACCTATTCTTCCAAATTCCCAAAAACATACTTCTAAATCTTGTTCATTCTTTATACACTAGAAGATCATCAACAATCTGTAAAATGATACAGCTAATTAGGTGGTCACTAAGATCCCTTCTGGGCCTTAAAATGATGCGATTTTTCTCTGCTTAAATATAAATAGCAGCCAAGCTGTGTTAGGCTCTAGTTATAATACTCACATTTTTAATACTTATCTAGACATGTTTATACTTTGTTTTGAATTAATCTTGAGGCCAAACATATTTAGTTCCTGTTTTATGATGTATACAGTATAGTAGGGTTTATATACCTAATCTGTGTAACTATACACAGATTGCTCTGTGCTCTATTTTTTTCCTCCTCTGAGAGGGATGCATAATCAGATTTGGAGACAAGTGGTCCAGAACAAAACACGCAAAGACTGTATAAAGATCAAACTATATAAACATAAAAGTTGTCAAGATCAGGCCAGGCTTGGAGGCTCATGCCTGTAATCCCATCACTTTGAGAGGCCGAGGCAGGCAAATCACTTGAGGTCAGCAGTTTGAGAAGACAACATGGTGAAACCTCATCTCTACTAAAAATATGAAAATGAGCTGGGTACCAGTAATCTCAGCTACTTAGGAGGCTGAGGCAGGAGAATCGCTTGAACCCAGGAGGCAGAGATTGCAGTGAGCCGAGATAGTGCCATTGCATGCCAGTCTGGGCAACAAGAGCGAAACTCCATCTCAAAAAAAAAATGTCACCAAGATCATAACTCCCAACATACTCCTTCTTTAACAAATTATAGGAATTTTACTTGGCAGCCAGCAATTGTCAGATTTTGTTAGACTTGTATTAATGAGTGGTACCAAAGTCTTCCACTGAATAACTTTTAATACAACTGCATGGGTTCTTAGCTCTACTGTAAATATTTATTATCCATGAAATAGATTGGAGGCAAATCAGTGCTAATTACAGCAGCAGTTTATAAATACCAATAATACTAATTGTACAATAGAACATGACTAAATAAGACTGAAATTTACCTCTGCTTGACTTGTATTTCCCCAGAAATCATTTGCTTCTCATTTCTTTCAAATTTTACCTTATCAGAGAGGATTTCTCCTATTACCTAAATTCCTTGCTGCTTTATTTTTCTTCCTTTCAGTTGGACCATGTAACTTTTGTCTCTCTCCTCATTAGAATATAAAAGTTCATTAGTACAAACTGTTTTGTGTCGGTATCTTCACCAATTATATTTTAAAACATAGCTTTTTTAAATAAATTAGTGATGAGTAAATGATTAATTCTTTATATAATTTTTTTGAGAAGTAATTTCACGCTTGTTGCCCAAACTGGAGTTTGGTGGTGTGATCCCAGCTCACTGCAACCTTTGCTTTCCACCCCCAACCCACCCCAACCCCCGTTTAAGTGATTATTCTGCCTCAGTCTCCCAAGTAGCTGGGATTACAGGTGTGTGCCATCACACCCAGCTAATTTTTATATTTTTTTAGTAGAGTCCAGATTTTACAGTGTTGCCAGGCTGGTCTCAAACTCCTGACCTCAGTTGATCCACCCACCTCAGCCTCTCAAAGTGTTGGGATTATAGGTGTGAGCCACCTTGCCCGGCCAATTCCTTATTCTTACAGATAGAACACTTTCATATAACGTTCTAATTCTTAGAATTACTCTGAGCTACATTTAGGTAGGATGGGTAGCATTTTGTGTATTTAGATGAAATCAGATTGATAATTCTGCTTGGTGCAGTCTATCACTTTTCCTTTTCCACACTGACTCTAATTTTAATGTCCAAGGAGAGGTCAGCACTCGGAATCTTTTTCTTTGCTCCTTTTCATAGAGTTTTCTCTGCTGCCAAACAAAAACCCTTAACAGAAATTTTAATTGCTTCTGTTACAAATCCTTAAAGGAAAACACTTGGGATTGGAGAAGGCATCTCTTAGGGAATGTTAATAAATTCAAACTTGGAAGAATTCAAGTCTAAGGATTTTTTCTGTAATGGATAGTAAGCCTCATTCCTCTGTATTTCAGTAGCAGTCTGTTTTTTAAGTCTGTTCATTAAGTCAGCTTTGGGTTCAGTAATATCAATAGGCTTCAAGTTCCTACTGTGTGCCAGATAGACAAAAGATTGCTCAAGTCCTGAGAAAGAAATAAAAGACTGCAGGTATAAAGTAAGTTGGGGGATCTTTGATAGGGTAATCAGAAAAGGCGAGGCCTGAAGGAAAAGAATGGGCCAGCCTTAAAAAGAGTTTACTACCTAAGGTATTGCAAATAGGAAAACCAGATAGTTATTAATAGAACTTGGTGCACTCAATGGGAAGGAAGACGAGGAAAATGTAGAGTCACATGTTAGACAGTAAAAAGTGGGACCGCACAAAACTGTATAGTAAGAGATTTGACTTTACCTTACCCAGAGGTGGAAAGCCATTGAAAAGTTTTTCAAGTAGAGCGCATTCATTCTCTTAAAATAATTGGTAAGTAGTTGTAGAATATAGGCTGGAAGCAAGAATTGGTCCATATAAAATGTAATGGTTGCATTTTAGATAGAAATAGACACATTTAAGAGAGATTTGGGCCTCAAACCAATATAATTTTTGATGGAACTGGGGTGTGGTGGTAGAGAATAAGGGATGACTCCTAAGTTTCTTGATTGAGCACTTAGGTGGTGTGTGATACTACTCACTAAGATTGGGAATACTAATTAAGAGCTCTATTTTGAACATCTTATATTTGAGATCCTTACTGAATTCAAGTGAAAAGACTAAGAGTTAACCTCTGAGTTTATAATCCAGAGAGGAGATCCTAGACATAGAAATCTGGGATTTGTCAGTTTATAGCTGGTGAGACTACAGCATTGATAGACAACTGGTTCCAGGACTTACTCCCAAGAGAAGAGAATTCAGGGCAGAACTATTGTTCACTGGTGAACCCAAACACTTAAAACAGTACCTGCTTGGCCCATAGTAGGCTCTTGATTAAATGAATGAACTGAAAACCTTTGATCTTTAAGGATTGGTGGAGGAGTGGCCTTGAGATAGGAGTAAAATCCAAGAAAATGGTATTATGGAAGCCAAGACTCAGAATGTCTCAAGGAGGAGTGACCTTGTTGAAATAAGTGTTACTGTGTGTTAAAAATTGCTAGTGGGCTAAGTAGTCTGGAAGACAAAAATAATACAGTTTTATTTTTCCTTGAGTCTTTTTTTATAGTCAGCTTACCTTTGGGGCTAAAGGTACATTTCACAGTCCTGAAATCCAAAATGATCTGAAAAATGAAAAAAAATTTGGTAACTCATTTGGAATCAGAATCTTAACTTGAATCAATATGAGGCTATTTGTGATCTTTATTCCACTTACTGTGAATATTCACACATTTTTGCTGCAAAAATATTGTTTGATTATATCATGCTACTCAAACACTTTAGGCTATTGCATAATATATGGCAAGTATACCATATTATCTCTACAAATCTGAGAAAGTCTAAAATTTGAAACATCTAATTTCAAGGAATATGGATAAGAGATCGTGGACCTTAGTAGACACTTATATTCTGTTAGCTTCTTGAAGAGTGAGCAATTTGTAAAATTTTGCAGATAAATAATTCTTTATGGTAATTTCTTTGCATTGACAATTGAAGTTTGTTGTGTTCAAGAAACCACCTTGAGCTGTTTTCTCGATGTTTATTTCATTGGTAAAGTATTTTTATGTACAGGTTGAGTATCCTTTATCTGAATTCTTGGGACCAGAAGTATTTCAGATTTGGAAAGATTTTGCAGTATTTATAATTATTTACCAGTTAGCATCCCTATTTCAAAAAAATAAAGAATCTGACATGCTCCTGGTAGTATTTCCTTGACCTTTAAGTTGGTGCTCAAAAAAATTTAGATGTTGGAACATTTCGATTTCAAATGTTCAGATTAGGGATAATCAATCTGTATTTTAATGAAAATCAATAATATTTAAAATTCCCAAATTAATATATTGTTGACAGTTTAAATGATGAATAAAAATTATAGGATCTTAAAACTTCTTAGCCTTTTCACACTTTATGAAAAGGTGGATGCCTACAAGGTAGCCATCTAGAGAACTGAGATACAGAATTAAGTGGGAAAAAGTTGGAGATGGTTATAACTGAATATTTTGGAAGAATTCTTGATAAACCAAATAATTATCTGTTGGTTGGCTGCCCTGTAGACTTGTATCATTTAGGTTCTTTGTGTATTCTTTGTGGGACCGGGGTCCCTAAATTTCAACAGAGAAACTTGTTGAAAGCTATGCATATTCATATAAAATTTGAGGACCTTATTAGTAAAAAGTAAATTACTGTGATATATTAGGTACATAGTCTGTTGTGTTCATTTTAAGTTAACCAAGACCTTTAAACTATTTATAGTTCATATATTATCTTTTTTGTCAGCCTTTACCTTGCCTTTTACAGTGACTATAAGTGCTCTTGGCATTCCAAGTTGTTATTACTAAGAACATAAGCTGTGAGCTGCCCTACCAGAGTTTGAATCTAGCTCCTCCACTTGCTAGCTATGTAATTTAGGCAGAATTACCTGACTTGTCTATTTCTCATCCTTCTTCACTATTACACAATAGGAATAATGTAGTAATACCCACATGATAAGGGTATTGACAAGATTAGAAGATAATATATGTGAAGTACTTAGAATAGTGCCTTCTAGTAAGCACTCAACAAGTGTTAATTACTTTTTCATTTTTTTCAAACACACTTGCTCAGAAATTGCTACTGCAGTCTCCAGTTATTAGGGCCCGGGGCTTTCTGCTTGATTTTCAGTGTGCCCATAACTAGAGCATTTGATGTTATAATGTGGTAGATGTTAGAGACATTCATTTGGGTAATTCTTAAACAGAGGCAGATAGATGGAAGTTATTATGTAGTTTTGTGTCTTTTCCATTTTAGGTCACATTGGAAATTATTATGGACAGGGTCATCGCATGAAACCTCATAGAAACTGGATTTCTAGTGAAGACTAGAATTTTGTTATTTTTACTCTAATGATTTTTTTAGTAGTGATAACTAATAAATGCCTTCCCTTGTATTAATTACATGATGCTTTATAATACTAGTGGGTTTTCCATATTTAAGAATTTGATGAGACCAGGCTACTTTCAAGTAACTATATCCCTTGTATTGCCACGATGTAAGGTAGAGCTTTATGGCAGATTCTTTCTTAATAGGTAGTTTATTTTCTACATTCATAGCCTCTTAATTATGATTGCAGAGGAATGTTGCAAAGGGCCGTGGCCCTAGTTTGCTAAAGTCTATATATTTTTTCTTAGCCTTATTGCCACCTATGTTTATAAAAGTGGCTTTCTCTTTAAAAGACCTTGTGTAGAACAGAAAATCAAACACCCATGTTCTCACTCATAGGCGGGTGTTGAACAGTGAGAACACATGGACACAGGGAGGGGAGCACCACACACGGGTCTGTTGGGGGGAAATAGGGGAGGGACAGCCGGGGGATGGGAAGTTGGGGAGAGATAGCATGGGGAGAAATGCCAGATATAGGTGAAGGGGAGGAAGGCAGCAAATCACACTGCCACGTGTATACCTATGCAACAATCTTGCACATTCTTCACATGTACCCCAAAACCTAAAATGCAATAAAAATAAATAAGTAAATAAATAAATAAAAAGGTTCAAAACAAAGCAAAAAAGACCTTGTATATATGAATTGTTTTCAGAAGACAGCTGTGTTAAAAATGAAGTTAAGTAAAATTAGAAGTGTGATACCAGCAAAATCAAGTATTCATATTAGAAGCATGGATTTTGTAAAAGGTGATTATTTATCCTGGACTGTTATCAAATACGTGGGAGAGAGGACAAAAGTTTTTGGGTTCTTTCTTTCCATTAAATAAACAAGAAGTGTATTTAGGGAGGACTTTGGAAGATTTAGTGGATAAATGGCATTCTTTATTCTAGCTTTTCTTATAATATATAAGCTTAATGTTGAAATTACAGACTTCAAACCATTAAAATAGCTTGACTGTCCCGACCCTGTGGGGGATTACTTTCAAGATCCTTCACAGATACCAAAATTCATGGATGTTCCAAGTTCTTCAAATAAAATGGTACAGTATTTGTATATTAACTTATATATCCTCCCTTAAACTTGAAATCATCTCCAGATTACTCATAATACCTAATACAGTGCAAATGCAGTGTAAAATAGTTGTTACACTGTATGATTTAGGGGAAAATGACAGAGAAAAATGACAGCAAAAAGTCTATACGTGTTTACAACAGATGCCACTGTTTTTTAAAAATATTTTCAGTCTGCGGTTGGTTGAATTCACAGATAGAGAGGGTTGATTTTATATTTTTAAGAGACTTCTTGTTGTTCAGTATTGTAAGAAACATTGGAGCTTTACCTAAAATTATTAATTTTATTGAAATTTAGTTGATGAATATCTGATTTTGGTGTTACTTGCTGGTTTTTAAATAAAACATGTATAAATTTAAAGATATATATATTTACACCTATGTAAATTTAAAGATATTGTGATGTAAGATGCCATTTAAAAAGACAAGCTAGGAATTACAACTTTTTAGTCATAAAGAATGAGACAGTATTTTTATTGAAAAATGTCATGCTGTGTCTTTAAGGCACAAAACCTCATGTAGGACCTAAATTTCAGTTACCAAAACTTCCCTGATGGGCTGTAATACGGACACAGTTTGTTTTAACATGCAAAATGCCAATTATATGGGATTTCTGGAATGCTAGCAAATCATCCAAGAAGCTGTATTTGCTGGAAAAAAATTTTAAATCATACCAATAAAACTTATAGTGCTTACCTTAAGCATCTGAATTCGCCGAAGAATACTGAAAGCAGGCATCACTTAAAGGAACAGAAATATAAAAATTAGGGGTAACTAAAAATTAGAAAAGCTTGCTTTCCTTAATCCACAAATAAATGTAGTGTGTAATAAAGGCGTCATCATCTGTTAAAAGTGTGTGTAGTGTCCTGGTCATCTGATACAGTTGGAAAGTTGCGAAATAAACCTAAATTATTAAGGTTTTAAATAAATTTTATTAAGTGGTAAGTGCCTTTAATGATAGACATATAAATTCAAATAGTTAATGGAGAGTCTGTTTTTTGTATTGTTTAGTTTGTGTCTTTTCTATTTTAGGTGATATTGGAAATTATTATTATGGACAGGGTCATCCCATGAAGCCTCATAGAATCCGCATGACCCATAACTTGCTGTTAAATTATGGCTTATACAGAAAAATGGAAATATATGTGAGTATTCCTTTTGGTACCTGTTCAGCACTTATTTATTTATTTTTTTTAATTTAAGCCACTATGAAACTTTGTTATTCCCCTTCTGAAGGCATTCAGCAGATGAAAAGATGTGGAAGAAAACAAACTCCTTTTTTGTTTTATTCTTAAGAAATGATTAAGAATGAGAGCCATAGCCTCTTTTTTTTATTTTTCCTTTTAACAATTTTTAAAAGTTTCCTCTACCTTAGGCTTTCGTGTTTCTAGAGAACAACTCAGTATAGCATACTATTTTTGTTACAATAATTGTTAACTTGCCTATGCTGCTGAAAACAAACTCCTCTTTTTATTTTATTCTTAAGAGATGCATAAGAATGGGAGCTGTAGCTCTTTTTTCCCCCTATTCCTTTAAGCATTTAAAAAGATTCCCCTACTTTAGGCTTTCATGTTTCTGGAGAACAACTCAGTATAGCAACAGTCAGTATAGCATATTTATTTTTTTGGCCATAATTATTAATCTGCCTATGCTGCTGAAAAGAGTTGCCCTGGGGCTATTATGAAATAATTACACATAGAATTAATCCCACAGATATTTACAGGGCATGTAATAAATATAGAACACTGTTAGTGGCCAAGTATAGTACAGATAACACAAGTGCAACAGCTGCCTTAATGTTTTTGTAGATAAAAATGAGGGTATGTATAAACAAATACAGATACAACCATTAGCTATTTGGGGAGAAGAGAAATATTTAAAGCAATTAATAATGTTAGGCAATATATATGAATATGTGAATTATTTTCAGTCCCATGTAGACATTTAGAGAAGAGGGGAGGTTAGATAAGACTCAATCTGGAAGCTTTGTGGAAGACGTGTCATATATTAAATTGAGCTCTTTGGAACAAGGAAGATTAGGATAGAAAAAAAAGATGAGAGGTCATGAACAAAGATTTAGAATTGAAACTCTCTTTAGGAGGTCATTGATGAAGTCACTGGATGTTTTATCATGGAAAAGGAGAGAAAGTAGAGTTCGTGAACATATGGATTTGACTTTTTACTGGTTGACCTATTTTATTAAAATAAGGCGCAGTTAAATCATGGTTGATATGCCTGTCTAATGCTTTTAAAGGAATTTGAATTTGTTTTGGAATTGATTACTGTTCTCTAAAACACATGTATAAATTTGGATGCCAGGCGTGGTGGCTCTAGCCTGTAATCCCAGCACTTTGGGAGGCCGAGGCGGGTGGATCACGAGGTCGAGATCAAGACCATCCTGGTCAACGTGGTGAAACCCTGTCTTTACTAAAAATACAAAAAATCAGCTGGGCATGGTGGTGCTTGCCCATAAATCCCAGCTACTCAGGAGGCTGAGGCAGGAGAATTGCCTGAACCCAGGAGGCGGAGGTTGCAGTGAGCCGAGATCGCGCCATTGCACTCCAGCCTGGGTAACAAGAGCGAAGCTCCATCTCAAAACAAAAAAAAAAGTTTGGGTTAGTTTTGTATTATATATTTTGTTCTGGTAGATTTAGTTCTTTTGAGGAGACTGATAAGGGAATTTGTATATTTGTTTGATAATACTGATATAACCAGTTGTAATCCCACAGTTCTGACATTTATTTCTCTTCACAGAGACCCCATAAAGCCACTGCCGAAGAAATGACAAAATATCACAGTGATGAGTATATCAAATTTCTGCGGTCAATAAGACCAGATAACATGTCTGAGTATAGTAAGCAGATGCAGAGATGTACGTTTCTAAGTAAAAAGTATTTTCACGTTGATAAATGTAAATGAGTATTTTTAGGAGCTTAGAATGATCCAAATTTGTATATTTTTCCTGCTGGACTAATACATAACAATTATATACTGATTTGAAAAATCATTGTAACACTACTAAAGCTACTTAAGAAAAAAACAAACCTATCTGGAGTTTACTGGTTCATGAAACTGTTGTTTGGATATTCTTCTACTCTTAATTTGCTCCCGTGATATCTTTGGGTTAATACATATTGGTGGGGAGACCTCACTCCCTTACTCCCTTGGTTCATAAAAAAAGAGATTACACTTTGATTTGCCTGAGTTTGGCATATACCTCTTGTCTTCTCTTTGTGTACTTCAGTTAACCTGGACTGTAATACACATCTATTTTTTTTCTTTGTTGAGATATTAGTAAAGCTTTTGATTCCACATAGTGTTCTCTTGTGCAGGTTAAAAGTATTTTATTTTTAGAGATTGGTAACAAATTGGCCTGAAGGTAGAATGCAAAAGTAAACCTAAAATTATTGGAACAGTATCTTTTAAAACTTGATACTAAAGTTCATTCTCATTGGTGTTTGTATTGATTGATTAGTGGAGGTGCTAGGCATCTCATATTTACAACCTTGTACACATTTCTACCATAGATTATCTCGTTTGATTTGTTGTAGTGGTACAAGATAACTAGAACAGATATTATTTAATTATTATTTTTTTCCAATGAAGATTCTGACTTTGAAAAAGAGGCATGGGTAGCCCTTGGGCAAATGAAATAACAGGATTGAATTAAAACCTGCATAATAATTAGTTCTATTAAAGTTATGATTTTGGTTTGGCAAAGTGGCTCACGTCTAATCCCAGCACTTTAGGGGGATGAGGTGATGAGGCGAGAGGATTACCTGAGATCAGGAGTTCGAGACCAGCCTGGCCAACATGGTGAAACCCTGTCTCTGATAAAAAGAAATACAAAAAATTAGCTGGGTGTGGTGGTGTGTGCCTATAATCCCAGCTACTTAGGAGGCTGCTTGAAAATTGCTTGAACCCAGGCGGTGGAGGGTGCAGTAAGCTGAGATCGTGCCATTGCACTCCTACCTTGGCAACAGAGTGAGACCCTTGTCTCAAAAAAAAAAAAAAAAAAAATTATGATCCGTCTGAGCAGTAAGAAACTAAAATGTATTTCTTACAGTGCTTGTGACTTAAGGGTGTACAAAGATATTAATAAATAAAATAATAACCCTTGTTCTTGAAGAGGTTACAATTCGGGACATAGGGAAAGACTAAGAAAGGGTTACATACATCTACCATATCCCCTTCATTCTTTTAGTACTATGAAACTTAATGTGTCACGTTGTGGTGTTTATCTGTATACGCTTTTTCCTTGTTGTCTTTAGTATCCCTTCTATATTTTGGCTCCCATTAACCTACTTAATTCTTACTAACTTTGAAGATCAAGATTACCCATGGGCATAGGTAACCAGCTGTTAGATCTTTTTGGTTTAGAAACTTACTGACATGCATTTCAAAGTTACAGATAGATAATATGTGTAGTTAAGGAGTTGTAAAGAAAGTAAATCATAAAGCAATTGAAGTTACTTTTAGAATGTTAACTTCTTATTGCAATATTAAGGGGAAATGTCTAGAAAATTTAAGTATGTTTTAATTAAATAAGAACTGTTTTACTTAGACAGCTGTTGACTTCTTGTTAATAGACCAGAGATATTCCACAGATAATCCTGGTGGTCTTTCACAGAAAACACTTTACCTTGGCTAAAACAATAAATATATTTTAAAGTTGTAAACATACATTATGAAGTATGTGTTTGATAATCGCATCAAGCAAAAAAAGTATTGGTAGGAGATAGTTTTTGTGAGAAAAGGCTTTCATTAATTTGCAGAGTAGGTTGAAATTAATGAAATCCATCTTCCACAGTTAATGTTGGAGAAGATTGTCCTGTGTTTGATGGACTCTTTGAGTTTTGTCAGCTCTCAACTGGTGGTTCAGTTGGTAAGTGCTACTGCAATCAGATTTAAAAGTTGAACTAAATTTGGTGCGTATCTTTCGGGTTATTTGTATAAAGCAGAAATTTTAATGATTGTGAATTTTGATAACAAAAGGAAATCAGTATGTTTTTAGTAAAGTACAATTTACTTTCAAACCTCTGTGTTTTGTGATTGTGACTTACTTTTTTACCTTTCATTTTTAGAGACTTCTTTCATCCCCTTGTCTTCTAGCTACCATTGTTATTACCACTTTCCACATATACCATTATTTAATCTTAGGTCACAGCTCTGGTAGAATAATTTTCTAAGGAGAAACTGCTCTTTGTGTCATAGATGATTTGTTTACTTTTATGATTTTAAACTCTTGCTTAGGCATGGCATACTCTTAGAGGGTTTTTGTCTCATTGTACTAATTTTTTATGTTAAATGTCTATCTTGTTTCTATCTCAGCTGGGGCGGTGAAGTTAAATCGACAACAGACTGATATGGCTGTTAATTGGGCTGGAGGATTACATCATGCTAAGAAATCAGAAGCATCAGGATTCTGTTATGTTAATGATATTGTCCTTGCCATCCTTGAATTACTAAAGTAAGTTAATCTATGCTTTTTTCAGTGATAAAATGTTTTCATTAAAACACGAAAAAAGTCTATGGCTTTTAAAAATACCAAGTAAACCGTAGGTTGAAATAGTTTATGGTGAATTTTCTATGAATTTGTTACAAAACACTGAAGAAATGCAGGAAATTTGCCCAGTTCTTCAATTACTAAGAGTAGAAGTATGGCCAGGCACTATGGCTCAGGCCTATAATCAATCCCAGCACTTTGGGAGTCTGAGCTGGGCAGATCTCTTGAGCCCGGGAGTTTGAGACCAGGCTGGGTAACATGGCAGAACCCCATCTCTACAAAAAAAAGTTAGCCAGGTGCGGTAGCATGCATCTGTAGTCTCAACTACCCAGGAGGCTTAGGTGGGAGGACCTGAGCCCAGGAAGTTGAGTCATGTTTCTGCCACTACACTCTAGTCTGGGCAGCAGTGTGAGACCCTGCCAAAAAAAAAAAAAAATTTGAAGTGTATACAAATGTCAAAACTTTCATTAAATACCCCTTGTAAAAAGTAGTTTGGCAATTTTGATTTTAGTTAGTTTCAACTAATAATGACCTTGGAAGTTTACATTCTAGTGTTTTGTAAGTTTTAAATTGAAGACAAAAATTTAAACCTGTGTTAAAGGAAATTTGTTTACCTGTTAAGTTAGTCTAACTGCCTATCTTCCGTATCTGAATGAGGCTTTGTTCTCTACTGATGAATATAAAAGTGTCTCTGAAGGAGTTATTTCTCCTTATCTGTGTAGCTGCAGTTTGAGCAGAGAGAGATCTGTAGAGGTACTTAAGAATTTGGACATTTTCAATGTTAGATTTTGCCATCATCAGTTATAACACAGTAAATTCTGCTTTATATTGTACTGAGCTAGTGTTTTTTAGGTACTTAAAATTGATAATGACTCCTCAAATAAACAGTAATTTAGCATTATTAATGTAACATCTTGTCAGCTCTTCAGGAGCAGAGGAAAACCATTTGCAGTCATTTGCCTCGTTTTTTAATTGACTATTGGTGTTGGTTCCATTGTCTTCAACTCTTCGAGCAAGTTCTTGCCCACTCAGCTAATAGTTTTAAACAACTTTAATTTCTCTGAACACTTTTTTTGGGTGGTCTAATCAAACAAGATTTAATAATTGACTTGGTGCACAGCTTTCCTTGCTTAGATAACACATGAGCCACTCAGAAACTTTACATTGATCACAGCCTCATTTCTGTTTTTTAATCTTGTGAAGAAATTTTGCTATTCTATGATAGCTTTTTATATTCTTTTTTTTATTTTCTGTCTTTTTCCCCCGCTTTTTGTGGAGAACGGGGTCTTTTATATTGCCCAGGCAGGTCTCAAACTCCTGGGCTCAAGCTGTCCTCCTGCTCTGCCTCTCTAAGAGCTGGGATGACAGGTGTGCTCCTCCACACCTGGCCTGCTCTTTATATTCTTATGAGAATATTCTTATGCGTGCTTAGTCTGGAAATAATCAGTTTACATTGTATTGTTTTATGTAGCACAGCTATGGCATCATTACATAATAAATACAATGCTTTGCCATCTAATTTAATAACAAAATGTCACTTCACTATACTTCAAAAGGATAACATTAGACGTCCATTTTTCCCTTATTTTGACATGAGTATGCGCTGGTAACAAATCATGATATGGTGATTCTTTTAGCTCCTAAAATGTGTTTGAGTTACAACTGTGTCACTGTAATCTGTGGTGCTCCAAGCACTAGTTTGAAGTGATGAGAGTACCCCATATAGCCTCTGTCACAGCCACTCAATTCTGCAGTTCAAACGAAGCCACGGATAATAAACAATTGAACATGGCCATCTTTAAGTAAAACATTTTTTATGGACACTGAAATTTGAATTTTGTATAATTGTCACATATCAGGAAATACTCTTGGTTTTGTTTTTAAACCATTAAAAAATGTAAAAACTATTCTTATTCAAAGCTGTAAAAAAAGAGGCAATTGTTTAAATTTGGGCCATGGGCCATAGTTTGCCAATCCCTGTTTTATAATATTGGAGATTTACTACAGAGGTATTTTAAAGTAACAATCTTGAGTATGGTATAATCTTCAGTTTTTAATATATTAGAAATATGTGCTATATTTTTGAAGCATGTTTAATAAACAGATTTCACAAAGAGAGTAAATATATATTTTTTAACTTACATTGGGCTACCAGTGGATATTTAAAGGCCTAAGGCTCAAACCTCAGATATCTGAATAGTCTTTTAGGCTGAAAGTAAAAGATGATTAAGCATTCTGTAATGCAAGAGCTCAAAAATAGTTTTCCTGAATTCATGGTGCTTCTCCCCATCTTAGAACCTTTGAAGAAAAAAACAAAAACTTATGGATTTGTTTTCAGGTATCATCAGAGAGTCTTATATATTGATATAGATATTCATCATGGTGATGGTGTTGAAGAAGCTTTTTATACAACAGATCGTGTAATGACGGTATCATTCCATAAATATGGGGAATACTTTCCTGGCACAGGAGACTTGAGGGTAAGACTAAATTCTGTCTGAATGAATATTGTGAGATGAACCTAGGAGATTAGTAATCTTATACTTGCAGTGGTATTGTTCCTGAGTTAATAATTTGAAACTTGTATGCAGAATTAAATTATTTTGTATGCAGTAACGTCTGCTAGAATTCACTGTTGCTGACTATAAGCAAAAATTTAATGAGAACTTAAGGATTTTTTTTCCTCATCTCTTTTCTTTGGTTGAATAATATTTTCGACTATCCAAAAGCATGAAGCCTTTCTCTGGATGTTTGAGTTGAATCTTTAAAACTACCTATGTAGTTCAAATAGCCTATGTTGCTATTGATTGTAAAGATCGGTGGAATAAAATAGACTAGGTCTTTTTAGATTCTGCTCTTTTGTGATTGGTCTGGAGTTTTAGTAGGTCTAATTTTAATCTTTTTTTTTCCCTTAAGCTTCTAAAATTGATAATGTATTTAGGTAAAGAGTACTGTAGTGTTGCCCTGCCTGCCTGTTAAATTAAGTGTAGTTCTATTTTATTTCTGGTGTCTTTTTCCATTTGATGCTCTTTTCTTTTATATCTGAAAACCACTGGTCAAATTCTGTTTCTCTAAACTCATTGAAGGTGTTTTGTCTCACTATAGTTTTTTTGAACCTAACTACATGCATGTTGAAATTTACGCAGTAATTTAAACAGCTGTTTTTGGTTCAGCCTGGATTATATGGGAGATGTATCTTATAATGGGATTGAATGAAGTTCTAAACTATTTTATTAAGGTTATTTTTCATATTTATGCTATGTCATTACAGTTTAGCAACCAGAGTTTAAAGAGTTGCCTTAAAGTATTCTTCAGCTGTGTGGCTTTTCTTTGTTAAATCATAATGTGATACTTTCTTAGTAAACCCTTTGAGTAAAAGAGTTACCTTAGTAACACTTTTCTGTACTTATAGATGGGTGGGAGATCAGATGTTTGGTTTGAGTTTAAATTATTTAGCTTTTAAAATTGCAGATGTGTCATTTCATTTCCTTGCCAGTAAACTCCTTCAATTTCTCTCTTTTCTCACCTGGTCTTATCTTAGAGACCAGTGGTTCTCAGCAGTGGCCCCTAACTGAGTAAAGCAGACCAGCATCACCTGGGAACTTGTTAGAAATACTCATTCTTAGAGCTCAAAAACTCTTGGTGATTCTCCACCTTAAAGTTTGAGAACCACTGCTCTAAACTGATAGAATACTTTTGTCAGCAACCATTATGTCCTAGTAGAAGTCAAGGAAAACTCTTCTCTGATTTAAGCTTAAAGAATAAGATAATATCTGGCACGTGCCTGTAATCCCAGCTACTCAGGAGGCTGAGGCAGGAGAATAGCCTGAACCCAGGAGGAGGAGGTTGCCGTGAGCCAAGATCGCGCTATTGCAATCCAGCCTGGGTAACAACAGCGAGACTCCGTCTCAAAAAAAAATAAGATAATATCTTCGCAGTATAATCCTAGTTTATCTTAGAAGTGGCAAATGGAAACCTCTTTTAATTTCTGACAGCAGGTGGATATCCCGATGGTCTCTTCAGTTATTTATAATTCTTAGAGTTTGAAGTTTTTGAAAGTATTAGAGAATGCATGTTTTAGAAGGACTTGAGAATGGCTTTCAACATGTTTTCCTCACTTAAGATTTTACAATCACTGTATAAAATGATGTTCTAAGGATAACATTTGAATATTTTAAGCATGTCCCCATAACTGAGAGAGAATTAAAATCATTACATTGTATGTACAGCTGTATTTGGACTTTCTCTGTAATTCAAGTGTATCTTCGGATGCTAATTTAATCAGCACTCCTTTTTCTGCCTGCTAATTCATTCTAAGGCTGAAAAGAAGGCTACTCTGAGCTTAACTCATTGTTAAACGCTGCTTTGATTCAAGTAGTTTAGTGGAAAAAAGAATTAGAAAGGTGGTAAAGCGGAATTATACACCTCCTCTCTCAATGTTTCTTAAGAAGCCTAAATTTTTTTAAGATTTATTAACTAAATACAAATTATACAAATGACTTTTGCAGTAGCATTTGCAGAATGAGACCTGGAAGAAAAGATAAAGCTTAGTCTAACATGGGCGGCATTTAGGATGAGAAGTGCCGACCAACTTTTCTGTGTTCTCAAATATTAGGGTCAAAATATGTTTCATCTGTATTTTAACTGTGCAGCAGGGGTGTAAGGATTCACAATACTTTGGCTTTTCCACATTTGTATGACTTGTTATTTAGTTAGTAAATCTTAACAAAAATTTAGGCTTCTTTAAGAAACATTGGGAGAGGAGGTGTATAATTCTGCTTGCTTTTTTCTCATTTGATGTTGGGTCTCGTAACTCTAATATTGCAGGTAAACTTTGCTTTTGTAAAATTGGACTGAAGCTAAGATTATTCCATGAGAGGTTCAGAAACAACTTGCACAAGTGCTAGTAATCCTAAAAATTAATGGATCTTAAGACATTTTAATTTAACACATGTAAGACTTAGGTGCTCCCCTCCACCCCCCCACTCCCCCGTGCCCTCCTAGCCCCCAGCCAGGCAGGTGGATTACCTGAGGTGAGGAATTCAAGACCAGTCTGACCAATATGGTGAAACCCTGTCTGTACTAAGAATATATAATAGCTGGGCATGGTGGCATTTGCCTGGAGTCTCAGCAACTTGGGAGGCTGAGACAGGAAAGTTGCTTGAATCCAGGAGGTGGAGGTTGCAGTGAGCTGAGATCGCGCCACTGCATTCCAGCTTGGGTAACAGAGTGGGATTCCATCACAAAAGAAAAGAGTTAGGCATCCCCCAATCCTTTGTTCTGCAGTTAAAATACTATTTTGTAGAAATGTCTGTACTATACAGTGTCTTCTAGGAATGCATATATATATACACAAATGCATACACATACGTACAAACAAATGCATGACAGATGCAAATAAATAAAATAAGTATATATAATACATGTATATATCACTTAAGAGTACAGGTAGCTGGAACCTTTGCATCTTTTGAGAGAGATTCATGCCTGGAGTGGTGCTCATTCAACAAGTAGAAACAAAATTTATTTGAAGTCCCATTGAAGAACAAATCCGAGGCTGGATGTGGTAGCTCACGCCTGTAATTCCAGCACTTTGGGAGGCCAAGGTGGGCGGATCACCTGAGGTCAGGAGTTCGGGACCAGCCTGAACAACGTGGGGAAACCCTGTCTTTACTAAAAATACAAAATTAGCCAGGTGTGGTGCCACAAGCCTGTAATCCCGGCTTCTTGGGAGGCTGAGGCAGGAGAATCACTTGAACCTGGGAGGCAGAGATTGCAGTGAGCCAAGATCGTGCCATTGCACTCCAGCCTAGGCAACAAGAGCGAAATTCTGTCTCAAAAAAAAAGAACAAATCTGGTGCTTCAGTCAGTAGCCATTAAATCTTCAAGAAAGTCTGTGTCATTCTTTCATCATAAGTAAACTCAAACCAAGAGATTGTGAACCACAAGAAGAATTCTGCAGAGGATTGTCCTGTAGGGCTTTTTGGCTTAATTTATTTTCCACAGGTTTCTCATAAAGTTGCCTCGTTATCTTATATATTCTGCTTATGATGGGTTTTCTGGTTTAATGTAATAATGTAATTTCGTTGCCTTTAACTGCTTGTGTTAAATTTCTTTTCTCCCAAAAATAATCACTATAGATTAATTGGAAATGGTTCTTGTATGCTTTACAAGCAGTCTTATAAATATTGGAGCATACACTTATTTGTTCTTTATTATTTTCTTTCTCAATTTGATTGTTCCTGTCTCAGCTTCTAAGATGAATTGAAAATTGGATCCTTAATATTGTCTTTTAATCTTTTCAAAATGTAGTAAACAAATGTCAAACTTTTTATAATCGACTATTCTCTAAAATCTATTTTAATTATGTATTTTAGGATATTGGTGCTGGAAAAGGCAAATACTATGCCGTCAATTTTCCAATGAGAGATGGTATAGATGATGAGTCATATGGGCAGATATTTAAGCCTGTAAGTATTATTATTTTCAAAATTGGAATGGAATTTCAGAATGTTATTAGAGATGCTAACATTTGTTGCCTTGTGTGTAGATTATCTCAAAGGTGATGGAGATGTATCAACCTAGTGCTGTGGTATTACAGTGTGGTGCAGACTCATTATCTGGTGATAGACTGGGTTGTTTCAATCTAACAGTCAAAGGTAAGCAATTTAAGGGTGGTGTTCCCAATAAAAAATTGGGTTTTCTTCCACCCAGGAACTTCCATAAAAGTTCTCATTGTAGTTTCTTGCCTGCTGTTTTAACACTATACTCTGTGCATTTTTCTTGGAGTTTTGTGTGTTGTATGTATGACTAGAATTATTCTTGTTTCATTGTGTCAGATTTATATGTACATTTATGTATTACTAGTTTTCTTACGTTTATTGTAGTTTCAACCCAAGGCAGCTGTTTTTGAATGTTTTTGCAGTTTTAGTGTAAATAACATGCATACTTGGTTACTTAATTGGATTATTCATTTCTCATTAAGGAATAAGAGAGTTTATAAAGCTCTCCTCACCACTTTGCCCACAGTATGCTTGTACCCATATCTTTCTTTTTACAAATCAGAATTTGGTTGTGGTATTTAGTGTTCACAGCAGCATCTTTAAACACTTTCCATCTTATCTAATTTTTCTTTGCCTCATAATTGTTCCTGTGTTTCTCATTTGCTTAGTTTTCTCTCCACTTATTGCTAAACAACTGGTGTCTGAGTATCTTCATGTGTTCAGATTCACTGAGTATTCTGTCACTTTTAGCAGATTCGCTGAGTATTCTGTCACTTTGAGCTTCTTGAAAAACAGCCTCTCATCTGTTCATGCTTGGATGACTATTTTCGGCAGACCTGGAGGGACATACAGCTATTCTTTGCTTTTCTGTTGTATTGGATGCCCATGGTGGCTCTGTTTTCTGTCTTTAATTTTTTCTCACATTTTGGTGGAGCACCTTCTCATGTAGCTTGCTGATAAAAACCGTGTGGGAGATTAGGAGGGCTGTACTACATACTAAATTTTGATCATATGTTGAAATCAGCATATGATTGCAATCTAGGCCAAAGCAAAATATCAGCATCATGGAATGGACTTCTAGGGTGTAAGAATAAATCTGAAATTTTACTTAATAAGAGTTGAAAATTTATATATAGGTTAGAAATGATTTTTATCATGAGTGTTTGTGTATGATTTTGGAGATTTTTTTTTTTCTATGTGAACTTTTAGGTAGCAAGTTGATATTCACCTTGTTTTCTCTAAGATGTGGAGAATTCTCAGAACTTTCTCTAGAACAGTTGCTGGTCTAAATTGAATTGGACAACTAAATAGAGATATTAAAAGCTTTTTTAAGGTTATGATTGCTACTATACTAGCTAGTATTAGAGTTATGGTATAATATTATTCTTAAGTTGAATGATACTAAGTTATTTGTCCCTTTGAAGGTTAACAGTGGTTGAACAGCAGCAGTTTCATATTGTAACCATCTTTTGCCTCAAAATGTCTATAAACTTTCTAAAATGGTCTACCTAATGTAGTCTTAAAAATATGTATATGGCCGGGCGCAGTGGCTCAAGCTTGTAGTCCCAGCACTTTGGGAGGCCGAGGCGGGTGGATCGCGAGGTCAACAGATCGAGACCATCCTGGTCAACATGGTGAAACCCCGTCTCTACTAAAAATACAAAAAATTAGCTGGGCATGGTGGCGCGTGCCTGTAATCCCAGCTACTCAGGAGGCTGAGGCAGGAGAATTGCCTGAACCCAGGAGGCGGAGGTTGCGGTGAGCCGAGATCGCACCATTGCACTCTAGCCTGGGTAACAAGAGCGAAACTCCCATCTCAAAAAAAAAAAATATGTATTAACTGTCAGTTTTCCTGTTTGACTTGAAAGTCCTTAATGTTTTTGTACTTAGTAGGTTTTGTAATTATAAACTGCAGCAGTTCACTCTTAGAAAAAAGTTCACATTGTATTTTAGTTAATAGAGTTTCAGTTGTATAAAGCATATAAGGATATTTGTAATTCCAAGTCTTAAAACTTCATTATGAGTGTCTCTACTGCCAGCATTGATTCAATTTTTTCAGATCTGCTGAAGTTAGTTATCTCTTGTCCATCTCCTTGTTGCCTTCAGTTACATTCTTGCTCTTGTGTTCTCTCCCATTCTTCATTTTTATGAATTTTGGCCTTTTAAAAAAATTCCTTTCCAGTCATTTTTGTCAAGTTTTGGGATGAAGGAAAAGTAAACATCTTTGTTTAACTAGCTATCTTTACTTGGAAGCCTGTAAGTTAACTTTTTGTATGTTTGTTTTGTCTTTAAAAATATTGAAATGCTTTTTATCTATTGTGAGAAACTTTTCTAGTAGCAGTATTAAAAATTGGTTGCTGCAATTATGTGAATCACATAATGCAACTATTGAAAAATGTTTAATGAAAATTCCCACAGTATACAGTTACATGAAGAGAACAGATAAACTTGGTAAAATTAACTCTGAATTAGAAGGAAATATAGAAAAACAATTTTTTAATAATGTGGTTTTTAGGTGATTATTTTTTTTGTTGTCTCTTTTTAATTTTTTTCTGAATAATCTTCAGTATGCATGAATGTCTTTTGTAATTGAAGGATTTTCTTTAAAGATTGAGTTATGTGCCTAACTGTAATATTCTGGGAAGGGAACTTACTGGTAACTTATAAATGATTATTGAATTATATGACATTTATCCAGAGAAAATACTCGCTTTTATGTTAGGTTTACTATTAATATTGTATTTAAATTTTTACACATAGAAGTTGATTGTAGTTTTCAAAAATAGTAATAGATTTTTTTTTTTTGAGACGGAGTTTCACTCTTGTTACCCGGCTCACGTGACCTCTGCCTCCTGGGTTCAGGCAATTCTCCTGCCTCAGTCTCCTGAGTAGCTGGGATTACAGGCATGCGCCACCATGCCCAGCTAATTTTTTGTATTTTTAGTAGAGATGGGATTTCACCATGTTGACCAGGATGGTCTCAATCTCTTGACCTCATGATCCACCCGCCTCGGCCTCCCTAGTAATAGATATTTTTAACTCTTAAGTAGGTTATGAAAATTACTCATAATACCACTACCTAAAGTTAATTCAGGGTTAAACTATCTTGTATAACTTTCCATAATAATTTTATAGATGTCCATAGGGAAAGAAATGGTAATAAAATTTAGATTATATATAATGATTTAATGTAATCTGATTGTTTTCACCATGTTTCCCTACATGAACATCTTTCTGTGTTAATAAAATAAGTGTATATTTGTGTCATAATCTTAATATAGTTGCGTACTTGACTCTTCCATCATGGACACTTGCAAAAATAGCTAGTTATGTCTTAATTTTTTAATATGTGATACTGTGTGAAACAGGTTTGGAAAGGAGTTTTAGACTTGAAACTTTTTACATTTTTATTTTTTAAATATTTAGAAAACCCATTTTGGTTGAATAACATTTTCTTTGCATTTATTATCTTTTAAAATTTATTTTTCAAGCTGTTACAGTATGTAGATTTTGTTGTTACCCACATCTTCTTGTCTTAGGTCATGCTAAATGTGTAGAAGTTGTAAAAACTTTTAACTTACCGTTACTGATGCTTGGAGGAGGTGGATACACAATCCGTAATGTTGCTCGATGTTGGACATATGAGACTGCAGTTGCCCTTGATTGTGAGATTCCCAATGGTAAGTGTTCTTATTATGATATCTTTATAGTATGAACTGTCAATACAGATTCTCCCCCACTTATGTTACAATTAGGTCTTGATAAACCCATCATAAGATGAAAGTATGATAAGTAGAAAATTGATATAATACACCTAACCTAGCACACATCATGACTTAACACAGCCTACTTTAAACGTGATCAGAACACTTAGGTTAACCTACAATTGGACAAAATAATCTAATATTGAGCTTGTTTTATAAAAATAAAGTGTTGACTATCTCATGTAATTTATTGAATACATGACATTGAAGTTGTAACAAGAAAGCCAGAAACCTGTAAGTCAAGCTGTTGAAAGTCAGAGGCTGTCTGTATATAGAAATAGATGGATGAACGGTTAAATTAAGTGCCATTCTTTATAAATAGGAGAACATTCACTTTGTGTTCACATTTCCTTTAAACAGTTTCTTTGGAAATATTTTACTACCTAAATCTGGATTCTGTGCATGGATTTTTGTGAAAACTAAGCTTTTGTAATATGTAACTTAATTTTGTTGTTTTCATTAGAGTTGCCATATAATGATTACTTTGAGTATTTTGGACCAGACTTCAAACTGCATATTAGTCCTTCAAATATGACAAACCAGAACACTCCAGAATATATGGAAAAGATAAAGTAAGAAATTATTGAATTGTTTAGATAAACATTTTGTCTTAACAAAGATTTAGGATGTTTTAGAGGGTCAAGTATGATGTGTCCTTTAAACATTATTAGATATTTTTCTTGTCTTTTTCTAAAGGATTTGAAACATAAGTTACTGATATATATATATTTTTTAATTTTTAAATTTTTTGTAAGGATCTGGTATTGCTTTGTTGCCCAGGCTGGTCTCAAACTCCTGGCTTCAAATGATCCTCTCACCTTGCCTCTCAAAAGTGCTGAGATTACAGGCATGAGCCACCATGTTCAACCATTTAATTTCTTCAGTTAATGGACAGCATTTTTTTTATTAGTTGAAATGTATTTTAAAATTGCAAGGGGCACTGTAAGTTATTTTCATTGTCTGAAATACTGTTTTAAAGCTTTATGTCCACAAGCCAAGTAGAGACATTATAGTACATAGCATGGGTTTGAGTCACCTCTGTACCACAAACAAGCTGTATGACATTTGATAAGTTCACTTGCCCTTGTGCTTATGTTTTCTCATCATTGAAATGTGGGACTAAAATAGTGTCTCCTTGGCCAGCCAAGGTGGCCCATGCTTGTAATCCTAATGCTTTGGAAGTCCAGGGCAGGAGGACAGTTAGTTTTAGATAAGGAATTTTTGACCAGCCTGGGCAAAATAGTAAGACCTTGTTTGCAAAAAACTTAAAAATTAGCCGGGCATGGTTGTAGTCCTAGTGCAGAGGCTGAGGCTGGTGGGTTGCCAGGAGTTCAAGGCCGCAGTGAGCTGTTATATTCCCACTGGCCTCTAGTCTGGGCAAGAGAGAGAGACCTTCCTTTTAATTTATAGGTTTAGCTAGATCAAAGATTAAATTTTTTGCCAAGTATTTTCTCTTGCATATAAGAAGAATTGCAAAAAACTGCATTTTGTCTAATAAACTTTGCATGTGTAAATTAGGCAGCGTTTATTTGAAAATTTGCGCATGTTACCTCACGCACCTGGTGTCCAGATGCAAGCTATCCCAGAAGATGCTGTTCATGAAGACAGTGGCGATGAAGATGGAGAAGATCCAGACAAGAGAATTTCTAGTAAGATAATGCCTTGACTTTACTGGTTTGTCAAAATGATACTTCAAATTGAAGGTTTTAGTGGCCTAAGAACTTCACTATAAGTCATGTTAATGACTTAATTTTTAGAGATTTAGCTTTCTGATGTGATGTCTCAAAACCTGATTTGAGAGTCAGCAGTTTCGGTTTATATGACTGGATATATATATATGATTGAAAGTTTTCAAAAATTGTCCGCTTTACTATATTTGGAACTTAATGAGAAGACGTATTTATCTAAAGTAGGATGAACTAAATATCTAAACATCTGTTTGATTTTATAACTTCTCATTACACTTAATATGATTGTTAAGATTGTAGCATAATGGTATGTTTAATGGTATAAACTAGTGTATTTGGTATTAGTATTATCTCTTTGGTCTGCTTTACCTCTCAGCTCTGTAATAAAATACTACTTTTTAAGTAATGACATTATTCCCATCCCCTATTAGAAAAACACACTTTTTTTCCTTCTGAAATTTTTAAAAGCATTTTAAAAGAAAAAAAAAAAAAATGAGATTCCCCCAAGTCTTATTATGTGTTTTTGAACCATTTTTTCGTATGTGAAAGCAGAATTTTCAGTATTAAGCAAACCATTCATTCTGTTCAAATCTTAAAATCACTAGGCATCTGTTATCCTTTACCTTTAAATGTGGTAACTTGTTAGTGCATTTGTATGAGTGTGCTGTAATGATTATAAAGCCTGTGACTGTTTTTGTCAAAATTTATTAAAATCTTTTGTGCAGTTCGAGCATCAGACAAGCGGATAGCTTGTGATGAAGAATTCTCAGATTCTGAGGATGAAGGAGAAGGAGGTCGAAGAAATGTGGCTGATCATAAGAAAGGAGCTAAAAAGGCTAGAATTGAAGAAGATAAGAAAGAAACAGAGGACAAAAAAGCAGGTCAGATTTGTTTCTTGGTAATTGTGTTTTAATTGTAAATTTTTAAAATTGAGCTACAGTGTAATTTTTATGAGATTTTGAGGTCAGTTTCACAAGTATCAAAGGAGGAAGTGTGCTAGGTAGATGACACTTTATTTTCTTACATATAAATGGTACTTAGCTCTTAAAAGCTTTAATATACATGTTATTGTTTCTATTTGCTTAAACCTTGTTATCTTCTTGATAATACAGATTTAAAATAGTGAAATTGCACTGTGAATATAGATTGGGTAAGAAAGAGGACAAAATAATTAATGATGAATCTATGGTCAGAACTGAACTTATAAGGTAAATTTTAATTACCTAAACCTTATTTAATGGGAGAAACCACAAAGAAGAGTTACATTATCCTTAGACCAATTTTGCCATTTTGAAAAAGGTCGAAACAATGGATTTTGTTCAAAAATTGAAGAAAACATTAAAAACTCTGAGGAAAGATAGGGGATTTGGGAACCTGGGTTAGGGAGAAGATAATACTTTGATACATTGCCTTACTTTAAAACGCTGTGTCAGCTTTATGCAATTGAATTTGCCACTGGAATCTGTTACCTTTCATATGAATTCCCAGAAAACTTACACATGCCTCTGCCATTTTATTTGACACATCATACTATAGGATTTTGTCTCCCTGCTAGATAGAGCTGCTCATGGCTAGGGAACACAGTATCTTAAATATATGTATTCTCAGCACTTGATGCATTTCCTAATGCAAATAATGGTGATGAGCACACATTTAATCTGTTAATTTTGATCCTGTAGCATGTGAAAAAAAATGATTTAGAGATACTGATCCAACTTTTCCTGTATCTATCAAATTGGAGTTATGTGAGTTAAGGTGGCTCTTTTTTTTTAACTTTTAACTAGAAAGTTGGGAATCTATAACATCTGACATATCTAGTTCTGTTCTTTTACTTATGGATTCACTTGTCAGTAGGCTGCATATAGTTCTTTATCTACCATTTTATAGTTTTAACTTCCCAATGTGTTACAATGATAGCTTCAGTCTGTATTTGAATACTGATTGACATCCAAAGTTGAGCCATGACTGAGGTTAAGAAGGACTTAACTTTAGCTGTAGGATTTTTCTAGCTTTTTTCCTTTTCTTTCATTGTCAATATATCTTGTCTTTTTTTTTTTTTTTTGTGATCTTATTTTTAAAATCTTAATCTTTCCTGTGCTTAAGAAATAAACCCTCTATTTGGTGATGAGGCTCTTCTGATACGGCCTTGCAATTGTTAAAATTCTTCATCCTACAGAAAAATGAAATACTACCACAAAAAGCATTTTTTAAAAAATTATAGGTCAAAATCTAGAGTTAGGGCCACGTTTTCTCTTCCCTCCCCAGTCCTATGACTATTGAAAGCTTGTTCTGCCATTGTTTAGGAAACATCCAACACAAAGCGTATTTAGATTGAATAATAAGATTGAATGATGGCTTTTTATATTTTAAAAATAAAGTATATTTTAAAATAATATGTATATATATTTTATATTTCAAAATAGGTTTTAATCTTTTTCCAATCTTTATTTTTAGATGTTAAAGAAGAAGATAAATCCAAGGACAACAGTGGTGAAAAAACAGATACCAAAGGGTAAATGATATTTCTTATCAAATACTTTTTACATATTATAAAAATACTAAACATGTTGGGGTGTCTGTGTGTTTGTGTACACACTTTAGAAATACTAGACTGAACCTCAGAATATCATTATGTGATGCTCTGAATTTTAGTCTGTATTGGTATATAAGACATATGCCATCTTACCTATTGGTTTGTATGTATCTGTTTGACTCCTTATCTATTGCCTTTAAAACCTACCAAAAGACTGGTATTAATCAGTATAACTAAATCCATCAGTTTGTTTTTGTACACAGTTTATCTGAGACCATTTTTTGCTATTATCTTTTATACGTGCACTTAATGGTTTTTGTGGTGTTCTGATTTCTGTGTACATGATTTTTTAGTGTTGTCAGATAGGTAAATTTAAGAAACACTGAGCTGACATCAAGCACAATTTTTAAGTAAAAACAGTTGAGGATTTTATTGTAAGTATGTAAATGTTTGGCCACACAATTTTGTTCCAGCCTCTACAGGTTATCTTGGAATAGATTATAAAATCACTAGAAAGATTAAGGCATTAATTACTCCAGAAACACTAAAGACATTATCAGCTGTTGTATTTCTTGGCATGAGCCTAAAGGACCTGATCAACAGAATAGGTCAGTGCATTTTAACCAAGATTGCCATTTTTAATATTTCACATTGCCTCTTTTAACAGAACCAAATCAGAACAGCTCAGCAACCCCTGAATTTGACAGTCTCACCAATTTCAGAAAATTATTAAAAAAAGAAAATACTGAAAGGAAAATGTTTTCTTTTTGAAGACTTCTGGCTTCATTTTATACTACTTTGGCATGGACTGTATTTATTTTCAAATGGCTTTTTGTTCTTGTTTTTCTTGGCAAGTTTTATTGTGAGTTTTTCTAATTATGAAGCAAAATTTCTTTTCTCCACCATGCTTTATGTGATAGTATTTAAAATTGATGTGAGTTATTATGTCAAAAAAAAACTGATCTATTAAAGAAGTAATTGGCCTTTCTGAGCTGATTTTTCCATCTTTTGTAATTATCTTTATTAAAAAATTGTACTTGGATTGTCTTTTGTCTGTTTATTATTACAATATGAAATCTTGTTTCAAAGGCTAGTGACATCATTTGTGTAGACTTAAGTATACTGTAGGTGAAAGATGATTACAGCTTGAAAGATACCTATTTGCTGTTTGTTTAGGAAGAGTATTTATAGTAATTACGTATTTTTGCCATAGAAATTCTACCACCTTGCCCTCTGTAGCTTAGCCAGTTAGTATCAGTGAAGATTAATATCCCATTATAATGTATGAAATTAATAATACAGGCTGTGCAATTGAGATATAGGAGTTCTTTGAGCTGACCCAAAGAGTCTCAAAAATTGAAATGGAAGTTCTGAATTGAAAGAAGAAACTACCAGAACTGGTGTTGACCAGACTTGCCCGTGTTATATTGTTGGTTTAAAATGAAACCTGCTATTCAGACAAAACCTGTTTCTTTTACTGCATTTACGTGGCATCCAGGTTCCATTATTATTTACATGACATCCAGGTTTCTAAGTCAAGGAAATAAACAAGTGATTTATCATTCAACAACTACTTATTGAGCGTCTGCCCATTTTAAGACTGTGGGAGTGTAACTGAATATGATGGAAAAATGCTTTCACTGACGGCTTACATTCTAGTGCCAGGAAGCAGATAAATGGGGGTAATTCCTGCTACTAAGATGTGCAAAGAAGAAAAAACATTTTAAGAACTTGCCAAAATCAGTGAAATCTCTCTTTTTGTCAGGCCCAAACTGATACTTTTGAGATTAAAGATTGCAGAATGCTGGAAGGCAATTCGGTCAAAAATCTTTCTCTTCAGTGGAATAAAATATTAAAATTAAAAACTATTTCTTTACAGCTTCTGTTAAATATTTCAGACATTTACAATAGCATCTAGACTTTTGTAATGAACAGCTGTGCACCCGCCCAGATTTAACACATACCTTTTGCTCTATTTACTTCACTGTTTTTTCTTAAAATATACCGAAATTGAAGCTCTTTTTGTGTACTTTGTCATTTGTAATCCTCCCTACTAGTCTTAAGAAGTAATCACTTGTTCTGAAGTTTGTGAATATTTTATCCATGTTTTTGTACTTTTGCTACATATTTAGCTAGCAATCTACAAAACTTTATGACATTAGGAACTAAGGAACTTAGTTTCTTCATTAGGGGGATAATGAAATGTATTTAGTGTTTGTGAAACATATAGATGGAATTACATATGGACAATTCTGTAAGTTTGCTTTTCAAATTTTTTATTACTTTTCTGTAAGTTATTGGGGTATAGGTGGTGTTTGGTTACACGAATAAGTTCTTTAGTGGTGATTTGTGGGATTTTGGTGCACCCCTCACCCGAACAGTATACCCTGTACCCTATTTGTAGTCTTTTGTCACTCACCACCCCCATTTGTCACCAAAGTCCACTGTAGTATTCTTAGCCTTTGTGTCCTCATGGCTTAGCTACCACATATCAGTGAGATTTTCATTCTTGAATTACTTAGAATAATAGTCTCCAGTCTTATCCAGGTTGCTGTGAATGCCGTTAATTCATTCTTTTTATGGCTGAGTAGTATTCCATTATATAATACCACAGTTTCTTTATCAATTCGTTGGTTGGTGGGCATTTGGGTTCCAAGATTTTGGAATTGCAAATTGTTCTGCTAGAAACATGAATGTGCAAGTATCTTTTTTGTATGACTTTTCCTCTGGATAGATATCCAGTAGTGGGATTGCTGGATCAAATGGTAGTTCTACTTACAGTTCTTTATGGAATCTTCACACTGTTTTCCATAGGGTTGTACTGGTTTACATTCTCAACAGCAGTGTAGAAGTGTTCCCTGATCACCCCATCCACTCCAACATCTGTTTTTTTGCTTTTTGGTCATGATCATCCATTACTTGCAGGAGTCAGATGGTATCGCATTATGATTTTGATTTGTATTTCCCTGATCATTAGTGATGTTGAGCATTTTTTTCATGTTTTCCATTTGTATATCTTCTTTGGGAATTGTCTATTCATGTCCTTACCCCACTTGTTGATTGGATTGTTTTTTTCTTGCTGATTTGAGTTTGTTGTAGATTCTGGATGTTAGTCCTTTGTCAGATGTATACATTGTGAGGATTTTCTCCCACTCTGTGGGTTGTCTGTTTACTGACTGTTCCTTTTGCCATTGAAAAGCTCTTTAGTTTAATTAAGTCCTAGCTTTTTATCTTTGTTTTTATTGCATTTGCTTTTGGGTTCTTAGTCTTAAAGTCCTTGCCTAAGCCAATGTCTAGAAGGGTTTTTTCAATGTTGTCTTCTAGAATTTTTACAGTTTCAAGTCTTAGATTTAGTCCTTAATCCATCATGATTTTTTTGTAAGATGAGAGATGAGGATCCAGTTTCATTTTTCTACATGTGGCTAGCCGATTATCCCAGCACCATTTGTGGAAAAGGGTGTTCTTTCCCACTTTGTGTTTTTGTTTGCTTTGTTAAAGATCAATTGGTTGTTAGGTATTTGGGTTTATTTCTGTGTTCTGTATTCTGTTTCATTGGTCTTTGTGCCTATTTTTATACCAGTACCATGCTGTTTTGGTGACTGTGACCTTATAGTATAGTTTGAAATCAGGTAGTGTGATGCCTGTAGATTTGTTCTTTTTGCTTAGTCTTGTTTGGGTTATACGGCCTCTTTTTTATTTCATATGACTTTTAGAATTGTTTTTTCTAATTCTGTGAAGAATATGGTGGTATTTTGATGGGGATTGAGTTGAATTTGTAGATTGCTTTGGCAATACCGTCATTGTCACAATATTGATTCTACCCATCATGAGCAGGGGATGTGTTTAGATTTGTGTGTGTCATCCGTGATTTCTTTCGGCAGTGTTTTGTAGTTTTCCTTGTGCAGGTCTTTTGCCTCCTTGGTTAGGTATATTCCTAAATTCTGGGGTTTTTTTTTTTAAACAGCTGTTATAAAAAGTATTGAGTTTTTATTTGATTCTCCACTTGCTCGCTGTTGGTGTATAGAAGAGCTACTGGTTCATTCACATTACTCTTGGATCTGGAAATTTTGCTGAACTCTTTTATCAGTTTTAGGAGTTTTCTGTAGGAGTGAGGTAAATGATCATCATGTTGTTAGCAAACAGTGACAGTTTGACTTCCTCTTTACTGATTTAGATGCCCTTTATATCTTTCTCTTACCTTATTTCTCTGGCTAGGACTTCCAGTGCTATGTTGAGGAGTGATAAGAATGGGCATACTTGTTTTATTCCAGTTCTCAGAGGGTTTGCTTAACTTTTCCCCATTTAGTATTATGTCAGCTGTGGGTTTGTCATAGATGGCTTTTATTACATTGAGGTATGTCCCTTGTATGCTGATTTTGCTGAGGTTTAATCATAAAGGGAGGCTGGATTTTGTCTAATGCTTTTTCTGCATCTATTGAGAAGGGTTATATTTTTCCAGGAATTTATCTATTTCTTCTAGCTTTTCTAGTTTATGTGTGTAAAGGTGTTCATAGTAGCCTTGAATGATCTTTTGCATTTCTGTGATATCAGTTGTATTATCTCCTGTTTTGTTTCTTAATGAGGTTAGATTTTTCTCTCTTCTTGGTTAATCTTGCTAATGGTCTATCAATTTTACTTTTTCAAAGAACCAGAATTTTGTTTCATTTGTTTTTTGTACATTTTTCTTTTTATTTCAATTTCATTTCTGCTCTGATCTTATTTCCTCTCTTCTGCTGGGTTTGGGTTTGGTTTGTTCTTGTTTCTCTAGTTCCTTGAGGTGTGACCTTAGATTGTTGGTGCTCTTTCAGACTTTTTCATATGGGCATTTAGGGCTGTGAACTTTCCTGTTGGCACTGCCTTTGCTGGATCCCAGAGGTTTTGATAGGTTGTGTCACTGTTGCCATTCAGTTCGAAGAATTTTTATATTTCCGTCTTGATTTTTCTTTTTGACACAGTGATCATTCAGGAGCAGGTTACTTAATTTCCATGTATTTGCATGGTTTTGAAGGTTTCTTTTGGAGTTGATTTCCAGTTTTACTCCACTGTGGTCTGAGAGAAGGCTTGATATAATTTCAGTTTTCTTAAAATTATTGACACTCGTTTTGTGGCCTGTCATATGGTCTTTCTTGGAAAAAGTTCCATGCGCTGTTGAATAGAATGTGTATTCTATGGTTGTTGGATGAAATGTTCTGTATATATCTGTTTAAGCACATTTGTTCCAAGGTTTAATTTAAATCCATTGTTTCTTTGTTGACTTCCTGTCTTGATGACTTGTCTAGTGATGTCAGTGGAGTATTGAAGTCCCCCACTATTACTGTGTTGCTGTCTATCTAATTTCTTAGGTCTAGTAGTAATTGTTTTATAAATTTGGGAGTTCCAGTCTTAGGTGCATATATGTTTAGGACTGTGATATTTTCTTGTTCGGCAAGGCCTTTTACCAGTATATAATGTCTTTGTCTTTTTTAACTGCTGTTGCCTTAAAATTTGTTTTGTCTGATATAAGAATAGCTACTCCTGGGGGGCCTGGCGTGGTGGCTCAAGCCTGTAATCCTAGTACTTTGGGAGGCTGAGGCGGGTGGATCACAAGGTCAAGAGATTGAGACCATCCTGGTCAACATGGTGAAACCCCATCTCTACTAAAGATACAAAAAAAATTAGCTGGGCATGGTGGCGCGTGCCTGTAGTCCCAGCTACTCAGGAGGCTGAGGCAGGAGAATTGCCTGAACCCAGGAGGCGGAGGTTGCGGTGAGCCGAGATCGCGCCATTGCACTCCAGCCTGGGTAACAAGAGTGAAACTCTGTCTCAAAAAAAAAAAAAAGAATAGCTACTTCTGTGCACTTTTGGTGTCCATTTGCATGAAATTCCTTTTTCCATCCCTTTACGTTTACGTGAGTCCTTATGTGTTAGGTGAGTCTCTTGAAGGCAGCAGGTAGTTGGTTGGTGAGTTACCCATTCTGCAGTTCTGTATCTTTTTCTTTTTTCTTTTTCTAACTAGAATAACCAGTTTAGTTCTGTATCTTTTAAGTGGAGCATTTAGGCCATTTATATTCAATGTTAGTATTGAGATATGAGACACCATTCCATTCATCATGCTATTGTCTGTTGGCTTTTTTTTAAAAAATTCTATTTGTGTTTTATAGGTTCTGTGAGATTTATGCTTTAAAGAGGTTCTGTTTTGATGTGTTTCCAGGATTTGTTTCAAGATTTAGAGCTCCTTTTAGCAGTTCTTGTCGGGATGGTAGTGGCAAATTCTCTCAACATTTGTCTGAAAAAGAATTATCTTGTCTTCATATATAATACTTAGTTTCTCTGGATAAAAATTCTTGGTTGATAATTGTTTTAAGAAGACTGAAGATACGGCCCCAATCCCGTCTAGCTTGTAGGGTGTCTGCTGAGAAATCTGTCATTAATCTGGTAGGTTTTCCTTTATAGGTTACCTGGTGTTTTTGTCTCACAGCTCTTAAGATTGTTTCCTTTGTCATAACTTTAGATAACCTGATGACAGTGTGTCTGGGCAGTGATCTTTGCAATATATTTGTCAGGCGTTCTTTGTGCTTCTTGGTATTTAGATGTCTAGGTCTCTAGCAAGGCCAGGGAAGTTTTCCTTGATTATTTCCCTAATTATGTTTTCCAAACTTTTAGAATTGTCTTCTTCCTTAGGAACACTGATTATTCTGAGGTTTGGTTGTTTAACAGAATCCCATTGTCTTTGTTGGATTGGGTTAATTCGAAGGACCTTGTCTTTGAGCTCTGAATTTCTTTCTTCTACATGTTCAGTTCTATTGCTGAGTCTTTCCAGAGCATTTAGCATTTCTGTAAGTGTGTCCAATATTTTCTGAAGTTTTGATTGTTTTTTCTTTTCTTTTTTTTAAGACAGAGTCTTGCTCTGTTGCCCAGGCAGGAGGGCAATGGAGTGACCTCAGCTGACTGCAAACTCCGCCTCCCAGGTTCAAGCGATTCTGCTGCCTCAGCCTCCTGAGTACCTGGGATTATAGGCATGTGCCACCACGCCTGGCTAATTTTTGTATTTTTAGTAGAGACAGGGTTTCACCATGTTGGTCAGGCTGGTCTCAAACTCCTGACCTCGTGATCCACCTGCCTCAGCTTCCCAAAGTGCTGGGATTACAGGCCTGAGCCACCATGCCCAGCCAATTGTTTTTTCTTTATTCTATTTCCTTGCATATTTTCTCCCTTCACTTCTTGTATCATTTTTTGGATTTTCTTGCATTGGGCTTCGTCTTTCTGTGGTGCCTTCCTGATCAGCTTAGTAACTAACCTGAATTCTTTTTCAGGTAATTCAGGGATTGGTTTGGATGCATTGCTGGTGAGCTAGTGTGATTGTTTTGGAGGCATTAAAGAGCCTTGTTTTATCATATTACCAGAGTTGCTTTTCTGGTTCCTTCTCATTTGGATAGGCTCTGTCAGAAGGAAGGTCTGGGACTAAAGACTGTCAGATTCCCTTGATGTAGTTAGTACTCTCCCCATTTTCCAATGGATGTGGTTTCCTGAGAGCCAAGCTGTAGTCATTATTCTCTCTCTTCTGGGTCTACCCACCCAGCAAGTCTACCAGGCTCCAGGCTGGTGGTATTGGGTATTGTTCACACAGAGTCCTCTGATGTGAACTGTCTGTGGGTCTCTCAACCATGGATACTAGCACCTGTTCCGGTGGAGGTGGCAGGGGAATGAAATGGACTCTGTGAGGGTTCTTTGCTTTGGTGGTTTAATGCTCTATTTTTGTACTGATTGGCCTCCTGCTGGGAGGTGGCGCTTTCTATAAAGCATCAGCTGTAGTAGTGTGCAGAGGACCCCGTGGTGGGAAGGGCGCTAGAACTCCCAAGGGTATATGCCCTTTGTCTTCAGCTACCTGGGTGGGTAGGGAAGGACCACCAGGTTGGGGAAGGGCTAGATGTGTCTGAGCTCAGACTCTCCTTGGGCAGAGTTTGATGTGGCTGCTGCGGAGGATGGGGGTAAGGTTCCCAGGTCAATGGAGTTCCTTAGGAGGTTTATGGCTGCCTCTGCTGAGTTATGCAGGTTGTCAGAGAAGTGGGGGAAAGCCAGCAAGCAGTCAGAGGCCTCACACAGCTCCCACGCAATCTGACAGGCGGGTCTCACTCCCACCGTTTCCCACCACCCCCAGCAACATGAAGCCTGTTTCCATGCAGTGGGCAAATAGGGCTGAGAACTTAGCCCAGCCTACCTGCCTCCCAGTTGCGAAAGCAAAGGGCTTTAGCTCTTCCCCTGCCTGTGGAGTCTGAATGCAGGATTCATGTGCTATGACAAGTTCTGGCTAGGAGGCTTCTCCACTGGTTCAAATTGTTACAGAGTTCAGCTGGAGACTTCCTTCTTCCTGTGGCATTACCCTCGTGCCTCTGGCCACCCTCTTGAAGGATCCCTGTGATCCCAGGGAGGAATGGCCTGCTTGGAGACCCAGCAAGCTCCCAGGGCCTTTACTGCTGTTTCCTCTACCCCTGTATGTTGGTGGACTCTCTAAATTGACTCACTTCCAGGTAAGGTTGGAATCCTCTCCTGCGAAGTAGACCTTCAGTTTCCCCAGTGGGAGTGTATGTTTGAGGGTGGAGGATCTCCTTTTCCCACTTTTGCCGCTTGGGCACTGACAATATTTGAGGTGTCTCCTGGGTCCTACAGGAACAGTCCGCTTCCTTCAGAGGGTCTCTGGTCCTCTTGGGATTCCTGATTTATTCCTGCAGTGGTTCTGGAGCTAAAATTCTTAATGTGAGCCTCCACACGCTGCTCTGTCTGTTCGATCTGGAACTGCGATCTAGTTCTGCCTCCCGTCCACCATGATAATCCTTACTTAGTTTTAAATAAGAAAATAACCATTTCCCAGCTACCAGATGTTCTGGCATCCTCCCTATGGATCTCCCAGTACTTGCAGCTCACAGGACAACAGGGCCTGTGGTAGATCCTGGGATCCTGGAGTGGATGGAGGAGATGGAACAGTAAAGGCGGGAACTGAGCTCAGTGCCTGGGTGCTAGGAGATAAAGGCCTTGTGTTTTCTTTTGTTTAACATTCTGATCTACCCCTGTTGACGTGTTAAGTGTGATTCATTTTTACTATTATGTATTACGTTTCATTATATGAGCATACTGAAATTATATACTTCAGTACCACAGTGCATCTCCTTGGGTGTATTTAAGAGGTTTTGTTTTTCTGAGTAGTTTATTACATAAAACTAAGCCTCAAGAGAATTATCTAAAGCAATTTCAGCAAGGTGGTTTGGTACAGCATTAATGTACAGAAATCAGTAATACTCAGTGACCAGGTCTGTTGGAAGAATGAAGACCCCCATTTATAATAAAAATAACAAACATTTCTAGAAAAATATGTAAAGAAGCTGTGGTTCTGGTGTCAAGTAAGGTCCGTGTAACTTAGGATGTCAAAATACCCCAATACTTTTAAAAATTCATATAGGATAAAAATGATATGTGAAATCGGCAAGGAAAGATATTATTTTGTAAGTGGTATTGGGATAACAACTGGTAAGTCAATGGAAAAAACTCAGTAGTTTCCTTCCTTTCACTAGAAGATTTAAATAGGAAAAGATTAAACTGTCACTATGAAAAACCTGAAGAGATTCTTAAAGCAAATGGACTGGAAAAGGCCTAAGTGTGACACCAAAGTCAACTATGAAAGAAATGGTATATTTGATAGCAAAAACAATTAGTTCAGTGGACCAACAAAAACTTAGAAGCCAAGTCAAGAAAAATGACAAAAAAGACAGAGTGGGAGGCAGATTTGTAACTAATCCCAGGTCAAAAGGCTGATATCTAAAGATAGTAGAGGAGCAAAATGCATGAGAATATCAACTGGGAAATAAATACATATAAATAGTTTGTAAATATGAAAAGATCTTTAGCTTCAGTAAAAGCTATAGAGAGACTTATTTTTTGACCTAATTTTTTAAACCAATTATATTTATTTATTTTTTTAGAGAAAGGATCTGGGTCACCCAAGATGGAGTGTGGTAGCAGGATCATATCTCTGCATCCTGGAACTGCTGGGCTCAGGATATTCTCCCACCTCAGCCTCTCAAGTAGCTGGGACTACAAGTGTGCACCATCACACCTAGCTGATTTAAAATTTTTATTTTGGAGAGATAATGTCCCTCTGTGTTGCCCAGACTGGTCAAAAACTCCTAGGCTCAAGCAATTCTGCCTCAGGCATGAGCCACTGTACATGACCTAAACCTGTTATGTTACAGATTTAGAAGTGTTTGAGGAAACTCCTGTCAGGTTTGGTAAACTAAGACCTTAATTCAAAAGTAAAGTTCTTTAATTCATTTAATGAAGGTGCCATGTTGTCTCAGTTCTCTATGGTATGGGTGAATGCTGTTCCAAGTCAGTATTGGTACTCTAAGCTAGTTAACATCATTTCTAAGGTTTGCGCTTCTACCAGAGCTACTAGCATTTTATCGATGGGCAATTATTTGAAGTTCTTACATTGAAGTTATTCACCTGCATCTTCTGTTTCTTATGGTTTTGATATAGAAATAGCGCTGAAGTTTTTCTGATAACTGGGATTCATAACATTTGTTATTCATATTGTGATAAAAATGATAGGAGCTTTATAAAGCAAGTAGTAATTTCAATAGCTTAGGGGCTTTTATGCAGATTATCTCTGTGCCTCAATTGCTTCATAATTTAAAATGAAGAAAATAGTAGTCCCTACCTCATAGGTTTGTGATGAGGATTGAGTAAATAACACAGTTAATGCTCAGTAAGGGTTGGCTGTTATGTTTTCCTTTTTTTTTTTTTTTCTTTCTTGAGACAGTCTCGCTCTGTTGTCCAGGTTGGAGTACAGTGGCACAATCTCTGCTCACTGCAACCTCTGCTTCCAGGGTTCCAGTGATTCTCGTGCCTCACCCTCCCAAGCAGCTGGGATTACAGGTGTGTACTACCACACCTGCCTAATTTTTGTATTTTTAGTAGAGACGGGTTCTCACCACATAGGCCAGGCTGGTCTTAAACTCCTGACCTCAAATGATCCACCCACCTTGGCCTCCCAAAGGGTGGGATTATAGGCATGAGCCACTGAGCCTGGCTTGCTATTGTTATGAGGTAAAGATAAGTAGATGGGTCAGAGTGATGCAGGGAAAAGTTTGAAATTTTCGAGTGTTACGTTAGATGCCAGATGGGTTGTATATGAGCCTTTTGTTGCAGTTTGATGCCTACTAGTGTCAGACTACTAGGTTATGGTAGATAGAGAAGCAGTCCTTTTGAGACCTGATTTTAGCAAGGATAAGAATAGTATTTGATAACTTTAGGGGCATCTTAGTGCCTCTGTTATTTACTAAAGGATAATATCAAGAAAATAGTATTAAGTGGATTACAGAAAAATAGAACTATCATATTGTTATCATTGGCTATTTACACGAGGAATGTGGAGAAATGCTCAGGAGGATTACAGCATTTAGAAGCTTCTCAATTACTGCATTTCCTCACTGTACCACAAGATGGCAGATACTGCATTTTTAATTGTTTCTCTGTTAGTGTGTTTCCACTGATAGTCACTTGGTGGCCCATGTATAAGCAGAGCAACATATATTAACAGGTTCTTTTTAAATGCAATATTGGATTAAGAACTATTTGAATTAAACTACAATTAAGTGTACTTATTTAGGTTTTTCTGTAAGAATTATAACACTAATTCCTAAGTTTTACATCTGCAAAACACAGTAGAGTGTATCTGGTAGTCATTGGCTAATTGTGACCATGCTAGTCAGACAAAATGGAACTGAATATTAGAGCCAGAATAATTTTCTGTTTTGACTAGAGGTAAGAATCAGTGTACAGAATGGAAAGAATTGAAATTTATTTCTAGGAATTGTAGCTTAAAATAGTGAAGTTAATATTCAGGGACATTGGATGCTTGTCCCACAACTTCTGTTTACTAAACTAAGTACCTAACCCCCTTTGCTCTTTGAACACTAGAGAGTTGTGATTAAGATTATTAAGGAAAAATTCTTTTTTAGTAGAATAAATGCTTAGGGAAAGTGGACACCTTGATTAAATCCTGTTATTTGCTCTTTTTATTTAATTATTTAAGGTTGTTTTACTCTAAATATTAAATAAATGTATAATTATTTCTAAAGTAAAATGAGTAGCAGGATTCTGAATAGGAAATTTTTTTGGCCAGGCCCATTTTGCAATCAGTGGTTTATATTTAGGAGTGAGTTGATGAAGAAGACTAATCTGTTTTTATGTTGTGGATTTTAGATTTTATTAACAAATCAGCAGCTTCCAGCTTCTCTGTATCATCTAGTAGTCATCTTTTTTGTTTCTTCAGAAATAAACATCGAGGGTCACTTCCATGCACTTGTACTAGCCATATCCTTAACAGGATGATGTACAGGTAAAACTTTTAAAGGAAAGTACAGACAGGCAATTCCTAAAGGAAAAGAGAACACATTATCAAAACTGGTTCTACTTAACAAATAATAAGAAAAAGTCACTACACTTCTGGCAACAAATAATATTTTATCTAAAGAGACAAGGATTTCCCTTTTTGCTCTTGTTTTTTTATATACTATGTCCTTAAGTGAGAAATGCACTTCAAAAAATTTTTTATTCTGAAGTCTAGCAGGAAAGTTTGAACTTATGTTGCCTTTGACTAGACTAGGTGAGATTAAGGTGCTCAAGAGGACACTGTTGTGTAGCCTTGTGTTCTTGTGTTAGATAGTAGCCCTCCAAGTATGAGGATGGGAAATCTACTTTTCACCAGTATTTCAGAAGTTACATTTTTTTCTTTTCGAGACCAAGTTTCACTCTTGTTACCAAGGCTGGAGTACAATGTTGTAATCTCAGCTCACTGCAACCTCTGCCTCCGAGGTTCAAGCAATTCTCCTGTTTCAGCCTCCAGAGTAGCTGGGATTACAGGCATGCACTACCACGCCTGGCTAATTTTGTATTTTTGGTAGAAATGGGGGTTTCTCCATGTTGGTCAGGTTGGTCTCAAATTCCGACTTAGTGATCTGCCCGCCTCGGCCTCCCAAAGTGCTGAGATTACAGGTGTGAGCCACTGCTTCTGGCCAGAAGTTATATTCTTAAAAAGGCTAGATTTCTAATTTCCATAGAATCTAGGTATGTTCTTTTCAGAAAACTCAGCATCTGTTAAGAAAGGTTGGGCAAGTAGGTGCAAAAAATTTAAATACCATTTTCCAGGAAAAGAATCTCTATTATCCAAAGTCCAAATTACTGCTAGCTGTCATTTTCCCCAACAATCAAATAAGCATTGTAATTGTCAAACATATTTAATTGTGTAGTCCAGTGTTTATATGTAATAGGCTTAGGTATAATTTTTGTGCAATTTCCTTTTGATGCCAAACACTCTTGTAATCTGTTTTGTTTGAAATCCAAATTAATATGGCTTAAAGTAAATGACAAAGCATTGGGCTTTCTTAATGTAATGACTCTTCCGCCATCCTATTTCTAGAGTTAGGCAGAAAATTCTATAAATCTATCTTATTTCCAGTCTGTGACTATGGTGGGCAATGAATCTGATTTCCCAGAGAAACACATCTGGGCCCTAATAGGTAAGGTAAACAAGCCTCGTCTTAAATCATTTGTGCTTCTGACATGACCTCAAAACACCATCATCATCTAGAGCAGCAACATGTAAAGAACAATGCATTGGAAGTCAAAAATACGGGTCTAGCACCAGCCTTTACGTTATACAGCTTTGCTTTAGGCAGGTCACTTAAATGTTCTGTGCTTCAGTTTTCTAAATCTGTGAAACTGACTAGGTAACAGCTGATGTGCTTTTTTTACCAGTCCTAGTCTTTTACCTGTATCTGACGCCTCAGATCATTCCTTTCTGGCCTTGAGACCCATATCAACCAGACAGCCACTAACCCAGATAGTTAGTTATAGTTGGCATTAAGGATAAAATGTTTTTGCCTTTCCTGTCCTACAAACTCTTTAAAGTCCAATAACAACCATATGCCTTTATGTCTTCATGTGTATAATAGGTATGAAATCTATTTCTTGGTTATTGAATAGGAAACACATTAAAAAATTTTTAATGTCAACTTTTTCCTCATATTTAAACAGTTACCAATAGAAATTTATTTTTAAAAGTTTTAAATCAGTTAATTATACCAAGCATTGCTATTTTTAAAAATACCAAAGTCAGAGACCAGAGTTTCCCTGCATCAGCATCCAGTCACGAGATGGGAACCATACTAATTTGAACATGTAAACTTAATATAATCCTTAATAATAACAGGATTGGAATAAGGGATAAAAGAAACAAAAAGAACTCTCTCCCTCTGTGTACACACACACACGAGTAACAGACACAAGGAGCAGCCACCATTCCCAAGACTGAGGTTGGGTACCCCAGGAAGAGCCTACCTCCCCTGTCCAGCACTGAGATAGAAACTCTAGAGAAGGCACATTCATGAGTCAGTCACTGGGTGGCAGAGAAGTCCTTAGGGCATTGCATGAGTGTAACTTGTTGAAAATTCACTCTCCACCTCTTGCTGGATATCTGCCCTCTAGAGTGCTAGGGAAAGCTGTTCATGGAAAGGTGTCTCACAGGAGGAATCTACCATGACACTCCCTGAGCTGGTGCAGAGGAAGCTACTGTGTGCTGTTGACCATCAAACACAGCAGAGGCCAGATCCTAGAGAACTGGCTGGAGATGTAGGAGTAAGGAGCTAAAGAAGCCATGTGTGTTTCAGGGACCTGATGAGAAGAGCACACCTGAAACTGCAAAGAAGCTTCCTCCACTAGCAAAGCTTGACATCATGCCAGCTGGCAAAATAGAAATATTTAAGGGGTTCAACTCCAATATTACAGTGCAAGCAATAAAGAAGATACTTGAAGTTGAGAGACAATGAAGTGTTAACTGACCTATACCCCTTTCCAAAGGACTCTTTTATGTTAGCTTTTGTGTGCAATGAAGTATTATCGGCTATTATCTCTGGTTTCAGCTTAGCTAGACCTGAGCCTCTTGCTTTGCCCTCTATTCCCTAAAAGTGAATCTATTCTCCCTTCCTGCACATCTTTCCCAGCCATTATCAACATCTCTCCCAGCCATTATCATCACTATTCTAAGAAGGTGAAGTGTTGCTTTTTACCATCGAGAACAGAGGGAACTCTAAAACAAAAGATTTTGAACAGTTAGTGAAGCCAGAGGATATTAAAGCAAATTTTGTGTACTTATGCTCAGGGAGGCAATATACAGTAATATAAAGGCCATTGAAACTAGGCCCCAGCACTCATTTGTGATCTTGGACAAGTTTCCTATACCTCAGATTCCTCATCTATAAAATGGTGATAATATTAACTTCAGATAGCTATCAAGTTAAATGAGATATGAGTTTATTTCTGGTCCTTCCTAATGCCTCACTAATATATTAAAAAGGAGGTAAAAAATCCAGAAGGAAAATAGCAGAGGAAACCACAGCAGAAAGGGGAAATGATCATTTAGGAAAGTTAACAAGCAAGTGGTGACTGAATCCACCTGCAAGCGAAAGAGCCAGGGAGCAATCAATTCCCAGGCCACAACTCCAGAAAGGTCTAGAAATGTGAGGCATCATAGAAAACTGCAGTGCAGATTGGAGTTGATAATAGGAAGACTGACTCATGTCCTCAAGAGGAGTATTTAGACCCCTGGATACCCTCCCCTACCTTGAGAAGCCTAACAGGCACATTCCTTCACCCTAATAGAAAAGGTGTGCCCTTTGCTGAAGTTAAATCCGATTGGCTCTGGGCTCAGAGACATAGGAAGTGAGGCTACACACAGAAAAATACAGTCTTTATGTTGAATTGTGAGACCTCATTTAATCTCAATGTGGATCTCTTTGTGTTTATCCTTGGATTGTGTTGCTTCTTAGATTTGTAGATTCATGTATTTCATCAGATTTCAGAAATTCTTGGTAAAGATCCCAAAAAGCTGACAAACCACTAGGCTAGGAAAAAGACTATGTAAATAACTAAAATCAGAAATGGAAGTGGAGATATTACTACCAACATTACTGAAATAAAGATTATAAAGAATACTATGAAGAATTGTACACCAACAATTCGGTAGCCTAGATGAAATGGAGAAATTCCTAGAAACACAGAAATTACCAAAACTGGCTCAAGAGAAAATGGAAAATCTTTATGGACCTATAACAAATAATGAGATTGAATCAGTAACCACAAACCTCTGAACAAAGGAAAGTCTGGGACCAAATGGCTTCACTGATGATTTCTACCAAATATTTAAAGAATTAATACCAGTCTTTTTCAAACTTCTGAAAAACAGAAAGGAATATTTTCTAACTCATTCTATGAAGCTTTCCTGATACCAAAGCCAGTCAAGAGCACCACGAGAAAAAAAGAAACTACAGACCAATATCTGTTATGAATATAGATGTAAGCATCCAATAAAATACTAGCAAACTGAACCCAACAGCATGTTAGAAGGATTATAAATCACAACCAAGTAAGATTTATCTCAGGAATGCAGGAGAAGTTAAATGTAAGATAGTCAATCAATGTAATATATAGCATTATTAGACCAAAGAAAAAAAATACATGACGATTTCAAGTGACAGAGAAAAGACATTTCATAAAATCCAGTACCCTTTCATGATATTTTTTTAAATGCTTAGAAAACTAAAAAAGGGAACTTCAACATAATAAGGAACATTTAGGAAAACCCCATAATTAACATTCTCAATGATGAAAAACTGCACAATTTCCCTTAGATTAAGAAAAGAGAAGGAAGTTAGCTTTTATCATCACTATCCAACATTGTATTAGAATTCTAGCAGAGCAATTAGATAAGAAAAAGAAATAAAAAGCCATCCAAATTGGGAAAAAACAAGTGAAATGTTCTTAATTTGCAGATTACATGATCTTATATGTAGAAAACTTCAAGGAATCCACAAGAAAACTACTAGAGTTAATTAATTCAGCACAGTGTTGCAGGGTGCAAGATCAGCACACAAAAATCAATTGGTTACTATATGTCAAGCAATTTGAAAGGAAATTAAGAAAACAATTTCATGTATAATAGTACCCAAAAGAAAAAGATATCTAGAAATAAATTTAACCAAGGAGGTGAAAGACTTAATACACTGAAAACTACAAAGCACTGCTGAAAAAAAGACCTAAAAAAATAAATAAAACCTAGATAACACCAGACTCATAAATCAGAAGACTTATAATTAAAATGGCAATACTACCCAAAGCAATCTACAGATTCATTCCAACCCCTGTCAGAATTTCAATATCAGAAATGGAAGTGGAGATATTACTACTAACATTGCTGAAATAAAAATTATAAAGAATACTATAGTATTTGCAGAAATGGAAAAGCCAACCCTCAAATTCATATGGAAATTGCAAGGAATCCTGAATAGCCAAAACATCAAATACCATGAAATGATGGTCAACATTATTAGTCCTTAGGAAAATGCAAATCAAAAACCACAATGAGATACAACTTCACACATGAAGTGTGTAGTAGGAAAAATATGTATATATAAGGTTTGAAGAGAATACACCTAAATGTTCATGTCAATGAGATTATGAATACTTTTCATTTTACCCTGTATATTTATACATATTTTTCAAACTTTTAACAATAAACATGTATTATGTATAGCAAATCAAAAGGTAAAGAGCATGCATTTCTATGTTTTGCCTTTTTGCTAAATTTACTTTGCAAGCTCCTGCTAAGACAAGCTTAGAAAGGAGACATGGAACAGGTGTGGACAATCATTAGTCCTGCAGAGAGTGACTGGGATGGAGGGAAATGATGCTTTTTATTCAGTTGTTCAAAGGCCCTGAGAAAAGAATTTTTCTGCAATATTGTAAAAATCAAAGCTTAGGGGAAAATTATGGAATAGGGTCACTCTTTATGCTTTACTCTCCCCTTAATTCCCTCTACATTTCTGTTTGTACCCTACTAATAATTCTGTCCTCTATATTCAAACTGATCATTCTGCCATTGAAGATGATAGTATCCTAGTTGTCTATTGCTACATAATGAATCACTCCAAAACTTAATGGCTTAAAATGACAGTAATCACTTTATTATTATTTTTTATGGTTCTGCATGTTGACAGGATTCAGTCAGGTAGTCTGATTCTGAGTCTCAAGTCTTTTTAGCCTGAGGGTGGCTGGATCTGGATTCACACTGAAGGCTTCCTCACTCACAAGCAGATGGTGTCTGGCTGATGACTATGCCTGTAGCTGGGTTGCTGGCCAGAACACCTAAATATGGCCTTTTTATATGGCCTGGCTTTCCTCATAGCTTAGACATAGGTGTCTGGGTTCCAAGAGCAAGCATCCCAACAGAGAGACCCAGGAGGAAACTGCATGAAGCCTAGCTTCAAAAGGCATGTAGATTCCATCACATTCTATTTGGGGAAGGATCCTCAAAAGCCCACCCAGGTTTTAAGGGAGGGGACATAGGTTTCACCCCTCCATGGAAAAAGTGTCAAAACATTTTCAGGCATATTTTTAAACCACCACTGATAGTAAGTAATATAAAATCATATTACTAAGGCTTAGCCAATGCTTCGCTTTTGTTTACTTTGTGGCATTTTTCAAGTTTTAAAATTAGCTTATTTCTGTACTTGTGGAATGTCTGCTTACCTCCACTGGATTAAGAGTTTTATAAGGGCAAGGGTTGTGTTTGTCTTACTTTCCATTGGGGATTAATCTCCAGTGTCTAGAACAGTGCCTAACACATAAAGCCTCAATTATTATTTGTGGAATGGATTGGAATTTGAGTGAAATGGAATGAGAATAGAATAGAGTGAGAAGGGGAGTGGAAGGGGATTGAAGAGGATAGAAAGGGATAGGATAAGATGGGATGGGATAGGATCAGATCTCAGGTCCAGGAGTCAGAATAACTGAATTCTATTCTAGTTCTGCCATTAACAATTCCTGTGGTATTTGGAAAGTCACTTAACCCCCTGGCCTTGTAGAATATCACTCAGTTTGGATGTGTCTGGTATTTCTTCATGGTTAGATGTAGGCTGCATGTTTTGGGCAAAAATATCAAGGAATGATGCTGTGTTCTTAGTGCACCCAGTCAGGTAATGAATGATTTCAACCTGAGTCATTACTCAGAAGTTAACTTTAATTATTTAGTGAATGAGAATATGGGCATTATTTTGAAAGCAACTGAAAAGTTTTGATGACAACATTTTAGTAATTATCATTTCCCCCAAGGATACTGGCTTTAGGATAACGTAAATATACATGGAAAACAGAGCTTAAATAAAGGAAAAAGACCTGTCTCTTTTCCCTCTGATCACACGTGTGAAGATGGACTATTGCTTCTCTCTTCTCCATGCTTCCTCAGAGAAAAGTAACGGTGTTTGTAAATGTGGAGGATGTATAGAACTGTACATTTTATAAGCCTATTTAAGCCTAAGTCTAACTTTAAAAATTGTTGACACACACAAAAAACTAATTTTAAGGTGTTTATTTTATTGTTGTTTACAATAACATTCTAGATATTTACTCTCAAAAATTTCTTTAACCAGAATGGTGGGGTATTAGCAACCTGGCTTCACTCCCCATGACCTACAGAAAAACAAAGACAAATATACAGCGCTTTGATTATCACCAGCAATATCCCAGTACTCTGAGGATAAACTAGTTCTTGAGGTCACTGAGAAGTGAAAAATTCTGAGCACATGGTAACAGAATTAGACTTCCATACCTACAATGCCTCTCTTCTCATTTTGCCTGTCACCAAGCACAGGGAAAATTTCCCTAAATCTCAGAATTTCTATACTTGAAAAAGTAAGACTCAGGTAGATAACCAGCTTCCCTCCACCCCACTGTGGTTTTCTTGGCAGGAGACCTGTCCCTGCCTCAACCCATAGAAAGCACCGTGCTAGGAAAGAGAAATATGCCAGAGGACAGCAGAAACAAAAAGGAGAGACAGAACTTCCATCACCAGCCCTGGAAACTCTGCTGTGTACCTCAGCCAAAGGAAATGCCAAATCAGGGTGGCTCAGCAGCACCACACTGCAGGAGGTTCATTCCACAGGTCCCTTAGGCACAAATCCCTAGCTAGCCTTTCCACACTGTTAGGACATCCCCTTTGGGACTGCTTCAGTTTGGGACAGGTGGCACTCTGTTTACTAAAACCAAGGCAAACTTGAGCTTAAGTCCTATCTAGTCCCTAAAAGGAGGCAGCAACCTAGAAAATGAGAGAGAGAGAGAGAGAGAGAGAGAGAGAGAGAGAGAGAGAGAGAGAGAGAAGAAAGGAAAGAAAGAAAAAGAAATGAGAGAGAAAGCGAAAGGAAGAGAGAAAGAAATGAAGAAAGAGATATGGTTTAGCTCTGTGTCCCCACCCAAATTTCACCTTGAATTGTAATAATCCCCATGTGTCAAGGTTGGGACCAGGTGAAAGTAATTTGATTATGGGGGTGGTTTCCTCTGTGCTGTTCTCATGATAATGAGTGAGTCTCTTGAGGTCTGTAAGTGTCTGACATTTCCCCTTCTGGCACTCATTCTCTCTCCTGCTGCCCCATGAAGAGGTGCCTTCTGCTATGACTAAGTTTTCTGAGGCCTCTCCAGCCATGCAGAACTGAGTTCTCTTTTCTTTATAAGTTGCCCAGTTTTGTGTATTTCTTCATAGCAGCATGAGAATGGACTAATATAGAAAAGAAATGAAAGGAAAGGAAAGGAAGAAAGAAAATCAACAGGTAAATTAGAAAGAATCTCTAAGTAAACATATCCAGTAAAGAACAAAACGAGCCAGATGATGGAGACTGAAATAAATAATTAACCCTTCAATGCAAAGACATAGATGTACACCCACAAGAAACAACGGCAAAAAGGGAACTATGACATTCCCACAAAGAAAAAGCAAGTAACCAGTGATTGACCCTAAGGAGATGGTGATACGTGAGCTCTCTAACCAACAATTTAAAGTAGTGGTTTTGAGGAAACTCAGTGATCTCCAAGATAACACAGACAAGCATTTGAGAAATTTATGAGAGAAATTTAACAGAGATTAAAATAATTTTAAACAACCAGAAATCTTGGAACTGAAAAATGTATTTGCTGAACTGAAAAATTTATTATAGAGTCTCAAGAGCAGACCGGATCAAGCAGAGGAAAGAATCAATGAGCTTAAAGACAGGCAATTTGAAAATACACAGTCAGAGAAGAAAAGAAGAAAAAAAGACCACCTTCAAGATATAGGAAATTACCTCAAAAGACCAAATCTAAGATGTATTAGTGTTCAAGAGTGAATTGAACAAGAACAAGAGGTGTAAATCTTATTCAAAGGAATAATAACAGAAAACTTCAAAACCTAACTTACATGATCACAAGATCCCACAATAGGCTGTCTGCAGGCTTGAGGAGAAAGAACAGCCAGTCTGAGTCTCAAAACTGAAGAACTTAGAGTCTGATGTTTGAGGACAGGAGTCATCCAGCATGGGAGGAAGATGTAGGCTGGAAGGCTAGGCCAGTTGAGCATTTTCTTTTTCTTTTTCTTTTCTTTCTTTTTTTTTTTTTTTTGAGACGGAGTTTTCCTCTTGTTACCCAGGCTGGAGTGCAATGGCGCAATCTTGGCTCACCTCAACCTCTGCCTCCTGGGTTCAGGCAATTCTCCTGCCTCAGCCTCCTGAGTAGCTGGGATTACAGGCACGCACCACTGTGCCCAGCTAATTTTTTGTATTTTTAGTAGAGACGGGGTTTCACCGTGTTGACCAGGATGGTCTCAATCTCCTGAACTTGTGATCCACCCGCCTCGGCCTCCCAAAGTGCTGGGATTACAGGCGTGAGCCACCGCGCCCGGCCCGCCAGTTGAGCATTTTCATTTTTTCTGCCTAGTTTATATTCACTGGCAGCTGATTAAATTGTGCCCACCAGATTAAGGGTGGGTCTGCCTTCCCCAGTCCACTGACTCAAGTGCTAATCTCCTTTGGTAATATCTTCACAGACACAACCAGGAACAATACTTTGCACTCTTCAATTAAATTGACACTCAGTATTAACCATCACTGAGGAAGAGATACATATCTAGGTACAGGAAGGTCAGAGAACAAACAAATTTGGCACAATAAGATTGCCCAAGGCATATAATAATCAAACTCTCAAAGGTCAAGGACAAAAAGAGGAAGAGCAAGAGAAAAGAAACAAATAACTAACAGCTCCAATTCACCTGGCAACAGGCTTCTCACCAGCAACCATACAGGCTAACAGGGAGTAGGGTGACATTTTCAAAGTACTGAAAGAAAAAACTCATCCAAGAATACTGTATCCAGCAAAGCTGTCCTTGAAATATGAAGAAGAGCTAAAGTCTTTCCTAGATAAACCAAAACTGAGAGAATTTATCACCACCAGACTTATCTTACAAGAAATACTAAAGGAAGTTCTTCAATCTGAAAGGAAAAAAATAAACAAAAAAAAACTAACATTCAAAAATAAAACAATTGAAGATACAAAACCCACTGATGGAATATATTGACAAACCCAGAATACTTTAATACTTTATGGTGTGCAATCCACTCATAACTCTAGTATAAGCCTAAAGGACAAATCTTTCACAAATAAAAATGACTACAGCAACTTATTAAGAGATATGCAATATAAAAATATGTAAATTGAGACAACTTAAAGTCAACATTTGGTGGGAGATTGTCAGGGACCAGCCCTGATGTGGACTGTGGGGGTTGCAAGGGATAGCAGAGACAAAGAAATGAGAGAAGACAAGAGTGCATGAAGTGGGGATCGGGGGCCAAAATGAGTATGGAGGCTGCAAAGGCCACAAGCTCTGGAGACCCATGTCATTTATTGGTGCACAACACAAAGCAAGAATGTGGTAGGGGTGTTGGGGGGAGATAAGAGAATAGTCATCAGGCAGGTGATGCTAGGGTGGTTTGGCATTTCCTTTGAGGCATATAGAACAAATTCTATTCTAGATTTAATCATTAACTAAGTTAAAGGGGTGGTAGATAGGAGCCAGCAAATCTGGTTGCATTCTTGTGCTTCAAAGAGGTGTTCTTCCCTTGAGCATGGAGCATGGTGTTCCATAAGCTCTTTCTTTCTGCACCAGATAAGCAGGTCATGCCACAACCTTCCTTCTAGCAGGGATGAAGTTTAAATTTAGAGTTAAAAAAATTTTTCTTTATTTTTATTTTATTTGTGATCTATGATAAGTTGTCATCTTTAAAAAATAACTTTGTATATCTATAAGTTGTTTCTTATAAGTATCATGTAATCACAATATAATGTAATCACTAAAAATGAAGACAAAAAATTAGAACAGACTATCAGAGAAAAATCCCTTAACCACAAAGGAAAATAGTAAGAAAAAAAAGAAAGGAAAAGAGGAGTTACAAAACAACTAGAAAACAAGTAACTAAATGGCAGTAGTAATCCTTACTTATTAACAATAATGTTAAGTGTAAATGGACTCAGCTCTCCAAATAAAAGGCACAGAGTGGCTCAATGGACAAAGAAACAAGATCTAACTATATGCTGACTACAAGAAACCCACCTTACCTGTAAAGGCACCGACTGCAAGTAAATGGGTGGAAAAGATATTCCATGCAACTTGAAACTAAGAAAGAAGAGGAGTAGCTACATGTATGTAAGATAAAAAAGACTACAAATGCAAGACTACAAAAAGAGACAAATTTTGCTATATAACAATAAAGGGATAAATTCAGAAAGAGGATATAACAATTCTAAGTATCTATGTGCCCAACACCAGAACTCCCAAGTATTTATAAGTGAGCAATAGATCTAAAGGGAGAGATAGACTGCAATACGATAATAGTAGGGAACTTTAAAATCCTACTCTCAGTAATGGACAGATCATCCAGACAGAAAATCAGCAAAGAAACACTGGAGTTAAACTACACCAAAATGAATAGACCTCACTGACTTTTATAGAACATTTCACCCAACTGCTGCAGAATACACATTTTGTTTTATCAGCACATGGAAAATTCTGCAGAATAAACTTAGACCATACAACAAGTCTTAACAAATTCAAAAAAAGTAGAAATCATCTCAATATTTTTTCTGACCACGGTGGACTAAAATTAGAAATCAATAACCAGAGAAACCATGGAAAATACACAAACACATGGAAATTAAATTATATACTCTAGAATAACCAAAGGGTAAATAAAGATATTAAGAAAAAAATTTAAAAATTTCTTGAAACAAGTGAAAATGGAAATACGACATAACCAAATGTATAGGATGCAGCAAAAGCAACACTAAGAAGGAAGTTTAAAATACTTCCCAAAGCAATTTACAAATTTAGTGCAATTTCTTGTAAAATACCAATGATACTCTTCACAGAAATAAAAAAAATCTGAAATGTATATGGAACCATAAAAGATCCCAAATAGCCAAAGTAATCCTTAGCCAAAAAACAAAGCTGGGAGCATCACACTACCTGATGTCAAAATATATTACAAAACTAAAGTAATCAAATCAGCATGGTACTGGGCATGAAAACAAACACAGACCAATAGAACAGAATAGAAAATCCAGATATAAACCCACCATTTATAGTCAAATAATTTTCAACAAAAGCACTAAGAACATACTATGGTGAAAGAACAGTCTCTTTAATAAATTGTGCTGGGAAAACTGGATAACCATATGCAGAAAATGAAACTGGACTCCTGTCTCTTACCATTTACAAAAATCAAATCAAAATAGATTAAAAAATTAAATCTAAGACCTGAAATTATGAAAATACTAAAAGAAAACACTAGGATAACACTCCAGAACATTGGTGTGGGTAAATCTTTTTTATGTAAGACCTCAAAAGCACAAACAACAAAAGAAAAAATAGACAAATGAGATTATAGCAAGCTAAAAAGCTTCTGTACAGTAAAGGAAAAGTCTTCAATAATTTGAAGAGACTATCCACAGAATGGGGAAAATATTTGCAAACTATCCATCTGTCAGAAGAATAATAAGTAGAATATATATGGAGCTCAAACAACTTAATAGCAACAAAAAATTGGATTTAAACATGGGCAAAAGATCTCAACAGACATTTCTCAAAAGAAGACACACAAATGGCTAACAGGTATATTTAAAATGCTCAACATCACTAATCATCAGAGAAATGGAAATCAAAATCATACTAAGATATCTCACCTCAGTCAAAATGGTTTGTATCAAAAGGACAATGATAGAATCTAGGAGGATGTGAAGAAAGGGGAGTCCTTGTGCACTGGTGGTGGGAATGCAAATTAGTATAGCCACTATGGAGAGCAGTATGGAAGTTCCTCAAAATACTAAAAATAGAATTACCATGTGATCCAGCAATTCCATCACTGGGTATACATCCAAAAGGAAAGAAGTCAGTTTTCAAAGAGATATCTGCACTCCCCTGTTCATTGCAGCACTATTCACAATAACCAAAGTATGATCAACCTAAGTGCCCATCAGTAGATGATTGGATAAAGAAAATGTGGTATATATACAATATGGAATACTATTCAGCCATAAAAAACAATGAAATCCTGTCATTTGCAGTAACATGGATGGAACTGGAGGTTATTATGTTAATAAAATAAGCCAAGCATAGAAAGACAAATATTGCATGTTCTCACTCATATGAGGGAAGTAAAAAAGTGGATCTCATGAAGATAGAGAGTAGATTAGTGGTTACTAGAGTCTGGAAAAAATAGAAGGGAAGAGGGAATAAAGAGAGATTCATTAATGGGCACAAATATATAGTTGGATAGAAGAAATAAGACATAGTGTTTGATAGATTAGTGGGATGATTATAGTTTACAATAATCTATTATACATTTCAAAATAACTAGAAGAGAATAATTTGAATGTTTCTAGAATAAAGAGAAGTCTAATATTTAAAGTGATGAATATCCTAAATACAGGATTTGATCTTGACAAATTCTATAAATGTATTAAATTTTCACATGTACTATGAAACTATGTATATTATGTATCAGTTTTTTAAACATTAAAATATCTTTAAGAAAGTATATAGTGTATTAATTCAATTAAATACTTATTCTATAAAAGTTACAATGTAAATCTATATTCTTGACATGGAAATGTATTTATATTAATTAGTGAGGGAAAGCAGATTATAAAACAAACATAAAATGTGACTACATTGTTGTTCAGGTGATAACAAAAAATATGTATACACTGAAAATAAACTTGATAGCATTGAATCTACTAATAATACTTCCCCAAATTCTTTGAGCATAGAACGCTTTCTTGTTTTAGCAACTGCTAATATAATTGGGAACTAGTATCTGCAGAGCAGATTATGGAAGATCTGAGCTTAAATGGTGATCCAGACTCTATATATGTGTATCAACATAAATAGAGTCTAAGGGTTAAAAATCAAAATATTAACAGTGATTTTTTTCTGTATGATGTGATTAATATGTTTTTAAATTTCTTCGTTTTTCTCCTCAGTTTATCTTCAATGAAAACATATATTAATTTGATAGTTTATTAAAACAACTCATTGGCTGCAAAATGTGATTAACTTTCTGCCACTGAAATACTGTTAACATTTTCTAACTTCCAGATAAGAGGAAAGCTGGAGTTAAAAAACTTATGCAAAGAAGCAAATTTTGGCATCTCTGAAATTTTTACTTTTTTTTTCCAACTAGAATCTTGAAGAGATCCAGAACTGTAACTGTAAAGTACTTGCTGACAGTGTACAACCTGTCATTAAACAGGCCTGATGGAGACCTACCACAGAACAAAGGGAAATATGAGATTACTGTCCTGTCTCTCTAGGGACTGCACATATTAGCTGGTCAAACTGAATTTCACTCAAGAAAAGCTGAAAATCCGTAACAAAGCACTGGATCAACATTTAAGCTCATGTCTCTCATAATCTGCTTTGCAGATACTAGTTCCATGGTATATTAGCAGTTGATAAAACAAGAAAAGAGTTCCATGCTTGAAGAATTCAGGGAAGTAAAAGATTAAATGTTGACAAGTTTATTTTCAGGAGCACCTTCACAGAAACTTGACTGTGGAAGTGTGATTGGTGATCTCTTAAAGTGAGGTATCACATTCTCAGTTCTCTGACTTACTGACCACAGAATGCTTTTTCTCCACAGCACCTCAAAGGACAACACTAGTGACTTTAATGCTAACTAAAGAGGTAGGTAGGTCTAATCAATGACGCAACCTGCAGAAAGAAATCCTAAGGCTGAGTAAATGACCTGCAAGTGGCAGAAATGATTCAATGTGGACCAACAGATAATATAAGAATTAAAGTCACAATATCAACTTCAGTAGTGTTCATTCTTTTCTAAAAATACTTTGTTTTTGAAGTGATATATGATTATTGTAAAAAACAAAATAAGTAATATAGAAATGTACAAAAAGTAAAACTCACCTTGGATGCCGTCATAGGTCATTGTTAGTAGAATTCAGAAAACAATTTTAATGACTGTCTATACCTACTCCATATATATTTATGCATTCATAATTTATAGGATTACATTCTACACATGGTATTCTTTAACCTATGGTTTTTTAATCCATTTGTTTTAAAATATTTTCCATGTCAATAAATATAGATCTACCATTCTCTAAAAGTTGCATAATTGTATGTGCTATAATTTGCTGAGCAAATCCCCTCTTGATGAGCATCTATGGTCTTTTCAATGTATTGACAATATAATAGTATCAATTATCCATTCATTGAGACGTTCCCATTGGTTTCCATGGACAAAGGCTTACCTAGATCTCCTTCTAACATTTTAAAATCGATCTTCTACCTTCTTTTGCTTTTCTCTAAATTACGGATGTTCTCCAAGGTTCTGCTATTTGCCTCTAGTGAGTTTGTCTGTTCTCATGGATTCACATATTTCTAAGTACATGATTTTAAAACTCATATCTCTCACTCCAATATGTAACCCCCCCTTCTAACCCCACACATGTGTTCCAGTACTGTAGTTCCAACTACATTTTGCACAACTTTTCTTGGATATCCTGCCATCACTTCAAGCTCAATGTGTTCAACATTAAATTCATCAGCTTTTACTCCAAATTGGCTCTCTTTCCCAACTACAATATGTGTGCCAATGACCTAGTTGAGTATCTTTCTCCCTGATTTCCTGTATTCAGTCCACTATTTGTTTCTTCCTTTATAATATCGTTCAAATGTGTCCATTTAAAATCATATATTAACATTGAATATCTATTATGTACTAGGTTTTATAAACTGAACGTTGTTGTCCCCTCACGTAAAATTCATAAGTTGAAATTCTAATCTCCAATGAGCCTTTGGGAGATAATTATGTTATGAGGGTGGAGCCCTCATGAATGAGATTAGTGCCTTGTATGAAAGGGACTGCAGATTGCTCTCCTGCCCTTTTTCTGCCACATGAAGATATAGTGTGAAGATGGCTATCTATAAACCAAGTAGTGGGCCCTCATCTAATACCAAATCTCCTGATGTCTTTATCTTAGACTCCCTAGCCTTCAGAACTATGAAAAATAATGTTTGTTGTTTAACACAGTTTGTGGTGTTCTGTTGTAGCGATTTAAACTGATTAAAATATTAAGCATTCAAAAAACCTTTATAATTTAGTCTTTATAATAATTATGTATGCTGGTTTCATGTCAATTTTTTACGTAGAGAAAGTGGTGTGAGAAAGTTGGATACCTTGCTTGAGGTCACAGAGTTTGTGAGTTGGGCTGCGATTCAACTCCGATTTTTCTGATTTTTGAAGTCCATGCTTTTCCCAGTAGCACATAATTTTTTTCACTGAATTCTACTGTAATGATCTTCCTCATTTCCCTCATGCATTATGGCCAGAGTCTCGGAGTTTGTCTTGCCTCCTTCCAATCTCTTCCTGCTTCAATCAACGTTTTTCAATGTATCTCTCCTGCCAGGTTAATTTTGCTTAAACATGTATATATCCCAAAGATATAGGTCCCCAAAAGCTTTTTATTGAAACTGACAGGAGAGGGAGCTGTGAATTTCCAGTGGCTTCACAGAACTTCAATTATTCTGCTCCCAGTAACATTTTCAAAGAAAAAAAAGGAAGTTATAAATAATCAGAAGAGGACAAAACAGTTGAAATCTTCAAGAGTACTTGAATGAGATCTCAAGTCAGGTGAAATCTAGAGTAGAACAAGATGTGGAGAAGGGACAAGCCCATGGTCCAGATGTTGCCTCCTTTCCCCTCTGTTCCTTCCCACGCACCAAGAGGAGGAGAGTCCCTCTGCACAGCACAAGAGACCTGGTCTGGGAAACCTACCAACAATTCATGATGGGAACTGGAAAAGGAAACTGATGTTTTGATTAAGTGAATATTTGAAATTATTTCATTCCAAAGAAAAATATCCCAATGAAAGTGCCAAGCATTCAATATTCACAAACAGAAAACAGATACAACATGTGTTCAGTTTGAAACTGACTTGGGACTAACTCTCATGAAACGGAGTGAGGACATTTAAACAATATAATTCATAACAGCTCTGGAGAGGTTTCATAGAGGAGACAAAGGGGTACTATACACACATTTAGCTATCCCTAGAGTATGTTCATGAACCAAATATAATAAATATATGCCTGCTATTTAGCTTTGCAATTTCCACATGCTTTTTAAATGATGAAATTACTGACCATATGAGACACGAAAATATTTTTTAGCAATATATATTCTGGTAATGTTTTTAGAACCAAATTATCAAAATAACCAGTGGAAAATATTTTTTCTGCTTCCCGAGTTCAATCCTTTCCTGAAAAAATTTTCTACTTCCTGATTTGGAAAATGAATTTGGAGCCAAGATTTACTTTCGCTTAGAAAGAAACCTTCAACAACACTTTCTCATCCTTTGATCCCCTTAGAAAAAATAAGGCTTATCACTCTTCAGAAAACAAAATTATTTGATAATTCATTCTGCAGTAACCTAAAAGTGTGTTTGGAGTTCAGAAATAAAATCATGGTTTTAAAGTGGTATTCAAATGGCTAAATTTTAGCTAATCTTTCATCCAAGTAGATCAAAAAGTTTTAACAGGCTTGTGAAATGCTTCCACATGTTTCTGAGCAGGGAGCTGAGGATGGATACTAAATTGTGACATTGTACAGTTTATACTGTCATCAGTATTTTGTATATGTTTTTTTATTATTGCTGTTGTTCTTTGTTTCAACAAATGAGATTTCTCACATTTTGAATGCGTTGTTTTAGCAAGTTCCCACATTCAAAACAAATTCACATAGAATATATTCAACAAACACAATTGAGTGCTTGCTATGTACAAAGCACTATACTGTGCAGCTTTAAAATTTTCAATTTGAATTTAGACTTTATATTGGTCTATTTATGTGTTAATTTTATTAATTTTTTGAAACAAATTTTCAATGTGGTTTTCCTTATTCTAGTTTCTTACTATCCTGTTGTGCAATTGACCATGTACCTCTGAAGTCGCCATTAATATATATATATATATTACACATTCAATATAATAAACAATTATGAATTCTGTTTAAAATGTGGTATAAGATTAAATATTAAGTAAAACTGGAGATACATAGTTACAGTATGCGGTCTAACACTGCTGCAATATAAACACATATATGAACACTAAGGTATCATGGTAGATTATATCATTGGCCCTAATTTCTCTGCCCCACTCTCCCTCCCCTGTATCTATACACTTTACCACACCACTTTGCAATGCTTTCCCATAGTAGGCACAGCATAATTCTGCACCTCAGGTTTAGTCATGTGAATTGCTTAGACCAATAGAACAGACAGAAATGATAGTGTGCTAGCTTTCTCTCTTGTGTTCTTGCCATTCAAAAGAAAAATATGCCAAAGCTTGAAGTCCACAGGTGCTTAAAGAAGAAATTTGGACATTTGGAGATGTGTTGCCACAGCTAAACTACCCTAGACAAATCTAGCCTAGAGCAAAGCTCCTGGTCAACCTATAGTTTGAGCCCACTTTATAGCAGCTGTGAGTTTGCTAGGGCTGCCATAACGAAGTATCAGAGGATATGTAAGTTATAAGAACATTTATTTCCTAACAGTTCTGCAGGCTGGAGATATAAGATGAAGGTGTCAGCAAGTCTGATTTCTTCTGAGGCCTCTTTCTGTGGCTCGTCGATGGCTGTCTTTATGTTCACGTGGTGTTTCCTCTGTGTTCAGGTTTGCGTCCAAATCTCTTTTTAAAAGGATATGAATCTTATTGAATTAGGACCCACCCTTATGACCTCTCTTTACCTTAATTACGTCTTTAGAGACCCCATCTCTGAATACAATCACATTCTGATCACATATAAGCTAGTTATGTTTATTTAAGAATATAAAATAACTTCACTATAAAACACAAAATATAGTACTATATAAAATATAGAAACAAATATCACTTACCGTCTGTCTACCATCTCATCCATTGAAACCTGTATTGAATACCTTCCAGTTATTTCCTATGTACAAACACACACACACCCATACACATTTTTCCACATATAACCATACTTTTTTTTTTTTACAAAAACGCGTTTATTTTTTAAATAAATATTTTTTTCTTAAGGATAGATAATGTTCTCTGTAAATAAATATAGAGCAATATTGTAACTTTTTTTTTTTTGAGACGGAGTTTCACTCTTGTTACCCAAGCTGGAGTGCAATGGCACGATCTCGGCTCACCGCATCCTCTGTCTCCTGGGTTCGAGGAATTCTCCTGCTTCAGCCTCCCGAGTAGCTGGGACTACAGGTGCACATCACCATGCCCAGCTAATTTTTGTATTTTTAGTAGAGACGGGGCTCACTATGTTGACCAGGATGGTCTCGAGCTCTTGACCTCCTGATCCACCCACCTTGGTCTCCCAAAGTGCTGGGATTATAGGCGTGAGCCACTGTGCCTAGCATGGTATGTGATATTGTGATAATTTACTAACTTTTTAGTGACAATTATTTAGATTGTATTACTTTTTTAGAATTATCCTGTTTATTTATTTATTTTTTTAAAAGACGAAATAGTATTTTTTCCTAAAATGCTTTCAGATTTGGAGTTGAAAGAAATAACACATGCAGAGACTATGATCATTTCTTGTTTACTGTAACGTTTCAACTTCAGCCAGCTATACATAGATAGCTTTATCAAAGCCTAGAGATGACAATGTATTTGTCCTTGGTGCAAAGTTCAGTGAATTGAAATGAGGATGATGATAACAGCAGAGCTGGTGGACTCATTTTATTAAACATTAATTCAATCAATATCTATGGAGTTACCCACAAAGTATATGACACTATCCTACCCGTGACAGAAATGAGGTAGACATACATGGTTTCAAGTTCTCTCCTGCCTAGCATGGGGAGCAGACAGAGATGTTCCTGGGTGATCCTAGGGAATCTCCACCTTAAATCCATAAGGTTGTATCTGAGATGATGAAAGAAGCTCCATGTAAGTGTTCAGAAGAAACATTTGCTTTTCAAGCTTTTCTAATTTTATAATGGATAAAATTTTAAAACTTTTCTTAAGAGTACTAATTTACTTTTTGTTTTTTATTTCTGAATAAGATAAAGATAAAACTCTCATTTTCCAAGTAAGAGCCTCCTAGGCAAGTATTTTCTGAGAAGTTTTTGATGTAGTCCCTTCAACTTTGGCCAGCCATCTGTCAATTGCAGGTCGTTTCTTTCCTACTTTCTGCCATCTCATCTCTGTCAGTGTGGCCACAACAGGAAGCCAGTGCTGATCACACGAGGACAACCTCTACTTCCACAGCCCACCCGAACCCAGGCTGGCTGAATGGCTGCTGCCATTTGTTCAATAGTTTTGGGACCTCACCTTGGTTGTGATTTTGTGCCAGAGAATCTTTACCTCTTGAGAATGCAGTGGAGACGTTCTTGTGTAATTTCACTTCCAGAATGTAAGTCTATCCAGCCACCCACTGTGTTAAGTAATGAATTAACAGAGGCATTTTTCTCTGCAAGATTGGAAACCTCATGGGAGGAAACAAGATTTTCATATGAGCACACACTGTTTGAATTCAGATCAGTGTGATCCATAGATTGTACAAACTCCATGCTAACCTATTTTCTTCACTTCCATCAGTAAATTTAGAAGCACAGATTAGTGCAGCTATATTGAGTCTTTATTTTATTTAATGCTTTTAGCAAGGCTGTATGTTTTCAACATTAGATTTCTAGGAAACCAATACTTATGCTGACAGATAATGTAAATGACAAGCCTACTTACCACATACTTACCTCTAGATACACACCCAGTCAATCTGAGGTGCAGAAGAGTAAGGCTGGGGACCAACGAGTATACATGTTTTCAATCAGAATGCCAAGGGTCTGCATCAAGGAGCAGGATCAGATTTTATATTGAAATATTTGTTAACAGATGGAATATAGAAAGTTGTAGATAGTGTCATAATAATAATAGCAATAATAATAATCACAACCCAACCATAACTGATTATTGAGTGCTTCCCATTGCCTGATACTATGTTGATTACTTTACCTATATTAACATGTTTCTTCTCTACAACAACATCACAAAGGCAAACACTATTACTGTTATTATTATCAGTCTTACTTCCACTTTTTAGAAGATTGAGGCACAAAGCTATTAGTTGATTTAGGTTATTAAGTGACAGAGTTGAGATTTTTACTAGGCTTTTAATTACTGCACTATGATACTTATGCACAATGTCTGGCAAATAAGATAATGAAAAAATAAGACAATTTTCTTCTTATTTTGCATCCAAAATGAGGAGAAAAAAATCCAGTCAGTAGAGACAGATCCATAAATTATACAAGTGGTAAATTAGACATGTAAATAGAGAAATTAAAATAGTCATCATAATTATTTTCCACATGTTCTAAAAGATAGAAAATGGCTTTTTCAATTTAATAAGTGAAAAAAATAGGTAGAGGAAAGATTGAGCATATTATATGATGACATTAAAGATGTAAGAAAGATCCAAACATAACTACAACAGATGAAAAATACAATGTCTAAGATAAAATAACAATGGATAGGACTAAAGTAGATTAAATACTGCAGAAGAAGAGATTAGTAAACTTGAAGACATAGGAATCAAAACTATTCAAAATGGGACAACGAGAGAGAGACTGAAAAATATGAAGAGAGAATTATTGAACTGTGGGGCAGCAATAAGTGGCCTAATGATATGGTTTGGCTTTGTGTCCCACCCAAATCTAATCTTGAATTGTAATCCCCATGTGTCAAGGGAGAAACCTAGTGGGAGGTTATTGGATCATGGGGGTGGTTTCCCACATGCTGTTCTCATGATACTGCGTGAATTCTCACAAGATCTGATGGTTTTATAACTGGTAGTTATTCCTGAGCTCTCACAAAGTCTTTTTCCTGCCATGTGAAGAAAGTTTGTTGCTTCCCCTTCACCTTCTGCCATAACTGTAAGTTTCCTGAGGCCTCCCAATCAATGAAGAACAGTGAAAAGAACATCTTTCTTCAAAAATTACCCAGTCTTAGGCAGTTCTTTATAGCAGTGTGAAAATGGACTAATATACCTAATAAACTTGTAATTATAACTCTTGAAGGAAGAGAATGAGGGTAGAAAAAGTAATGAAAGAACTATAGTAAGAACTGAAAAAAATTTAAAATTTAATGAAAACTATAAGCCCATAGATTCAGGAAGCTCAAGGAATCCCTAGCACAAGAAACCTGAAGAAAATGTTTCAAGACACATAATAATCAAATTGCTTAAAACTAGTGAGAAGAATAAAAATCTTAAAAGCAGCTAGAAAGAATACACATCACGTATAGTGAAACAAATGTAAAATGACATTAGATACCTCATTAGAAGCAATGGAAGCCAAGAGATAGTGAAGCAGCATCTTTAAATATTGAAAGAAAAAGACTATCAAGCTAAAACTCTATACCCAGCAAAAATAGCTTTCAAAAGCAGAAGGCTAAATACTTTTTTAGATGGTAAATTAAAAATGTCTTTTTCTTTAAAAACAAAACAAAACAATCAAACAAAAAAGAAACCCGAACAGAGAAAGTATTTATAGCACATATATCCAAATAAACTCTGGTCTTCAAGATATATAAATACTAGTATAAATCAGTAAGCAAAATGGCCAGAAGACCTAAGTACGTACATTTGATTTCTTTTTTTGGTACGTTACAAAAATATATAAATAAATATATAAAAGGTACAAACTCTTTTAGTAGCCAGAGAATTACAAACAATCATACCATTAAATACCTATTTTAGTGCCCAAACAATGAAAAGCTTACATCTTACCTTTTCTTTTATGATTTATAAGGAAAGAATAAGAGCAATATTATTTTAAATATGTTTCTATTCAGTAAAAATAGATTCTTATTTTTCTCACTGATAGTGATAACAATGTGTTGAAATAATTGAGACAGTTTGTATAAAACAGCTACAAACTGGTTTTCTCATTAATGAGTTTTCAGATTGTCCTAAATTAGAACCAATAAGTCAGAATATTATATAAATTAAATTATGTTAACTTTTATTAGTAATTTGAACAATCATGAAACTAGAATATCAAAAGGAATATTCTCAATCTGGTAATTAAATTTGAAAGAACTGTTACAGAAATGCTTTTGTATTTTTTCAGCTAATCAATTTTATGAGACTAGAGAAGACAGTGGTTTCATTGTGTGTTTATCTTATTAAAAATAACTGTTACTATGTCTGAAGGAAAAAAGTTTCTCATTTAGAATAAGAATTATATATTACTTATTTCTGTGTCCCTTGTGCTTCTGGGAGTGCCTGGGAAATAGAAAGTTGCTCATAAATGTTTTTTGGATAGAATTTTGATGTTCTAAGATTTTTTTTGTAACCTTTGGAAAAGGTAAAACTACACTCTATTAAAGAATTTGATTCTTTCCTCTTTTCCTTACATTATCCAGTATGTTTATCAACATTGATCAACATATATAACTAAATGATTGTCATCAAAATTCAAATAAGTGAAGCTATAAATAAAGTCTAGCATGTGTTCATTTAAGCTGGATTTACTTTCAGTAAGAACAATTCTACTCAGCAAGATGGAAAACTAATGATCAATGCCATAGGGTATAAAGTTGTATTAGACCATTCTTTCATTGTTATAAAGAAATACCTGAGACTGGGTAATTTATAAGAAAAGAATTTTAATTGCCTCATGGTTCTGCAGGCTGTACAGGAAGCACAGTACCAGCACCTGTTTCTGGGAAGGCCTCAGGAAGCTTCCAATCATGGTGGAAGGTGAATGGAAGCAGGTATGTCAAATGGCAGGAGCACAACGGACAAGAAAGAAAGTGAAAGAGTAAGTGCCATACACTTTTAAATGACCAGATCTCGTGAGAACTCACTCACTATCATGAGGACAGCAGCAAAGTGATGATGCTAAATCCTTCATAAGAAATCTGCCCGCATGAGCCAATCATCTTTCACTGAACCCTCCCTCAACAGTGGGAATTACATTTCAACATGAGACTTGGAGGGGACACCTATTCAAACCAGAGGGGACATCTATTCCGCTATTTAGCGGAACCACCCATGAAATGCCAATTAGAAAGAAGGAAAAAAGGTGGCCAAATTATTTTCTACAACTTTTCAAAAACAATGTAAATAAGGGCTTAATGAAGCAAGATTCAAATCAAATCCAGTAAACATTTATTGAACATCTACCATGTCACAGAAGCTGTACAAGTTATGATTTTTAAAATAGCAACAATGCATCTGTCCTAAATTAGTGATATGGTTTGGCTGTGCCCCCACCCAAATATCATCTTGAATTGTACACCCATAATTCCCATGTGTGTGGGAGGGACTTAGTGGGAGATAATTTCAATCATGATGGTAGTTTCCCACATACTGTTCTTGTGGTCGTGAGTAAGTCTCATTAGATAAAACCATCAGTGGTTTTATCAGGGGTTTCCACTTTTGCTGCTGCCATGTAAGAAGTATCTTTCACCTCCTACCATAATTCTGAGGCCTCCCCAGTCATGTGGAACTGTAAGTCCAAATAAACCTCTTTTTCTTCCCAGTCTCAAGTATGTCTTTATCAGCAGCATGAAAACAGACTAATACAATTAGAAATGTTGAATTGGAACACTGAATGAAATAATATGCTGAGTTAAAGAGAGTTCATGTTAATATACAATGGAATAAACTATGCAGGCAAACAGGAATGTTCAGTTTTCCATTGATTGCTTCAATAACTGCTAGCAAATGGGGCTGCTATCTTAAAGGTGAATTAAATTGAATACCCAAACATCTACATATGGTCTCTAATTTTATGCTCCTCAGAGTTGAGCTCCATGGTCCTCACACTTTACCCTTTATAAGAGTCACAATACTGGATGGTATATACTGAGCTTGTCTAATATGGATAATTTCATAAATAATTGAAGAAATTTTCAAGAATAATTTTGACTATATATAAGTTTTAGTTTTCCTGTTGTAGAGGTGGAGACCAAGCTTCTCTTCTACTCTCTCTCTGAAAGTTCACTTAAATGACTGACAATAGTCAGATTAATAGGGGAAAAGGCATACACACTTATTTAATGTGCATCAGCAAAGGAACTGTGGTGCATGAACAGAAGGACCGTGCACGAGTATAGGATGATTACCCAAGACTCCAGTGATATCCAGATATTTATATACCCTACATAGGGGAGATGGAAAGGCAGACATTATCATGTAAAAAAGTCTGTCCAGGAATGGTTACATTCCTTAGTTGTTGTTGTTGTTGTTTTTCTGTGATACATAATGAGATTTCAAAGAAGGGGAGGGTGGAAGGCAACTGTGTTCTCTTTGGCAGGTCCAGTCTTAATGTAGAAAAGGGAATATTATAGTAGCGCCTCTTCCAACATCTGCTGACTCTCAATGAACAGTAACCAGCATACCATGGTGCCATATTTAGGGGTGAAATTACACTGGGTAATAGTGCCAGAATGAACAGCTGGATTGGACTTTATTAAGATCAGGATCCCAGGTTGGGCAGTCTTTTAGTGGGAAATCTACCCACTCCGCCCACTCCTAAAGCTAGCTGTGTTATTTTCATTATAACTGGCCACCAAACCACTTCTGGTGTTCGCACTTTTGATTAAACTAAATGACTGTGATCATTCTTAATTTCAACGATGGAGGCATTTTCAGAGCTGGGTCATAATTGCTTAAGTTGGTTTCAACTACCAATGGTGTCAGCCTTTATCAGGCCTGTCACTTTCTCCCAATGAATAAGGTAGAGGCGAACACCAGGCATGGATGCAATCACTGAGGCCCCACTGTTGTCTTGGAGGCAGGATATTTAATTAGCATCTCTGAGTGTCCACTAGGTCATTTGGAAAATGGGGATATCTATTATTCACCTCCTCCTTAAGTCCTAGCCAACTGAACCATTGCTATCTTTTGACTTTTGCCTTTGCACTTTCTGTTCCTCTGCCTGCAACTCTGCATCATCCTCCAAGATTCAACTTAGGTCGTGACGCTGTGGAAAAGAAGACATGAATAAGTAAATAAATAAATGGATTCGATGTAGGTTCTCCTCCTCTGGGAAGGCAAGACATCCCCAAGGCCCATCAACTCTTCCTCCACAGTTGGGCTGAAGAGCTGCCCCAGTGTGTTTGGGCTTCCCCTTACCCAGTGAGCTACATTCATCATTCACTCATTGGTTCCCCCGACACAGCTCTAAGCAACTTAAAGACAGAGGTAATGTCTACTTCATTTTTCTGTCTTATTATGACTCGTAGGAGTTTGAAAAAATGTTAAGTAGAAGAGGAATGGAATGACATCTTCCTAGGGATTCAGAAGAGATGGCAGATGTGAAGTATAAAGCAAAACACCTGACACATGGTAGGCACTCAGTGTTAGTCCTTCTTTTCACATCTCCAGTGCCCTTCTCTCAGTGGCATTGCCTCACCCTGTGCCTTATTATGGGAGGTGACTTCAGTGGAATCTGATGAAGGTGACCCCTTTCTTTAGGAAATGATGAGATCTGGATGGGAAATGTATGTCTTTGGAACACTTTCAGTTGAACTTATTTCAAGAGAATATGCATTTTTCAATGAGAATTTTAAAAAGTGTTTATTTATTTATTTATTTATTTAGAGATAGAGTCTCACTCTATTGACCAGGGTGGAGTGCAGTGGCTTGATCATAGCTGACTGTAACCTCAAACTACTGGGCTCAAGTGATCCTCTCTCTTTAGCCTCCCAAGTAGTCAGGGCTACAGGTGAACTAACATGCTCCGCTAATTTAAAACATTTTTTTTGTAGAGATGGGGTCTCAGTATGTTGCCGAGGCTGGTCTTGAACTCCTGGCCTCAAGTGATGCTTCCGCTTGGCTCCCAACATTTTGGGATTATTGGCATGAGCCAAAGAGCCTGGTCCAATGAGTACTTTTTATATTGATAAATAATAGTACTACTTCATTGGAACATTTATAGTAAATTAGGTGATACATTAATCAGGTGATAATTGCATTTTAGTGCAATCAGAAACTCAATAAACACATTATTGAAAACCGATAATTACTAACAATAATACTAGATCTTAGATATTGAGATTCATCATAAATATTATGAAACCTAGTTGGTAACAAGCAAGAAAAAAATTGAAAGTGCAAATTCAGTTGTAGGGGAAGTCGAACTTTACTCATTAAACTTATTTAAACAAATGCGTGGCAGATTTGATTAAGCAGTAAAGATTTTTTTGGCCACTAGAGGGAGCTCATACTTTAAAAACTGGAGCACCCATCGCGTTTCAAGGACCACTGCAAGTTTTAAAAATCAGTAATAATTTTACCCTGAATTGTTTTTGGAGGTTACTTACACTCTAATATACCAGAGAGATGGGTAAGTGACAAAAATTGTAAGTCAATATAAATATTTCAGAACTGGCTATAAATGTTCAAAAAGTAAATCTCTGATCATACATATTTAAAGTTGGAGATTTAATTTTCTCTTCTCCCCTAAATATAAAGTATTTCTTAAAGGTACTTTCTTTGAAAAAACACTTTTTTTGAGACGAAGTTGTGCTCTTGTTGCCCAGGCTGGAGAGCAATGGTGTGATCTTGGTTCACTGCAATCTCCGCCTCCCGAGTTCAAGCGATTCTCCTGAGTCCACCTCCCGAGTAGCTAGGATCACAGGCATGCGCCACCACGCCTGGCTAATTTTGTACTTTTAATAGAGAACAGAGTTTCTCCATGTTGGTCAGGCTGATCTCAAACTCCTGACCTCAGGTGATCTGCCCGCCTCGGCCTCCCAAAGTGCTGGGATTAGAGGTGTGAGCCACCATGCCCGGCCCCACATTTCTCTCAAAAGTAAAATCTGTGGAATTATTTGTTTTCACTTATTCAGGGAATAGGAGAATTTGGTCATAGTTTCTTCATTGTGTGTATTTCACAGTATTATATACCTCTGGAATGTCTCTTATACCTACTCCCTTTAACCTCAGTCCCACTGGCCAGTCTTACTCACAGGCTCATTGCTTCTCCCCTGGCCTGTCATGATGGTTTCTTCACTGGTCTCCCCATCCTCACTGACCACCCCTGTCTAGTGTCTCCCAGATGCAACTGACTTTATACGTCCATCACTTTCAGATGATGTTTTCATGAAACATATTTTTGATCACATTACTTTTCTGCTCAAAACTACTTAGGAGCTCCCTATTTCTACAAAACAAGTCCACAAACTTTTACTTGGTGTTCAAGGTCCAATTCAATGCTACCTCCTTTTCAGGCCCACTGGCCATGGCTGGAATAGTTCTGTCTTTCTCTTTTCTGAGTTTTCATGGTAGCTATTTTCTGTATGGACCTTGTGACATGCCTCCTTGCTGCTTTATTTTATAGTTGCTTATGAGCATGTCTTATGTCACCTCTAAGACCGACTTCCTCAAAGCATGTGTCCTTGCTCAGAAACCAGAGAGGAAGCTTTGCTTCAGTAAGGAAATGATGTTGAAGGCCAGCTTAAGAGATCCAGATTTGGGAAAAATTCTGCGGTGGAATTGATAGAACTGGATGTTCTGGCTGCATAACAAGCCACCGCAAAATTTAGGAGCTTCACACGAAAGCTTATTGTTATCTCTGAAGCTTCTGAGGGTTGACTAGACTCAGGTGGTTCTCACTTTGAGCTCCAAGTGGGATTGCTCCCCCTTGGAGCAAGTGGTTAGACTGGAGTCTTCTGAACGCTCAGCCAAGCTCAACATCCAAGATGGCTTCTTCACTTACATGTCTGGACCCTTGGGCTGGGCTGGCCAAAATCCTGGTTTGGCCAAACATTTTGCTTTCTCCGCATGGCCCCTCCAAGCTTGGATTTCCTCAGTGCATGGTGGTCTCAGGTTAGATGTTTTACATGGTGGCTGACTTTTCTTAGAATAAGGAGGGAAAGAGCCCTATTCCCTAGAATAGGGCCTTTCAAAAGGCCCAGGTCAAAGCAGCAAGGCTTCCTGTGCCTTAACCTTGGAAACCTCACAGCATCACTTCCTCCAAGGGCAGCCCAGATCCAGTGTGGGAGGAGACTGCACAGGAGCATGGGTACTAGAAAGGTGGCTCCTCAGGAGGCCATCTCTGAAGCCTGGCTTCCTCGCATGCTAATGTTTTCAATGTGAAAAACATCCTGCTCTGAGGAATGGAAGGGAAAAGCTGAAGACACACCAATCAATAGAATGGGAAAAGATCAGGCTGACAGAAACTTAATTTCAAGAGAAAAATAAGTGGTCAATAACTACTATTTAACATGTCTGCAGATCTTTTTACACTATTCTCACTGAAAAGTGGGGCCATGTTCCCTCCCCTTGAAACTGGGCAGGCTTTTCTGAACGTTTTGTCCAGTAGAGTATAGCAGAATTCATGCTATGCAGCCTCCAAGATAAAGTCAAAACAGGAGATGCAGTTTCTACCTTGGTTTCCGGAATGTTTGTTCTTGAAATCTTCAGCTTCTATGTAAGCAGTATGATTTTTCTGAGACTGCCATGCTGTAAGAAACCCAAATTAGTCCACATAAAGACCACTTGGAGAGGTTTTGAGATTGCATGAAGAGAGAGATGCACAGCCAACCCTTTCCCAAAATCCTGACCCACAGAGGCCATGAGAACTAAAATGACTGTAGCCACTGTGTTTTGGGGCGGTTTTGTTGTTGTATTTTGTTTTTAAAAGACAGGGTCTCCTCTCCCTCTGTTGCCCAGGCTTGAGTGCAGTGGTGCAGCCTCAAACGCCTGGACTCAATCAATCCTCCGGCCTCAGCCTCCCAAATTGCTAGGACTACAGACATGCACCACCATGGTTGGCTAATTTTGAAATTTTTTATGTTTTGTAGAGACGGGGGGGTCTCGCTATCTTGCCCAAGCTGGTCTCAAATCTCAGCCTCCCAAAGTGTAAGCCACTATGTTTTGGGATGACTTTTCATGCTGCAATGTATAACTGGAATAAGTGAAGACTGAAAAAAACCTTATATGAAATGACTACGTGATTGCCTTTTTGTCCTTCTTTCTGTCTTCATTTCTAACAAGACAGAAGCTTCTCATGATGCAGCTGTCATTCCCCACCTGCGTTCTTCTAGATACCTTTGCTGGGGTCCTCCAGATGAGGCCTGCTGTCCCTGGTCCTGTGGCTGCACCTCCTGGTGAATGCAACCACTGCTGTGCATCAGTCTCACCTCCCCCATGTCTGAGCCAGTTTCCAGAGCAGAAAACGCTTGCTAACAGTTAGGATTTAGACAGCATCTCTTTGCTTCTCTTTTTCCAGTTTTAGACATTCCTTGTAAGGAATGAAAACCATTGTAATTCTGAGAAAGCTAGGCCAGACAAAGCCTTCCGAAGCCTCATGGCCATTTTCCTCAGCTCATAGTGCCCTGCTAGGCCCGGGCCGAGGTCACTCTCCCCCCCAATCCACCCACCGCACTCCAAGTCAGGAGCCCCGACAGAGTTTTTCAGCTTTCCACCAGTAGGTCTTTTGTTCATCCCATTCTCCCACATTGAAACAAACTGGATCTACTTTCTTTTTTTCCTCCTCTTGGGAGTTGCTTTATTTTGGGTTTCTTTGTACAAATTGCTGCCATAGCCCTTGATGGGAAGGATCAAGATGGAGCTTGTCATCTTTCCCCTTATTGAGCAGAAGTGTCTGACCCTCTGGCCTTCTATGAACCACTGGGACCCACACACAATATGGCAGAGCCGAAGAGCACAGGCCTCTGAACATGGAAGTAGGTGAGCAATTGAAGGAAAGGTGAATAGTGAGAGCAGGGCAGGAGAGGACAAAGGGAAAAGGGGAAGGGCCAGGAGATAAGACATTGACATGTGCAGTGAGCTTGGCTGGGCATGGTGGTGTGAGATTGTAGTCACCACTCTTTGGGAGGCTCAGAGGAGAGGGTCACGTGAGCCCAGGAGTTCATGTCTATTCTGGGCAAGATAATGAGACCGTGTCTCAGAGAGAGAGAGAGAGAGAGAGAGAGAGAGACAGAGACAGAGAGTGTGTGTGTGTGTGTGTGTGTGTGTGAAAGAGAGAGGGAAAGAGAGCAGAAGTTCTGAAAATGGCCAGGCTGTGGGCAGGTCACAGATGAGGTGAGATGTTAATGAGATCATCCCTGGAAGTGTGAAGGACACGGGGAGCAGGGCGGGGCTATTGAATCATTGTGTCATTCATCTGTTGTCATCATTTGGATTTCATATGGGATGGGGGCTGGGAATTTCTGGTCTACGTGTGCTGGAGAGTTGTTTAGGTTTTCTCAGATGATTAACAGAGGGCACCAGCAGTTGTTTGGTGGCACTGAAGGGACAGCTTTTTGTATCTCAAATGACCCTTTGCAGATGAAATTGAAGCTGGATTAAGACTTCGGGAGGATAAGTATAAACTTGCAAGTGGGTGGGATAGAGAACAGCCATGCAAATGTCAGACCTTCTGCTTTTTCACTTCCGTCTTAGGCAGAGTGTGAGGTGCCCTGTTCTTTCCTTTTGTTGAGACTTTAAAGCTTTTTTCTTTTCTTTAAAGCTCACTTAGTGGTTAAAAACTTGAGATGGGCTGTAGAGCTGTGAAAAGCCTGGGAGGAAATAGTGTTGGCATGAAGGGGTAAAGCCAAGCTTGGAGGGGTGCCAGTGGCAGGAACCCAAACTGATTCCTCTTGTTCTTATGCCCTTCTAAATATGTCTCTGAAGCACAGGAGAACATTCTTAGGGAAAAACAACATCCATTGACCTCATTCCAAGAAAATCAGTAACCACATCCAGTTGTCTTTGAGAGGAAAGAAGATGACATTGGGAAACATGGCATCTAGAGGAAAAGTGAGAACCACGGGTGCCCCTTTCAGACTTCACAGTGGGATCTTGGCGCCTCAGATAAACAAAGGCACTGGCAGGAAGCAAAGCAAAAATCAGTGGAGAGGGCTGGCAGGCCACAGCCAGAGCAGGGGCAGTGGTGAGAAAACCCTGGGTCCCAGGATCCTGGTTTTCTTCCCTAACAACCTTCAGGTCTCTTTTTCTGAAACAAGGCTTGCGAGCCTGCCCTTTGGCTTGGGAGACTTGGGTGAATCTGAGGCACTCCAAGTAGCAATGATGGCAGGTTTTGCACTTGAGCTGGCAGGGGAAGCCAGTGGTGCTGAAATCAATGGAGACTGAGGGTATAGAGCTCTTCTTACCAACTTACCAAACCCATTCCCAGGCTTTCTGCCTCTCTAGGAATGAGAGAGGGAGAATTCCTTGGCTGGTTTCCTGAAATCCAGTTATTGAAGCCATGATCCTGGTGAGTGCTCACTCAGAAAACGCAGAGAGAAGGACGGGCATCGGCTAGGGAGCTCCACTCTGAAAAAGATCAGCGCAACTGCTTCGATCCAGGAAGTCAGTAAAGCACAAACAGGATCCCAGCGAGGTTATTTGTTTTGGAGAAGACAGAGATAGGAGGAGGGAGGGGCAGCTGTGTGAACGTGTAGTTATGGCAGAGCCTCCCCAGATCCCTGGACGTCCTGCCTGAGCAACCAGGAAAAACCTCTCCCTGCTCACTAGCCCTTGGGAAGTGCAGCTCTCACTGAATGTCTGTCAGTGTAATTAAAAAATTAACACCCCTCCAATCACAAGACCAACGCCAAGGGTTACCTTCCCGGGGAGCTGCCCAGAGAAAGCGTGGTTTCTTAAGAAAACTTTTGTGATTTGAGTAGAATATCTTTGCCCACTTTTTTTTTTTTTTTTTGAGACAAGGCTCTGTCTTCCAAGGCTGGAGCACAGTGGAGCAATCTCAGCTCACTGCAGCCTCTGCCTTCTGGGTTCAAGCAATCCTCCCACCTCAGCCTTCTGAGTAGCTGGGACTGCAGGTGCGCACCACCACCCCTGGCTATCTTTTGTATTTTTAGTAGAGACAGGGTTTTTCCATGTTGCCCATGGTCTCCAAATCCTGGGCTCAAGTGATCTGCCCACCTTGGCCTCCCAAAATGACGGGATTATAGGTGTGAGCCTCTGTGCCCACCTTTTTGTGCACCCTTAAATGTATTCAGTAGATTTCCCTTTTTCTGGAAATGCCATTGCCTGAGCAAACTATTCTCTGATTTTTTTGGAGTAACTTCTTTAGTATACTTTTACTTTATGAACTTTAATACTAAGCTTGCATGGTATAATTTTGGCAGAACGATGGATAATCAGCACTTTCTCCTGGACTGTTTTGAGATGATCTTAGGCTTTAGGGTGTGAATAAACATCTGCATGGCCTTATGACTTGGTGTTCAGTTCCAAAAGGTTACGAGTTTAGATATTTGAATGAAAGAAAAAAATAGCATGGATCAGGAAGCCATAAAGGTATCTAACTCAGGGTCTCTCAAGAAATAGGGGCTCCTTTTCTCTTATATAATATTTCCCACTGTTGTACAAAAGATGGTACCTTTCTTTTGACTTAACTCATATTCTGTTTTCCAAAGCCCCAGGAAGAATTCATCAACCAAAAAGTTAAAAAAACAAAAAAAAAAAGTAAAAAACGTGGATTAAAAAAATAAGAAGGCTTTATTAGGGACTTTTTAAGTGGTTTCATCTGCTCTTAACTACTACCTTCTCAAGCACTTTCTGCTGCAGGGACCCTGACGAGTCACACCAGCCCATTTCAGCTCAAGGGCAGCCAGTGTGGCCCTAGAAAGGATGGTGGGACACGGTTATAGAACAATGGGCTTGAGGTCAGGGAACAAAAGGAAACGGCAGTTCGCCAAGTTCCACATAGGCAATTTTGTATCCCAGGGAATTTACAGGCTGCTTCTGGGCTGAAACAGATGCAACATGATTTTTCCGCAGGCTCCCTGCACATTCCACAGAGAGGGCCTGGAATTGGGATGGCCTCTCTTGATATTTTCTTTACACTTTGTTTTTCCTATTTGATACTCTAGCTTGAATTTCTTTTTGGAAGCAATCACCTGGCAAAGAACAGCCCTAGATATCACTAAGGAGTCACTAGACACAGCTGTATTCTTACACTGGTAGAAACGTGCCTTTTAGATGTAGTGTCCTAAAATGATTCATGAGGAATTCAGTGGATGATCTGTGGTCGTTTGCTGCATAGCTGTTGGTAAATGCAGTGCTTTTCTTTCTCTTTTTTTTTGAGACAGACTCTCACTCTATTGTCCAGGCTGGAGTGCAGTGGTGCGATATCGGCTTACCGAAACCTCCCCCTCCTGGGTTCAAGTGGCTCTCCTGACTCAGCCTCCTGAGTAGCTGGGACTACTGGCGCATGCCACCACACCTGGCTAATTTTTTTTTTTATTTTTAGTAGACACAGGGTTTCACCATGTTAGCCAGGATGGTCTCGATCTCCTGACCTCGTGATCCACCTGCCTCGGCCTCCCAAATTGCTGGGATTATAGGCGTGAGCCACCGTGCCTGGCCACTGCAGTGCTTTTACAAAGTGATAGAGGTTACAATATAATTTTTTTTTTTTTTTTTTTTTTTTGAGAAAGAGGCTTGCTCTGTCACCCAGGCTGGAGTGCAGTGCTGCAATCTTGGCTCACTGCAACCTCCACTTCCTGAGTTCAAGCAATTCTCCTGCATCAGCCTCCTGAGTAGCTGGGATTACAAATCTGCACCACTGCACCTGGCTAGTTTTTGAATTTTTTGTAGAGATGGTGTTTCATCGTGTTGGCCAAGCTGGCTCAAACTCCCGATCTCAAGTGATACACTCACTTTAGCCTCCCAAAGTGTGGGATTACAGTTGAGAGCCACCACACCCAGCCAGAACTTTAAGATCGAGAACTATCACTCATAAAATGTGATGTAATTTGAGAACTATCACTTATAAACTGTGATATACATACATATATATGCATGTATAAGACAGCTGTGTTAGTGCAATGCAGCTTTAATATGTCAAATGTGACTACATTTCCCTCTTTTAAATGCTTACCTTTGCCTTCCTTAGAGGCTCATACTCTGTGCATTGAAGTTACCTAAATTCAATCAATATAAAAAAAGAGCTGATAACTGTGTCTTTGAGTCTTCTCAATGGTAAATGGTCTGTACTGAACTTCCAACAGGAGACTAACTCTTCATTTGGTGCTCAGTCAGCAGTGATATGTTCTAGTATTGGAGGATAAAAAAGGTACGCTTGACTTACTTAGAGACTGTATGATGGTCCTCAACATAATGCCTTCTGAAGGGAATTTTAAGAACAATATTGGCTGTATATGGTTTCTATTATACATGCATAAGATGTGATACCACATGGGTACACAGTAATGTTCCGGGCCTGTTCTGAGTGCTAGTAAGAGGAATTTAGTTCTATTAGGACATGTTTGGATGTGCTTCCAGAAAGTCCACGGATAAGAGAGCTCAGTTGGTCTTTAGGAGAGATAATTGTTGACATATCAGGGGCCAAAGGCTTAACTCTTCATTCCCTGGCCTTGGGGAAGAGCTGGCAACATTCCACCCTTAGAGCATAGGATAAATGTTATGATTATTTAGGCAAAAAGACATTCTACTGGATACTTTTGATTTAGCATGACAGTTTCTAATCTGTCCCAAAGATGTACTCGCAGAAGTGGAAAGATGTATTCATAAGGCTACCTATTGGAGCACGATTTGTGTATTAGAAACAACTCAAATGTCCATCGATAGGGGACCTTCAACTATGGTACATTCCCACAATGGAGTATTATACATCTATAAAAAAGAATGACACCTCTATGTGCAGGTATGAAAAGATCTCCAAAATATATAGTTGATATATATTAAGATATAATCATCAAAACTCAAAACAAAATGAAAAAAATCCAACCTAACTAGATATTGAGTTGAAGGGACATCCTCTTGGGAGAAAGTATTTCAAACGACATTAAAACATGGGAATTGACTCTAGACCTCAAGTGGGATATACCCTTAGAAGAAAGGGAACTGCAAACACACACACACACACACACACACACACACACACACACACACACACCTTTAAATGTTTCCAGTAATTATATTGTCATTGAAAGTTTTGCTATTGTTATTCTGAAACTATTGTATATTTTTCTTGGTATGAAACAAGTCAGTAATAGGTAGGTGTTATCAGGAACCAGGAACTTAGGTTGAAAAGAGATGTAAATATAAGTGGGATCAAATAAAAGCCCTGTAGTCTTGAATCAGAATTTGAATTAGAAACATTCAATTATAAATATGATGTTTTATCTACATATCTATCAATCTATCATCTATCTATCTACCTGTTATCTATCTATCCATCCACAGATGGATCCACAGATCCATTCATTAACCTATCTCTAATCTCCTCGCTTTGTTCTTTGAAAAGGCCTAGAAACAAAGAACAACCTATTAGCAATGAGCATCCTTAACACACAGATAATGCTCCCCTAAGAGTTGGGGCTCCTTAGAGAAATACCTGGTTCCAGGTCTGAATGAAAGATATGCAAGATGTATCTTTAACATCTGGATCTACCTGAAAACAAGTACACTGTTGAAGACTACAATAGTTGTGTCACAAGGAGTCAAGAGCCAATTCTTAGGGACTCCCATTTGAATATCAGAAATAATAACTGTGATAAGTTGAAACACATCAACTATATTGAAATGTATGAGTTTATAATGAGTTTATAAAAAAAAGAAGTTCCCTGGGACATGATATCAGTGTGGCAGTGACAAATCGCAATAGTAAGAGCAATAGTGTGACCACAGCAATAACAGCAGCAAGGAGCCTGAAGACCTTGAGCAGAATGGGTGCATAATGCTGGTGCCTGGCCAGGAGACAGGAAGGCAGAGAAAGGCACAGGTGGGACTGAGGCCCAGGGAAGACACTGATGGAGACTGTAATCTGTAGGGAGTTCTCTTTATCACATTCACCTCCATGTTGTTGCCTTTCTGGTGCTATGACCCAGGAAATTTTGTGTTAGCATTAAGGAAATTGAAGTCTGTCACCCCAAGAATCTCATATTATTGTAGAAAAATCTAAACACAGAGTTTTATTATTAAAATCAATCAATTTTATTAGAAACCAAAATGTTTTTCTGCTCTTTTATTTCAAGTGGAAAATTTGTTTGAAAACTAAGATCCTCTGCAGCCATCTCACTGGGATTCATATCTGCAAGAGGGCTTTCTCCTGTAATTTAAACTTTCCACAGTCCACCAATAATTCCTCTTTACTCGTACTCTCCAAGAGCTCAGTAAGTGACCCAATTCAGTTTGGCTCTAAATTGTCTGTAGATACTATCAGGCCCTTCTGTGGGGGTGTTTCTGAGCAGTGATTGAGGCTAAGCTTGCTTGCTCAGGAGGCCTGATGTTTTTTCTGACTTAGGTGCTATGATTGAATTTATGTATTTTTATGACTGTAAGCTTATTTCCTGGTTTTTCAGGTGTAAAAAGAACTATTTGAAATAAGAAGCTTCCTTGTTTTCTTTTGATTGACTCTATGGTGGTAATAAAAAATAAAGAACAGCTGTGCAGAGAGGTAACAATGATTCCGTAACTTCTAGCCAACTTTGGATAACAACAAAGGCCTAAAATGCAAGAAAATGGAAATCTTCCTTGGGATAAACATTCTGGAAAGGCTAACTCTAACCTTCGTGGTTTCTGTGGTGTTCTGTATTTGTAAGAGAGAAGTGATCCACAGGGTTTAAAGCCTGGAGACCCAGGAGCTGGGGGAAGCAATTTGGCAGAATTTCCTCTTACTACCTGGTCTGATGTACTGGTAAATCTAAAACCCATTATTTATCTTTCATCTTCCTCTGTCCAGGTTCTACTCCCTTGATCCCCCAATGAAAGTGAACTATTCAACAGCTGGCCTCACCTCAGACCCAAAGCAGAAGGCAGTTGAACATTGACCAAAGCAAAGTATTTAGATTCCTTATCTTACACAGGGAGATGCAAAGTGCATTAAAACAGACACGTTTGTTATCAGATATGAACTGAATCTGACTTATATCTAGTGGTGGGCTTTATGTTATACTGCCGCCTGAGTCTTCAAAACAAGGTTCTGGAATGTCGTTCTGGCTTTCGTGTTGGATTCTATGAAAGGTGATTGAAATTGTATCTCATTTTCCCCACTAAACTTGCATGACCATACATAATTTTCTAAAATCGTGCAGGAACAATTTCTGATGCCTGCACATGGTTCATATTTATGCAAGGACTCGGGGGATTGCTGAAATGGTTGTACCCTGGGAAAGCTTTATAGGATGGGTAATTTATGAGAAATATTTGAAGAAGGAAAGGGGCAGACTGGTGAAAACAAGAGGCCAGGGAAAAGTTTGCAGGGGAGTAAAAGTCTTGGGATCACCAGAATAATGCCAAGTGATGTGGAAGGGTAAGTGGAATGTACTGGCTAGAACAGAGAAATCCAACCTCTGTAGGCAGGCAAAGGAATGCTGTGGAAATGGCCACTGGTAACTAGCTTTAATTTAACTAACTGTAATTAGAAGATTTAATTCAAAGCAGTGGAAAATTGGTAACTTGAATCTGTTGAATGATCGAGTGGTAGCCATTGGTAAGTTTCTGAGTGTGGATATATATTTCAGAGTTGGGAATTATGTCATTAAAAAATATATGAGGGGCTAGGTGCAGTGACTCATGCCCATAACCCTAGAACTTTGGGCAGCTGAGGCAGGAGAATTCTTGAAGCCAAGAGTTTGAGACCAGCCTGAGAAACATAGGAGACCGCATCACTACAACAAAATGAAAAATTAGCAGGGTGTGGTGGTACACATGTGTAGCCCTAGCCACTGGGGAAGCACAAGTGAGAGGATGGCTTGAGCCTGGAAAGTCAAGGCTGCAGTGAGCTGTGATTATGCCACTGTACTCCAGCCTGGGTGACAGAGCGAGACCCTGTCTCAAAACAATCAAACAAACAAACAAGGAAAAAAAGAAAGAAAAGAAAAGGATATGAGAAAGTTCCTTCTTAGTCTCTATAATGGAATCTGGAAGAAAGGCATCTAGAGAAGGCTGAGGAATCTACAATGAGGTCTGGAGGGTCTTGAGTCAAGTCAGTAGCAAGGGAAGGGCTCAAAGTGTTGTATGTAGGAAAAAGAAGTACTGTGAGAGAGCAGCTCCAGAACTAGGTCTGAGGCAGAGGGAAATTTTTGGTTGAAGGGAAACCCAAGGTAAAAAGTCAGGAAAATGTGAAGAACATATGCCACTTTTAACACTGAAGCAAGTGAGAAGAAAGAGGGATTGCTGCAGTAGAAAGAGTGATTGCTGTGTGTAGAACATGGCATGCAACAGCTTTTAAAAGGTAAAAGCAGAAAGTTATGGTTCATAAAACATTTTGTAGCTGTCTGAAGATTATTTTAAAGTTTTGTTGGGATTATGCAAAAGAGTTTTCAAAAGGGTATTTATTTTGATCTTTGCCTTACCAGTGGCAGTTTGGGTTCTTAAGTGGCCTTGGGAAGGCACAGTAGGAGAATTTCAAGGAGTGCACCATGCAGGCACAGGGGCACATCCACAAAAGTAGATGAAACTAGGAAAGCAGGTTGATTAGAACAGAGGAAACAGACCATGCTAGGAGGTTTAGATTTTACTCAGTAACTAATGGAGTAATTGTTAAGATGAAGACAACTGATGCTTTTTCAATCCAGGGAATGAATGACATGGTCAAATGTACATGTTAGAAAAACCCAACTGGCAGCAGTAAGAATGACAGACTGAAGGCAAGGAGACCCTACAAGCGAGACCATCACCTTGAAAGGAGTTAGTTAAAGAAGGACCAGAAGTCCCATTTACTAGGGAGATGCAAAGTGCATAAAAACAAACACTTTTGTTAATTATTAGTTATGAAGATGCCGAGACTAGGACAATTAAGCAACACAGGCTAAATTCCCATGACATTTAGACTTAATGCCATGGCATCTATTGTACAGTTAGAATACTGAGAGTTTGGAAACAGTTAGGGGTTAATTTGCTGCAGAAATTGCTAAGATGAAGGCAGGAAAACATTTGAGTGAGCAGAACCTTAAATGGGAAAAAGAGGAAGAGTATTCTGGTTAAGACATAAATTACAGAAACTGCCTATGTCAGTCAGGGTTCAGCCAGAGAGGCAGAATCAGTGGGATATATATGTTTATAGGAAGAGATTTGACTTGCACATGCATGGGGGCTGGCTAAGCAAGCCCAAGGTCCATAGAGCAGGCGTCTGGGAAGGGAGAGTCATGAGCTAGCGGGAATCCCATGAGCTTGAGCTGAAGCTTGGGGTCTCTGAGATCCAGGAAGAGTCTAGTTGCTCCTTAAAAGGACATTGGCTTGACTAAATTAGGCCCAATAAGAATGGTGGCCCTTTTTTATTAACTCAAGATTAACTGACTTGGGACTTTAATTATGTCTGCATAATTTCTGCTCAGCAGCACCTAGATTAGCATTTGGCTAAACAAGTGGGATAAGGTGTGGATATTCCACAAAATGACCACTGCCCCCATCCATCCTTCAACTCTGAACAGAGAATATCCTTGTGGTCCACCCTATGCAGAAGCATGCTAGAGAGGGTATTCTGGGGAGTACAGAACAAGCCATAAGACTGCTATTCTAAGACAGCTTTTCAGGTGGAAGATACAATTCTTAAGATTCTGAAAGTTGAAAGTACAAATTATATTCTCTCTGTCTTTAACAGTCATAAGGTGTAAGTTTCTCCATGAAGTATTGCAGGACTTTATTACTATTAAATGAGAAAGCATTCACATCTAGTTATATTTTATTTTGTATTGAGCAATATGTACATTTAATTTAACAAAGTAGACTATCTGTTTATAATTTAAATAAAAGATATTCATAAATAGGACCAAACTTACAATCAGGACACTAATTTTCTAAGGAAAAGTCAAAGGACCTCTGTTTTCATCCATGGCTTAGCTTCTAATTAGCTTAGTCTCCTTGGGCATATCAATTACCTGAGTTTTCTCATGAGTAATATGAGGTGGTTGACTAGATGCACTTCAAAGTCTTTCAAGATCTAGAAGTCTGTTGGCAGCATTCACAAAACAAATTATAAATTATTTCTTAAAAACTGTCTATTTGATGTTATAGACTACTGACATACAAATCCACTCAAATGACACAATATCTCCTGCAAAATTAGCCACAGTTTCTATCGTTTTTTATATTCATGACTTTCTGGAAATCTGTATTTTATCACGGACCATGAGCCTCCTTCAAGAAAATCCGCTTAGGCAAGCTTCAGAATGCTTCAGCCATCACTAGATGGAAAATTTGAACTGCAGTGGGCTCCCTATGTCTAGATTGAACTGACAGACTGGGTGCAGTGGCTCGTGCCTGTTATCCCAACACTTTACTCTGGGAGGCTAAGATTGCTTGAGCCCAGGAGCTCAAGAGCAGCCTAGGCAACATGGCAAAACCCCATCTCTACCAAAAAAAAGGAAAGGAAGAAAGAAAGAAAAAGAAAGAAAGAAAGAAAAAGAAAGAAAGAAAAAGAAAGAAAAAAAGAAAAAGAAAGAAAGAAAGAGAAAGAAAGAGAGAGAGAGAAAGAAAGATTAGCCAGATGTGGTGGCACACAACTGTAGGTAGCCGAGTGTGTTGGCACACGCCTCTATTCCTAGCTACTAAGGAGGCTGAGGTTGCAGGATCACCTGAATCAAGGGAGGTCGAGGCACCATCATTGCACCACCACACTCCAGACTGAGTGACAGAGTGAGACTCTGTCTCAACAACAAAAAAAGGGATTAAACTGACAGTACATCACATAACCCCTGTAGAATAAAATACAGCCATTCTTAAGTTCCAAATTACTGTACATCACAGATCAGATCAGTGCTTCACAGCCAGGCTTGAGGAATATTTGCTCTGTTTACTGTAGTCTAGTTCTGGAGTGCCCCTTTTCTGGTTTGCTTCAGGATCTCAGCAATATAAATTAGTAAGCATTATTCCACTAGAAAGAATGAATATATCTGGAAAGAATTTCACAGCTGACATTTGGGTTCACATAAATAAATTTATTTTCCCTAGGAGGCCATTCACTGGTGTTGTAACCATTGCTATGTTCCTGGGACAAGTCTTCAGGATAGTGTTTGGTGAGAACAACTCAAAGATCTGAGTATTCTGAGGAAAAATGATAGCAAACTGTTGATTCCACTCTTAGTGGGAAGAAACATGAATGAGAACAAAACTGTGGCAGTGTCTTTCGTTTTTTTCAAACTTAGGCTTTTTTTCTAATGAATGTATAATACCAAGTCAGGCAACATACTGAATATCTCAAAAGGCTAGGAAAATGTAAGTAACGGTAGAGAAAACATGATATTGTTGAAAGAAAAGAGAGGGGAGAAGAAAGAGGACGGAGGAAAGAGGAGAGGAAACAGCTGGGATACTGTCTGACATTATAGACACCCAGTTAGAAATGGTGATACTGCCACCCTCAAACTGGAATTTTTATTAGTGAGTTAGAAATATATGTAGTTCTTAACTTACATTTTAAAGTAATTTATTTATTCAACAAGTGCATGCCAATATTTTCTAAGCTTCCAATCTATGCCAGACCCTGTCCCAGGGCTAGGAAAACAGTAGTGAACCAATGAAGATCTTTTGTGGTTGATCCTCTCCTGCTATTTCTCTTCTCAAGCCTGTGCATAATCTAAGTGAAAATACATATATTTGAAGTGTGAAATATTTTGGCCTCTTAGGGAAAATTTTAAAAATTAACTAAAAGGACGCACAAAAATCCTATTTCTCTGATGCTCCTAGTTTGTTTTTCTTTACTTTTTTTTTTTTTTTCTGAGACAGGGTCTTTCTGAGGCTTAAGTGATCTTCCTACCTCAGCCTCTCAAGTGGCTGGTAGTACAGGTGTGCGCCACCATGCCCAGCTAATTTTTGCATTTTTTATAGAGACAGTGTTTCACCATGTTGCCCAGGTTTGTCTTGAACCCCTGGGCTCAAGCAATCTGCCTGCCTTGACCTCCCAAAGTGCTGGGTTTACAGGTGTGAGCCACTGCTCCTGGCTTATGTTTTTGTTTTCACAGAAGCAAGTTACGGTCATTACTCCTTCCTGACATCTCCAGTCAGGCATCATATGGTTTGTCCAACATTGTGCTTGCCCTCCCCGACCCAATAAAAGGCATCTTAATACAGATGACACACAAATACATAAATCTAGTAATGCTGTAAAATTTGGCCATCAAAAATTTCCTTTTGGCTTTCAGAATTGAATTTATTTAAGAGTTTATAATTACTTTTAGAAGTTGCTTTATCTTATAAATACATAAACTGAAATATTTATAGATGAAATAATGTGATGCCTGGAATTCTGTTCGAAATAATCTGGGTGAGAGAAAGTGTATAAGGATATAGATGAAATAGGATTACCTAGGAGTTAATAATTATTAAAGCTAACTGATGGATACAGGGCATTCCTCACACTAGTCTGTCTACTTTATATATGTTTGAAATATATATATATATATATATGTATGTATATGTTTGAAAATGTTCAGAGTAAAATGCTTTTTTAAAACAAATATTTTTTGTAGCCCACAGCAAACATCATAGTAAAATGCTTTTTAAACTGTCATATACTATAAAGTAAATCACATGACTTTCTTCAGTGATTAGAAGCAGAAGGCAAATGACAGATAAATTCAATCTACAGAATCAGAACACTCCCTGCTGCAATGGCCCCTCCATGGTGCATTCAACCCACTGAAAAAATAACCTGATCTGATTTTTAAAAAATCAAATCAAGGGTTTTTATACCAATATTTCATTTGTGAAAACATTGAGGATGATGCTTTTGGAAATAAATTAAATAACTAAAAGAGAGAGAGAAAATGAAAGAAAAGAAAAACCTATAATATCTCAACTATTTAATTTGGGAAGAAAATAAACAAAAGCATTTTATGAGCCAAGCTGAACATTTGGTGTCCCTGAAGAAGAGAAAACACTGTGGATGGAGATCATAGAAACTAGACAAACGATATTCTTTACCAAATGCAAATCGGGACTGTCAGTTGTCCCACTGCATGTTTCCTAAGTGCTGTCACTTTCTGCACTCCCAGACCATATGTTTAATAAAAGTATTTATGTCTTGTGATTCCATAAACAGAGTATATAAAGAAACAGCAGTTTATGAGACAGTGTTTACACAATAACAAATATCTGATTGAAAAGTTTAAGTTATAATTAATTTTGACGTTTTAGAACATCTGGATTTCTGGTTGTATGCGCTTAGCAAATAGTTATTAAATACATACTGTGCTCCAGGTGCTGTTTGGGGAGTTTAAAAAACAAGAAATAAAATAGGCAAGATCCCTGTTCTCATGCAGTTTGTATTCTAGTGGAAAAAGGCAATAAACACAGTAAGTGTGAGGTATTTGTTGCAGAATAAAATGGAACAGGAAGTGGCGCTAGGGAGTACAAGAGATGCAGGGAGGCACACCGTAATTTTTTAAAAGGCTGGTTGGAGAAGGGTTCAGTGAAGACAAGAGGATCGAGGCACACATACGTCTCTGAAGATTATTCCCTGCAGAGAAATGCAAGTGCAAAGTCTGGAGGTGAGAGCACACCTGAAGAGTGAGAGAAACACCAAGAAGGCCAGTGTGTCTGGATCAGGGTGAGCACGGGGAAGGGGTGGGAGGTGAGGGGCCCCTCCGAAGGCAACAAAGCTCTGACAGGTCTATCCACGCCTACGAAGACCTCCAGAGCAAATATTCAACTAAAGGAGTCCTCGGCTGGTCAGAAATGGTGAGGCCCCTGTGTCGCCACCTTCGTCTTTCGCAGGGGCCACCAAGACAAAGCTGTGACCTGGCTGGAAAGCCGAGGGGGACCCTGGCTTGCTGAGCGGCTGGAGGCTGGCAGTGCAGCTCACTCGCCACAGCTGGGCAGAGTTCTTTCTCGTAGAGGAATCTAAGCAGCTTGCACACTTATAAACACAAGCAGAACCTCATTTTAATAACTGAAACGTCTGAGCAAACAAAAACGCATACCTCCAAACTCAATGCAAACGTTAAGCTTTACCCCTCCCTTGGCTAACCTGCTTTGGGCTTGGACGCCTGTACGGGATGTATGCGCATGTGCAGCTGGCTCTTCTCGCCTAGTCTCAGTCCTCCCCATGCTTGGTGGTGAAGCCCAGAGGAAGCGGGATCAGAAGGAAAAAGGTTCCTTCCATCCTACGTGGATGGCAACGTTGGGGCCTTCTTGGCCTACTAAATATTCAGCACTGAGTCTCAGGGGCAGGGCCTTGGGACTAGAGTAGAAGGGTAAGGCGCTCACCTTGGGCACAAAATTTAAAGAGGTGACAAAAAACTCAATGGTCAAGGCAAATTATATATATACATATAACTACATAAATCGAGGTTAAGGCAAAAAATGGTGAATAAATTTCACATCCTTCCCTGGTGATCCAGGATGTGGGAATATCAGCATATGTCCTATTGCTTTTCCATTTTGGAGCTATTGAGGTGATAGAAAGAGTTGCATTTAACATTATGATCTCTAACCAAGTGCAGCTATGCGCAGCTCTGCACATCTGCCTGCCTGCCTGCCTCTCCACACCTCTGTGCCTCGATTCCCTTAACTTATTTATCATCTTGTCAACCTTGTGTGCCTCTCACTCTTCAGGAACCAATTTAAGGGTCTCTCCTTCCTTGACTCCCTGCTGCTTTTCCCGTTGCCTAGAAGAGTTTTCCATTCTTCCATTGTACCCCCCTCAAATATCACATATTTTCTTGACCATTTCGTGTATCCCCAATAAACTCTTACAGCCTCCTAATCACAAACCCCTTTCTTCCGATTTCTTCAGTACTCTGCAGAGTGCCTGGGATTTAGCAGATACTTAACAAAGTTGTTGGACAAATTAATACATGCAAATCCCTTGTTTTGCGTCTCACAGACTTGGCCGATGCAGCACTCTTTGGTGTATTGTAGTAAATAGTTTTCTTCAGTGTGTAACATTTCGGAAACTAACAAATTGTACTTCTGGGGCTCCCAAACCTAATTTCTTAAACTATTAAAGTAACTCTTTCTTGATTAGAGAATAATTCTTATAATAGTTCTAAAAGTAGTTACTGGAGAATTAGTCAAGCACAAAATATGGGTCTACATAATATCTTGGTCATTAAAAAAAAAGTGGCCTTTCTTCTACAGATGCTTGGCCTCTTGTTAAAACAAGCCAACAGAATTTTTCTTTTCTTTTCTTTTCTTTTTTTTTTTTTTTTTTGAGATGGAGTTTCCCTCTTGTTACCCAGGCTGGAGTGCAATGGTATGATCTCGGCTCACCGCAACCTCCGCCTCCTGGATTCAGGCAATTCTCCTGCCTCAGCCTCCTGAGTAGCTGGGATTACAGGCACCTGCCACCATGCCCAGCTAATTTTTTGTATTTTTAGTAGAGACGGGGTTTCACCATGTTGACCAGGATGGTCTTGATCTCTTGAACTCATAATCCACCTGCCTCGGCCTCCCAAAGTGCGGGGATTACAGGCTTGAACCACCGCACCCGGCTGCCAACAGAATTTTATCAAAAAGGTACTGCCTTCTAAATGACAACATACAGTCATTCCTCAGTAGTCATTGGGAATTGGTTCCAGGGTCTTCCATGGATACCAAAATCTATGGATGCTCAAATCCCTGATAAAAAGTAGTATAATATTTGCATATAAATCATGCACACCCTCTTGTATACCTTAAATCATCTCTAGGTTACTTATATACCTGATGCAACATAAATGGATTGAAAAGAGTTGTTATACTGTATGATTTAGGGAATCATGACAAGGAAAAATCTGTACGTGTTCAGTACAGTTTTTTCTTCTGAATGTTTTTGATCCACAATTGGCTGAATCTACAGATGCAGAACCCATGAATATGGAGGCCTGTCAGTTAGTAGTTCTTTTTCTTCTTCTTTCCCCAACTGTATAAAATGAAGATAGTGATTTCAATAAGGATGGCATTTTCAAAATAAGAAAATGCTCTCTTAAATATGTTTTTAAGGGGCAAAGGAACTTGATGTATGCAACTGACTCTCAAACGGTTCAGAAAAACTTATGTTTCTTTAGTTTATTTGTACAACTAACTCCGATATTCCCTTTACCTACATTCTCCAATTCCTAGGAGTGGCAAACTAGGAATTGGTGAATATAGATAAAGGGAATATAGGAGTTAGTTGTACTAATCTTATAACTTTTTAGTTTTTTTTTTAACTTATTTAAAAATAAAAAGTTTTTGTTTTTTTGAAAAGAAGTCTCATTCTGATACCCAGGCTGGAGTGCAGTGGAGCCATCTAGGCTAACTGCAACCTCTGCCTCCTGGGTTCAAGCGATTCTCCCACCTCAGCCTCCCAAGTGGCTGGGATTACAGCCACCACATGGGGCTAATTTTTATACGTTTAGTAGAGACAGGGTTTTACCATGTTGGCCAGGCTGGTCTCGAACTCTTAACTTCAAATGATCTGCCTGCCTTGGCCTCTCAAAGTTCTGGTATTACAGGTGTGAGTCACCGCACACAGCCAAAATAAATGTTTAAAGGAGTCTGCAGAGATTAAAAATGAGCCTTCAAAAGTTGAATGTTGAAATTTAAAATGCATCAAATGCATTGTATTAAAACACCCCTTTTTCTTTTTCTACCATCAGCATTCTTTCATTCTGAACCCCATACCTCAGAAAGCCTATGACATCGGCAGAGCCATGCAGGGGAAAGGCTCCTGCAGGTAGAGTTTGAGGAACAGAGGTCCAGTCAGGACTCTTTCGTGATCTTCCACTTGGTTTGGTGGCTTATAGCACCTTAGGAAACAGCTGGCGAGGGAGCAGGAAGTGTGTTGTCTTGAATTCAGCCCTGGTTTTACATTCTGGCTCCAGCTCCTGCTAGCTTTGTTCTGGGTGAGCCATTTAACCTGCAAGGCTCCCTCTCTTCTTCTGTAAAAGGGACAGTGTAATTCCTATTTCCCCTGATCACAGAGCTCATCATGATGAGTGTCCTCGTGATCTCTCCCTGGGCCTCACTAATAATTAGCCCCTCTGTAATTTGGGAGATTCTAACCACAGGAAGAGCATTAATAATCCAGGCAGAGAACCCTACGAGGTAAAGACACCAGACAAGCTCTCTTCAAGTAGAAAAGGGAATCTAGAGACAATGATGTTCAGAGAAAGGACTGCTTTGGCTTCTAGAGCCAAGGCTCCCAATCTCTGTTTGAACTATTGTGCTGCCCTGGAAGCTCAGGGAGCAGGAAAAGAAGAGGATGTGTTGTAGCATGTAGAAAAACAGGTGGGCAAAGCAAGCTGGCTGGCTGCCTTCAAGGACCCAGCCCTCCTTCATCTTGTGGGCACTGTTTCTACCTTTTTCCATCCCTGATTTTTCCTGTATCCCCCACCTTGGGTGTGTTAGGTCTCACACTTACAGGCTGATGCTCTGTGATTTAAGGATGATCCTCCCTGAAGGATTCCAAGAATTGTAACTGCTTCACACACCTTCCTCTCCTTTTCTCTCCTCTTTTGCAACTGCCTTTCCCCCAAGTGTTTACACTGTGCTCTTCCAAAAAGAGGCCCTCAGCAAAGATAGTGGCCTGGTTTAGCCCTGCCCGTCCATGAAGACACAGTGGCTACTCCAGATACGAACCTCAGATGGGGAGCACGGCCTAAATGACCTGCTGTCCTGACCATGGGAAGCAATATGCTGCTTACTTCCTTCTAGGATGAAGAACAGGAACAGGCCTCAACAGGTAGCCCTTTACATTTCTAAAAGTTAGGAAACAGCCTTTGCTGTCAAAGTTGGAACTTAAGTTATGGGAACAAAAAAAGTGTGCCAGAGAGAGGAGAGATAGATAGATAGATGATAGATAGATAGATAGATAGATAGATAGGTAGATAGATAGACTGATAGGCAGATTAGACCATAAGGGGGGGGGAGAGAGAGAGAGAGAGAGAGAGAGAGGTTAATTCATATCAGAAGGGCTCCAGGGAGATATAGAGAATGCAGAAGAAATCACTGAAACGTGCAGATGCTCTGTTGTTCCAACCACTGTTCTTCACTATCATTCAGAAGCCTCATTTTCTTATCTGAAGTGTAGGCCGCCTGTGTCTATAGCCGGCTCTCCATCCCCTGTCCTCCACAGTCCTGACACTCCACTCTTTGCCTTTTATCAATCAAATTTTTTTTATCTTCATTTACCTTGAAATAGAAATATCCCCCACATTCCTCAATTTGACCAGTAACGAAGATCGTCCTCTCCACCTTGGCCACTGTATGGCTTTCAATGACTCTACAGTCAAGATCTCTAACTCCAAACATCTGCTTGTTCACAGTTACCTGTCACTTTGCCTTGTCCTTTCCTCCACACATGCACACACCCTGTACAGCTGACTCGACCTTCAACTTCCCTGATAAAGTGATCTTGCAGTTCCTCTCCATACCTCCCAATTTCTTATTGTCCTCATCCATTTCTTCTTCCTTTCTTCCTATTTAAAAATGAAGCGTATTTTAGTCTTATCACATCACCCTTTTTAAGGTTAGACCTGTTCCCTTGGTGACGCACAATGTCTCCAAGATCTGACTTTACTTATTAATCTTTTTCTGGCACCTTCGCTTTTCCCCTTTCCACTCGTTTCTCCTCTTAGATCTCTAAATATGATAAAAATTTTCCCCTTAAACACCAAGTTAGCTTTCCTTTAACCACACTGCCCCCTCAAACATCTGCCCCTGTCCTTCCTATCACCAAACATCTTGAAAGAATAGTTTGTACTGACTTCCTCTCACTCACTCTGACCTTTCCAATTAGGCCTCCGCCTCTGTGCTGTAGGATTTTCTCCTAAGAGCTGGGCTAATTCTATCTGTTATATTCAGTGGCTTTTGCCTTCCTCCAACCAAAAGTTTTATGTTAAATTCTCTTTTCATTTTACATTTTCTGCCTTGACAATTCTACTCTTTCCTAAGGCTTCTAACATCTCTATTTCTGTAATTGCCAAATCGTATCTCCATCCCTGAATTCTCTTCATAGGACATAGGCATGACTTACAGACTGCCAAAATGCAAGAGATGTATAAAACCCTGAAATGGAAGTTGAGGCAGATGGTCCCAGATGATAGATGGCAGGTATGATTAAAGCCCCCAGGGATGACAGAAGTGTGGAGGGATCCCAAGCCCCTCCTCCCCAGGTCGGCTTTTCCCAGCTTTGTATTCTCTGCCAAGATTCTCATACTGTGCTCACATATTCTTTTCTCATCAAGACCATCCTTTCCTCTATTCTATCGTGTTCTTCCTTAATTCTGAGTTCAGATACCTCTTAGACACAATTCCCAACATTCTTGGCTTTGCCTCTTCTTCTAGCACTGCTTAGAGCATCCATTTCCACGAAGGCTTGGACTGACTTCAGGCAGGAACAGTAAAACCCAGTGCCACTACCTGGGATGACTGCGGGGGAATGGCCAGAACTGTGCCAGGGCTACCTGGAAGTGTGAATGACAGAATGCCCTGTGGGACAGTTGTTGACCCACGGAGGATGGAAGCGGATGGATAAATGCTTCTTTTGTCTTTCCCTCATTTTGTAAGTCTTTTCAGAAGGTTCCTGTAGGATTGAGCCTCCACAATGGCAGCTACCTGAGAAAGCATCTTTGTCCTGGCTTCTGGCTTCTTCCCTTTTGCATTTTCCCATTCCTCATTCCCACTCCCTGCAATCAAATTACCAAATAAATACTGTCAAATGATGAAATTACAACCAATTTAGTTATAAATCGAATGGGCTTTCATTCGTGATTCATGAATTCAGTCAGCTTGCATTCTAAAAAACAGAATGAGAGTTCCCACTGGGCAATGACAAAACACTAGGTTTTGTAAGGCAGAAACAAGGAAACAGAATAGTCCGGGAAAAAAGCTGATTGGTTAACATCAGGTTACTTTTTTTGGTGAAGGTTAAAGTATAGGGAACTTCCCTATTACACTGACTCAGTGAAACTGGAATCTCCTGTTTTCAGAAAAAACTGTTCTGTTTAGGGATCTATCTGCTTCCTTAAAGTTTCAGCTGACTATGTGGGATTTGGTTTGTTCTGTCCCACTGGGGCCTCATGCAGGAGCTCAGTAGAAAACAAAGGCTTCCCATAATTTTTGTTTAACATTGCCCACATATAAGTCTTTCAGCCTCTACTTTGGGGAAATCCAAGCTAAGATTTGGAGAAACAGTTAATCATATTACGTAGCCTGTAAACTATGTTAGGATACGTATGAATTCCAGTGAAAACACAAAGGAAGGCACCAAAATATACATAAGAATTGGAAAAGTCTTCCCAGAGGAAGTGATGCCCACTTGATAGCAAAGGGCAAATAACCAGAGAAAGTGGCAGGAAAATATTGGGGTCTGGGGGAGCAAGCTTACAAGAAGGAAAAAGATGTGTAAAGGCCTGGAGGTGATAAAGAAAATGATGCACTTTGATCAATGGTGTCACAATTGTCCTAGTAACCCAGGCTCAGAATGTCTTTGTGACCCTTGATTTTTTCTCCACCCAGGACCTTGAGTCCTGCTAATCACCAAGTTCCACTGGTGCTGCCTCTTCCACATTCCTTTCCCTACCTTTCCATCTTAGGGTGACATCCTCAGCTCAGGCCCTCCTCCCTCCCTGTTGGCCATTGCTACAGCCTCCTAACTAGAATCTCATGCTCCTCCACCAATTCATCTCACACTCTGCAGTCAGAACAATGTTCCCCAGACTCTGAACAGCCCTCTTTCCTATTCGAACACCTCCAGAAGTTCAACCAGTTAGAACTGCTTTCTTCTCAAGTTTACTTTATTCCAAAAAAAAAAAAAAAAAACCTAATAGCTAATAACTATCTGAGCCTTCGACAAGCCATAATCTTTTTGCTAGTGGAGAGTCTTGTCTTGATGTTGCTGCTGCTGACTGATCAGGGTGGAGGTTGCTGTAGGTTGGAGTGGCTGTGGCAATTCCTTAAAATAAGAAAATAAGATTTGCCTCATTGATTGACTCTTCCTTCTACAAAAGTTTTCTCTGTAGCATGCAATGCTGTTTGATAGCATTTTGATCCCAATAGATTTTTTTTTCAAAATTGGAGTCAGTTCTCCCAAACCCTGCTGCTGCTTAATTACTAAATTTATGTAATATTCTAAGTCCTTGGTTATCATTTCAACAATGTTCATAGCATCTTCAGCAGGAGTAGACTCCATCTCAAGAAATAATGTTATTTGCACATCCCTAAGAAACAACTTCTCCCCCATTCAAGTTTGATCATAAGAGTGCAGTAATTCAGTTGCATCTTCACATCTTCATCTCCACTTCTAAATTCTAGTTCTCCAGCTATTTCCACCACAATCTGTAGTTACTTCCTCCACTGAAGTCTTGAACCCCTCAACATCATCCATGAGGACTGGAATTAACTTCTTTCAAACTCCTGTTAATGTCAATATTTTAATCTGACTCTAATGGCATCTAGAATGGTGAATTGTTTCCAGAAGGCTTTTATTTTAATTTGTTCATCAGAAGAATCACTATTTACAGCAGCTATAGACTTATGAAATTAATTCTTAAATAATAAAATTTGAAAGTAAAAATTACCCCTCAATCTATGGGTTTCAGAATAAGTGTTGTGTTAGCAGGAATGAAAACAACGTTCATCCTCTTGTACATCTCCATCAAAGCTCTTGGGTGACTAGGTGCATTGTCAATGAGCAGTAATCTTTTGAAAGATTTTTTTTTTCTTCTGAACAGGAGATCTCAACAGTGGACTTAAAACGTTCAGCAGATAGGCTGTAAACTGATGTCCTGTCATCCAGTCTTTGTTTTTCACTTATAGAGCAAAGAAGAGTAGACTTAGCATAATTTTTAAAGATTCTAGGATTTTTGGAATGATAAATGAGCATTGGCTTCAACTTAAAAGTTACCAGCTGCATTTAACTCCATCAGGAAAGTCAGCCCATCCTCTGAATCTTTGAAGCCAGGAATCGACTTCCCCTCTCTAGTTAAGTCCTGGATGCATTTTCTTACAATTCATTATAAGGTTGTTTTGTCTATGTTGAAAATCTGCTGTGTTCAACCTGAGAAAACTGACTGAGAAAGAAAGAAGGAAATGCATTGTTTAGTGTAGTCACCTTCATCAGTGACCTTTTGAGAACTTGCTGCAGCTTCTATATCAGCACTTGCTGTTTCACCTTCTACTTTTATATCATGGAGATGGCCTCTTTCCTTACACTTCACAAATCAACCTCTGATAGCTTCAAGTTTTTGTTTTCTGCAGCTTTCTCACCTCTCTTAGTCTTTATAGCATTGAAGAGAGTTGGATTCTTGCTCTGAATTAGGCTTTGGCTTACAGGAGTGTTGTGTCTAGTCTGAACTTCTATCTAGACTACTAAACCTTTCTCCATATCAGCAATAAGGCTGTTTTGCTTTCTTTTCATCCTTTAAAATTTTTTTTTGACAGTCTCACTTTGTCACTCAGGCTGGAGTGTAGTGGCACAATCTTGGCTCACTGCAACCTCTGCCTCCCAGGTTTAAGTGATTGTCCTGCCTCAGTCTCCCGAGTAGCTGGGACTACAGGCATGTGCCACCATGCTTGACTAATCTTTGTATTTTTAGTAGAGATGGGGTTTCACCATCTCTACTAAAAATATGGAGTTTCACCATATTGGCTAGGCTGGTCTCGAACTCCTGACCTCAAGTGATCTGCCCATCTTGGCCTCCCAAAGTGCTGGGATGTGAGCCACTGTGCCCAGACTTTCTTTTCATCCTTGTGTGTACTTGAGTAGCACTTTTAATTCCCTTCAAGAACGTACCCTTTGCATTCACAGCTTTGCTATTTGGCAGAAGAGGCCTAGCTTTGGCCTATCTCAGATTTCGACATGCCTTCCTCAATCAGCTTAATCATTTCTACTTTTGATTTAAAGTGAGAGAGAACTCTTGCTTCCACTTGAATACTTAGAGGCCACTATAGGGTTATTAATTGGCCTAATTTCAATAGTGTTGCATCTCAGGGAATAGGAAGTTTGAGGAGAGGGAGTAAAATAGGGAACAACTGGTCAGTGAAGCAGTCAGAACACACAACATATATCGATTAAGTCAACTGTCTTCTATGGATGTGGTTTTTGGCACCCCGAAACAATTACACTATAACATCAAAGATCGCTGATCACAGATCATGGTAACATAATGAAAAAGTTTAAAAGAGTGAAAGAATTATCAAAACGTGACACGGAAAAATGAAATGAGAACATGCTGTTAGAAAAATGGCTCTGATAGACTTGCTTAATGCAGGGTTACCACAAACCTTGAATTACTAATAATTCACAAACCTTGAATTACTAATAAACACTTTTCAAATATTTGAAAAGTGCAATGAAACAAGGTATGCCTATACATATATGTGAGTACACATAAACACACACTTCCCATTTTTCTGTAACTTGGATTTTCTCTAACAATATATCTCAGACATTATTGTGTTTTTTATTTTATTTTATTTATTCACTTTTAGAGACAGAGTCTCACTCAGTCACTGAGGCTGGAGTGCAATGGTGTGATCATAGCTCATCTCAAATTCCTAGGTTCAAGCGATACTTCTGACTCAGCCTCGCGAGGAACTAGGACTACAGACGTGTCACCATGCCCACTAATTAAAATTTTTTTGTAGAGACAAGGTCTTGCTACGTTGCTGAGGCTAGTCGTAAACTCCTGACCTTAAGGGATCCTCCCACCTTAGCCTCCCAAAGTGCTGGGATTACAGGCATGAGCCGCTGCACCCAGCCTGTTTTTTTCCTTTTTTGGAGCAATCTCAATAGTTTCATTTTATTGATGTGCCTTAGTTTTTAAACAATCACCTCAAGATTAAATTTTTCTGATCTCTTGCTATATAAATGGTGCTGTAATGACTATTGTTGTATCTACATCAATTTGCACATTAATTGGATTTTTTTTTCAGATCAAGTTTTACTGTCTCCCAGCTGGAGTGCAGTGATGCAATCTCGGCTCACTGCAACCTCTGCCTCTCAGGTTCAAGCAATTCTCATGCTACAGGCGTGCATCACCATGCCTGGCAAACTTTTACTTTTAGTAAAGATGGGTTTTCACCATGTTTTCAGGGCTGGTCTCAAACTCCTGGGCTCAAGCGATCAGCCCGCCTCCGCCTTCCAAAGTGCTGGGACTACAGGCATGAGCCACCACACCCAGCTGAATTGAATATTTGATCAATAATTTAGTGACATGGAAGAATCGCATTTGAGGTACTGTTCAAGCTTTATGTTTTGCTGAGATATAAGAAGCTATGAAATTCTCACTGTATTATGCTGCTTTTTTCATCTTTTGCATATGCCTGACTCATACAATTAATTGTTTAGATGTTAATATAGCTTTGACAGATACAAATATGTTGAAAATCCCAGATTCTTTCTCCTTATCCAGTTTTTTTTTTTTGGACACACTATGACGTTCAGCTTAAAATCAGTGAAATAAAGGAGGAGAAATCACAAAGTTCTATGATTCCATGACTCCAAAGTGTTTCCTATTGAGTGGCCCTTCTGAAACAGAGGAATCACATGTGGTTTTCAAAGGGTTACTTTTTAGATTTAAGAAAATAGAAACACATGAAAACAATTACATAGGGAAAAAAAGTCAAAAAAGTTGGAAGTATTTTTAGTATAACATAATGCAGCAAAAACACAAGTTTAGAAACATCTTTGAAATTCAAACTAGAATTCTTGGGTTATTTTTGAGTAGCTGAAGGCAGTTGAGAAGAAACAAACATGTAAGACACCAACAAATCCCTTAATTTTGTCCCCGTGTGGTAACGGATAGGGGTGTGTGTGTGTGAGTGTGTTACATTTAAGAATACAGTGTTCAGAAATGCCAAATGTGGGTGAAGGGGAGAAAGGAAGCAAAACACACTGCCATGTGTGTACCTATGCAACTGTCTTGCATGTTCTGCACATGTACCTCAAAACCTAAAATGCAATAAAAAAAATTCAAATTATCAAAAAAAAAAAGAATACAGTGTTCAAGAAAAAAATGTCAGGCCAACTATGTATTAACAAATCTTTCCAAGTTTCAAAAATTTCCTGATGGAATATCTTACATTATCTCAGAATTTCTAAGTCTCTGAAAACAAGCTAATGCGTTGAAGGCTGACCTAAGAGGTTACTCTCTAGGCCAAGTGTTTCAAATGCCCATTGCAAAATGATGGCAATGGATGTCCAAAGGCCATTTCTGCATTCATCAGGGTATTCACCCCTTGGTAGCCTTTTAAAAAATGCAACCTTAGAAGAGGAAGTTTCATCTTTGAAGCTTACTTACTGATCTTTCTCCAGGTGTGGTCCATGCAGAAGAAAAAGGTCAGATACACTTCTGGGTTTCACCTGGGAGAAAAACTCACTAAAGCTGTACCTGTTCTCCTGCCTCTCAGATGAATGAATGTGGCCCTATGGGCTCAGTCTATACTGCTACCCTGGATCTTAATCATGAGTCATAGTGACATATTAGGAAAAGCCCCTGAGCTCCTAGATTGCAAGGCATATACTTCCTCAGTTTGAGGTGAGGCTGGGCACCTGTCTGCAGGTGAGCACACATCACTTGTGGCTCACCTCCTCGTGCTCCTGGACTGGGACCCTTTCTCTAGGTAGAGCTAAATATGCAATGCCTGCCTTCTTCCTGCTCCCCTTATCACTCACCTCCTTCCCTCACTTAATTTTCCTCTAACCTCAACTCCAGACATTTTCAGTCTGACACACTGGACCAGATACCAGCTTTGGAAACAAACAGAGTTAGTCCAAATCTGGTTCTATCACTGAACCAGCGTGTGAACTTGTTGCAGCCTGGAAGAGTTAGCTCCTGCCTCCCCTCCCAACACCCTAAGCCTAAAGAAATCCATATAACTGCAAAACAGACCTTAACTTACATGTGCATATAAAGCCAGTCCAAAATTGTATTTAAGACACTAGAATGCAGATTATTGACTGGAGAGGGCATACGAACTAGGCTATTGTGGGACAAAGATGGAAAGTATTCTTTCTGTTACATGTCTTTTTAAATTTCAAGTTTTTCAATCATTTGAATACATTATCCACGCAACAAAAGTATAAGAAGATAAATAAAAATACATCTTAGAAAATGTTTATGCAAATCAAATGATTTTTCCATAGATAAAATATAATAGATTTGTTTTGTTTAATATAGATGTTTGACAAATATTAATACCCATTTTTTTTCAGAGTAAAGCAATATTTCCGTTCACTTCCCTCCCTCTCTTCCTCTTTCTTTCTCTCCTTTACTCATTTTTTTTTTCTTTCCTTCTCTCAAAAAAAGAAATCAACTTGTAAACCTTTAGATCCAGGTCGGCAATGTCTCTCTCATTGCTTGAATTCCTTCCTTCCCTTCCCTCCCTCCTTTCTTCCCTCCCTCCCCCCTTTCCTCCCTTCCTTCCTTCATCCCTTCCTCCTTCCCTCCCCCCCCAAAAATTATACCCTCTTGTACTTCCTAATCTCTTCCTCACTTCTTTTCAGACCCTTCCTTTTTTTTCTTCCTTCTTTCCTTCTTTTTTTCCTTCCTTCCTTCTTTCCTTCCTCTCTTTCTTCTTTCTTTCTTTCATCTTTAAAAAGAAAAAAAAGACAAATATGTTTACTGAAATAGCCACAAATATGAAATATATATTATAGTCTAAGGCAATGAACAAAAACTGTATTATTTCAATTATTTTTTCCTTATTTTATCAAATGTGTGATAAAAATTTCTTGAATTAAATGCTAACATTTATAGAGCACTTAACTGTTTACAAAGTCTTTCATGCACTCCAATTATGATCTTGCACTCACAGAAGCAGCCAGGGCAGGCATGATTATTTCACTTCCCAGCTGAGGAAATAAGTTCCCATTTGTCCGAGGTCACAGAGCAAACAAGTGGCAGAATTGGAATGTGAATCCAGTTCTCCTGGCTCTGAATGATGCCATAGAGTTTCCCCTAATTTCAGGCAGGATTCATACATTAACTGTTTAAATTAGTTTAAAGAGCCTGGAAAAAGAAAAGTGAAATTTAAATAACTATCCTATTGACAACACCACTATACTCAAACATACTGTGTTTTACGCCTCACTGGTTCAATTTCTCTATTCTGAGGCCACCAGTGTATTGCTCAGGAACACTTGACACCATCTGAGACTCAGAAGGGACATATTTACGATGTATCTCTACTTTGAATGGAGTCAAGAGTAGAGAGTTGGAAACAGGTGGTCTAGATGAGAAATGAAAATCAAGGCTGGAAATGGTGGCTCACGCCTGTAATCCCAGCACTTTGGGAGGCCGAGACAGGCAGATCATGAGTTCAGGAGATTGAGACCGTCCTGGCTAACATGGTGAAAGCCTGTCTTTACTAAAAATACAAAAAATTAGCTGAGCATGGTGGTACGCACCTGTCGTCCCAGCTACTTGGGAGGCTGAGGCAGCAGAGTCGCTTGAACCCAGGAAACGGAGGTTGTAGTGAGTTGAGATTACACCAGTGCATTCCAGCCTGGGTGACAGAGACTCCATCTCACACACACACACACACACACACACACACACACACACACACACACAATTTCTCTTACTCTGAAGAGCATGGTGAACTAATACTGATACTATATGATGGCAAGATATGCTATGTCGCACATTGGAAAAAGTATTTTTACATATTTATTTAAGGGAAAAAGGTAAATTGGATTCTTATGTGTGCACCATGATATAAAAAAATATGAAAAAGGAGACTTTCACTGTTTTGTTTTTTCCCCACTCCCACAAGCAATTCTCTTTTTAGCAGTAACTAAAGAAAGCTAAACTTTTTTTTTTTTTTATCTTTTAACTGTTCCGTTTTGTCTTGTCATCATCTTTTGGTTGAATATAACTAGTTTTTTTTTAATAAGAAAGCTTAGGGCAATCTAACTAACACACATACACGAGCTATTATTCCGTAGCATAGTTGTTGAAGGACTTTGGAATTAGAAGGCCTGGCTCACGCCCTGATACTTAATACCTGTGAGACTTTGGGCAAGTAACTCAATCATTCTAAAGATGACTTCCTACCTTAGAAAGAAATGGCAATCGAGCTAAATAACGTATGTAAGTAAAACTATCCTATTGACAACACCACTATACTCAAACATACTGTGTTTTACCCCTCATACTGTGTTTTACGTAAGTAAAATCATACTGTGTTTTACGTAAGTAAAAGTGTAGTTCTTGGAACATGGCATTCATTCACTCACTTATTCACTCATCATTTGTTCATGCATTCATTCAATGAATAGTTACTAGCACCTATTTCATGCAGGTCCCGAACCAGGTCCTAGAGATACAGCAGGGAACAAAACAGAGCAACTCCAGCCCCACAGAGTTTATATTCTCTGAAAGGAGACCAACAATAATAGGTAAAGCAAAATTTTAGAGTGGCCATTAGCCTATTGATAAAAGTAATAGGTACAGGGGACGCAGTGTTATGGGTGCAGTTTTAATTTGATTGGAGAAGGCTGTGCTAAGAAAAAAATGGGTTTAATTCAAGTGAGTTGTTAAATTTATTATAATTGTTGCTGGGCACAGTGGCTCCTGCCTATAACTCCAGCACTTTGGGAGGCCAAGGCAGGCAGACCACTTGAGGCCAGGAGTTTGAGACCAGCCTGGAGAACATGGCAAAACCTCATTTCTACTAAAAATACAAAAAAATTAGCTGGGTGTGATGGTGAACACCTATAATCCCAGCTACTTGGAAAGCTGAGGCAGAAGAATCTTTTGAACCTGGGAGGTGGAGAATGCAGTGAGCTGAGATCATGTGACTGCACTACAGCCTGGGTGACACAGTGGTACTGTCTTAAGAAAAAAGTATTATAATAGTAATATAATCTTATTCATATATCATATTTACAAGTCTTTGTGAGTAAACTAATGACTGTGATATAATAACGAACACAAGATCATTCTATACGTGCGCAATGACCATGCTCAGCTTGATTCTCTGAAAAGAACTTAAGATCCTAGAATTGTTCTTTAGCTCCCTCTTATTAAACACTTAGTTTACATAAAAGTTTATAGCACATCTTGTATAAAAGTTGTAATTATATTATGGTGAAAATTAGCCTGAACTTGCCAAGTAAATGAATAAATAGATCTAACTCTTCAGAATGAATGCTTTCTGTAGTATGGAGTGTCCATTTTGCATTTCCTTGACTTGGCAAAGTTACTTGCTCCTGGTCTGACGTTTCCTTTGAAGCAGTCACTACATCTGGAGAAAACAGGCCCCTGTACCTGGGGTCAGGACATAGGGAAAGATATTTTATTACTCTTCAGAAAACAGAATCTTTATTCAGATTCTTTCTGTTCTCTTGGCCTCACTAGTTCTTCCCTTTATTGTTTACCTTTTAATTTTTTCTTTCGACCTTTCCCTTTCTTCCTTACTTTCTTCTCTTGGACTCCTCCTCTTCTTCTCTTCCTTCCTTCTTTTTGTTAGCTCTCTTCTCAGTGCAAGGTATGTAAAGAATAGAAAGTATTGTACCATCAAGAGAGCATTTCAGACTACACAGAAGGAACATCTTCATAGTCGATAGGTTCCCTTCACTTGGAAAGCTTGAACCATCTGAAAGCTTTGCCTAAATCTCTAGTAACAGAAGAGTACCCCATATCAGCTATGTGTCTCCAGGAACTCAACCTCTCTGAATATCGGTATCCTCAGTAACCACAATTACACATTCTGGTGGGAGCTTGTTTTATCCATAAAAAATAATAAATGAAAGTGCTTGGCCCTTTGGCATTGCAAAGTAGCTGCTCATTCATTACATTTTCCAATAAAAATATTAAGTTATTTTTTAAAAAGTACTTGGCACTCTGTAGGCACTAAAATATGAGAGTTATGGTTTCCTCACTCGGAGGTGTCTTTAGCAGTTTTCTCTTGGAGCCCAATCCTTCCTTTCTGTCCTCTCAGGTGTGTCTGTTCTTCTCAGTCTAATATAAGCTTTTCCTCAGTTTCCTTGAGTCACTGAAGCAGCAGGTCCTTTCTTTCTGATTCTAAAGACCTTTGTCTAGGTCTGCACATGTGTGAGCTGATCATGTTCTTTCTCAGTTAGTTGTTGGCAATGCCAGGGCAGGAACCTGGGCTCCTTGACTATGGGTGTGAAGCTTTTCCTTCATGAAACCATATGGCCTCTGAGAGCTGGCATTTGATTTTCATTTAGTTAAAATACTCATGGAAGATCATCAACAATAGCATTAGCAGAAATCAGCTTTTAAAATTGTCAGAATAATCCTTGTCTGTTTGTGGAGATGTTGTCTTGCTCCTAGAGCAGCTGTGAGTGTGTGAACTCATCAGTGATGTGGACGCTGCCCAAATACTAATCAGCAAAGAAATCTTATAAAATCACCAACAGATTACTGCTTCAGCTTGCCAGCATTTCAATGCCAGCCAGCCTGTTTTTGTTTTCTCTTTGTTTGTTTTCCACTGGAATAGGTTGCAATTTAGAGTAAGTCTTTGTGGACCATGAATGAAAGTAGGGTTTCACACTCAATTTATAAGCTTTGACAAATCAAAAAACACATACATGGTATATGTGAAAGAATAAATAGAAACCTAGAAAACTAGGAATTCATCTCTCCCTTTTCTTAATCTTAATAATATGAAACAAATAGAATAAAACTGTCTCACACTCATCGTAACGCTGTACATGTAAGGAATGCCAAAGAAGTATATGATACCTCTTGCCCTTCAGAGACAAATGTGAGAAGTTGTATCACAATGACCATGCTACAAATAATTCATCAGAACAGAAAAGAAAAGAAGGTTAAAAGTTCCTATTCGTATATATTTCAATGCATTTTGAAGTCCAAATGGTACGAGTGAGATAACACATAAATTAGATGCATTTCCCGAAATGCAAAAGTAAACATCTTAGTGCTACCTCCCCTTGCTACTGCTCACATTCTCAATTTTCCCCCAATGCCTCCTTCATCTGTCCCTCAGTGACTTCTCTAAGTTCCATTTTATAGATTCCCCAAAGAATCTTTGCTTCTGTGAGGTTACCTAAACCAGGATCCCACAAAATTCAAACAGTGAGACAGGAGGCACTGAGCACAACACAGGACGGCAGAGCAGCTCTCAAATCACCAGAGGTTTATGCTGCCAAACTATTTAAAAAACAGGCTTACTGCTATTGTTATCCAAACAGCTATGCACTATTTTTTTCTACTCTATGTTCTTCCTCTGGATGCATTTTGAAATTCTGTTTCAAAAGCATTCAGACATTTTGGGAGCATACATTTTATAAGATTTAAATCAGTTTTGTTTTTACTACCGAGTTTATTTGCTTTTATTTTTGACATGTAATAATTGTACATACTTATGGGATAATATGTGATAGTTTGACACAACTATACACTGTGTAGTGATCAAATCAGGGTAATTAGCAAATTCATCACCTCAAAACTGCTGTTGGGAACATTCAAAATCCACTCTTCTAGCTTTTGAAAATATACAGTAAATTATTATTAATGATAATCATTCTACAGTGCCATAGAAACTAGGATTTATTCCTCTTATTTAGCTCTAACTTAGTATCTGCTAATCAACTTCTGGCTAGCTCCCTACCCTGTCCCACTCAACACACACACCTTTCCCAGCCTCTAGGAGCCATTATTCCACTCTCTACTTCTATAAGATCAATGTTTTTGCCTTCCATATATGAGTGAGAACAGGCAGTATTTGTCTTTCTATGCCTGGATTATTTCACTTAACATAATGTCCTCCAAGGTTCTCATTTTAACCAAACAGCATGTCTTGGTATAGAATGTGAATTTAGATTTAGCAGGTCAACTTTTATTTGAACACCATGAAGTTTGGAAAGCACCCTAGAAGCCAACAAGAAACCAAATCTTTTAAGAAGCCTGGGGCAAGTGCATATAAGTCCATTTTCCCATCTATCACCAGGGCACCAGGCAAGGCCTCACAGGCTCTGTCCTGCACACCTTCAGGGAACATGCAAGGAGGCAGCCTGTCTATAACATGACGAAGGATGGACAAATTAACTGATCTTCAAAGTCCCTTTGAACTGAAATTTAATCACTCAGACAATGGAAACTTCAGTATTTCTCTAATTTTCTTCACATTTTCTTTTCAAAATGTCATTTTTTTAAAACAGATAGTGTTTTACTAACTGTTCTGGATTAAATTTGGTTTAGAAATAGTTTTCATTTTGTTTGCTACTATATGTAATAAAATGAAATAGTAAATATTTAAAATGTTAATGAGTTTTAAAACATTATACACCCTGTGAAAATCAAAATCTAGTAACAACCATAGGTACAGTGATTTAAATTGAGATCGCTAATATATTTAAATTTATTATTAGATGTCAAATACAGTTACTTTCCACTGATTCAAATTGAATATGCGTAGGGCTTAAACATCACCATAGACACTGTTTGCTCTAGAGTGAACCTCCTTATAAGAATTACTGGTCTTGGAACCCAACCAAGGGAACTTAGTTACTGAATTGTTAACAGGAGACTCAGGGTAAAGTGATTCTCCCTGTTAAGTGGCTCTAACAGTGGTTGAATCCAGCTCTTTTGTTTTAGGCAGTAGTGTATTTATGCCAAATCACTATACTTCATATCCAAAAATGATACAGGGAAGCTTCAAAGTTGACTAATGCCGTCATGACTGACATTGAATAGATTTTCTTTTCTTTGTAATTTCCAGCTCAATAATATCTTACAGTACAATGTGCCAGGAAGTCTGCAGACTTGAAGCTAAGCCTTTCCTGCTATAAATTAAACCTGTTTCCTCCTTGGTACACACCAAATGCTTAATTATCTCTCTCCTCTTTCACAATCCCTTCACAGAGGCCAAGACTCTTTGATCTTTCTATGTTTTCCACTTCCAGAAATGGACATTATTTTAAACCTTGCACCAGTTTTATGGTTCATCTGGAGTCTACAGCAACTTAAAAATTGGGCAGAGTATTCACTGTGATGTCTGAATGCTTACTATGTGCCAGGATTAATGTTCAAAACTTCGTGTGACTCATATATTATTACCTCAGGAGTCCTCCTGCAACCTTAAGAGGTAGTTCTGTTATCCTCATTTTATAGGTGAGGAACTTGAGGCAGAGAGAGGCTAGGTAAGTTGTGCCCATGGTCATGTTGTGCAAATTCCCCAAAGCAGAACGTGTGCTCATAGCCATTGCTCTGCACTCCTTGTCCATACATTAAGCTTGCTTGTTTGGTTGCCCAATTCCTAAACGCTGATGATATATATAAACCAAAATGTCTTCAGAACATTCTTCTGGTAAGTAGTATTATTGCAAGTCTAAAAGTAGGCTTGCCAATGAAACACATTCAAGTAATCTAAGAAGTAATGCTCTAGGCCTGGCACAGCAGCTCACGCCTGTAATCCCAACAATTTGGGAGGCTGAGGCGGGAAGATCACTTGTACGTAAGAGTTTGGGACCATCTGGGAAATACAGCAACACCTCATGTCTATCAGAAAAAAAAAGAAAAGAAAAAGCCAGGCATGGTGGTGTGCACCTGTAGTCCCAGTCACTTGGCAGGCTGAGGTGGTAGGACTGCTTGAGCCCGGCAGGTCGAGGCTGCAGTGAGCCATAATTGTGCCACTGCACTCCAAACTGGGCAACAGAGCAAGCAGAGACTCTGTCAAAAAAAGAAAAGAAGTTATGCTCTAATCATGTCCCATCCAGCACAATCTCCTCCCAGACCACTCCCACCTAGTTTTGTAAGTTTAATTTTTTTTTCAAATGATGCATTTGAGATTCAGCTCCTTTTACATGTTAAAAACATGGCATATATACACCATGGAATACTATGTCTCCATAAAAAGAAGGAGATCATATCCTTTGCAGGGACATGGATGGAGCCAACAGCCATTATTCATAGCAAACTAATGCAGGAACAGAAACCAAATACAGCATATTCTTACTTGTAAGTGGGAGCTAAGTGATGTGATTACATAGAAGGGAACAACACACATTGGGACCTTGCAAAGGGTGGAGAGTGGGAGGAGGGAGAGGATCAGGAAAAGTAACTAATGGGTACTAGGCTTTACCTATATAACAAACCTGCACTTGTATCCTGAAGTTAAAAGTTTAAAAAGAAAAATGAAAAAAAAAGAGAAAACACTGAATTTTACTTTAACTACCAGATACTGTCTGTGCAGCATTTAAAAATGTACTAAAGCAGTAAAGTCAAGTGGGAGATGAAAATAATAATAATAATAAAAGTTAAAAAATTAATATACTAAAAACATGGAGATTATATAGAAAACAGTAGAAAATTTAGACTAGCATTGGTAGTTGAAAAGTAAAATAACAATCAATAAAATGAGAAGTATAAAAATAATATTTTTATAATATTTTATAATAATAATATCATTATTCTGAATCATTCATAAGATAGATGAGAAAGACTTCCTTAGGAACAATTTTCTATACATTATACTCACCTCAGCCACTGCATGGCATAAATGTGCATTTTCAGATAATTGGGGCCAACCTAATAATTTGGGGATAAAAGAAATCAAATCAAACTGCAACACTAGTTTGAAGGCAAGAATATAATTTCAATAAGTCTAAATTTAGTCTTAATCCACTAAAGAGTGTCCTTGGCAGTGAAATTGAGATACAGTACACACCAGCGACCTCTTCGTGTCACTGGTGAGCTTTCCTTGGCTCCCTTCTACCTATCTCTTCAACGGGTTCCCACTCCAGTGCTATTGTTATTCTTGCAAAGGCAAGAGCTACAGAGAACAAATTTTTTGTTTGTTTGTTTGTGTTATTTTTTTTTTCAAAAATTACAGCTAATCTTTTCCCAAGACAAACAGTGTTCAGTGTGAAAAGAAAGCTCCTGGTTAATTTATATCGCTTAGAAAACTGAAAAAGATAAAGCAATCTCCTTTAAATATCACCACCAGACTGTAATATAATCAGGAACTGGGTAATTTCAACAATAGAAGGAAGTCAAATAGGCTGACCTTTCCCAAGTTGTTTTAAAGCTGACATGTGAGTGGAAGTTACTAGTGTGGTTTTGTTGCTGCTTCTTGTTTTCCTAAGGAATTTGGAATCTGAGCAGGGAAGTCGCCTGTTCTTTAAACTATGAGTAGAACAAGAAAGAATACACCCATCCTTCTGGGGGACAAAAAAAATTTATTCTAGCTGGGATGTACCTCCCCAAAAGGACAGATAAAATCACCAACCAATAATTTAAACAAGAAGTATTATTTATCTCTTACTAACGGTCCGTACTGTCCTAAATATTGGATAGTGATGAAGTGGACAAGTGTGCAGAAGGAGTATTGAAACATATGGTGTTCATAAATGGTCTCTTCTCTCAAGAAATTTACAGTCTAACTCAAAATTGTTGTATTTTAACCATGTTTGGAAGTATTTAATGTTTTGCATTGTTGTTATTTGTCATCCTGAAAGTTACTGCTATAATGTCTACATAAATTGTGATTCCTGGGTTTTCTGACAGAACTAATACATTGTTATATGTTACATAGTCTTTTGTCTTTTCATATAAAGGCATTAACAAATTACCAAAATGTCAGCTATTGCTAAGCCATATGCTTTAATTTGGGCTTATAAAATATGATCACTAGACCCATGCCTCAAGTTTATAGGGGGCTCATCCAATTTACACTTTTCAGTCAAAAAGTAATGTCCCCAAATAAAACAGCATCAATAGGTTTCTCATAGCCAATACTAGAAGCAGAACTCCATGGTCAGGCATTCCTTAGGTTGTATTTTCACCTAGAATTACTTTATGTTTGAAATTTTCAACTTCAATAATCAAATTGTCTTCTATTCATCTGACTTCACTGACTTCTCTCCCATTACCATCCTCTGAGTCTGCATGGGTGGTGCCAAGTTTCCATGGTCTCCTGTTTCTTCTGGATTCCTATGTGGTCAATGGCTTTTAACATCTCTCATATCAGTGTCCTTTCACACTCCTTCATCCTCCTCCACACCTGTGCTGTTCATCCTCAACCCTGTGTCAGTTCATTATCTGTTTTCTCTGTACCTGAGTAGGCAGAAAAAAAATCTCATCACTGTGCTAACAACAGTAGGGCAAACTCATGTATTTTTTGACCTGGCTATTCTACTTGTTCTTACTATTTTTACTCATTTCCTATGGAAATGCTATTAGCCTTTTTCATTATCTTCAAGTCTTTCTCTTTATTCTCAGTCGTATTCAAGAGAATAACCTTGCTTCTTCTTTCACATAAAAAAAAAAATAGAGACTGGGTTCAATGGCTCATGCTTGTAATTCTAGCACTTTGGGAGGCCGAAGTAGGTGGATTACTTGAGGTTAGGAGTTCAAGACCAGCCTGGCCAACATGGTAAAACTCCATCTCTACTAAAAATACAAAAATTAGCCAGGTGTGTTGGTGCATGCCTGCAGTGTCAGTTACTCAGGAGTCAGGGGCGGGAGAATCACTTGAACTCAGGAGACGGAGGTTGCAGTGAGCTGAGATCATGCCACTGTACTTCAACCTAGGCAACAGAGCGAGACTCTGTCCCAAAAGGAAAGAAAAGAAACAGCCAGGCGCGGTGGCTCACGCCTGTAATCCCAGCACTTTGGTAGGCTGAGGTGGCTGGATCACAAGGTCAAAAGATCGAGACCATCCTGGTCAACATGGTGAAACCCCGTCTCTACTAAAAATACAAAAAATTAGCTGGGCATGGTGGCGCCTGCCTGTAATCCCAGCTACTCAGGAAGCTGAGGCAGGAGAATTGCCTGAACCTGGGAGGCGGAGGTTGTGGTGAGCCGAGATCACGCCATTGCACTCCAGCCAGGGTAACAAGAGCGGAAATCCGTCTCAAAAAAACAAAAAAAGAAAAGAAAGAAGAAAAGGGGAGGAAGGGGGAGGAAAGGGGAGGGGAGGGGAGGGGAGGGAAGGGGAGGAGAGGGGAGGGGAAGGAAGGAGAGGAGAGGGGAGGGGAGGGAAGGAGAGAAGAGAGAAGAGAAAATAAATGGAAAGAAAAGAAAACCATCAGGCTTGATCCTTCTCAGTCTGCTTAGTGTAACTTGCCAATATTTATAGATCATCATTTTACTTTTCGATACCTAGCTCAAAAGCCATCCCTTTGTTGTAGCCACCCTGGATCATTCTCTCCCAGTTCAGGTTGTCAGTCTCCTGTCAGTCACATTATGAGTATAATCACTATCAAAATGACAGATATTTTAGGAATATGTTTCAAATTTCCTGCTCATTACTGAATATTTCTTAATTTTTAGTTTAGGAACCGTAGCCTATACTACTTAAGTTATAATTTTAGATTTAAACTTTTTAAATAAGGTAATATATTCATATTATTCAAACATTAACAGGCACAAAGATAAATTAGTGAGCATTTTTCCACTCTTGTGCCTAACTACACAGTTTCGTTTGTATTCTCTAAAGATATTCATGTAATATGTGAGTAATTATGCCTCTTCCCCATACCCATTCCTTTTGCATGCATACATACATACATAGCACATTATACTATGTATATGTCATTATACTGTACTTATGTATGCCCATCACTTAACAATAGATATCAGAAACTACTCCAAATCAGTACATAAAGTGTTATCTCTTTCTATATTATAGATGCATAGTATAGATTAGAGATTGTCACAAATTCCTGACCACTTCTCTAATTAAGAGGTAGAGTCTACTTTTCTCCCCTTGTATCTGGGTTGGCTCTGTAAGTTATTTTTCTCTATGGAATGAAGTATTAGTGATGTTTTTAATTTCTGAGATCTACAGCTTTTTAGATCTTAAGAGATCTACAGCTTTATGTCCTGAGAAAACCCCCTCTTGGAAGCTAGCCACCATGCTGGAAGAAGCCCAAGCCATGAAGAGAGGCCACACGGAAGAAAGCTAATGCTAATATCCTCCAGTCAACCATCCATGTTGATTTCCCGTCTAGCAGCCAGCACCAACTAACATTCATGTGAGGCAGCCGTCTTGGATATTCCAGCTTATTTGAGTCTCCAGATGACCATGTGATGACCCTAGTGGACATCACACAGAACAGAACTTCTCAACTTAGCCTAGTCACCCATGGAATTGTGAGAGAAAGTAAACAATTGTTATTGTTTTAAGCCACTATGTTTTGGTGGTTTGTGACTACCAATAGATAACCAAAACACATAGTAATCCATCATGTGGGTGTACCCTGTTTTATTTAACCCAGTCTCTACTGATAGACTTTCAGGTTGTTTCTCCTCTTTTGCTATTACTATAAACAATGTTGCAATTAGTAATAATGTAAATGTGTCACTTTTCATGTGTGACTGTATCTGTGGGATGAGTTCCTAAAAGTAGAATTTTTGGATATAAGAGAATATCACTTGCAGTTTTGATAGATATTACAAAATTGTTATCTGGAAGATTTCAATAACCTACACTTCCACCAATAATATATGAAGTCATTATTCTCCTACACCTTGACTAATACTATATTATTAAACTTTCTGATTTTTGCTAATCTAATTGGTAGAAAATGGTGTAACTTCAATTTATATTTGTACTTTAAAATGACACTGATCATATTTTAATATATTTAAGAGCCATTTGTATTTCCTTTTTTTCTAAATGATGCATGTTCTTTGCTCAGGTTCTGCTGGGATGTTGGTTTTTTAAAAAATTGATTTATAAAAACTCTTTAGGGAATTTAATCATTTATTATGAGTGACAAACGTTTTTCTCAGTTTGTCATTTTTCCTTTGGCCTTACTTACGGTAATTTTTGCCATGCATAACTTTTTACTTTGATGTTGTCAAATTTATCAAAATTTTAACTACTCTGATAGTTAGAAATTTGGCCAGGTGTGGTGGCTCATGCCTGTAATCCAAGCACTTGGGAGGCCAAGGTGGGTGGATCACATGTTGGTCAGGAGTTCAAGACCAGCCTGACCAACATGGTGAAACCCCGTCTTGTTAAACAAAAAAAAGGAAAAAAAAAAAAAAAAAGAAATTCTGCCTTGGATTTTTCTAACACTTTCTTTTCCACATTTAAATTTTATTTTATTTTTTAACATTTAATTATTCTCTGAGATATGAGATACTTTTTTAGGTCATTTTCTGTTACATTTAATTACGTTCCAAATCTTGCCTATTGCCTGTGTGCTTCCCAAGGGCAGGAAATCTGTCTTTTTCATGGCTGTATGCTGAAAGCATAGCACAATGGATCACACATAAAACACTCTCAGTAAGTATTGATGCCATATGAAAGAAACTTTAGGCCTGCACTGGGTTCCAAAGATAAAGCCACTCTGACATCATATGGGAGGAATTTCTTGACCATGAACAAGGAAGCTACATGTTGAACAAGCATGTTTGAAACTCTAGAAACTAGGGCTCAGCAATATAGAAATATTTTTGAGTCTCTTTTTTCTCCAGTTATATTTACTGTCTACAATGTGTGACTTCTCTTTCTTCTGATGCTAATTAATTAACTTAATACCCCACATGCCAACCCCTCATTTACCACCCCCCAACACAGACCTCTATTAGAAGTCTGGAATGTTGATGGTTAGGTAGGTATTTTAACCTAGCTTAACCTCTATCACAATAATGAATTTTAATTGCTTTTCACCGTGGCTACATGATCCCCCCCAAGTCCATGGAAATCATATAACTTTGTAAAAAAGAAAAAACCTTGACATGAGCTTCTTAAAAATACAGATGTGAGATTTGATTGAGCATTCCATAACCAAAGATATAAGATATTTAAAACAAAGGATATGTTCACTGCTTGTTTTTAGTGCTGCCACTGCTCTCTCAAGGACTGTCGCAGTCTTAAACTCTGTTCCTTGGCAGATACTTCCTGCCCCTGTAAATCACCTTCAGATATACCAAATGATCAAAATCTTTACCTTCTGGCCTCTCCTCTAGCTCTAGTATTCCAAATGACTTACATTTTTAATGGTTCTTTGTAATCTTCTGATATAGAAATACATGTATGCAAGCACATGTGCACTCAAAAATAGTCCATCTTCCTTCTATGCATTCCTTTGTACTTTAGCCAGAAGAGATGTTTTAGGGTGGTGGTCCAGTGAGAAATTCATGAAACAAGGACCACTGGGCCACTGAGATGGCTATTCAGGATAAGCTGTGGCTAAGCGGAATCCAAAAGGAAGATATGGGGTATCTCTTTCTTTCCGAGTAGTAGCCACTGCCATTGAACAAATATTTAAATAATACAAACAACTGTTGCATTTAAATAATACAAAACAATATTTAAATAATACAAACAACAGCTAAATAATTTTATTCAGCTCCTCTTTAAGGAGCCAGGTACTCCCGTTCCATGTAAAAAAAAATGTATAAAAACTGCATGTATACTTAGTCTTTCCCTTGTGTTTCTCAAAACATCACAATAAAAACATTCTCTTGAAAAGTTTACTTAGTTTATTTCACTGACTTAGAAATTTTTTTTTACTGCATTTTATAGTAGATTCACACATTTCACATGGTGGTTGAACATATAAGGAAAGATATATTTTTACCATGGCTTGATGACATTTCTTCAATATGCTATCCTCACAGCAGATTATATTTATTCAGAAAATTTGAAGCTGTCAATTTGAAATTACCTCGAGTAGTTTGCTAAAATATAACAGATCCATTTATATAGACTTTTAAAAGTTGGAATTTTTATAAAGGTACGGTTTTTTTTGTTGTTGCTGTTCTTTTTTTGAGACGGAGTCTCACTCTGTCAGCAGGCTGGAATGCGGTGGCACCACCTCAGCTCACTGCAATCTCTGCCCCTTGGGTTCAAGCCATTCTCCTGCCTGAGCCCTGAGGCTCTTGAGTAGCTGGGATTACAGGCACATGACACCACATCCAGAGAATTTGTGTATTTTTAGTAGAGACAGAGTTTCACCATGTTGGCCAGGATGGTCTTGATCTCCTGACCTTGTGATCTGCCTGCCTCGACCTTCCAATGTGCTGGGATTAGAGGCATGAGCCACTGCAACTGGCCAAAGGTATGGTAATTCTATGTCAATTATACAATAGTTTCCCAATAGGGTAAGACCCTAGGGGAATAACATTGCTAGAATCTGCTGTGTCCATCTAAAATAGATTTTTTACTGCATTGATTATGTCTCAATAAAGTTTTGGGATCTTGATAAAAACTTACATGGCTAAAATATACCATTAACATGACAATATTCTATAATAAATAAACAATGGTATTTACCATATTATCTTTACCGTGTGTATTTGTATCCAAATCTCACTCAATTATACCATATCAGGGTATAGCAACTCCAGCTTGTTTGAAGAACATTACTTGATATACAGCCATGAAGACAGAAGACTTGATGAAAATTCTGATATTACTACCACCTCCTTCTCCTACTACTGCCCTTGTAAAACACAGAAACTATTTGTTCATGTGCCCAAACTGAAGTCTTCTTTCAATCAGGAATATAGAGTATCCAACATGTATTGCGGTGCTTTAAAGATGGTCAAAATTCTTTGACATAGTCTCATCAACAAGCGGTGTCAACGTCCTTTTTTCCCAAAATCTGGGTGGGCTCAGTGACTGCTTTGACCAATAAATCATAGTAGAAGTGAAGCTGTGCCAGTCTCAGACTCAGGCTGTAAGCGACTGGCAGCTTTCACTTCTTGTCTCTTGAAACTGTCTTGAAACTTCAGACCTGGGGGAAGCCAGCTGCCAAATGAGAAGTCTGACTATTCTGAGATCGCCGTGAGTATAGAGAATTCCTGCTAGGTCTCCTGTGTTTTAGCCCAGGAGACACCCAGACACCAAGACACCAAGCCTAGACACTAAGACAAATTATCAAAGGACTATCTTGGATCATTTTATCCCAGCAAACATCTAATGGAGAAGAATGAAGACCTCAGAGACATGATCCCACTCTAGCCATCCCAGCAGCTCCCAGCTATCCAAACAACTACAACTGCGGCCACAAACGTTGTGTATCTCCCTACTATGGCTGCTCTAATCCGTGACTTATAGAATTATGAACTTTGTGGATATGGTCATGATCTTGATTTTGGCGATGGTTTCACACCAACACCAAAACATATAAACACACATATGTTCACAGGTGTGTACACGTGTGTGTTTATGAAACTGTGTACTTTAAAATGTGCAGTTTATTATATGTCAATTATATATAAAGCTGTTCAAAAATTTTTTTAAAAATTGTGGTTTCGTGCCACTGAGTTTTCAAGTTGTTTGTGATAAGACGATAGATAACCTGAACATGTACTTCCTATGTTTTATTTTTATTTCCTCCTGATATTCATTAAAATAAAAATGTTAGTAAAATACAAACTTGGCATATGAAATTTTACCAGATATATTAAGTACTTTTTAAAACAATATTTAATTTGTTTTTATTAAATGTCTTACTCTAGACTATAGGACAATTAAATGAGTTGGCTTTAAAAAAATCACATTATGGATTATTATTGAAAATATTGATATTGTTTTTTACTCAAATGAATTTCCTACCAGAACAGATTCTAGGCATGTGTACATTCACTCTCAAGTTTCTAGACCTAAGCCCATTCCCTAGACCATATTAGATATTCAATTAGCATTTGCTAAAAATAGAAATAAAATATGGAATAGAATCGCAAACTTTTCTTTTGTTTTCATATGTTTATCTAGTATATCTTAGTTTAAATGTATTGCAAATGATTTCAGGGCACCAGTATCTATCTCAGCTAGACTGCTCTCAAGTTTTAGCTTAATATTCAACCAAAAATGCACATTATAGAAGGTATAGAATAAATGATAATAGAAAACATTCACTGAGTACTTTCTACTAGATTAGGTCAATTTATCTCTAGTAATAGATATTCCTATAGTTTCCAATTTTATACATGATTAAACTGAGACTCAGATAGATAAAGCAATGTACCTTATATTACAAAAAGTTTGCATGTGACGGAGCCAGGTCCCTTTGAGTCCAGCACCTGATTGCCTAATCACCACTTCATTCTCGTAACCCCATCAGGAAATAACATGACCATATGTCTAACTGACAGAAATGAGACCTACAGAAGAATAAAAACAGATGAAAAGTTAATAGTCTTTATTTTGTCCATTTTATTATTTATTATAGGTCGGATATACATGATGGTTACTACTATAACTACATGTTGTGAAAGGCTAATGGAAAAAAGCAAATTAAAGACACACAAAAAACTTTAGATAATCAAGTAAAGGAGGTCAAAAAAAGTTCACCTTTAGACAACCCTACAACCTCATTCAACCATTATTCTCTATACTCTTAGAAAGCATTCAGAAGACGTAATATTTTTCAAGGATTTCAAGCAGCAAATGGTGGAAGTGACAAAAATTGAAAATGGAAAATTTTGTTTTAAATAATTCTAATTTTAATAATAGGAAGTATGCATTCATATTTATGCCTAATTCATATATATATGAAATATATATATCTGTTTCTTGTAAATGTACTTTTGCTAACAAAACAGTAATTCAGGACAGTAAAAAGGTCAAGAGGAAGCATGCTTTACAAACAATTGGTCTTAATGATAATATTTTCAATCTAAACAATAAACAATAAAAAATCAAAACTCTGCCATTTTCTCAATACATATGTTTTTCTTTGTGTTTTAAGTCTCCAGAAGTTATGGTACAAATGCTTCACAGGAAATATTTTTCAAGCTGAGCATGGTGGTTCATGCATGTAATCCCAGCATTTTGGGAGACTGAGGTGGGCAGATCACTTGAGGTCAGGAGTTCAAGACCAACCTGGCCAACATGGTGAAACCCTGTCTCTACTAAAAACACACACACACACACACACACACACACACACACACACACACAAAATAGCCCAGTCTGGTGCCTGCATCTGTAATCCCAGCTACTTGGGAGGCTGAGGCATGAGAATCGCTTAAACCCAGTAGGTAGAGGTTGCAGTGAGCTTAGACAGCACCACTGCACTACAGCCCAGGTGATGGAGCAAGCAAGACTCTGTATACGTATATATATATATTTCATATGATAATCCTACAGCATTAATTGCTTTAATTTTCCAGAAAAAAAGATGATACTACACAACAAGAAAGCTAGAATTATTTTTTACTGATTGTAATATTAAATCCTTTTCTGTTCACTAGGCATTACTAAGCATAAAAAAAGCCTTTATGCTGTGTAAGAATGCTAAAAAACGTATAATTTCTCAAGAGATATAAATCACACTTTTCACTATAGTTTGGAAAAGAAGCTAGTATTGGTATATTTTTGTTTGTTTGAAATAAAATCATCACTAGAGTTCTAATAAATTTTGCTTCTAGACCATATGAAAATTTTAAATTAGAAGCTCTACAGCAACAAATTTTTAAATTAATATAAAAATTCTTATTTTAAATGTTTCAAAAACCTTTAAATATATGGTTACTATAATTTAATACATTCCTCTGTCTTTCACTGTCATTTAATACATTTCTCTATCTTTTCTGTATCCCTTGTATTTTCTGGCAGTAACTCATGCTTTCAAAAGATCAGGAAGTAGATGAGAAAAGAAAAATAAGACATTCATTGTATGTTGTAACGCAAATCATGAACTAGCTAGATAGTGCCTCGGAGACTGGAGGAAAATGACATTCTTAACATAATTGATTTTTCCAGTTAATAATTAATATTGTATAAGCTGACCTATATCTATAGTCTTCTTTTTTGTTACAATCTCACCAGAAGTCTTTCATTCTATTAAAATGTTACCTATTTTAGATTATCTATTGCCTCATCAAATGCTTCCGAGTTTCTCAAATACACTAAAAGAAGTAACTTTCGTTGTTGGTTTACTTAGAAAGAAATGTTATCCTGTGGTCACTTAAATCCAACACCCTTAAAAGTTCTTTTATATAAAGCTGTGAAGTAATCCTGCCATAAGACACTCTGGGCTCTGCAGTATCATTTTTCCTTAAAAATTGCCAATTTGTAGGCCAGGTGCAATGGCTCATGCCTGTCATCCCAGCACTTTGGAAGGCCAAGGTGGGTGGATCACCTGAGGTCAGAAGTTCGAGATCAGCCTGGCCAACATGGTGAAACTCTGCCTCTGCTAAGAATACAACAATTAGCGAGGCATGGTGGCACATGCCTGTAATTCCAGCTAGTTAGGAGGCTGAGGCAGGAGAATCACTTGAACCCAGGAGGCGGAGGTTTCAGTGAGTAGAGATCATGCCATTGCACTTCAGCCTGGGTGATAAGAGTGAAACGGTCTCAAAAAAAAAAAAAAAAAAAAAAAGAAAGAAAAAAAATTGCCAATTTCTTTGAACTGCATTTTATGTTAAAAGTTTTAATATTTTGCTATGTTAATTAGTATTGACTATTGACCAACATGTTCTATTTAGTGTACTGCTTCACCAAGTGCCAACACATGTGTCTCCAGTGACTGATGATGGCTGAGTCTCCTCATGTTAGTAAATTTCTAAACATTTTTCTTAGTACATGGAGTAATGTGTTATGTTGATAAATGTTTGATGGCACTTAAATGTAACTACATTGCAGTAATTAGAAGGTAAGAAAAAAGTTGACATGACTCTCATTTCTTTAAAATTGTGTACAGTGAAAGGCTCCTCAGTATGATAACCCAACTAAAATGTAGGGGTGTGACAGGACATATAAGTAAATCCACTTCTGAGTAAATATTGAGTTTCATTTACCTTTTAGCAAATTCCCAAGTAGCATCTCAATAAATTTAAACTGATTTTACTTATTGAGTTCTATTATTAACTTTAAAAGACAATCTACCTTGGGTCATTTTGAGTATCACTTATATTGCTTACATAAAAATTTAAATCTAAGTACATAATGATATTAAGTAAACAAATGCAATTGTTGGTGACTGTATTGTCTGTTTTCATGTTGCTGATAAAGACACACCCAAGACTGGGCAATTTACAAAAGAAAGGTTTAATTGGAGTTACAGTTCCATATGCTGGGGAAGCCTCATAATCATGGTGGAAGGTGAAAGGCACAACTTACATGGCAGCAGACGAGAAAAGAGCTTGTGCAAGAGAAATCCTTTTTTAAAACCATCAGATCTCGTGGGATTTATCCACTACCACGAGAACAGCAGGGGAAAGACCTTCCCCCATGATTCAATTACCTCCCACCGGTCCTTCACATAGCACATGGGAATTCAAGATGAGATCTGGGTGAGGACACAGCAAAACCTTATCAGTCACTTTGGAGAATACTAGAGAATTAATTCATTATTCTGGAAAGTAGTAAATAAAGGGAAAGAAGCAAACATTTTTTTCTGTCTTTCCATAAATAAACGTACTTTGAATAACATGATAATGAAGGAAAGTTTCTCTTTATAAATGTAACTGAAGAGGCCAGGTGCAGTGGCTCATGCCTGTAATCCCGGCACTTTGGGAGGCTGAGGCAGGTGGATCACTTGAGCCCAGAAGATTGAGACCAGCCTGTGCAACATAGCTAGACCCTGTCTTTAAAAAGACAGGAAAATTTAAAAAGTAACTGAGCATCAGCTATTGTGGGCACACTGCCTAAGGGTAACCCTGCTCTGCAAGGAGCAGTTAAAAAATAAAAAGTAACTGAGTTGATAAATGAGAAAGGAATGGTAATTACAATAACAAGGTGTGGCAATCCCGATTTAATTAATGAATCTAAGCAAAAAGCAATGGCTTTGAAAAGAACCCAGAAAAGAAACAACTAAACATTATGTGCCTCCTGGTAGAAATATACACCATTTTCTACAATTCCATTTTTTGAACCTGAATCTGATCAAGCCTTTAAATCTATTCATCAATTTACAGAAACCACAAGGGATATAAAAAAGACAAAGGAATGTACTAAAGTGCGGCATGAGATACAATCAGCAAAATTCATGCCATGGAAACTATAGAACAAACAATTTAGTTTTTTGCACAAATAAATTGCAAGGGAAAAATAAAGACATGGATAGAGACACTTTAGAGATATGCTTACCAGATGCAATTGATGGCTATGTGTTAGGGTTCCCCAGAGAAATAGAACCAAGAGGATATGTATGAATATATAAGAGGAAATTTTTGATGAGAGTCAATTCATGTGATTATGGAAGGTGAGAAGTTCCATAACACCCCATCTGCAAGCTGGAGAACCAAAAAAGCCAATGTTGTAATGCAGTCTGAGTCTGAAGGCCAGAGAAACTGGGACTACTGGTGTAGTCTTGGACTCTGAAAACTCAAGAACTTGATGCTCTGATTTCAGAGGGCAGGAGAAGATGAATGTCCCAGCTCAAAGGGGGAGAGAATTTGCCCTTCTCTCTTTTTCTTCTATTTGAACCGTTAACAGATTGGATGATGTCTGTCCATATTGATAAGGGTGGTTCTTCTCTACTCAGTTTACTGCTTCAAATGCTAGTCTCTTCTAAAATTTCTCTCACAGACCCACCCGGAAATGTTTTTACCAGCTATCTGGCTATCCCTTAACCCAGTTAAGTTGACACATAAAATTATCACAGAATATTATTTGGATTCAGATTTAAATCAATGAAATATGGGGAAAAAATAAGATTATTGGAGAAATTTGTGCATTGGCTGGATATTAATGACAACAAGAAATTTTTCATTTTTGCAGGTGTGGTAATGGTACTATGGGTTTTGTTGAATCTTTATCTTCTAAAAATACATCCTAAAATAGTTACAGGAAAAAAAGATTTATAATCTGAAATCTGCTTCAAAATTATCCAAGAGTTTGTTTTTAAAACAATTTTAAGGCACTGAAATAGGAAAAAAATTGTTTTTGGAGAGTCATGTTTTTATCTAGACTTCTTGTAATTAGATCTCTTTTCCACATCCGTAATTTCGATTGTCTCCTGTAAAATTATCTTTATCAAGTAAAGTCAACATAGAATCTCAGAATAATGATTTTTATAGCTGAAGTATCCTTCCAAACATTTCTTCAAGCAGACTTTTGTAGCATTTTGGGGTGACTGGATTTTCTGTTTGGAGGACTGAGCTGGAGGAAGGAGGGGAGAAGGAGAATACCGTTACAGAGAAAGCAAAATACTGTAGAAGTGGATTGCTGAGTATCTTGTTCCTTGAATGCATTTCAACACTGCACATTAGTAAGCATTATAAAGAATCAATGCAAACATTAATTTAGCTTTCTCAACATTATAATCTTTAAATGAAATCCTTTAGATTTAAATTTGTTTAATATAAAATGTTATTTTACTTTTTTTTCCCTTCTTGTATTTCTAAGGGCATACTATTCCATTTACCTGTGTATTTAACTTCATTTAGACTCTATCAAAGACCTGAAAAAAATGCTTATAAATAATGTATTTTGTCAGGGTGTGGTGGCTTATACCTCTAATTCTAGAATTTTGGGAGGCTGAGGTAGGTGGATTGCTTGAAGCCAGGAGTTCAAGACCAGCCTGGCCAAAATAGCGAAACGACAAAAATTAGCTGGGCGTGGTGGTGCCACCTATAATCCCAGCTATTTGGGAGGCTGAGGCACAAGAATGTTTGAACCCAGGAGGTGATAGTGAACCAAAATTGGGCCACTGAACTCCAGCCTGGACAATCAGAATGAGACACCATCTCAAAACAAAAACAAAAACAACAACAACAAAAAAACAAAAACGTGGAGTTAGAGCCCATAATTACCCCAGAATTCTATAAAGAGTTACACAATTTATTTTTGAATATTTAGATTTCAATTCCAATAAACAAGAATTTAAAAGAAAGTTTCATTCACATTTTCATCACAAACCTGTAAAGAGTTGTGAGTTTTTTTTCTTTCTTAATAATGAAACACAACTTATATACCTAAATATGGGGTTTCCCTTACATTGGTGTTGAAAGGTTTATTCATTAATTTAGTTGATGCTTTTAAGATTCAAAGTATTTTTAGAATTTAACAAAAAATGCCTATTATCCAGAAGACAGTTTTTCTAAATGATGCCAAATCCTCATCTTTTGAGAAAAGGTATGGCTTACAGTAAGTTATTATCACTCAAAGTATTAGGCAGGAGATCAAACTATCATTTATCTTAATTATGAGTCATAACTCTAAACGGTACATGCATTTCCATATATGTCTCTGAAAGAGGAATTTCAAAAAATCTTTTGGGTTGAATAAATTCCAGACCAAAAAAATTTATCTTAATTTTACCTACTTACAACTTAAAGGAAAAACATATGTAAATAAGTAACACTGAAAAGATTGCTTTTTATAATTCATTAGTGATTGGCATATTATTAGAATAAAGGTAAAATAGAAAAAAGATAATCTCATCAGTTTTAGTCAACTACACCTATCTATTGAATACTTTTAAAATATTGAAAATACATAGAAAATCCTAAAGTTATTGAAATTCATACCTAACCTTTTTAAAAGTATTTGTTTTCCATTTTCAGAAGAGCACGCTTGAGTATAGTTTAAAAAGAGTGCTGTAAATTGAATTCCCAACCGGGACTGGAACATTTACAGATTAAAAGCATTTTAAAATTCCTTTATGGCACACTCTACTTTCATAGGATGTGGAGAGGGAAAAAATGCTCAATTTGCAGTGGATGATTAAAGAGAAGTTAAAAGCTAATACACTTCTAAAATACTTTTAAAAAATTTTCAGGCTTGACTTAGGCTACATTAAACTATACTCCCCTACCAACTACCAGTCAAGGAGCTATCTAAAAACTATGGCTGCATGTCCAGTGATACATGGTGGCTGACGCCCGTAATCCTAGAACTTTGGGAGGCCTAGGCAGGAGGATTATTTAAGCCCAGAGTTCAAGACCAGACTGGGCAACATAGTAAGACCCCCATCTCTAAATAAATAATAAATATATATATATATGGCTGCAAAAAGTACCCCAAATCCTTTTCAATTGCAAAGTTATATTAAGTTTATATTTATATATTCCATTGTTTCTCAAACATATTATCAAGTTCTATCATTGAAATTTTTAATTGGCTTAGGGGCATACAACTCATCTTCAATGGATATAATTTTATATGTTAAGTATAATGCCAAGTATATCATTTAAATCTTTTAAATTGAATGCTCACCTTTAACACCTAAGATTTCAAAACTTTCTCTAAAAATACTTGCATTTTAAAACAAAATTTGTGAAAAAAAATCCTATTTTAGCAGGCTTGATTATATCAACTGGTAAAACTTTATTTTACAAGCAATAGGAATTGAATCAAATGATTATTATAACCCAGAAGTATTTTGTAACCACAGCAAATGCCATTATACATACTGCCAATACAGATTTAATAGACAATACTGAACTGTACAAGAGTTATTTATTTTTCCTTAATCTCAAAGCTATGTTTAGTAATACAAAAAAGCCATATTAACATTTTTTTTCTGTTAGAAAACATGATGTACAAAACTTTGGATGAAAAGATACGTCAAATTTCATTTAATCACTTGGAGGAAAACCCACCAACTCCATCAATACCACCCAAAGTGTTTTAGGCAGTGAAGAAAATCAAAATAATGCATCTTAATAAATTCCATCTGTTAAAAGAACAAACTCAGCAATATATAATAGTTTGCTACACAGGATTTTTGACTATTCACTTTGGGAGTTATTTTTAAAAATCCACTTTTTTACTGAGTCCTACTACATACCAGGCACTGTAGTTGGCCATCTAGGTAACTAAGAAAAAGTTGGTTAAGATAGAAAAGACCCATAAATCAGTCCTTTGGTTACCAAATTCAGTGTTTAACTTTCAAACATCCTCCAAGATCAAGAAACCCTAACTAAAAATGCACACCCTTCTAAGTGTTATTTGATTTTATTAGTAGCAAGGGTGTTTGGTAAGGTCATGAACCACTATTTTTGATCTATTATTCCAATTAAGAGTGTTTGTCAAAAGCTAATTTGTTATTTTTCTAATGAGTTTAGATTTGGCACTCAGTTGTTACATATGTGGTTCAAGGATTTATCATGAACCCTAACTGCACACTGCTCAACAAGAGCAAAAGAGATGTGCATTCAATGAAGTAATGATCTTTGATACATATCTTAAAATTCAAGTCAGTTTAGGATCCCGTGAAGAAAAAGATATCCAGTTATCGGGTGGTAAAGAGCAGAGGAGGTAAAATAGTAAAGATTATTAATATGCAGTGACGTATTATTGTCTGTCTTATCCTTTGAGTAACAAGATGCTAACACGCTTCCAAAAAAAAAAGTGCTTGAAACTATGCTAAAGGCCCATGAACTGACATCATCCATCCAACGCTATTACTTTTTTACATAAACCTGTTTTCTTAAAATATAACATATTAAGCAATAAATTGGAAATTAGCCAAGCACTAAGCAATTACAATAGCAGGTAATACACCATCAATTTTTGAAATACATTTGGCCACATTTCATGACCCATCTGCAATATGGATTCCATAGACTCTTACTCAGTTTAAAATTTGTTTCTGGACCTGAATGACAAGAAAATGGCTTCATGAAATTTTTTATAAGACATTTAAATAGTCTTAGGTTCACACCCCTTTTGTTCTAAATGATTTAATCTGACATGCTATATAACTACAATAAAAATTATGTTCAATTCTTAAATGAAAACTAAAAGCCAATAAAGGGTAACAGATTTGACATGGAATGTTGTAAGATCTCCCTGAACGTAATTTGACACTGCGGATTATGAATTTCAGAGCTTGAAAATTTCAGATTAAGAACCACAAGAAAATTTACTCTTGATGGCATGCAGGATCTTCCTAAAAATTAACCTAAGACCTAGAAGTCTCAGCATTATTAGAACATAAAGAAACACAACAAATTTGTACATTTTATTCACATTTATTTTTCGCTTTTAGTGTGCTCACAGAAAATTAGAACACCTTAAGCAGGAATTTAATAGCAATTTTTGTAAGCAAAGTTACATTCCATCTCTAAGTCAAATTGGTCAAAGCTTCTCCAGTATTTACAAAACATGATAGACAAGATGCTACACAAAACCATTGCATCTGAAGATTTTTTTTCCTTTATTCTCAAAGACGACTGGAAAAGAAAGCATTATCTGCTGTAATCAAAAACATACCACAGTATAAACAGTAACCATTCCACTTATCACAGCTTTGTTGAGTTTAAAATTTGTGTTTAAAAGGTCCAAGATGACTGCAGTTTTACAAAAATGGGCAGGGTGGAAAGTTGCAAACTTCATGTGCTTCTGGATATCAAGATTTGTTTTTATACAATAGTCACAGTTAAAAACACCCTGCTGGTAATACATAATTACACTTTATTAAGGTCATAAACCAGCAATAAACAATAAAGCCTATACAACTTGTAGTTCTACTTAATCACTGACTGGTACAGCTAACATGAGATAAGTGAAAAGTTCCTATGGTTTAAATGAACTCCTAAGACTATGATCTTTTTTTTTTAAAATCTGGGTATTGGTGTTTTTTTTTTTTCCTTTTTCCTTCTTAGTCAAGACTTGTAGTGTTGTAAACCTGCCTCACAAAATACATGGTAATAACTTTTCTTTTTTTAAAAAAAGACAGCCTTTACACCATTTCTAGTGGCACATTATTTTGGCAATGTTATGCACCACTCCGATTTCCCCATTGTGACCCCTATCACTTCATTTGATATCCCTTTTTGACCCACCCATCTCCTTCATATATGGGCATGTCCATAGATTGACAAAGAAAGTTTACATTTTTGAAGAAAGATGCAAAGTATGCAAAAACATTAATACTGATGCAAAAAAATAAAAAATAAAAGAGAAACAAGGCAGAGGAAGAAGGTGTTAGCTCTCCTCGACCTGTTGGAATGGTGGTTAACAGAATGATTTGAGATGGGATCTGTGGCGAGGGGAGAAAAAAACCAAAATTTGGTGCTTAAAAAAAAGTAAAATAAAAAAAGACATCTTTAAAATCAATCCCTGGTTGTAGACAAGTTCTCCAAAACCAGTACCTGGCACCACTCCAACAAACAAACGGGGGAGAAAAGTTCTTCGATTATCTCACAAAAGCTTGCTCTTTTACTCTGCCGCCTCCGCTGGGGGGGCTTCTGGACTGCACTCGGGCTGGGCCTCCTGTGAGGGGGCTGCGCATGCTGACGAGGCGGCTGCGCCCACGGGTTCTTCCGCGGGGGCGGCCTCCTGCTCCGGGGGCGCGCCGGGCCCGGCGGCGGAGGGGGCCTCACAGGCGGCGGCGCTGGCCCCGGCCTCCTCGGCCTTCTTCTCCTCCGCCTTGCTGGGCTCCTCCGCAGCTCTGGTCTCCTCGCTGGCGGGCGGCTTCTCTGGCGCGACGGCGGCCTCTTCGGGCTTGGCCTCCTGCGGGTCGCCACCCGCTGCCCCCTCCTCGCCCGCGGCCGCCTCCTCGCCCGGCGCCGCTGCCTGCTCCCCGGAGGCCGCGCCCGCCTCGGCGGCGGCCGCTGTGGCGCCCCCGGCGGCCTCGTCCTTGACGCCTTCGGCAGCGGGCGCCTCAGCCTCACCGCCGTCTCCAGCCTCCTTCTTGTTTTTCTTGAAGGAGAAGCCGCTCAGCTTGAAAGACTTTTTGAAGGAAAAGCGCTTCTTTTTTTTTTTCGGGGTCTCGTTGCTGGGCGAGGGCGTGGCCCCGTCCTCGGCCTTGGGCGAAGACGTGGAGGAGGCGGCCGACGCTGCCTCCCCCTCTGCGGCCGAGGGCGAGCCCGGCTCGGCAGCCTCGCCCTCCGCTGGGGCCTCCTTCTCTACCGGGCTGGCCCCGGCCTCAGGGGCAGCGGCGGCCGGCTCATCTTTCTCCGCCGCGACAGGCGACGCCGCCCCGCTCCCCGCGGCCGCGGGCTCCTCCTTGTCGGCGGCCGGGGCGCTACCGTTGGCCTGGAGCTCCTCCTTGGCGCCCGACTCGGCGGCCGCGGGCGAAGCGTCGCCGTTTACCTTCACGTGGCCATTCTCCTAAGGGGCAGAGAAAGCGGGAGCGTCACTTAAGTGGCGGAGGCTGCCGCCATTCCCGCCCCGAGCCCTGGACCGGGGGTGCCCGCAAGCCCCTAAGGCCCCTGTGGCCACCGAGACCCCACCCCCGCTGTTACGGGGAGGTGCGGGTGGAGGCCCCGACGAGAGCCCCACGAACGAGGAAATAGGCACCGCTGTCCGGAGACCCCGAAAAACACGACTGTAGCCCCCAAATACGGCAGTGGTCCCAGGCATTCAGCAAGTGCACCCTAAAGACGAAGTCTGAAACGTACCAAGCAAAGGCTAACCTGCCAGCCCTCGCCTTATGGGGGGCTTAGGGGAAAAAAGGTGCCAAAGAATACTGGACACAGCAAACGCCCTTTGGAAGAAGTCACAGAGCCAGAGCTGGTGGTCCGCGCTTACGTTACACATCCCTCTTTCGCTCTAAATACATAAAGGCCTCTTCAAAAATACCAGAAATTCCCAGGGGGACCACAGCACTCGAGCCAGAAGCGCCCGCGCTGGGCGCTCGGAGGCCCTGCGCCCGCCCACGGCCTTGGGACCGGCAGGGGGCGCTGTGCCTCCACCGCGCCGCTCTGGGTGCAGGCGGGCGGGGAGGGGCGGAGTCGCCGGGCCACCCCGCCCTGCCCAGGCAGGCCCTGCCCGCAGGCCGAGGCGCCCCCGAGCCCGGAACGCGCAGCCCAGCAGTCCGCAAACAAAGCTCAGGTGGCTTCCTGGCCTCCCGGTCGGGCTGAAACCGACCAGCCAGGGGGAAACCCATTATTTCTGAGGTCTCGCCTCTACTTCCACGCCCACCTTCTCCTGGGCTCTACTAAGCTCGTGATTCTGCGAAGCCTGGGCTCGCCTTGGCGGTTCATTTTGCATTTTTAACGGGTTTAAAGCCTTGGCAGACCTCGCTTTCCCCAGTAGTTTAGAGCAGACGAAGCGACACGATCTCTTCTCTAGGAAAAGAGGCGTGGTGGGTGCCCAGTGTTTGCGAAGCAGCCACCCATGGCCGACCTCTCGCGTCCACCCAACTGTAGCGATCTGCCTGGGTCTGGGCAGCGCTGGGCGGCCCCCGCGGGTGGTCGAGGCGCCACGCACACGAACAATCCCGACCGAAACGCACGAACCGCCTCTTTTTGACCATCTGGAAAGGTTCTTAAAGGACCCACCGAGTGTTCCCACCCTACAGATTCCATTTTAAAATAAAATAGGTGTGTGATTCCACAGACAGCTACGAATAAAGATTCAGGACAGTGGGAAAGCCCCATCTAAAAGTACCGAAGCCCTCTGTTCAGCCCCAGCCAGTCACCTTTCCAAGAACTCAGGGCAAGCCGCTGCGGCATACAATAAGACAGCACTTCCCTCCTCGCCTTTCTCCACCACCATCCCTGTTGCGCCCCCCCTCCGGACTCCCCCCCCCCACACAATCACACCACCAGTTCAGAAATCTCGAAGACGACCCAGCCTCGACAACAAACGAGAGCTACTCAAACACCATTGTGCCCCCAAACACAAATGCAACCTGGCTGGGGTGGTGGGGAGGGCACCTAGCTAGTCACGTTCTGCCAATTTCCAAACCACGCCATTTTAGACGATTTATCACTCCTTTCCTCCCGTCTACTCAAGAATTCTCCAGGATTCTAAGGAACCACTCCTTTAGTGTGGGGGAGACCCCTGCTATGAAAAATCCAAAATTTAGGCTATCCATTTCTATTCAACTTTCAGACTAGAATCCGGCTATACTCCTGTCCACGAATGCGCCTTGGGAGCCACCAGGAGGGAAGGAGAAGCATAGAGACTAGAGAAAGACACCAAAGAAATGACAGAACCACAGGTAGAATTTACCTGCCCGTTCGCTTTGGAAGGCGACGAGGCCACAGCCGCCTCCCCGGGCCTCTCCGCGGCGGCTTCTCCCTTCGCTGCGGTCTTGGAGAACTGGGCACCCATGCTTGCTTCTTCAACAAAGAAACTCAACAGATCCAAGAGGGGAAACAAAGAGCCTCCGGTTGGTGTAACGACGGGGCGAGCAGCAGCACCAGCAGCGGCGGCGGCAACAGCGGCAGCGGCACACACACCGGAGGGAGGGGGGTGGGGGTGGTGGAGAGGACAGAACAGACCGATTAAATACACTCCGGTTAAAAAATTTTTAGTCGAAGAGATCAAAAAGCAGCAGCACAGGAGGGAGGGAAACAGGGTGGAAAAGTCGAGCACAAAAAAAGGAGCCCAAGTGTAGTTCGAAAAAAAAAGAAGTAATAAAAAAAATCCCAGATTTGTAGCCGCACTGTAGACAAGAGGAAAATGGAGAAATCTCCCTGGTTGCTAATAAGATGCGGGGTCCAACGCCCAAGTGCACAGATGAATGGGCTCGCGGGCGCTGACGCGGCCCCCGCGCCCGTCGGCCAATCCGCGCGCCGCACACAAAGCAGGGGGCGGGGCCTGCGCGCCGGGCGAACAATGGAGCCGCGCTTTGCAAACGGTTTGAAAATCAGCCTCAGACCGAGAATTAATGTCCTCCAAATAAATAAATTAATTTAAAAATACATGCCACTTGCCTCCCTCTGCTTGAAAATAATAATGCATTTCTTGATTGGCTTGCTTTGTTTGGAATTAATTAACCGCGGGAGGGGGGGTACTTGTGCAACGGGGTGGAGAAAGCGTTAACTTGACTCTCATTGACTCTCGTCGGTCTGTATCTGTGTGTCTCTCTCTTTTCACTCGCTCCCCTCCCCCATCTTTCCCGATTGTTTATGTGTATGTGTGTGTATGTGAGTGTAAAAGACAATGGTTGCGATTTGTGTGTTTGCAGCATATTTTTTTCTTTTTTCATATTAGTTTCACAGATAATGCGCAGGGTTTGTTTTTTCAACTGCTGCAATGGTTAAATCGTCCCAAATTGAAAGGTATTTAAATACGAAGATCGAATTTCATCAAGCAAGATTGCAAGTTAGAATTAGGTCTGTAGGCCAGATGTGGAAAATGCAAAAGCGGCAAACAGCGAAGCCACACTCCCTTCCCTCTACCACACTGGCATGAAATAAAATATTTTGAGATTGGCCTTGGGCGCTCACCAAATTCCCCCTTCTCTGGCTATTCCCAATTAGTGATTTTTTTTCCCCCGCAATTCAAAGTGAGAGCCATTTACAGAAGATCGAAGCTCTTCGCGTTTTATCACTGTTCGAAATGACATAATTTTCCTCTATGGTGAAATGAGACACAGCCTCAAGTAGACGAATCCATATTTACAGTTGGGATGTTATTCGCGTCATTATGAATCGTTTTGAGCCTACTGCCAGAATCGGATGGACTCTTTTTGAACGTGTGAGTGTGTGAGTGAGCACGCAGGCGAATGTGCTCCTGGAAGGAAGGGAGGCAGCAACGATGACATTCTAAACCGGATTACAGTTCTAAGGAGAAATGTTCTTCATGTTGAGAGATAGCAAGATCCCTGAGCGCTCCAAGTCTAACTTGGGTTAGAGGAAAAGCTTCTATAATGGTACACAGGATACCTCCATCTGTCACTGCACTCCTTGCCACCGAAGTACCAGACGCTATTTGTGCGTGAGAGACAAGGCACTGACTTAAAAGTATGGGAGGTGAGGGGGACCAAGGAAACAGCTTAATAAGCATTCCACTAACACCCACATTTTTCTTCCCAAAGTTTTCACTCGTGGCAAAATCAAACCACCTTTTCTCTTTTACATTTGGTGATCCTGCAAGGAATAATCTTTCGCTTGTGAAGGTGAGAAGCAGTCGAGGGAATAGTTCATTTCTCCTGGTGCTGGCTCTGAATTCTCAGTTTTATTTTCTGCTCATTGCAGGGAAATAGGTCACACTGTGAGTGACAAAGACGGTTGGTTCAAGCCAGTAACTCTTTGTTCAAGTGTTGCTTTGAAAATCACCAAGCCGAACATCGGTACGTGAAGCTTCGTCTTCTCACTGCCCAGTTCCTTGAGATGCATTATTCGACCACGGTCGTATTCCCCAGAGCTGATGTAAAGACGTTTCCGTAGAAGTGCATCTTGCCAACAAACGTGCTATTAGCCTTAAGGGAGCCCGCTGGCCTGGCCCAAGACCCCAGCAGCCAGGATGGACGCGAATCCCTTGTATTAGCAGTTCCAACTTGAAAAGCCAACTGGGCTGATCCGATACCACCATCCAGACGATTCCCAAAAGCCTGTTTAAGGCTCTTGATTTTCCCCCACCCCCAACGCGAATCATACTCCTTCCTCTGCATCCCCCTTCTATTTTAAATTGGGGTGACTGCTAGCTCGCTTTCGGGTTTTCTCCCAGACGCGTCCTTAGCCCTCCATTTGGGGGCTGCTTTTATTGCTCCTTTGTTACCAGGCTGCCTTGTAGCTTCCCCCCTTTTCTTTCTCGTACGCCTATTTGCCTAGTATCGGCTGATCTCCCTGGCAACGGCCGGGGAAGATTCGGAGCCTGGGGCCAGGGGAGGGGGAAGAGGCGGAGCCGGCGCTGGGGGGGTGGCGGTGAGGGAGACCGGGGCTGTGAGTGGCGGAGGGGAGAGGGGCCGAGTGAGAGACTAGGAGACAGACTGCGAAGCAGATGGCCGCGCGAGGGGGCGGGGTACGGGCGGGGCGAGGGGACAGCCCCAGCGTCAGGGGCGCTAGGGAGCCAATCAATTCCCGCAGCAGCTCCAGGGCAAAAAAAAAAAAAAAAAAAAAAAAAGTGTAAACACGTAGATTTCCTCCCCAAAAGCGGTCTCGGCCTCTAGTTTACGGTAGAAAAGATGACTTCTTTTTGATACGCAAGCGCATTTCTAGGGTAGCTGGAAAGCTGACGGTCCCCAGCAAGTGGTAGGCAGGGGCTCCTTTGAGGGTGCTGCGGGCGGCGGCTGAGGGCTGGGCCACCCTTTCCCCAACCTCCCCCGGCCACTAGCGTCGTCCGAGCAAGGGATTTCTTCAGCTTCTGGGGAAGGGGGTGCAGGCGGAGGATGGGTGAGGAAGAAAGGGCTGGGAAATGGGAAACGGTTGTTGTTCTTCTTGCAAAACTACGTAATGACAGGCAAAGAAGGCCAAGAACGTGGAACTGGTAGAGAAGCAGCACGGCGCAAGTGTGGCTTCACAGGAGTTTGGTGTGCTCACACGCAGAGTTAAAGATTTCAAATAAAGCGCCGAAAGTGTTTCTATAAATATGACTGAAGAACCCAAGAGGTCACAGTGAAAATGTAAAACCGGTGTCTGTAACCAACTCCCCAGGAAGAGACGGCCATTTATTCTTTATGTGTACCTTCCTTTCACCCTGCCCTAACATATTTGCAAGATAATAATCTGTGTATACGTTTCTTTAGAAAAAAGAGCAATTTATTTAAGAGACCTGTTATTTTTCTGCAAAATGTTAGCGTTGGAAAGAATTTTAGAGTTCATTCCACAAAATCTTGAGGGCCCAGTTTGCCAAACACAATAATCTAGAACTTGTTTTCGTATCACGGAACAAGACAAACTCAGTCTCTGACCTCGGGAGCTTCCATTTTAAGGATCACCTAGTGAAGTTGAACCGGAGCACCTGGCTTCCCCCTCTCAATAGATGAAGAAGTAGGCACAGGAGAATTGCCAAATTTCTCAGATGGTAGATCCAGGAATAGAGCTCAGTCCCCTTGATGATTCTGAGTCCTGGCTTTTTCCACCCCTGCTGGTGCTGCCATCTTCCCTTAATGGCACAGATTCACTCAGGAGGTCAGTCATTCATTCCTAAAGTATTTATTAAGGTCCTCCTAAGTGCGAGGAAGAAGACTTTAGACATCAGCTCACACCAGGGACAAATATGGACATGGTCTTTCCTCTCATACAGCTTACATTTGTATTATTATTTCTTAAAACTTCTTAACATGTGAAGAAAGAAAGCAAAAGCAAGATTAACTGTGTGCTTAAAAAACAATACAGAAGATGACGGCCACTTTGTAGATTCCAAATTAAAAATGCCTTTATCATCTGGAAGCATTCATGCATTCACAACATACGCGATCCCACTGTGCTGGCGGTGTTCTGCTCCATCCTTCATCTTAGATTTTATGCTACCTGAAATTTAATTCCACAGAAATTGATTAGCTTGCAGTGTGGTGGGGAGCAAAACAGACACAGCCCTTCAATTCACTGGGCAAGTATTTATTGAACTCCTATCATGTAGTAGGCATTTGGGATATATCAATGAACAAAACAGACAAGAAATCTTTATAAAGCATACATTCTTGGGTAGGGAGAAGAGCACAAGTTAAAAAACATAAATCAGCAAACTATATGAAATGTTAAAAGTCTATGAGTTTTGTGGGAGGGGCAGAGTGGTGGGGAAAACCAAAGTAAGATAAGGGAGATGGGAGTTCAGGGGAGAGTTGAGTTTAATTCCATATAGGCCAGGCAAGGCCTCACTGAAAAGATAAACGTTGAGCAGATTTGAAGAGATGAGGGAATTAATAATGCAGAAGGCCCACTCAGATGCTTCTAGTGGGGAGAAGCCAGCATTTAACAAGATCACAAATTAAAGTACAACTTTAAATGGTCATGATCACATGTACTCTGAAAGAAAATAGGGAGTACATGTGACCATTTAAAGTTCCATTTTGTGCCATAAGATAGTATAATTTGGTTAGGAGGGTTAAAGAATACCTTTTTGAAATAAGTGACATTTAAGTGGACACCTAAGAGATGAGTAGGCATTAGCCAGGTAAAGAGGTGAAGAGCTGTGTTCAGATGGAAGAACTAGCAAAGCCCAAGAGGAGGAAGAGTTCAGCATGGATTTGGGAGGAAGGTAGAGAGATCAGTTAGAACATATTTTCAGGGGCCTATAAAACATCCTAGTAGAAGAGTAAAGTTCACAGATATGAGTCTGGAGTTCGAACTATGGCTTTGAATGTAAATATAGATTTGTGATCATTCCACATGAAAATATTTTCAGAAGCCAAGTCACAGGAAAATGCAAAAGATAAGAGATTACAGAATGATTCCCTGAGTAATTTCTGCTGAAAAGGAGCCAAGATGGCAAAGAAGACAGAGAAGAAACTCTCAAAGAACAGACAGAAAGCCAGGAGAATGTGATGTTGGGAAAATCAACAAAGACAGTGTTTCAAGGAGGAGTGGTGAGTGCTGTCAAATGCTGTTGAGTGGTCAAATGAAATACTGAAGAGTTTCCATTGCATGTGGCAGAACAGAAATTACTGGTTACAGGCTCCAGAGCAGTTTTTGTAGTATGTTGAGAGTGAAAGCTGGATTTAGTGTGTTGAGGACAAAATGGAAGATGATGGCATAGGACCTAACCTCTTTATGAAGCTGGACTTGGTAAAGGTTTAGGGAGACAAGGCAGTAACTAGAGAGGGCTAGTACAGGTTGAGCATCCCTGATGAGAAAATCTGAAATCCAAAATGTACCGAAATCTGAAACTTTTTGAATGCCAATATGACACCATAAGTGGAAAATTCCACACCTGTCCTCGTGTGAGGGGTCACGGTAAAAGCACACATGTACGACACCCAGTTTATTCAGTGTCTCCAGAAAGAAAAACATCTTCCCAGTCCCTGCCTGCTGAGATATATGTTTTCTTTGCATGGTCAGATTCCTCCATGCAAGCACACCACAAAAGGTAATAAAATAGTTTAATGTACACAAATTTTGTTTCATGCACAAAATTATTAAAAATATTGTACAAAATTATATTCAGGCTATGTGCATAAGGTATATTTGAAATATAAATAGATTTAGTGTTTAGACTTGGGTTCCCATCCCCAAGATATCTCATTATCTACCTGAAAACATTCCAAGATTCAAAAATATCTGAAATCTGAAACACTTCTGGTCCCAAGCATTTCAGATAAGGAATGTTCAACCTAGCTAATGTTTTTTGGCTTGTGTTATGCTGTCCTGGATGGAAGGCATCAGAGCACGTTTGACCGATCTGGAAACTAATACAGTGGAAATGAAAATGAAGATAAAGGAGGAAAAGAAGTAAAAAGGGGAAAATGATTTCTGAGAAGGCATGAAGGGATGGGGATATAGGTCACATGCTGAGAAACTGGGTTTTCAAAGATATTCTGCTTTTAAAAAAAATTCTGTAATAAGAAAAGAGGATGGCTATAGATTTGCTGGTGGGAAGATGAGAAAGATTCCCTCTGATGGTTTCTATTCAGCTAAGAGGAAAGTTTGATTACCTTATAGAAGTTGTGGAATAATAACTAGGAGGTATAGGATTGAGACTTTGAGTCATGGTAAGACTTTAGAGCAGTAATAAGGGCCCATTTGAGGTTGATAAATCTCAAGGATGCTTAATCAATATATCAAATATATCTTTCTGATATACATTTTTACCTGAATACTAGTATCCATTATAATCCTCTTTAAGATTACCAGCCATTCACTCTCTCAGCCTATGCCCAATTTGTCTTATATCTATACATATTTTTATTCACACAAAAATAAAATATAGATTAAAATGGCAGTGATATTAGAAGCACAATGTCTGTTAATCTTATATGATTTCATGCAGTTATGTATAAAGAGAAGGAGGAGGAAGGGAAGAGAACTTACTGTGTACCAGACACCACACTGTGTGAGTCTGTGAGGCTTGTGTTTCACCCTTACAAAAGAATTGAACTTGTATCATTTTCCCATCTTACAGATTTGGAAATTGACATTCATCAAGATATGGAAAATAAAGTTCAATAGTGTGTTAGTCATTGTTCATTCAAGGCTATCTGGCTTCTAGGAATCGAATAAGCATTCAAATGCTTGTAATAAGCACAGAACTTACATGTAGTTAAAGTTTTTTTTTTAAATTAAAAAATAGAGACGGGTCTCACTATGTTGCCCAGACTGGTTTCAAACTCCTGGGATCAAGTGATCCGCCCATCTTAGCCTCCCAAAATGCTTGGATTACAGGCATGAGCCCCTGTGCCCCGCCTGCAGTAGGAGCTTTATTAGTTTTAAAAATTAATACTAAAACTGCAACCTTCTTTACTTTTAGACTTTGCTTTAGTATTCTTTATTAACTATCCAGTAGTACTCAAATAGAAAGATTCTTTCATAATTAGGAAACATCAGAGTCACTGTTTATCTGTCTGAAGAATCAAGAACTAACACACCTACAGCAGGAGTGAAGTTTCTGGCATGTTAGATCTCCACATGGTGGGAATAAGTGATCACTACAAAACCACTGTAAACAAGAATATATTTTTTGGCCACTGCTGTTCAGGCACACCAACTGAATTAACAAGTTTTTTTTTTTTTTTTTTTTTTTTTTGAGACTGGGTCTCACTCTTGCTGTCCAGGCTGATCTAACTCCTGGGCTAAAACAATCCTCCCACCCTCACCCCAGCCTTCCAAGTAGCTGGAACTACAGGCACATATCATCATGCCTGGCTAATTTTTGTATTTTTTGTAGAAACAGGATCTCCCTATGTTGCCCAGACTGGTCTCGAACTCCTGGGCTCAAGCAATTCTTCTACCTCAGCTTCCCAAAGTGCTGGGATAACAGGTGTAAGCCATTATGTCTGGCCAAAATTTTTTAATATTTGAAAGGATCAAAGAGTAGAACATAGTATTAGAGACAAATAAATAAAAAGCAGGAAAAGTTTTAAAGAAAAAGTTTTCTCTAGAAATTTTGAATCAAAGCTAGCGTTTCTCAAAATTTGCAATGTTTATCCTTCAGGGACAGGCTGAAAACTTTCTCTATCAGCTTTTGAAAGAACAGAATGAAGGTGGGGGATTGGGGAGGGCACAGGCATTATTCCCTTTCCAACTTTGTTCTGAGACATAAGAGGCAAGTAAATAAAGAAAAGCAATCAAAGTTAAAAGGATCAGGCAATCAGGTTCCTGGTATTACAGAGTTACCTAGTCAATTTTCTCATTGTTCTTAACTGGTGGACCAGAAGTGTGGGTAAAATATTCACATAGAAAAAAGCTGAATCTTCAGCATGATAAGTAAAGGAGCCATACAAAGGGTAATTTTTCACTGCTTTTTTAGTCATAAATACTTTTTGATATTAGAAAGGAGATTAAAACAGTGACTGAAATGCGCTATTTGAGCTAATCTATGGTTTTAGAAATGAAAGCATAAAATCAAACACCTTTATTCCAAATGATAATGCAGTTTTTAAAAAAGATGTATTAACTCTTAGAAATAACTTGTTGCAATCAATAAATATAAAGATTTTATAACGTTACTGCTAAACTAGACTTTAGTAAGTCCCCCACCAGTTTGCTGGATATTTCAGTGCCTTCAACACTGTATTAGGTTTTGTGATGAGATGACTAGAAAGGACACAGACATTTATTTCCTCAGCGGATATTTATTAAGTACTTACTTTATACCAGGCACTGATGTACCATGACTTGCTTCCATTGTGTATTTGAATCATATAGAATAGAAATCATTATTCCCATTTTCTTTGTAAATCAGATCTCTGGGCATAACATAACATGCTCAAGTTTATGTTGCTCTTAAGTGGTCCGGACTGGGTTCTCAATCCAGCTCTTGATGATTCCAAAGCTGTGACACTATTTCCTTTACTACACCACGCTGCCTTAGATAAAGCTAAGAATTTTATGGGATGTTTCCAGTTTTTGTGAAGGTAACAAAAATGCCCAAGATACACAAAAAATTGTTCAAAATATATTAAATATTAAACTTTATTCATGTGCTGTAAGAGAAGAATTTAGGGCTACATCTACATCTGCAAAATGGGAATTAGCATTCAGAGAAATACGCACACACACACGCGCGCGCACACACACACACACACAATCTGACAGGTCAGATTCTTGAATCTGGAAACATCCTTAGTAACTTTATCCAGACTATCATCATCATCACAAAACATATTTTTGCATAACCAAATGAAAACATAAATGGTTAAGCCGTGCCAAAATCTTACCTCTACCTTTCCTGGGGGCAAAAGTGTGAGTGTTGCTTAGAGCAGAGTGAAGCTTTTTGGGTAGGTAAAATAGTGCACAGAGAAAGGGAGGGGATGTTACAGTTGGGAAGACAATCCAGATGTGAGATGCGGCTGAGAGGTGAGATCAGAGATAATAAGGTAGAGCCCTTCACAGTGTCACTGTGAGGAGACTGTAAAGATTCCTGGGATGGAGGGGATTCACGGCAGAGAATGTAGGGGGTGATGAAAATGTGACATTCTTTCATTAAGGTTATGGTTGGAATTTGATTTACATTTTGATTATAGCTGTAAATACTTGACAGTTTTAAAATTTTAATCACTGTTACATATATTATTTTATTTAATACCCACGGTAAATTCAGAGATCAATTAGGTGAGTTCCCTGTTATAAGGGTGTTAAATAATTTGCTTAAAATCCCAACTATAGCTACCCAGACCAGCCAGTATCTTGTGAGCTGCTGAGACAGACGGGGACTTTGTCGCTGCCCTAACCTGCTGTCTCTGTATCTTCTACATATCTTCCACTCCTCTTCCTCTCAAATGTGTGTGCGTGTGTGTGTGTGTGTGTGTGTGTGTGTATTTTTAGGTGGGATTTTGCTATGTTGCCCAGCTGGAGTGCAGTGGCTATTCACAGGCCTAATCATAGCTCACTGCAGCCTCAAACTCCGGGCTCAAGCTACTCATCTTCCCAAGTAGCTGGGTGGACAGGCATGTACTGTCACACCTGGCTCCACTCCAATATTGAGGAAAAGATACCTAAGGGAAGTTTCTAATTGACTTTGGATTTTATTCTCATTGCTTTAAATACTGCTTTCATGCCAATGACACAACAATCAGAATTTCCTATCCTAATGGCTAACTGAAATTCCAGCTCTGTATTTTAAGCTGTCTCCTTACTAATCTAGTAATTGCTGCTTGTGTATTTCTCACCACTTTCTCAAAACCAGGGGATTGTTTTCCCATTTAAACCAGCTCATCTTTTGAGTGATCTGGTGTACCATGTCCTCTACTTTTCACTCAAGATATTCTATAATGAGTTCCAAAATGTCTCCAGGAAAACTGATGATTTCCTTCTCTTCCTTTCCTTCCCTTCCTTCTCTTCCTTTCTTCCCTGATGATTTCATCAGCTTTCTTGGAGACATTTTATGTTTATTTCTCTCCCTCATTTTTCAGGCTAAGGCCTCCTTAGGTTTCAGTATGGTTAAATGCTCCACTACCAATTAGAATTAAAAACTAAAACAAAGAATAAAGTAAAACAAACCCTGAATGTTTTGCCCATTTGATCAGTTTATAAACCTCTTTTCACCTCCATCATCTTTCATATCTCAGGCACATATTACCCTAGGCTGCTTTTTCCTCTAAAATTCCTATTGATTAGACTTTACTAAATATAACAATAATTGAGTACCAAGTAGAAGACTGGAATTCTCACTGTATAATTTGTTATCAGCTCAGAACACCCATGGCTTATCCTTGTCAAGTTGTGTTGATTGATTTTCCTTTCAAACAAACATCTCTGGAATTTTCTCCTTTCCCAGGACTAAAACTCAAGCCAAAGTTCTTGATATTTTTTGCCTGAATTATCTCCTAGGTCATTGTTCCCCTCTCCAGGGCATTCTGTGCCACAAACATCTCTCCTGTCACACCTCTGATCAGAAATTGGCTTCTAGTTGCCTGGGATCTAACTCTCCCTGCCTGACTTCTAAGGCTGTTTATAATCTGTCACCATAATCTCTAAACAGAGGACCAGTTTGGATCACTGAATGATGATTTATTAAACTCTTCCTTATGATTGTTTTAATTTGCCTCCCGATAAAGAACCAGTAGTTAAAAGTTTTTAATATAGACCCAATAGATATACTTTGTAGAGAAAAGATTGAAGCACTCCAAGATATTTTATAATTTAAAATAATATAGGAAGACAGTTTTTCACAAGCATCTCTTCTTCTCTCCTTTCTTCCATAAAAAATACGCATATATCAAGGAGGTTGTGAACTGATTTCCCTTTTTACTGAGAAGAGAGCCTTATCTTTGAACTTCTCAGGGTCATTTCACAGTCTTTTATGTTTGTCTGACTCAACCATAGCAACAGTTGCATCAGTAGGGGCAAAATGTCCTCCTAAGAAGCAAAAGAGAGAAAATGACAATTAATAAATAATAGACATTTCCTTCTGATTATGTTGACCAGACCAGTTTCCCTTCTTGATCAGAATATTTTTTCATGTCCTTAACATTTTATTTTCTAACACTAACTCTTAATTTCCTTATCTCCTGCTTTTTCCTACTATGGCTTTTTTTTTTTTTTTTTTTTTTTTTTTTTTTTTTTTTTTTTGGCAGAGTCTCCTCTCTGTCACCCAGGCTGGAGTGCAGCTGCACAATCTTGGCTCACTGCAACCTCTACCTGCCGGGTTCAAGCAATTCTCCTGTTTCAGCCTCCTGAGTAGCTGGGATTACAGGCACGTGCCACCACACCTGGCTAATTTTTGTATTTTTACTAGAGACAGGGTTTTACCATGTTGGCCAGGCTTGTCTCAAACTCCTGACCTCAGATGATCCTCCTGTCTCAGCCTCCCAAAGTGCTAGGATTACAGCCATGAGCCACTGTGCCCAGCCTCTACTGAATACTTAAACTACAGAGTGGCCATTAATTGAATAAAATGTGTAGCAATTTTCCCATCTAGTTTTATATTCTTTTCACCAAATGGTCAAAAAATTATTTTTTTTACAACTTTTCATTTCCAAAATCCGTATTATAATTGTGGTGTTTTGAGACTAAGTCCAAGAACAAGCAGGATAAAGAATTATTATATTCTAGGCATCATCGCTACTTTTTGAAAATAATTTGATTTTCACTCTAACTTCTTTTTACTAATACAATCAAAAGATTCATTCAATTTAGTGGGGGAGAACTGTAAAAAATATTATTGGACACCAAACAGGCAAATATCTAGTTATATTGTTTGGTCCATATCTTTTTATTTAATGCTTTGTTAAAAACTTATTCAATTCTCAATGTGTCCTTCAGGACTATTTTATGAAACATTAAAATGCAGCTTATGTCATTTTATACATATATACATATATATAATTATTCATCATAGTGTGTGTAAATATATATGTGCATGAACATAGCAAGAATATGAAGTTGAGAATGTTGATTCTCATTGTCATTGTATCAGAACTCATGGGAACAAGGAACTATCCTTTGTAATTATCACTTTATGTGAACACCTATCAGATCCATGTCAATCTTCAAATTGATTTTGGGGGGTATTTCTCTTAGGGACTGGCCCCAGAAGCCATATAAGAAACTGTTTCAATGCTTTATGATTGTATTTTATGATCATTTTTATTACTGGAAACTGCGTTACCCACTTTGATCACTCTTTAATAATACTAACATCTCCCAGATGCATTAAACATTTCCGTGTTTAACCAGCTTTCAAAATGTAATTTTATTCACTGTGCTTTTAGCTGTCACTAATAAGATAGTAGTTGTCGTTGGGAAATTTGCTACCCTGGGGTGAAGGAGCTATAGCGTAGTAGGACTACTCTATTTGAGGACATGGGTTCAATTTCAGGTTCAAACATTGGTGGCTATGTTGTGAACTGATGCAGCTGACTTAGGTTCTCTAAGGCCAAGTTTCTTTGTAAAATGTGGATAAAAGATTCTACCTTAAAGAAAGAGTTCTTAAGATTTAATAGAGATATCTAAAGATAAGGTTTGGTAATGGTGTTGTTTTAGGTGTCCTTTTTTAAAAAGTTTATTTATTTATTTATGAGACAGATACTTGCTCTGTCACCCAGGCTGGAGTGCAGTGGGGAGATCTTGCTGCAACCTTTGCTTCCCAGATTCAAGTGATTCTCTTGCCTCAGCCTCACAGTAGCTGGGATTACAGGTGTGCACCATCACACCTGGCTAATTTCATATTATTTTTTAGTAGAGACAGGTTTTCACCATGTTGGCCAGGCTGGTCTCAAACTCTGGGCCTCAAGTGATCTGCCAGCTTTGGCCTCCCAATGTGCTGGGATTACAGGCATGAGCCACCGCTTTAAGTGTTCTTTGTAAGGGGTTTTCTGTTGTGATTTGGATGAAAATAGGCAGAAGCTGTAATGAAGATTTTGAGATTTAGTAACCCCAAGCCCCATCATTTAGCAGGTCCTCAATAAAAGCTGATTTTCCTTTCTATCTTATCATCTTGAAATAAGGTGGGTTTGTTGAAACCCTCTGACTAGATTTGGAAGTGAAAGGAAGATAAGAAAAACATGTAACAGCAAAGCTGCAATAAAGTACTCATTTGTAACGTAAGCATTTGCAATGAACCCATTTTTTGACTTTGCCCTTGGGAAGAATGCTCAAAGGAATCCTGAGACGCTGACTAGGTATTACTGAAGGCTCTAGACTGTGTGTAGGAGAATTGGTGATTCTAAATTGTCCTTTCCTTCCAATAAGCCAACCTTTCTCTTGAGGGAGGTGGGATTATAGTTCTTAATTAATGTCAATTTTAATTAACATTTAGACTTTTATGTGATTAAGTAATGCTTTATCCCCAAATTTTGCATTTATTATAGACTCTTTTCTTAGTCTATGCTTTTCCTCAAATATTTTACGAGCCAGAACTGTTTAAGGTAATTGGACATTTCATTTGCACTTCGCTAGGAGAGCCAGCCTTGCTGTTTATCAGGTGGTAAGCAGCACTTTGAAAAAATTTACATTAGTTAAAAAAAAATCTCACCCAGCCTGGTGTGGTGGCTCATGCCTATAATCCCAGTACTTTGGGAGGTCAAGGCGGGTGGATCACTTAAGCTCATGAATTTAAGACTAGCCTGACCAACATGGCAAAGATCTGTCACTACTAAAAATGCAAAAATTAGCCAGGCATGGAGGTGCATGCCTGGAATCCCAGCTACTTGGGGGCTGTGGTACGAGAATGCTTGCAGAGGTTGCAGTGAGCCAAAATTGCGTCACTGCACTCCAGCCTGGGCAACGGAGTCAGATTCTGTTTCAAAACAACAACAACAACAACAACAACAACAACAACAATAACAACAGAACAAAAAAAAACCCTCATCCTTTTCACAGAAAATCTAGATAGATAAACAAGCTTTCTTCAGGTTCTCTTCTTCCCTCTCTCTTTTTTCCTAAGTGCTAATTACCAATCTTGTTAGCAGCAGTTTATTAATAATTTATTTAATCTCAATTTCTGTGGGCAATATTTTGTTAATACCTATGCAAATTTTATTTTTGCAGGCTTGCTTTTCTCTCAATTTTGAAAAAAAATTGTTGGAAAGAGATAATTTATAGCAATTATAATTCTCATAATGATTATTATCCTCATCAGTATTAAAAGATATGAAACATAAATATACTGGGAGGCAGTGCTTTGTTAGAAGCAGCAGTTAAAATAATTTTGGAATCAAATAAACAGCTTTGAATCTAGGCTTGACTATTTTCCAGCTTTGTGACTTGGGGCTAAGTACCTAATCTTCTTTCTCATCTGAGAAATGGGAGTAATAGGAGCGTTACCTTCCAGAATGCTTTTGAGATTTTTCCTAAGGACCTGCATATAGGAAGTTCTCATTAAATGATAGCAAATCTGACTCCAGACCATAGAGGGGAAAGGGTGGGGATAGGAGTATCAAATCGATTTGCGGAAGATCATCTGTTCGTATATTGGTAAAAAAAATGTCTTACAGCAACTTCATAATATCTAAAACATTTTTGGATACACTGTTTTGCTTAATCTTTATAATAAATGGGAGGTAAAAAATAGAATCATTTGAATGATGAAGTAGATACCAAGGCCTGGAAAGGTGAAGTGATTTTTCTCTAGATTATACTATAATTAAGATGCAGAAAGTGATTCTAGATGCCTGGTAACTGTGTTTAAAAGACCCTCAAGAATCTTAGAATTTCATAGATCAGCCTTCAAATTTGAATGAAGGTCTCATTATGCGGTCACCAGTATCAAGTAGTTCAAGGTTGATGTCCAGCCCAGTGCATGACTGCACCAAGTCATTTTGACATGGCATCTTTTCACAGTGGTAGGTCCTCTGGAGCCATTGAGTCCTCTGGGAACTATTATGAACTTTTAGATCACGCTTACATTAAAAGCCAGCTTTAAGGCCGGGCGCGGTGGCTCAAGCCTGTAATCCCAGCACTTTGGGAGGCCGAGGCGGGTGGATCACGAGGTCAACAGATCGAGACCATCCTGGTCAACATGGTGAAACCCCGTCTCTACTAAAAATTACAAAAAATTAGCTGGGCATGGTGGCGCGTGCCTGTAATCCCAGCTACTCAGGAGGCTGAGGCAGGAGAATTGCCTGAACCCAGGGGGCGGAGGTTGAGGTGAGCCGAGACTGCGCCATTGCACTCCAGCCTGGGTAACAAGAGCGAAACTCCGTCTCAAAAAAAAAAAAAAAAAAAAAAAAGCCAGCTTTAAAAGTTGACTTTGTGTATATTTAAGAGGTACAGAAGAAAACTCCAATAACATTTTTAGTACCTTTGTATTAGCTGATCTTTAATAAAAGCTATAGTTATTTACCTAAATACAAAAATTAAGGAAGCAAAATGAACATGTAACAAGAAAAAGCTCTGGACTTTGTAATTCTGTTGTTTTTTATATTACCAAGTAGTTCTGCATAAGGCAGGAACAACATTAATACTACAGTTTGTTAACTCCTAATTTTTTCCATTAAAAATTTTGATGAGAAAATGATACGTTCATGTAACTTTTTCAAATAGGACAGGCGTATATAAAGTAACTAATGTAAATTCCCTTTTATTATTCCTTTTTAAGAATTCTACCTCCTGTTAACAAGTTGTGGTATGTCTTTTCAGGCTTTTTACTATTCCCATGCTTGCTCATGCACAGATAAATACATGAGTTTTTACAAATGGGATGAATAACATTACTCTATACCATCTATCTAGATTGCTTTCTGACTTCTTTTTTGAACTTTATATCTTCAAGAATTTCCCTAGGAGTATATATAAAACAACCCAATTCTTTTAAATAGCCATATAGTGTTTCATTGTTCATATGGAAATATTAAAACTTAGTCATTTCTTTCATTGATGAATGGTTAGGTTGTTTAAAATTTTTCTCTATTATTATTTAAAATATTTCTCTATTATACATGTGGACAAATATACAAATGAATATTAATGATAGATTAATATTCATTTGTATATTTGTCCACATATATAAGTCTTTTTGTAGGATGGACTGTTGGAAGTAATATTGTTCCATCAAAGGGCATAATCTTTAACATATTGATGAATGTTGCCAAACTGACCCACAGAAATGCTATGGTTGTTTATAATTAGATGCATAGTGACAAAAATGCCCTTTTTCTTATGCCCTTATCAAAACTACATGCTATCAATTATTCAATTTTCTCTAATCTGATAAGAGATCACTAAAAAATGATTAATCTTTGTATTCATTGATCACTTTTTTCTTTTTATTTTATTCTTTTTTATGATTTTACCTTATTATATTGAATTGTCTTTTCATTATTGAATTGAAGGAACTCTTCAGTTTTTACCTATTATTGCAGTTAATCTCTTTATGTTATATGTTACACCTATCTCCTTTCAATCTGTTTCGTCTTTTATTAAACATGATTTGTGTGATTTTTTTTCTGGGCTGAAAAGTTTAAAGCATCATGTAGTTATATCTGTCAGTTGATTTCTTGTTTTCCTTGTGGCTTCTAAGTTTTCAATTTTTTTCCCTCCTCAAGTTCAGGTCAGATGGGTAATGTTCCGACATTGTGGCACATTTCACACATACATGTAAACATCCAATCATCATCGTTTCTTATGAGTTACAGAAGGCTCAGTCTTCTAAGTTTTCTATCTTGTTTAGGAATAATATTTCCTGGGTTGGGCAAGGTGGCTCAAGCCTGTAGTCCCAGAACTTTGGGGGGCCAAGGCAGGAAGATCACTTGAGGCCAGGAGTTCAAGACCAGCTTGGCCAACATGGTAGCTGTAATCCCAGCTTCTCGGAAAATGGAGGTGGGAGGATTGCTTGAAGGCAGAGGTTGCAGTGAGCAGAGATTGCACCTGGACAACAGAACAAGACTCTGTCTCAAAAAAAAAAAAAAAGGTCCATACATTTTTCCCATATTTAAAAAAATTTTTAATGTTATGATTATTAATTCAATTGGAATTTATGACGGGGTGTGGTGGCTCACACCTGTAATCCCAAAACTTTGGAAGGCAGAGGTTCATGGATCATCTGAGGTCAGTAGTTTGAGACCAGCCTTGGCAACATGGTGACACTACATCTCTAATAAAAGGATAAAAATTAGCTGGGCATGATGGCACATACCTGTAGTCCCAGGTACTCGAGGGGCTAAGACAGGAGAACTGCTTGAACCCAGGAGGCGGAGGTTGCCGTGAGCCAAGATTTCACTACTGTACTCTAGCCTGGGTAATAGAGCAAGACTCGATCTCAAAAAAAAAAAAAAAAAAAAAAAATTGGAACTTATTTTGAAGTATAGTGTGAGGTAGGAATCTCATCTGATTATTTTTCCCTTATGTTCTACCACAATTGATTTGAAATTCTTTCATTAGTATGCACTATAGTTCCCATAAAAACATGGGTCTATTGCTGGATTCTCTCTTCTGTTTACTGAACTATCTTTTTAGTCCTATGCCAATACATTTTTGTTTAATTACTATAATTTTGTAATGTATTTTGATACAAAATATATTTTGTAATGTATTTTCCTGGCATGGAAAATCATCTTTTTTTTTTTTTTTGCTTTAAAAGTCACCATTCTTCCTTATTTACTCCTGCAGATAAAATTAGAATCAGCCTTTTAATTCTAAAAATATTTTTTCTCCGAATATTTGATGGGGTTATACTGAATTGATAAATCAGCATAAAATTAATATCTTTATAATGTATTTTTTAAAAAAGTTCTGGCAAGTTTTATTAAAGGAAAATTTTGCATAGTTTGCCTTCCACAAGTCTGTTCTGGCATGCTTCTAATGATATCAGAATCACCTGGATCAATTCGTGCCAATGTGCATACTCTGTAGTATTTTCCGCATGCTGTGCCCAGTTCAATATTATTGCCACTGTAGTGATGGACACCAGTTTTGGTCAACATTGCATAGCACCCTATTTTGGATTTCCTTAAAGCTGGGCAGTTGTGAGTAAGGATGACCAATTTTGCTTTGCCTTGTCTGATCACCTTCGGAATCTGCTTGTACCCCAGCATGTACGTTCCACCTTTCATAATGAGTTGGAGCCTAGAATCAATTGACTCCAGTGACATTTTTGTGCCCTTTGATTGGAATGGTCCCAACCAAGAGCAGCTGCCAAGATGGCCAGGGAGTGAGAAAAGTGTTATCTGTATAACATTATATATACAATAAAGATATATATATATAGTCTTGGTATTCAGGTCTCCTTTTCTTTTTTTCCCCCCTTTCAATTCATTTAATTTCAAAAATCTGTCAAAAACAGCCAATAAAAAAATACTGAATTACATTCTGTTGGGTTTTTTAAAGGCTCTAGACTATAAAAACATCTTCTGTGTCTCCCACCCTGACCACCCTGCTACTTTTCCATATACCACAGGCCACCCATAGACACAAAGCCGGGGGGCAAGCAGACATGGTATACTTGGAGCCAGTAGACAGGAGGGCAATGAGTCCTGATGAAGCACTTATGGACAAAATGTAGTTCACTGTGGGGTTGAAGTTCTTCAATATGAAGAAGGAAGCAACAATGACCAAGACCAGGAACAGAGTGTTGTTGTAGAAGATGGAAAATGTTGTAGCTTCATAATCAGAAACTTCATTCTTCTTCCACAGGATTCTTTCATCTTTCTCCTTCCAAGACATCTTTCTATTATCAGCTGCAGAAAGTTTTCAAGTCACTTCTTTGAAAACAGCATCCTCCCTCTTCTGTGCTACTTTGTGCTTGAGAACAGATTTCACATTCTTGTATGCAGAGGCTACCAAATGTGTGCTTACTAGGGTCATCACATTATACAGAACAGCAGACTGAATAAGATTCATATGCCATATTCTCCAGTATAACCAGATGGGGATGGCAGGCATGATGAACAGGTTCCCGAAGAACAGCAGGGAGGACTTGGCCGAGAGGTTGCGGCTGAAACCTGCAGGAGCAGGTCCTCCTCTGACTGCTGTTTGGAACTGCCTTTGGGAGCCATGGCGGAGCGGGAGACTAGGATAGGGAAGGTAGAGCCGGTCCTCAGGTCTCCTTTTCATCTTTACATATAGGTTTAAAGTTGTCTTCATTATGTGTTATGCAAATTATTTCTAGATAATCTATAATTTTATCTTTTTCCTTTTGTTTTTAAATGAGTTACCTACATATGTGCCACAAGCAGGAGGAGATGGCAGAAATAGTAAGTGATTTGCCTAAGTGCAACTAGTTAATAACGGAATTTAGATTCTTTTACTATTGTCCTATTCTTGTTGCTCTCTTTTTCTCTCTCTTTTATTTTTTATATTTTATTTTGAGATAGGGTCTCACTCTGTCGCCCAGGCTGGAGTGCAAGGGGACCATCTACGCTCATTGTAACCTCCGTCCCCTTGGTTCAAGCAATTCTCCTGTCTCAGCCTCCTGAGTAGCTGGGATTACAGGCACATGCCACCATGCCTGACTAATTTATGTATTTTTAGTAGAGACAGGGTTTCACCATGTTGGCCAGGCTGGTCTTGACCTACTGACTTCAAGTGATCTGCCTGTCTCAGCCTCCCAAAGTGCTGGGATTATAGGCATGAGTCACTGAGCTTGTCCTCTTTCTCTTTTTTCCTTGAGATAGGGTCTCACCCTGTCACCTAGGCTGGAGGTTAGTGGTGTGATCTTAGCTCACTGCAACCTCCACCTCCCAGGTTCAAGCGATCCTCCTGCTTCAGCCTCCCTAGTAGCTGGGATTACAGGCACTAACCACCACATCCAGCTGTTTTTTGTATTTTTAGTAGAGACAGGGTTTCACCATGTTGGCCAGGCTGGTCTTGACCTACTGACTTCAAGTGATCTGCCTGTCTCAGCCTCCCAAAGTGCTGGGATTATAGGCATGAGTCACTGAGCTTGTCCTCTTTCTCTTTTTTCCTTGAGATAGGGTCTCACCCTGTCACCTAGGCTGGAGGTTAGTGGTGTGATCTTAGCTCACTGCAACCTCCACCTCCCAGGTTCAAGCGATCCTCCTGCTTCAGCCTCCCTAGTAGCTGGGATTACAGGCACTAACCACCACATCCAGCTGTTTTTTGTATTTTTAGTAGAGACAGGGTTTCACCATGTTGGCCAGGCTGGTCTTGAACTCCTGACCTCAAATAATCCACCTGCCTCGGCCTCCCAAAGTATTGGAATTACAGGCTTGAGCAACTGTGCCCAGCCTTTCTCTCTCTCTCTCTCTCTCTCTCTCTCTCTTTTAAAGTAGCTTCAGGTTGAATAATGAATCTGAGTCAAGAAAATATAGCCTAATCCCATAAATCTTAGAATGATAAGAAATTGGAATAAATGTGTAAGGTTCCTTTCTCAAATTCCATTCATGTTCAAAATAAATAATATTTCTGTTGATGGAATTTAATAAGTCTATTTTTAACCTAATGTTTCTTTAAAGGCTTAACACAATGGACTTCCCAGCCTCCAGAACTATGAAAAAATCATTAACAAAATAAAATAAAAGCTTCACAGAAGTGAAACATAAGCAAAATTTCTTTAATAGCAATCTCAAATTTCATCTATAAAATAAACCTCTAAAAGATCATCTTATTCATAAATTTTATATCTCATTAAAGATTGAAAATCCACAATCTCATTATAATCAAACTTTGCATTTGTCTTTTATTTAGCACAGTTGTAAAACAGAATTGTTTAATCACTGTCAGCACTTGAAAACGTAATGGTAATTTCAGCAACCATGGTACATGGTACATTGTGAGTCTATCATCAAGTATTTTAATGCCAGTGTAAATCAGTGATTTCAAGAAACAAATTTTGAAATAAATAAAACCAGAATGTCTTAACAAAATTTAGACTAAAGGTGCAAAATGTATAGATGCAGGCTTAATGGTGCACCCCAACATCCATTTCTGCAGGTGGCTTCTCAGGAAGCTTAATGCATTCTGTCTCTTTCATAGGCAAAGGTCTCCAGCCACTTTCTAAAGTTAGTAGGTGTGCAGACTAATTCCATTTCACAAGAAGAACCCTGAAAGATTTCACAAACTCTGCATCTTTCCCCCCATTCTTAAGCACAGTGCCTCACACACTATGCTAGTTATGCCTGTGGGATCAGATCAAATATAACAGTGAGAAATTGAAATTCATAGTCCACTTAAATGATCATTCAGTCAAAAACAGATTTGGTAAATTATAAAAAACATGGCTTGTACTAAATACAAAAACTTGAGAAAAGGAACTGACTGAGAGATTTAAAGATGAGTGGAGCCAGGTTGCATGGTATGGGGGCCAGTTGAACACGTAAAGAACACAAAATAAAATAAAGACAGTTTTTTTCTTGATTCACTTTGTATCTGAATTTTCTGCACTTGTGGGGAAAGTCATCAAGTGCTTGGAAAGATCTAGGTGTCTTGGTTGATGCAGTTTAGAAGCTGAGAATTCTGACACTCTTGTTTTCATGGTAGGCTCCTAACTTGATAATGGGCGAATTGGATATGAACCTCATTGACATCCATTGGTATGCAGACGCCAGCTGTGGAGTTTCCCCTCAAGTGGAGAGTAGGACTTGAGTTGGTCTTACATGTTAGTAAAATCTTTATGCTACTGTTTACAGGGGTCTCACAGAATATCTTTGCCTTTCACTTTTAGCATTTGTGGCTCTCTTCTGGTGAAGAGTCCTGGGAAGACATGTGCTGATGGTGATCCAATATATTAAATACCAGTACTATTCTTTATTTTGTTTTCCTCCATCCAGGTCCTCTTAACAGAAAATTTATTATTTTTTAAAATAAAATGTTTTCATTTTAACAATGAAAATATTTACATCATTACACATAAACTTCAACATCTTTACTATTTGTTTGTTGTTCTCATTGCTGCCCAGGTGAAACCCGCAAGTTCCATCAGGCAGGCCTCTTGTCTTCTTTCTCGCATGAGGCAACCACACCTGGAATGAGAGCCACTGGGATCTGGTGCTCAGCCACTGGGCATGGAAGTAGCTGTGTTAGGAAGATGGTGCTTCTGCTTTTCACCAAGTCATTGAGGCTTCTTTGGCTGACTCAAATCTGCTCTACTGAAAAACCTTTGGAAAGGAGCTTTGCATACTGTAACTTGTCTGGTTGGCAATCTTGTTTCTTTCTTAGCCAAGAAGAAGCAAGGGGCTCATCAAACCAAATTTCAACTTTCAGCTTCACTTGAAAAATCATGGTGGTTGATGTAGGGATTAGCAAAGTCTTTGAAGTTCTTTGGCATGCAAGGCAAATTATAATTTGGTTCATAAGGGAAATGCTTTTCCTTTTGTGCTGTTTGGTATCCTGGGCACAGAGCTCCTTCCCAGATTTCTATAACCAGCATCCTGGGTATTTTTATATTAAAATTATACCTTATGTTTTATCCTTCTCTTACTGGATATGTTTCATCCTTTTTATGTGAATAATTAGGCCAAGAGAATACAAATCTAGTCTTGAGTCAAATAAATGTATATTAAGTGGTTATTGAGAAAGGAGCATTTCATTTTCTTCATTTGTGTTTTTATTTCTAGTAGAGCACCAGCAATAAAGACTCTTACAATCAAATATGATGGTAATTCAGGGCCGGGAGAGGTGGCTCACGCCTTTAATCCCAACACTTTGGGAGGCCAAGGTGGGCAGATCATTTGAGGTCAGGAGTTCAAGATATGACAAGACTCCATCTCTACTAAAAATACAAAAATTAGCTGGGTGTGGTGGTGCGCACCTGTAATCCCAGTTACTCTGGGGGCTGTGGCATGAGAATTGCTTGAACATGGAGGTGGAGGTTGCAGTGAGCCGAGATGGTGCCATGCCACTGCACTCCAGTGTGAGAGACAGAGGGAGACTTTGTCTCTCAAAGAAAAAAAAATACACACACACACACACACACACACACACATATGTGCATGCTTTGGAGAATTTCTATTTTATGTATAAATATATATTTTTTATTTTATTTATCATATGTGTAACAAATTCAACAAAAATCTAAATCTTCTTTAAATCTTACCAATTAATAGAAATAAATGTTTAATTAATCAATCAGCATGTATATTTGAGTCCCTCTGAGTTTAAAGATATTTAAAGTACTGCTGTTAGACTATAGTGATAACAGTGCTTCCTGGAACCTGGAAAGAGGTGGCATTCTTATTGCATCAGTTTTGGGTTTAGTTATCTTGGATCATTCTTTACTGAGAGTCAGCTAATTCCTCCTCAGTCCCCTCTTTATCACTGGCCTCGAATACACTGACTATCTGTTGCACTTATGGAAAATAGATCAGTGGGGTACTCCTGAACTTCTTTTTTAAGTTGAAGTGCTATTGGTGAAATTCATGCAATACAACATAATAAAGTGTGATCAACGCTAAAATAGGTGTTCTATATTTTTTATTTCTATAAGGTTAAGAAAAACCATAAGGCTTTTTGTTGTTTTGTTTTGTTTTAGAGACAGATTCTTGCTCTATCACCCAAGCTGGAGTCCAGGGGCATGATCACAGCTCACTACGGCCTTGATCCACCTGGGCTCAAGCAATCCTCCCACCTCAGCCTCCTGAGTAGCTGGATTTACAGGACTATGCCATTAAGCCTGGCTAGTATATATACATTATAGACAAGGTTTCACTATATTCCCCAGTGATCCTCCCATCTTGGCCTCCCAAAGTGCTGGGATTACAGGAGTAAGCCACCACCCCTGACTTAGAAAAACTGTAACTTAAATGAGAGCATGTGTGGTAAGGATTGTCCTTTCCTATAATTCCCCTATAGTCTCTTAATGCTTTTATAACTTACCAGGCCCAGCATTGCCCTCATTTGGTTGGCCTAGGGTAACTTACTCTGTGTGAGTTTTCTTCCAGAATGCAATTCTCTATACCAGGGGTCAGCAACATTTTTGGGTAAAGTGTCAGATATTTTAGACTTGGAAATGAATTAGTTTTCTAGGCTGATGTAACAAAATACTACAAACTAGGTAGCTTCAAATAACAGAAATGTATACTGTCTCAGTTCTGGAGGCTCTGAGAGAGAATATATTTCATGTCTTTTTTTTTTTGAAACAGAGTCTCACACTGTCACCCAGGCTGGAGTACAGTGGCATGATTATGGCTCATTGCAAGGCCCGACTTCCTGAGCCCAAGTGATCCTCAGGCCTTAGCCTCTTAAGTAGTTAGTACTGTATGTGTGTACCACCATGCCTGGTTAATTTTTGTTTTATTTTTTGTAGAGACAGGGTCTTGCTAAGTTACCCAGGCTGGCCATGTCTCTTTCCTGCTTCTGCTGGTTGCTGGCAATCCTTGGCTAGTAGATGCCTCACTCCAATTTCAGCCTCATTATAGCATGGCTTTCTTCCCACTGTATACCTGTCCTCTCCTTTTATAAGGACACCAGTGACTGGATTTAGGACCCACTCTAATCCAGTACGGTTTCATCTTAATTACATCTGCAAATGCCCTATTTCCCAATAAGGTCACATTCTGAGGTTCTGGGTGGACTTGGGTGACATTATGACTACTATTCCTGCAGGAAGTCATGCAGTCTCTGTTGTAACTACTAAACTCTAATGTAGCAGCAAGGCAGCCATGGGCAACACATAAATGAGTAGGCTGTGTTCCCATTAACATTTTATTTATGAACATTGAAATTTGAATTTTTAGATAATTTTTACATGTCTTTAGATATTAGTTTTTCATTTGATCTTTATGTAACAATTTAAAAGATAATTCTTAGTTTGTGGGTTTTACCAAAATAGGGATGGGGTGCAGGGGGAATTTCAACCCAAAGCCTGTAGTTTGTTAGCAAGTATGATATAGCAAAGTATGGTGGGGAGGTATAGGTAACTTTAGGGTCATTTTTCTTCTTTCTGCTCATAAACAAAAGAACCACATTCTGAGAAAACCTGTTCGTAATTTGCATCAAGAAACTTTTGATGGTTTCATGTTTTAACAGAGAGGAAACCAGACTGATCAGTAATGATGCCTGTTTGGCAGTATCATTCCTGGTGTGCTTGCCAAAACTTGGTGAGGATTTTGCTGTCAAGATTAAGAAGTGATGCAGGCTTAAATGAAGAACGTGACCTAGAGTCCTTGTGTTGAAGGATTAGGACATTTTCCTCATGGAATCATAGCATTCTCTGTGTCAAAGGTTTGAGTATACTTTTGAGGTGATTTTAGGTTAAAGGCATTTTATGACTCAATACTACATGGCATTCTGGTAAGATGTCAGTCCCTAGGTACTCATTCAAGGCTAGATGTTAGATAATATTCTGCATATCTGAATAGATTTCATCTTCTAATGCTAAGAGTTGCTATGTTATATCAAGGCAAAATAAATCTAAACTTTTTGATTTATCATGCATATGCTTCTACTGATATTTATGTAATGTAAAATGTGAAATTATCATTAAAGATTGTGATTTTTTTTCTAATTACAAAACAAAAAATTTCTCATTGTAAAAATTTAAATAATGTCAAAAACAAATAATATTAAAATATGAATATTTCCCATAATCTCAATTCTCAGAGATAATTTCTGAGATTTTGGTATGTATTTTTTCTTTTTTTTTGAGATGGAGTCTCCTTCTGTCACCCAGGCTGGTGTGCAGTGGTGCAATCTCTACTCAATGCAGCTTATGCCTCCCAGGTTCCAGCGATTCTCTTGCCTCAGCCTCCTGGGTAGCTGGGATTACAGGCATGAAACACCATGCCCAGCTAATCTTTGAATTTTTGGTAGAGACAGGATTTCACCATATTGGCCAGGCTGGTCTTGAACTCCTGACTTCAGGTGATCTGCCTGCCTCGACCTCCCAGAGTGCTGGGATTACAGGTGTGAGCCATTGTGTATGTATTTTTTCAAACATCCCCCCTACCAAGTAATTATAAAAGCAAGTGCAAAAGTACACACTGAACAGAGACATTTTTCATGTTTTAAAGAGATTTTATGACAAAAATATATGAGCAAAGAATTATTAGGTATTATACCTAATTATGCATTAGACTCATAGCATGCTAATAACAAAATATGAAATAGTTGTACCTCCTAATGTTAAGTGATATGTCTTTGTTTTGTCATCAACCAAGCAGAGCCTGACCTAGTAGAAACAATAACATTCATATACATATATAAGAAAGTCCTGTTATTTAGAAACTCACTAAGCTGTGGGTTCAACAATGAGTCTTTTCTCCTTACTAGAGAGACTTGAAACAGGTATCTACCTTCTTCAGTAATAACATCAATAATTTAATAGGGTTTACCATCCACAGCATCTTATTAGTAGAGGCTTTATCTGCCTGAGAATTGAGAAAATTCTGGGAGCCTGTTTCATTTAGGGAGGAGTTCACTGTCAAGATCTCAAGTGAATATCATAATGACTGCTGTGGTTTATGCCCTTAGCAGCCCAGAACAGAATAGCTGAATTACTACCCTCTTGAGACAACATGGAAATCTTGTATATGAAAGTGGATAATCCTCCACTTGTAAACAAAAGTGGCTAGATAATCTCAACACTTGGGTTATGCCTATAAGATGTCAACAAACTTTAGTGTTTTGAGAGGTAATATGGGCTTTGGAAACACACAGACCTGGGCATGAATCTTACCTCTGTTTCTATCACCCATAGGGTCTTAAACAAGTTACTTAAACTGCATTTTGGTTTTCTGATCTGCAAAATGGAAATAAATAGTAACACTTTGCAGGAGTGTTAAGGATCAGTGTTGATATGTGTGTAAAGCACTGAACCAGTATCTCATATTTAGGAGGAGCTCAAAAATATCATTTTTTATTGTTATTACTTGAGAGGGTTTTTTTTTGTCTTTTTTTGTTTCCTTTTTGTGGAGAACAGGGTCTCACTATATTGCCCAGGCAGGTCTCGAACCGCTGGGCTCAAGCTCTTCTGCCTCTGCCTCCCTAAGAGCTGGGATTACAGGCATGAGCCATTGTGTCTGGTTACAGAGAGATCTTTAGATGACCCAATCTGACTCTCCTATAAAATGAAAGAAAATTGGGTTCAGAAGGCTTACTGCTCTTAGGTTATCCAGGTAGTTGGTGGTAGACCAGGAAGGACAATTTTGACACTCTGTTTCTTACTCCAATCTTCCTTCCATCATTCACTCTTGCTTTTTTTATTTTTCTTTTCTTCCTCTTCCTCTTCCTCCTCTTCCTCCTCCTCCTCCTCCTCTACTTCCTCTTCTTCCTTCTCCTTCTCCTTCTCCTTCTCTTCTCCTTCTCCTTCTCCTTCTCCTTCTCCTTCTCCTTCTCCTTCTCCTTCTCCTTCTCCTTCTCCTTCTCCTTCTCCTTCTCCTTCTCCTTCTTCTTCTTCTTCTTCTTCTTCTTCTTCTTTTCTTTTTTTTGAGATGAAATGTCTCTCTTGTTGCCCAGGCTGAAGTGCAATGGCACAATCTTGGCTCACCACAACCTTCACCTCCAGCGATTCTCCTGCCTCAGCTTCCTGAGTAGCTGGGATTAAAGGCATGCATCATCACACCTGGCTAATTTTTTGCCTTTTTAGTAGAGATGGGGTTTCTTCATGTTGGTCAGGCTGATCACGAACTCCCACCTCAGGTGATCCGCCTACTTCAGCCTCCTAAAGTGCTGGGATTACAGGTGTGAGCCACCGCGTCCAGCCCATCATTCATTCTTTCTTTTAAAATTTTTATTTAATAGTCCCAGACACTAATAAATTCATTCATGTCTGTAATTTGTTTACCCATGCTTATCACACACCAAGCTCTCATTCAATAAAAAGTGAAGATCTATACATTGCTTTTAAAGAAAAATGTCTATATAAATAATGCCCTCATTAAAGACTCTGAATTCTCTTTTTTCTGTCTGTCTTCCATTTCTGGTGTTTGCTAAGACCAGTTGTTTCCACATTATACTTATAGGTTTACTGAATTTCATAACACTAGCTCAATTTCACAAATTTGTCTGGACTCTAAATATTAGCAACTGCTGTGTTCATTGTTACTGAAAGAAATGCTTTTATATTTCACATAATGTCAGTATACTATATATGCATATATGCATCCATGTGTACATATATGTATGTGTATATGAGACCTTATATGTTTTATTTTACACTGCACAAGCACGATTCCCTAACAGAACATGTAGATTTTTCTAGCACCCTTGCATTAAGTTGACACATAGGTTCCCAAAGACTTCTTTAACAGGAGATCAATAGTCCTTAAGCTTGTACTTTTTACACAATAATTGGAGAATAATGGTACTTTCTTATCTTGTTTTCACTGAGATCTTCTCATATATGGACTGATGAGATGTGCAATCTTGGGTGCAGCCAGCAGCTAATGTTCCTTGGCATAATAGCTCACCTTGCCAGAATGACCCAAAGAAGCTCTGACTGAATTCCCCTGAGCCATATGGGCTGTTGGTTGACCTTGGACTGGCTGCTTACATTTTCTTAGCTTCATTAACTTCCCTTACACACTTGGGAAAGGTTAGAATGAGGTAGTCCAGGTAAAAACGATTTGTAAACTACTAAAAGCTACAGTAACATGAGCTGTTAATATAAACATGCTCTAACAATGTACCAATAGGAGAAACCAACATAGTTATTTAAAATTTTTAATCATTAGGTTCATAAAAATTCAAGGATTTTGGAATCACTCTCTGTACCTTTTCTGTATCTTTAGGTTTAGCAATACTCAAGAAATATCCCAAGTCTGGGAAAAATCACAAATACTATTGACTGCACAAAGCCTAGTGGTGAAAAATCACAAATACTATTGACTGCACAAAGAATTCAGTCTAGTGGTGAAATTCTTATGTCCCCACCTTTGGTCCCCACTTCACCGCAAAAGAGAATGGAGAGGGTATGTGGAATCACTATGGGAGTCTATTCAAGAGGAAGTAATATTCCTACTTGTCCATTCTCTGCTGCTTCTCCACACTGCACAGTACTTAGACTCCTCCTCATCCTTGGTTTGGATTCTTTTAGTGATTGTAATTATATTCATGACCTTGGCTTTTGGGCTAAGGTAACCTTTATGGCCTATTTGTGGGCTATTTTCAAAGAAATTTCCTAGTGTTTTACAGGGACTTTATTTACTTTCATAAGACCTCATCCATGTATTCATTATAAAGAACCATTTTGGTTTGCTTTCCTACTCTTTCCTGCTCTGCCACCTCTACAGGAAATTACATTGCAGGCAGAGGTATCACGCAGAGAAAAGATGCCTCCTTATTCAGTGGAAGCAATTTCTGTCTTATGTATTACTTCAACTGTCATAACATTCTCAGGCATGAACTTCACTCTCTTGATTAATATTTATAACTGCCTCTTTAGACACCTGTAATGTCAGTGTCTGTTGGGGTGAGAAGCTCAGTGCATGGCAGGCAGGATAGTTGATACAGTCTGTTAATACTTAAAGAGACCAGGGTTGTCTAAAGGTCCCATTGTCAAAGGAAGCCCGGGGATGAATTTTGGCTACAAACCAGGAAGGGGCATTTCTATCCAGCCTTGAACTAGTCCTAATTGGAAGTGGCATGACCCATTGGACTCAGGGCAGGAGTATCTACTTGCTGCTGGCTTGTTCTGTGAGTTGGGTTAATTCCCTGATGTCTGATATCTTTATTTCCCCAACTGTAACATGGACTAACTGAGTGATTGCCTACCTGGGCTTGTTATAAATAGGACAAATGGCATGTCTGTGCAGCTGCTTTCATTCTCCTGTTCTCCGAATGGTTAAAACCAGAGTATTTAATTTCCCTTGCAAAGAAAGGTTTTCAGGAGCAGCTTAGAGTTACAGGCATTGAAAAGGGAGAATCAGTGCCCATCACTCTATTGGCCCTCAGACACCGCCCACCTCTAGAACAACACAACAATATCACACACCTCTGTTAGATCACAATACAGGATCTGAGAAGACTTGAAAAGCAAAAGAAATATTAAAACTGGGATGTCTATTTGAATTGAAAATGGGTCATGGGGCATCCTAAGCTCCAGTCCTGAACATTTAACAAAGTGCTTTGTGTCTGCATCCTCTGCACCCAAACATTCAATTGTATTTTCAACTTGAAAATGCTTAATATGGAATGCATTATTATAAGGTTTTTTAATCGTTGCCATTAAATGGCAACGATTAGTGAATGATTTTTGATAAATCACATTGTTCTTTGTGTTCAATTTTATCATTAATTTATTTATTGTGTTTTATCCAATCAATTTATATTCCTGGGGAATCTAATATGTCTAAGACATAGAGTGTTATCCAAACATGAGGGTGCACATACTGCCTTTTCCACATTTTTTTTCCTCTGGTACTCATTTGCAGGCAGTCTTTCTTTCCTTGGCTTCAATACTTTTGAACTTTCTTATAATACTTATGTGCTGATACTTATAATGTTATTTGTGTACATGTTTTATTTCCCATACCATAAGTTTTATTATCTTAAAATCTTTTAACTGTCGACATCATCCCCTTGTACGTTACAGACAATAAATATATGATGGAAGACATATACAAAAATAACAATAATATAAGACAATATACAATGTCATATAGGCATAAGGGTGGTAGACATTTATGAATTGATCAGGGAAAAGCACTTGGAAGTAGGGTGGTTGATATGGTTTGGCTCTGTGTCTCCACCCAAATCTCACCTCAAATTATAATCCCTATAATCCCCACATGTTGAGGAATGGACGAGGTGGGAGGTGATTTGATCACTGGGGCATTTTCCCCCATGCTGTTCTCATGATAGTGAGTGAATTCTCACAAGATCTGATGGTTTTATAAGGCAGTTTTTCCTGCTCTTGCTCACTCTCTCACCTTGCCATGTAAGACATGTCTCTTCTGCTTCCTTCATGACTGTAAGTTTCCTGAAGCCTCCCTAGCCATGGGAAACTGCGAGTCGATTAAAGCTTTTTCCTTTATAAATTCCCTAATCTTGAGTATTTCTTTATAGCAGCAAGAGAATGGACTAATCCAATGGTCATGAGAGAGGTCAGGTGAAGTCATTCCAGGTGGAGAAAAAGCATTAGCAACTGGTGCCCATAAGAAAGGATATATCTTTGGGAAACCAGGAGTGATGATAATGGACAGTAAATAGTCATTAGAGGATGGGTCGTTGCAAACACCAAGTTAAGATGACTAGGCTTTTCTGGAAGCAAAGATTAGATACAAAATATTTTTGAGCAGTTGAGTGTCAAGATCAAAGAGACATTTTCAAAAGATTTCTCAGGTAATGGCATGCGAGTTGGTGAGACAGTTTGAAGGCAGAAAAAAATTAGAAGAATTAATTAGTCACTGGTGAAAGAGCGTGTCAACATCTTGGCAGCACAGGTATAAAGGCATAAGGCAGAGAAACTGGAGCGGGAGAGTGGAATCCTTAGATCATAAGGAAATGATCAATAGGACGTTGCAATTGAGTTTGAGGATAAGGGAAGGGGTAAATAAAAACTCATTTCTAGGTCTTGTGTTTAAATTACTTTAAAAATAGAGACACCTAGTTGGGCAGGGTGGCTCACACCTGTAATCCCATCACTTTGGGAGGTGGAGGTGCGCGCATCACAAGGTCAGGAGTTTGAGACCAATCTGCCAATATGGTGAAACCCCATCTCTACTAAAAATACAAAAAAATTAGCTGGGTGTGGTGGCACATGTCTGTAATCCCAGCTACTCAGGAGGCTGAAGTAGGAGAATTATTTGTACCTGAAAGGGAGAGGTTGCAGTGAGCCAAGATTGGGCCATTGCACTCCAGCCCGGGCAACAGAGTGAGACACTGTCTCAAAAAAAAAAAAAAAAAAAAAATTAGTGACACCATTGATTGATAAAGGTTGGAAAATCAATTTTGGAGGAAAAATAATGCATTCAGTTTTAGGCATTTTCAGGTTGAAAATGCAATGGAATGTTTGGATGCAGCGGAGGCAGGTGCTAACCAGCTTGTTAAATGTTCAAGACTGAAGCTTAGAAGGGAGATGGATCAGAGGTTAGAAAGTAAATACAAGGCCTGCACAGTAGCTCACACTTTCAATACCAGCATTTTGAGGGGCCAAGGCAGGAGGATCACTTGAGGCCAGAAGTTTGACACCAGCCTGGGCAACATAGTAAAGGGCTATCTCTACAAAAATAAAATAAAATAAATTAGCCAGGTAGGTGGTGTTAACCAGTAGCTCTAGTTACTCAGGAAGCTGCGGCAGGGGAACGGCTTGAGCCCAAGAGTTTGAGGCTGATGACAGGGTGAGACTTTCTCTCTAAATAAATAAAAAGGAAAGTAAATCTTTTCATTATTGTAGATGAAATGGTGAAAAAGAGTTGTCTGTTACTTCCTTTCTTGTAATTTCTCTGATGTAAGCTCCTTGAAGGTAGGACCAAGTCCTATTTGTTTTTGTTATCTGCCTTTGCATGTGAAGTACCTGGTACTTAATTGGCATTTTATGAGTCATTTTTCTTGAAAGCTACCTAGACCTATATGCAACCCTATGTTACTTGTGCTAATGAGGTACAAAGAGAATACTTATATGTAAAATTTAGAGACAAGTAAAATTTTTAGGTAGTAGCCTCAATCTTCCCTTTCTCCTAGAAAATAATTTATTACTGTAAGTTACCAAATTAAAATTTTTACATATATATATTTTTCATCTGATGATATGTTGCAAGGCTTTAAGCCTGTTACAGACAGGAAGCCTCAGTTAATTGATATTTTGTACTTGCCGATTTCTCAGGTCCCTTAAAATTTTAAGAAATCTAAGTTTAAGTCGGGTGAGAAGGAACTAGATAAAGCTACGAATCCTTGACATATTAAGAATGCACATTACTCCAAAACCTCTATTTATTTTTTTCTCCATGTTTTGCTATAAATTAGCCCAGCACTGAGAAATGATGGCTGAGGCTTATAAAAGAGTACCTTCTGGTCCAACTTCTGTAGCTTAATCTGCTTCTTCTGTCCCAGCATGGGAGAGTTCAAGCAATGCATGTTTCCAAGTGTGGAGGGAAAAAGTCCGGGCCCCCTCCCCGCCAGCCCAGCAGTTCTCAGAGGAGCTGGAATGATGCCCGGTTGCTCCTGGGAATTGTGCGGTCGCCAGTGCAGCTGCGCTCCTCATTACATGGTGGCCAAGAAGAGTCTGTTTCAATGCGCTGATTTTTTTCACTCATAGACATTGAGGCACCAGGATGTTGTAGGGGATTGCGGAGGCACTCTACCCTACAAAATCGACTTTCCCAAAGTTGCCCCTCCTTCTCCTCACTCGCCACAGTTTACACAGGAACACAGCAGAAAGATTGCATGGTTAAGTCTTTTCTCCCTTCAAAGGAGAGACAGTGACCCCTGCCTAGTTGCAGAAAAAAAGAGGAGAGTGGAGAGACAGAAAATGGGCCTTCTTTAGTCTCCCTTCAGTGGGAGAAGGAGGTACGCCACAGTGGGAGAGAGGCAGTCAGAAGTCTGACAGAAGTCTGCTACTGGGACTCTATCACCCTGGATCTTCTTTTCCTCTTTGCAAAATGTGGGGGTCTAACTAGATCTCTAAAGTCTCTTTCCTGGCTAAGTGTGGTGGCTCATGCTTGTAACCCTAACACTTTGGGAGGCGGAGGTGGGCAGATCACCTGAGGCCAGGAGTTTGAGTCCAGCCCGACCAACATGGCAAAACCCCACCTCTACTAAAATACAAAAATTAGTTGGGTGTGCTAGTGCACGCCTGTAGTCCCAGCTACTCAGGATGCTGAGGCACAATGATTGCTTGAACCCAGGAGGTGGAGGTTGTAGTGAACTGAGATTGCACCACTGCACTCCAGTGTGGGCCACAGAGTGAGACTCTGTCTCAAACAAAACAAACAAACAAAAAGCATCTTTCCCATTCTAATAATCTATTTTTTTAATTTCATGAGATGAAAAATAATACACATCACACTCCAAGTTATTCTTAACATAATTCCACTAGAGTACTGGAAAACATCTAACTTACATATAAACACTTCTCCATGCCTTTTGCAATGCTTTGAAGGAGAATACAGAAAAGGTAAATCTTAGAGAATACAATTAATTCTGACATTTCCGTGAAATTCGGAAAACTACAACCTTGAGCTAGAGTTTGTAGGTTGGCCAGGACCTGAGTTTTGAGGAAGTATCTTCTAGGCTGAACTGATTTATGCTGGCCTTGAACATGCAAGGACTCCGAGCCTGAAAGGACTGCAATATGGTTTGGAGGCAAACTGTCTTTTGATTAAACTGTTCCATCTAGCCCTGCTCTTGGTTATTGAGGGTGTCCTGTTAGTTACCACTGTGAGTGAGAAGTAGAGTCCACATAGATACTTGGCAAGGATTGGCATCTATGTGTTCATGGGTGTTGTTTGTGCTGAAATCCCATAATACCTCCAGGCAGTTTAATTCTGTGGTAGAACCAACTTGAATAATTAAACAAAGCTAAGATTTGACAACACTGCACTTGTGGTACAACACAGCTGTGATTCCATGAGCTCAGCAGGGAGAAGGAGTTGGGGGAATCTGTCATAGCAAAAGCATGCTTTGTAACAAATAACAATTTAGCAGACATCCAGAATGCTATGGAACAGAGGCTATAAAGAGTATGGTCTGTCAGGAGAGAATGGGTCATGGTGTCTGTTCTTTTGGGGTGGTGTTAAACGGGTGGTTGATCACATCTGCTTGAATCACGGTGTCTTATAAAATGAAACTTCTTGCCAGAGATGGATCACTCCGTGATGCTCTCCTCCTATTAATACTTTTGCCAACTGATTAATAAATTTTCAGTAGGTAAACATTTTGGGGGAGAAAATATCATTTTTTGGCACAACTAAAAATTTGATACCTTTTTTTTTGTGTGTCTGGTATAACCCTAGAGATTGAGGAAGACTAAAGACTCTTTGTTTATTAGATACAATAGAAGTTTATATATTTGAAAGGATTTCTTTTCTGCTGCCTTTTCTTACTGGGTAAAGCTTAAAAAAATAAAAATATTTTTGGGAAGTAACCAATTGTCTGATGCTACACTTTGGGATCTCTATTGCAAAAGGGTTCTTCTTTATTTTATCCTGAATGTGATGGCTTTTGATGTTTTCAAGAGGTTCAGGGGATGCTTTTCAATGGCTGTTTCCTCACCAATCACACTTAGTCCTACGGAAGCCATTTGTATAGCTAATACGATTCACTCAGCATGTGAGAACTGGAGCATTATTAAGCATTAGAATAATTTTCGTTTTGTTTTGTGATTAATGTAACTGCAATTGCAGAAGTTTTCTCAAAAGATCAATTTACCTCAGAATTCTATTCTTTTCTCATTTTTTAACACGGGCAATTAGTTAGCTTAAAATCATAATAAACTTCTAGAATGATATATTTCAGATTTTATAGAAGATGTGTAAAAACAAATATTAAACATCGGTTTATAAAAAAAAAAAAAACTCTTTAAGGCTGGGTGTGGTGGCTCATGCCTGTAATCCTAGTACTTTGGAAGGCCAAAGTGCTTCATGAGGTCAGGAGTTCGAGACCAGCCTGACCAACATGGTGAAACCACGCCTCTACTAAAAATATAAAAATTAGCCAGGCGTGGTGGTATGAGTGCCTGTAATCCCAGCAACTCAGGAGGCTGAGGCTGGAAAATCAGTTGAACCCAGGAGGCAGAAGCTGCAGTGAGCCAAGACTGTGACACTGCACTCCTGCCTGGTCAACACAATGAGACACTGTCTCAACAAACAAACAAACAAAACCTTTTAAAAATATTTCTTTTAATCTGACCTGCCTTGGCATTTTTTTTTTCTGCTTCTGTTTTCATTAATTTTTCCCATCTTGTCTCCTGATTCTTCCTCGTCTTCTTTTTATTAAATATAGAGACAGGGTCTTGTCATCTTGCCCAGGCTGGTCTCGAACTCCTGAGCTCAAGCAATCCTCCCAAAGTGCTGGGGTTACAGGTGTGAGCCACCACACCCAGCCTGATTCTTTTCTTGGAGACTTTTCCCCCTTGTCTAGTGAAAGAGGTCCACTGAGAATCCCCCTGATTTCCTGTTGTAGTTTCTTCACTGTCGAGGGTCTTCATATTTTTTTTTTTTTTTTTTTTGAGACATTGTCTCGCCCTGTGGCCCAGGCTGGAGTGCAGTGTGGTATGATTTTGGTTTACAGCAACCTCTGCTTTTTGGGTTCAAGCGATTCTTCTGCCTTAGCCTCCGGAGTTGCTGGGACTACAGATGTGCACTGCCACACCCATCTAATTTTTGTATTTGTAGCAGAAACAGGGTTTCACCATGTTGGCCAGGCTGGTCTCAAACTCCTGACCTCAGGTGATCCACCCTCCTTGGCTTCCCAAAGTGCTTTGGATTACAGGCATGAGCCACCATGCCTGACCCTTCATTCTCTTCTAATGACCATTGCACAACCCAAATGTCTGTCCAGTTCTCCAGTTCCTTCCTTTATCAGACTTCTCGTGCCCCTGCTGCACAGTAGCTGGCTGAGAGGTCAGCCTACACAGAGCCCAAGTCATTTTCTTTATAAAGTACTTCTCTTCACTCAGTTCCTACTGTTAATCTCCCTTCTCAAAACCCTACTCTGTATTCTAATTCAGTCACTTAGAGAACCCTGGCATTTCCCCGATGGCTCACCCTCCCATTCTCAGGTATCTCCTACCTCTATATCAAGCTTGTCCAACCCATGGCCTGCAGGCTGCATGTGGCCCAGAATGGCTTTGAATGTGGCCGAACACAAATTTGTAAACTTTCCTAAAACATTATGGGATATTTTTTTGGCTTTTTCTTGGTTTCTTTCTTTCTTTTTTCCTTTTTTCAACTTATCAACTATCATTAGTTTTAGTGCATTTTATGTGTGGCCCAAGAGAATTATTCTTCTGGTGTGGCCCAGGGAAGCCAAAAGGTTGGAAACCCCTGCATATTTTTACTTTATTTTCCTGTCTGAAGTTTCTGAATTTTGGTCACCATAAAATGTTTCAGTGCAAAAATTTCTTTGCTTTCTGGTGTGTTTTTAACTCACCTTGCTTCAAGTTCTTTCATCAGGTTTCTTTCATCTTTAGCCTTACCTATAATTTATCCCTGGTAATTTTTAGGGTGAAGCTTTCAGCCTCCTATTATTTGTACCCTTTCTATAAAGGCTTGTCCATTGTCAGTCACATTCTTCCCACAGGCTTATTTCCAAATGTGCTTAACATCTTTTTCTCTGTTCTGGAATACATTCCTATCTCTTCTTTGCCAAACCTACTCTTGTATGGGGTAGTGGTTTAGTGTATGACCACTGGCACCAGAGTACCTGGTTTCAAGTTCTAGCTCTGCCACTCACTAACCAATTTATGGTTGTGTGGGACACTTAAACTCTTCAAGTCTCAATTTCTTCATTTGTTAAATGGGGATGTTAATGAGAGGCCTGATCATCATTGATAGACCTTAGTAAGGCTATTGTTAGGATTAAATGAACCAATACAGATGGTCCCCAACTTACATAGTTTGACTTCAATGATGTTTCAACTTTATGATAGTATGAAAGCCATACATATTCAGTAGAAACCATGCCTTGAGTATTCATACAACCGCTTCATTTTTCCCTTTCAATCCAGTATTCAATAAATTATATGAGATATTGAAAACTTTGTTGTAAATTAGGCTTTGTGTCAGAAGATTTTGCCCAGCTTAGGCTAATGTAAGTCAACTGAGCACAATTAAGGTGGTTAGGCTAAGCTATGACATTTGATAAGTTAGGTGTATTAAATGAATTTTCAACTTGTAATATTTTTAGCTTATGAAGGGTTTATTGGGATGTAACTCCATCATGAGTTGATGAGAAGCTGTACACATAAAGTGATTAGAATGGGTTCTGACACAGAGTGATCACTATTTGAGTGTGAGCTCTTAATCATTTACTCACATCCAGTGTTTACAGTCCAAAGCCATTTCTCTCTCTGCAGCTCCTTTTCATTCCCCTAAGGACCTACCACAAGAGTCTGCACACAATAGTTGCCCAATAAATATTTGTTGAAATCATCTAGACAGTGTTGGGAGAGAACTGAATTCCATGGATCTTGGATGTGATTCATTTGCCTTAGCACAGTCCGAGGCACTGTCATATGTCATATTAGATTATACTGTATCCCAGGCCCCTAGAAGAGAGCTTAACGTATGGTAAGTGCCCCAAAATTGTCAAATGAATGAATGAATGAACGAATGATCAAACTGCTCAAAGCTTAACTTATAAACCTCTTGGGCCACAATGAAATAAAAAATATAATTTATTTTTTAAAACAAAAATAAATTTTTAATTTAATAAAACTATGTAGCTATATACAAAATACATTTAAAACATAGAGTATATCTACTGTGTGTTTATTGTACAACTATATACATATAATTTATATATGCTTTTGAAAGTTAACAAAACCAAAATATAAACAATCGTGTCGTCAAAAATACTTCTTTGGTGTATAAGTGTTTTCAGATTTTTTTCTGTGCAGTATGTGTATAAATTAAAAAATAAAACTTGGAACATATCATACCTAATATTTAATAAACTCTACCATTTTGTTTACTTAAAGTTGTAGTGTGAATTAAATGTCTACTTTATAATAAACACCAAAAGTAGGTTTAAAAGACCATCTATTTTTTGTTATTTTCTTTGTTCTACATATCTACATTCTGGTCTCATGTTCTTATCCCTATGATGTCTGGTTTGCAATATTACAATTTAGAACGAAGTTTCTAAAGGAAGAAGGACCAGCTTATACTGTAACATGTTAGCATTTCAGAAAATATGCCAAGTAACTTTGCTTTATACTTTATTACTTTGTTTTTTTTTTAGATTGATTTTTAAAAAATATTTTATTTTATATCAACTCACAAGTGAAATTCCCCAATTGTTTTTGGAACAAACACTGCAATTAAGGATTTTATAATGGAGTATACATGTGATGCACACTTAGGTTAAATGTTTTCAAGGAGGTAGAAACACTGTTTTTAAATTCAGGGACTCTACAGTCCACCGATACTATAAGACCTCACCACTGGATCTCTTCCATAGTAGGTGTTGAGAGAGTAAGGACACTGCTGTTTTTCCAGATTCCGTTTTCATTTAGAAACAACACTCAATTTTTAAGGTTAGAATAGTGGCGAAACAGGTTGACAAAAAGGGAACAACAATTGACAAAAAAAAAAAAAGAAAATAATTTAACCAAGTAGATTATTTTTACAGAAGTAATAGAAAATGTACTGAATCAAAGTAAATCTGATTAGATCCTTAAGTGGCAACTCCTTCACGGAGCATGCACCTTCCCCCAGTGTTGCCCTGTCTGGGGCAAACCCACGTCTGTACTATGAACCAGGAAGTCTTAGGCTGTCAATAAACTATCTTTGCTTTTACAAATATTTACAAACCACCATCTTCTTCTCATTGCTATAGAAATAAAAAAACAAGGGGAAAAACAGACAGGAACATGAATTTCAATTTGAGACTTATATAAAGAACTATTTTATTTTCAAAAAAACAGGATTTTTGTCTCACGATTTTCTAGCACAGCATAGCAAGTAAATGTTAAACCAGCGCTCAAGATACACAAAATGAATTTCATGTGGAACCTATAAGCGAAACTTACCTAAATATTCAATCTATTTTATAACTTTTGCTGAGCCTGGAGATGAGGATAGGAGGGGAATAAGTAATAATATAGTTATCTTATTAAGGATTATTAAAGTGCTTAATTACATCTACAGAGAAAAATAATATTTAATGAAATGACAAAGGTAACTAATGCTGCATAAAGTTTCTACACAGTCACTATACTAAACAATACCGTAAACCAAATATTACAACATATATGCCAGAGTGTCCATATAAGCATTTTGAATAATCATATGTGGCATATTTTCTTAGTTCAATGGTTAATGTTGTGCTCAAACCAGAGATACTTCATTATTCCAAAGGTTCTCTAAAAGGATTTTCCAGCTGAAGTGAATCTGTCACTGTCAGTGCTCTAGTAATGTCGCTATAGCTACTAGTAGAAAAGTACATTTTCGTGACACTAACTTTTATTTGCTTAGAGTTTGTCTTCCAAATGAGTAATGTCTAAAGAGAATCACAATCTGGGAAGACAGTGAAGCTTCAGCTGGTCAGTTTCATTTCTCCCTTCCTTTAAATCTGTCTTTGGCTTATGCAATACCATCAGAATGGAGTGATTTTTGAAGTATTTACTTTGTAAAGATACTAATTTTCTAAACAAACTTTTCATATAGCAGAGGGTGGATGAAAATGAAGCCTTATCTATATTTCTTTTTCTTTCTGCCCTCCAATCTCCCTTTTAGTGAAACTTGTAAAGCAAATTGTTTCATTGGCCTTGAATATTTTGATCATATCCTTTGAAGAAAGGCAGGAATACAGAATATATTTTTTTAAGATACTATATTACAAAAGAAACACAGTGCCTGATAGTCAGTGTTCCAGATAATAATACTTTTCGGGCTTCCAATCTGGGAATGCACAAATAACTAGAATATTACAGCTAGGAGAAAAGAATATTAATGATAACATCAAATCCCTTTGATTTAATATGACTAGAAGAGATTTAAGAAATTCCTTATTTCTGCTCCAAACTCAAAACACTATCCATTTTTTCTTTTCTTACTGTTATTATTATTATTTGACATGACAGGGTCTGGCTCTGTCACTCAGGCTGGAGTGCAGTGGCACGATCTCAGCTCACTACAACTTCTGACTCCCAGGCTCAAGCAATTTCCCTGCCTCAGTCTCGTGAGTAGCTGGGACTTACAGGCAGGAGCCACCACACCTGGCTGACTTTTTCTTAATAAAATATGTTATAAAAATGTAATGTAAAAATTTGGAAATAAAATAATTACCAATATTTCTGTGCATTCTGTCCAGCTTAAAATACAGGACATTGCCCTAATCAATATAATGTAGAGTTTTTATGTTTTTTTTTTAACTTGATATAGATGGGAATCACAATGTATGCATAGTTCTATGACTTGCTTCTTTGGATCAATATTGTATTCATGACCTTGTCTCATGTTGATACATGTGGCTGCCCATAGCTTATTTATTTTCATATCTGTATGACATTCCATTGTGAAAGTGTTTCACAATTTATCTATTTTCTTGTGACTGAACGTTACTTCCAAATTTTGCAGCATAAACACTGCTGCCATGAACATATGATGACTAGTGGACATGTGCAAGAGATTCTCTACATTATACGTCTAGAAAGGGAATTGCTGATCATGTATAATATACATCTTTCATTTGCTAAGTATTACCAAATTGTTTCCCAAAGTGCTTGTACAAGTTTATACAGATATAATATTTATATATAAATATTAAAATATGCCAGTATACAAATAGGCATACCCTATTTTATAAATCCAAAATCTTCCTTTTTCTTGCTTTACCCTCTGATTTTGGTGGTACACGTTCTCCAGTAGCTTCTTTAGAAGGCATGGAATGTGAAGTTTTTGAGACCTAAGTGTCTGCAATTTGTCATGCTAGATCTGATTTATAATTTGGCTACATTTAAACATTTTTGTTAGAGGCCAGGTGTGGTGGCTTATGCCTGTAATTTCAGCACTTTGAAAGGCTGAGGCAGGAGGACTACTGGAGGCCAGGAGTTCAAGATCAGCCTAGGCAACATTTCGAGACCTCATTTCTACAAAAAGCAAAAGATAAAAAATAATTAGCCAGGCATGGTGGCACACCTTTAGACCTAGCTACTCAGGAGACTCAAGTGTGAAGATCATCTGATCCTGGGGGTCTGAGAGTCCAGTGAGCTGTGATGGAGTCACTGTACTCCAGCCTGAGCAACAGAGTGAGATTCTGTCTCCAAAAAAAAAGAAAAAAAACCCCAAAATATTTATGTTAGAAATATTTTTCCTTCAAAAAATTTAAGACTTTTTTAAAAAAGTTACTTCCTAAAAGTGTAACTATTTGAAATCTAATGTCATTTGTATATAACCTGTTTTTCTTTCTGGAAACAATGAAGGCCTTGGTGTGCCCTTGTGTTTTGCAATTAAATCTGGAAACTCATGTTCATTCGTTCTGGAAACTTTTTATATTATTTCTTTAACAATGTCATCCTTGCCATTTTCTCTGAGCTTTCTCTTTAGAATTCCTATTATTCAGATTTCTTGGATTGATTCTCTTTTCACTATTATGAATAGCCTGTTTAACATTTTGTTCCATTTCCTTGGAGATTTTCTCAACTTTATCTTCCAATTTTTCTCTTGCTTTTGTTTTGTTTTGTTTTTATCATTTATTTGTTTGTTTGTTTGAGAGAGAGTCTCACTGTGCCAGCCAGGCTGGAGTGGAGTGGCATGACCTCTGCTCATTGCAACCTCCACTTCCTGGGTTCAAACCATTTTCTTGTGTGCCTCAGCATCCTAAGTGGCTGGGATTATAGGCGCGTGCCACCACATTTTTGTAGTTTTAGTAAAGATGAGGTTTTGCCGCATTGGCCAGGCTGGTCTCGAACTCCTGATCTCAAGTGATCCACCTGCCTCGGCCTCCCAAAGTGCTGGGATTACAGGTGTGAGCCACTGTGCCTGGTCTTCTTTTACGTTTTTACATATCCAAAGTTCTTTAAGTTTTCGGAATGTTTTCTTCTATTCCTTCCTATCTTTTTCTTTGTTTCTTTCTCATTCTCCTCCCCTTTCTTTTTTTCCTCCCTGTAGTTTAGTTTTTTTTGTAATCTTTAAAAAAAATTTTAATTCTGCCTCCCACATTTTCCCCTATGTGCTTATTTTGATCTTATTTGAAGTTTAAACCAAATGTCTATGGATCCCTTGGCTATTCACTCATATGATGAGTGAGGCACTAAAAAGCTGATTGACATCTTTAAGAACATGGGTTTTTAGCCAGGCTTGGTGGCAGGCGCCTGTAATCCCAGCTTCTCGGGAGGCTGAGGCAGGAGAATCGGCTTAACCCAGGAGACAGAGTTTGCAGTGAGCTGAGACTTGCCACTGTATTCCTGCCTGGGCATCAGACCAAGATTCCATCTCAAAAAGAACATAAGAACATGGGTTTCAACATTATGATTTTTTAAAAGATTCTAGAATGTCCTCTACAACAAGTTTATTTAAGAACATTTTCTTCTATTATTGCCTTGCTAAGAAAGATTTCAAAACCAAAAAGAACAGGAATGAATTTTATATTTCAACAAATGCCCTCCTGGCATCTATTGAAATCATCATATACTTTTTAATCTTTACTTTGTTAATATAGTTTCCTAATGGTAGAGGTTTTCCAACAGTTGCATTTCAGGATGGTTTTAATACCCTTTTCCAAAGAGACATTGAAAATTTGTTTTAGGAAAGGGGGAAATTTGGGGTGGAAAGCTAACCGTGCTGTTTCTGCTACCTGTGTCTAGATACTGTACTCTCTTTGCTCTGGGCCATCCAGAGGTTACGATTTTCCTTTGCAAAACAAGAATTTGACCTAGAATGGCTAAGACATATTTTAATAACTCAGTTAAGTTTGTTGCTACTCTTCCATTTGTGTTTCAATGGAATTTTTGCTTCATAAACGCTCCATAAGAAATTAAACTTCCTTATTAGCGCTACATCTAACACATTGATTGCATTTGATACATCTTAAGGATAAGAAATGGAATTTGCAAAATGTTTTTTCAATGAACGCCTCATCTGTGGTTCAGCTACTTTCCTTACCACAGCATACTTTTCCTCCTACTCTTTATCCTTACATGGCAGTCAAGAGACAAGACTTTTTTTTCTCCTGCAACTTTGCTCTTCCATGTACTTCCCCTAAGAAGAGGGAAGAGGTAGAGATCTGCTCTAATCATTAGTGTTAACTGTGGACCCAGAGTCTGAGTTGCCGTGTATGCCAAAGAATGTTTGGCTAAGACTCTTCCTTAACCACTAAGCTAAGAAACTTTGCACAGAGGCCTCAGAATGATTAGCAGGGTGACAAGATGAGAGGCAGCTAAAGGTTTAGTAATGGAAGAAATCTTGACCTGGGAATCAAGCCATGAGGTTTCAGGCTGCTTCTGTCCCTCTTGAGCCTTTCTGAGTGTTAGTTTTCTCATATATAAAACAAGGAGGCTGGACTTTGCTAGATTATCGCCATGGTCCTTTTGGGCTATAACATTCTTTTGCATTTAAAATAATACCAGCTGGGCACAGTGGCTCACACCTGTAATACCAGCACTTTCAGAGGCTGAGGTGGGTGGATCACCTGAGGTTGGGAGTTCAAGACCAGCTTGGCCAACATGTTGAAACCTCATCTCTACTAAAAATACAAAATTAGCTGGGCATGGTGGTACATGGCTGTAATCTCAGCTATCCTGGAGGCTGAGGCAGGAGAATTGCTTGAACCTGGGAGGTGAAGGTTGCAGTGAGCCGTGATTGCACCATTGCACTCCAGCCTGGGCAACAAGAGTGATACTCCATCTCAAAAAATAAAATAAAGTAAAGTAAAATAAAATAAAATATAAAATAAAATCAACTCAGGTGCAGTGTGGTGGCTCACGCCTGTAATCCTACACTTTGGGAGGCTGAGGTGGGCGGATCACTTGAGGCTAGGGATTCTAAGATCAGCCTGGACACTATAATGAAACCCCATCTCTATTAAAAGTACAAAAAATTAGCTGGTGTTGTGGCACAGGCCTGTAATCCCAGCTACTGGAGTGGCTGAAGCAGGAGAATTGCTTGGGCCTGGGAGGCAGAGGTTGCAGTGAGCCTAGATCACACCACTGCACTCCAGCCTGGGCAACAAAAAGAGACCCTGTTAAAAAAAGTAAATAAATAATAAGATAATATCAATTCTAGAAAATCTTCAATAAATGTGCAGATTCCATTTAAGCATGAACTTCACTGTTTAAATTGAAAGAGATCTTATAGTGTTTCAGAACTGAATCTTTTTCCTTTCTGTTATGAATACTGTTTTATTTTTTAAATATATGATATAGAAAGTTTCCTGGAAATCCCTAAAATATCCCTATGGTAGGCAAAATAATGGCCCCCACAAAGATGTCCAGGTCTTAATCCATGAAACCTGTTACTGTGTTATCTCATGTGGCCAAAGCGGTTTGCAGATGTGGTTAAATTAAGGATATTGAGAAGGAAAGGCTATCCTGGATTATGTGGGTGGACCTTATTTAATCACAAGGCAAAGCGGTGATTACTTTTGTACCAACCTAATAGAAGAGGTCAGAATGATGTGATGTGAGATGGACTCAACCTGCCATTGACATCTTTGAAAGTGGAGGAAGGGAGCCATTAGCTAAGGAATGGGTGTCTCCTACAGACTGGAGAAGGCAAGGAAAATGAACCCTCCCTAGGCCTCCAGGAGGAACGCAGCCCTCCTGTTGTGAGACACAGTTTAGATTTCTGACCTCCAGAACTATAAGATAAATTTGTGTGTTTTTTCAATCCACTAAATTTGCGATAATTTGTTAAAGCAGCAGTAGGAAATTAACAATCCCTCACCTCTGGCCTTTATTATATTGGGCAAACATATTTTAGTTTTTATTTTTATTTCTCTGCATGTTGTTCACATAGTAGAAAACACTTCTGTTCTGCCTTAATAATCAAGAATTATGCCATATTGAATTTTTATATTATAGCTAAAGGAATAATTAGAAAATTGATTAATTATACTTCTGTGTACCATTATGTTAGCAAGTGTAATTATTTCCTAGGACTATGTTTTATGCTTTGAATTCACAGAATATTGGATCTGGAAAGAACAATTAATATGATCTAATGGAATCTAACCCTATCCTTTTGTAAGAGAAATTGTGACCCATTGAGAGTAAACCAGTGAGCATCCCCATATGCATCCAGCTAGTTGCTTATAACACTAGGATAAAATTTGAGGACATCTGGCTCCCAGGCAGTCATTTGCCCCACAGCCTTTTCACAAAAGCATGAGGATGTGAAAATATATAATGAACCTGGTCTCCTAGTGAAAAATATGAAGGAACATGACATTCAAATATGCCTTGTATAATCCAACTCATTTCACTTGAGAAGCCGTGTAATGCAGTGATTACAATCTAGGAACCCAAAGCTAGATGCAAATCCCATGTTTACTACTTCCCAGCAAAATGACTCTAGTCACGTTACTTAGCCTCACCATGCCTCTATTTCCTCACCTGTAAAATGGAGATGATAACAGCATTGAACTCATTGGGTTGTGGAGAGGTTTAAATACATCAATAGGCCAGGTGCCTTCGCTTATCCCTGTAATCCCAGCACTCTGGGAGGCTGAGATGGTGGGTTACTTGAGGCCAGGAGTTCAGGACCAGTCTGGGCAACATGGCGAAAACCCATCTGTACTAAAAATACAAAAATTAGCTGGGTGTGGTGGTGGGTGCCTGTAGTCCCAGCTACTTCAGGGGCTGAGGTGGAAGGATTGCTTGAGCCCAGGAGGCAGAGATTGCAGTGAGCTGAGATCACACCACTGCACTCCAGCCTGGGCAGCAGAGCAAGACTGTCTCAAAATGAATAAACACATATATATGTACAGTAATATTAGGTTGGTACAAAAGTAATTGTGGTTTTTCTCATTTTTCATGGCAAAACTACAATTACTTTTGCACCAACCTAGTAGATTGAAGGCTCATAGAAAAGGCCTTGGACCAAATTTAGTAATAATTATAAGCAATTATCATTATTAGTGGGAGACTATATAATAAAGACAAATTATTTCAGTTAAACCAAGTAACACTTTTATTATTATTAATATTTGTCCCTACTGTGCCTATTAGCCAACTCCTATAGTGAAGTCATGAAGAGTTAATCCTAATACAGGGTCCAAATATTCTGGTAAATTGCCTGTAAATTGAAAATCATGTACTTTTCTATGCCAGCAGACATTTTGTGGGCAATTAGCACATGACAGTCATGAGTGTTCTTGCTAAAGTCACATTAATACCCAAGAACTGTACAGTGACTGGTTCTATACTGTCATTTCTGTAAGCTGCATTGTTTCAAGAACAAAGTGGCTGATGTACTGTTTCGTTTCTTTCATAATGCTGAGCATGGGTATCTGATAGACTTGCTTAGGCTGGCAAATTTTTGAGTAGAAGTGCTAGATTTGTATGCATCTTTGAGAATTGGGCAGTTCAAAGCTAAAGTGAGTTAGGAACAAAATAGGAAGTGAAAAAGTAGAACGGAAAGACATAGGTAGATAGAGGAAGAGAAAAGGGGAAGGAGGAAAGGTCCCACAATAGGATTTTAAAGATAAATGAAAATATTTAAGCCAAGAAGAGAGTTTCAGAGGCAGTTTAGGCAAGGAGGAGACAATGCAGGCAGAAGTGTTTTATATGAAGTGTCTCTGATGCCTAAACCAAACTTTATCATGCAGGAGAGTCACCTGGATTGTTAAACAATTTCTTGCATCCTGGCCCTAGAGATACTGATCCAGTTGGTCTCAGCAGAGCCCAGTTATTTGCATTTTTAACAAGCTCATCAGTGGTGCCAATGCTGCTGGTCTGAGGACATTTTGAGAATCTTTGGGCTAAACTATGTTTACACAAAGTAAATATGATGTTAACAGTTTTATTTTGTTATGGAGCTCTATTTTATACACAGCAAATTGCACAGATCTTAATGCTTTGGTTTCCTGACATAAGCAATTCCCCACTAGGCCGTGTAAAGTTCTGTTTCCATATACTGTTTCTTTCAAGAACACCAGGATACTTTTTTGAATAAAGTCCTAGTGGCCTGATGTTATTTTCTGTCAGAATAATATAATGAACCCCAGTTTGTTTTCTATCTTTTTGAAGAAAAACATGTATTTCTGTAACCTAGAATTGAAATGCCGAAAAACTACAAAGCACCTACTTTACTTTGACCGCACATGGAATGTTCCTGGTCTTATATAAGCTATAGCCCATTTGTTATTCCTTATTATCCCACTTGAGAGGAGGAAATTTGTTATGTTATATTGAATTTTCTCCCCTTCCTTGAATAGTAATTTAGCAGATTTATGTAATAGGTAATCTCAGACATTGGGCAAGAAAGCTATTGAGATTAAAACCCTTTAACAGTGCTTCTCTAACTTCACTGTGTAACTGAATCACGGGGATCTTATTAAAATGCAGATCTGATTCAATGGGTTGGGTGTGGGGTCCAACATTCTGCACTTGTAACAAGCTCCCAGGTGATATTGATGTTCCCAGTCCATGGATTACGTTTTCAGCGGTAAGGTCCTGTCTAGTGTATACAGCCAGTTCTCAGACGTCAGCCTCGGAATTGTTACCCAGTGTACAAGGGGGAGTAGGACCCGAGAATTTGCATTTCCAGGTTCTAAGTTCCCAGATAATGCTGGAAAACGGTGGAAAACACATTTTGATGACTGCTAATCTATGGACCAACCCCTTTGTTTTGCTGATGCTAATTGACTTGCCAGCAATTTACATGGCATTATAATAGATAACATCTGCCCTCAAACTTCTCTGCCAAAGTCACCAATGGCCTCTTCGTTGGCAAATCCGATGGAGTCCTCTTCACATTACTTGGCTTCTGACTGTTCTTACTTCCTTCTTGATTCCCCTCTTCTCTCTTGGTTACTGCAATAGAATTTGCTCTGTTTGCTTCTTACTTCTCTAACTCAAACTCTATTCTATCTCAGACTCCTTTGTCAGTTTCTCTTTTTTGCCATTCCTCTGCTCCAGACTCATGATTGTGCCTTAGTTCGGCCTGAGTTCTGCCCACCTTGACCACATCAGTACTCTTCTAATGAATCTCCTTGCCTTGATCTTGAGTCCCCAAGGCACCCTGACCACCTCTACTACAGCAACCTTTCTGAAACACAGTGTGACATGCTGTCCCCCTGCTTAAAAATTTTAAGTTTTAAGGATTCCCCATTTGCCATAGGACACATTCCAAACTCTTCAGCTTCGTTAATGTGTCAATAATCTGGCCCTTCCTTATCTACCCTTTAGCATTTCCTTTCACCAGGCCTATGCTAGAATCTTACCAGATATACTTAAAAACATCCAATATCTGTAAAGGTTATGTGATTGCATACCTCCATCCCTCCGTTTATGATACTTTCTTTTCCAAGAATTCCTTCCCTCCCATTCTTAACCCTCTTGGCCAGCAAACAGGTCTTCAGCTTTTCTGTGTCTCTCTGTTTTGAACCCTTTTGTGACCATCTCAGGAAGCAGTGGTTACTTCCTTCTCATGCCCACACATAATAATGACATTGTAATGCTTTGCTGTACTTAGTTTACATGCCTGATTATCCCTACCAGTTTATAAAGCTCTTGAGAATAGATTTATTTTTCAATTCTGTATCTCTTGTGCATTGTCCAATGCCTGACACATTCATTGCCTGTTTGTTTACTGAACAAATGAATGAATAATAGAAATGGTGGAAGTAGAAACTGAAAAAAACCTTAGTTTACTGTATTAGTTTCCCAAGGTTGCTGTAACAAATTACCACAAAATTAGTACCATAAAACAACAGAAATTAATTATTTCACAGTCCTGGAGACCAGAAGTCTGAAATCAAGTTGCTGACAGGGCACCCTCTCTCTGGAGGCTGTTGGAGATGTTTTTTCTTTTCTTCTTCCACACTCTGGTAGTTCCAGCTGTTCTTGGCTTGTGGCCACCTCCCTCTAATCCCTGCTTTCATATACCATGGCCTTCTTTTCTGTCTCTCATGAGGACACTTACCACTGACTGCATTGAGGGCCTACTTGGATAGTTCAGGATTACCTCATCTCAAGTTCCTTAATTTTATTTTATTTGCAAAGACCTCTTTTCCAAATAAGGCCATGTTCCTAGGCTGTGGTGATCAGGACATGGATGTACCTTCTTGGGAGTCACCTTTCAACACACTACAGAGATTGTTAAAAAACATAAAGGTGTTGTCCATCAGTAGAAATAAGAGACAGAAACTCCTCTTTCTCCCCATAGATCCCATGTAATAACAATGAGTAGAAGGTGGCTGGGCACGGTGGCTCACACCTGCAGTCCCAGAACTTTGGGAGGCTGAGGTGGGTGGATCACCTGAGGTCAGGAATTCGTGACCAGTCTGACCAACATGGTCAAACCCAGTTTCTACTAAAAATATAAAAATTAGCTTGGCATGGTGGCATGTGCCTATAGTCCCAGCTACTCAGTAGGCTGAGACATGAGAATCACTTGAACCTGGTTGCAATGAGCTGAGATTGTGCCATTGCAGTCGAGCCAGGGCAACAAGAGTGAAACTCTGTCTCAAAAAACAAACAAACAACAACAACAAAATGAATAGAAAGTGATAGACAAGCGCTCTGTTGCTCCAGTTTTCTTCAAATCAATGATACCCCAATCATAAACTCTTTTTCTTTAAAAAACAAACAAAAAACCAGTGTTCATATGTGTTGGAAGGCCAAGGGTTAAGCACTGTGAATATTCTCCTTTTTCCTAAATTATACCAAATCCTCCTCCTCAAGCTTTAAAAATACAAGGATCTCATCTGTTGGTCTTTGAAAAATGTAATCCTTTCTTAATTGGTTGTTTCTAACTTTACATTGGTTCTAGAGGAGAGGAACCTATCCGTTTCACTTCTTGGTATAGTATCTTGCCTTCTCCACCAATTAGGAACTTTGATACTTCTGATGAAAGTGTTGATTTGTGTTGGAGGAAAAAAGCAGAGAAGTGGGGTTGGGATAAGCAGCTGTGGAAATTGTGGGGAAAGGAGACTCAGCCAAGGGACAGGAAGGCTGTTCCAGAGCTCTGGCCTGACCACCTATTTCATGGTTTGCACATGATCACCCAGCGCCGGAGCCAGCGTTTCCAGAGTGCACAGCTTTCATTTCCATTAGTGACTGACTTAGAATAGTCAAGACCAAACCTTTCCCTCTGACTTTACAATTGAAGTTCAAAGGCTTTTTCATCTAGTCTACAACTATGAGTGAGTTCAGGAGAATTTTGGGAAAAGAAAAAATACAAGATAAAACTCTATAGAGTTACAGTTTCCTTTCTTTCCACAGATGAGAGAACAATACAGGATACTATAATTTGTCAAAACCCCAAACAAAACAAAACAGGTCTGTTGTTAATACAGACAAATGGTCACAGCTGCAGAAAAGTTTCCACATAAAATCTTTCAGTCCTAAATAGTCATTTTTGCAGTTCTGCGATCACTTTTCCAAGACTCCTGTTTTCTCTCCTCAGTGTTTATTCCTATTAATTATTTGTTCCATGTTAAATTTGTACTGTTTAAAATATTTTTTAGACAACACTGCTTCCTATACAGTAGCTTTCTAATATTCCACCCAGGTTTACCCCGCATAGGTGTCACTTCAGATGCCATGATAGCTGCAGCAGTGAAAGGAAATATTTCGATTACTTAGTCCATTAGAGGAACTGCACTTAGGCTCCTCTACTCCCGATCCTGACATTCCTGTGAAATAGGCCCCTCTTCCCTAACGTGCTGCTAACTGTTTTGCCACAAATCAATGCAGTGAAGCTTGAGGCCCAGGTTGTCATACAGCTGAAACATATCCCAGGTGTGTTCAGAGTTTTCCAAAGTTTGACTAATTTAGGTTAAGTTGGATCGTCTAAGCTGGCTTGAATTGCTGAGAAAGTAAGAAAGGCCAGGCCTGGAGAACTGGGGTTTGATCATGTAAGGCTGAAATTTAAACCTCAAGCGAAACAGGGAATCCAAAACCAATTCAAAACAGAAAGAAGAAAGTTGTGTGTGACATTTCTGTAATCGAAACTGATGAGTTATACATTTTTACTGTTGATTCTTAGCTTGTCTTCCTCTTTTGCCAGTATATATTTATCTCTTCAGGCATAATACCATGTTACAGCAAAACTGCTTTCATTTTGACTCCATTTGTGATAGACATGTAGAGGTTGATGTTTACTTTTGCACTTACAAGAAAGAGTTTCTAAAGTTTGGAGTACAAGATTGTGAGATCAATGTTTAACCCTGTGCAAGAAAAAAAGGAATTTCTGGGCCTTTGAAAAACATTTTTCCAGCACAGAAAGAACTTAAATATACATGTAAATTATTACAAAATTGAAATGACAAAATATTCATATCTAAAGCAGTGTTCAAAGTTTTGTACTTGGCAAATTTTATGAACTTTCAGAATTATTCAGTGTAAATGAAAGATATAAAAATAGAGCTCAAATACATAGAATTATTGTAATACTTTTCACAATGTGTCCACTTATTCAGATGTACTTTTATCATTTAGATAAAATATCTTATCTGAAAGATATTTGTGTATAGAGTCAAACATACAAGATTTAAAAGTTACCCTTATTTATGTGCATTTTAAGCTATAATTTTGCAGATTTTATGTTATAGCTAAAGGAAAAGAGAAAAAATGAACATGAAAACTTAAAAGCTTTGTATGTTTTATATTATGAAATAATATAGGTTTATTGTCAAAAATTAAGAAAACACAGAAAGGTATAAAGAAGACAAGAAAACCACTTACAGTCCTCCCACGTAATAATAACTATCATTAATGCTTTTGGTTTTACAGTTGACCCTTCAACAACACAGGCTTGAACTGCATGGGTCCACTTTAATGCAGATCTTTTTCAACCAAACTTAGATAAAAATACAAAATTTGGCTCCTCTGCCTAGGAAGTAGCCATTCTTTTATTCCTTTACCTTCTTAATAAACTTGCTTTTACTTAAAAAAAAAATACAAAATTCGTATTTGAAGGACAGGAACCCTGCATATATCGGGTGCTGACTTTTCATATACATGGGTTCTGCAGGTCCAGCCGAGGGACTTGAGTATGCATAAGATTTTAGTATACGCAAGTGGTGCTGGAACCAAGCCTCTGTGTATACCAAGGGACAACTGCACTTTTAGCCTTTTTCTCTGTATATTATACTTTTACAAAATAAACCAAGAGCAGCTGGGTGTGGGGCTCACACCTGTAATCCTAGCACTTTGGGAGGCCAAGGCGGGAGGATTGCTTGAGCACAGGAGTTTGAGACAAGCCTAGGCAACATGATAAAACCCTGTCTCTACAAAAAATGGAAAAATTAGCTGGGTTCAGTGGCACATGCCTGCGGACCCAGCTACTCAAGAGGCTGAGGTGTGAGGATCACCTGAGCCCAGGAAAAGTTGAGACTGCAGTGAGCCATGATGGTGCCTCTGCACTTCAGCCTGGGTGACAAAGTGAGACCCTATCTCAAAACAAACAAACAAACCAAGATCAGTCAATGTATCAAGTCAATTTTCAAAGGATTTAGCAATGCTGCTGGAGCAACTGAATATCCATATGAAAGAAAACAAATGAACTATGGCCCATATCTTATTCCATACAAAAAAACTAATTTGAGACAGGTCATAGACCTTAGCTTAAAAACACCTTAAAGACATAAAGCTTCAAGAAGAACAAAAAGAGAATATCTTTATGATCTTAAGGGAGACAAAGATTTCAAGGAAGGAACACAAAAAGTATTAACAATAAGAGTAAAAATGTTAAATTGGATTTCGCAAAAAATGTTCTGGTCTTTAGAAGACATCATTCAGACATGACTAGACAAGTCATAAACTGGGAAAAAATATTCTTGGCTCATATGTATGCAAAATATTTGTATGCATAATATATAAAGAACACCCAAAAATGTTCTATTTCTTGTTGGATGGTATACACTAGTGTACACAATTGCCAAGACATGTAAAAAAAAACACCTAAAATTCGTGTGTCTTATTGTATGTTAATATTACAATTAAAAATAAAATGAAGATCACTAAGAGATTTATTAATGCTTCATTGACTCCATATAATTTTTTCTATGTTCTTTCCTACTTTTTGAGAAAGTATTTTTGATGGTAACATATTGTTACATTATATGAATACATAAAAATTAGATTGAACTCAAAAAATTTTTAAAGTACAGATAAATTTTCTTTTGTCTCTGTGAATCTTGTTTTGCTTGCATTTCTGATTATAAGAACATCATATTTAAGCTTTTATATCAAGAATATCTGGTGCTTCTCATTAGGCAATAAGGATTAACATTCTCTTATTCTTAGCTGTTTCCCCCTCCCTGCCTCCCTCCCTCCTTCCCTCCTTTTTTCCCTTCCTTGCTCCCTCTCTCCCTCTCTCCTTCCTTCCTTCCTTTCTTCCTTCTTTCCTTCATTCCCTCCCTCCCTTTCTTCTCTTTCCTTCCTTTCTCTCTTTCTCCCATTTTTCTTTCCTTTTTCTCTTTCCGTCTATCTTCCTGACTTTTGTATTTTACAGACACACAGACACACACAGACACACACATATATATGTAAATCTTGAGACAGAGTCTTGCTCTTCTTGCCCAGACTGCAGTGCAATGGTGTGATCTTTGCTTAATGCAACCTCCATCTCCTGGGTTCAAGCGATTCTCCTTCCTTAGCCTCCCGAGTAGCTGGGTTTACAGGCATGCACCACCATGTCCAGCTAATTTTATATTTTTGGTAGAGATGAGGTTTCACCATGTTGGTCAGGCTGGTCTTGAACTCCTGACCTCGAGGGATCACCCACCTTGGCTTCCCAAAGTGCCAGGATTACAGGCATGAGCCACCATACTTGACCCATATTTTTATTTTGAAAAAATTCAATCTTCCCAAGAAGTAGAATGAAAATAGAATATAATGAAGAATGTATATTCTTCACCTAGAGTCACCAATTCTTAACACTTTGCCACACTTGTATTGTGTGTGTGTATATACACAGTTTTTTTTAGAGTTTCAGATGTTTCTTCAGCATGTGGAAACAAGATAATATCTTTCATAACAAAATTATGACTCTCTCAAAATTTAACACTGATGCACTAATATCAAATATATTCATTTTTTCCCAGTGTCCCAGAAATATCCTTTATACTAAAAAAGAAAATGTGGGCCCCAAACAAACATAATGCATTGTATTGGTGATTGAATTCCCATAGTCTTCTTTATTCTAGAAAAAGCACTCTACTTTTTAAAATGTCTGACATTGTCTTATAGAATCGTCCACACCTGGATTTGTCTGATTATTTACTCAAGATTAGGTTCAGGACAAATATTTTTGGCAAGAATACTTCAAAGGTGATGTGTATAATCTGGTATATAATGTGCATTATGTAAAGATTGGTGATGTTAAGTTTTATATTTTGGGTAAGGCGTTTTCACCAGATTTCTCTTTTTGGAGCTGAAAAGTATTAAGTAAGGTGATTATATGAATATCTTGTCCCCCAGTAATGTTAACATTGGTTAATAATGATTCTTTTCTGGCTCATTTATTAGAGTAATGGTTCCAAAATGGTGATTTCTAATTTCATCCTGTTTTTTTACATTTATTAATTGATTTTTTTCTGTACAATAATGCCTGTTCTCTTTCCCTCTTCTTTATTTTAGTATTGTGAATTCTTTTTAAAAAAATCCAGGTCGGGCGCGGTGGCTCATGCCTGTAGTCCCAGCACTTTGGGAGACTAAGGTGGGTGGATCACAAGGTCAGGAGTTCAAGACCAGCCTGGCCAAGACCAGCCTGGCCAAGATGGTGAAACCCCATCTCTACTAAAATTATAAAAATTAGCCAGGCTTGGTGGTGGGTGCCTGTAATCCCAGCTACTTGGTAGACTGAGAAGATAATTGCTTGAACCTGGGAGGCGGAGGTTGCAGTGAGCTGAGATGGTCCCACTGCACACCAGCCAGGGTGACAGAGAGAGGCTCCATCTCAAGAAAAAAAAAAGAAAAAAAGAAAAAAATCAAAATGTTATAATCTCTGTTATTTGACTAGCAGAAACCAGAGACAATATTTTAAACTCATCTTAGATTGTTTTGGGCCATTCTAGGCTCCCAGATATCCTGCAGATTTTCAAGTCCAATTGATTTCTTTAATATTTGGAAGTGGTGTCCACTGGTGTGATGATAAAGTATTTACCAATCAGCTTTCTAAGAAAAAAAAATCTTATTGGTAGTGTTTGCTAATTTCCATGGTGTACATATTCCCACTTCGGGTGATTTTAAGTAAACAGTGGCAGGAGATACATGATAGCATGCTGTTTTTTAATAGTTCCACCATATAGGTACAATAAATGTAAATAACCTCAACAGCATACATGATATAAAATATAATCAAATGATTAGGAAGTGATGAATTCTGAGTATTATTAACTGCTAAAATATAATTTAATTTTATGTTTATATAGTTTAATTTTTAATAATATTTGGGTTTAGCAGCTGGCTTACCAAATTCTTTGCCAAAATTTAACAATCGGATCTTGCAAGCAAGTATAAGCCAGCATTAGTACCCAACCGCCGTGTCTGCTTCCAGTCAAGGTCTAAGCCTAACTCTTGGCTTTAGTACTAATTACATATAATAAAATTATGCTTAAACATAAGGTGAAATATTTTTGCCGATTTTTTTCCAAAGAATTAACTTTGTCAAAGAAATCAATTTCCCTCCCTGTTCTCCACCTACACTTGATGCTCTTGGTTTAGTAGTGTCAAAATCCATAAGTATCTTCAATTTATTGAACCCGAAAGTTGGGAAAAACTCAGATGATGTGCAAAGAGAAAATTAAAGAACATTTAGGACACTGGTGTCTTATCCATAGTCCAGGTCTGTCGTATAACATTGTTTCCTCTGACCAGTTCAGTCTATTTTAGGGATGGCTGCCCTTTTCCTAGTCAATGGCTTTTTCCTACATGCAGTAGGTACCTGGCTCCATTACCATAATTGTTTTTTTCTTGGAAATTTTCGAACTGGATCCAAGAGAAGAGAGTCAGTCCTTCTCCAGAGGAGAAAAGACTCAGTCCTTCTCCAGAGGAGAAAATGTCATACAAATCTTGGAAGAAACTGGTGGCCATGACTCCTACCATATTTGAAAGAAGGAAGCAGAAAAGAAGTGGAGGAAGATTTCTGGTAGAACTCTAAGGCCTTTCTAAATTCTGTGAGCCTTTTGGCAAATTCTCCCTTCTCTGTTCTTTGGCCTAGAACAATTTGAGTTGGGTATCTTTAGCATGGCTTAAAGGGAAGGAATTTGAGTGCCAGAGAAATTCAGAAATTCTAAGACTTCCAGAGCTAGTTGTTAGCAGGGAATAAGAATAATCAGATTTCCTCTTCCAAGGCTAGGTGCTCTTACCCCCACTGCAAAGTGTAGCTCCATGTTCTCTGTGTCTCTAATAGCCTGAGAATGCTTCTACTTAAAGTAAGATAGAGAAATATCACACATGCAGATATGTTTATACTATATACACTCTGCCTATATTTGTATCTGTATGTATATGCAGAATATATATACTTGTATACAGTAAATATGTACTGATATATATATACACATGCGTATACACACACTGTAACCCTAACCATATATATTTATGTGTGTGTGTATATATATGTATATATATATAATCTCATTTGTGTATATATATATATATATATAAAATAAAGACTCTGCCTATATATGTATCTGTATGTATATGCATGTATCTGTATGTATATGCAGATACATCCATCTACCTATCTATCTTTCAGTCAGTTCAAGCTGCTATAGTTGTGGTGGCTTCTAAACTACAGAAATTTATTTTTCCCAGTTCTGGAGGCTGGAAGTCTGAGCTCAGAGTGCCGATATAGTCAAGTTGTCATGAGGGCCCTCTTTCAGGTTGCAGACGGCTGACATATTGTATCCTCACATGGCAGAGAGCAGATAGAGGAAGCAAGGTCTTTCATGACCCTTATGAGGGTATCGATCCCTCATGATCTACAGCTCTACTCTCATGATCTCATTTAATCCTGATTACTTCCCAAGATCCCACCTCCTAATACCATCACATGGGGTGGGGTAATGTTTCAACATATAGACTTGGTTGGGGGGCACCAACATTCAGTCCATAACTCTATCTATCTATCTAGCATTTATCTATTTCTCCTAATATCCTAATATATATTATCTATCATCTATCTCTCCTTACATACATACACACATGCATACACACAGAGTAATATGAACACCAATACATATTTTCTAAATGAAAATTACAGAATATACACTTAATGGGATGATGCCAGTATTACCTTTTAAAAGTATATATGCACAAAAAAAGAAAAAAAATACTACAAAATGAAAAGTAGGTGGTAGATTATGAATGATTCTTATCTTTTTCTGATGTGTTTTTATAATTTTCAGTATTTTCAGATAAAGGCTAATTTGGTTAACATCAGTGCTTGAAAACTATTGCATGGTTTAAAATATTGCTCAGTTACCACAGATCTTAAATTGTGCAGTATATTAGCCTATAGGACTGCCATAACATAATACTACAGCCTGGGTAGCTTAAATACAGAAACTCATTTCTCACAGTTCTGAAACCTGGAAGTCCCAGATCAAGGTGTGGGCAGGTTTGATTTCTACTGCAGCCTCTCTCTCTGGCTTGCAGAGGCCGCCTTCTTGCTATCTCCTCACACGGCCTTTCCTCTGTGCATGCGTGTCACTGATATCTCTTCTCTTGCATGCGAGGCCACCTGTGCCATTGGGTTAGGGCCTTATGACCTTTTAAAATCTGTATTACCTCCTTAAAGGCCCTGTCTTTAAATACAATCACATGGAAGGTTAAGGCTTCAACATACACATTTTTGGAGTAGGGGTTAAGGTGGAGGAGACACAGTCTTCCCAAAACATGCAGCATGTAAAAATGAGCTTAAACTTATTAAACTGACTCAAGATGAAACAATGGAAGTCCTTACACAAAATGAAATTTATATGTGGATTTTTTCAGTTGTTGATTCTTTGTAACATTCTCATAGACTTGAAAATCAGTGTCTAGCTTCTAAATAAATGTTTCCATCTCCATTTCCCACATCTGCTACCCAAATATTTCCTCAATTATATTGCCAATTAATTATGTGAGTATGGATCATATTATTGTTAAGAATAATTTGTGCTTTAGAAATTAATTTATCTTTGAGACATTTTAAAAACAAATGATTTAATTTTATTTTCTAAAACATAGGTGCACATTTTTATAAATGACTTGATTATTTACATTATAATGAATGAAAATTTATGTTTAGGCCTATGGAAATGTAGTCTTAAGTATAAGAAGAATATAAAGAACTTTGTCGGGTCTGTCATTATGAATGATGTATAATATATATATAGTTTCTCACTTGAAGATAAACATGTCTATACATAAATATGCATATATGTATATATACAAACAGCTAGAGATACATATCTTTTCTGATTAAAAATAGATGAGCCAGGCGCAGTGGCTCACATCTCTAATCCCAGCACCTCGGGAGGCTGAGATGAGCGAATGACTTGAACCCAGGAATTCAAGACCAGCCTGGGCAACATAGTGAAACACTCTCTATTAAAAAAAATACAAAAATTAGCAGAATGTGGTGGCACCCACCTGTAGTCCTAACTACTCAGGAAGCCGAGGTGGGAGGATCGCTTGAGCCCAAGAGGTAAAGGTTGCACTGAGCTGAGATGGTGCCATTGCACTCCAGCTTGTGTGACAGAGTGAGACCTTGTCTAGAAAAAAACAAAACAAAACCAAAACCACAACAAAAAAACAAAACCATTTTCAATGTAGAGATTTTAGAAAAGACAGACAAGCATTAAGAGAAAAAGTATAACTATCATCCTATTACTCAGAGCTAACATGTTTAGTATGTTGCTATGTATTTGTTGCTAGCCTCCAAGATAGCACCCAATTCTCACCTCCTGCTATTCACACCCTGTGTAGACAGTCTCCTCCCTATGGAATCAGACTGATCTGTGTGACCATTAGAATAAATGGAAAGATAGACTGGGCATGGTAGCTCAGGCCTATAATCCTAGAGCTTTAGAAAGCAGTGGTGGGAGGATCGCTTGAGCCCAAGAATTTGAGACCAAGAATTTGAGACACAGCAAGCCCCATCTCTACAAAATTTCTGTTTAAAAAATTAATTGGGTGTGGCAGTACATGCCTGTACTCCTAGCTACTTGGGAGGCTGAAGCAGGAGGATTGCTTGAGCCCTGGAGTTCGAGGCTGCAGTGAGCTATTATTGTGCCACTACACTCCAGCCTGAGAGACATAGCAAGACCCTCTATCTAAATAAATAAATAATAAAATAAAATAAAGAAAAACTGGAGATCAAGCTTAGTGGCCCACATTTACAATCTCAACACTTTGGAAGGCCTAAGCAGACAGATCACTTGAACCTAGAGTTGGAGACCAGCTTGGGCAATATGATGAAACCTCATCTCTACAAAAAGTTAGCAGAGCATGGTGTCACATGCCTGTAGTTATAGCCACTCCAGAGGCTGAGGTGGGAGGTCAGGAGGTTGGACTGTAATGAGTTGGGATTGTGCCACTGCACTCCCACCTGGGTGACAGAGTAAGACCTTATCTAAAGACGAAAAGAATAACTTGAAAGTGACTATATACAATTTCTAAGTATAAGTTTTAACATAAATTGCAGGTTTTGTTTTGATCTCTTGGATTGGTTCCCCTGAAGAAATCCAGCCACCATGTTATAAGGATGCTACATTATGAGGATATTCAAACATTCCTGAGGATACCCATGGGGCATCAAACTGATGTCTCCCACCAATAGCACCAACTTTCTTGCCCAGTGGGTGAGCCAGCTAGGAAGTGGGTTCTCTTTCCCTTGTCAGACTTTCAGAGAACTGCAACCCCGCTAACATCTGGTTGAAACCTCATGAGAGAATCAAGGAAGAACTGCCCAGCTAAGCTATTCCCAAATTCATGACATATGAAAAACACGAGAGATAATAAGTGATGATTGTTGTTCCTAGCTACTAAGTTTTTGGGTGATTCAGTACAACAATAGATAAAGAATAGACTATGTTTCCAATCTTTTTGTGTTATATTTATGTTTTATCCAACAAATTGTTTGTTGAACATTTGTTGCATCAGCCAGGGTCAGAGCCAGAAGGAAATATAGATGTGGGGTATGTGTATTCATGGATTCACTAAAAAGAATTGGCCTACGACATTGTGGAGGCTCATTAAACAAGCCTGAAGTCCACAGGGCTGGCAGCCAGGAAAGAAGATCATGAGTAGGATGGAGTCCTAGGGGCATGATCTGAAGCTTGTTGTCCACTCGTAGCAGCCAGATAGGGATGAAGATGCAGAGAGAAGGGAGCAATTGCACACTTAACTGCTGTTTGGATTCTCTTAGTTAAGTGAAGTCCTAAGTCTTCTTTTAAAGGTCTTCAAACTGATTAAGCAGGTCCACCAAGCATAATCTCTCTTTCAATTAACTTAAAGTTGATACAGTACTTTCACAAATTACGTTGGTGAAATCTCTTCATAGCAGCACCTAGATTAGTGTTTGAGTAACTAGGAGAAAGTGCTTGCATGCCACAAAACAGCTGGTGCCTCCCTTCTATCCTCCAACTCTCAAAGGAGATTATTTCTTTTAGCCCTCTCTATCTGGAAACACAGTAGAAAGGAAACTCTAGGGGCAGTAGTTTAGCCTAACTAGGTTTGCTCATCACAAAGCCATCACACACTGCATATATGCTAGACATGGTCTATGATAAGGTTTGGCTGTGCGTTCACCCAAATCTCATCTTGAATTGTAGTTTCCATAATCCCCACATGTTGTGGGAAGAACCTGGTGGGAAGGTGATTGGATCATGGGGGTGGTCTTCTCCATGCTGTTCTTGTAATAGTGAGTGAGTTCTCATGAAGTCTGATGGTTTTATAAGCATCTGGCATTTCCCCAGCTTGCACTTCTCCTTCCTTCCACCTTGTGAAGAAGGTGCCATGCTTTGCCTTTCAACCTCTACCATGTTTGTAAGTTTCCTGAGGCCTCCCCAGCCATGCTGAACTATGAGTCAATTAAACCTCTTTCCTTTGTAAATTACCCAGTCTTTGGTATTTCTTCATAGCAGCATGAGAATGAACCAATATAGTCTAAGTTCTTGGGATACACTAACAAATAAACCAGAAAAGATCACCACCATAATGGAGCTTATAGCTTAGTGGGAAAAGACAAAAAATACCTGAAAAAAAACTTACTAAAATAAATAATAAAAACAATATCAGAATGTGATGAATGCAAAGAAGAAAATAAAACTAGATGGTGGGATATATAGGGTGACTGGTCAGAGGTTGCTCAGGTGGTCAGGAAAGGCATAGTATTTGAGTGGAACAGAACAATAAGAATTTACTGTCTTGTAATTGAAGGTCAGCAGAAGAGCCTCCCCCTCTGAAAATAGCAAGTACAAGGCTCTAAAATGGAAATGAGGTAGGCTTCTTTCAAGGGATGGCAAGCAGACAGTGTGGATGGGGCCACATGGGAGAGGAATAGAGGATGAGTACAGAGACGTAGCACAGGTCCAGGTCGGGGTTTTATATTTGGTGTGAAGGGAAACCACTGTGGGTTTAGAGCAAATGGGTGGCATGATGCGACCTACATTGTAAAACGGAGCAAGGGCTGAAGCAGGGAGATCAGTCCAGATGACTTTGCTGGGATTCAGGTAAGAGATGATGGTGCTTGCGCCAAGATGGATATGATGTGGAATGTTTTGCTAATGGCTAGAATTTGGGGTGTATGAGAAAGGGAACAATCAAGAATGACTCCTAGAATTTCTGAACACAGAATTTTTCAATAAATAAATAAAGCTGTTTTATTTGAAGAAATAAAGCTGTTAAAAAAGGGGGAAATAAAGCTGTTTTCCCATGTTATCAACAGTTTGTTACTGGTTAATGTGCTACTCTTCTACAAATTCCGTTTATTCAGATTCACCTAACATGAACGATGCACACAATATTACATATCAATTATATGTCTTTTGCCCATGACATATATAACTTTTTAGGAAGGTTTTTAAACATGTCCAAGCTATTTTCTATATTGAGTAATATGTCTAAGATAATGCAGAATTATAACAACTGACTTAAAAATCATCCATTAAACTCAAACATTATTCAAAGATTTTTTTTGTTTATTTTCTAAAGATAAATAACTATGCCTTGCATTTGGATTGGAGTTTTCTTCCCATTTTCAAAATATTTTTATATCATCCACCCACCTCCACTATCTCTACAACATCCCTGAAGGTGAGCAGGGCAAGATGGGCATACAAAATAATAGACCAAGATAGAATGAAATTTTTTGTTTTATTGTTAAACTATGAAGTTTAAGATTTAGAGCAGAAGGTATAAGGATTAGCCCAACTGTTTCTATCTTAGGTAGTTGTCAGCCTAGAAGGGGAAAAAATAAGTAAAAATAGCTGTAAGAGATTTGATGTAATAAGTAGTATTATAAACAGCAAACAGAGATGAGTTTTGGAAACATGGAAGTGGAAGAATTAGATTGAATGAAGTCACAAGGAAAGACAGAATATGCCTCCCAAACTAAAGGCTGGGAGTGGTGGCTCACCCTATAATCTCAACACTTTGGGAGGTTAAGACAGGAGGATCACTTGGGCCCAAGAGTTTGAGATTAGCCTAGGCAATGTAGTAAAACCTCATTTCTCTCTTTTTTTTTTTTAAAATCATAAGTAATCACATAACTTCATCTATTATACTAATACTCACAAGCCAGGCATGGTGGTGCATGCCTATAGTCCCCCTCCCTGGGAGGCCGAAGTGCGAGGATTGCTGGAGCCCAGGAGGTCACAGTTGCAGCTGTGATATCATCATGCATTCCAGCCTGGGCAATAGAGCAAGACCATATAAAAAAAAAAAAAGAAAGAAAAGAAAAGTAAAGAAACAAATTAAGAAAAGAAAGAAAAAGAAAAGAAAACGCCTAAAATGACCTGTCAGTAGCATATCATAGCTTTCTTGGCACATATTTGCCATGAAAAGTTGGGCTACTAGCAAGTCATGAATGTAAATAACAAAAGGAATATATGAATTTGCCTCAAATAATATGTCGCTGAAGCAAGCACAAAAGATTATTTTACCACGTAGAAGAAAATCTTTTTGGAAAACATGAGTTCAGGGCATCGATTAAACTATGACTTTTCTGTGGCTGAAAACTTTCATCAGGTTGGTAAATGACATTGAATTTTATTTTAGAAGAGATTGAAATCTTTTACTATTTAGAATGTGTTTGTTATTGACATGGAGAACCTGTGGGGCTGGTCGGTCACAAATGGAGCAGGAAGAAGGAAAATGGAGCAGCAGGAAGGGGCCTGCTATCCACCATTGAGGATACAATGGTGGCCTTGCAGTAGGGTGGCACTGTGGACATGCAACTGCCGGAACCAAAGTGACTGCCATCCTGGTAGTCATCTTGGGCACTGCAGCTTCTGCTAGGCCAGGATGCACATTTCTTCAAGCAGGTACCATGCATAGTCTATGGCAGTCAGTCAAGGGGAGAAAGAAAGAAGTTTCTGTCCTTTCTGCAGGGAGGGTGAAGAGGGATGAAATCAGCAGGCATCTTTTAAAAGGCACTTACTTCCAATTGTAGCTAAATAATATGATCAATAAGTCAGGACACTTCTGCACACTATGCTGGGAAACCTCTCTTACTTAACAAGGCTCTTCGTCTGTTCTTTTGAGTGAGGTGTCTAATGGGAACAGTTAATTCCTTGTGTTTTAAGTAATATTATTTTCTTGGAATGCCCTCAGGGGAAATCTCAGCAAATCATTAAATATGTGTACATGTCTGTATAAGTATCATTGCAATAAATGTCATTAGATTACAAATCTCTATGTGATAAAACTGTTTCTGACAGCCTGTTTATTTCAAGCACCCTTCACTTGAATACTCTTTAACTTTCTCCTATACACTTGGGCTTTCTTCGATGTCAAAATACATAACAGATATCCCTGATACCGAAAAAAAAAATACGGTTATTCCTTAAACTATTAGCAGCCAAAGGAAAAAACATAAAAAAAGTTCAGGACTTCAAGGGAACACTCTGTCTTAATCTTTATATGAAAGGCTTGAATAATGTTAATGTCAATACATAATAGAATTAACCTGGATGAATCAAGAAGGAAACTTTCTTGTTTCCTGTGTATATTTCTTGATTTCAGATTCAGAAACCTCTAATTAACTGGAATTCAATAAAGTAAAATTTTAAGTAACCATCACTCGCTTTCTTAGAATTTCTTCATAAGGAGAAGAAAGATCACAGAAATTAGCAGTCTGCATGGTGGTCCAATTGAGAAAAAAATGAGACTGCACCATTCTTCTGCCAAGGGTCTATATGAGTGGCTGCAACATAAAAAGAAGAAAAACAACTCATCTCAAAGATTTTAAAAAGCAACAGAAATAATGATAAGGTCATTTTGGGGGTCAGCATGGATTCATGTCAATATTTCTTACTTTCCAAGTCAAATCTACATAACTATTCAATTGTAATTGCCATCAGATAATGACTCTAAATCACTAACATTTTCAACCATAAAATAAATATTAAGGCAACTTTGATACACTGTTTACTAAAGCAGAAAATATATTTTAAATTTTAGAAAAATTGTCAATCATTAAGACTGAAACAAAATGGGATTTCATTTGAGTTCACCTAAAGTTTTTTTTGTTTTTTCATTTTTGAGATGGAGTCTCACTCTGTTTCTCAGGCTGGAATGCAGTGGTTGCAATCTTGGCTCACCGCAGCCTCTGCCTCCTGGATTCATGCGATTCTTTTGCCTCAGCCTCCTGAGTAGCTGAAATTACAGGTGCCTGCCACCACACCCAGCTGATTATTGTATTTTTGGTAAAGATGGTGTTTCATCATGTTGGCCAGGTTGGTCTTGAACTCCTGACCTCAAGTGATCCACCTGTCTCTGCCTCCCAAAGTGCTGGTATTACAGGGTGAGCCACTGTGCCCTGCCTAAAGTTTTGATTATCTGGTAGACCTCTTTGTTTTAACTTCAGGCAATAATTAACTTTCCATTTTGCTTTGGCCTAGGTATTGCCACTTTAAAAATAAATTCCAATAGCTAAAGGCATAAACTATTTAGTAATTACTAGAACTAGATTCTGAACTTCTGAAAAAACTTAAAATTTCAAAGTAAGCATGTTGGGAAATTTAAGGTAACCTCTTTTCTACTCCCAAATTTAATTATACATGTGCTCATGATTATGTGATCATATGTTTGTAACATTGTATGAACTGTTAGTTTGCTTCTCATTCCATTTATGTTTTCTTTTTAACTGTTATCAGAGCTAATTCACTCAAAAAGCAGGTCCCAATTTGCCTGGAAAAATATTATCTGTCTGGTTTTGTAATAACCATAACAAAGGAAATTTAGCCAAGCATCCCATTCCAGATTTAGAGAGGATGACATGTTTGGCAGGAAGAAGAATATGATTTACAAATTGAAGAGCAGACTACCAAAGTGTGTACAGTTAAAAAAAAACCTTTTAAATAGATCTTTATTTTTAAAGAGAAGGCTGATGAAAATACCATATTAAAAATAGGAGCTATCTCTTTAAATTGATTTCCGTGGTCTTTATTAATATTTAATATTTCAATTTTATGTGCTATACTTCCTTTGGTAATATTCTGTTTGCATGGACAAGTTCAGTCTATAAATGTGCACTTATTGTTAGTAAGTTCCATTGCCTTCTCATATTAGGCCTTATTTGAAGATAAACAAATTCATTCTGGATTTTAGGTGTATATGTTCTGGGGTTTTTGTTTTATTTTGTTTTTAAATTGCAAGTATAAGACACAACTCAGATTCTAGCACTAAATAAAAATGATCAGCTGGGCTCTGTGGCTCACGCCTGTAATCCCAGCACTTTGGGTGGCCAAGGCAGGTGGATCACGAGGTCAGGAATTTGAGACCAGCCTGACCAACATGCTGAATCCTCGTCTCTACTAAAAATACAGAAATTAGCTGGAAGTGGTGGCACATGTCTGTAATCCCAGCTACTAAGGAGGCTGAGGCAGGAGAATCGCTTGAAACCAGGAGGCTAAGGTTGCAGTCAGCCAAGATTGCACCATTGCACTCCAGCCTAGGTGACAGAGATTCTGTCTCAAAAAAAAAAAAGAGATCACAAATTTATTACTTTTCTGAAGATTCTGTAAGGATTCCTTTTCATAGGCAGATTATTTTAAACGTTACAGATTATTTTCTTTTCTTTTTCTTTTTTGTTTTTAAAGAAATAAAGGAGAGAAGGAGAGGAAGAAAAAGGAAGAAAAAGAGGGACAGAGAACAGGAATATTGCTTCATTCTAAAAATGGGTATTAATAATGGCTGATCAATATTTTGTGTATTTAAAGTGGAGAATGTATATTTTGTATATTTAAAATGGAGAGCTCTATAAATATTTATTGAGTTTACTTGTTCTGGATCTGAGTTCAAGTCCTAGATATCCTTATTAATTTTCTGTCTCGTTGAGTCTAAATCTCATTATGGGTCTTATGTATCTGGGTGTTAAGATCTCTTATTGTTGCATTGATCCTTTTACCACTGTATCTTTGTTGCTTTGAAATCTATTTTATCAAATGTGAGAATTGCAACTCCTGCTTTTTGTTTATTTATTTATTTTTGCTATTTGGTTGGTAAGTTTTTCTCCAACCCTTTGTTTTGAATCTTTGTGTAACTTTGGATATAAAATGGGTCTGTATGTAGCATACCATTAGGTTTTGGCTGTGTCTTTTGATTGGGGGATTTAGTTGACTTAAATTTAGGGTTACTGACATTTGATGTTAACTGGCTATTTTGTCCATTCGTTGATGTAAATTCTTCTTTATGTTGATGCTGTTCACTTTTTGGTATATTTTTAGAAAGGCTAATACTGGTTGTTCCTTTCTATGTATAATGTTTCCTTCAGAAGTTCTTGCAAAGCAGGCCTGGTGGTAACAAAATCTCTGAGTACTTGCTTGTTCATAAAAGATTTTATTTTTCCTTCAATTGTGAAGCTTAGTTTGGCAGGATATGAAATTCTGGCCTGAAAGTTCTGTTCTTTAAGGATGTTGAATACTGGCCCCCACTCTCTTCTGGCTTGTAGGGTTTCCGCTGAGAGATCTGCTGTAAGTCTAATAGGCTTCCCTTTGAGGGTAACCTGACCTTTCTCTCTGGCTGCCCTTAGTATCCTCTCCTTTGTTTCAATCCTGGTGAATCTAACGATTATGTGCCTTGGGGTTGCTCTTCTTGAGGAGTATCTTTGTGGTGTTCTCTGTATTACCTGGAGTTGAATAGTGTCCTGCTTTGCTAGATTGGGAAAATTTTGTTGGATAATATCCTGAAGAGTATTTTCCAGCTTGGATTCATTCTCTCCATCACATTCAGGCACACCTATCAAACGTAGATTAGGTCTTTTCACATAGTCCCATATTTCTTGGAGACTTTGCTCATTACTTTTTATCCTTTTTTCTCTATTCTTGTCTTGTCTTTTTTATTCATTAAGTTGGTCTTCAACCTCTGACATCCTTTCTTCTGCTTGATCAATTCGGCTATTCAAACCTGTGCGTATTTCATTAAGTTCTTGTGTTGTATTTTTCAACTCCATTAGTTCATTTATATTCCTCTCTATATTGTCCATTCTTTTCAGCATTTCGTCAAAATTTTTTTCAAAGTTCTTAGTTTCTTTACATTGGGTTAGAACAAGTGCTTTTAACTCCCAGAAGTTTCTTATCATCCACCTTCTGAAGCCTACTTCAGATGATGGAACACAGTCCTTTTCCATCAGGGCTTGTTCCGTTGCTGATGAGGAACTGCAATCCCTTGTAGAGGGAGAGGGGTTCTGATTTTGGGTATTCTCGGCCTTCTTAGGCTGTTTTCTTCCCTTTATTATAAATTTATCCATCTGTCGTCTTTACAATTACTGCCTTTCCAATTAGGTTTCTGAATCGATGTGCAATTTATTGATTCCCAGTGCTGGGATCCGAGCAACCCACTGCGCCAGCCAAAATAGCAGCAATAAGACTGATGGTGCTCTTCTGCCCAGGAATCTCTGGTCTGGCTTCCTTCTTGAGTCTGTAAGAAGTGGCTCTGCCTTCCTGGAGCTCCAAACACTGGTCAGTAGGGGAACCAGTCCCGTTTACTCTGCATGAAGAGCTGCCGTGACGAGGCGCCAGCAATACCGCTGCTCCGGCCACAAGAGTCGCGCTGGCGACCTGTGGGGCTCCTCCACTGGAAATCTGCTGGTCTGTGAGTGACGAAAATTCGTCTGAAAGTGTGGCATCCTCTCATTCTCTGAGCTTTCACTGGGAGCTACAATCCTGAGCTGTTAGTCATCAGCCATCTTGGTTTTTGCCATCTTGGTTTTTTCATGGTAATTTTAAACATTACCATGAAAGCAGGCATGCAGCACAGTGGTCTTTCATCTGACCAACTGCTTCTACCTGTGCAGCTCTCAGGAAACCTTTGGGTCTAGTTTCTGTATCTGTGAAATGAAGGTTTGCACCAGCTAATTACTAAATGCCCTCTTCTTACTTTATGATCCTACACAAACAGTTATCTTTGCAATGTTCTCTTAGAATAAGGTACATGGGAAACTTGGGATCTTTTAGTATAAGAACTTTAGAAAATAGGGAGCAGAAAGTTATAATTGAATGTTAACCAAAGATACACACTCTTATAAAAATTCTCATGCAGAATGTGGTAAAATGAGAGTCCCACCATTAGTATCTACATGCACTGATTTTTTTTTCATTTTAATATGTTTTGATACACTGTTGTGCCAGCACTAACAAAATGAGTTTTCAAGCAATAATGTTTTCCTGAAGGAAAAAAAATTAAATGTCGGATTTTGTCAGTGTAGGAAGTGTGTGGGCAGGACTCTCAACTTTCAGGAAAACTTCAGTCTTTTTAGAAAGAGATTTAGATACTTTTTGAATTATGTTTCTGAAAATAATGAGAAGTCTATGAAAACAGAATTGTCACAACTACTTGCTTGTTGGTGGGGGTGACCTGTGGCTGCTTCTACCTCTCTAGGTGTTGAGAACAGAAACCAAGAGGAAGGAGGGAGATGTCCACATCTCCACAGTGAGGCCAGGGAGCAGTGGACCATGGCTGCTTTGAAACATGGTCTGTTTAACCAGATCTCCACACATGACATACATTGTGGTTATATAATGTTTGTGTCCCACCAAATTTATATATTGTAGTTTCAATCCTAATCTGAATTTCTGAAATATGATGATTTACATCTTGAAATACCATAAGTGCCAGTGTTAGCAGATAATGCCTCTGGGAAGTGATTGGTCCTGAGGGTGGAGCACTGATGGATAAAATTAGTGCCCCTATAAAAGAGTCCCAAGACACCCTCGCCCCTTCTACCATGTGAGGACACAGAAAGAAGGCACCATCTTACAAACCAGAAAGTGGGTCACATTACCAGACAATCTGCTAGTGCCTTGATCTTAGACTTCCCAGACTCCAAAACTGTGGGAAATAAATTTCTCTTGTTTATAAGCCACCCAGTTTATGGTATTTTGTTATAGCAGCCCGAGTGAACTAACACATTTGTTATGGGTTGAATTGAGTCCTCTCAAAATTCCTGTGTTGAATTTCTAACCCCTAGTACCTTAAGATGTGACTTTTTGGCCGGATATGGTGGCTCACACCTGTAATCCCAGCACTTTGGGAGGCTGAGGTGGGCGGATCACCTGAGGTCGGGAGTTCAAGACCAGCCTGACCAACAAGGAGGAAGCCCATCACTACTAAAAATATAAAATTAGCCGGATGTGGCAGTGCATGGCTGTAATCCCAGATACTTGGGAGGCTGAGGCAGGAGAACTGCTTGAACCTGGGAGGTGGAGGTTGTGGAGTTGAGATCATGCCATTGTACTCTAGCCTGAGCAACAAGAGCAAAACTCCGACTCAAAAAAAAAAAAAAGAAGAAGAAGAAGATATGACTTTTTGCAGGGATAGGGTCTTTATAGAGGTAACTGATGTAAAATGAGGTCATTAGGGTGGACCCTGATCCAATATGATTGGTGTTCTTATAAATAGGGAAGAATGTGGACACAGATACACAGGGAGAATGTCATGTGAACACAAAGGCAGTCATTTACAAGCCAAAGAGAGAGACCCTGGAATAGATCCTTTCCTGGCAGCGCTCAGAAAGAATCCTGCCAACACGTTGGTTTTGAGTTTCTAGTCTTCAGAACTGTGAGATAATACATGTCTGTTGCTTAAACCACTCAGTTTATGGTACTTTGTTACTGCAGCCTTAGCAAACTAATACAACACCCTAAATAAATAAATATATATACATATTTTGTTTAGGTCTAATAATAAATTTAAGGAGTAAATACCCGTAAAAATTCTAATTGTATTTGAATTATCTCACAGAGTTAAGTAACATTTTTGTTTCTTTGAAGTAAAATTGCCTTGTGGTTTTATGGATAATCAAAAGAATTTCTGACCGAAAAATAATATATATATGTATGGATATATGTAAACACACACATATATATTGTATAAAATGTTAAATTGCCTGAGGCTGGGCATGGTGGCTCTCTCGTGTAATTCCAGTACTTTGGGTGGCTGAAGCGAACTGAATTGCTTGAGGACAGGAGTTTGAGACCAGCCTGGGCAACATAGCAAGATCCTGTCTCTACGAAATATCAAGAAAAGTTTGCCTGGTGTGATGACTCATGCGTATAATCCCAGCTACTCGGGAGGCTACGGTAAGAGGATTGCTTGAACCCAGGAAGTTGAGGCTGCAGTGAGCTGTGACTGCACCACTATACTCCAGCCTGGGCAACATAGCAAGACCCTACCCCCCCAAAAAAGTTAAACTACATAGAATATAAAATGAAAGTTATTCTTCATCCCCCTTTCCCCAGTTTTAATTACCTCCCTAGAAGTTAGCTGTTTGGAACCTAACATTGTAGTTTTATAGTGCTTGTTTCTTAATTCTACACTGTACAGACTTGAATAAGATTCTAGCTTGATGTTGGAATTTTGCTAAAACATCACAGTTAGAGTTCATGTTATGTTATAAGTAGGATCCTATACTTCTATTATCTCAGCACTATGGCTGGGCTCCAAATAGGCCTGTTATTTTAAAATTCCATCCTGTAATAGGCCACATGTTTAGAATTTAGTATATTATCAAGCAAGGGAGAATTTTAAAATATCAGTTATCAACTGTGGTTTTGTTTTTACTTAATTTTTTTTTTTGAGACAGAGTTTCACTCTTGTTGCCCAGACTGGATCTCAGCTCACTGCAACTTTCACCTACTGGGTTCAAGCAATTCTCGTGCCTCAGCCTCCTGAGTAGCTGGGATTACAGGCACCTGCCACCACGCCCAGCTAATTTTCTTGTATTTTTACTAGAGACGGGGCTTCACCATGTTGTCCAGGCTGGTCTCAAACCCCTGACCTCAGGTGATCCACCCACCTTGGCCTCCCAAAAAGTCCTGAGATTACAAGCATGAGCCACTGCACCCAGTCAATTTTTATTTTTATTTTTTGACACTGAGTCTATACCCAAGCTGGAGTGCAGTGACACAATCTCAGCTCACTGTAACCTCTGCCTCCTGAATTCAAGTGATTCTCTTGCCTCAGCTTCCTGAATAGCTGAGATTACAGGCACATGCCACCATGCCCAGCTAATTTTTTTATTTTTAGTAGAGATGGGGTTCCACCATGTTGGACAAGGCCAGGCTGGTCTTGAACTCCTGTTTTCAAGTGATCAGTCTGCCTCGGCCTCCCAAAGTGCTGAGATTACAGGTGTTAGCCATTGCACCTAGCCTATTGCTTAAAATATTTTTATAGTTAAGAAAAGAACAATTAGATTGAGGATAAGTGAGAAATGTTGGTACAAAGCATCAGTTAGGATGGATAAGTTCTACAGGTTTATTGTAGAGCATGGTGATTATAGTTAATAGTAATAATGTATACTTCAATATTGCTAAGAAATTAGACATTAAATGTTATCACACACACATGTACATACAAAGATGAAAGTATGTGAGGTGATGAATGTATTAATTAGCTTGATATAATCATTTTATAATGCACTTATATATCTAAACATTATGTCATTCACTGTAAACATATGCAATTTTTATTTGTCAGTTATACCTTAATAAAACTAGTAAGGAAAAGGAACGACTGACTATCTTTTGTTCAGAGAAACCAGTCATAATTTACCTGCCTTCTGTGAAGTTTGAGTCAGTTACATCAGAATGATACTCTTTTTACAGACAACTCAATATACTAGTAGTTCACCTACTTGAGATAATAAACCAGCACCTCAGCTATAAAGATATCTGAAGCGATTAAATTAATATTACAAAAGCAACACAAGACAGCTCATAGAGTAACAGACATGTTCCTTCAGTCTTTACTTGCTGTCTGTACACTCATGATTCATATATCGTTCTAACATTTTTTCCTGAGATAGGTCCTGAGTCTGAAGTCCTCCTCACACAAAGGAGGCACATTTTATAGTATGCTTCTTGGTTAAGATTAAGAAGAAAAATTTAAACTCCTAGTTATTAGGAGAGAACCAAAAACTGTAAAATGCTACAGTAAGTTGAAAACAGTTGTCTGTTTCGAAGTCATTCTTACACTGGAACTATTTTAGTCTTTTTTTGTTTGTTTTTCAAATGGAGTCTCCCTCTGTCACCCAGGCTGAAGAGCAATGGTGCAATCTTGGTTCGCTTCAACCTCTGCCTTCCAGGTTCAAGTGATTCTCCTGCCTCAGCCTCCTGAGTAGCTGGGATTACAGGAACTTGTCATCATGGCCAGCTAATTTTTGTATTTTTAGTAGAGATGGGGGTTTCATCACGTTGGACAGGCTGGTCTCGAACCCCTGACCTCAAGTGATCTGCCTGCCTCAGCCTCCCAAAATGCTGGGATTACAAGCATGAGCCACCAAGCCTGGTCTTATATTAGAAGTATTAATAACCAGCTGGGTGTGGTGGCTCCTGCCTGTAATCCCAGCACTTTGGGAGACTGAGGTGGGTGGATCACTTGAGATCAGGAGTTCGATACCAGCCTGGCCAATGTGGTGAAACCCAGTCTCTACTAAAAATAAAAATAAAAATTAGCCGGATGTGGTGGTACATGCCTGTAATCCCAGCCACTCAGGAGGCTGAGGCAGGAGAATTGCATGAACCCAGGAGATGGAGGTTGCAGTGAGCTTTGCAACCTCCACCTTGTGCCATTGCACCCCAGCCTGGGTGACAAAGCGAGACTCCATCTTTTTTTAAAAAAAGAATTATTAATAACCGAAGCTCAAAATGGCCCTGAATCATTTTGAACAAAGTGTTATTATCAATATGCCCTCTTTAAGAAACTAGAAAATCATGTAATATATCTTATAATGATTTCTAGCTGGGTGCAGCAGCTCACACCTCTAATCCCAGCTACTTTGGGAGACCAAGGCAGGTGGATCACTTGAGGTCACGAGTGACCTCAAGACCAGCCTGGCCAACATGGTGAAAACCCATCACTACAAAAAATACAAAAAGTTAGCCAGGCATGGTGGTGCACACCTGTAATCCCATCTACTTGGGAGGCTGAGATAGGAGAAGAGCTTGAACCCAGGAGGAGGAGGCTGCAGTGAACTGATATCATGCCACTATATTCCAGCCTGGGTGACAGAGCAAGACTTTGTCTCAAAAACAAAATAAAACAAAGAATGATTTCCAGCGAAAGTTGCTCAAATATCAAAAAGGTTTGGTACTTAAAGAGGGAAAGATTGGTTATCGGAAAAATTTTGCTCTCTAGGTAGATGAAATTTTATTAGCATCCTAATTAAAGTGTTTCATTAAAAAATAAAGTATTGGCCGGGCGCGGTGGCTCACACCTGTAATCCCAGCACTTTGGAAGTTTGAGGCAGGCGGATCACCTGAGGTCATGAGTTCAGGACCAGCCTGGCCAACATGGTGAAACCCTGTCTCTACTAAAAAATACAAAAATGAGCCAGACATGGTGGCAGGCATCTGTAATCCCAGCTACTCTGAAGCTACTCTGAAGGCTGAGGCAGGAGAATCACTTGAACTTTGGAGGAGGACTACCACGCACACTTAAGTTATATATATAATAAAATAAGTGTACCACACACATTTAAGTTATATAATATATAAAATAAAATAAGTGTACCACACACGTTTAAGTTATATACATGTGTATATATATAAACACACACACACACACACACACACACATATATATATACACATATATATAACTTAAACGTGTGTGGTACACTTATTTTATTAGGCAAGATGATAGCTATAGTGTGTCAGAATAAGGTACGCCCCACAACACTGGTATACAGGATAGGGTTACCAGGATGAATGGACTTCAAATAAAGAGGCAAATACAATGTATGCCTTTCACTTATTTATAAAAAGCCTACAGTAAAGGAAAATTAAGAGACCATGAAAAGATGATATACTGCTGGCAATTTTACAGGTATTGTCTTTTCCTTAGCATCTTATCAATTGGTCCATTGTTATTCAAATCATATTCAAATAGTCCAAAAATGTCAGTTTAGGATTGGAAACAATTAAAGGCTGGGTACATATCAGATGAAGTTTTCAGCATTATAATTAAACCAAGGCACTATTTGTCATACGGAACAAATGAACTGTCTAGTAATAAAATTTACACCAACTTCTGAACAATGACCTTATGCATGCATGTTATTTGGTGATTCCTTGATAACATATCTGAGTGCGAAGTGAGATGCATGAAGCTAACAAAGGAAAAAAGCTTATTTATAACAGCACTGGAGGCAGAAGTCTTTCAAAGTGCAAAGATACCGTCTTCCCTTCCCAGGGAGCAATTGCTTTGCTCAGATGCTCTACAAATATCAAGCACAAGGAATCTGAGTTTTAATTACAAAGTAAAATATCATTCCAAAATTGCATAATTAGTGGTTGCCTTTTGCAATGCAATGAGCATAAGGGAACCTGACATTAAATGTTTGATGTGTTGCCATGACATTTTCTGAAATTTTATTTTATGCTGCTTTTAAGCTGCAAACTATGTTAAATTTGAATTCTTTAAAGGGTGGGTTAACAGAATGATACAGTTAAAAAACCTGATGTTAAATCTCTGTTGTTGGAATCCCTATGTTCACAAATTGCACAGTTCAGATTTTGGCAAAAAAGCAAATACAGAAATAGAGACATAATGGGGTCTTTATGTTCTTACAGTAGTGACATGTTTTCCTGGAGATAGAGGCCATTTAGTGAGGGAGGGATGTCTCTAGCTTTCCCTTTGAGTAAAGGGAAAAATAATAGAATGAGGAAAATACAGTGGCAGTCAGTGCCCACCACACTTGAATATGCAGGCTATTGAAATTGAGAGAAAGACGTCACAGATGCTGTGTAGTTAAAGAACTGCATGAAGGAACAGTGGTAGAAATGGTGTTGCTCTAGTTATCTCTGTTCCAGAAATGTCTTCAACCATTTTATATATACTGTTTTCTCAGGATGTACTAGAGTATACACTATTTGCTCAGGAGGGTTTGACTTCTAGAAGTCATCTATTCTATCTGTAAGAGCAAATTAGGTGTTGAATATTTTTCATCATAGTAATGTAGTGGAAGAATATAAATAGATAAATAAATGTATTTAATGTAACTTAATTTTGAGGCAAGGTCTTGCTGTCACCCAGGCTGGAGTGCAGTGGCACAATCATGTCTCACTGTGGCCTCAACCTCTGGGGTGTGATTGATCCTCACACCTCAGCCTCCTGAGTAGTGAGACTACAGGTGCAGGCCACCATACCTGGCTAATTTTTGTACTTTTCTTGCAGAGACAGTGTCTCACTATATTGTCTAGGCTGGTCTCAAACTCCTGTACTCAAGTGATCTGCCTGCCTTGGTTTCCCAAAGTGCTGAGATTACAGGCATTGAACCAACACGTATCACCTTAAAAAGTTTTTTTTTTTTTTTTTAAATTAGAGATGAGACCTCACTGTGTTGCTCAGACTGCTCTTGAACTCCTGGGCTTCAGCTGTCCTCTCACCTGGGCCCTCCAAGGTGCTGGCATTACTAGCATGAGCCACCACACCTTGCCAAAAATAAATTTTTAATGGAGAAAATATAAAACCTTGGGTTGTTAAACCATTTATGCTTTCTTAAGACACCTACTGACTCATACGGGAAGATGCCTTCTTGGGTTGATACAATATAGCTTGAATGCTTCCCTAGTTTTGAATGCTTAATGTACATATTGAAATAAGTATTGTCAGGAAGGCTGAGAATGAAATTGAGTTCAAAGAAGTAGTTCATAGCCTTGCCCAGGCAGCATCCTCGTATTTTACTAAACATTAGCACTTTTTACTAGGTTACATTTTGGGGTCAGTTCCTCTGCCCCACATGGACATTTTTTTGTTATTTCAATGTCATTATTTTGGCAATCCAAAATAACGAAGTAGGACCAACTATATACACAAACAACCTGTATTTCTGGCATTTTCCTTAATTTTAGAAATATGCGTAAAAGTCATCGTAAGCACAGAAAGACTGAGACTTGCTAGACTAATGAAGGAAGCTCAAGATCGACACTAAAATTTTCCCCTTTTTCCTTTAAAATGATGATTCCACTACTAATTTAAAATATAAAATTATTTCTGTTGCCGATATTACTGATAGTATTACTTGCATTTATGAAGTAATGCATATGCAAGAGATGGACAAAGAAGCACTTCTGTTAACTGTTCTATATGAAGTTGAAAGGCTTTCCCACAGTTCAGCTCGAGGGCTGGAACTCCAGAGCTACCTCCTATTTCAGGGTTCTTTTTGCTTGTTGTTCTGGGTGCCATAAAAAAAATGTAACCTGTCTCCAAACAAACATTCCCTTTTAAACATTTTATATCCCCTTTTAAAATATGATACTTTAAATATGAAAGCGCACTCAAATTAGGCCCATTATGACATGCGTAGAGGTTGGATTATTATGGAGGCTTCTGATTCAGTCAAAATAATTCTGCTTTTTAAAATTATGGTGCTATTTTTATTATGTTGACCACCAGAATAATTGATTTGATTTTGTGTATAAGCAGCTTGAAAGAATGCTGCAAGTGGACAATTTAAAATACTATAGACTGGATGCAGCAGCTCATGCCTATAATTCCAGCACTTTGCGAGGCCAAGGCCAGAGCACCACTTGAGGCCAGGAATTTGAGACCAGAATGGGCAACATAACAAGATCTCATCTCTACAAAACATTAAAAAAAAATTGCTGCGTATAGTGGCATGTGCCTGTAGTCCCAACTACTTGGGATGCTAGGGTGAGAGGATCACTTCAGCCAGGGAGGTTGAGGCTGCAGTGAGCCATGATTGCACCATTGAACTTTGACCTGGGTGATAGAGCAAGATCCTGCCTCAAATAGATATAGATATAAATATAGATACGGATATAGATATAGATATAGATGTATCTCTTTGGTCTGCATCTATTTTCCAAGAGTGATTGCTGATTCAGTGAAAAATCTATGCTTTAAAAGATATATCAAAGACTATACTTCCCTGCATTATTGCTATGGTTCATTATTAGAAAAGCTTATCCAACTGTGTAGAGAACCAGAAGTCAGAAGGAGGAGGTGAGGTGTTCTCTCTTGAGCGTGAAGCCAGCTTTGCACTTTGGGAAAGAATGCAGTCTGAGCGACTCCGTTTTTAATTTAAGAACTTTTTTCTTAAAAAAAGATACAACAAAGGAAATCAGAACACCAGGTTAATAAGGTGGTGAAGATTCTAAGAGTTGTAGGAGATGTTGTAATAATCTTATATTTTTTTCTCATATAAAAATGCAGGAACAGGATCTGTTTTATCAACTGAAGAATATAATCTTCTATAGAAAGCACATATATATCTTTACAATGAGGATTAAAAATATTATTTTCAATAATTGGCAGGCTAATTTGCATTAGAAAGCTAAATTTAGGCCTTAGATAAATGTAGCAAGTATATTTTACTCAATGTACATTTATGCAGATTTTTCAATAGTGGTAGGTTGAGTGCCTTGGTTCAAGACACTGAAACATGTAAGCAGAAAATCTCATTTTCTGAAATTAAGAAAAGAACTAAGGAGAAAAATCAATTTATAAAAGCACCGTATCAGTTCAAGTGAAGTGAAATAACAGACATAATAGATTTTGGTGTTCACAGAATATACTTATGGGAATTATGAACCAATTTATTTCCTGTTGTTTATAATAGATTAACAACATATATATAGATTTTTACTTTTTAATTTCTTATCCATGGTTCTTGGCACGTATTTTTAAATATTTGTTGATTTTTTAAAATATAAGAATGAATGACACTAGATTGGAGAATAATTCAAACTAGTTTTATTGATATGATTTAGGCTCATATCTGATTTGCTTTATACCAGTCATATTATTACATACTTTATCAGCAGTAAATGATCATGATGATATATGGGTTTACATTCATAAAACATATATAATGTAAAAACCCAGATTGTTTCACTTGAAATGGTTTTCAAAGGTTCGGTACAGAGCAAATGCCTTTCACCTCTAAAACATCCAACACAGCTGAAAATAAGACAGTGAAGTTAGTGAGTGAATAGTAGCTATTTTGTAGATTATCATGAGTAGAGTTAATACAAGATCTTAAAAATATATTGTCTTGTTTTTAAGTTTCACACCAATAACCTCGGTATGAACTTTAACTCCAACAACTAAATGCTTGGGACTGAGTCCTTATTTATTTCCTTCAGTTCTGCCTAGAATGTTCTTGCCTTCCCTTGTGCCTATCCAAACCCTGAGAACCAATCTAAAATCTCACCATCTATGACCCCATTTCCATGAGACCTTTAAAATTCTAGCCCCAGCACAGTGTTATAACCTTCACTGAGCCCAATTTTATTATTATACCTTTCTTATACCACTTTCTATATTCTGCCTTCTTATTTGTGTCAGTCACCATCGGGCTATAAGCTGCTTATAACTATTTACATTTAGTGATTTTCTTATATACTACTATTTCTAGCAGTGTTTTGAATATACCAATTATCTAATAAGTGTGTGCTGACCTGGGTTAACAGCTGCCTTCCTGCCAACCACAAGATATCATTTAGAATTTTCTTACAGTCAGGAGCTAAGTCATGTGTTGGTTGACCTCTTCCTACTTTCCAATTATAAAAATACATTTTAAAATAGAGATATTGAGCTCACCTCAGAACTTTGCTAAGAAGTTAAAAAAATTTTGCACAATAGCTAACATTTATTCATATTTTACTATCTGTCAGGCATATCAGGGTCACTGGGCTAAGGCTTTTGTGTTACGACTTGCATAATCATGATCTCATTTATGTCTCAGAATAATAATTTTGTGTAATAGTTTTATCCCTATTAAGATCTTAGAATTATTAAATAACCTGTTTAATATTACTCAACTCTCTAATGGCAAAGCAAAGACTTACACCCATGCACCCAACTACTAATTCTATTGTGTCTATTTGAGTGCCCAAAGACAGTCAGGAAGCAGGAAGAATTGAGTTCCAGAGTTCGTAGTGCATCGGTGAGCAAGTGATTCATTTTGACCCCCTTGATGCTTATTTATTTAATTTATTTATTTGAGTCTTACTATCTTGCCTAGCTGACCTTCACCTTCTGGGTTCAAGAGATTTCAGCCTCCCAAGCAGCTGGGACTGACTACAGGCTTGCACCACTGCATCATGTGAGGCTTTTTTTCTAATCCAATAAGGTAAATCCAGTAATATATCTGAAATATTAGGTACATAGAATATTCATGGAAGTATCAAGCCAGCCATCTAAATATGGTATTTATCGAAACATAATACCTTATGTTGAATTTTAGTCTAAGAATTTGTTTCATTTATTTCAAGTGCTATAAATAATAAAACATTTTCATATATTTTATATCTCACTAGATTGTTAAAGCCATTAGGTCACTGGCTATATGTTATCTGGCTTTACTGCACAAGACTTGGGTTTGAGAAAAGGAAGGTAACTTTTATCAAGTCATACAGCAAGTAAATGTCTAAGAATTAGCTTTTTTATTATATTTTCTGACTCCAGGATATGGTAGCATGTGTTAATAACTCAACATAATGTGCATTTATAAGTCAAAGTCCACAAAACTACTAGACATACATGTTTACAATTTATTAGTAATAATAATAATAATAACAGCAGCTTTACCGTATTCACATAGGTGGAGCACATAAATTATCATCCAAATCAGGACCCCTTGAGAATGACAAATGCCAAACTAACTGAGTAGCTGGAAAACAATTATAAATTGGGACAAGCTTAGACAAACTGCAATATGTGATTTTGTAATTTAAATAGCACTTATGTGCCAGGTCTTAATCTAAGAATTTTACATGAATTAGCGTAATGAATTTTTTTTTCCCTTGAATTGGAGTCTCACTCTGTTGCCCAGGCTGGAGTGCAGTGGCACAAACTCAGCTCACTGTCTCCCAAAATGCTGGGATTACAGGCATGAGCCACTGTGCCTGACCTCAATTAATTCTTATGAAGTAGGAATTACATTCATTTTTCAGATGAGCTTGTTGTGAGATGTCCCAGGTCACACGGCGTTTGTGGATTTTTTCCAAAGCACTTTGCTGTCTTCAATCTCTTTGCTTGCCTAATATAGGGAAAGGGAGAGCAAAGGCCAAGAAGATAAATATTTGGACAATGGCAGACAATGATTATCAGAATTTAGTGGCTGGAAATGTTATCTAGCTGTTTTCTAATGCCAGCATCAGAATAGAAATTTGTGGGAAGCCATCTCAATTCTATACCAAGGAAATATGAATAACATATCTAACAATCTTACTGATCACCCTTTTTCTATTGCATGTTTACACATTTTAGGTTTTGATGTACTTGGTGCACTTGGAAAATTATTTGAAGATCTGTGAACAATTACCTAGGTAGAGCCATTAGCAGATAACTTTTGTATGTTCTAGGTGAATTGATGTAACTGATCAGGATTAATATACTAGGCTTCATTCAACCTGAGATTCATCCCAATTTCCCTGCAGAAACATCTCAGGCTGGCCCTGAGGAGACTCTGCTAAGGAAAGTTTGTTTGTGGTTTCTAAGTGGGTATCACCCTTAAGAAGTCCTGAACCATGTCTTTAAGCACTTTCTTTTCTTCTCTGCTCTATCCTCTGAGTTTGTTGAGAGAAGATTGTTGGCATTCCACTTCACCAGCCAAGCTGCATAGAAAAGATTGGAGATCTCCAAGTGAAAGGAAATATTTCAACAAACAATGCCTGGTGCTTACAATCTGATCACTTTACAAACAAATGAATGCTTTCTCTATTGTGCAAGTGACCTCATCATGGAAAGTAGATTAAGCTCAGCATCACTCTACTCAGAGCTATCTTCCAACCACTTCTAATCATCTTCTGCCTATTCTCCTACTCTATTGTTCTCTAAAACAACTTAGAAAACTCTAAACAACAATGTTCAATTGATTACAATAAAGAATGGGTAAATATTTATACCTCAAATAGTTAAATGTAAATAATGTTGTTGTTAAGTGTGGTAAATTACATTCACAACTACCTTGTAAAGCAGCCTCTATTTTGGGCAGGCATTATTCTTAGACCTCTTTCATGACTTATTTTATCCTCACAATATTCTAGGCAGCACTACTTTTTCCATTTTATACATAACAGCATCAAGGGTCAAAGAGATTACATAACTCACTCAAGGTCAATAGTAAATCCTTTAAGAAGTAAATATGTTGCCTTGGTTTCTACCAATTTTTTAAAAAATGTCAAAAAAAGTACAAGAATATTTGCAATGCTCTTTATTTTTGCAGACTTAATATGTCAATCATTATGGTAAATTATTTTAACACATGTTTGTATTTTAGTTTTACCATAACTTTAGGAAAAATTCACTTTAATCTTACAGATGAGAAAAAGAACATTACATAATTTATTCAACGTGATCAAGAAATAGTAGAACTGGAATTCAAACCTAAATCTGTCTGATAGCAAAGAAATCTTAAATATACTAAATTCTTCTTCTTCTTCTTATAATTTTTTGAGACAATGTCTCACTCTGTCACCCAGGCTGGAGTGCAGTCGCAACATCTCGGCTCACTGCAACTTTTGCCTCTCAGGTTCAAGTAAGTGATTCTCCTGCCTTAGGTTCCTGAGTAGCTGGGATTACAGGCATGTGCCACCACGCCCAGCTAATTTTTGTATTTTTAGTAGAGATGTTTCACCATGTTTGCCAGGCTGGTCTTGAATTCCTGACCTCAAGTGATCAGCCCACCTTGGCCTTTCAAAGTACTGGGATTACAGGCTTGAGTCACTGTGCCAGCCCTAAATTATTTTTAATAGTGCAACTGATGTCCTTGGACTGTCCATCATTGATGAACTTTTGCAACTTTAAGTTATTTTCCAACTTTTTTCTTTCCCTACAAAATTGGTATCCAGATTGATGAACTAAAACTATTTATTTGGAATTCTTAAGTTAAATTTGTCTACCACATGATGATCTTTTACTTATTTAGACAAAAGAAAAAAATATTAGGTGTTTAAGACAGTGATTCTAGAAATTAACTAATTAAATTGGATGAAGAAAATGACACACAGGGTCCAGCGCAGTGGCACACACCTGTAATCCCAGTACTTTGGGAGGCCAAGGCAGGCAGATTAGCTGAGGTCAGGAATTTGAGACCAGCCTGGCCAACATGGTGAATCCTGTCTCTACTAAAAATATAAAAAATGAACTAGGCATGGTGGTGGGTGCTTATAATCTCAGCTACTCCAGAAGCTGAGATAGGAGAATAGCTTGAATCTGGGAGGTAGAGGTTGTAGTGAGTGGCGATCGCACCACTGCACTCCAGCCCTGATGATACAGTGAGACTCTGTTTCAAAAAATATAAGAGAGGAAGAAAAAGAAAATGACACGCAAAGTCAGCCATCATGGCTCATGACTGTAGGCCATAGTTCCAGCTACTCAGGAGGCTTAAGGCATAAGGCTGAGGCCAGAAATTCAAGTCTGCAGTGAAGTATGATGGAGTGCACCCACTGCACTGCAGCCTGGGTGACAGAGAGAGACCTTGTCTCCAAAAAATACAAATGAAGAAAATGACATGCAGAAAAGTGAGGTTTGCTATCATCACAGGGGTTCTAGACAAAATATTTCCTGATTTTATAGACCGTGCTCATTCTATACACCTAAGCTACAAACAGTTTTTGCAATTATTTGTTTTGTGGATCAGGACATAATAATAACAACAGTAATTATTGTAATGATTATTATTATAACCAGGAGCACTTATGAAGAGTTTATGATGTGTAATACGGTTATTGCATGTTGTTCATATGTATTATCTCATTTAAGGCTCACCACGTTGTGAGGTTAGTTAGTACTAATATTACTCACATTTTGTAGGAAAGGTATTAAACTCAGAGAGGTTAAGAATGTTTAAGGTCATACTGTAAGTAAACTGAGGTCAGTTTAGGTCACAGCCAAGGTTCACAACTATGCTCAGCTCTGTCTTGCTGGGTCTTTCCTCTGCACAGCAAGGGGCCCTTGACCTCTACCAGCATGCTGTGTCCTAGCTCAGTCACTAGAACCAATTCTGATTTGTAGCTGGAAAGATTTGAAGTCATATCTGCTGCTAGAATGGCTTTTATGTTTTCTGCTTGTTTTTGAGACCCCTTTCCTCCATCTTCACCTTTTGCCAGTTTCTGTATTACTTTAGATATCCTCTCCTGGTAGCTGTTGGCACCTCCTCCTGTGATGCAAGCTTCTAGGGATAAATTATAAGCTCCTGCATACTTTCTTGTAGGATCTCAGCACAGACTGGTTAACTTCTATTACAGCCAGTTTCACCATTCACTGCTGGTGAAGATCCTATTATTACACACACACACACACAATTTATCACCCAGAATATTAACCAGGAATGGCTGATTCTAAATGAAGTGCAGCTTTTAGAATTTATATGTGTATAGCGTATATTTTATGTATTTTCAATGCATAAGTAGAAATTATTTTGATTTAATTGCTTTTTGGAGAATTAGCCTCTTTTACTGAGTGAGTCAGAATGTGTCATAGGATGTTACCAAATTAGGGAATAATTTTTTTTCTCAGAATCATCTTTTGTAGATGAATATCTTCTTCAGAATCAGTCCTCTGTTAATCAGAACATCATTAACCACTACTGCCAAACCTGATAAATGAGAACTTGTTGGTGAAGAAACTTAGCCTTAAATGTATTTGTGATTTTTAAAAATTGGCAAGGATGAGTATATTTTCTAAAATTATGTTTTTAAGTGAAAACAGGTTATTTATGGAAGTCCATGAAAATAAAAAATGATTCAAATATCTCAGGAAATCCAAACCAAGCTTATCTATTAAAAAGCATTTTTGTTTTTTGTTTTGTTTTGTTTTTGAGACAGAGTCTTGTTCTGTCTCCCAGGCTCGAGTACAATGACATGATCTTTGCTGACTACAACCTCTGCCTCCCAGGTTCAAGCTACTCTCCTACCTCAGCTTTCAGAGTAGCTGAGATTACAGGTGCCTGCTGCCACGCCCAGCTAAGTTTTGTATTTTTTTTTTTAGTAGAGACAGGGTTTTACCATGTTGGCCAGCTGGTCTTGAACTCCTGACCTTAAGTGATCCACTTGCCTCCGCCTCCCAGAGTGCTGGGATTACAGGCATGAGTCATCATGCCTGGCGTGAAAAGCATTTTTGAAATAACCACCATTTTATAGTTACATGTTGAATTAAGAAAAATAATTATTTGTCATATCTAAATCTTTCAAAAAATTGGTTAAATGAAAAATAGTTGACAGCTCTCACTGCTACAAGTTTTGTTCTGATAGTTGAGTATTCTAGATTTGAAAATTCAAAGTGATTTCCAGCTGCTTGAGACAAAAGTGAAACAGAGGAGACGTGGGTAATAAATTCTAACATATAGTTTCTGTAAGAGTTTTGGTCAATAAACTTCAATCCTTAAATCTTAGTCCTAACCCAGAAGAAACATCCAACGAAGCATGCCAATGTTGTGTATTGTTGAAAAGTGTCATCAGGTCACACATAGTTCAGAAGGAAATTGGTGGAAAACCACTAGGTTAACATTCGTGAGGATCTCATAGACATCTAATTAAAACGAATTCTGTTCTGTCTGGTCAACACTGATAAATCATGAAAAGGAAAAGCCATCCATCCTGCTATTATTAAAAGTTGAGAATCTGGAAAGAACACATACAGATGAGAGCACAGATGTCTGTTTTGGGCATAATGCCATTATGCTTATCTGTAGAATTACAAATAAAATGGCATTTTTGGTTGAGTATTTTATGTTGTCAGTGTACTTAAGCATAGAGAGTTGCACTAACATAGTCCCCAAATGTGGGACCTAGGTCAAGAGAAGTTCACACTCTCCGTGGTTGAATATAGTTAAAAAAGAAAAAAATCAACACAGAACAGATGAGAACGTTCATGTGAAGAGAAACTCACCTTCCTGATAAATAGAGGGTGTTTCCCAAGTTTTATTTAGAGAGCTGGTTCTCAAAGAATCCACGACCGGAATGTGATGATATAGAGAAACTGAAGTCAACTCAATTGTGTTGTAATTTGACCTTCTGAGATAAGAATGAGTTAAGGCCAAGAGTTGATTAGATACTTCCCAGCTTCTCTTTACAGTGACTAGGAATTACTGTTCTAAATGAAGTGCTGGTTCGTTGGACTAAATTTGTTTGGAAGATAATCATACACAACTGTTTAGTGGAATTTTCCTTGGAAAACATTCCAACATTTTTTGTCCTAATTTTTTCCTCATCAAAATTCCATCTAAATCTCAACAGAGGCCAGGTGCGGTGACTCAAGCCAGTAATCCCAGCACTTTGGGAGGCCAAGGTGGGCGGATCACCTGAGTTGGCGGGTGTCTGTAATTCCAGCTACTCGGGAGGCTGAGGCAGGAGAATTGCTTGAACCTGAAAGGCAGAAGTTGCAGTGAGCCGAGATCATGCCACTGCACTCCAGCCTGGGAGACAGAGGGACACTGGGTCTCTTTTTATCGAGACAGAATCTTGCGCTGTTGCCAGGCGCCAGGCTGGAGGGCAGTGGCGCGATCTCGGCTCACTGCAACCTCCTCTTCCCGGATTCCAGCAATTCTCCCGCCTCAGCCTCCCGAGTAGCTGGGACTACAGGCGCGCACCACCATGCCCAGCTAATTTTTGTATTTTTTTAAGTAGAGATGGGGTTTCACCACGTTGGCCAGGATGGTCTCGATCTCTTGGCCTCGTGATCCGCCCTCCTCGGCCTCCCAAAGTACTGGGATTACAGGCATGAGCCACCATGATCGGCCAACTCGGTCTCAAAAACAACAACAACAACAACAACAACAACAACAACAACAACAAAAACCAATCCATCACTGGAGAACTATGAAGAAGCAGAGAGAAGGTGAAGGAAAACAGTTTAGAAGCACAAGAATGAATCTAGAATAGTCTAAAATTTACCCCTGACTCTGTAAAGCAGAGTTTCACAACCTCAGCACTTAATATTTTAGGCTGAATAATTCTTTACTGTGGGGGATGCCCTGTGCACTGTAGGGTGTTTAGCAGCGTTTCTGGACTCTATCTATTAGATGGGGTAGCAAATTCCTGGCCTCGAGCGATTCGCCCACCTTGGCCTTCTAAAGCGCTGGGATTACAGCCGTGAGCCACCATACACAGCCACCCACCTATACTCGAACTCAACATGGTCCTACATCACAGGGAAAGACTGAGGGACTGCTCCAGATTAGAGAAGATTAAACAGCGGTAAAAAATAAGAGTGATATTATGTTTCTGGACGGTGTGGGAAAATACACTATTGCATAGCTGTCAAATCTGAGGGGGGTTCTGTGGATTGGAAAGTGATGTTTCAGTTTACTGATTTGAAGGATTATTTAGGATTAAGAGGAAGGTATCTTTGTTTCTGAGAAATGTATGCTGGAGTTTTAACATTGTTTCAACATGAGATATGGGAATGCTTTAACCTAATCTTGTATCTTTTTCATAGGTTTAAAATAATGCTTTAAAAAAATCTCACAGGGAGTAGGGGGAAAAGAAATTAAAAATAGAAAAAGAAAACCCTTAAAGAAAAGTTTAAACACAAAACCTGGAGGAAGATATTTGTAATATATGAGAGAGAGAGAGAAAAAAAATAGAGAGAAACTCCTTCATAACAGTGTTAAAAATAAATACATGGTGCCACTGCCCATCCTGGAGTGCAGTGGCGCCATCTCAGTTAATAGCAATCTCAGCTCACGGCAACTTCAGCCTCCAGGGTTCACGTAATTCTCGTGCCTCAACCTCCTGAGTAGCTGGGATTACAGGCTTGCACCACCACACCAGGCTAATTTTTGTATTTTTAGTAGAGACAGTGTCTTATTATGTTGGCCAGTCTGGTCTAGAACTCCTGACCTCAAATGATCCACCTGCCTGGGCTTCCCAAAGTTCTGGGATTACAGGCGTGATCCACTGCACCAGGCCCCTCTGCAAGATTTTCTTATGACAAAGCTTAGTCCATGCATTACTGGCAGGAAGCCCCTATAGCTGACCATGTGATAGAGGCACAGGATCATCATCCATCCCACCCCTGGCGATGCCAACCTTGACCACCTGGTGAAGTTGTCAGCTTTTGCTGCTTTAAAAATCACCATTTCCCATTTTGTAATTTATAAACATGTTTTTTTAATTGAGATACTTCAAAATTATACCAATAGACTGTAACTCATTAAGCCTCACTCATCAGCTTAGCATCCTTCCATGATTCCTACCTTCATTGATGACCCTTATATGATTATCAAAGGATGATTTTCTATTTCCATCATTTATTAGTTGGGTAGATCTTTCCCTTTTATTTATATATTAATTCAATCATGTTTTTATTATTTTATTTTATTATTTTTTTTTTTTTTTGAGAGAGCGTCTTGCTCTTTTTCCCAGGCTGTAGAACAGTGGTATGATCTCGGCTCACTGCAGCCTCAACCTCCCAGGCTCAAGCAATCTTCCCACCTCAGTCTTCTGAGCAGCTGGGACTACAGGCACACAATATCACATCTGGCTAATTTTTGTATTTTTAGTGAAGACGGGGTTTTGCCATTTTGCCCAGGGAGGTCTCAAACTCTTGGGCTCCAGTAATCTGCCTACCTCAGCCTCCCGAAGTGCTGGGACTTCAGGTTTGAGCCACTGCACCAAGCCTACTTATTTATTTTTAAATTAACACATAATAGATGCATATATTTTGGAGGTGCATGTGATAATTTGATATATAATATATGAAGATCAAATCAGGGTAATTGGGATATATATCAATCCTTTCAGTTATTTACTTATATCAGTATAGGCATGAATTTTTATTTTTTTCCAATGGATTATAATTCATTATTGTCATTATTTATTCTGATGCAGAAAGTTTTCCAGAGTTGGTCAGTAAGAACTCTTGTAAGCTGGTGCCTGTGTCTTTTTGACAGTGTTTACATCATTCTTTATGTACTTTCTTGCTTTCTGGGACAACAAGATACCTGGGCCTGTATTGAATCTTCTCTATACCCGAACTCTGGAATCCACTGTTTATCTAAGGAGGCTTGGTACCTCTTCGCAGAGAATGGTATTTGGAAACAAGATCTACTCTGAGTGTTCATTGTCACTGGGGCGCACTCCTTCTAGATCCTTTTGGGAAACAGAATTGAAATTTTATATGTATACACATACAGATGTATATATATACACACACAGATAAATCTACATTTATCTATTTATTTATTTATCATCGATGTATCTAAAACTATAAATTCATTCCAATACTTGTATTTCCAGTTCATAATTTCAGGTTTATTTCTAACTTTTTCTTTTCTTTCACTTTCTTTGACAGTGAGAAACCTGGCTCTCATTATTGACAATATGGTTATATTTCCTCAAAATTACTATATATAATTAGTCTTTTTTCACACTTTGTCCCTGTTTTACCATCTGCAAGAAAAGGGAAGGAAAAGAAACTTTTCAGTCTGCAGGACAAGGGTAGCCCTGAGTATTCACTACAGTGCATCTCTGGAAGCCTTTCCTAATCATTTGTACCTCTTTAAATTTTCTCTAGCTTCAGATTTGGTAACTGAATGATTACAGAGAATTTCTTGGAACTAGATAGAGAACAACATTCAACAACTGTCCTCTGTCTGGCTGCTGTTTCTTGATTTCCCCGACTTTGTTCTCATTTGTTTTGCCACTGTTGCTTTCTTCTCCTTCGAATTGCTTTAATACTTTCCGAACTTCCTTCAGTCTTGCCACCCTCAAGATCTCCTTCCACATAATCACTAAAGTAACATCCCTCTAAAACATGCAGCTGAGTACAACATTCTACTGCTTTAAAATTTCTCAGTGGTTTCCTATGGCTCCACACTCCTTAATGCAGTTTATAAGGACTTCTATAACTTGATGGATTCTTGTTTTCTCTCTCAATCCATCTCTAATCACTCTCCTCACAGAACTGCCTATGTCAGCAACCACCGATACTGGTATGTCTACAAAGAAACCATGTTTCTTGGGAAACAAGAGCTAAAGAGCTAAAAGAATGTTTTTTTTTTCTTTTTCTTTTCTTTTTTTTTTGGAGATGGGGTTTCACCATGTTGGCCAGGCTAGTCTTGAACTCCTGATCTCAGGTGATCTGCTCACCTCAGTCTCCTAAAGTACTGGGATTACAGGCATGAGCCACTACACCTGGCCAGGAATGGTTTTCAATGTCAGATTTTCTGGATTTGAATCCTCTTTCATCGCCTGGGTAGGCCTGTGTTTTTGTGACTTAGATACTACTATTGCTGGGAAACAAACCACTAAAACAATAGTATAAAACAAGAAACATTTAAGGCTATAAATTCAGAGAAGGGCCAGTAGGGGCAGCTATTCTGTGCTGGTCTGGATGATCTGTTTTTATGATGGCTTCTCATTTGTCTGCTTCCTGGACTGAGATGGCTGAAGGATGGACTCAGTGGGGATGGTCAACTGGAGTGCCTTTGAGTGACCACTGCAGTGTGGTGATCTCCAGGTAGCTGGACATTTTATTGGCACCTCAGAGATCCAACACATATGTTCCAGAAAACCAGGTGGAAGTGTTTGGCCTTTTATAACCTGGCCTCAGGAGTCACATAGCATCACTTCCATGTATTCTTGGTGAAAACAAGATTCAGAGAAAAGGACATAGATGCTTTAAATGTTTTAATACTGGTATATCTTGGAAATTACTTACTATTTCTTTATCTGTAGAATGGAAGTCCTGGAAGTATGGGTTAAATGAGTTATTATATGTAGAATGGCCAGTACACAGTGACTGGTCCATGTTTTTTAATGACGTTGGATGCTACTCTTGAACCTGGAATTCAGTTAGTCTTCTTCATTGCCTAACGAGGATATATTAATAGACAGGTCAGTGTCTCCTCTGAGATGCTTTCTCTGACTCTGCAAGGTGTGTTAGATGTTCCCCAGGGTCCCTGACCTCCACATTGCTTTATAAATGGCAGTATGTTTTGGTTACCCCATTAGTCTGAGGTCTCTAGGACAAAAACAGCTAATACACTATCTGTAGTATAGTATCACAGTGTCACATAGTATACACTTAGTAAATGCTTCACAAATGAATGTCTTAATTCTTGAAAAACAAGACCTCTCAACCTAATGACAATGTAATGACAGAATAATCTTGTGTTCTGGCCAGGTGCCATGGCTCACACTTGTAGTCCCAGCACTTTGGGAGGTGGAAGTGGGTAAATCACGAGATCAGGAGTTTGAGACCAGCCTGGCCAACATGGTAAAACCCTATCTCTATTAAAAGTACAAAACTTAGCTAGGTGTGGTGGCGGGCACCTGTAATCCCAGCTAATCAGGAGGCTAAAGCAAGGGAATCTTTTGAACCCAGGAGGCAGAGGCTACAGTGAGCTGAGATATTGCCACTGCACTACAGCCTGGGGTGACAGAGCAAGACTACATCTAGAAAGAAGAAAGAAAGGAAGAGAGAAAGAAGAAAAGAGGAGAAGAGAAGAGAAAGAGAAGAGAAGAGAAGAAGAGAAGAGAAGAGAAGAGAAGAGGAGAGAAGAGAAAACTGCTGTATTCTGATTTGACTGGAAATTCCCTCATTGCCACCTGTTGCTGCAGCACAATTATCAGTGGGGCCACATTTTAGTCTCAAAGTGTTCCAGTTTGGATAGTAAATTATACAGCACTGACTCAAAGAGGCTTCTAGAGTCTCTCTGATGTTGGTAAAGGAAAGACTTCCTTTGACCCTCTGACCCTCTCTCCTCTTGTAGCAAGAGTGCTCATGAGTAACTCTAGCCTGGGAAACTCACCTTTCACAAGGTGGAGGGGTGGCTGTTAAGGGAAATGTCCCTTATGATGTCACCGTGAGCCAGGATGTAGTGCTGAATCACCAGCAGCATTTCTCAAAAGGGAATTAAGAAATGACTTCCCATTGACTCAGGGGGTGTGGGGCTTTCACTGGTCCATGGTGACTAGAAAGGAATTGCCTCGTTAACTTTGAGTTATGTTGAAAAGGTAGCTTCAGTTTGCTCTCAAACCCATTCCCCACTGATCTCCAAGGGTCTTCAGAGTGTTACCATGTTGTAGAGGTTTTTCTGGAAGTATTGGCTGGTGAGTACTCTCAGGGTGTCCTCTGGAGGAGTTTGAACTGGGGCAAAATTGGGTTAGGACTAAATTGTAAATGAGCTCATCTCTGATGTTTGCACTTAGCTGGAAAAACAGGTTTGAAAGATATGGGAAATCAGTCTGTTAGGATCAGCCAAGAAAGGATTTTGAAAGAATGTGTCATCACCTCAGATAGTCCTACCAATCTCCGTTTTGGAAAGTAAACAGAGAATTTCTTTTCCTTTTAGCTGATCTTTCTCAATTTCAAGGCCCAGATTAAGTCCTCCTTTGTCCAAGAAACTTTCTGGGGCTGCCACAGACTGTCTCATCTCTTCTTGACCGCTGCTTCTCCCCAATATCTGAGCTCACCTTCATCTTTTAAAATTACTCATCTGGCAATTCCTCTTCAATGATAATGATCTTCAATACAGCGCTTATGTGTGCCTGAGTGCTTTACAGCAATCATTTTGTCTAATCTTATCACCAAGTAAGTAATATCCCTACATTTTAGAGGTAAAGAAAAGCAGATAACAGTGCCTTGAGTTTATGTTACTAGCATTGTATCACCTCTTCTCACCTGACCTGTAAGCCTCTCAAGAACTGAACAGGTTTCTTATTCTTTGGTATCTCACTTCCCCCGCCCCATCCCGCCAAAACAGTTAAGAACTCAGAGGAGCAAGTTGTCCACAACGATGGCTGATTTTACTTCTTATCTACTCCATGAAGACAGGACTTTAAGCATAAATACATTTAAGTGCTATGTGGGCCATCTTTTAAGCCCTGGAAACTACATTAAGTCAGGAAAATAAATTCAGGGTGAAGAGAAGAAATGTTAAGTATGTGGTTCTCACCATTTTGAGAGCACATTGATGTTGCTTTTGAAACACAGGAAGCTTTGCTCAGCATTTGTTTAAAAGAGGAAGAAATATTTAAAATGTCAACCACATTGTGACAATTTGAATATTCCCTGGTTGATTTCCTGCATTACATCTTTGAAAATTTCCTGATTTTCATATGTATTCCAGTGCTGAGTGGTATTTCCTGTGTCAGCCTAAAAAATGGTATTTTTCTGTTAACAGGAAGCATCAATAACAGTATCAGCTGCAGGGATGGAGATGCTGAAATGGTGACTACATTCAAACCCATATGAATTTTGATCTTAAAATAAGTCACATACACTAAATAAGTGTATAAATGTGTATGAAATAAGTATGAGTACCTTGTCATACATTTACATCTGATTTTTGTGACCAAGAATATTTCCTTTTAAAGTTCTTTAGTTCTTGCCTTGAAGAGTTGACCAAAGAGGTCTTTTTTGTGGGTTTTTTTTTGTCTTAAATTCTCAAATTGTCAGATATTATGTGTGAAGAGACCATTCAGAGCAGAATAATGAAAATTACAGATGGAAAATTAGGTCATTTTTTTCTCTCCTCCTTTTAAAATACAGGCTGTATTCTTATGGAATACTCATATATTTTTTCCATTCTTGTTTAAAATTACATGTGTGATAGAGCCATTGCTAGTTCCCCTGGGAGATTATTTCACAGCATCATGGGCCTTGCTACAGGTATTTTTTTTTTCCCACTAATTTTCAGCCTAAAATTTCTTTTGCTCAATTTCACTCCATTATCCCTTGGACCACCTGTATAGTTCTTCACAGAAGGTTGCAAGGCACTCCATTTGATAGGAAATAAAGCCCTCTGCCAAAGTGCATTAAGGAAAAAAAATGATATCGAGTCTCATGTTGATGACAGCTACAGAATATAAATTTGAAGAGGAAATTCCCAGGCCTTAATTGCTCAGCAATAATCAACCCTCTTGTGTTTTAAATGTGGTTGAATACTTCTTTTTCCAAAGAATTGGGGGAATTCTGGTTTCCATAAAGAGCAAGGTGTGGGCTCTGTGTGTGTGTCTTAGAGTTGCATAAAGAAAATAAAATATACTAAAGATTTCTCCTACACATTGGCTCTGTACTCCTTCTAGGTTTTTTTTTTTTGTTATTTGTTTGTTTTTTACTTTAGACTTGGTACTTCTCCCATCCTTTCTCATCATCAAAATAGCAAAAATAACAAAAAGTTATCCATATATACTCTTCATCTTTCAATACGGAATAGTGAAAAGAAGAAAGTAAGCCTACTTTCTCTATTGCATGTTTATTGAAATGGCATAAATAGGCATTCTGATTGGATTATGGCATTTCTTAAACATATTCGCTGAACTAGATTGCAAAAAGATTCAAGCCAGGCATGGTGTCTCACGCCTGTAATCCCAGCACTTTGAGAGGCTGAGGCAGGAAGATCATGAGGTCAGGAGATCAAGACCATCCTGGCCAACATGGTGAAACCCTGTCTATACTAAAAATACAAAAAATTAGTCAGACATGGTGGCATACACTGTAGTCCCAGCTACTCGGGAGGCTGAGGCAGGAGAATTGCCTGAACCTGGGAGTTGGAGGTTGCAGTGAGCTGAGATCACACCACTGTGCTCTAGCCTGGACAACAGAGCAAGACTGCCTCAAAATAAATGAATACATAAATAAAACTTTAAAATATTTATGAATATCTTTTTAAGTAGGTGTAAAAAATATCAGGCCCCTTCTTTGGGGCACATACCAGGCCTCTCATCTGTGGGAAAATAAATGAAATATGAGATTTGATCAATTTGGGTAGTCTCAAATTCATTCACTGGTATGTTAGTTATAAATCACTGTGTTCAGTCTGGCCTCATATTTTATCCACAATCTAGACCTTTCCAATGTACCATATTCCAGTGCCACTGACCTTGAGACACTAGCTGTGCTTTATTGGTCTCTATTATCCACCACTGAACCCAGTGCCTGGCAGATGTCAGGTGCTTTGTTGGGTGATTGAATAATGAATTATACACAATTTAGAAAAAATCCAGTAAGGGCAGTTATATACCTAGCTTTTTGTCTGTTTGTTTGTTCTGAGATAGTTTTGTTCTTGTTGCCCAGGCAAAAATGGCATAATCTTGGCTCACTGCAACCTTCGCCTCCCAGGTTCAAGTGATTCTCCTGCCTCAGCATCTCCAGTAGCTGGGATTACAGGCATGCACTACCACGCCCAGATAAATTTTTTTGTATTTTTAATAGAGACAGGATTTCTTCATGTTGGTTAGGCTGGTCTTGAACTCCTGACCTCAAGGGATCTGCCCGCCTCAGCCTCCCAAAGTGCTGGGATTATAGGCGGGAGCCACTGCACCCAGCCTATACCTAGTATTTTTGACACTCAGTGCTGATCTTTTTTTTTTTCTTCTTCTTCTAGACGGACTTTCACTCTTATTACCCAGGCTGGAGTGCAATGGCGCCATCTCGGCTCACCACAACCTCCGCCTCCTGGGTTCAGGCAATTCTCCTGCCTCAGCCTCCGGAGTAGCTGGGATTACAGGCAGGCGCCACCATGCCCAGCTCATTTTTGTATTTTTAGTAGAGACGGGGTTTCACCATGTTGACCAGGATTGTCTCGATCTTTTGACCTCGTGATCCACCCGCCTCGGCCCCCCAAAGTGCTGGGATTACAGACTTGAGCCACCGCGCCTGGCCGAAGTGCTGATCATTTTTAATACTGCCAGAGGAAAAATAAACTTAGTAATGATCATGATATGAAATGAATAATAATGGCCAGAAAAAAATATAGACAATATAGTTGCATTACATTTAATATATATAATCATGCAAGTAAATGAATTAAAAACAAAAATAAAACAAATATAGAACAGTATTTAATTATATGTATAAAAATTTATAATACATAATATATAATTAGTATATAATACATAATATATATTATATATTAATTAATATATGACCCATAATATACAACTACTATAATACATAATTAATATTTAACAAATAATAACATACATTAATATATAACACATAATAATTTCTTGAGAAAACATTTGATACTACTGGGTACCCTTTTCCATTGCTTTAAACTTTTAAATACGAGTAACTCCAAGTAGTTATATAGAGGCAGACTTGAAGTCACTCAAGTTGTTTTTGTCTTCACGATAATTGTTTTGGATCCACAGACTTTTTTTGAGATGGAGTTTTGCTCTTGTTGCCCAGGCTGGAGTGCAATGGTGCGATCTCAGCTCACTGCAACTTCCACCACCCAAGTTCAAGCAATTCTCCTGCCTTAGCCTCCCAAGTAGCTGGGATTACAGGTGCCAGTTACCATGCCTGACTAATTTCTGTGTTTTTTTAAGTCGACATGGGTTTCACCATGTTGACCAGGCTGTTCTTGAACTCCAGACCTCAGATGATGATCCACCATCTTGGTCTCCCAAAGTGCTGGGTTTACAGACGTGAGCTACTGCACCTAGCTCATGCTTTTAAGCATATGAAGCTGTATGCCCTAAGGGCTGGAGATATTAACTGTTCTCCAGGTGAGCTCAAATGATTCCAAATCATTTTGAATTTGCTTTCAAAACAAATGAGGGCAGCTAGGTTTCTGGTGTACAAATCAGAATTCTTTGACTTCCATACAGAATACAACAGTTTATTTATTTATTTATTTTTATTTTAAGATGGGGTCTCCCTCTATCACCCAGTACAGCGGAGCGATCATAGCCCACTGCAACCTCAACCTCCTGGGCTCAAGCGATCCTGCCATTCCAGCCTCTTGAGTAGCTGGGACTAGAGAAGTGCACCACCTCCCTGGCTAATCGTTTTAATTTTTTTTTAAATTTCTTTTTAGAGATGGGGTCTTGCTATGTTGCCCAGTCTGGTCTATAACTCCTGGCCTTGAGCAATACTCCCATCTCAGCCTCCTAAAGTGCTGGGATTACGGGCATGAGCCACCAGGCCCAACTCACGTTTATTCATGAAAAAATATATTCTCTATGTATTTGAAGATTACATATATATTATTACAACTCAACAGTAACTACATAATTGTTTAGAACTTGGACCAACAAAAGATATTTTGTGCAGGAGCAGTATTTTATCGTTGGCATTATTTAGAATTGGCAGAGCATAGGGAAAAGAAAAAGCAGGGTGACTATTTTTAGCTTATTATTATTTTAAAATTCATCTTAATTATTTTAAAATGTAAAAATTCTCCACAAAAAATGAATTGCTTATACTGGAGGTGGACCACTCGCATTGCTCTGTCCCTGGCATGCCACTGTCACCTTTCACTGATTTTTCTTTAAACACAATTTTATTTAAAAGTGTTAAAAATCCCAAGTTATCTAGTCTTTTTTGACTTCCATGGTTAGCAGGTATTCAATACGTATTTTTTCAAATACCTGACTAGGAGGGAGTGTGGAGATGGGTGAGATCCTGCAGAAGGGGGCTGTGAGCAGACAGGGAGTGGCATGCCAGCATTTAACAGGGCATCAGCAGTTTAGGAAAGGAAGTGAACAGTATGTTGAGTTCTGTTGGTAATTGCCCTGGGGTGACGGGGGAAAGAGCAGAAACAAGTCAGTTTTTCAGGCTTAATTTCCCATCTCATTCTTTTAATTTCTACCTTTGATCAGGGTAAGCCATACATGTTTTCCCCATTCTGTTGCCCAGTTCCTGAGAAGACTCTTCCCACTCTTCCTTCTTTGGCTTCTCTGCTTCTGTCAGGCAATTCCGTAGTGAAACAGTGCAAAACAGTGAAAACACTAAGCTACATCTCAGCGTCATCCAGAACATTTGCGAATTCTTTACATTAAAATCTTCCTTTTATTTCTCTTCTCAGGCTCAGTTTTCTCTGACTGACTTGGAGTTAGGAGGGAAAATCCCTGCTATCTTTTGCAGGCATTTCTTGTACACTTCCTATCCTGACAGAGCAAGGGTAATCAAGAAGTACAGTTCTTTGAGATGGCTCTTAGTCACTCATTCTGTTTCAGTCCTTCCACTCTGTCCAAGAGAAGTTTCATACAAATTTATGAGACTGCCTTGTAACCTGTTTAAATCTTAGCCCTCAACCTCCCACTCATTAATACAAAATAGAATTTCAACATACCCATTAGCATGACTACTATCAAACAAATAGAAAATAACAAGTGTTGGTGAGGATATGGAGAAATTGATACCCTTGTGTATTGTGAGAGGAAATACAAAATGGTGCAGCCACTATGAAAATTGGTGTGGCAGCTCTTAAAAAATTAAAAATAAGATTAATATATGATCCAGGAACTTCACCTTTGGGCACATACCTCCAAAATTGAAGCAAGGTCTGTAAGAGATACAGATACATGGATCGAAAATATAGTATTCAAAATGTGAAATCCATGTATACAGAAGGCCAACTTTTTGAATACACAGGTCTCACGGGGCTGATGTGGGACTTGATTATGCACTTATTTTGTTATATGTGGAGTGTGTGTGTGTGTGTGTGTGTGTGTATGTCTTGGAACCAATTCCTGGTGTATTCTGAGAAACTGTTGTACTTGCACCCCCATGTTCACAGCAGCAGTACTCACAATAGCCAAGAGGTGGAAGTAGCCTAAGTGTCCATTGATGAATGAATGGATAAACAAAATATGGTATATACCTACAGTGGAATATTATTTTCCCTTAAACAGGATAGAAATTTTGACAAATGCTACAACATAGATGAACCTTGAGGGCATTATGCTAAGTGAAATAAGTCAGGAACAAAAAGACAGATACTCCATGATTCTACTTAAATGAGTAGTCAAATTCATAGAGACAAAAAGTAGAATGGTGGTTACTAGGTGCTAGAAGGAATGGGGAATGGGGAGAATTGTTTAATGGGTACAGTTTTATTTTGAAAAGATAAAAACATTCTGGGGATGTATGGTGGTAATGATTACAGAAACAATGTGAATGTTCATAATATATTGCTGAACTGTACACTCTTGAAAATGATTAATGTAGAGTTTTATGTATAATTTACTACAATTAAAAATAAAACTTCAAGTTTGATTTTTGCATGTCACTCTTATAAGAAAACAGAAAACTATTTTATGTGAATTAGAGTCTGATGGTGTGGACCACATGATATTGCTTATCCTGGGCAAGTTTTAAAATAATGCTTGGTAATGGGGGTGGTTTAAATAAGACATGCAAGTGAATGGCACCACTGTGACCTCAACTCCTTCCAGGTCAAAGAGGGCAACAGAAGAACAAATCAGGAAAGAAAATGGCCACCACTATCTAATGGGATGGTATATGTATTAGTCAGTTTTATGCTGCTGATAAAGACATACCAGAGACTGGGCAATTTACAAAAGAAATAAGTTTATTGAACTCTCAGTTCCATGTGGCTGGGAAAGTCTCACAATAATGGTGGAAAGTGAAAGGCACATCTCATATGGTGGCAGCAAGAGAGAGAGTAAGAATCAAGTGAAACTGGTTTCCCCTTACCAAGCCATCAGATCTCTTGAGACTTATTTACTACCATGAAAACAGTATGGGGAAAACTGCCCCCATGATTCAATTATCTCCCATCGGGTTCCCTCTCACAACATGTGGGAATTATGGGAGTACAATTCAAGGTGAGATTTGGGTGGGGACACAGAGCCCAACCATATAAGTATAGCGTGAGACCAAGGGTTTACCCTTGAAGCCCCTAGGTTGTATTCACCACGTATTGCAGTCTTCAGGTCCTGCTGCATCTTAGTTGAGGCTACTCATGCAAAATGATTTTGGCTAAAAAGATTTTTTGTAAATGACTCTGACCAAAATTAGATGCTATGTGAATTAAAAGCAATATTTTAAAGAACAGAGGACTTCAGAAGTGTAAGGTGATATACATCTTTTAACATGTTGGTTACCAGGCCAGAGGTAGCACAGATTATTAGTAAAAGAAAGCTATGATTACCATGGAGATTATTTGGTAATAAAAATAGCAATAATGATGCTTTAAGTCTTTCATTCCCTAGAGCTCACATATGTAATCATTCCTTTTCACAATATACTAAAAAGTAGGAATGAGTATGATTATCTCGTCTTTATAGTAGGTGAAACTGAGGAAGCAAGAAATAATTTGGGTGTGAGGCAGTGACTCATGGACAGGATTGGAAATGAAGAACAGGCTTCTACAGTCCTGGTCCCAGGACTTTCTGGCTATACATAGCTTGCCTTCTGTTCTGTTGATCCTGTTCAACAAAGCTCTACCCCCAAATCTCAAAAAAAAAAACAGTCATAGGGGGCTCCTCTCATGAGCTTTCTGAGCAGAGGAGCCAGGCAAGGAGACTGGGGTTTTCAAGTCCTTCCAGAAGTGAGTGAACAAGTGGATGAGGATCATGTAACTTCAGTGTTGGTTGAAGAAGCTCAATTTTCTTGACTGTCACATTATACTGTTTCTAACTTCATTTAAGCAAGAAAAAAATAGAACCTCAGCGAGCTCCACTTTCTTGGCTTGGAAACCACAAACCCCTGTTAAGTACACCCAAGAATAAGTGGCTCTTCTGTGTTCAGGAAGAGACCATCCCATGACCCGAAGATGGGGTTTCACAACATGCAGATGGAGTTTTTCAGAAGTCCTCAGCTGGAGCAGCTAAATATGACTGAGACAACACAATCCCACAGGCAAAGGTCAGACCTATTTTAATCTCTGAGTGAGGCTATTACTCTGGGACAAGGCCCTTTTTGTCTGATATCTTGCTATTTTCAGTGATTCACAAGCTTAAATCTCTTTCATCTGGGAGTGCAGAGCCACATCTCCTCTTTCAGACTTGTTTGTCAGTTAATATAGTTCTGATCTTCTGTCTTCTTGGAGTATCTTCTTACAACCATAGAATTCCTCATGCTGTGAGCCTAGAGGAGTCCCTGGGGCAGCAGAGTCAGGACAAGCTTGGAATGCAAACCGCTGGGGAAGATTTGGAGGAATAGCAGGCAGTGGGGTGACTGCTTACTTGGATGGTCCCACAGAGGCTTTGAGCCAATAATGCAGCAGGTTAGGGGGGCTGACCTCTTGAAGAAATGAGCAGAGCTCTGGAAGCCTTCTGCATCTCAGTCATATGTATGCTTACCCTGTACTGTCTGCTGAAGTATACATATGTCAGTGTTCTGTATAGAATGTGAAATAATCAAGTCAGGGTATTTGGGGTATCTATCACTTCGAATATTCATCATTTCTATGTCTTGGGAACATTTCAAGTCTTTTCTAGCTATTTTGAAATGTATGATAGACTGTTGTTAACTATAGTCACTCTACTCTGCTATTGAACATTAGAACTTCATCGTTCTTCCTAACCATATGTTTGTACTGATTACACAACCTCTCTTCATCCCTCTCTCCAACCCATACACCCTTCTTAGCCTCTGGTATCTATCATTCTACTCTCCACCTCCATGATAATCAACTTTTTTAGCTCCCACATATGAGTAAGAACATGAAATACTTGCCTTTCTGTGCCTGATCTAATATAATTACCTCCAATTCTATCCATGTTGCTGCAAATGAGATAATTTCATTATTTTTTAGGGCTGAATAGTAGCCTGTTGCATATATATAGCACATTTTCTTTATCCATTGGTCCCTAGTTGATTTCATATCTTTGCTATTATGAGTAGGGCTGCAATAAACGTGAGAGTATCCTTTTCATATACTGATATAGATATTTTTGATATATTGATTTCTTTTTCTTTGGAAAAATAACCAGTAGTGGGATTGCCAGATTATATGGTAGTTCTATTTTTAATTTTTTTGAATTCTTTATGCTGTTTTACATAGTGGCTATATTAATTTACATTTCCACCAACACTGCATAAGAGTTCCCTTTTCTTTGCAACCTCACCAGCATCTGTTACTTATTGTCCTTTTAGTAATAGCCATTCTAAATAGGGTAAGATAATATCTCGTTGTGATTTTGATTCTCATTTCCCTGATGATCAGTGATGTTGAGAAGTTTTTCATATTACTTTTTGGCCACATATATGTCTTCTTTTGAGAAATGTTTATTCATGCCCTTTGCTCACTTTTTAATGGTATTATTTGTTGTTTTAGTGTTGAGTTGTTTCAGTTCCTTATAGATTCTGGATATTAGTCCTTTGGCAGATGAATTATTCAAAAATATTTTCTACAGTTGAGCAGGTTGTCTTTTCACTCTGTTTATTGTTTCCTTTGCTGTGCAGAAGCTTTTCGGTTTACTATAGTTCCATTTGTTTATTTTCATTTTTGTTGTTTGTGCTTTTAAGGTCTTAGCTATAAAATCTGTGCCTAAACCCATGTCCTGAAGTGTTTTCCCTATATTTTCTTCCAGTAGTTTATAGTTTTGGGTCTTATGTTTATGTCTTTAATCCACCTTGAGTTGATTTTTGTATATGGTAAGAGATAGGGATCCAGTTTAATTCTTCTGCATATGGATATCCAATTTTCCCAGCACTGTCTGTTTAGGAGGATGTCCTTTTCCTAATGTATATTCTTGATGCCTTGGTAAAAAATCAGTTAGTTATAAATACATGTATTTATCTCTGGATTCTTTATTTTGTTCCATTGATCTAGGTGTCTGTTTTTATACAAACACCATGTTGTTTTGGTTACTGTAGATTTGTAATATATTTTGATGTGAGGTGATGTGATGCCTCTAGATTTGTTCCTTTTACTCAGGATTACTTTAACTATTAGGGCTCTTTTTGAATTCATATGAATTTCAGGATTGTTTTTCCTATTTTTGTGAAAAATTACATTGTTATTTTGATAGGGATTGAATTAAATCTGTAGATTGCTTTGGGCAATGTGGTCATTTTAACAATATTAGTTCTACTGATCCATGAGCATTGAATGTCCTTCCATTTTTTTTGTGTTGTCTTCCTTTTCTTTTCTCTCTCTCTCTCTCTTTCCCCCTTCCCTCCCTTCCTCCCTCCCTCTCTCTTTCTCTTTCTTTCTTTCTTTCTTTCTTTCTTTCTTTCTTTCTTTCTTTCTTTCTTTCTTTCTTTCTCTCTCTCTCTCTCCTTCCTTCCTTCCTTCCTTCCTTCCTTCCTTCCTTCCTTCCTTCCTTCCTTCCTTCCTTCCTTCCTCCCTCCCTCCCTCCCTCCCTCCCTTCCTTCCCTTTCTTCTCCAGGAAAAGTCTCACTGTGTTGCCTAGGCTGGAGCGCTGTGGCACAATCTTGGCTCACTGCAACCTCTGCCTCTCGGGTTCAAGCAATTCTTGCACCTCAGCCTCCTTAGTTGGGATTACAAGTGTGTGCCACCATGCCTGGCTAATTTTTGTATTTTTAGTAGAGACAGGGTTTCACTATGTTAGCCAGGCTAGTTTTGAACTCTTGGCCCAAGTAATCTGCCCTCCTTGTCCTCTCAAAGTGCTGGATTACAGGAGTGAGCCACTGCACCTGGCCCATCTTTTATTTCTTTCATCAGTGTTTTTGTAGTTTTTTATAAGTTCACCTCCTTGGTTCAGTTTACTTGCAGGTTTCTTGTTTGTTTGTTTTTGGCAGCCGTTCTAAATGCAACTGTCTTCTTGATTATTTTTTTCTCAGCCAGTTCATTATTGGTGTATAGAAATATATTGATTTTGTTGGCTTCCAAAAGTAGGTATAAAAGCAAATATATATAACCACTAATTTTTTTTTTTTTTTTTTGAGATGGAGTCTCACTCTGTTCCTAGGCTGGAGTGCAGTGGCATGATCTTGGCTCCCTGCAACCTCCGCCTCCCGGGTTCAAATGATTCTCCTGGCTTAGCCTCTTGAATAGCAGAGATTGCAGGTGTGTGCCATCATGCCTGCTTAATTTTTATATTTTTAGTAGAGATGGGGTTTTACCATGTTGCCCAGGCTGGTCTCAAACTCCTGACCTCAGGTGATCCACCTGCCTGGGCCTCCCAAAGTGCTGGGATTACAGGTATGAGCCACTGCGCCCAGTCAAAATGTATTGATTTTTGTAAGTTGATTTTGTATCCCGCAATTTTACTGGATTTATTTATCAGATCTCAGAGTTTCTGGGGATTGTTTAAGCTTTTCTAGATATCTACAAAGAGGGACAATTTGACTTCCTCTTTTCCAATGTGGTTGCCTTTAATAAGTATTTATTTCTTTTACCTGATTGCTCTGGCTAGGACTTCCAGTACTATGTAGAATACGAGTTGTCTTTTTCTTGTAACTAAGGTTACTGAGGAAATCTCTGAAATCACTAGTTTTTAATTGTTTAATACTTGAGTTTGATGTGGTCAGAGAAGAGTTTGAAAAATGTAGCCCACATTCGCTTTCAGGGGATCTGCCAAGGGCAGTAATGATGTTGTTTTACCAGTTATTGAGTCTGTCCTCCTTGCCAGGCACTGTGAAAACGCTTTACATATATTATTAAATTTAGTTTACATATGATTCACATGAGGTCATTTTATAGAACACAAAACAAGATTTAGGGATGTTAGATAATTTTCCCTAAGTCACATAATTAGTGGATAAAACTAGAATTTTATCTCAGATCTTCACACCGCTATACACAATACTATATACAATTTGGCTGAAAGTTTGAAAATTAATGTTTGACCTTCTGTCCAAAGCCATAGTCTTGGTGGGCATCATAAAAGTATATATTTTCTGAATTTTCTTCTTTCTCTCTCCTTCTTTCTTTTTAAAGATAAAGGCCTTGAAGTCGGTGAGAAACTCTGATGAGTTACCCTTTTGTTGTGTTTATAAGAGGAAATGTGAACTTTGTGATCGTTCCACACATTCTTGCCACTGCCCGCCCCCAAAAAAAGTCACAAAAGCATGGCTCTAATGCATGTTTTCATATCAAAAGGTCAAAAACCAAAGATCCTTTAGCTTGCCACAAGTAAACACTGGGAAGAGAGCATTGTCACAAAAATACCAGGAGTTTTTAATAAATAAATATTAATAGAAGTTTTATGGGGGGATGAAGAGAAGAAATTAACATTTCTGAGTTCTGATCCAAATCTAATGTATTTAAATCTAATGTATTCAGAAGTAACAATCCAACCGAAGGCTGAAGCCATTGGATTTGGTTGTGTCAATATTCCGCCACAATGTGAAGTTAACAACTGATTGCCACCATCAGCACTCCTTCTCTCTGTAGGTCAAGCAAATGGCAAGATGTACTACCTGGGCTGTAGGGCTATGTCCACACCTTTGAGCAAGGTGGAGAGTTAAGACAATCATCTAAATTTTTTTTTTTTTTTTGAGACAGAGTCTTGTTCTGCAGCCCAGGCTGGAGTGCAGAGGTGCCATCTTGGCTCACTCCAACTTCACCTCCCAGGTTCAAGTGATTTTCCTACCCCAGCCTCCTGAGTAGTAGGGATTACAGCCACCCAGCACCACACCTGGCTAATATTTGCATTTCTAGTAGAGACAAGGTTTCACCATGTTGGTCAGGCTGGTCTTGAACTCCTGTCCCTCACGTGATCTGCCCACCTGAGCCTCCCAAAGTGCTGGGATTACAGGCATGAGCCATGGCACCTGGCCCAATTATCTAAAATTTTAAGCCAAAGAAAAACTAGTTTGACTTTAATTATCTAGTTAAGATGTCTGGAAGACTGAATTGGTTGTACATATTCTTATCTTTGCTTAGCATAAGCAGAGTGATTTTGTGTTTAGGCCATCTCAATTGATTTTTTTCCTCAAGATCTTTTAGATACTAGAAGTATCTGTGATCGTTTAAAGAAAAGTAGCTTCATAATCCATGGGGAGAGAAGGAGTGAGGTCTAAGCTGTGGTTTTTAGGTCACTTCCAATGCTGGGGAAAGATAGAAATGGAGGTTCTCAGCCCTGACTGTACACGGGAATCACCTGGGGAGCTTTTAAAAATATCCTGGGCTGGATGGCTCATGCCTGTAATCCCAACACTTTGGGATGTTACAATAGGAGAATCCCTTGAGCCCAGGAGTGGGAGGATCACTTGAACCCAGGAGTCTGAGACCAGCTTGGGCAATGTAGTGAGACCCTGCTACTACAAAAAAATTTTTTAAATTAGCTGTATGTGGTGGAGCACACATGTAGTCCCACTTACTCAGGAGGCTGAGGTGGAAGGATCCCTTGAGCCCCAAAGGTTGAGACTGCAGTGAGCAGTGATCTTACCATTACACTCCAGCTTCGATGACAGAGCAAGACCCCGTCTCAATAACTAAATAAATAAATACATATAAATAAATAAATAAATAAATAAATAAATAAATAAATAAAGCATCCTGTTAGCTTGGCCTCGTCTAAGTCCAACTGAATCAGGAGCTCTGGGGGTGGAACTTAGGGCATATGGTTGAGAAGCATTGGATTCATCATAGACATCATTATGTTGATGGTGGGAGGCATAAAAAATGTGGAGAATACTTCAGCTCAGTAACCTGAATGGTCTATAGACATTTAACTTTTGAGAATAAAAGTCAAAAAGGGATGAGGCAAAATGGTAGCAGACGTTTATCTTCTTCCTTTTTTCACTAGAATTGTAGTCTCATAACATTTTCCAATCTAGTTATGAAAGCAAATTCTAAAACACTGAAGTTCTTTTAGAAAGATGAAGAAAATCTCTATGTTCTGATGAGTACTGCTGAGCAGAGAACGACATTATCCACAAAAGTTTATTTTAGAATTATTCATGCATTACTTTCATAAAGTCCCTTAGCCTTATACTTTGCTAACTATTTAGACAGGTATAATTATTTGCCATACCCATTTCATAAAGTATTGGTTCTCAAACCTTTATTGTGCATCAAAATTACCCAGAGGACTTGATAAAACCCAGATTGGCTGGGCACAATGGCTTATTCCTGTAATCCCAACTCTTTGGGAAGCTGAGGCAGGATGAGCACATGAGCCCAGGAATTCACAGCCAGCCTGGGCAACATAGTAACATTCTGTTTCATTAAATTAATTAATTAATTAAAAACAAAAAACTCAGATTGCTGAGCCCCATTCCCAAAGTATCTGATTCAGTGGGTCTACAGTGAAATCCAATCATTTGCATTTCTTTTCTTTCCTTTCTTTCTTTCTTTTTTTTTTTTTTGAGACAAAGTTTCTCTCTTGTTGCCCAGGCTGGAGTGCAATGGTACAGTGTTGCTCACTGCAACTTCTGCCTCCTGGGTTCAAGCGATTCTCCTGCCTCAGCCTCCCAAGTAGCTGGGATTACAGGTGCCTGCCACCACATCCAGCTAATTTTTGTATTTTTAGTACAGACGAGGTTTCACCGTGTTGGCCAGGCTGGTCTTGAACTCCTGACTTCAGGTGATGTGCCTACCTCGTCCTCCCAAAGTGCTGGGATTGCAGGCGTGAGCCACAGTGCAGGGCCAATAATTTGCATTTCTAATAACCTCCCAGGTGATGCTGACATCCCTCATTCTGGGAACACTGCAATATAAAGTAGAATGAATACGGATCACCTCAAATCTCATTGTATCATAAGTATGTAAAGAATAAATGTAAATATGTAATTTAGTAATATTCTATCTCCTTCCAAAATGAATTTAAATAATTCTGTGAAATATACATCATAGGTTAATTTTTTAAGTTTAAAAAATATTTTAAAAAATTCAGGTGAAAAGTAGGGGATGAGTAGTAAAATAAAGCAAAACAACATATACATATATAAATTATTTTAAGAAGATAAAGAATATAAAGTTTATGTCATTACTTAAGAAAATATAGATTTGAGAGTATCAATATTGTAAAGCAAATCTTATGTCTGGACTTTTTCTTAGTTCTGAATTGCTTTGTAGCTTAAGAAATATATCAGTTAGCTACTCTATAAGGAGGTCAAAATGGAGGCCAGGCACAGTGGCTCATGCCTATAATCCCAGCATTTTGGGAGGCTCAGGTGGGCGGATCTTAAGGTCAGGAGTTTGAGACCAGCCTGGCCAGCATGGTGTAAACCCCCTCTCTACTAAAAATACAAAAACTAGCTAGGTATGGTGGCTGGCGCCTGTAATCCCAGCTACTTGGAGGCTGAGGCAGGAGAATCACTTGGACCCAGGAGGTGAAGTTTGCAGTGAGTTGAGATTGCATCATTGCACCACTGCACTACAGCCTGGGTGACAGAGCAAGACTTTATCTTAAAAAATTTTTTTAAAAAAGGAAAATTGCCAGGCCAATTTAGGGATACCAGTCAACGATTTGGAATTCCATTCTGTTCCTCCTTATGTAGGTAGACTGCTTTCAAATGGAACACGATAAAATGGAATAAGCAGTGGCATATGTTTTATTTAATAAAGCTCTGTATAGTAAGATAACTAAACTGAAAAAGTATTTATTTGGCGGGTTGGCATTTTTAGATTCATTATCTACACAGGAACACAATGTCAAAAGCAGGAGGCAGTCTGAGCAAACAAAACTACTCAGCTGGAGCCTGTGGTCCCCTGATGTGGATCCCTGTTTAAAGGGAGCATCCGGGGCCCCGTCTTGTTAGTTGATTTATCGAAAGAATCTAGAACCTGGATTTTCATACAAAATGTAATGAATTTTAAATGTTGGCAATAAATCCAGTTTTTAAAAACAGTACTATGTGAGTTAAATAAAACACTTGTGGGCCAGATTTGGTCTTCCTAATTTATAAATTCTAGTCTTCGGGGATTAATTTAACTTGGTTAATTACCAGCTTCTCTGCGCTCTGAGCAGGTCTCTACCTAGGTAGCTAATCAGAACAGAGCCAATTTGTTGACTCCTGTTTGCATGGCTTTTCTTTAGCCCAGTGGTTCTCAAAGTGTGGTCCTAAATCACATCAGCATCATCTGGGAGCTTGTGAGAAATGCAGATTATCTGACCTACCCCAGCCTTGCTCAATCAGAAACTCTAAAAATGAAGCCAGAAATTTGTGTTTTAACAAGCTCCTCCACATATTTCTGACATCCTCTGAAAGTTTGAGGGCCTCTGATTTACTCAAAAAGAACTTAAGGCAGCCCTAGCAAACCAGAACAGATCTACTGAATTGAGGTCCTTACCAGCATCCCAGAGCAAGGGTCTCTGGTTATGTGATATTCTGGATGGTGCTAGAACTATTACCTTGATAGAAATGTTGACATATCTCTTTGAAAGAAACAATTCTAAAGTAGCATAGAGAGTCTCACGTGTGAAGTTGGCTAAAGAATAGCTGTCAGTTTAAGGATTGTTGTCACTGGCTTCATTCTTGCCCACTTCTCCAGATGTTGTGTTTGGTGTCAATTAATGGTATTCTTTCATTTCCTCTCTTACCCAACAAATCTTACCTATTCCACAAAGCAGACTTTGCATATTTTTTGAGGGTCATTAGATTGTTAGTATAGAGATCCTTATAACTCTTCTTCTTCTTTTTTCTTTATTACGGAGATGGGATCTTGCTATGTTAGCCAGGTTGGTCTTGAACTCTTTGTCTCAAGCAATCCTCCCACCTCAGCCCCAAAGTGCTAGGATTATAGACATGAGCCACTGTGTCCAGACAATTATTTTTCTAATGGGAAAATAACTTTATAAAATAAGAGTCATGCTATATCTGCAGAAGGACACTCATACTGAATGAAAAAATTCACCATAAAAATTAAAAATTTTATTAAAAGAAAAAGAATTCAGTTTTAAATCAGTATATTTTCCAATATTCAGATGTATGGCAACAGATACATATATTTCAATTAAGAATGCTATTTTTATCTTGATGTTTGACAACTTATAGTTAAAGGTGAGCAGGGTATGAGAAGTACTGGTTGGCACTAAGGAAATTTGGTTTCTTGTTTTGTGTCTGTCCCTATCCATTTGTGTGCCCTTGGACTGGTCACTTGTGATGCCCCCTTTTCAGAGCCTGTAAAATGAAGAACTTTCATTGAATGATCCCTGAGAGCTTTTTAATTCTAAAAACATTCTATGGTATTAAAGGCTTAGTGTCATGTGGGTTATGAGTCTTAGCTGAAGCTTCTTTAATTGGTTGGCTATTTGTGGATTGTGTATTCACATGCATTCCATTTAAATCACATGCTATGTGCTCATTTACTTGAACTTTAATAACAATACTTAAGCATTTATATATTGCTTTTCATCTTCAAAGCACTTAACATGCTTATGAATCCTTCCAGCAACACTTTGAGATAGCTAAGTACTATTAAAACAGGGAGAGAGAGAGAAGGAGAGAGAGGGATTTTATGTGATTTAGTGATTTAAATCTTCCTCTGCCTGAAGGATCTATCTTCCTTTGGCTAAAGGAAAATAATATACCAGGGCCACACAATTAAAAATAAAAATAATTATTAGAAAAAAAAGAAATAATGAGAGAATATACTCAGGCCAGAATTAAACCTGATTGCCTGTGTTATATAAGACCTTGGTGTCAAAATCTTTCTTCCTCTGACATTCTAAGGATTAAATTTAGCTTCTTCTCCCTGCTCTACTCCAGGATTTTTTCTATTCTTTGGAGGATGAAGGCATTTTAATGTCGTCTCCCTCCTTAAAGGGCAGTAACCACACCTTGCACCAGCATAGTGCTCAGTTCATAAATGAAGTTTGTCGTTGGTGATGGCGATGTGATCCCTTTTCTATTTAAGCTGATGTCATCAAAATCAGAAAGCTATATCTCTATTGTGAGAAAGTGAAGGTTTCTGTTGCAAGAAAGCAGCAAATCCGTGGTAGTATATGTTTTTGGCTGCTGGCTCACAGGTTTGCAGTCTTACAATTTTTCTGTAGCTTACCAGAGAAGAAGGCCTTTTTAAAATAATGCCCAACACATGTTGAACTTTGGTAACCTTTGCTCTTTAATGCAAATGTAACTCTCAACAGCGTCTGTAATCAGAGCCCAAATAATAAAGCTATTACTTTAAAATGTCAAGTTTAGTTTGAGAATTCATAACCCTGACACTGAAAGAATAGTATGGATGGAGTGAGGCTGTGGCGGACGGACGGCAGGGAGGAAAGGGTGAATAGTAAGAAAAGAAGCATGAGTTCTCTGGAGGAGACTTGTAGTTGCGTAGGAATTCCACCTGGGAGGTATCCATCTATCACCCCAGTGTCCTCCAGGAACTTTCAGAGATAGGAGGACTAGTGCTGACAGAGGAATGGCAGAAGTACCTACTATATATGAACCTCTTTTTCTAGATTAGGTCGCTGGTACCATAATACCATATATATTATACTAGATATACATAGTGTGTGTATATATATTCATACACACAATATACATAAGCACTATATATGTATATATATACACACTATATGTATATGTTACTATATATACACACAGAATATATATACACAAATAGAGTGTGTGGAATACCATATATATGGTATTATGGTAACTATTATATATTATTTATATATAAATACTTAAAATATTAAGTACTTATGTAAAAATATAAAAATATTAGGTATATATTCTATATATAATATATACACACTATATATACTATTTATTTGTATTTATTACTATATAGTATATAATATTAAGTGTACATACTGTGTGTGTGTATATATATATATATATATATATATATATATACTTAGTATTTGTTTATTTTTATACATATTAGGGAAGGGGTCTTGCTCTGTTGCTCAGGCTAGAGTGCAGTGGCCTCATCATAGATCACTGTCGCCTTGAACTCCTGAGATCAACTGATTCTCCTGACTGGGATTACAGGCACGTGCCACCAGGCCCAGCTGAACATTTTACTTTAAAATTTAGTTCAGATTAGATGTTTTTTTCTTGCTATCTGCTTCAATTCAAGAATTCATTTCTCTGTAATTTCTTAGTTCAGCATATTACAATTTTAGAGCATGGGAATTTGTGAAATGGCTGCTTATGCTAGAAAGTATTTATATATAAGGTTATGTGTTATGATTAATAAAAAAGGTAACCTGAAACAGGTTCATCAGTATTTAATAATTGACTGGGAAAATCTAGGTTTGCCTACCCATATTTTCAAGGTGTACAGCCTTTTCCTAGCTTATATTTTATTTTATTTATTTATTTTTGAGATGGACTCTCCCTCTGCCTCCTTGCCCAGGCTGGAGTACAGTGGCACAATCTCGGCTCACTGCAGCATCCACCTCCTGGGTTCAAGCAGTTCTCCTGTCTCAGCCTCCCGAGTAGCTGGGACTGCAGATGTGTGCCAACACACCCGGCTAATTTTGTATTTTTAGTAGAGATGGGGTTTCACCATGTTGGTCAGGCTGGTCTCGAACTCCTGACCTCAGGTGATCCAACTTCCTCAGCCTTCTAAAGTGATGGGATTACTGGCATGAGCCGCCATGCCCCGCCAAGATTCCAATTTTGAATTAACAAAGAGGAGCAACTCTGCATAATACAAGCCTAGTTAATCATTAGTATAATTCAGCCTAAACTGTACTGAGCGCCTTTAAAGGTCCACAGCACCAGACACAATGAAATATTTAGTTGGAATTCAACATTCAATTTTATTTTTTATAGGTATTTTTATTTTATTTATTTATTTTTATTTTAATTGCATTTTAGGTTTTGGGGTACATGTGCAGAACATGCAAGACAGTTGCATAGGTACACACATGGCAGTGTGTTTTGCTGCCTTCCTCCCCTTCACCCACCCATTTCTCCCCAGGCTATCCCTCCCCAGCTCCCCCCGCCGCTGGTCCTCCCCAGTTCCCCACAATAGACCCCAGTGTTTAGTACTCCCTACCCTGTGTCCATGTGTTCTCATTTTTCATCACCCTCCTATGAGTGAGAACATGCGGTATTTCATTTTCTGTTCTTGTGTCAGTTTGTTGAGAATGATGTTCTCCAGATTCATCCATGTCCCTACAAATGACACGAACTCATCATTTTTGATTGCTGCATAATATTCCATGGTGTATATGTGCCACATTTTCCCAATCCAGTCTATCATTGATGGGCATTTGGGTTGGTTCCAGGTCTTTGCTATTGTAAACAGTGCTGCAATGAACATTCGTGTGCATGTGTCCTTATAGTAGAATGATTTATAGTCCGTTGGATATATACCCAGTAATGGGATTGCTGGGTCAAATGGAATTTCTATTTCTAAGGCCTTGAGGAATCGCCACACTGTCTTCCACAATGGTTGAACTAACTTACACTCTCACCAACAGTGTAAAAGTGTTCCTATTTCTCCACATCCTCTCCAGCATCTGTTGTCTCCAGATTTTTTAATGATCGCCATTCTAACTGGCGTGAGATGGTATCTCAGTGTGGTTTTGATTTGCATCTCTCTGATGACCAGTGACGATGAGCATTTTTTCATATGTTTGTTGGCCTCATGTGTGTCTTCTTTTGTAAAGTGCCTGTTCATATCCTTTGCCCATTTTTGAATGGGCTTGTTTGTTTTTTTTCCTGTAAATCTGTTTTAGTTCTTTGTAAATTCTGGATATCAGCCCTTTGTCAGATGGGTAAACTGCAAAAATTTTTCCCATTCTGTTGGATGCTGATTCACTCTAGTGACTGTTTATTTTGCTGTGTAGAAGCTGTGGAGTTTGATTAGGTCCCATTTGTCTATTTTGGCTTTTTTTGCCAATGCTTTTGGTGTTTTGTTCATGAAGTCCTTGCCTACTCCTATGTCCGGAATGGTTTTGCCTAGATTTTCTTCTAGGGTTTTTAGGTGCCAGGTCTTATGTTTAAGTCTTTAATCCATATGGAGTTGATTTTAGTGTAAGGTGTCAGGAAGGGGTCCAGTTTTTGCTTTCTGCACATGGCTAGCCAGTTTTCCCCACACCATTGGGAATCCTTTCCCCATTGCTTGTTTTTGTCAGATTTATAAAAGATTGTATGGTTGTAGATATGTTGTGTTGCCTTCGATGCCTCTGTTTTGTTCCATTGGTCTATATCTCTGTTTTTGTACCAGTACCATGCTGTTCTGATTACTGTAGCCTTGTAGTATGGTTTGAAATCCGGTAGTGTGATACCCCCCGCTGTGTTCTTTTTGCTTAGAATTGACTTGGCTATGTGGGCTCTCTTTTGGTTCCATATGAAGTTCATGGTGGTTTTTTCTAGTTCTGTGAAGAAAGTCAATGGTAGTTTGATGGGGATAGTGTTGATTCTGTAAATTACTTTGGGCAGTATAGCCATTTTCAGGATATTAATTCTTCCTAACCATGAACATGGAATGTTTCTCCATCTGTTTTTGTCCTCTCTTATTTCATTGAGCCGTGGTTTGTAGTTTTCCTTGAAGAGTTCCGTTATGTTCCTTGTGACTTGTATTCCTAGGTATTTTATTGTTTTTGTAGCAATTGTGAATGGCAGTTCATTCTTGATTTGGCTCTCTTTAAGTCTGTTATTGGTGTAGACGAATGCTTGTGATTTTTGCACGTTGATTTTATATCCTGAGACTTTGCTGAAGTTGCTTATCAGTTTCAGGAGTTTTCAGGCTGAGGTGATGGGGTCTTCTAGGTATACTATCATGTCGTCTGCAAATAGAGACAACTTGGCTTCCACCTTTCCTATTTAAATACTCTTTATTTCTTTTTCTTGCCTGATTGCTCTGGCTAGAACTTCCAGTACTATATTGAATAGGAGTGGTGAAAGAGGGCATCCTTGTCTAGCGCCAGATTTCAAAGGGAATGCTTCCAGTTTTTGCCCATTCAGTATGATATTGGCTGTTGGTTTGTCGTAAATAGCTTTTATTACTTTGAGATACGTTCCATCGATACTGAGTTTATTGAGGGTTTTTAGCATAAAGAGCTGTTGAATTTTGTCGAATGCCTTCTCTGCATCAGTTGAGATAATCATGTGGTTTTTGTTTTTGGTTCTGTTTATGTGGTGAATTACATTGATAGACTTGCGTATGTTGAACCAGCCTTGCATCCCCGGGATGAATCCTACTTGATCATGATGGATAAGTGTTTTGATGTGCTGTTGCAGTCGGCTTGCCAGTATTTTATTGAAGATTTTTGCATCTATGTTCATCAGGGATATTGGCCTGAAGTTTTCTTTTCGTGTTGGGTCTCTGCCGGGTTTTGGTAACAGTATGATGTGGGTCTCATAAAATGATTTGGGAAGGATTCCCTGTTTTTGGATTATTTGGAATAGTTTCAGAAGGAATGGTACCAGCTCCTCTTTGTGTGTCTGGTAGAATTCGGCTGTGAACCCATCCTGGGCTTTTTTTGTGTGGTAGGCTCTTAATTGCTGCCTTGACTTCAGACCTTGTTATTGGTCTAATCATAGTTTTGGCTTCCTCCTGGTTTAGACTTGGGAGGACACAGGTGTCCAGGAACTTATCCATTTCTTCCAGGTTTACTAGTTTATGTGCATAGAGTTGTTTGTAATATTCTCAGATGATGGTTTGAATTTCTGTGGAATCTGTGGTGATTTCCCCTTTATCATTTTTTATTGAATCTATTTGGTTGTTCTCTCTTTTCTTTTTTATCAGTCTGGCTAGTGGTCTATTTTGTTGATCTTTTTTAAAATAACAGCTCTTGGATTTATTGATTTTTTGAAGCGTTTTTCCTGTCTCTATCTCCTTCAGTTCAGCTCTGATCTTAGTTATTTCTTGTCTTCTGCTAGGTTTTGAGTTTTTTTGATCTTGCTCCTCTAGCTCTTTCAATTTTGACGATAGGGTGTCAATTTTGGATCTCTCCACTCTTCTCATTTGGGCACCTATTGCTATACGTTTTCCTCTAGAGACTGCTTTAAATGTGTCCCAGAGATTCTGGTATGTTGTGTATTCATTCTCGTTGGTTTTGAAGAACTTCTTTATTTCTGCCTTCATTTCAATGTTTATCCAGTCAACATTCAAAAGCCAGTTGTTCAGTTTCCATGAAGCTGTGCGGGTCTGGGTTAGTTTCTAAATTCTGAGTTCTAACTTAATTGCCCTATGGTCTGAGAGACTGTTTGTTATGATTTCTGTTCTTTTGCATTTGCTGAGGAGTGCTTTACTTCCAATTATGTGGTCAATTTTAGAGTAGGTGTGATGTGGTGCTGAGAAGAATGTATATTCTGTGGATTTGGGGTGGAGAGTTCTGTAAATGTCTATTGGGTTTGCTTGGTCCAGGTCTGAGTTCAAGCCCTGGATATCCTTGTTAATTTTCTGTCTTGTTGATCTGTCTAATATTGACAGTGGAGTGTTAAAGTCTCCCACTATTATTGTGTGGGAGTCTAAGTCTCTTTGTAAGTCATTAAGAACTTGCCTTATATATCTGGGTGCTCCTGTATTGGGTCCATATATATTTAGGATAGTTAGCTCTTCTTGTTGTATAGATCTTTTTACCATTATGTAATGACCTTCTTTGTCTCTTTTGATCTTTGTTGCTTTAAAGTCTATTATATTAGAGATGAGAATTGCAACTCCTGCTTTTTTTTGCTCTCCATTTGCTTGGTAAATCTTCCTCCCTCCCTTTATTTTGAGCCTTTGTGTATCCTTGCATGTGAGATGGGTTTCCTGGATACAGCACACCGATGGGTTTTGGTTTTTGATGCAATTTGCCAGTCTGTGTCTTTTGATTGGTGCATTTAGTCCATTTACATTTAGGGTTAATATTGTTATGTGTGAATTTGATACTGCCATTTTGATGCTAGCTGGATGTTTTGCCCGTTAGTTGATGTAGATTCTTTATTTTGTTCATGCTCTTTAGCATTTAGTGTGTTTTTGGAATGGCTGGTACTGGTTGTTCCTTTCTATGTGTAGTGCCTCTTTTAGGAGCTCTTGTAAAGCAGGCCTGGTGGTGACAAAATCTCTGAGTACTTGCTTGTTTGCAAAGGATTTTATTTTTTCTTCACTTTTGAAGCTCAGTTTGGCTGGATATGAAATTCTGGGTTGAAAGTTCTTTTCTTTAAGGATGTTGAATATTGGCCCCCACTCTCTTCCAGCTTGTAGAGTTTCTGCCGAGAGATCTGCTGTGAGTCTGATGGGCTTCCCTTTGTGGGTGACCTGACTTTTCTCTCTGGCTGCCCTTAGTATTTTCTCCTTCATTTCAACCCTGGTGAATCTGACGATTATGTGCCTTGGGGTTGCTCTTCTTGCGGAGTATCTTGGTGGTGTTCTCTGTATTTCCTGGATTTGAGTGTTGTCCTACCTTGCTAGGTTGGGGAAATTTTCCTGGATAATGTCCTGAAGAGTATTTTCCAGCTTGGATGTGTTCTCTTCATCACATTCTGGTACGCCTATCAAACGTAGGTTAGGTATCTTCACATAGTCCCACATTTCTTAGAGACTTTGTTCATTCCTCTTTGTGTTTTTTTTTCTCTAATCTTGGTTTCTTGTTTTATTTCATTGAGTTGATCTTCGACTTCTGATATTCTTTCTTCTGCTTGGTCAATTCGGCTATTGAAACTTGTGCATGCTTCGCGAATTTCTCTTGTTGTGTTTTTCAGCTCCTTCAGTTCATTCATATTCCTCTCTAAGTTATCCATTCTTGATATCATTTCCTCGAATCTTTTTTCATATCTTTTTTCAAGGTTCTTAGTTTCTTTGCATTGATTTATAACATGTTCTTTTAGCTCACAGAAGTTTCTCATTACCCACCTTCTGAAGTCTAATTCCGTCATTTCATCACCGTCATTCTCCATCCAGCGTTGTTCCCTTGCTGGTGAGGAGTTTTGGTCCTTTGTAGGAGGCGAGGTGTTCTGGTTTTGGGTGTTTTCCTCCTTTTTGTGCTGGTTTCTTCCCATTTTTGTGGATTTATTTACCTGTCATCTGAGTAGTTGCTGCCTTTTTGATTGGGTCTCTGAGTTGATGCCCAGATTGTTGATGATGAGGTATTTCTGTTACCTGGTTTTTCTTCTAGCAGTCTAGCCCCTCTGCTGTATGACTGCTGAGGTCCACTCCAGGCCCTGCTTGTCTGGGGTACACCTGTAGCAGCTGCGGAACAGTGAGGGATGCTACCAGTTTCTTCTTCTGCTATCTTTGTCCTAGAATAATGCCCGCCAAATGTCAGTCTGATCTGTCCTTTTTGAGGTGACTCTTTGGATATACAGGGGTCAGGGAGCTGCTTGAGGAGACGGTCTATACTGTATAGGAGCTCAATTGCTGAGCTGTGAGCTCCATTGTTCATTCAGGGCTGTTAGGCTGCTGCATTTAAGTCTGCTGCAGCAGAACTCATAAAACCTTTTTTTTTCCTCAGATGCTCTGTCTCGGGGAGTTGGGCCTTTCTTTATGAGTGTCTGTTGCACTATCCTGCCCAGGTAGGAGGCAGTCTAGTCACTATTTGCCTGCCGAGGCTCCGCCCTGCTGGTGTGGGGTCCGCCCTGTTTCTGCGGGCTCTGCCCTGCAGCCGTGGTCTCCGCCCTGTGGCGGTTTCTCTCTGTTATAGTGGGTTGCCTCGGCAACAGCAGGTTGTGTCAGCAATGGGAGTGTACCTCAGTAGGGGCAGATTGCCTCGGTAATGGTGGACGCCCCTCCTCCACTGAGCTGCGCCATCCTGGGTTCAGCTGTGTCCGCAGTGAAACTCTCCACCAGGAGTGTTTTGAATCGCTGTTTTGTTTGTTCCTGTGGGGGTGAAACCCACCGAGCCTGCTCACCTGGCTCCCTGCCTCAGAGTGCCTTTTTTTTTTTTTAAGTTGAATGGTTGGCTCTCTCCCAGGTGTTTCAGTCACCTGCTATTAGGGCACTGGGATCTGTGTGATTTCCTGTGCAGCAACCCACTGCGCTAGCTCAAACGCTGCTTCCCAGGAATCTCCTGGTCTGGCTCCCTGTCCAAGTCCCATTTAATCAGATGGATATGCTAATCTGCCCTCCCAAATCTCAGATTGCTGGTTTAACAGGGCACCCGGACCAGTGTGTTTTGTGAGGAGTGTTGAGGAGTGCCGCTGCACTGTGGTGCCAGCCGAAGCGGCCACACCAGCCAAAACAGCTGCGCTGGCATCCCGTGTCTCTCCTACACCTGGGAATTTCCCCGTTCTGTGGGCAACAAAGATCCATCTGGAAATGCGGCTTTGATTCACCCTCTGCGCGTTCACTGAGAGCTGCAATCCTGAGTTGTTCTTACCGCACCATCTTGAATCACCAACCACTCTTCTAAGGGTTGTCATGAGGAAGCCCAGGGTTTAAGCCACATCCTCAACATTCAATTTTAATAGTCTGATATGATAACAAGACTTAGAATCATCCAAGAGTGAATACAGAACAAACGTTGAGTTGGGTATAGAAAATCTATGCCACATACTTCAAATGAGGTACACGAGTCCAACGGAAAACAATCTATATGTAGAGGGTTCTATTTTAAGTGACAGGGCTTGTGGAAGATAGACATTTTCACATTACTCCTGGAAGAAAATGACTAAAGAAACATGTGAAACTTGCATGAGATGGTTCAGCAGCAGAGTGAGCTTCTTGAAGCTACTGGACAGATTTTTACTGGAGAGAATACAAAACAGGTGGAGATGTTGACAGAATTTGCCAACACTTTTAAAGGCCTACTTAGGGAAACCAAGTGTGAAAGAGTCCATATGTTCCTAAGATAAGACTACACAATGGAGCTGTGGCTAGAATCCTCTGTCTCACTCAAGATAACAGGCACTTGAAGATGACCAGGCCAACAAGAGCAGATAAAAAGTGCAAGCCTCATGTAATTTCCAAGTGAACATCACCCATTTCACGTTGGGAAGAACTGCTGCTAGCCAGTATGGTCAGTAATGAATGCAATGAGTAAAAGTTTCATAAATTATTTATAGCCTGTGAATTGCCTTCAGCATATGGGCAATTAAGGAAAAATTAATTGGACAAAGCTTTAGTAATGTAGTAAATTGCTTTTGGGGATATTCTAAGTATCACAGTAAAATATACTATGTAGATGTTTACACTGGTCACTTCAAGAGCTCTGAAAAGATGGAAAGAATACTAGACTGGATGTCAAAAGAACTAAGATTTAACTTTGGTTCTGCCATTTAGCTATGTAAGTGTGTAAACTTGTACAAATTTACTTACCCTTTTTGGCCTGTGTTCTAAATTATTCAGCTTGTTCTAGCAATGAAAATTGGATAAAATCTCAGTGGCTTAAAAGGGTGAAGAAGTAAGTCTGTTTTTCACTTTGACATGTGAGAAGATGGATCAATTATGTCTGCTCCAAGTGCCCTCTTTATTTTCTGCTGAAGGAGCTGCCCTCTCCAGGACATGTGAGATTGTGACAGAGGAAAAAGAATAGGAAGCTAGTAAACCACATGATAACTGTTAAAACTTACACATGGCTATGGCAGATGCAATGTCCACTCAAATGCCAATGGCCAAACAAAGCTCATAGCCAAGACCAATGTCAATAGCGTAGAGATATATACAACTCCTGTAAGAGGCACTACACATTATATGGCAATGAGTGGAATGAATTAGTCCTTTTATAGGAAAGGGGAGTGAATTTGGGGACAGTAATACAACTGACTGTAGGTTTTAATCACAATTTAATCACTGCTTCCTGAATTACAGTGCAGTACTCTCTGATCTTCAGCTATTAAAGATTAGACTTGGTCTAGGCATGCAGGCTCATGTCTGTAATCCTCACAGTTTGGGAGGTCTAGGCAGTAGAATCACTTGAGCTCAGGAGCTCAAGACCAGCCTGGGTGACAGAGTGAGATCTTGTCTCTTTTCGTTATTATTTATTTATTATTTGAGACAGAGTCTCACTCTGTCACCCAGGCTGAAGTGCAGTGGCATGATCTCGGCCCACTGCAACCTCTGCCTCCTGGGTTCAAGTGATTCTCTTGCCTCAGCCTCCTGAGTAGCTGGGATTACAGGCACCCCTCAGCATGCTTGGCTAATTTTTGCATTTTTAGTAGAGATGTAGTTTTGCCATGTTGGCCAGGCTGGTATCAAATTCCTGACCTCAGGTGATCTGCCCACCTCAGCTTCCCAAAGTACTGGGATTACAGGTGTCAGCCTCCACACCCAGCCTCTATTTTATTTTTTAAATGAAATAAAATAAAGATAAGACTTGGATATTCTTCATTATTCTTTCTGTTCAGAAGTTCTATGATTCTGGAGAATACAGTCAATTTTGATTTGTTGTCAGAATGTGGTTAGAAGAAATGAATGCTGCCCCTGGACTGTGATTACCTAAAGACAAGGTTTGCTTTTTATCTCTATTTCTATCAGTACCTAGGGTATGATGAATTACAACTATTGCTGTCAATAGATAGTGTAATTAACTTTAACTGGCAATAGCTGTCATTGAGTGATGGAGTTTGGCTTAGAACCCAAGTTTGTTGGATTCTCCAGCAAAAATGATCATGTAGGTATAAATCTCAATTTTCCAAATTCATTTGGCAGCACCACACTTTAAAATTAAAACATGTTAATGAGTCAGCAATTAGAGCTCACAAGAAATAAGATAGGCATAGATGAATATAAATTATAAAGAGGTCTCATGAAAAAATTACTTGCAATGAGAAACAAACAAAAGTTGATTCATATGCAAATGTGCAATTTATGTTGGATAACATTATATATAAATGCTGAAATGGTGAAATTAGACACTGAACACAGACCAGTAATCATAATAGAATACAAAGTACAGCACCAGTTGTTGGACAGGTAAAGCTTGTAGAGCAATGGTAAGTCTTACGTCACACAGTCTCTGTCACATCATCCCTCAGTGACTATTTGACATTCTCACCATATCCTTTTAAAAGAAAAATTATCACAAAAATAAAAACAGCTATCTCTATGTGTTTGATATTCCTCTCATACATGTTATAGAGTAATTTAGAGAAAATATTTCTAATTCTGAGAGAATTTCATTTTGTTTAGTTCTGTGGAACACCTCTTAATATCTCATGGAACTCTAGTGAGGTTTTACTTTAAGTAGAATTTTGTTTTAAATAAAACTCTGGCTGGGTGCGGTGGCTCACACCTGTAATTTCAGCACTTCAAGAGGCTGAGGTGGGAGGATCACAAGGTGAGGTGGGAGGATTACAAGGTCAGGAGTTCGAGACCAGCCTGGCCAACACAGTGAAACCCAGTCTCTAAATAAATAAATAAATAAAACTCTAAAAGTCACTAATCTAAAGTTGTAATCAATCAGCACCTGATTGACTAGAATCAATAACTGATTAATTAAAACCTTAGACTAGGAGTTTTGAAACTTATGTGCCCAATTTTGTGTATAGGCTTGGAAGAGTGACAAAGACCACCTGGGACCCAGTTCATTTTGGCACATTCTGCTGAACATGTTTATTCACATCAATACATGTCCCACTTTAGACTCTGAACTTGTAGAGGGGACCATGATTCTTCATATGTAGTTATTGCTTAATAGAGATTGATATAAGCTGAACAGAATTCTATCTACCTTGAAAGTACAATTTGGTTGATTAAAAAAGATTTATGTACATACAACCTTCAGGGATATGTTTTTAATAAAGTACTCACATGGTTACGATAATAGGTATTTTTTGTGTTTATGAAGAAATTGTCCCTGAAGGAACTTCATCCTGAATAGGGACTATAAAGAATGATAGTCACAGAGGAAAAAGGAAGTCAATTTTAGGTAGGCAAAATAGTAGTATTAGAATTTTATGAAATTTAGTCCAAATCACTTAATTCTACATTTTTTTTTTAAATGGAGACAGGGTCTTGTTCTGTTGCCTACGCTGGTGTGCAGTGGCAGGATCATAACTCACTGCAACCTTGAGCTCCCAGGCTCAAGCAATCCTTCCACATCAGCCTCTTGAGTAGCTAGAACTATAAGTAGCTACATAATGCCTGGCTAATTTTTAAATGTTTTGTAGAGACGAGGTCTCGCTATGTTGCCAGGCTGGTTTCAAGCTCCTGGCCTCAAGCCATTCTCCTGCTCTGGCCTCCCAAATTAATGGTATTACTTGGTTCATGCCTATGAGCCAATGCACTCAGCCAGTTGTACATCTTTAATTTTACAGAAAGATGCTTTTGTGCTCAAAAGGCAATCATTTATCTTTAACCAACAACCGGACTTTTCTGTCTAGTGTCTGTTTGTCAAGCTTACTAAGGTTGCAAGATGATCACCAGTGATTTTCATCTCCTGGTATCCCTTTTGTATCCCTTCATGAAGGCATGATAATGTGTGATTTCTGAGGCTAAGTCATAAAAGATAGTGTGGCTCTCCCTTGCTCCCTTGGATGACTTCCTCTGGGAGACCAGGGGCCATATTGTAAGGACACTTGAGCAGACCTTTGGAGAGGTCTATATGGCGAATAACTGAGGTTTCCTGCCAACAACCAGGGATGTGAATAAGCCATTTTGGAAGTGGGTTTTCAGTCCATAAAACCTTCAGATGACTTCACCCCTGGTTGACATCCTGAATGACAGGTTCTGAGCCCAAAACACCCAGATTTCTTTTCTTTCTTTTTTTTTTAAAAGATGGGGTTTCACCATGATGGCCAGGCTGGTCTTGAACTCCCGACGTCAGGTGATCCACCCACCTCAGCCTCCCAAAGTGCTAGGATTACAGGCTTGAGCTACCGCGCCCAGCCAAACACCCAGATTTCTGACCCTTAAAAACTGTGTAAGTTAATAAATATTTACTGTTGTTTAAGATGCTATGTTTGGGGTTGGGCGTGGTGGCTCATGCCTGTAATCCCAGCACTTTGGGAAGCCGAGGCAGGTGGATCAACCTGAGGCTGGGAGTTCAAGGCCAGTCTGATCAACATGGGAAACCCCGTCTCTACCAAAAATACAAAATTAGCTGGTTGTGGTGATGCCTGCCTGTAATCCCAGCTACTCGTGAGGCTGAGGCAGGACAATCGCTTGAACCCAGGAGGTGGAGGATGCAGTGAGCCAAGATCACACCATTGCACTCCAACCTGGGCAACAAGAGCAAAACTGTCTCAAAAACAAACAAAAACAACCATGCTAAGTTTGGAGCAATGAATTAGTCAGCAATAGATAACTGATATAGACTATTGATACAGTGTATCCAGATCCCTGAGGATCTTGTGTTTACATATTCTATAAAATTAAACATATATTTTGGTCTTAATTAATCTTATGCCACCTCTTACAAACCAAATCCATTGCCTTTGGGTTTTCTTCCTAGTTTTGCTCATGACTGTACACCTGGAATATCTTTTCTACATTCCTTATCTGGCAAACTCTTTATCAGACTTTAAGACCCAACTTAAAGAAGACTTCTCAGTCACTTAGGATTGGCTACATGTGACTAAGGAACTCCAATTAGCAATGACTTAAACAAGAAAGATTTATTGCAGTTGTTCTTTATGTAAAAGAATATTGGTGGCAAGCAATTCACTCTGTTAGAATAAATACGTTACAAAATATCTTGTAGACACAGTTTCTTCTAGCACATAGCTCTGAATGAAGGTCCCTTTTTCATGTTCCAAGATGGCAGCCAGAGCACCAACCTTCATAACTGATTTTCTGTGACAGAATAGAGGTTGGATGAAAAGAAGATAAATATGTTTATCAGATGTTTAAAAATAAATTTTGTTGAAGCTGCCACTCAATTTTTTTTTTTTTACATCTCACTAACTAGTTACAATTTCATACCTCATTTATAAGAGAAGCTGGGAAATGAATGCTACTCAGGGAGGCCCCATGCCTGGCTAAAATTGGGAATTTTATTACTAAAAGAGAGGAGGGAAGGTTCAACCTGTCATGGATGTAATACTTTCCATGACCAACAGCAGCCTTGGTCACATTATTCCTTTATCCGCTGAGGTTCAATGCATTGAACTCACTGGGTTCCCACTAGCTTGTAAATGCTTCAGTGAGGAGACTTACTTGCCTTCAATGAGCAGAAGAAATGGCAAGTTTGTCTTAGTCTGTTTGGACTGCTATAAGAAAATACTATTGTCTGGCTTATTAACAACAGAGATTTATTTCTCATAGTTCTGGAGGCCAGAAAGTCCAAGATCATGGAAACAGTAGTGTCTGATGAGGGCTTTCTGTCACATAGATGGTGCCTTCTAGCTGTGTCCTCACGTGGTGAAAGGGACCAATGAGTTTTTTTTTGTGTCCTTTTTGTACGGGCACTAATCCCATTCATGAGAGCTCTGCCCTCACGATCTAATCATCTCCCAAAGTCTCCACCTGTTAATACTATCACAGTGGGGATTAGGTTTCAACATATTGATATGTGACACAAACATTAAGACTATAGCAAACTTTTTAATAAATGTATGTTTAATGATTGCATAACTAAATGAATGCTGTGCTTCGAAAGAGGCTGAGGCAGGAGAATCGCTTGAATCTGGGAGGCAGAGATTGAAGTGAGCTGAGATCTTGCTACTGCACTCCAGCCTAGGTGACAGAGTGAGACTCCATCTCAAAAACAAAAACAAAAACAAAACAACAAAAAACTAAACAACGAAACTAAATGAATGCTATGTCAACTAAAGATTTTGAGTCTTAACTTCTCACTTATTTGAACTTCTAAGCAGAGGTAATCACTATTAATCTTTATTGCTCTAAACATAGCAGAGAACAGTCCAACAATATACCTCGTTCTCAGCTAGTTAATCATTAGTCTGGGATCTTATTTTTGGTGAATTTCCCAGGACACTGGCTTTTGACTTACAGAACGCATCAGTCTTGTGGCAACACAAAATGTTGTAGCAAATGTTCATTCTACTAAATCAGATTACTTAGGTAATATTTAATTATTAAAAAAAACATAATTCAGGAGGTGAACTTCATCTGAGATAAGATAGTACAACACTACAAGATTCTCGTAATCTGTTCAAGGCATGCTAAACAAGTATAGATGTTTTAGATAACAATGATAGTACATAAAATCATGGTATAAATGTTCTTTCTCTTGCCAAGTTATTCTAATCCTAGAAGTTTATTCTAAAACAAATAATTCAACAGAAAAAATTAATCATGCACTAGAATGTCCCTTTCTGTATTTTTATAGTTATTAGCAATCAGTTGAAAACAACCTAAATACCCAACAATAGGAGACTGGTTTAATAATGCATGGTGTGTTAATACAATAAAATTTATGATAATTATAAAAACATGAAAAAAGAGTCATGATTTTTTGTTAAGTAAAAGAATAAAAGAGAATATGAAAGTGCATTTTCAGCCTGGCGCGGTGGCTCGCGCCTATAATCCCAGTACGTTGGGAGGTCAAGGCAAGTGGGCAGATCACAAGGTCAGGAGTTTGAGACCAGCCTGACCAACGTGGTGAAACTCCATCTCTACTAAAAATATAAAAATTAGCCGGGCATGGTGGCATGCGCCTGTAGTCCCAGATACTCAGGAGGCTGAGGCAAGAGAATCACTTGAACCTGGAAGGTGAAGGTTGCAGTGAGCCGAGACCACGCCATTGCACTCCAGCCTGGACAACAAAAGTGAAACTCTGTCTCAGAAAAAAAAAAAGAAAAGAAAAAAAAGAAAGTACATTTTCACTATGATGGCTACCATGCAAAATATGTGTATTGAGAAAAACCACAATAGAACAAAACAGAATACTTTAGTAAAGGTGGCTTCTTTGAGAATTTTTTTTTTTGACGGAGTTTCGCTCTTGTAACCCAGGCTGGAGTGCAACGGCGCGATCTCGCCTCACCACAACCTCCGCCTCCTGGGTTCAGGCAATTCTCCTGCCTCAGCCTCCTGAGTAGCTGGGGTCACAGGCATGCGCCACCATGCCCAGCTAATTTTTTTTATTAATTTTTTGTATTATTTAGTAGAGACGGGGTTTCACCATGTTGACCAGGATGGTCTCGAGCTATTGACCTCGTGATCCACCCGCCTCGGCCTCCCAAAGTGCTGGGATTACAGGCTTGAGCCACTGTGAGAATTTTAAAAAAATGTTCTTTTGTCATCTTAGCATAAATATCTGATACAAAAATTACCTACAATCACCAAGTCCTATAATGAGCTCGTGGGTAACATATACATCTTTCAATGCCTCTCTTGTGCTTGTGGTAGCTGTAAAAAGATTCCTCTAAGAAACAATTTGACCAGTTTCCTGGAGCCTATTTTCTTAGATTCCTCTAATACACAAATAGCAAACATTTCTCATTACTGGCCATTGAAGATAATCATGAATTTAAGTGGGTCTCAGTGAATATCTGGTCTAGTAATTCCACCTGGAAAAGAACACGTTTTTTAGGGGATGAATGAAATGAACCATCAGTTAACATTGCCCACTCTGTTGGAGGCAAAATTTTAAGTTGATTTTTGAGCTCACAGTTAATTGCCCTATGGTATATAAGTAGAATAAAAGGCTCACCACATTTACCCTTGCTCCTTCATTAGCACTGCTTAGCTTAAAATAAGGGGCAGATATACATGTATGTGTGTGTATGCATGTGTGTATGTACTTATGTTCACAAGAATTTGTACATACACACACACACACACACACACGCACACACACGAGCGCCAAAAAAAGTGATAAAACAGGAACCACAAGGCAATAGAACTCAGGCAATAGAAAGTGGAGTAGAGAGAAACTGTGGATCACTGAGATTAAGCTGAGTCACCCTGATGTGTAAACCACTAACAGCCAATTGAAAAGTCAGCTGCTTATATACACACACAAATATATATATATATATATCTTTATCAGATTTATGTGTGTGTGTGTATATATATATAATTTCATCAGATGGGGTGTGTGTGTGTACATATATATATATGGTATGTGTATACACACACATACACACACATACACACATATAACTTCATCAGGACTTACATGCTGTAAACCTAGTAAGAATTTTGGGTCAACTTGACTAAAATTATATTCTTTCTTTTACCCAAATCATGGTCTATATTTGTGAATATTTCATTAAAGAGTGACTAGGATAAAAGACAGCATGTTTGACATTACTCTAAAAGTTGATAGGATGTTAAAATGCTGCCAGTAGTTGAGCAGTTGGTTGCCTGTAAATGATCTATCAAGATGTTCTCTGATTCCCTGATGTTGCTTACAGAAGATAAGATTTCATATTATGACTTTTTCCCCCTAGTAACAGCTTAACTGAGCTAGAATGTACATACATAAAATCCACCTCTTTTAAAGTATACGATTCAGTGGATTTCAGTATATTTACAGAGTTGTGCAACCATCACCACTATTTAATTTAAAACATTTTCATCACCCCAGAAAAAACCCCAAACCCATTGATAGTTACTCCCCATTCTGCCCAACCCCCATACTTGGCCATCACTTATCTACTTTCTGTCTCTCTGGAATGGCTATGCATTAGCCACTGGATTTATTTATTTGTGTTTTTTTGAGACCGAATTTTGCTCCTGTTGCCTAGGCTGGAGTGTAACGGAGTGATCTCAGCTCACTGCAACCTCTGTTCAAGTGACTTTCCTGCCTCAGCCTTCCAAGTAGCTGGGATTATAGGCACACCCCACTACCACTGGCTAATTGCCACTGGATTGATTCTCCCTTTCTGTCTCTCTGTCTCTCTCTCTCTCTCTGTGTATATATATACACATACATACACATATATATCTTTCTATAAAAGCATACATACATACATGCACATACGCATATATGTATGTATTAAAATGTTGCATAAGAGAAGTTTCTCAGATTAGAAAAATAAAGATATATGCAGGCATTCAGAAGCCTTCGGGTGTTAGAAATGTATTATAAAGGCAAATGTAGAAGTAAGAAAGAACAGGAAATCTTTTTTTGCAGGGGGTGTAAAGAACTGAAAAGTCTCTGGGACACACATGGAATAGGTAAGTTGTGGATCTTGGATCCAGCCTGCCTGAGATTAAATCCTGGCATCTTCATTTACTCTATGTGTGATCCTTGGCAAGTCACTGAACTACTTTGCTCCTGTGTTTTCCGATTTTTTAAATGAGGATGATTAGAGAAGCTACATGGTAGGATTGATAGGAAAATTAATTGAAATAAGATATGTAGGCCAGGCATATTGGCTCATGCCTGTAATCTTAGCACTTTGGGAGGCCGAGGCAGGTGGATCACCTGAGGTCAGGAGTTCAAGATCAGCCAACATGGTGAAATCCCATGTCTACTAAAAACACAAAAATCAGCGAGTTGTCATGGCAGGCACCTGTAATCCCAGCTACTTGGGAGGCTGAGGCAGGAGAATCACTTGAATCCAGGAGGTGGAGGTTGCAGTGAGCCAAGATCATGCCACTGAACTCCAGCCTGGGTGACAGAGTGAGACTCCATCTCAAAAAACAAAAACAAAAACAAACCCAGAAATAATATATGTAGAGAAGAGAATAATGCGTGAACATAGTAAATACTGTTAATGTATTAACTAACATTACTGAAGATTTCAGTGTATCTCTTCTGATTCAGTAATTTTTTCCTTTCTTGAAAGCGGCTGACTTTTTAATTGGCTCTGTTGGTGGTTTACACATGAGGGTGACTCGGCTTAATCTCAGTAATCCACAGTTTCTCTCTACTCCACTTTGTTGTCTGAGTTCTATTGCCTTGTGGTTCCTGCTTTATCACTTTTTTTTTTTTTTATGGCTTTCTCTCAGCTTCCTTATCACTCCACCAGTGACTACCTCTTGCCATCCATGAGCTCTGACAGAAAATCTGATGAATCTAGGCCAGGCAAGGTGGCTTACGCCTGTAATCCCAGCACTTTGGGAGGCTGAAGCAGGTGGATCACGAGGTTAGGAGTTCGAGACCAGCCTGACCAACATGGTGAAACCCCGTCTCTACTAAAAATACAAAAATTAGCCAGGTGTGGTGGCGCCTGTAATCCCAGCTACTTGGGAGGCTGAGGCAAGAGAATCACTTGAACTGGGGAGGCGAAGGTTGCAGTGAGCTGAGATCACACCATTTATCTATCTACAAGCCAGGCACAAGAAAAGCAGAGAGTTCTAGTAATTTCTTAGATAATTTAAGGTTGGGGATTTTATAACAGAAAGAAAAAAAGTTTTAGACAGGATTTTTTATGTTGTTTAGTGCTCCCTCTCTTTGCATAACTGACACAATTACATAGTCTTCCTCACATTTATTTTCATGAATGTGGAGACCGTGTAAAGTCATTGGTTCACCCAGCTTGTTTTGGACATGCTGACTCTTCAAAATAGAGTTTTAAAGAAAAATTTACATACTTGGAGAAATCTATGACATATGGCTCATAGTTTATTTCCCAGCTGTTTTCTCTTAACCTTGACTCTGAAAATTTTTCCTCATAAATAATTTGTATATCAAGGCGGGATGCAGGTCAGTGGGGAGCTATATTTTGGATGTGAGGATGTTAAGGCACAGAGCATGAAAAGACAACAGGATAATCTTTGCAAACTATATGTGAGTAACTTCATAATTTCATTCTTACTGTCCCATACTTTTTCTTCTCTTTCCTGTTTTGCCTTTCCTCAGACTTTCACAGATGCTGTTTTGCCCCCAACGAAAACGAAATGACTTCTGTTTCTGAAGCAATTCTAAACTTCTATAGGCAAGAGCAGCACTCCTTTTAAAGTTATAGGATCACAGGAACAATTAATTAAAAACAGCAGACTCTTACCTGATGTCTCCAGGATGACTTTTAATTATGCTAACTGCCCTACTTTTTTTAATGAGGATGTTCTGTAAACCCTGCACATGGTTTCCCATCCTGCCTGTGCAGACAAACCCTGTGTCCAGCAGGACTGCTGTTGCTTGCCAGACCAAATCCGTTCTCTGCGACAAAGCCTGCCATTGTGTCCCCTATGCAGCTCCACTGATTTTTCCCAAAGGGCCTTTTAGAACATGTGCACACTTATTTCCATTCCCTGATGTGCTGAACGCAATAATAGCCAGAGAACCATGGTAACTTGCCTTCACCCCAGACTGGGACTCAGCACTGTCTGGTGTTCCCTGAAAGCCATATCTGACAGCTGGACTCTGTGTATGTGTGTGTCTAGTGGGGGAGGGAAATCTCTGGTGCTTTTGTTGGAGAGTGAGGGAGGAACAAAGAGCTGAAGAAGTGACATGGTGTCAGTGTCCTCATTGACTCAGCTGTTTAGGAGCCTAATCCTAGCTCACAACTGGATGTCCAAGGGATTGAAGGAAAACTTTCCTCCTGGCCACCTTCCAAGTGTTTCCAAATGCACTTGAGAAAGTTCCATGTGATTGTTTTTCATGTAGCACCTGCTCTAACAATCCAAAAGCAACTTTTTTTTCTCCTCTATTACACTTGTACATCTGTTATTTTGCTGACATGGAAGCTAACATAACAATCAGATTCATTACTTGCCCAATAAGTCGATTCCAACTAAGCTTAAAAGTCCTCCATGTATCCTTTGAGCATTTATTCAATGGGAGAACAAATTAAGAAATCCTGTCTTTGAAGGATTTTGGGAGTTAGATCAGTGACATATCATTCACACAAGTTTGTTTCATTTCATGGTGATATTAAGATGAAAATAGAATATCTGAATGATAAATAAAGCAGTGAGAGGTACCTGGAAATCTTTTTTTTTTCACTTTTTCTTAAGAAAATAACCATATATTTTTGGAAAGAACTTTAAAAACTCCTAAACTTCCTTTCCGCAGAACAATTTTAACAGATGAAGACCTTAATGGAATGATAGTTCCTTTTTTAAAACACTTCTTCCTAATAATAAAAACAAAGAAATAGCTTCTCTAGAACTATTTTTTTCCCTTGGAATTACAACACATACACACCCTCACACTCTCAAAAAAGTTAAAAAATTAATTAAAAAGAAAATCTACTTGTATGTTCTTGAGGGGCATGGGGGTGAGTAATGAAAAAAGGCAATTTGAAAACAATCTCCCTTGTTGAAGCACATGTCTTGGCTCAGCCCTAGACAACTCTCTTTGTGTGAGGCTGGGTGGTGCCTCACACTAAACGGAAACATAAAATAAAATTTCACTAAACAGAGTATCTTTGGAGAGAAAGAGAGCAAATAAGCTAGTTAAAAATGGTGCTATGGCTGGACACACCAAGCCCACTAAAGACATGATGGTGTTGGAGATGGAGATGGTTATTATTCTCAGTAGGAACATTTAAATCAACAGGATAAACTATGTATGCTCACACATAGCCAGTTTATATAGTGTGGGCTTTATCTAAATTAGAAATGAATTCTGCTTTAAACATTTGTTTCAGAGTTAGCTAAAAAGAAAACTGGTGAAGCTTTTTTTTCCTTAGAAATATTGCTAATCTTTTTTTTTTGGAGATAGGGTCAGGCTGGAGTGTGACTACACTCAGTGGCATGATCACGGCTCACTGTAGCCTCAATTTCCCAGGCTCAAGCAATCCTCCCACCTCAGCCTCCTAAGTAGCTGGGACTACAGGCACAGGCCACCATGCCTGATATTGTTAATCGTAAATTCCATCCAACAAGCATAATTGAGTGCCTATTATATAAAGAGGCTGCAGGGAAAAAAGCTGAATAAAACATAACCTTCCTGAGGTGTTACAGGCTAATTGCAAAAAATGGAGGTAGGGTTGGGTGTGGGGGCCCACACCTGTAATTCCAGCACTTTGGGAGGCCGAAGTGGGCAAATCACATGGTCAGGAGTTGGAGACCAGCCTGGCCAATATGGTGAAACCCCATCTCTACTAAAAATACAAAAATAAGCTGGGTGTGGTGGCACGCACCTGTATTCCCAGCTACTAGGGAGGCTGAGGCAAAGAATCACTTGAACCTGGGAGGTGGGGGTTGCAGTGAGTCAAGATCATGCTACTGCACTCCAGCCTGGGCAACAGAGCAAGACTCTGTCCAAAAAAATGGTGGTAGTAAAGAATAGAAGAGTAGGTCCATTTTTGAAACCCCTAGGACAGGGGAAAATAAAGTAAGTCACATACTAACTGTATTTTTAAAAAGGATTTGAAGGCCAGGCCCAGTGGCAGTTGGATCACTTGAGCCCAGCAGTTAAAGACCAGCCTGGACAGCATAGCAAAACCCCATCTTTAAAAAAAAATTAAAATAGAAAATAAAATAAAAATAGAGAAAATAAAAAAGATTTGGAGCTTCAGCATACAGTAGAGATACTGTTGGATTATGGGTTAGGTATGATTTCTTTTTCTATTTTGTATTTTATCTTTTAAATGTATTTTATTTATTTATTATTATTATTATTTTGAGACAGTCTTACTCTGTCACCGAAGTTAAAGTGCAATGGTGTGATCTTGGCTCACTGCCACCTTTGCCTCCCAGGTTCAAGAGATTCTTCTGCCTCAGCCTTCTAAGTAGCTGGGATTACAGGTGCCTGCCACCATGCCCAGCTAATTTTTATATTTTTAATATTGATAGATTTTATCATACTGGCCAGGCTGGTCTCAAATTCCTGACCTCAAATGATTGGCCTGCTTTGGCCTCCCAAAATCCTGGGATTACAGGCATGAGACACCATGCCCTGCCTATTATTATATTTTTTGAGATGGGGTTTTGTTATGTTGCCCAGACTGGTCTTGAACTCCTGGGCTTAAGCAATATTCCTGCCTCAGCCTCCCTAGTAATTGGAATTACAGGCATGGGCATGTAATTCATGGAAGATGTGGTGCTCTACTTTTTTTTTCTTGAAGAATGGATTGAATTCCAGCCCATAAGAATGAGTATTCCAGGTCTAGTTAACAGGATGAGTTAAGGCTGCAAAATTCAAGTTGTATTATTTTTTCCAACCTACAAATATTTACCATAAACTGTAACAGTACAATTATGTATATGTGTGTATACTTATATATACATAAATATATATAAAATTAGTTCATAATACATATGAATTATAACGTAAACCACTATCATGGATATTGTTTCCATGTCAACGAGAGAGAATAGTTTGTTTTCCAGGGTTTCAGGGAAAAGCTTTGGTGTGTTTTTCCATTGTAGGTATGAATGTTGAAAAATTTGAAATTTTTTGGCAGCAGTGGCTCACACCAGTAATTCTAGCATTTTTGGAGGCCAAGACAGGTCAATTGCTTGAGCTCAGGAGTTTAGTACCAGTCTGAGCAACATGGTGAAACTCATCTCTACCAAAAATTCAAAAAATTAGCTGGGCATCGTGGTGTGTGCCTGTAGTTCCAGCTACTTGGGAGGCTGAGGTGGGAGGATCTCTTGAGCCTGGGAGGCAGAGGTTGCAGTGAACTGAGATGATGCCACTGCACTCCAACCTGGGCAACACAGTGAGACCCCATCTCAAAAAAAATGTGAAATTTGAGAGTTATTTTAAAATGTTGAAATATTTATTTTATGCACTCTTTCCAAAAATATGTTTGTTGTTGTTGTTGTTGTCGTTTTGTGTTTTTTTCTGAGATGGAGTCTTGCTCTGTCACTCAGCCTGGAGTGCAGTGGCATCATCTCAGCTCACTGCAACCTCTCAGGTACAAGTGATCCTTGTGCCTCAGCTTCCCAAGAAGCTAGGATTACAGTCATGCACCACCATGCCTGGATAATTTTTGTATTTTTAGTAGAGATGGGGTTTTACCATGTTGACCAGGCTGATCTCAAACTCCTGACCTCAGGTGATTGGCTTGCCAAGGCTTCCCAAAGTGCTGGGATTACAGGCGTGAGCCACTGTGCCTGGCCAACAAATATCTATTGAGCACCTCTGATATAAGTCATGTCTAGACACTGGAACAATGACAACAAAGAAAGCAAAATCTTCACAGTCATAGAGTTAATGTTCTAATAATAAGAAATGACAAAAAATAAACAAGTGAATATATATCTCCTATGCCTGTAAAATGTATGGAGAAAACTTAATTAGGTAAAGAGGAGAAGGCATACTTTATAGAGGTAGTCAAAGAAGAAATGACATTTGAGTAGATACTTGAAGTCAGTAAAGGAACAAGCCAAACAAATATTTGGAGAAAGGACATTGCATACAACTGGAACAGCAAGTGCAAAAGCCCTGAGGCAGATGTGTGCCTGGGAGTGTAAGAGGCAATGCAGAGATCAGACAGACTGAAGCAGAGTGAGCCAGAGGAGAGCATTAGGAGTCTGAGGTGAGAGAACTTGGGGGATGGAAGTCGGATAATCCTTCAAAACCATCCATTGTAAGCTCTTCTGCTTTTAGTCTAAGTGCAATGGAAACATTGGATGATTCTATACAGAAGAGTGACATGATCTGACTTATATTTGTTTAGATGTGGGTGAAGTGGGCCAAAGTGGCAGTGGCAGTGGCAGAGTGAGAAGTGGGCATATTCTGGAATATCTAAAGAATGAGCTTTACCAATGAATTAGAAGTGGAGAGTGAAAGAAAATGAAGAGTCAAATAACTTGAAAATTTTGGGGTTAAGCACCAGGAAGGAAGGAGGAAAGAAAGGGAACAATGGGGAAGCCATAAACCAAAGCTGAACCACAGCTTACAATGTTGACCCCAAAGTTTCCTAGATACTCCATGGGAAGTGGCAGTTCTTTCAAGGAATTACTATGGCCCAACTCTATAGCACATGTCACTTGTGCAACTGCTGCTCTACCATCCACGTGAGTGAAACCCACTGTTCCTAAAGAACAAAGACTGAAATGGACTTCATAGAAAGCTTTGCTCATAATGAAGGAGACCAGATGCATGTTGGGTTTTCAGTTATTTCATACACTGTGGGTTAACAGTCCATAAAATTTCATTTATAGAAACTTTACTTTCCAGTAAGGAAAGAAAAAGATAATAAATAAGCAAGTAAATAGATGATGTGTCAGGTGTTACATGGCCACTGGAAATCTTTGCTCAGCTAGCCCCATCTACTCTAAAATAAGAAAACATTCCCTTTTTTATAACTGAACTAACATCTACACTAGATATCTAGATATAGATGTATGTAATGCAGCCCACAAGTATAAGCTACCAATGCATTAAGAACGAATAAAAACAGGTAAAATTAATTTTAATAATATATTTTATTTTACCCAAGACACCCAAAATATTTCCATTTCAAAATATAATTAATATAAAAATTATTAAAAAGATATTTTACATATTCTTTTTTATAGTAAATCTTCAAAGTCCATTTGTATTTAATACTTAGAGTGTGTATTTTATACTGATTCAGACAAATGGTCAGTAGCCAACTATGGCTAATGGCTACCATACTGAATAGAATAGAGTTAGCTAATTCACAGATTTGGGGCCAATTTTTCCACATTCAGGACCTATCAAGAATGATCCAGATCTTCTTGGATCTAAATAGGTTTTCCTTGGGTCATAGATACAGAAAACTATGTAATCTGCCAAGTTTAAATATGTTTAGATAGAACTACATACACCATTCTATTGGCCTGTCAAAGGCATTGATCATTTGACAATCACTAGAAAACAATCAAATGGAAAAAAACATTTTCCCTTCTCCAACTTTTAGAAATACAACTTGCAAATGAAAGAAGATGGAGCAAGTCTCATTTTGGCATTTGTGTACGTGTGCTTTTATGTGTGTACATGAGTGTGTGTCGTGTGTCTATATCTCTGTGTTCTCTGAAAGATGGGTGGGCCTGTAGTTTAACAGAAGTCATAGTGCCACATAGAAGTAGCTGCAAAATTCCTGGCCCAAGAACATCACAGAATGCAGCTTCCTGCCCGTCATCCCAGTGTGGAGGGACCAGGATCATTATCTATTTTCTTCTTTGATCTTAATTACTTTCAAGTCATTATATATTTTAAATAAAAGCTATATGGGAGTAGATTCTTTTTGTCCCATATAAGGACCTCTCAGATAACATAAGGGATTGAGATTTCTGATAAGCGATACTCTGAAGCTCAGAGAGTTAAAGTAACGAGCACAGAATACATAATTTGAAGGTGGTAGAGTCAGTTTTCAAACAAAGGAAAGAGAATGAGTCTTGAATTCTCTAACTATAATCATTAGCTATAAAAATTATTTCTGGCCAAGAATAAATTTGTTTTGGGTACAGGGAATTGTTTTAGTGCAATGGAATTGTGAGCGTTAAAAACACACAAACTTGTAATCATTAGTTTGAGAGGGAAATGTGAAAACACAGAATCTAGGGGAGTGAGTGGAGTAAATGGGGAAGAAAAATGCTCGCGGTGGCTGGCACCTATAATCCCAGTGCTTTGGGAGGCCAAGAAGGGTGGATCACTTGAGGTTTGGAGTTTGATAGCCAATATGGTGAAAGCCCATACTAAAAATACAAAAATTAGCCAGGTGTGGTGGCGGGCACCTGTAGTCCCAGCTGCACAGGAGGCTGAGGCAGGAGAATCACTTGAACCCAGGAGGCAGAGGTTGCAGTGAGCCGAGATTGTACTACTGCACTCCAGCCTGGGTGACAGAGTGAGACATCGTCTCAAAAACAACTACAAACAGAAAGAAAGAAAAACTCAAATGTAGAAGGCTAATGTAGACTCACAGAGGGAAATGAAAGGACACAAAAGGCGAACTTACTTTTCTTTGCTATTTGGCCCAAGATCAACCTATCCCCTTGTACCCTCCCCAGGAGCAGGGGGCCTACAGCTCCCCAGCCTCTCTCAGCAGCAAAGGCCAAGTGGGTGGGTAAGAGGAAATGAAGCTTATTTCTCACACATTTCACCATCTAGCAAGTCTGGAGTTATGAACATTCTTATTTTAGGACAACATACTGTAGTGAAGTGTATTAGTCTTGCTAACTGGATAATCAAACTGCCTGGGGGAAGGAGAGCAGACATTTGGGGTCTACTTTTTACCAGGTACTTCACACGTGCCACTTTAACTGTCACTTATTTATACTTGTTTTGGAATGTTTTTAATTGCATATGCTCATTATAAAAAGCAATTATATATGACTCCAATTTTGAGATGAAACCACTGAGATTCAAGGAGAGTGAGCAATCTGGTATGTGGTAGAAATTGGATTGGAAACTGAGTTTTGCATCTTTATCAGATGTCTCCTGAGTGAATTAGATAAGCTACAGATATTTTAACATGGGGTGAAAGGAAGGTGTGGAGTGAGAGATCCTATTGTAGAATGGGGACAACATGGGACAGAGCAGAGCGCAGTGGAGGAATGGGGATGGACTGGGTTGCCCTTAGTCCATGTGCTGATTTGATGGTCAGGTGCTTCCATCTTCCTGCCTCTTGGCTTGTGTGTCTGTCCTATTAATGATCCTTGATTGGTTTGTGGAGCCAAGAAGATAATAGAAAGGGCATTTTAAAACTGTAAGGCCAGGTGCAGTGGCTCACACCTGTAATGCCAGAATTTTGGGAGGCTGAAGTGGGTGGATCATGAGGTCAGGAGTTCGAGACCAGCCCGGCCAACATGATGAAACCCATCTATACTAAAAACAGGAAAATTAGCCAGGTGTGGTGGTGCATGCCTGTAATCTCAGCTTCTTGGGAGGCTGAGGCGGGAGGTTACAGTGAGCTAAGATCACACCACTGCACTCTAGCCTGGGCGACAGAGCAAGACTCTGTCTTGAAAACAAAAAACAAACAAACAAACAAAAACTGTGAAGTAGTATATGCTCATACTGCTAGTAATAATGTCACTAATAATGTATAGTGTTTGATGTGTTTAAGAGTGCAGAGCAAAAGTGGGGCTTTGCACACCTATTGGGCAGTATGCAATTGGTATCTGAACAGGAGGAAAAAACCCTCAAAATATAGAGCATGGGATAGGTGGGGGGCTCACATCTGTAGTCCCAGCACTTTGGGAGGCCAAGGTGAGAAAATTGCTTGAAGCCAAGTGTTTGAGACCAGTCTGGGCAGCATAGCAAGATCTCTAGAGTCTCTACAAAAAAAAAATTTTTTTTTAATTAGCTGGGCCGGGCACAGTGGCATGTACCTGTAGTCCCAGCTACGTGGGAGGCTGAGGTGGGAGGATTGCTTGAGCCCAGGAATTCTGGGCTGTAGTGCACTAGCCCATTGGGTGTCCGCACTAAGCTCGGCATCAATATGGTGATGGGTGAACCATCCCAGGTCGGAAACGGAGCAGGTCAAAACTCCTGTGCTGATCAGTAGTGGGATTGGGCCTGTGAATAGCCACTGCACTCCAGCCTGGGCAACATAGTGAGACCCATATCTCAAAAAATAAAATAAAATTAAATAAATAAATAAATTAGCTGGGCATGGTGGTGCATACCTGTAGTTCCAACTATTTGGGAGGCTGGGGCAGGAAATTCTTTTGAGTTCAGGAGTTCAAGGCTGCAGTGAGCTATGATAGCACCACTGCACTCCAGCCTGGGTAACAGAGCAAAACCCCTCTCTCTAAAAGAAAGAAACAAACAAACACAAACAAACAAGTAAATCAAGCAGTACAGTGGAGGGAGTTGGAAGTTGCCAAAGATATGGATTCCCATACTTATCTGTGTTTCTCTAGTCCTGGTCATTTATCTTTCAATTTGTTCACCAGATTTTGATGAATGCTTCTGATGTCAGATGCTAAGTAGGCACTGGCAAGGTGGTACCAAGATGAGCAACAGTGATTTCTTTTTTTTCTTTTTCTTTACTTGAGTTGGAGTCTTGCTTTGTCGCCCAGGCGGGAGTGCAGTGGCACGATCTCGGCTCGCTGCAATCTCTGTCTCCCAGGTTCAAGCAATTCTCCTGCCTCAGCCTCCCAAGTAGCTGGAATTACAGGCATGTGCCACCAGACCCAGCTAATTTTTTTTTTTTTTTTGTATTTTTAGTAGAGATGGGGTTTCACCATATTGGCCAGCCTGGTCTCAAACTCCTGACCTTGTCATCCACCTGCCTCGGCCTCCCAAAGTGCTGGGATTACAGGCGTGAGCCACCTCACCTGGCGAGCAATAGTGATTTCTATCTCAGGATTACAGAGACAGCCTGCTGGCCAGAAACAGTCTTTGTGATTCCCAGCAAGATCTGGGCAGCAGGGTCTGGGCCCGGTGGAACAGGTATGTAAAAATCTACATCACTGTAAAATCTAAATCAACCACAAAAATAAGTATGTGTAAATAATTCACATCAGAAAAAATCAGTAAGCTTTTAAAAAGACACAGATGATCCCTTTTAAAGCAAAGCACTCTTATCCTCAAACACTGAGATGAAAAAGGAAAGAAGCACCAAAACAAACACACAATATGGAGCATGTAAGCAGAGCTTCCAAAAGAGTACAAGAGGGGAGGAATTGTTTACCTTTGCTTTACTTAAAAGACTTCAACAGTTTCTTTGAATATGCAACTGTTTCAGTGTTCTTAAACATATATTCATAGTGAGGAACCACTCGATTGAGATCATTGTGAAGAAACAATCCCCAATGAAGCATCAGGATTCACTACTAAAAGAAGATCAATCCGTCAAGAAGATAAAGGATTTCTGAGAAGACAATTAAGTCAATGAGGACAACTGCCAATTCAATGTGTAACAATACAACTTTAGTCAAGTTTCAGTAATTAGTTCTTCATGGAAAATGAGTTTTCTTGGAGCCCAGGGGTACATATACGGCAAGCTGGAAGAATTTTCACAAGAATTTTCATGTATGTAATTATGGTTTCCTCTAGTTTTAAATATACAACTGCCTCCATAGAATTCTTCATATATTAAAAACCTTTCATATATTGCAACAGATATTTTCGATTCTTAGAATTTGAATTAGTCCCTCCAATTTAAGTTACTGACTCCTGTTTCCAGCCTTGTGTCATTCCTTCATTCTTGAAGAAATATATCAGATTTCAAAACCTTGCCACTAGGTTGGGAAAGTCCACATGGTTAAGTAGAAGGTCACTCAGTAGGGCAGTACTGGTCTCAGTCCAGCTCTACCATTGTCTCGCTGTTTTGGCAACTAATTTTTCTTTCTACCTTTCCCCTTTCTTTCCCTTTTTCCTTTCTGTTTTCCTTTTCTTTCCCCTTTCCCTTTCCCTTCCCTTCCTTTTCTTTCCTTTCTCTTTATTTCAGGGTCTCACTCTGTCACCCAGACTGGAGTGCAGTGGCATGATCTTGACTTACTGCAACCTCCACCTCTTGAGCTCAAGTGATCCTCCCACTTCAGCCTCCAGAGTAGCGGTGACTACAGGCAGGTGCCACCATGCCTGGCTGATTTTTCAAAGAAATGGGGTTTCACCATTTTGCCCAGGCTAGTCTTGAACTCCTGAGCTCAACCAATATGTCCACCTAGGCCTCCCAAAGTGCTGGAATTACAGCATGAGCGTTAGTGCCTTGCCCTTTTCCTCCTTAATTAAAATGATAGTATAGGATTTTATTTAATCTGGTGTGTTCTAAAATCCTATTCCATTTATTGTTTCTTAAAACATCTATGCTTAGGTTTAAATATTAAGCAATTGTGAGTTGCTTAATATTTATACCTAAGCATAGAACCCTCTTCTTCCAAACAGGTTTCCTAGGAAATACAAATTGAAATGGACAAATAGTAACAGAAGTGGAGATTTAGGGCTTCTTTTTCTTCTCTTATGTTGCTATTTTGCCTATTTTGACTTTTTAACTTCGCTCTGCTTTCTTTGATGCTATGTTATTGTTCTTGCTACCATGTAATACTTATCAAGAATTCCTTCATTATTTTACCAAAAAGATAAAAAATACTGAGTACTTGTGTGCCTTCCAAAACCTCTCTGATGGGACTCTAGAAAATTTTACCCCATTGTCCAAATTGCCAATGGTGCTATTCAAGGCTCCAGTTCTTCATATGTACCGTTCCCTTTTCTGGATATTCTCTACAACACTCTTCATTCTTTAAAATCAATGGCAAATACCTCTTCTTTTGCAAAGCCTGCAGCCGAGAATGTCAACTTTTGCATTCATCACATTGCACTGTAATTGTTTGTTTACCCATCTGTTTCCTTAACTAGACATAGAGTTCCCTGAGGTCGGAAATCTTGCCTTGTTCAACTTTGCAGTTTCCTGCTGGCTGCAGAGAAGTCCAGAGCCAGAAATGTGACCCACCCTAAGAAGTATGTAGGGAAGCTCAAGAGAAGGGGTTTCCTGCTCCGCGTTTGCTCCTCCTTCTCCCTCCCTTGGCTTTATCTTTATCTACTTCTAATTCCTGTTATCTGGCAGCATTGTTTGTATCTTTGTAAGTCATCTGAAAAAAATGTTTAAACAACTTGGAGAATTTAATATTCATCCATGTATTCCTAGGGCTGAACTCAGTACCGGTACCTGGATGATACTAAGATATTAAATAAAAGTATGTTTGATAAGTGATATGACAAATATCAATATTTTAATACTACACATGGTTCTTCGCAGTTCATATGTATTAACTCACTGAACATTCCTAACTTAGAAGAAGACACTATTCTTATTTTCATTGTATGTGCAGGTTGAATATTCCTGATCTGAAAATCCAAAATCTGAAATGCCCTAAATTCCAAAACCTTTTGAGAACTGACATGATGCCACCAATGGAAAATTCCACACACAACTTTTTTTTTTTTTTTTGATATAGGGTCTCACTTGGTCACCCAGGCTGGAGCACAGTGGCGTGATCTTGGCTCACTGCAACCTCTGCCTCCCAGGTTCAAGCAATTCTGCCTCAGCCTCCCAAGTAGCTGGGGTTACAGGCATCTGCCACAATACCCGGCTAATCTTTTGTATTTTTGGTACAGACGGGGTTTCGCCATGTTGGCCAGGCTGGTCTTGAACTCCCGACCTCAGGTGATTCGCCTGCCTCGGCCTCCCAAAGTGCTGGGATTACAGGCATGAGCCACCGCACCCTGCCATGACTACTTAATGTAAACTTTGTTTCATGAACAACATTATATGAAAATATTGTATTAAATTACCTTCAGGCTGTGTGAATAAGATGCATATGAAAATTAAATGAATTTTGTGTTTAGACTTGGGTCCTAGCTGGTAGCAGTGGCTCACACTTGGGAGGCTAAGGCAGAAGGATCGTTAGAACCCAGGAGTCAGAGACCAGCCTGTGCAACATAACAGACCCTTTCTCTATAAAAAATAATTTTTAAATAATTAGTCGGACATAGTGTAGTGTGCCTGTGGTTCCAGTTACTTGGGAGGATGAGGTGGGAGGTTTGCTTGAGCCCAGGAGGTCAAAGTTGCAGTAAGCCAGGATCACACCACTTCACTGCAGCCTGGGCAACAAAGCAAGACTCTTTGTAAAATAATAATAATAGTATTCATAAAGGCTTGCGTCCCATTCCCAAGATATCACATATATATGCAAATATTCCAAAATCCAAAAGCAGAACTACTTTTGGTCCCAAGGATTTCAGGTAAGAAATGCTCAATCTGTATAAGAAAACTGAGGCTCAGAAAGTTTAAGTAACTAGCACAGGCTACATAATTTGGAAGTGGTAGAATCAGCTTTCAAACAAAGCTAGTATGATGGGAAGAAGCAAATTTATTTATCAGTTGAATCAACCCCAGGGTTTAATAGATTAAAGTTATCCTTGTTAACTTAATATTTAAAGACCATGGATCAGGTACAATTTTGGTTTCACATGAAAGTTAATGTATGTTTTTTCCTGTAATTTATAAATCTATGTTTTATGGGAGTTCATTTGGGAAAGTATCGCCAAGGGCTGCTATCTTTCTTGTATCTCCACGTAATACTTAGAGTGGGAGGCACATAACTATAACTGAACAACACATGGCTCTGTGTCCTATGATAAATGTGCCAAAGGCAGCAGCTGAAACTCTTTGATAATGCAAAAAAAACCAATATAAAGTAGAATCAGCCTCAAATTTTATAATCTCCATTTTAACTTGGGCTGTGAAATATAAAAAATTTTCCTTCTATAATTTCTTTTTAAAAAAATCAAGATGTTTAATTGACAAATTAAAATTGCATATATTTGTCATGTAGAACATAAAGTTTTGAAATTAAGGTATATATTGTGGAATGGTTAAATTGAACTAATTAACATATACATTACTTCACATGCTTATTTTTTATAAGAACAACTTCCAATTCTCTTTTTTTCTTTACTTTTTAAATTAAGACAGAGTTTCATTCTCTCACCCAGGCTAGAGTTCAGTAGCATCATTACAGCTTACTGCAGTCTTGAACTCCTGGGCTCAAACAATCCTTCCACCTCATTCTCCCAAGTGGCTGGGATTACAGGTGTGAGCCACTACACAAGGCTAATTTTTTTTTTTTTTTTTTTTTTTTTTTTTTTTTTTTTTGAGAGAGATTGGATCTTGCTATACTGCTCAGGCTGGTCTTGAATGCCTGGGCTCAAGCCATTCTCCCACCTCAGCCTGCCAAAAATGCTGAGATTACAGGCATGAGCTACCTCACCCGGATCCAGTGACTTCTTAATTGACTGAGTTTTTTCAACAATACTACAAAGCCACAAAAAGGAGTGCAATCTGTCCTTTGCGGGGATATGGGTGGAGTTGGAAGCCATTATCCTCAGCAAACTAATGGAGGAATAGAAAATCAAACACTGCATGTAAGCGGGAACTGAATGATGAGAACACATGAACACATGGGGTGGGAACAACACACACTAGGGCCTGTCAGAGGAGCATGAGTTGGGGGAAGGAGAGCATCAGGAAGAATAGCTAACGGATGCTGGGCTTAAACCTAGATGATGGGTCTGTGCAGCAAACCACCATGGCACATATTTGTTCACCTGTGTCACAAACCTGCACATCCTGCACATGTAACCTTGAACCTAAAATAAAAGTTGAAGAAGATATGAAAAAGAATCATGAGTTCCAGGTCTTTGAGTAAAGTGGGACTTTGCTGGAGGAAAAGCAAGAGGAAGAAAGTGTCCTTCCCATTTCAGGCTTTCTGGGATAGCTTCCTTAAATATCTCCTGGTTTTCACAGCCTTATCACCCCCTTCTTTCACTTCTAAATGTGTACTCTTGTTTAAGCCAATATCAGTAGACTGGCTCTGTGCTGCAGTTTCCTCCTCTGTAAGATGAGGATAATAGTAACTACCTCACAAGGGAGAAATGGGGAGGCAGAGGGTGTAATGTAAACTGTGCAGGTGGAAAGAGGAAACCAGGAAAGACAGGACGAGATGGAGATGCTAGAGGGAAAACTCGGAAGATGAATATGAGTGAACGAGATGATAGGTAGGGAAGGGGTGGGGCAGAAGTAGGCTATTTGAAGTAAGGATCCTGGCTCAAAATGGAGAAGGGGTGGGCTGATTCCAAAGTTCATGCTCCTTATTAAGCAGCAAATGGAGGATGTGGCTCCTGTATTCCTGCTGCAATTAGACCTCGCCAAGGTGGTTGCTGGGGAAAGAGAAGGTAGCCATGATCCCCACTCTCAGCTAACAACTAGACTGCTACCCTTATGCATAAACATTTTGAATGTGCTACTAATACAACAACATCACTATGTGATGTTATAAAAGTTTGAATCATTCATTGGACATTTTTTCCTATGATGATCATAAAATTTAAATCTGTGCCTTTGTATATTAAATATTGTCCTCAGAAGAGAGACAATGGACTCTATCACTCCAGATAAAAACAGCAGACTCTCCCTGAGTCATGCTTAGGTGGGGCAATGTTGGCTAATTTGTCACTATCCTGATAAAACTTTCCCTGCAGTCAAATCCCTGCAGTTATAGACCAAGGAGGGGCCTTAGGAGCCATATAATCTCGTTCTTAGCTTCTCAACCATCACAAGCAGATAAGGAGATCAAGCCTTGGTACTAATTAAAGGATTTGAATAAAAAGAGAGTTTGTTTGCATTTCCAGCTCTGTTATTTGTTATTAGTCGACTGGTTGGTTAACTGTGGATAAGTCTCTTAACCTGGGTAACACTGAAGTGGTGCTTTCTGAGTTAAATGAATTTAAAGACTTTTTTTTTTAGACAGAGTCTTGCTCTGTCACCAGGCTGGAGTGCAGTGGTGCAATCTTGGCTCACTGCAACCTCCTCCTCCGGGTTCAAGCAATTCTCTCGCCTCAGCCTCCCGAGTAGCTGAGACTACGGACTTGTGCCACCATGCCCAGCTGATTTTTGTATTTTTTTAGTAGAGTCGGAGTTTCACCATGTTGGCCAGGATGGTCTCGATCTCTTGACCTTGTGATCCGCCCACCTCAGCCTCCCAAAGTGCTGGGATTACAGGTGTGAGCCACCGGGCCCCGCCTAATTTAAAATCTTTTAATCTCCTATCCCCGCTTTGTAAATAGTGAAGGATATGAACACATGCTTTACAAAAGGCTTTGCTGTTTCTCTAGTGAGATAAATTTTCTAAATGACTATCTTCAGGCCTGGCAGGCTGAGTTTCTAGACAAGGCTATATACATCATACATCGTCCATCTTGGTGGTGTCCTCATAAAAGGAAAGACTGAAACTCCCAAGAGAAAGATAGATGGTGATGGCTTTAGGTGCAGACGTAGTTTACTGTGGTTATGTCTGAAATCAATGGACAATCCCATCTGACCCAGATTACTTTGGACAAATCCAGCCCCCCAACTATACACCGTCTTGCTCCAAGATTCATCCCTTTGAATTAATGAGCAAACCTTTCTAAGTAGGACCATCTCTGGGAATGTTAACTCATTGTAACCCTGCAAGTCCCTCATACCTTAGTGTGATGTTGTTGAGTGCAGGTAATGAGAACACCCTGACTGAGGTAAGCACTGAGCTAACTGAGGAGCTGACACAAAAAGCCTCTTCTCCTCCCAAAGAGCATCCAAAGGAAGACACTTATTATTCCAGGGAAGAGAGTGCAAGAGGAAGGGAAAAAAGAGATTGAAGAACAATAATGGCAAAATCAGGTTATTTCATTATGTTTTAAAAGCAAGGGTAGGATTATTAAAGTCTCCCACAGTTGCTTGGAAGAAACAAGGCTTGTCTGATACCTCAGAGCAAACAGCATTCGGTCTCCCAGTACTACTCTATAATAGTCTGTTTACTCAGAACACTGGAAATCACGTTAACATGGCTTAACTGAAGGGTGGTTCCCTTAAGTGCTATGCATTTCTCTGTGAGAGATGTCAATGACTGCTTTGTAAATTGTATCAGTTTCTTGACAAAATGGCAGACATCTATCAATGTGAACACAAGATGAATCACATAACTCCAGAAAGGCAGAGGTGTTTGCCAAAGTAAAGCTTCAAGGAGTTTAACAAGCCTTAGACTGCTTCATCTTTCACATCAGCAAAGTTCATGAGGCTCAAGAAAGACACTAACACCTTTTAGGTCCCATGATCTGTATATATTTTTCCCCTCAACTCCCACCCGCTTTTTTGCTTAACATTGTTTGCCTCCATCTTCAAGAAATGCTAAACCGTAAATGCATTCTAAATCTTGTTATTTGTGAAAATACTTTAAAAATTATTTTTGCTACTCAAAGTAAAAAAGTTAATCTTTAAAATGTCATTTAAGATGAATTCAGGTAGGTGGGTGCAGTGGCTCACACTTGTAATCCCAGCACTTTGAGAGGCTAAGGTAGGCAGATAACTTGATGTCAAAAGTTTAAGACCAGCCTGGCCAACATGGTGAAACCTCATCTCTACTAAAAATACAAAAAAAATTAGCCAGACCTGGGAGTACACACCTGTAATCCCAGCTACTCAGGGGGCTGAGGCAGGAAGATCACTTGAACCTGGGAGGCAGAGGCTGCTGTGAGCCAGGATTGCACAATTGTACTCCAGCCTGGGTGCCAGATACTATATCTCAAAAAAAGAAAAGAAAAGAATAATGATGAATTCAGAAGCGAGGAATAAAAAATAAATAATTCAAGATAGGTGATTACATATTAACTAAAATGGTTAAATTAGCAGAATATTCAAAATGGTTAAATTAGAATATTCTGCTAACCATTTTTATGGTTAAATTAGCAGAATATTCACATCAACCTTTCTCAAAATATGGGCCTAAAACTATTTGTTTCAAAATTGCTTTAAAAAAGTAAAACCCGACAGGGAGCTCATGCCTGTAATCTCAACACTTTGGGAGGCAGAGGCAGGTGGCTCACTTGAGGTCAGAAGTTCGAGACCAGCCTGATCAACATGGTGAAACGCCATCTCTACTAAAAATACAAAAATTGGCCAGGCGTGGTGTCACACAGCTATAATCCTAGGTACTTGGGAAACAAAGACCGGAGAGTTGCTTAAACCTGGGAATCGGAGGTTGCAGTGAGCCAAGATCGCACCACTGCACTTCAGCCTGGGCAACAGGGTGAGCCTGTCTTAAAATAAATAAATAAATATATAGATAAACGAAAAAGAAAAAGAAACCCCCCAAAAACGACAACAAAAAACTTTACCCAAGACTAACTGAACTCAACTTTCATGTTTTCAGTTAGCGTCCAATAAATCAGTAGTGTATTCTAGGTTTTTCTATTGTCTTCTGATTATAAAAAGCATGTTGGGATATCTGCAGTTCTGGGTAGCCAGCCTTCCCCCATGGCTATCCTTTGACCACAGCCAAGTCTCCTAACCTTCTGTGTGCCACCACGCCAACTGGAGCTGGTAAGCTTAGGAATCCCTTCTCACAGCAACATTTGCAAATGCACAAAACACATAGGATTACCAAAGAAACTATATTGAGATGAATTGCTTATATTTTGAGATGGAGTCTTGCTCTGTTGCCCAGGCGGGAGTGCAGTGATGTGATCTCAGCTCACTGCAACCTCTGCCTCCCAGGTCCAAGCAATTCTCCTGCCTCAATATCCTGAGTAGAGGGGACTACAGGTCTGCGCCACCATGCCTGGCTAATTTTTGTATTTTTAGTAGAGACAGGGGTTTCATCATGTTGGCAAGGCTGGTCTTGAATGCCTGACCTCAGGTGATTCACCCACCTTGGCCTCCAAAAGTGCTGGGATTACAGGCATGAGTCACTGCACCCAGCCTGAGATGCACTTATCATAAAATGTAGCATTCTAATATCTACCTTTTTGATGATGTATTACATAATAATGTCATTAAATAATAATGACTTCCAACATTTCAAAGAAGTGATGAACTCAAATAAGCTTTATTGAGTGTTGATTTCCAAGATGCTGAAGGGACATGGCCAGTCCTTGGCAGCTCTCTGCAGTGGCCAGAAATACACATCTCTCATCCCACAAAGAGCTAGAAAAATGTGACATTCTCTCTTGGGAAATCACAGACAGAGCATGCAGGAGTCAGCAGCCATCACTGAAGGTAAACTGAGAAAATCTTCCCCGTGACAAATCCAATTCCAGGTTGTTTTAGACTTGCTGTGCAAGGGGAGAGTCAGTAGGGTAATGAGCAGTTTTCCCTTCCATGGGAGAGTCATTGTCCCGCCCGACCCTGGCCCTTTCAGCCCCACCTAAAACATACACAGCCAGGCAACTCTTAGTTATGGAACCAACACTAGCTTTACATGCTTACCCTGGATTTTAGCAGCTAAATTGCTGGGTGTTTGTACAGTGTGTTGTTTACTCTACAGCACTTTGTCTGTATATATTGTATATAAACTATCTACTTAGTTTTCCTGCCAACTTCAGTGTGAGATAATTAAAATTAAAAAAAAAAAAGAAACCAAATGCCAAGTCTGAAGTTCTCATCCATAAAACAAAAAGGAAAGCAAAAACAAAAACAAAATACAGCTGAATGTATGAATTAAAACATATTCTGTGTAGTATAGAACATTTCTTCTTTCTTAAGAAAAGGTCTTGTTCTGTCACCCAGGCTGGAGTGTGGTGGCATCGTCATGGCTCACTGTTACCTCCACCTCCCTGGGATCTAGTGATCCTTCCATCTCAGCCTCCCACTCCAGCTGAGACTACAGGTGTGAGCCACCATGCCCAGCTAATTTTTAAAATTTTTTGTAGAGATGGGGTCTCCCTATGTTGCTCAATCTAAACATTTCTAAAGTAGCGTTTGAAACAAAATCAAAACAAGAAAATATATTTTAAATACCAAGGAATTTTGCACAGTTGATGAAATATAACTGTATAAAATCTTATGGTGATTTGATTTCATTAATGTTTCTTATGTATTTACCACATTACCTTATACATACGCTACAATCCATGAACTTGAACAACTAACAGTGATCTAAGATGGTATTACACTACAATGAAATAAAAGAAGTTTTAATGTATTTGACTGGTGAATTTTCAAATTTTAAATTTTCACCATAAACTTTATGCAAACCTGTGTCAAGCATTCTATATTCCCTCCTCCCACAAATAAGACCATGTCACTCTTCTACCTGACCAGCTTCTTTAGCTTGTTTGTTTTTCCAAATTGCATTCCATGAGGTTGTTTTCATTTAAGCTCTGCACGATCTAGAACCCAGCTTGATCTATTTTATTTCTTAGTTTCTTTCTTCATGTCTGATTTTGGGAGTTTTTTTTCCCTTTTATATATTATTTTCTTCATGCTTTATTTTTATATTACTTCTATAAAAGATAGCTATAATTTACATGTGCATTTGTCCCTTTTTCACATCTTTCCAATGCTAATCCCTTCAACAGTTTTCTTCAGCTCTGCTTTGCTTGCTAGACACTCTAGCTTTTGACTGACTTAGACTGTGTACACTCCTCAGGGCAGAGATCCTGTTACTAGGTGCTTTATAATGTGTTCTGGATACATCTACCAGACTTTAGTAATCATAACATGCAAACTGGTAGGATCAGATTGTGAATGATGGTATATCCTGCAGATAACATTCTATACCTACGTTAGGGTGTGGTCACATAGCACTTATGGCCAGAGGTAGAGAAAATAATTAAGCATAGGGAAAGTTAGAAATAAATTTATTTGGTAGGGTGTGGTGGCTCATGCCTATAATCCTAGTACTTTGGGAGGCCGAGGTGGGCTGACTACCTGAGTTCAGGAATTTGAAAACAGCCTGAGCAACATGGCAAAATCTCGTCTCTACTAAAAATACAAAAAACTAGCCAGGCATGGTGGCATGCACCTATAATCCTAGCTACTGGGGAGGCTGAAGCAGGAGAATCACTGGAACTCAGGAGGTGGTGGTTGCAGTGAGCCAAGATTGCATCACTTCACTCCAGTCTGGGTGACAGAGTGAGACTTTGTATCCACAAGCAAACAAACCAATAACTAAACAAACAAACAAAAAAGAAATAAGTTTATTAAAAGGGTACAGGAACTCAAACCTCTTGTCATGGGCCTATTAGTGTCAAAGAGAAGTTTTGGGCAAAGTCTTGAACCCTGGAGAAGACTTAACACTGCCAAGGTGTGCAGGATAGGCCAAACAAACTAACAATAGTTAAATACATCAGAAAGCCTCTTCCTGCTCATTTGGGCCTTGCTGGAAACTGGAAAAGAAAAACTCCTGTGCCAGGTTGGTGGCTAATGCCTATAATCCCAGCACTTTGGGAGGCTGAGGTGGGCAGATCACGTGAGGCTGGGAGTTCAAGACCATCCTGCCCAACATGGAAAAACCCTGCTTCTACTAAAAATACAAAATTAGCTGGGTATGGTGGCAGTGCCTGTAATCCCAGCTACTCAGGAGGCTGAGGTGGGAGAATCACTTGAATCCAGGAGGCAGAGGTTGTGGTGAGCCGAGATTGCACTCCAGCCTGGACCACAAGAGGGAAACTCCATTTCAAAAAAAAAGAAAAAAGAAAAAAAGGAAAAGAAAAACTATTCCTTGGGTACAGAATGTCAATGAATGTTGAAAAACATAGTGGTAATACACTGCCCCACTTGGAAACTGATCTGACTTTTCTGTGGTCCTGTCTCTATACAGTTATGGCTATAATCGCCATGTCTCCTAGGAGCGTGGAATGTGAACAGTGTAAAACAGAAACTTGGAGGCTTTGCTCTTATCTAGTGTCAGGTCATTTCTGGTCACGTCCTCACAGGCTTTATTAAGTGAACAGCTATCCCCCAAATCCTTATTAGGTATCTGGTGATCAATACTTATAAACATCCAAAGAAGCCGTCTTTATTCCCCCTCAAAAAACTAAGTAAGATGAATGAATACAAAATAGTCACAAATTTAGAAAAATAAAGAGAAGAAATTAAAAAAAATTAATAATGTTTATGGGAGAAAAAAAGCCATCCCATGGAGGTTGCTTACCGGACTCAAGGGACCTGTGGCTTCTGGGAAGCTGCTTCCTCTGGGCTGTTGCTGCAGCCATTCCCTGTGGAGTGTGGATCTATATCAAATCCCCAATGGCCCCGAGGTTAAAAGAGCTGTTCCCGCACTGGAGCTCTGATGCCAAGGCAAGGCTATGTGCTCGTTGTTTGGCTGTGAAGGGCTCCTGAATTTCAGTCTCTGCTGGGGGTTTCATGCCCACAAGGGATTAACAGGGTGATAACACAGGGTCTGGGGGCGCTGTCACCTGGGCTGACTTGGGCATCAGAAGTTAGTGACCCCTCACGGAACAATGTGACCTCAGTGGGAAAGTGTTCACAGCTCTGCCAAGGTCTGGGGAAGATGCCTCTGGAGGAAGAAACAGGCACAAGAGGAAGTAAAGATGACAAAATGAAGGATGTTAACTTCAGCTTTCCTGGTAAACTTTCTGAGGCTACAGGGTTAGATGAGATCCATCAAACCCGTCTGGCAAATCTCCATGATGCTAGCTCATGAAAGGCTTTGGCCCATTTTTCAAGGCAGTCTAAAATAAAATAATGTAAAATAAAAACAATGACCAGAGCGCTGTGGGAAAATGTTATACTTTTTGGTGATTCAACAAGAGGTGAGAAGCTAGCTTTAATATCTTTGAGGATGAAATGAGCGCGTTTCTGTATGAACATTAAAATGAAGATTAAAATCAAGGAAACACTGATTTAATATTTAATATCTTTTCTATCTATTGTTTTCGTATGAATCTTTTTTTGTGTGTGTGTGAAGAAGTGCGGTGGTGCAATCTTGGCTCACTGCAATCTCTACCTCCTGGGTTCAAGCAATTCTTCTTCAGCCTCTCAAGTAGCTGGGATTACAGGCATGTGCCACCATGACTGGCTAATTTTTATATTTTTAGTAGAGAAGGGGTTTTGCCATGTTGCATGGACTGGTCTAAAACTCCTGGCCTCAAGTGATCCGCCTGCCTCAGCCTCCCAAAGTGCTGGGATTACAGGTGTGAGTCACTGGGCCCAGCCTTACCTATCATTTGAAAAGGTCTCTCTCTATGTATGTATATATAAAGGTCCTTAATAAGCCAGTCAGTGAACTCACACTCTGAAAACATTACATGGGATTAGTAATTCTGTCATTGTTTCTGACTCAGTGATATATGTGATAAGAAGAACATCAAGGATGTCAGAAAAACAGAACAGTTTTCTCTCACTATAATTAGTCTTTGTCCTCGCATATAAAATACTCCTAGTTTAAATTTTTTTTCTTGGCAGCTTTATATCATTGCCTGTTACATACTGTAATTTATTTTTTGTAAAACAAGCCACAGAGTGCATGAGTCAGTTGCTATTACTTTCTGTCCTTGAAGTGAAGTCTAAGCAATTGTACTTTAAAATTCTAAAACCTAAGTGTTAAAATTGAGATGAAAGCCACTGATCTCAAGGGACATTAGGTTTGAAGTATTGAAGTGAAACTTATGTGCAGGATTGCCACCTGTGAACATGTAGATGTCTATGTATGCTGTATAAATGTACGTATGCGTATACATGCAGTATCATACATTTTCTTCTTTATCTACTAAACTTTCTTTTTCAGGCAGACTCTCACTCTATCGCCCATTTTTGATGTTCTCCCTATCACATATATCACTGAGTCAGAAACAATGACAGAATTACTAATCCCATGTAATATTTTCAGAGGATGAATTCACTGATTAGTTTATTAAGAACCTTCTTTTTTTTTTTTTTTTTAATATAAAGACCTTTTTAAACAATAGGTAATGCTGGGCATAGTGACTCATACCTGTAATTCCAGCACTTTGGGAGGCTGAGGCAGGCAGACCACTTGAGGCTGCAGTGCAGTGGTACGACCTTGGCTCGCTGCAACCTCTGCCTCTCGGGTTCAAGTGATCATCCTGCCTCAGCCTCTGGAGTAGTTGGGATCACAGGTGCATGCCCCTTTGTCCAGCTAATTTTTGTATTTCTTTTTCTTTTTTTTTTTTTTCGTAGAGACAGGATTATCCATGTTGCCTAGGTTGGTCTCAAACTCTTGGGCTCAAGGAATCCTCCCTCCTTGGTCTCCTAAAGTGCTGGGATTACAGATGTGAGTCACCGAGCCGGCCTACCAACTTTTTTTCTTAATTCTCTCCACACATATGGTGTGAACCTACCCACATGTTTTATTCTTGGGATTCCATGGAATATAAAGTGTGTAAGAATTGAGGAGGAAGATTTTTGTTCTTGCATTTGATGATGGATCTTTGGGGAAAACCCAGTACTTTTGACACATCTGGAGTCCCTCAGTTGTACAGAAGCAACAAACTGCCCAGATTACCTTTAGAATTAATGTTAAGTTTTTTTCCCCTCTCTCAACTCAGCTTTTCTTAACTTGGGGAAGAACTGAGAAGAGAAGGCCTATGTCTAGATCTTACCTGGGGGTCAACATGCCATAAATCTATGCTTCCCCAGGGCTACTCCATTAGGCCTTCTTTGACTAGGCTCAGCCCTTGGAAGTAACGTTCTTTTTCATCCCCTCAGCACATATAAACAGTTTCAACTTGGATTTGGCTTTTTTGACATAGTCATTTTTTAACCATCACAATATAGTTTTGTCTCCATGACTCCCCTAAAATTGTTCTTTTCATGGTGACAATCATCCATTTTCTTGTCAGTAAATCCAGTAAACATCTGTCAGTCAATATCTTGTCTGTCCACAAGTCATCAATGTCGTTGATCACTCACTCAATGCCCTTGTCTCCTGTTTAACATTCAGTGTTTGCTTTCCTCTTATCCCCACTGGTTTTCCTCTTTCTTCAACCCTTCTATGTAAAGTGGCCTCCCAAACCTGCTCTATATTCAAAATTCTCTATCTTCATTACTGACAGGCCCTATCTGCTCAGGAAGTGATGCTATTACCTGAAAGATAAGGTAATTAGACATAGCTGCCTCCAAATCCTGTCTTTGCCATTTTGTGTTCTCTTGTAAAAATGACTTCTCTGACTGTAAATGTCTTCATCTAAAGTTGAGGTAAGAATAACTACGTCATGGTTTATTATAAAGATTAAACAAGGTCATGAATGTATACGATGAGCACAATGACTAGTGCATAGGATATATTTAATTAGGATTGGCTTCCTTTGTCTTAATGCTTTCCCAATTGCTTCAGCCAGGAGCTTGGAGTCATCCTAGGCTCTTCTCTATCTACCACTAAACTCATTGAGCTTCACAAAGTGTTCACAAAGTTCTTCTGATTCAACTTTCCAAAATCTTCTAAAAGTCATGATTTACCAAGTCTCATGGTCTCATTATTCATTGACTGGATCATTGCCACCATTTTCCTCATCCAGTTAAATAAACCCCTACAATGCAGCTAAAATAAAGCTTAAAAAATACAAATTTGATCTTGACTGAACCCAATGTGAACACTTCAGTGGCACCCTGCAAAGGTCACACTCAAATCTATCTCCATAGCATGGTGGATGGAATATTCCCTGTCTGGGTTCTGCACTGTATCTTGAAACTTAACTCCTGCTACTCTCTACTACTAATCATAACTGAATTTTTTGGAAAGACCCTTACTCTCTATACCTTACCACATATGGTTCTCATGCCTTAAATTCTTCTTTCCATTCCCCTCTTCTGATTTTTTGCTTAATCCCTGGACTTCCTTCAAAGTCAGCTCAGGCTTTGTCTCCTCCAGGGAGGCTTCCTGATGAGCCAGCGTGGTTTAAATGCCCTTCCTTACTCTGTGTGCTCCATTACTATATGTGTATTGTGCTCATAACATGAATTACAAAAAAATTTTTTTGGCATTAATGGTCTAGCTTTCCCACAGACTGGAAACCCCTTGGGAACATGTTATCTCTTCTGGACATAACATGCATCTTATTTATACTGTCTCTCAATGCATGTATGTTAAAGGAATGGAATGTTAAATAATTCATTAGAATGAAATGGATAATATTTAAGAGATGTGATTGACAATAGAAGGAAAACCCAAATGTATTGAGATCAAAGGAATTGTTTCATCTGAGTGATGTTGGGTCTTAGCTGAGATGTTATTTCTTCCTTCCTTCTTTTCTTTCTTTCATTAAACCTTTGTTTCAAATTCTTTTTTTTTCTATCATATTGAAAGGAGGCTTCTAGACAAAGGCCGTTGGGTGGTTACTGGCCTTACCCGGAGAAGTTCCCACCTTATCTTTCGTGTCCCTTTTGTACCATAGACAAATAAAACGGATGGGGAACAGTGTTGTGAGCCAAATAACACAGAACAGTTGGAAATACTTGCCTCATATAGCCAGAGCTGTGTTTATTATTGTTCTAGATAACAGATGTGAACTCACTACAGAATGGAAGATAGGGTTCCCTGAATGCACTGTCCTCTTTCTCACATCCACACCTTTAGTCCTCTGGATACGTCTGAATGGACTACCCTTCCCTTTCTCTGCTTTGTGAGCTTCTCTTCAGCTTAAAAATTTTCACTCCTCTAGGAAACCCTTTCTTATTGCCCCCCCCAAAGGAAGTTACTTTCTCTTCTGAGGGACACACTTTGGATATAACTCACAGAAGTACCCACCACCCTGAGTAATGACTGTCTCTGCACAATTATCTTCCTCATTAGGTTGTGAACTCAGTAGCCTGTGATTATTTCACAACTGAATTCTCAGCACTAAGTTCAAGTTAAACCTGGCACACAGTAGTTATTCAAATGTTTGTTGAATGGATATTGAATAAATGTTAAGATTTGTCCCTAGTCTGAGATAATGTAATATTTGGAATCATTGAGTCAGACGATAGTGTCCTAATCAGATCAATTTGGTAACATTAAGAAAAACGGCTTTGGCTCAAACTAACACTAGAACAGAAAACCAAACACCGCATGTCCTCACTCGTAAGTAGGAGTTGAACAATGAGGACACATGGACACAGGGAGGGAGACACTGGGGCCTGTCAGGGGTTGGGGGACTAGGGGAAGGATAATATTAGGAGAGATACCTAATGTAGATGACAGGGTGATGAATGCAGCAAACCACCATGGCATGTGTATACTTATGTAACAAATCTGCACGTTCTGCACATGTATCCTAGAATGAAGTATAATAATAATAATAAGAAAAGAAAAATGGCTATGGCTGGGTGTGGTGGCCTATGTCTGTAATCCTAATGCTGGGAGGCCAAGGTGGGCAGATCACTTGAGGACAGGAGTTCAAGATCAGCCTGGCCAACATGGTGAAGTCCCATCTCTACTAAAGATACAAAAATTACCTGGGCACAGTGGCACACACTTGTAATTCCAGCTACTCGGGAGGCTGAGGCAAGAGAATCGCTTTGTTTGTTTTTTATAATTTCAACTTTTAGTTTAGATTCAAAGGGCACATGTCAAGTTTGTTACATGACTGTATTGTGTGACACTGAGGTTTGGGGTATGAATGACCTTGTCACCCAGTTAGTGAGCATAGTACCCAATAGGTAGTTTTTTTTCAGCCTATGCTCCCCTCCCATTCTCCCCCATCTAAGAAGTCCCCAGTGTCTGTTGTTCATATCTTTATACTTATGGGTACATGCCTGCCCCCACCTTTTTTTTGGAGATAGGGTCTCGCTGTGTTGCTTAGGCCAGCTTCAAACTCGGGTTTAAGGAATTCTCCCATCTTAGCCTCCTGAGCAACTGGGACTATAGGCATGTGCCATTGCATCTGACATCCAAAGTGTATTGACTGCAATTGTTTTAAAGCCCAGTTAAGCCATATAAGCACTTTGATTGAAATGTGTTAGTTCTATAGCACAGTTTGGAGGTATGGAATGGTATAGTGGCAGAGGGTGGGACCTTTGGAATTAATACTCCTGTATTCAAATTCTATAATAGTTTTGTCACTTAGTGAGATTTGAGCCTCTCTTGCCTACTTCTATTATCTGTAAAATGAGTACAACAATACCTACCACACAGTTAATTAAAAAATTAGAATATGTCAGCAAAACTCTCTGCACATATTAAGTAGGAAATAAATTGTTGCCATTATTAGTAGGTCATGTGTTTCTGAAGTTCATCTTTACTATATTACTGTGTGATTTTGGTCTGCTTTGTTTTGTAATTTTCCCTAGTGTATCCCTAGTTTGTAGGTTCTTAGATTTGACCTTATTCTCTCTGACATGGACCCTCACAGGGGCCATTTAAAATGAGAATCCAATTGAGATTTTTAAATCCAGGTTTTTTTCACTATCTTCTTCCTTTTTCATCCACTTCTCTCCCAGCTTCCATCCTATTACAAGACTTTCACCATAACATTTGAGGTTGAAGATAGAAGAGCGAATAGATGACCACATGTTTATTGACCATGTGTTCATATCCAAACTCTGTCCCAGATATTGGATTAGGCTTGTGTCCTAGGAGCTTTAACAGGAGAATCTAAGGTGTGAAAGTTGTCAGAATCAAAATGGAGTCACTTGTGTTAAAAATAACTGGCAAATACAGCTGGAGAAGCCCATGAAGACAGTGTTCTCATACATAAATGCTTAACAACAAAAACTACCACAAAAGACTGCAAAAAACACAACATTGCAGAAAAGCCATTACAACCTTAAATAGACAGAAAAATACTTCTGTGTGAGGACATCTGCCCGGCAACTGCTTGTCCAGCCTTGGACTGGTGTCACCTTTGTTATCAATTCTTGTAGCCAAGAATAATTCTCTCAAAAGCAATTGTGTAATCCTCCTGATTTTTCCTTTATAAACTTTTGTCTTCCTTTACCTCTCTAATATACACACAGCTTACTATGGAAAACGTATTCCCATTGCAAGGCCCTATTCCCAAATACACAGACACACACGCACACACACACACACGTATTATATTTTAGAATCCCTCTCTGTTTGTTATTTATATTGACAAAGGCATTGTATTTAGAGAAGAAGTTGATACAGAAAACTAGTTAGACAGTTGAACCAGAATAACAATTCAAAGGCATTTTGCATAGGAGCAGAGTTCTGTGAGGTAACATGATGAAAATGGGAAAGGCAGAGCTGAGAAATAAGGTTAAAGGAGAACAGAATAGTGTGTCTGGAGAGATTGCCTAATCCATGGGTCAGTAGGATGGAAAAGTGGAAAGGGCAGAGGCTTTGAAACCAGACAGGGTGTATGAAGCAACCAGTGTCACCCCCATTTGCTACATCTATAAAATGAGGATACTAGTGATCACCTCACTGGTTTGTTGGGATAGTTGAGGAAGAAAATGTGCCTAAAGCATCCAGCACTTCCCAAGTACCCAGCCTTCAAGTTTGGCTATGGGAAAGGAGGGAACCATAAAGTAGCTAAACCCAACAGAGCTCAGGGTGAAAGCAGGCTTTTCACCTGCATAGTCTCCGGTCATTTCTTTTGACTCAGGGTTGTTTTCAAGAGATAAAACTGAAAATCAGATGAAGCACTGTTGATGTTTAAGACAAAAGGTGTCAACGAGTTTAGAATTTGCATTTGTTAAGAACCACTAAAGGAAGAATTGGTTCTGATTGGGTGCTGCTGATCTCACTCTGATCCAATTCCTGACTCTAATTGAATTCAGAAGAATGGCATCTATGGGGCTCTAGAGAAAACATTGCCTCAGGATACACTTGCTCTTTCCTTAGAGACCTTGTGTCCGCGTTTTCTGATGCAGTGAGAAACTCCAGTGTGTGTATTTTGAAGAAACCACAAAGTTTGCAATACTCAGATTCCCTTCATGTGCAGGAATGACCACAGACACTTAGTCATGAGTATTTAATCAAAGCACACGGAACATATATTGAGAATACAGTTGAGTACTTTGAACATATAAATAAATGACAATACTGATATACAATAGCATTATATGAACAATAATGTAAAATTCGGTTGTTACTGATTTTATTTAATGGTGTATAACTCCTTTCTTGGAAATAAATTCAATTTGCTTCAATCTAATTGAGGACACTTCATTGAGGTGCTTAATTCTTGACTTAATTTAGTGCTCAGCTAGGTGCATGCTGAAAAAGCAAAATAAAACTGACAATAAATAGTAAGTGCACTATCCATACGTGTGCATAAAGCAGAACTGTCTTACTGCTTTTTCATTAGTCACTCATCTTTTTAACTTAGGAAATACTGAGGACTACATGTAGAAAGAGGAAGTGGATATTGATAACTCAGAAATGATCTTGAATCTTGATAAACAAATGTTTGCTTTTCTTTGCCTGTATTTTTAGAAGCACTTGCCAGACTATTAAAAGGGGTCTTTATAGGAAGGGTCTCACATGAGAAAAACAATAAAATGAAAACAGTTAGTTATCAAAATTCAGCAGAGTTCTTTTAATTTATTCTTTTTCATTGAGTCCCACAGAAGGCACGATAGTGAATTAAGGGAAAAGATTTTTAAAATGTGTTCCTCTCACCTTTTCCCTAAACAAATGGTTGTTTGGCTATTTTTGCACCTTAACTTTCTTCCCATTCTTCTCTCGTTTCATATGGTGGAGTACAGAAAATCTGTCCACTTTTTGTTTTCTTCCTAGCATGATATAACTCTTCTAACTCAACACTGCTTTTATCTGAAATAATTTATTAGAAAGAAAAATATTTGAGATAGTTATGAGAATAAACTGCTGGCTGGGTGTGGTGGCTCACACCTGTAATCTCAGCACTTTGGGAGGCCGAGGCGGGGTATCACCTGAGGTCAGGAGTTCAAGACCAGCCTGGACAACATGGTGAAACTCTGTCTTAAAAAAGTAAAAAAAAAAAAGTAGACTAAACTGCTTTAACCCAATTGTGGAGAGAATCTTAGACTGTGGGTCTAAACATCTGTGCTGGAGTCTTGACTCAGTCTCTCATTTTGTGATCTTGAGAAACTGATTTATCCTCTTTGAACCTCAGGTTTCATATCCATAAAGTAAGATGATAATGCTTCATAATGCTGATGAGGACTAAACGAGATAATGCACAAAGCAGAACTACTTGCAAATCCAATTGTAAAAGTTTTAGATTTTTTTCATCCACAGTGCTGGAATAGTCTCAATGATCTTTTTAATCCTTGGCACAGAGCAATAAGCAGGTCCACAGTAGGCCCACAGAAATCGGTGTTGAAGGAATTGCTGATATTTTCACAGGTATTTGTGTTTATGTAAAGGCTTCCTGACCCATCTGTGAACTCCTTAGGGACCTAAGTTGAACTTGGATATATCTCCCAAATCCTGACTCTGTGGCTGGCACATAGATGACAGTTACCTCCAAGAATTCCAGAATGAGCTGGGTGTGGTGGCTCATGCCTGTAATCCCAGAACTTTGGGAGGCCAACACGGGCGGATCATGAGATCAGGAGTTCAAGACCAGTCTGGCCAACATAGTGAAACCCTGTCTACGGAAAAAAAAAAAAAAAAAAAAAAAGCTGGGTGTGGTGGTGTGCACCTATAATCCCAGCTACTCAGGAGGCTGAGGCAGGAGAATCAGTTGAACCCAGGAAGCAGAGGTCGCAGTGAGCTGAGATCACACCGTTGCACCCCAGCCCAGTGTTGGCAGCATGCTCTGCTTTAGAGGAAAGTAAAACAATCTGCTCTATCATATATTTTTGGCCATTCTTTGTAGCTAGGTCAGTGAACAGAGAGGTCTTTAAACTTCTTTAATGACATAGAAACCTAGACAAGCATTCATAATAAAAGAATCATGCATAATATTGGGAATAATAAATAATCCCAAAGAAATCACAGATATTCTTCAATAAATCTATAAAACTGTGTCCAGAATAAAACCATATTCTCTAACAGCAGTAATTAGAGTTATTAAAACAAACAAAAATAACCAAATAATTGGAAGAGATCATTGCTCGTGAAAAAACACACTAGTGGCATTTGCCCAGCTACATTTTCCACAGCTTTGTAAAAGACATATGAGTCAGGATCATAGCATAGAAGAAAATTGTGCTGTAGTCTTAAACCAAGCCCTGCAGAGGTCACCTAATTTTTAGTTTTTCTGTTGGTCTAAAGTCCAGAGCCAGGGGCTAGAGATGTGGATTCTATTTATTTTTCTGCCAGCAATTTATAAAGTGAAAAAAAAAAAAAAAAAAGCAAATCAATTAACCCCTGTAGTTTCCTAAACTCTAACATGGATATGTTTCTATACCTCTCTCTCAGGGTGGCTGTACGAATTAAACGAGGAGGAAATGTATGAAAGTATTTGGAAAACCAACATAAAACTCTCTTTACCAAGACATTTTGCAAGGACTCTGGATATAGCCATTTACAAGTTGCTATGAATTCTTTCATAATCTTCGGTTAGGACATTCCAACAACTGACATGCTTCAACTTCAGTTGCTGTTTTCTTCCTTAATAACCACATTGTTTCAGTGTTAAAAGTCTGTTAGGAAAACCACCTCTTTATCTTCTTGTGAAAGTTGGAGCTTGGCTGTTGAAAACCATGGTAATAATGTTTATTTAGTTAATTTTTTTTTTTCTTTAGTAGCCCTCATTTAAAGTTTTCATTCATCCATCAGGAGTCAGGCTACATATTCACAGTCAAAGGTCACAGAGACATGCTTTCTGCCTTTGTCGTCTTATTGTTAACATAAAGTAAAAAAAGCATCTGTCTTGTTCATTACTTTATTCTTATCTTCTTTTTTTTTTTTTTATTTTGAGACCGAGTTTCGCTCTTATTACCCAGGCTGGAGTGCAATGGTGTGATCTCGGCTCACCGCAACCTCCAACTCCTGGGTTCAAGCAATTCTCCTACCTCAGCCTCCCAAATAGCTGGGACTATAGGCTGCGCCACCATGCCCAGCTAAGTTTTTTGTATTTTTAGTAGAGACGGGGTTTCACCTCGTGATCCACCCACCTCGGCCTCCCAAAGTGCTGGGATTATAGGCATGAGCCACCGCGCCCAGCCTTTATTCTTATCTTCTATGATAGGGCTGCTCACATAATACATGCCTAGTCAATATTGTTCTTCAATAAATTTATAAAAACTGTCTAGAATAAAATCTTCTTCTCTAACAGCAATAATTAGAATTATTTAAAAAAACACAACAAATTGGAAGAGATCATTGGACAAACTCTATCTTGTTAAGTGATTTTTTTAAAGGAGTTTGGTATTTGGAATTTCTTTGAAACTGCAAGTTTCTTTGGAAAATAAACAATTTAAAAGAAAAATGTTTTAGAGGATGCGATTCAGTCAAGAAAGAAATACTCAAACTAGTAAGTTAAGAACATACACATGAATTGCTGATTTGACAGATCCCACCTGACCTGAGGTTGCTGATGGCTCTGTTGTGGGCAGGCCAAGAAGGCCTGGAGTTGAAACTGAGATCAGATGGCACAATGGCTCATAAATGAAGTTGCTTGGGGACATGAGCTCACAAAATTTACTGTTTTTCTTTCCTCTTTTCCTTTCTAGTGAATGACATTTTCGTAAGATTTTAAGAAATGTGGTTGTACGTTAAGTGGAGGGTTTTTGATGTATGAGTCTTCATTTATTCAACAATATTTGAGTGCCTCATCAGGAGTCAGGCTACATATTCATGGTCAAAGGTGACAGAGACATGCTTTCTGCCTTTGTCGTCTTATTGTAAACATGCGATGAAGATAAATAAGGAAAAACCACCTTCATGACAAGGACAATGGGGACACACAATAGGGTCCTCTTATGGAGATTAGAATAAGATAGAAGGTCAAAATAGGCCTTCTAGAGGAGATAATGCCTAAGTAGAAAATGTAGTAAAAAGATTGCCAGGTGTTGTGAAAAGTTAACAGTGAGGCTGATTCCTGCAGGGGTGTGGGGGTGGGTGAAGTATGAATTATTCCTGTAAGAGTCACCTGGGCTAGGTCACACAGGGTCTTGGAAGCAGTATCACAGATGCTGGATTTCACTGGATGGCCAATAATGAGCCTTTGCATGAATTTAAGCAGGGGAGTGACACAATCAGATTTGGTGCTTTAAAGATTCTCTTGACAGATAATATAGATAATGGATTAGAGGATGAGACTAGAGAGAAAGCTGTTAAAGTTATCTAGGTGGAAATGATGATGTTTGGAAATGGAGTATTGGCAGTGTTGACAAAGAGAAGCAGAGGAATCTCAGAGATCTCAAGGGGTAGAATCTAAGGCTCACCACAGATCGAGGCCGGGGATCATGGCTAGCTGTGAGTACAGTGCAAGAAGGACCCTGAGATTAGGAGCTACGAGACCATACAAACTAGCAAAACGTAGGCTGGGAGATCTTTGAGGACAGAGCCTACGGCAGGCTGGCTTCATAGATAGATATACAACCTATGCAGTCACACAGAAACTTACACTTGCAAGGCCTTGTATTTGGTTGAATACTTTGTTTTAGCCATTTGAAATTCTTAATAATTTTTGAACAAGGGATTCTGCATTTTTATTTGCACTGGGCCCTACCAATTATACACCTTGTCAGGACACTAGCAGAATAGTTAAAATATAGTAGGTCTTCATAAAATCAGTTGAATGAAGGCATTCTTCTACTTTTGGAAACACTAGCAGTGGGCTGGGAAGTCATGGGGCAAGGAGGTACCAACAGGCTCTGCAAGACAAGCAGTTCCTCAATAGCAGCCAGGTCTTCTGTGTTCTGCTGGGTGAGGACAGAGAGGCCTAGAAAGTGTGTTGGCAGCTAAAACCGAGTAGATGGACCTCAAGGATTTGTAAGCTGGGTTTACCTATTTAACCAACTGATTCATCTTCTCAGATGGTCTTTTAATTACTTATAGACATCAGTCTTTATTTTTATTTTATTTTTAGAGATGAGGTCTCACTAGGTTGCCCAGGCTGGTGTTGGACTCCTGACCTCAAGTGATCCTCCCACCTCTCAGTCTTTATTTAATACTTATTTAGGTCATCCAGCGGCAATTTTTGTTTTCATACCATGTGGACTTCCAGTTTTGTTTATAGATTACTCAGATATTCTCTGAATTTATTCTCTTTTGCTGAGTATTATTTCTCTGTGTCCAATTGTAATGCTGTACAATAATAATAATAATAATTAGTTTTTTCTTTTTCTTTCTTTCTTTTTTGTTTGTTTGTTTTCTTTTTATTAGAGATGGCGTGTCACCATGTTGGCCAGGCTGGTCTCAAACTCCTGACCTCAGGTGGTCCACCCATCTTGGCCTTCCAAAGTGCTGGGATTACAGGTGTGAGCCACTGTGCCCAGCCTGTACAATTGTTTTTAAATTAAGTATGCTTACTGCTACAATTCCTGGGGGCAAACTATGTACTATGTATCTTGTGAACCTATTGTTAGACTTATATATTACAGAATTATTATTAAGCAGAGCTTAATGACTGTGTTAACTCCTGAATTTTCCTCTTCCAGGAGACTTCTGCAGCCACTTTAATCATAACCTTCATTGACCTGTGTCCTTCTGAGGAATTATTCTTTCTAAGTCCTTTGCATTTATTTAATTTATTTTTTTAATTTTAATTATTATTTTTTTTTTTGAGATGGAGTTAGTTTCACTCTTGTTACCCAGGCTGGAGTGCAATGGCGCGATCTCAGCTCACTGCAACCTCCGCCTCCTGGGTTCAGTCAATTCTCTTGCCTCAGCCTCCTGAGTAGCTGGGATTACAGGCACGTGCCACCATGCCCAGCTAATTTCTTGTATTTTTAGTAGAGACGGGGTTTCACCATGTTGACCAGGAAAGTCTCCATCTCTTGACCTCGTGATCCACCCTCCTCTGCCTCCCAAAGTGCTGGGATTACAGGCGTGAGCTACCGCGACTGGCCTGGTCCTTTGCATTAAAATCTTTGCTGCAGGCCAGTCACTGGATAAACATGGCAACCTAAGAAGCTAACTAATGCCTTTGCCCTTTCTTTATGTATTTATTTACAAACTCACTCTGTCATCCAGGCTGGAGTACAGTGGTATGATCATAGCTCACCATAGTCTCAAACTTCTGGGCACGAGCAATACTCCTGCCTCAGCCCTTAGCCTCCCAAGTAGCTGAGACTACAGATGTATGCCACCACGCCCATCCGGCTTCCCCTGCTTTTAGAACTTGGGAGGTAGGTGCCCTAAATGGAGTGCAGAGGTATGAACATGGTGAGATAGGCATTATTACCTTTTTTTTTTTGCAGGTAAGGAGACTGAGGAGTGTGGACTCAAGACATAGAGTATGGACTTTGGAGTCACTGAAAACTTGATTTGAATTTCAGTTCTATCAGAAAAAGCTGTGTAAATTTGGGCAAGTTATTTAACTTCTTTGACCCTCAGTCTCCTTACCTGCAAAAGAGGGTTAATCATGCCTATCTCACAGGTCAGTTGAGACGAGTGATATAGAAAATGACCAATACACACTAAAAACTCAAAAATGGCAGCTACAGGCAGGCACAGTGGCTCCCAGCTTGTAATTCCAGCACTTTGGGAAGTTGAGGTGGGCAGATCACTTGAGGCCAGGAGTTCAAGGCCAGCCTGGCCAACATGGCGAAACCCTATCTCTACAAAAAATACAAAAAAATTAGCCAGATATAGTGTTATGTGCTTGTGGTATCAGCTACTTGGGAGGCTGAGGTGGGAGGATCTCTTGAGCCCAGGAGGTGGAAGTTGCAATGAGCCATGTTCATACCTCTGCACTCCAGCCTAGGTGACAGAGAGAGATCCTGTCTTAAAAGAGTAAATAAATAAAGGCAGCTGCTATTCTAAATATATTTGGCATTTTCCTTTTGAAACTTTTTTTAATTTTTTATTTTAAAACTTGTTATAGAGATGGAGTCTTGCTGTATTGCCCAGGCTGTCCCTGAATTCCTGGCCTGAAGTGATTCTTCCTCCTCTACCTTACAAAGTGCTGGGATTACAGTCATCAAACCAGCACTTCTGGCTTAAATTTCTTGTAGACAGCCTGTTCCTGACATATTTCTCTCACTCTTCCAGGTAAAGGCTGTGCTTTGTTCAGATTGATTTCCTTAATCTTCAGTATCTTACCCCACTCACCTGTACTTCCTGCCTCCATTCCTGATTCGAATGCCTTTCTTATTCCGCCTGTGGGAACTCTAACTCACCTTCAGGTTTTACCTCATCTGTGGACTTGCCTGAAGCCATCCAGTGATGCTTATATCAGTCTGAACTGTTTTTGTATCTCTTGTATAAATCATTTATTGAGCATTATCTTACATTGTTGTTTTCAAATTATCTTATATTATTCTCATGAAACAGGATGTAGGCTCCATATGGACAAGGACAACGCTTTGAGAGCATAATGGCTGCTTGACAAATATTTATTAACTGTATAAATTAATAAATCAAATAAAGTGTATAAATTGAAAAATATCAAGCACCCATTATTCTTTCAAGGGTAATTAATATAAATTTGTTAATTTACTAATTGATGGTTTCATTTATAGCTGTGTGTGCCTTTGAGTAACAGTGACATTGTGCTAACTCTGTCTTTTAACTAATTCAGGCTTTGTCAATAAAAAAATCAGTTTTTACAACTAACATATGCGCATCAATTGCACTCACATTTCCCTAGTATCATTGGTTCTTCGTCAGAAGACACAGATTCACTATTTAAGTCAATATCAGGGGAAGCAGTTTCATTTAGGCAGAGGTTTCAAAGCCAGCTGGATGCCAGATACCATGACATCATTCAGGCTGCTCTGTGGTTTGTATGATTCAGATGTTTAAGTAATTGAAATAACTGGATTGTCACATGGCTGGCTTTGTTATTTAAACTGTATTACTGTTTGACTTGTGGAGACAGTATACTCCCTCAACTATTTTACTTCTGGAACTGATACTGTTTAAAGAATGAATTGATATTCTAATAAATTGAACTGGGTTAAATATACTAGGTTTGTTAACAGACATAAATTGTTTTAAATTGTAGATCTTCCACTATGATACTGTTGTTTAGCTAGCTATCATACATTTCTTAAAACTTTTAATATGACTTGTTTCCCTTTTTATGGAAACCAGGGACATTTTAGCCTATTCATAAAATATTTTTTAAATACCAAGAAAACTTTCAGTTTTCCCAGACAGCACAGTTTGTATAGTCTTAACATGATTCCATTTTGGCTACAAAATTTTGGTTACAGTAACAGGAGGTGGTTTTCTTTAACACATTCTGTTTTTAAGTGTGCTCTTGAAGGGAGTTTGTTGTTTTATTTTACCCAAGTTTTGGTCTTCTTTTGAATGATGTATTTTCAGAAATCACAAATAAATTACTTCCCAGAGGTAGAGAAGCTCTCTTAGCAGCATTCAGAGAATGCATGTCTTGCTTTCCACATGCCAGTGCTGTGGCAGGCGGAAGTTTGAGTCACCAGGTGACTTCCTTGGAGCCCTCACCTCCTAGCTGTAGACCTTACTGCACTCTTTTCTCTTTTCTTTTTTCTTTTCTTTCTCTCTCTCCCCCCTCCCTCCTTCCTTTCTTTTTCTTTCTCTCTTCTTTCTTTCTTTCTTTTCTTTCTTTCTTTCTTTCTTTCTTTCTTTCTTTCTTTCTTTCTTTCTTTCTTTCTTTCTTTCCTTCTTTTTCTTTCTCTCTTTCTCCTTTCTTCCTTTCTTCCTTTCTTTCTTTCTTTCTTTCTTTCTTTCTTTCTTTCTTTCTTTCTTTCTTTCTTTTTCTTTCTTTCTTTTCTTTCTTTCTCTCTCTCTCTCTCTTTCTTTCTTCCTTTCACAGGCTCTATCACCCAGGCTGCAGTGCAGTGGCACGAGCATGGCTCACTGCAACCTCAACTTTGTGGGTTCAAGCGATTCTCCTGATTCAGCCTCTGGAGTAGCTGGGATTACAGGTGCACACCACCACACCCAGCTCATTTTTTTGTATTTTTACTAGAGATGCGTTTTCCCACGTTGGCCAGGCTGGTCTTGAACTCCTGACCTCAGGTGATCCACCTGCCTCAGCCTCCCAAATCCATGCTGGGATTATAGGCATGAGCCACCGTACCTTACTGTTGCTCTCTGTATTGAAGAAGACTGCACACACATAAACTTGATGTTGAAACATACAAATTGTGTTTGATGTTTTTCCTACACCCACCTAAATTCAAATTCCACCGAACTTAGTTTTAAAAAAACCCAAATATTATGGTTTTAAGCCAGTCAAATTCATTAATTTTATGTAAGTGACAATCACAAAAAATCAGTTTGACTAAAGTTATCATGATTCAACCAGTTTTTAGTAGAGACGGGGTTTCACCATGTTGACCTGGTCAGTCTTGAACTCCTTACCTCAGGTGATCTGTCTGCTTTGGTCTCCCAAAGTGCTGATATTACAGGCGTGAACCACTGCACCTGGCCTTTTTTTGAGACAGAGTATTGCACTGTTGCCCAGGCTGGAGTGCAGTGGAACCAGCTTGGCTCACTGCAACCTCTGCCTCCCAGCTTCAAGCAATTCTTATGTCTCAGCTTCCCAAGTAGCTGGGATTGCAGGCATATGCCACCATTCCTGGGTAAGTTTTATGGTTTTAGCAGAGATGTGGTTTCACCATATTGGCCAGGCTGGTCTTAAGCTCCTGGTGTCAAGTAATCCACCCACTTGGCTTCCCAAAGTGCCGGGATTACACGTGTTAGTCATCGCTCCTGGCCATGACTTTGTTTTCATGTTGATGTTAATACCAGGAAGTAATAAGGTTGCATTTGCATACCTCTTGGGGACTTCAATTTTCGTGCTGAAGACTCTTCTTGTGACACTTAAATTGTGGTGAACAGTTTAAATTATTTGAACAGTTTAGCTCTTAAAAATTCCCTAAAATGCTTTGGAATTGAACTTAGACTCAAATAAGACATACCAGGCAAAGAGAAAATTCGAATATTTGAAATTTAAAATAATCAGAATTTGCTGAACAAATATGCTTTAATATAGGATAAAATAACAGAAGAAAGGTAATACTTTATTTTCTTAGTGATTATTTGAAAATTGTCCATTTCTTCTTTCCCTTGTCCTCTTTTGCCTTTTCTGGCCTTTTCTAAATCACTTTCAGTGAAAAAAGTAATTTACTTCTTAGAACAATCAATTATGTATGCTTTTTCAGCTAAGAATCAAAACATGGACATTCTTATATCAAAATTATTATTGTTTTCCTTTTCTTTTGCCTACCTGTCTCAAGCCGCCCAAGCCGTAATGCAGTGGCACAATCTCAGCTCACTGCAATCTCTACCTCCTGGGTTCAAGTGATGCTCCTGCCTCAGTCTCTTCAATAGCTGGGATTAGAGGCGTGCACCACAACACCTGGCTGATTTTTGTATTTTTAGTAGAGACTAAAAATCACCATGTTACTATGTTGGGCAGGCTGATCTCTAACTCCTGACCTCAAGTGATCCACCTGCCATGGCCTCCCAAAGTGCTGGAATTATAGGCATGAGCCGCCATGCCCAGCCTTTTTTTTTTTAACCAAAAACATTTCCCATAGGATGATTCTTTATATTTGCCTTCTTAAATTCTTTTACTCTAGTATCAGAAAAAAGTAATAAACAGGTTCTCTTATCAAATGAAAGCACTCTAAATACTAATTTCAGTTTTCAGAATATACTCCTATTTTCAGAGTAGCCTGTGCATTGCTCTTCCTTCCTTTTTTTCTTTTCTTTTGTTTCTTTTTTGAGACAGAGTTTCACTCTTGTTGCCCAGGCTTGATTGCAATGATGCAATCACAGCTCCTGGCAACCTCCGCCTCCTGGGTTCAAGAGATTATCCTGCTTCAGCCTCATGAGTAGCTGGGATTACAGGTATGTGCCACCATGCCTGGCTAATTTTGTATTTTTAGTAGCGACAGGATTTCTCCATGTTGGTTAGGCTGGTCTCAAACTCCTGACCTCAGGCGATACACCTGCCTTGGCCTTCCAAAGTGCTGGGATTACAGGTGTGAGCCACTACGCCTGGCCCCTTCTGTACATTTCCATTCTTATTTCAATAACTTTGTTTTTCTCACTCAACCCCCGCTCCCTATTTGACAATAGTCTGTCCATATATTCTTCATTATCTTTATCATTATCTACATCTTTGTAACCACTTATTGATACCTAAGGTACCAGACATGGTTTTAGGCCCTCTCTATGTGGCATGTGTGATTCTTACAGCAGCCTACATGGTTTCGCATATTAGGAAATTGAAGCTAAGAAAGGGAGGTAGGCAGAGTAATGGCCCCCAAAGATAATCACACTCTACTCTCCAAAACCCGTGACTATGTTACCTTACCTGGCAAAAAGGACTTTGCAGATGTGATTGATGTTCAAACTTTGAGAAAGGCAGATTATCCTGGATTATTTGGGTGGGCCTAGTCTAGCCATATTAGTCCTTAAATGCAGAGAATCTTTCCTATCTAAGTTACATGGCAATGTGATAATGAAGGAAGATGGCTGGCTTTGAAGCCAGAGGAAGGGGCCACAGCAAAAATGCAGGCAGCTTCCAGAAGCTATAAAAGGCAAAAAATATGGCCAGATGCAGCAGTTTATGTCCGTAATCCCAGGGTTTGGGAGGCCCAGGTTGGAGTTTGAGATCAGCTTAGGCAAAATGGTAAGACCCCTGTCTCTACAAAAGCATTAAAAAATAGCTGAGTGTGGTGGCATGCACCTGTAGTCCCAACTACTTGGGAGATTGAGACAAAGGGATTGCTTGAGCCCAGGAGTTCCAGGCTGCAGTGAACTATGATCACACCACTGAACTCCAGCCCTGTCCCTAAAAACTAAATAAAAAACAAAAAAAAAAATTGAGCCAACATGTTATTTGCTGATTGAATTATTTGGCTTTCTTGTATGCCATCCTGCACTTTTAGTACCTAGAAGAGAATTGGTGTTTCCCTCAGCATATCCATGAATCTAAGCAAATTCTCTTTCTTGATTCTTCTTTCCAGTCTCTGGACTACTAATTCATCTTTGCCCTCTATGTATATCTAGCACAGTGTGTCTGCTTCTCAATAGAACCCACATTATGAATGACAGTGGAAAACTCTCAGTCTGTGTGACTGTCTCTGTAGTCCTCCATTAACAGTGAGTTTGAGAAGGAATAGATGAAAACTGAAAAACGTAAGCAGATCCTATGACACCTAGGTGGTATTTGCTAACTATATAAAGGCCTTTGGCTCTACACAAGTTAAAAGAAATATTCCATTCTATTATAATCAGCTTGAGGTTAAAATGGAAGTTAAGTTAGTATCCAATTTGTTTCACAAGGCTGTAGCTAAATTTTATACCCAGGCATCATCTACCACTCATGGTTTCACTGTCTCTCTCTATTGTTCTATTTACAGAACAAAAACAAAGAAGATGATGTGTAAATATTGACCAAACAAAGGACATTTTAGAAAGGATTCCAAGAACTCTGTACCGTCATTACCCTTACACTGAAGTTATCTTCTAAAGAAGCAGAGTGTAGCTAAAAGCATTCCCTCAGCGTATATGCCTTGAGAGACTGGATTGCTGTTAAGTTGAAATTCAAGAACAGAAAACGCAGTGAAGTAGTGGAATGCAGAAAATGATTAGATGAATGAAATTATTATTAAAATAGTACCAAACATCTTGTTTTGCACAAATATTTATGGAATAAAATATCTTCCTTTTCTCTATGGGCATCCCTGAAAATTATATATGAAGGCTGAATAAATGCTTTGAGGTAAAGGATTAACAGAGACATAAATATCAAATAGGTTTTCTTCTCTAAGAAAAAAGATTGCTCAATACTGGGATGGAATACTTAAAGAAATGATGAACTACTTATTTACTTAAATGTTCTTTTAAAACAAGACATGTTCTTTAAGCATTAGTGATTATTAAAGTAAGGCCAATTCTGAATTTTGGAGAAAGGCCTGGTTGCTTCCTCAAGATTTTATTTCTGTATCATTATTCCATGATCACTTGTGGGGTACCATGATTGGATAAAGAGCTATCCTGACCTTGAGAACTAAGAAGGTGGTCTTCTTCATATATAAAGGCATCTTCCTATCAGCATAAACCCTTAAAAAGAGCAAAATGTTTTTTTTAAGTCAACTAGTTTATTAAAAAACATTTCTGGTCCCAATAATGTATTATATAAGACCTGTCATCTAAACTTTTCTGATGTTAGCTGCTCACTTTTTCCAGTTTATGGCACCAGCACATGAAACATGATACCACGCAAGAGATTTACCATGGTTTTCCCAAGCGAGAGTGGAGGTTACAGCAGTGGTGATGATGATCTCCTCTTGGTTTTGACAACCTTTGTAATCTCTGTGGCAAAAGTTTAAATTTAAGATTGACCTGAGGACTCTTTAACTCTTGATGCATTTGTAATTTAACATTTTATAGCTCGAGAAAAGAGAAAGCAACATAGAAGTAAATATCTGGATTAGTCCAAAACCTTCTTTATTCTTGGATAATCTGAATAAATTTATTTACCTTGAATAAATGCTTTTGTCATTATGTATTTTAACTTGAAAATAATTATGTATTATATATTTGTAAGTCAAACTACATATCTTCTTTTCTGTATAAGATTGAGGTTTGTGTGTCTTTGCTTTCTATTTATAATTAGCTTTAATAAATATAGTATATACTCAGAGACAAATATATTCTATTTCCGGCACTGGAATGGCAGCAACTTCCCCTTTTAAAACAAAAGGTTGATTTTTTTTTCCCAAAACATTTCATGGTGCCAGTTCCACTGAGTTCCTATTGTGCTGACTTTTTGCTCCTAGGGTGGGATGAGCTGATCAATGAAGCATCTATACAGAATAGGCTGCTACTGCTTTCTTCTGACCTGTGAAGTAGGAAGAGCTTGGGGTATATATGTCTTGTTTTGGCTTCCCTGTTTACATTCTTCTTTCTTCTGTTAGTCACATCCTGATTATTCTTGGATAGTCACCCTTGTCCTAAGCGGTGTTGTTCACATAGAGCAGATTTCACTTCCTGGTGTCAGGAAGGGCCTAATCTCAGATGGGGGCATCCTGTGCGGTTTATCTTTCTGGCAGTAGTGATTGTTCCAGTAACTGTTACGTGATCCAAGATATCCAGTATGTCTACTCTAGGTTATTTGCTGCTGTAATTGAGAAACAGTTATCCTTCTTGCTGGTTGCTAAGCCAGCAGGACATAAACCTAAAACCTTTGAGAACAATCTTACTACCACAAGGTTAGACTGCTATAACATAAAGCCCCAAGTCTATCAGAGCTGGCAATTTTCATGAAGGCAATTTCTAATGAAACTATCAGAGAACATCGATCCAGACACAAATTTTCCCGGGACTTCTGAGATACGTGAACCAAAAATTGTCTTCTTTCCTATGTCTCTTTGAGTAGCATTTCTCTCACTTGCAACTGAGTCAAGTCTTATTAAATGGTTACAAGTATAATGAATCACAGAGGCATTTTAGTGTATTACAAAGACCCCAGATTAGGTCAGGAATCAAACAATTTCCTTATTTATTTCAGGAAATAGGTTGGGGACAGTGGCTCATGCCTGTAATCCCAGCATTTTGGGAGGCAAAGGCAGATGGACCACCTGAGGTCAAGAGTTCGAGACCAGCCTGACCAATATGGTGAAACTGGGTCTCTACTAAAAAAAAAAAAAAAAAAAAAAAAAAATAGCCAGGCACGGTTCCCTGTACCTCTGAGTACTCCCTGAGTAGTTGCAGCTACTCAGGAGACTGAAACAGGAGAATTGCTTAAACCTGGTAGGTGGAGGTTGTATTGAGCCAAGATCGTGACATTGCACTCCAGCTTGTGTGACAAAGTGAGAGCCCGTCTAAAAAAAAAAAAAAAAAATCAGGAAATAGACTCTGGTATAGTGTCAGGAATGTTATACTGCTCTTGTACCCACAGCAGACATTCTGAATCAGTTGAGCTTTAAGTTCTGCGTGGAGCCTCATCTTTGTGATTCAAGAAGTTAGAATAGCATATAAAATGATGCCATTGTGGTTCTAGTATCTTCCTCGTCAGAAAAAAAGAGGCATCACTTAGGAATCAAGTCGTCTCCAAGTACCACCAAAGTGTCACTTGTTAGAACCAAGTGGTCAACACAATCTGATCTCATGGACTGTGGAAGATCCTAAAGCCTTCTCCTCCCAAATATCCCTCTGCTTCTTCTGTGTTCTCTAACTCTTGAGATTTTAAATTAGGGGTTACATTCATTGTCTTCACATCTCAATGGCTATTTATAATACAAGCATAGAGTTTTTTAATTTCTTTGGCAGGAAACATGAGAGGCAGTGGCTTCCTTTGGGGGAAAAGGTCTAAAGAGAATGAAATGGCTGGCTTTTATTTCTCATTTTGTCATTTTCCTTAGGTTGAACTTACTAAATACATATAAGATTAAAGTGCAATAAGTTGGATTTTTTTTTTTTTGAGATGGAGTCTAGCTCTGTCAACCAGGCTTAAGTGCAGTGGTGCACTAAGTGAAATAAGCCGGGCACAAAAAGACAAATACTTACATGCGAAATCCAAAAAAGTCAAATTCAAAGAAGCAGAGAGTAGAATAATTGTCAGTCTGGGAGGTGAAGAAAATGGGGAGATCTTGGTTAAAGAGTACAATGTGGGTCTGGCATTTTCCTGGTCAGATTCCTGCCTATTCAGACTGCCCATTTTAAAATTGGGTCTTTTTTTTTTTTTTTTACTATCAAATTGCTTGAGTTCAATGTATTTCAATCTTGGCTCACTGCAGCCTCCGCCTTCCAGGTTCAAGCGATTCTCTGCCTCAGCCTCCTGAGTAGCTGGGATTACAGGCATGTGCCACCAAGCCCAGCTAATTTTTGTATTTTTAGTAGAGATGGGGTTTCACCATGTTGGCCAGGCTGGTCTCGAATGAGTGACCCGCCCACCTCCATCTCCCAAAGTGCTGGGATTACAAGTGTGAGCCACCTTGCCTGGACAGTAAGTTGAATTTTTAAACTTTATGCATGAGGTTTTTTTGCCACCTTAATTAAGGTATAGTTGACAAATAAAAACCATATATATTTAAGGTGTGCAACACAATGTTTCAGTATACATATGCATTGTGAAATGATCACCTAAGTACCATATCCGTCAGCTCTCATAGTTTTTTGCATGTGTGCTGAAAACCTTTAATATGTACACTCTTAGCAATCTTCAGTATACAATAGAGTACTACGACGATAGCAATACAACTACATAGTAATGCAACTATAGTTGCCATACTCCATATTACATCTCCAGAACTTAGTCATCCTGCATAACTGAAACGTTGTACTCTTTAACCAAGATCTCCCCATTTTCTTTAGCTCTCAGACTGTGACAGTTATCATTCTACTCTCTGCTTTTGTGAATTTGACTTTTTTGGATTTCACATATAAGTGAATCATGCAATATTTGTCTTTTTGTGCCTGGCTTATTTCACTTAGTCTAATGTCTTCCAGGTTCATCCATATTGTTGCAAGTAACAAGATTTCCTTCTTGTATAAGGTGGATAAGATTTCACTATACACACACATATACAGACACACTTTATTCACTTGAGTTGATTGCATATCTTGTCTGTTGTGAATAATGTTGCAATAAATATGGGAGTGTACATATCTCCTTGAGATACAAACTTAGCTTTCTTTGGGTATATATCTTGAAGTGGAATTGCTGGATTATATGGTAGTATTATTTTTGATGTGTTAAGAAAACTTCATACTATTTTCTGTAGGGGCTGTACCAATTTATATTGCCACAAAAGGTGAACAAGGGTTTTCTTTTTTTTCCACATCCTTGCCAACACTTGATATATTTGATAATAGCCATGCTAACAGGTGTGAAGTATAGATATCTTATTGTGGTTTTGATTTGCATCTCCTTGATGATTAGTGATGGTGAGCGTTTCTTCACATATCTGTTTGCTATTTGTATGTCTTCTTTTGAGAACTGCCTATTCAGAGTGCCCATTTTAAAACTGGGCCATTTGTTTTTTTGCTGTCAAATTGTTTGAGTTCAATATATTTCAGATATTGACCCTTCACCAGATGTATCCTCTGCAAACAATTTTTTTTTATTCCATAGATTGCTCTTAGTTCTGTGCAGAAGCTTTTTAGTTTTAAGCAATCTCATTTGTCTATTTTTTCTTCTGTTGCCTGAATTTTGGGGGCTATATCCAAAAAATCATTGCCGAGATGGGCATCAAGAAGATTTTCCTGTATGTTTTTATCTAGTAGTTTTACAGTTTCAGGTTTTAAGTCTTTAATTCATTTTGAGTTGGTTTTTGTATATGGTGTGAGATAAGGGTTCAATTTTATTCTTCTGCATGTGGATACACAGTTTTCCCAGCACCATTTATTGAAGAGACTATCCTGTCCCTATTGTGAGTTCTTGGCGCCTTTGTCAAAGATTAACTGACTGTAAATATGTAGATTTATTTCTGAGCTCTCTATTCTGTTCTGTCTATCCTGATCTGATCTTTATTACTTCCTTCCTTCTGTTAACTTTGGGCTTAGTTCATTCCTCTTTTTCTAGTCCCTTGAGTTGTCAAGTTAGGTTGTTTATTTGAAACCATTTTTTTCCTTAATGTAAACCTTTATCACCATAAACTTCTATCTTAGAACTTTTGCTGAATCCTATACATTTTAGCATGTTTTGTTTCCATTTTTGTCTCGATATTTTTCTTTTTTTTCTTTTGACTTCTTCTTTAATCCATTGGTTATTCATGAGTGTGTTGTTTAATTTTCACATATTTGTGAATTTTCCAAGTTTACTTTTTATTGACTTCTGGTTTCATACCATTGTGCACTGTGAGCAGAAAAGATACTTGATATGATTTCAATTTTCTTAAATATTTTAACATTTGTTTTGAATCCTAACCTGTGATCTCTACTGGAGAATGTTCTATGTGCACTTAAAAAGAATGTGCATTCTAGGCCTGTTGTAGTGGCTCATGCCTGTAATGACTGTAATCCAGCACTTTGGGAGGGCAAGGAGGGCAGATTGCTTGAGCTTGGAAGTTCAAGATCATCCTGGGAAATATGGCAAAACTCTACAAGAAAATCTCTACAAAACCCCATCTCTACAAAAAAATACAAAAATTAGCTGGGCATGGTGGCATGCACCGGTAGTCCCTGCTGCTCGGGAGGCTGAGGTGGGAAGATGGCTTTAGCCCAGGAGATTGATGCTACAGTGAGCCAAGATCATGCTACTGCACTTCAGCCCGGGTGACAGAGTGAGACCCTGCCTCAAAAAAAAAAAAAAGTGTGTATTCTGCTGCTGTTAGATGGAATGTTCTATACATGTCTGTTAGGTCCATTTCGTCTGTAATATTCAAGTCTGCTGTTTTCTTATTGACTTTCTGCCTGTACCATCTATCTATTGTTGAAAGTCAGGTATTAAAGTTGCTGCTATTACTGTAATGTTATCTATTTCTTCTTTCAGGTCTGTTAAGGTTTACTTTATATTTAGGTGCTCCCATGAATTTTTTTTTTAATGAAAAAGGGACAAGTAGATAATCTGTGTTCTTATTTGTATATCTTTGTAATAAAAAGCCCAATAATTTGCCAGGCACAGTGGCTTATGCCTGTAATCCCAGCACTTTGGGAAGTTGAGGGAGGCTTGCTTGAGCCAGGAGTTTGAGACCAGACTGGGCAACATGGTGAAACCCCATCTCTCTCTCTCAAAAAAAAAAAAAAAAAGCCAAATAAATATCTTAGTTTCTAATATGCTCATTCATTTTTATTTTTTATTTTTTAGAAACTGTGTCTCGCTTTGTTGCCTAGGCTGGAGTGCAGTGGCTGCTCACTGCAGCCTTGAACTCCTGGGCTCAAGTGATCCTCCTTCCCAGGCCTTCCACAGCACTGGGATAATAAGAGTGAGCCATTGCACCTGGCCTCATTCAACAAGTATTTCAGACTCTATTTCACGCTGAGCTCTCTGTTCCAGGTTATAAGGCATAAAACTATGAGCCTGGCAGTCTCTGAGTTCAAGAGGTTTACATGCTAGTAGATACTCTAGAGCTTTCTAAGAATGTCATCTAGATTTTCTCATTTTATCTTTGCTGCATGCTTAGAAGATGTTTTTATTTTACTGAAGAAGAAGCTGTAAATGTCGAGGTGCTAAGTCCTTTTCCCCAGTCACACAGTAGTAAGTGGAAGAGGTGGAATTTGAGTAGCAGCAGTCTGACTCTAGAGCTTACAGATGGCATCAGGACACATAAATGTCTCACAGTACCTGGGAGGAAAAGTGTCATTAATACTTGTTAATGCATAAATATCTTTGGGAAAAGCATACTTTCAGTTGCTATTCCATCACTTGAATTTGATTGAATTCAAGTGATTCAATACAAAGAATGTAACAGCAAATTTTTCTTTCTTTTCTCTTTATTTATTTATTTGTGAGATGGAGTTCTTCTGTTGTTACCCAGACTGGAGTGCAACGGCACGATCTCAGCTCACTGCAACCTCTGCCTCCTGGATTCAAGTGATTCTCCTGCCTCAGTCTCCTGAATAGCTGGGATTAAAGGTGCCTGCCACCATGCAAAGCTAATTTTTGTATTTTTAAGCAGAGATAGGTTTCACCATGTTGGCCAGGCTGGTCTCTAACTCCTGACCTCAGGTGATCCATTCATCTTGGCCTCTGAAAGCCAAGGATTACAGGAGTGTCAGCATGCCCAGCCAGAGAACAGATTTTCCTGAGCATAGAGAGCAAACAGTAAGAGGACTAGAACTAGGGTGGTGGTGACTGGAGGAGGAAAGAGAAAGATGAGGAGACCGCCTCACTGAAGGGAGTGGTGATGTCACCAATACCAGTTCAGCAAGTTTTTTGGTGTCTGCTGCCTTGGCCATTGGTATGAAACACATTATATATTTAATCTTTACCACAGCTCAGTCTGGCTCCAAAGCCCATTTTCTTGCAGCTTACTTCCAGCTCCATCACAATTTTGTTTGAACTCACTTCTAGGGTAAACCATTCTAGCAGGCCCCAAAGTGAGAATATGAGAATTCAGAGGCATGAAATCCAGAGAGTCCATGCCCTCTCTGGGAAGAGCATCAAATGAAAAGAAATCTGCTTTGAAAATTTTTATTTTTTTGAGATGAGGTCTCACTCACTACAGCCTCGACCTCCCTGACTCAAGCAATCCTCCCACCTTAGCCTCCTGAGTAGCTGTGACTACAGGCGCACGACACCATGCCCAACTTTTTAAAAATTTTTTGGGTAGAGACAAGGTCTTTTTATGTTGCCCAGACTAGTCTCAAACTCCTAGGCTCAAGCAGTCCTCCCACCTCTGCCTCCCAAAGTGCTAAGATGACAGGCCTGTGCCACCATGCTCAGCCTGAAATGTCTATATTATTTGATGATGATGTTCTTGTTGCAAAGCTGTGGTGAGCTCCAAGTCTGGATTTTGTCTTTTCTGTATGACAATAGTAGAGAATTAGTTCTGCTTCCCAAAAAGATACCTCCTAATTTGAGAGGCTAAAGGGGAACAGAGGAGGACTCCCTTGAACCAAGGCTTCCTGGACATGCTAAGCCCCTAGAAGCCAAAAGCAGCTTTTTGGTTTGTTTCTGATATAATGCTGGTTGTAAACATATGCTGGTGTGTGTGTGTGTGTGTCTGTGTGTGTGTACAGAAGTGTGAACTACATGGCATTTCAGTGAAATTGTTCCCCAGGAAAGTATTAGTTCGCTCCTGGACTGAAAAGTCTGTTGCCAAGCTGTTTCTTAGACAGCAGCATGAGAAAGCAGACAACTTCTGTTTAAACAGTTCTTTTCTCCTGATCTCAGGTTAACTGTACAAAAGTTCTTCTGCAACTATTTTTGAGTTACCAGTCAAGAATTCTAGGCATATCCAGGCTATCCTTAAAACTCTAATTCCACTTTATAGTTATGATATTTGCATATGAGACTAAACATTACCTCACTTAACTGTTAATTCTATTAGAAAGGAATTTAGTGTCCACAATGATTATTTTCAAGTGGATTATTTTAGAAATTGGGTTTTTATGGATTTTAGTGGGAAATATACACCTTTTGTCTGAACCACAAATTATAGCTCTGTGTTAGTTATCTAATGCTATAACAAATTACCCCCAAAACCTTAGAGGTTAAAACAATGAACACTTATTATTTCAATTGTCTGTACTGGGAATCCAGAAGTGGCTTTTCTGGGTGATTCTGGCTCAAGGGCTCTCACCGTTTGCAATTGAAGTCCTGGCCAGGGCTGCAGTCACGTCAAGGCTCAGCTGGTTGGAGGATCTCATGTCGAGCTCATTTCTGTAGTTGTTGAGAGGCTTTAGGAGATCTGCTTCCAAGTTCACTGACATGGGTCTCTCAACAGGGAGGCCTTAAAAAGGACAACTGGCCTCCTCCAAGGCAAGTGATTATAGAGAGAGCAGGGGAGAACCCTGAGACAGAGGCAACAGACATTATGCCAACCTATTCTGAGAAGTGGCGCCTCATTAATTCTACCATATTCTGTTCAACTGAAGCAACCGGCTAGGTCCAGCCTGCACTCAAGGGGATGGACTGTACAAGGAGTGGATACCAGGAGAGACCAGGGGAGACCATCTTAGAGTCTGCCTACCACAAGCCCCTTCAGAAACCTGCCTATCTGTGGATATTCTTGTTCATCCAATATAGGCTTTTAGGTTCATTCCATTAAATAGTTGGTGAGGGCTGGACACAGTGGCTCAAGCCTGTGTCCCATTGGGAGGCTGATAGGGGTGTATTTCTTGAGGTCAGGGGTTTGAGACCAGCCTGGCCAACATCATAAAACCCTGTTTCTACTAAAAATACAAAAAATTAGCCAGGCGTGGTGGTGCATGCCTGTGATCCCAGCTACTCAAGAGGTTGAGGCATGAGAATCTTTTGAACCCAAGAGGCAGAGGTTGCAGTGAACCAAGATCATGTCTCTGTACTCCAGCCTGGGCAACACAGCAAGACTCCATAAAAAAAATTGATGAGTCTGAAAAAGTGCTGTTAGTAAAGTAAAGCAAAGCTAACTTGTATTTTCACTAAGCAGACAAAGTAAACAATGGGAGGTGTGTGTGTGAGAGACCCAAGTTCTGAGAAATTGGCTTCTGAGTATATAAAGATAACTAAACCAGTTCAATTAAATCAGCACTTTTTGATACCTACTGTCATAGTTTGTTTGGACTGCGATAACAAAATACCTTAGACTGGGTAATGTATAAACAATGAAACATATTGCTCGCTGGGAAGTCAAATTTTGGGGTACCAGCAGATTTCATGTCTGGTAAGTGCCTGTTCTTCATACATGGCACCTTTCCTGGGTTTTTAAATGGCAAAGGGGTGAACAAGCTTCCTAAGGCCTCTTTTGTAAGGGAATTTACCCGTTCATGAGGGTAAAGCCCTCATGAACTTTTCACCTCTCAAAAGGCTCCTCTTAATATGATCACATTGGGGATTATGTTTTAACATATGAATTTTGGAGCACACAAATATTCAGACCACACTACAAGTACTACTATGTGTACTGCAGGCTCTGCTCTGTCTATGCATTGTCTTAATAGGAAAGCAAGGCATATAGGACATGAAATAATAATATAAACCTTTACATTAATATAAAGCACTCATGATGGTATGGAGACACAGTGCTCCAGAATGGAACCTGCAAACTTCTGATCTTTTGTTTTGTTTTGTTTTGAGATGGAGTCTCACTCTGTCATCTAGGCTGGAGTGCAATGGCATGATCTTGGCTCACTGCAACCTCTGCCTCCCGGATTCTAGCAATTCTTCTGCCTCAGCCTCTTGAGTTGCTGAGATTACAGGCACCTGCTACCATGCTTGGGTAATTTTTGTATTTTTAGTAGAGACAGGGTTTTACTACATTGGCCAGGCTGGACTCGAACTGCTGACCTCAGGTAATCCACACTTCTTGGCCTCCCAAAGTGCTGGGATTACTGGCACGAGCCACTGTGTCTGGGCATTTTCTTTTTGAAAACTCTGTCACCCAGGTTGGGATTCAGTGGTGTGCCCACTGCTCTCTGCAGCCTTGGCCTCCTGGGCTCAAGTGCTCCTCTCACCTTAGCCTCCCGAATAGCTATTACCACATGTGTATATCACCACACCAGGCCAGTTTTTTTTTTTTTCTTGTTTTAAGAGATGGGGGTCTCACGATGTTGCCTAACCTGGTTTTGAGCTCCTGGGTTCAAGTGATCCTCCGGCCTCAGGCTCCCAAAGTGTTGAGATTACAGGCATAAGCCACCGAGAGTAGCCAAACATTTTTTATAGAAGTAGAAGCCACATAGGATATGACATACTTTTGGTAGTGTGGCCCCCATATGTTCTCTGTTACATACTATTCCTTTTTTTTTTTTTCTTGTACAACTTTTTGAAAGTATAAAAATTATGACAGTGCATGGCCTGGTACTCTTCTGCAGACTATTCTTTTTTAAAAAAATTTGAAAACGCATTGGCAGGATCAACCAGGTAAAATGGAAATTCTTTTTTTCTTTTTCTTTTTCTTTTTTTTGACATGGGGTTTCTCCATGTTAGTCAGGCTGGTCTCGAACTCCCAACCTCAGGTGATCCTCCCGCCTCGGCCCCCCAAAGTGCTGGGATTACAGGCATGAGCCACTGCACCTGGCCATGCAGACTATTCTTTAGGTGGTGCAGCTTTAGGAAGTGAGATAGACCCTGAGAAATAGCCATGTGTTGTGTTACAGAGAAGCTCAGACTGAGATGGCACATAGATGGGAGCCCACGCACACACTTGTGTGTGAAACTGATGTTCTGGAGTCAAGTGCTTATTTAGGGAGTGATTGAAATAAGGTGAGTTAGGTAAAACAGTAGACTCTTTTGAATGAAAAGAGAGGAGTTTAGGTTGGGTGGGGTGGCTCATGCCTGTAATACTAGCACCTTGAGAGGCCAAGGCAGGAAGATCTCTTCTGCCCGGGAGTTTGAGACTAGCCTGGCCAATATAATGAGACCCCACCTTAGAAAAAATTTTTTAAAACTGCCAGGCATGATGGCTCATGCCTGGAATCCTAGCACTTTGGGAAGCCGAGGCAGGCAGATCAGAGGTCAGGAGTTTGAGACCAACCTTCCCAACATGGTGAAACTCCGTCTGTACTAAAAATACAAAGTTTGGCCTGGCGTGGTGGCACATGTCTGTAATCCCAGGTACTCAGGAGGCTGAGGCAGGAGAATCGCTTGAACCCGGGAAGCAGAGGTTGCAGTGAGCCAAGATCACGCCACTGTAATCCGGCGTGGGTGACAGGATGAGACTCCATCTCAAAAAAAAAAATTTTTTTTGTTTAAACAGTTCTTTTCTCCTGATCTCAGGTTAACTGTACAAAAGTTCTTCTGCAACTATTTTTGAGTTACCAGTCAAGAATTCTAGGCATATCCAGGCTATCCTTAAAACTCTAATTCCACTTTATAGTTATGATATTTGCATATGAGACTAAACATTACCTCACTTAACTGTTAATTCTATTAGAAAGGAATTTAGTGTCCACAATGATTATTTTCAAGTGGATTATTTTAGAAATTGGGTTTTTATGGATTTTAGTGGGAAATATACACCTTTTGTCTGAACCACAAATTATAGCTCTGTGTTAGTTATCTAATGCTATAACAAATTACCCCCAAAACCTTAGAGGTTAAAACAATGAACACTTATTATTTCAATTGTCTGTACTGGGAATCCAGAAGTGGCTTTTCTGGGTGATTCTGGCTCAAGGGCTCTCACCGTTTGCAATTGAAGTCCTGGCCAGGGCTGCAGTCACGTCAAGGCTCAGCTGGTTGGAGGATCTCATGTCGAGCTCATTTCTGTAGTTGTTGAGAGGCTTTAGGAGATCTGCTTCCAAGTTCACTGACATGGGTCTCTCAACAGGGAGGCCTTAAAAAGGACAACTGGCCTCCTCCAAGGCAAGTGATTATAGAGAGAGCAGGGGAGAACCCTGAGACAGAGGCAACAGACATTATGCCAACCTATTCTGAGAAGTGGCGCCTCATTAATTCTACCATATTCTGTTCAACTGAAGCAACCGGCTAGGTCCAGCCTGCACTCAAGGGGATGGACTGTACAAGGAGTGGATACCAGGAGAGACCAGGGGAGACCATCTTAGAGTCTGCCTACCACAAGCCCCTTCAGAAACCTGCCTATCTGTGGATATTCTTGTTCATCCAATATAGGCTTTTAGGTTCATTCCATTAAATAGTTGGTGAGGGCTGGACACAGTGGCTCAAGCCTGTGTCCCATTGGGAGGCTGATAGGGGTGTATTGCTTGAGGTCAGGGGTTTGAGACCAGCCTGGCCAACATCATAAAACCCTGTTTCTACTAAAAATACAAAAAATTAGCCAGGCGTGGTGGTGCATGCCTGTGATCCCAGCTACTCAAGAGGTTGAGGCATGAGAATCTTTTGAACCCAAGAGGCAGAGGTTGCAGTGAACCAAGATCATGTCTCTGTACTCCAGCCTGGGCAACACAGCAAGACTCCATAAAAAAAATTGATGAGTCTGAAAAAGTGCTGTTAGTAAAGTAAAGCAAAGCTAACTTGTATTTTCACTAAGCAGACAAAGTAAACAATGGGAGGTGTGTGTGTGAGAGACCCAAGTTCTGAGAAATTGGCTTCTGAGTATATAAAGATAACTAAACCAGTTCAATTAAATCAGCACTTTTTGATACCTACTGTCATAGTTTGTTTGGACTGCGATAACAAAATACCTTAGACTGGGTAATGTATAAACAATGAAACATATTGCTCGCTGGGAAGTCAAATTTTGGGGTACCAGCAGATTTCATGTCTGGTAAGTGCCTGTTCTTCATACATGGCACCTTTCCTGGGTTTTTAAATGGCAAAGGGGTGAACAAGCTTCCTAAGGCCTCTTTTGTAAGGGAATTTACCCGTTCATGAGGGTAAAGCCCTCATGAACTTTTCACCTCTCAAAAGGCTCCTCTTAATATGATCACATTGGGGATTATGTTTTAACATATGAATTTTGGAGCACACAAATATTCAGACCACACTACAAGTACTACTATGTGTACTGCAGGCTCTGCTCTGTCTATGCATTGTCTTAATAGGAAAGCAAGGCATATAGGACATGAAATAATAATATAAACCTTTACATTAATATAAAGCACTCATGATGGTATGGAGACACAGTGCTCCAGAATGGAACCTGCAAACTTCTGATCTTTTGTTTTGTTTTGTTTTGAGATGGAGTCTCACTCTGTCATCTAGGCTGGAGTGCAATGGCATGATCTTGGCTCACTGCAACCTCTGCCTCCCGGATTCTAGCAATTCTTCTGCCTCAGCCTCTTGAGTTGCTGAGATTACAGGCACCTGCTACCATGCTTGGGTAATTTTTGTATTTTTAGTAGAGACAGGGTTTTACTACATTGGCCAGGCTGGACTCGAACTGCTGACCTCAGGTAATCCACACTTCTTGGCCTCCCAAAGTGCTGGGATTACTGGCACGAGCCACTGTGTCTGGGCATTTTCTTTTTGAAAACTCTGTCACCCAGGTTGGGATTCAGTGGTGTGCCCACTGCTCTCTGCAGCCTTGGCCTCCTGGGCTCAAGTGCTCCTCTCACCTTAGCCTCCCGAATAGCTATTACCACATGTGTATATCACCACACCAGGCCAGTTTTTTTTTTTTTCTTGTTTTAAGAGATGGGGGTCTCACGATGTTGCCTAACCTGGTTTTGAGCTCCTGGGTTCAAGTGATCCTCCGGCCTCAGGCTCCCAAAGTGTTGAGATTACAGGCATAAGCCACCGAGAGTAGCCAAACATTTTTTATAGAAGTAGAAGCCACATAGGATATGACATACTTTTGGTAGTGTGGCCCCCATATGTTCTCTGTTACATACTATTCCTTTTTTTTTTTTTCTTGTACAACTTTTTGAAAGTATAAAAATTATGACAGTGCATGGCCTGGTACTCTTCTGCAGACTATTCTTTTTTAAAAAAATTTGAAAACGCATTGGCAGGATCAACCAGGTAAAATGGAAATTCTTTTTTTCTTTTTCTTTTTCTTTTTTTTGACATGGGGTTTCTCCATGTTAGTCAGGCTGGTCTCGAACTCCCAACCTCAGGTGATCCTCCCGCCTCGGCCCCCCAAAGTGCTGGGATTACAGGCATGAGCCACTGCACCTGGCCATGCAGACTATTCTTTAGGTGGTGCAGCTTTAGGAAGTGAGATAGACCCTGAGAAATAGCCATGTGTTGTGTTACAGAGAAGCTCAGACTGAGATGGCACATAGATGGGAGCCCACGCACACACTTGTGTGTGAAACTGATGTTCTGGAGTCAAGTGCTTATTTAGGGAGTGATTGAAATAAGGTGAGTTAGGTAAAACAGTAGACTCTTTTGAATGAAAAGAGAGGAGTTTAGGTTGGGTGGGGTGGCTCATGCCTGTAATACTAGCACCTTGAGAGGCCAAGGCAGGAAGATCTCTTCTGCCCGGGAGTTTGAGACTAGCCTGGCCAATATAATGAGACCCCACCTTAGAAAAAATTTTTTAAAACTGCCAGGCATGATGGCTCATGCCTGGAATCCTAGCACTTTGGGAAGCCGAGGCAGGCAGATCAGAGGTCAGGAGTTTGAGACCAACCTTCCCAACATGGTGAAACTCCGTCTGTACTAAAAATACAAAGTTTGGCCTGGCGTGGTGGCACATGTCTGTAATCCCAGGTACTCAGGAGGCTGAGGCAGGAGAATCGCTTGAACCCGGGAAGCAGAGGTTGCAGTGAGCCAAGATCACGCCACTGTAATCCGGCGTGGGTGACAGGATGAGACTCCATCTCAAAAAAAAAAATTAAATTTTTTAAAAAGAGAGAGGGGTTTGACTTTAAATCTGTAGGCAGTGAGAGATCACTGTATGTTTTTGAGTAAGACAGTTATCAACATGATGAAAGCAGTGTTTTAGAAATACCAATTGGGGCAATGTATAGGGTTTTTTAGGTCATTTGGTGTAGCATTCTTGGGCATTGGGTGGGTGGGTAGTGAGTGATGACACTGGAAATGTAGAGGGAGGCCATATCATGAAGCTAAGGAGTTACAAAAAGTTTTTTTTTTTTTTTTTTTTTTAAACAGTAGAGCTTATCTTGACCCATTAAGATCAATGAACATGATTTTAATCCAGGCATAGTGCAATAATGAGAACCTGGACTGGCTGACAGCCAAGTCTCTATTCATGTTGTTTAGTCAGGATTGACTTAAATAATTAAATGGCTCCCAATGGTGATAAATGAATACTTCAGACCTGGGTATAGTTGAGTGTCTTGTCTCAGACTGGCTTGCATGTGAGTAATAATGCATATCTGTAAGTTGTATATTATATACATGATAGTGTTTGTTTGGGGCTGATAATCTTTGCTTCTAGTATTCAAAAGGGTCCCCTGGACAATCCTCTTTTGGTGCTTAGGTCTATTATGCAAATGCTATTTTATAACTAGATATTATCCCTTTGATTAGGACTGCCTCCTAGACTAGTTAGAATCTATGGATCCCAAGGTATGAACTAGATGAGGTAATTGAGTTATGATCCAGAAATTTGAATTTATGTGAAAATGTTTGAAATATGAGATTATATATGACTTTTAGCAATATAATTTGGAGAAATTTCTCCGAAACATGTGTTTGAAAAACCAGCTTCTTACTCTTCATAGTAACCATTAAATAAGTTTCCTGGAGTTCTCTTTTGCAGTCTGTGTGGTACCTAATACACTGGAGCCCACTGGCAGCAATGCTCAGACATGGCCTTCCCAGCTTCTCCAGGGGCCCCTCCTTCCACTAGGTTCTCCATCCATCTTTCCTGGATTCATGGGAGCTGTCATTTCTACTCTTTTCCTGGAGAGGGAACAGTTCATTCTCTTTCTCTTCTGAGTTTAAGAGTGTCTGGGCTGGTGCATTAAAGCCAACTTTTTCTGTGCACACCTGCTGAGTTTTTGTACTCAGCATGACAGCCAATTTGTTTAGAACAGTAGTTCTCAAAGCATGGTCTCCAGACCAGCAGCATCAACATTACCTGAGGACTTGTGAGTGATGCAAATTCCGGGTCCTCATACCAGATCAACCATATCAGAAGCTGTGCGGTTGGGGCTCAGCTATCTGTTTTAACAAGCCTTCCTGGTGGTTTTTATGCCTGCTAGTTTGAACACTGCTGAACTAAAGAAGAACTTCCTTTTGAGGGTTCCATCTTTGAACTTAAGATTTAGTCTTAAACTAGATCTCTGCATTTGTTGTAGCAAGCAATGCTTTATGAAAGCAATGCAATCATAAAAGAGTCAGTTACAAGCAATGTCAAAGAGAGACTGTGAAAGGATGATTGGGTATAATAATGAGGGAATCTGCTCACTGGGAATTCCTACTCAAAGCTGTTTGGGGATACTTCCAACACAAGCTTTTGCATGCCATATGGGACTATTTTGCACATTGGAAAAGAATGCGCATCTGATAAGCAATAATGCGTTTACTTATCAACAAACACAATCTGTGGCTCCCAAGGAGCGTGCAGTCAGCTGTAGCTGGTCAGCCTTGTCGGTCTAGGGACACCAAGAGGAGGGGTGACTGTACCTGGATGGGCTGGCCCGGCAAGAAGCCCTGGACACCCCACTGGACCCATGTTAGTTTCAGTTTGCTGATGGCACTCCCCTCGCCCTTCCTGTGTCATAGTGCTTTTGAGAACAGGCTGTTTAAAATGAGATATTGGCTGAATCCAAATGCAGGAAGAAAAAAATATCTCTCCTCTTTCTCGAAAAAATGTTATTGAGGCAGATTTTCCCAGGATCTAAGTTTTTCTTTGGCTGCAAATGTACCTTTGGAAGATGCACAGTGGGGTCTCCAGGCACAGAAAGTAAACGAGCTGGGTATGCTTCTTCATACAACAGACAGATTTCCACCGCTCGAAAATCATACTTTTGTAAATCAAATTGCATTTTAAATTCAGCAGAGAAATTGCCATTTAAAAGGAATTACCCGGCAGATCTTTTGCCAAGAATGTAATTATTTCATTTTTTATTTCTTCAAAAAATAAAAAAGATTTCCATATGCAATAAAAGTTCAGTTAAGTAGAATTTTCAAGAAATTGGGGTATTCTTGTCATTCATATCCTTCCTTCCCTCCCTCCCTTCTTTCCTTCCTTCCTTCCTTTTTATTCTTTCTTTCGTTTTCTCTCTTTCTTGACAAAGGCTTAGCTGAAGAAAGAGTCCTGTTCCCAATGCATAAAACTGATTTTCAAAAGTAGTGGGCAGTGGGAATAATTACAATGTACTTGATGATTAAAGATTTTGCAACACATTTATATCAGCTGGATAGTGATAAGCAGAGATTAGGTTGAATTTGTGCTAAAGCTAAAAGGAGACACTGAACATTTATAATTAGTGAAATATTAAATTAAATTCCTACTTTTAGTTCTTTCAGTTAGTATTTTGCTTAAAAATTCAGCAGAGAAGAATATTGCTTTACTTAGAAACTTTTGCTGGTTGGATCCTGCAAAGTTTAACTCCAACAGATTTACCTAATGAGAGTATATCTCTATTTAGAAACACCAATAAATAGCAAGTGAACTGAGTTAAAACATTTTTAGATTTAACATGTAAGCATATTCTCACTACAAAAACAAACAGACAAACAAACAAACAAACAAATCCCCAGCTCTTTAAGCCAGATTGCCTTTACTTTAACATTTTACTGCTGTTTAGAGAAAAGGAGGTGGCTCACAAGCTGGCTCTGTTCAAACATGTGACTCAGGGCAGCCCTCTATGGACGGATGGGAAGGGAAGGAAACACAAGTTCAGAGACTAGTTCACTTACTTACACTGGGATCAATTTAAATTCAGCAAGGCTTATTATACATTTACGGTAACTACGAATCTCTAACTCTTGCTGCCACTGAAGATACAAAAGTAAACAAGAGACAGCCTGAGCTTTCAGAGAACTCACAGTCTAAGATGGGAAAACTCCTCTGAGATAATTGGTGGGGTAGATATGTGTGGTGTCTAATCAAGAGAGAGTTAGTTCAGGAATCCTCAAAGTTGTGTAGGTGGTAGAGGGTTTTGTTGACAGTGTTGTTGATGGTAGGTGGTGTTGATGATGTAGCTGTGTAGGTGGCAGAGGGTGGTAGAAGGTGTTGTTGATGCCACGAGGAACACTATGAGATGTTGATATATTTTATTTCACCACAAAAGTAGATCTTACAAAGGGAACGTAGGACTACTTAAATATGTATCATACTGTAAAGTCACAGCTGTGAACATCCAGGTCAAAAAACAATTCCTCACTATTGAGCTAAACAGGATTGACTGTTTCTCCATTTTCCTGCTAATGTTAGTACATCACTGGTTAATTCATTTTGTCATCTGCTAGCATGTGTCACCAGGCAAGCAGTAACAGGTGCCAAAACTCTAAGGAAAATGAAGATTTGAGAAAATTCTATTCATTAATTTAATTTAAAAACATGATTTGGGAAATGATGATGTTTCCACAATTTCTGTAACAGGTTAGTAACACCAAGCGTTCTGTTGGAAAAGTGTGGGAGCATCTGGGGTAGAGAGGGAAAAAGCATTGGTGTCCAGAAGGAATTACTGCCATTCCAGTCAAAGCTGGAAGTCCCTCCAGCAAACGCCCCCTCTGCTCTTTGGGGTGGGGCAGGGATAGAAGTTCCTACATGATAGGGGATGCACCTGCTTAGCTTTATACAAGCACGTGGCATTAATATTGCTTTAGAAAGAAGCTGCTCAGTGGCTAGGTGTGGTGGCTCACACCTGTAATTCCAGCACTTTGGGACGGCAAGGCAGGTGGATCACCTGAGGGCCAGGAGTTTGAGACCAGCCCGGCCAACATGGTGAAACCCCCTCTCTACTGAAAATACAAAAATCGGCTGGGCCTGGTGGTGCACTCTTATAGTCCCAGCTACTCAGGAGCTGAGACACAAGAATCGCTTGAGCCTGGGAGGCAGAAGCTGCAGTGAGCTGAGATTGCACTGATGCACCCCAGCCTGGGCAACAGAGCAAATCTCCATCTAAAAAAAAAAAAAGATTGAGAGAGAGAGAGAGAGAAAAGAGAAAGTAGCTGCTCAAGCTACAGTTGGGAACAGATTTCTTTCTAAAAACAGTGTTATAATGACCATTAGGCTTAAATGAAGTAGTGTTAAAATAATAACTAAAAAACTAAGAATGGGTTAAATAGGTTTGTGGGTTGATCTTGGAAGTTATTCCCCTATTTATGACATTATTTATATGGAGTAGTGCTTTCTCACTTTTAAGAATTCAATTAGCAAATATTTCTTGCCAGACTAACGTGCCAAGCACTTTCTAGACACTCTGGATTTCAGTTTCCTCTTCTGCTAAATAGGGATAAAAAGTGTTCTTAATTCAATAGGGTTGTTACGAAGATTAAATGATTTATAATACATCAACTGCTTTGATGGGTGCCCGACATATAGAAAGTGCTTAAATATTAGCTAGTCACTCTGAGTATTGCTGTACACTGATATGACACAGATATGGTCCCCCCCACACAAATACAAACAACTTTCTAGAACAGAATATCCTGGTAGCCTGGGCCATGTTGTTCGAGTTTCTTGGTGTTCTGGTCTTTAAGGGAGCAGCTGCTTTCCTGCAGCTGGGGCTGGAGTACTTGCTGAGCAGTTGGTATTTGTCAGTGTTGTTTGTCTGGTAAGCAGAGCCCTTGCTACTTTTTTCTGAGGCTGGAGGACAGCAGAGCAGCAGGGAAGTGCTTCTGGAAACTCTAACCAGTGGCCTTGCTTCCTGGGAGTTTGCAACCCCAGTCCCCTGCATGTTTACTTTAGGAGCTAGGGAAGGGCTGAGGCCCACAGATGTGAGGGCTGCTGGCCTGTGCACCTATTGCCAGGGGTCCCTAGCTTTATGAATAGGTGGGTCTCTTACCTCTTGGACAAACCTAGCAAAGGCAAAGAATGATAATTTGATATAGAGACTTTCTGGCCTAATCCAGAGGAAGCAGGGAAGAGGAAACTTTTGACTTCTTTTCTTTTCAAAATATGCCAAAGTCTTGCAGTTAGCTTCTTCAGTTATAAAGTTCCAGAATTGTGAGATATCCTAAAGTAAACACACCAGCCTCTGAAGCTGTCACAGATTTGGGATGACATTTTTACATGCTTCCTGCTACTAAGCCCTGCATAGCTCAAATTAGTCTCAAGTGGATTGAAGGGTGAAAGAACTACACTTTCAGGCTGCTGAAAATTCTGGCAAAATAAAGCTTATTAATGCCTAAGTAACAGCAGGGTATACAGCTCTGAAATGTTTAAGGCAACTGTGACAAGGGTAAATAGGAACTGTCCTTTGCACAACAAAATGGGGGACTGTCCTCCATAACTCATGTTCATTTCACCAATTGGAGGCCACTTTTATCTTATTTGTCATATAAAGGGCAAATATGAAAATAATGTGAGCCCCTCACCTTTCAGGGGCCCTGTGTCCATTTTGGATGGGGTATTCCTAAATGCCCACTGATTGTCTTATCTCATGGTAGAATGATTTGAATTCATTCAACAACCTCTATATGTTTTCACTCTTCCCTAGTTTGCATTACTCATAAGAACTGGCAAACAGGAAGTGTAGGGGGAAAAAGAGTATTTAACTTAGCTGCTGAGATCACGCTTTCTTTATTAGTTCTGTTTCAGTGTCAAACATCTCAAAAGACTATAGGACAAAAATAGAGAACCTTGATGCCTTGGTAGCAGCAGAGTATTCGTAGGGCTCTGGAGCAAGAGTCTCAGTAGAAAAAGAAGGAGATGTGTGGGGAACACTCTAGTGGAATCTTACTTCCACTGCCTAGATTCAGTGTTTAACAAGAACATGTCAGCTTCATGGTAAAGTGACTATCGGGCATATTTGGGAAGTGCTTGAACTCTGTACTTAACTGAGCAGATTAAGGAAGAAGTCCAATTAACTCTACTTAAGATTGAAGAAAACTTTACCTGTCTTTAGTTGAAATGACAGAGAATGAGACTGACAGCTTGTATTGTGCCGTGGATTCACTGTGCATTTGGAATCAGTCTCATTCTAATCCTAGCTGTGCAATACTGGGGAAGTTGCTTAACCTTACTGACCTCATTTTCCTCAATGTACATTGAGGAAATTATACATATTTATACATGTATGATATATGTACATATTTATTTCCTCATTGTACAGGCAGTATATATATGTATCACTTACATACGTATTAGCATGTACATGTATAATGATATGTATATGATTATGTATATGTATAAATAAAATGATAAACATGTAAAGGGCTCATACCAGTGCATGGAGCATTTCAAATACTCAGTAACTGTTGGTAATATTCTTTATAGTTTTACTGATATTTCAAAAATAAAAACAACCGAGAAACAGCAATTTTAAGAACAGACAAGGAAGGAAATAAGTACATTTTTTTCTCTAGTAACTGGTAAAATTAAGATGACTAATAATATCACACATGGTAGTCACTTAAGATTTTGATTGGTATCCTTTAAGGAAAATGCCTGTTACTTTTACTTTCTTAAAATACAGTTTCATGCATCAAAGTTGTTTTATTTTCAAGAATCTAAGAAAATTAGAAAGGAAATAGCGTATGAGTGTGACTGTATTATAAAACAAGCAGCAATCATGACTGTGGGAATGCATTTACCTTCTTAGTTTTTGCAGATATATGAATATTTTATGAATACAAAATAGAAAACCTAATATCCTTACTGTTTAATTCTTTGACATAAAGAAAGATATTATTATTTAAGCTATAATTTTCAATGATATTATATTCCCTTTTTTTTTTTTTTGAGACGGAATTTCTCTCTGGTTACCCAGGCTGGAGTGCAATGGCGCGATCTCGGCTCACCGCAACTTCTGCCTCCTGGATTCAGGCAATTCTCCTGCCTCAGCCTCCTGAGTAGCTGGGACTACAGGCGCGCACCACCATGAATGGCTAATTTTTGTATTTTTAGTAGAGACGGGTTTCACCTTGTTGACCAGGATGGTTTCCATCTCTTGACCTCGTGAACCACCCGCCTCGGCCTCCCAAAGTGCTGGGATTATAGGCGTGAGCCACCGCGCCCGGCCTATATTCCTTTTTAAATGTTAAGGCTAGGTAGCTAATAATGTTATACCATTTATTTTTTAACTCTAGCATTGGCAAAGTGCTTTTAAAACATTTTGAAGCACTTTTATGAGCCCCAGAATAAATGATCCCTAGAACAATCTTGTAAGGTAGTCAGAACAGGTATAGTACTATTTTTTACATTCTACAAGTGGCAAACAAGCTAACAAGGTTGAATGACGCAGCAGGTGGGGCTGGATTGACATTCAATAATCCCTATGTTTAGAACTTAGATGTGTTTATTTGCTATTTAAATCAGAGAGTTTATTGATCTACCCAGTAATCTTTCATGGGGGACAGAATATTTTAATCTCCATTTTACTCTTTAATCTCAATCAGTGGCTCTTCCCACTAAATCATAGAGCTTCAGTATCAGTGTTATATATACATTATAGTTTTTTGAAGAATGATGTCTTAATCTTCAACTTGATTATGTGGTAACTATATACTCTTTCTTTCTCTTTTCTTTCTTTCCCTTTCCTTCCCTCCCTCCCTCCCTCCCTCCCTCCCTCCCTCCCTTCCTTCCTTCCTCCCTCCCTCCCTTCCTCCCTCCCTCTTTCTCGCTTTTTCTTTCTCTCTCTCTCTCTCTCTCTCTCTCTCTCTCTCTCTCTCTCTCTCTCTGTCTCTCTCTCTCTCTCTCTCTTTCTTGTCTTGCTCTGTTGCTAGGCTCCAGTGCAGTGGCACAATCTCAGCTCACTGAAACCTCTTCCTCCCAGGTTCAAGTGATTCTTGTGCCTCAGACTCCAAGTAGCTGGGATTACAGGTGCCTGCCACCATGCCTGGTTACTTTTTTCATTTTTTTGGTAGAGATAGGGTTTTACCATGTTGGCCAGGCTAGTCTTGAACTCTTGACCTCCAGCTATCCACCTGCCTCAGCCTCCCAAGTGCTGAGATTACAAGCATGAGTCATCATGCTTGGCCAACTATATACCATTTCTGTCAAATTGAACCCAGACTCCAAAAGTGTTAAATTTACTGACTAGTTGAGTAGGTACTGTAAACTCCAAACCCACATTTGAGTGAAAACTGAAAAGTTCAGTCATTTGTCAACACTAGATGATAGAAATATATTTATTTTATTTTTTATTTAAACATATACTTTTATGTATATGTGACATGAGTGACAACAGTCTGGGAAATGTTTCTAAGTGCCCTATCATGCATCCGTTGGTTTTGGATGTTTTCGTATGCTTCAGTTTCTTTTGAGGGAGCTTTCCTTTACTCTTCAGAGTCTGGCCATGCTTGGGACCTGCTGTAGGACAAATCCATCTGCTAGACCTAGTAGGGTCCCAACTGGTATGACTTTCACAGCTTCTTAGAGAGGACCCATCCACAAACATGTGGAAAACTGTGGTGGGAGAAAGAGTCCAAAATCAAGGCAGCAGTTTTCTTGCCTAAGACAGACTGAAGATAAACCCTTTAAAAAATATTCCTATAAGTTTGTAATTCAGAAATAAAGGGTAATCACCTCTTATATTTATGCTACTTTAGAAATGCTCTTCTCCCTTCCTACCCCCACCTGGACTAAATCAGTTGAGTTACTTAAATGATGGAAATTAAATATTGTGGAAGCGGGAATAAACATTAAAAGAGTTTGAGAGATCTTAGTTAAAGCTTCCTTGACTCAAGGTAAATATGAAAACAGCTCTTCAGCCTTTGGTGACGTCTGACTTTCTATGAACACCTGTAACTTTAGGGCCTGTGACACTTACTTTGAGGTTGGTTTTATTCTATTGTGTCATTTCTGCACCTATATATTTTATGCACATGACTTACTTTCTGAATTATACTGAGGAATATGACATATTTTATAGTTGTCTTTTTGGGTTCTTACATATTTACTTGGTAATTATGCAGAGGAGATTCTTAATCCAATGGTTATTGCTGATAATTACAACTTGGAAGTCCTAATACCACTCCACAAGGTGGGAATGAGGGTGGTATATCACATTCCTAAAAAGACATCTGTGATTTTTAGTACATTGACACATGAGTGTATAAACATACTTGAGTTGAAAAAGAGGAATCAGAAATTATTTTAAAAAATCAATTCAAGTTAAATATCAAAGATTTACATCATGCCCCAGCGTGAGAGTTCCCGTGAGATTCATCAATAACATACATCCCAAACTGAGTTCAATCATGAGAGACAGTTGACTTTTTTTCTTTGTTGTTAGTTCACTACATTTTGGCCAAATACTTAGAATAAGAAGTATTTGTTGGGAGTTAAGATCAATTGCATAGCTACAATATTTTTTCACTTGGAAGGAAAGACAGGGAGTTCTATTACTCAAAGGGGCAAGAAATATGGAAGCCAAGAGAGCCACACAAACTTCACTCAGAAGCCTAAGTATATAGTATCATACTTATTTCTCAAGACAAGCTGTACTTTTTAAAATATATAATCACACACAATTACCATGCTTGTATGATAAAAACACACAGGAAGCGGCTTCAGCTACCAGCATAAATATAGTACTTTCAACAGCTTTTTACGTCTACTTCTCTTGTGTCCCTCTCCAAATTCTGGATTTACCTCCATCTTTATGGGAGGAGCATCTTGACTTGTGTCAGCTAATAGCACATTGAAAGCAGCCATTCTGGGAAGCAGCAAGTGAGAAGGTCCTACAGGAAGTGGAGACTCTCTCTGCATGGGTTAGGCTTTGAATCAAGCTGCAACATTTCTTCCCTTTTTCCTCACTCAGGCAAAAGAGGGGGATTTGGTTGCACTAAATCTTGTGTTTGTGTGAGTGTGTGTGTGTGTGTGTGTGTGTGTGTAGGGGGGTATAAAATCAGAAAAATAACAGCACAGAGAGTTCAGGATTTTTTTTTTTTAAGAGGCAGGTCTTGCTCTGTTGCCCTGGCTAAGTGCAGTGGTATGATCATGGCTCACTGCAGCCTCAATCTCCTGAGCTCGAGACCCTCTTGCTTCAGCCTCCCAAGTAACTGGGACTGCATGCATGTACCACCACAACCAGCTTATTTTAGAAAATTGTTTTTGTAGAGATAGGGTCTGGTTATGTGGCACAAACTGTTCTTGAAACTCATGGCCTTAAGTGATCCTCCTATCTTGGCCTCCCAAAGTGCTGGGATTACAGGTGTGACATTTAGGGATAGCTTTATGAATTTTGAAATATGTTTGCATGCTCTGCATACCCTAAAAACAACTTGACCATGTGTATAAACACAGTGTTTTGAAAGACATTGAAATTTCTGCCTTTCCTAAAATGTCTCTGCTAAACCTCACATCACCTTGGGTGGAAACTCCTTTCATTAGTGACCAGTCTAATTCCTCAGATACCAATTTGTTGAGTGTACTCTGTATCATTTAAATAATCTCTGACTCACTTCCTCATATGTAAATTAAAGGGATTGCATAGACTTTACTTTCTCTGGTCTGATTTTCTGTGGCCCCTCCCTTCTGTCTCTGGCTAGAGAAGTTTTGTGTTTAGTGTTTTCCTGTATTCAACTTGCAAAGTGTTACAAAGAATTGCAATTATACTGCAATCAAAATGTCAACTTCTAATCTTAGGAAAACAGATTCTAATTGAATAGGATTGCTCTTAAGCACTTTCTTATCAAGAAATTTTTCTCTGTGCAAATCTGTGATAACCTTTCTCCTGTTGTACCCAGATTAGCCTCCACCTGAACTTCTTGTCTTCTTTTAGACCTTTACATCTTCATTACATTCTGTACTTCCACTAGGCAAGCTAAAGCCTAGTTGATGCAGTGATGCAGTTCTCTCTCAGGAGAGCAGAAACTTGGCTGAAAAGTTTGGAAAACAACAACAGTATAAATTTATTGGCCGGGCACGGTGGCTCACGCCTATAATCCCAGCACTTTGGGAGGCTGAGGCGGGTGGATCACGAGGTCAAGAGATCGAGACCATCCTGGTCAAAAAGGTGAAACCCGTCTCTACTAAAAATACAAAAATTAGCTGGGCATGGCGGTGTGCACCTGTAGTCCCAGCTACTCAGGAGGCTGAGGCAGGAGAGTTGCTTGAACCCAGAAGGTGGAGGTTGTGGTGAGCCGAGATCATGCCATTGCACTCCAGTCTGGGTAACAACAGCGAAACTCCATCTAAAAAAAAAAATTTATTGAGGTGCTCAACTGATGTTTTAAAGAGAGCAGCATTGAGTTCTCACTGGAAATAACCGCTGAATTAAGAATGGTACCTTGGGATTATCTCAAAATTATCTGCTTCTAAATTGTCACTTCTAAAAGTGAATCAAATCTACCCCTACCCAGAGTCACCTTCCCTTAATTCCACAGACTTTATCTTCCCTTCCCTGTCCCCTCCGAACCTCTGCCACAAAAAGTGAAGCACAAAGTGGAGAAGTTTTGATGATTTCCTGGACTGTCTCTAATACGTATTTTATAATATGTAGTTTCATTCTGACTAATAGAGAAAGTGCACAATTGGGAGGAGGGCTTCCTCTGGAAATTCCAACAGATTATACTAATATTTATAGTCATTATAAGGAAAAAACAAAGCGGGAGGGAGAGAGGGACAAAGGGAGGAAATATTCTTTTTTTCTGTCTTTCTTTTTTTTTTTCAATCGTTTTCAATTTGGGTAGTGATTTGAAGCTTTCTCTTTTCAAAGTCTTTGTCTGGGTGTCCATTTTATCACTTTTCTAAGCTCATGCTTGAACTGAGCTTTCTCAAGGCTTATTTACCTTTCATTGAGGCTGAAACTTGTGGTATTTGTATGAAAGCCAAGTTCTGAATAAACCTGAGGCTGTTTAAAATTTCAGGTAGAAATCATGTGCTCTTCAAGAGTAAACTTGGTACTTTTTGCCTTGGTTGTATACAGTCACACATTGCTTAATTGACAGTGATACATTCTGAGAAATGCATCTTCATGCAAGTATCATAGAGTGTACTTACACAAAGCTAGATGGTACGGTTTACTACACACCTAGGCTATAGGGTATAGTCTATTGTTCCTGCACTATGAACCCACACAGCGTGTTACTGGACTGAATTCTGCGGACAATTGTTACACAATGGTAAGGTTTGTGTATCTATTTTTATCTTTATGCCATACATTGACCGCACTTGATGACCAGCCGTTGTAACTCACACTTGTAATCCCAGCAATTTGGGAGGCCAAGGTGAGAGGATCAGTGGAGGCCAGGAGTTCAAGACTAGCCTGGGCAACATAGCAATACCCCAACTCTACAAATAGAAAAACAAACAAAAAAATAAATTAAAGAATCAAAATGCAATACTTAATCCGTTCCAGCTTAAAAAAGAAGTGAGACCTGATGAAATTGAAGTCATTGTTGTAGGCTTTAGCTTGCCTAGTGGAAGCACAGAATGTAATTAAAGGTCTAAAAGAAGAAAGAACTTTCTGACTAACTAGTGAGGGTTTCTCCTCTGCTTTCCACTAAAAATGTAGTTGTGCATCTACTTCTTGGTGTTTTGCTAATTTGTTTCTCTTTACTATTCCTCCTGAATTTAGAAAATCATTGACAGCACCCTTAAGGACGTATTAATGAATAGGAGAGAGAGCTTTACACTAAAAGTCCATGTCCTGACCTTCTTTCTACAAAGACTGAGGAAGAGGATGAGCCGATTGTGGAGCTTATCACCACTTGTGACATTTGGCTTAGACAGGTGATCTGTTGTGACTTCTTTCTTTCTTTTTTTAAAAAAGATGGGGTTGCACCATGTTGGTCAGGCTGGACTTGAACTCCCGACCTCAGATGATCTGCCCACCTTGGCCTCCAAAGTGCTTGGATTACAGGCGTGAGCCACCATGCCCAGCTGATCTGTTGTGATTTCTAGCTAACAGGGAAATAAAACTCAGATCCTGTGACATTATCATTATTATTCTTTTTTTAATTGCATTTTAGGTTTTGGGGTACATGTGAGGAACATGCAAGATTGTTGTGTAGGCACACACGTAGCAGTGTGATTTGCTGCCTTCCTCCCCATCACCTATATCTGGCATTTCTCCCCATGCTCTCTCTCCCCAACTCCCCACCCCCCGCTGTCCCTCCCCTATTCCTCCCCCACGCACAGACCCCAGTGTGTGATGCTCCCCTCATTATTATTCTTAATTCCAGTGGATGCTTGTAACATTGATTCAGTTGTTTCAGTTCAGCCAGTTCCAGATATATAGTTGATGTGCCCAAAAAGCAATAACTTGTATTTTCTGAAGCTGTAGAAATGTTATGTTTGCAGAAAAAAAAAACACATTCCTCCCAATTTTGTCAGCACGATCAACACTGATGATGTGTATCTGTAGAAAATTGTTCTGAGAAAATTGAAAATATCATCTTACCAACACTATTATTAAAAACATGAGAATAGGAAACATAAAAACTTTTCCTAGATTTTTTCAATCTCCTAAAAACAATAGATCTTTAAACCTCCCCATAAACGATAGTTTTAGCTACACTACTAAGTTATGAAAATTATACAACTTTGAGCAGTTTCACTCACTGAGACAGTTGAAAAAAATAAAATGAAACGAGTGATAGTAAGGTTGTAGTAATTAGCATTTGATTCAGTAGGACTTGTGGTGAATGTACAGGGTGTGTGTGTGTGTGTGTGTGTGTGTGTGTGAGAGAGAGAGAGAGAGAGAGAGAGAGAGAGAGAGAATCCAAGAAATGACTCTTGGATTCAGACTTGAGCAGTTGTCTAGGTGTGATGCCCTGTACTGAGATAAACTCCAGAGCAAACCCATGTGGAAAATGAGGTGAATGACTTCTGTTTGGGGTCTATATTGAGTTTGGGGTGCTTGTATATATCCTTGGAGACATCCAGGAAGTAATTAGAGATATGGGTCTGAAGTCCGTAGAAAAGAATGAGATTAAAGATTTGGGGGATTTTAGAATCCTAGGAATAAAGAAAATAATCCAGAGAAAATATGCAAAGCAAGAAATGCTAATACTTACTCTAAGGGATAAGGATAGGAAGATAAAGTTAAAAAGGAGACTTCGCAGGAAGAATCGGAAAGGTAAGCAGTAAATCTGCAGACTGGGGAGCCAGAGAAACCACAAAAAGAGTATTTTAAAGTGTGACCTGCAGTGTCAAATGCTGAAGAAAAAGCTACTGAGAAAATAACTAAAAATATCCAATGCATTTAGTCTTTTACAGACTTTGGTGGTCTCGCTGCAAGAAATTCTGGTAAAACCATGACAGAAACCTAGACTATGATGGATTCTGGAGGAGGACTGGGAAGTGAGGGAACCAAGTATGTACAGTTAAGTTTTTCAAGAAGTTCTATTACGAAGAGTAGAAGTGCTATAGGGCATGAGACAGAAGGAATTTGGAAAAAACGAGGTTCCCCCTACTTCCTCACCGTAAGATTTGAGCTTGTTTAATTACTGATAAGAAGTAAGAAAGAGAGAAAGTTGAATCTGTAGAGGGAGGGATTAATTAGAGATTTGTATCCTTGAGAACATTGAGGCAGAAATTTATAGTACACATTGAGGGATTGGCTTTAGATAAAAATGATGGATATTATTATTGTTTCCTTATGAGAAGAGAAGAGGAGGGCTGAATACAAAAGTAGATCTGGTACTCGGAAGGTGAGAAATTTCCTTATTATGACTGCCACTTCTTAGTGGAGTGCAAAGAGAGGTTATCTGATGAAAGTGCAAGGCAGAGTGTGGCTATCAGAGAGTTGAGGGAAAGGAAGAGAATTTAAAACAATTGTGGAACATGGGAGCGTGCTAAGTAATCATGGTAGAATTACAGTCAGGTTGGAGAGCCCAGCTGATACTACTAGTCACAGATTTATGGTATCAAATTGCTCAATTATTATTTCTCTCCTGCATTGTGCAACACTGAACCAAACCTGACTAAGTCACATTAAAAAAGCCAACAGGTTTATCTAGAGTCGGGTTTGCCAGTTATATGCTATGGAAAGATAATGGGAAAGAGGAATTTAGAGTATTGGTAAAAGAGGAGTAGGAAGGTTCAACCATGAATCTAAGCAGCATGATTATGGAAGTGAAGATAGGAAGAAGCTATTGAGAAAAGAACAAATGAAAGAAGACTGGAGGTCCTGATAAGGTCCAAACACTCATTCTAGATATAATGTGCTTCTGATAGACACTCAATTGATAGTGTGGATACACGGATCACTAGTTCCAGGTTCTAACACCAAAGTTCATTGGTTCCTGCCCACATATTCCATTCCTCCATTACCAACACCGGATTCCAACTGAAAATGTCAATTTATTAAATCGAAATATGTCACCTTACCTCTATGCCTTTTGCCCCACCAATATCCTGTCTCAATGTCTACCCATTTCTTTTTTTGCCTTTTCAAATATTATCAATCATTTAAAACTTAGTTCTTACCATATTTATAAAACTTCCAGCTGAAGAAAGCAAGGAAAATAAATCTCCTGAAATTTATTGAGTACCTATTATGTGCCAGGAAATGTAAATGTACTTGTGCTTTTCGCATGCAGTTCTAATTCAGTTCAGGTATTGAAGCTCTCATCTTCCTTTTGAAAGTGATGTATCTTTATTGTCTTTAGTACAATGTAGCATTCCTTGTATTGGAAGATTCTTGTGTCTATGTCTTAATCTCATACTCAATGATAATTTTTTTGATGGCTTAATTATGCATTTTCCATAGCACCTTTCAGAATATATTGTACATGGTAGATTTTGTGTCTATGTCTTAATCTCATACTCAATGATAATTTTTTTGATGGCTTAATTATGCATTTTCCATAGCACCTTTCAGAATATATTGTACATGGTAGATTTTGTGTCTATGTCTTAATCTCATACTCAATGATAATTTTTTTGATGGCTTAATTATGCATTTTCCATAGCACCTTTCAGAATATATTGTACATGGTAGGCATAATTCTTGCTTAATTATGAACATGAAAACATAGATCATAAAGAGTAGAGATTACAGAAAAAGGAAAACAAATGTAAATACCAACCATCATTTTTTATAAATTCATGATGTGCTGAGGATTGGGAAAAATGAAGAAATATTGCTCCAGTATTCCAAAATCATTAATACTCTTTTTCATGGTGGTTGCTACTCTACTCAGACCTGATATACTTTTTGTTGTTGTTGTTTAAATTAATTTATTTTGAAATGAGACAGTGAGGCCAGGTGTAGTGGCTCACACCTGTAATCCTAGCACTTTGGGAGGTTGAGGTGGGCGAATCACTGAGCTCAGGAGTTTGAGACCAGCCTGGGCAACATGATGAAACCCATCTCTACAAAAAATATAAAAATTAGTCAGATGTGGTGGTGCGTGCCTGTAGTCCCAGCTACTTGGGAGGCTGAGGCAGGAAGATTGCTTGAACCTGGGAGATCAAGGCTAGAGGGAGCTGAGATCACACCACTGCACTTCAGCCTGGGTGAGAAAGTGAGACCCTGTCTCAAAAATAAATAAATAAAAAGAATAAATAAAATGATACAGGGTATTGCTGTATTGCCCAGTCTGGTCTTAAAATCCTGGGCTCAAGTGATCCTTCAGCCTTAACCTCTCAAGTAGCTAGTTTTTCTGGCAAATGTGTTACAATTGTAATGAGTAGAGACAAATTTATTTTTATTGGTTGTGTTTCTATATATTTTCATGTGTTGATAATTCAGTAAAATATAATTCAGTATTTGGCTTAATTTTAAAATATTAATACTGTATATTTTGGGTAGCTTCATATTAGAAGTTTATGTATTGTTTAGAAAAATGATATTTAAATTGAAGTTAGCTAAAATTTCTTTAGAAGACTTGACTCAAACAAAAAATAGTGGTGTTTATAAGTCAGCCATGAATGCCAGTAGTTTAAATTTCAGCAGCAGCAGCATAGTAATTTGTTGGAGTTAAAACACTGGAATTGGCTCATTAAATACGTTTTGTAGTATCTAATTAAGAAACAGCTAGGAAATTCTGTTCAATAAACCATCGAAGCTTTTTTCTCTTCTTTTTCCAAATTCTGCTCCTTCTCCATTTTTAAAAGGCTCATAAGAATTTTATGCACGTACGTTAAACTTCATTTAAAGGCTTTGCTGACATGTTCACTTCATAGACAAATTAAATCAAGTACAGACAAGCTATACATATCTGAGGTACTGTAGATAGTTTCTGCTGGGACCAATAACAGCTAGCATTTTCTATTTGCAAATGCAGTAACTATCTGAGAACACTATGTGACATATTTGTAGGTGAAAACTATCAAGTTTGTTATACAAAGATAAATGTATCTCTCTTACAATATTCATCACCCTCTTCATAGATATTGTAATTTACAACCTTAATTAAATTTACTAAAAGAATGTTCATTTTAATGAAGCTTTACAAAGTATTTCAGTATTTAAATGTTTAGTAGTCTCTTGCTGTGGAAAAATGAGAAACTTTCTCAATTTTTCAATTACAAATTTATAGTGACAAATACACCATTGATATGACAAAGGCTAGGCCATTTCATAATATACATGAATATATAGTATCTTGATCCCTACTTATGCCATAAGAGTAGTCTATGGAAGCTACCAGAACATAATATACCATGTATTTGTAAAACAATTACTGCAACATGTTTTCATACAATTGATCTTACTTTTTATATGTTAATATAGTTTTCATTATTACAATGAAAATACCTGCACAATATAAGAAAATTGGAGGTTCGATCCAAGATGACCAATTAGGAGCAGCTCAGGAATGCAGCTCCCAGTAAAAGCACAGAGGGTGATCCCCAGGCAAGCAGGGCCTGGATCTTAGCAGGCCTACAGCAGAGGGGCCAGACTGTTAGAAGGAAAACTAAGAAACAGAAGGAAATAACTTTATCATCAACAAACTGGATGTCCACTCAGAGACCCAATCTGAAAGTCAACAACTACAAAGATGACAGGTGAATAAATCTACAAAGATGGGAAGAAACCAGTGCAAAAAGGATGAAAACACCTGAAACCAGAATGCCTCTCCTCCTACAAGGGATCACAACTCCTCATCAGCAAGGGAACAAGGCTGGATGTAGAATGAGTGTGATGAATTGACAGAAGCAGGCTTCAGAAGGTGGGTAATAAGAAACTTCTGTGAGCTAAAAGAACATGTTCTAACCCAAGGCAAAGAAACTAAGAACCTTGAAAAAATATTTGATGAAATGCTAATGAGAATAGACAACTTAGAGAGGAATATAAGTGAATTGATGGAACTGAAAAACACTACATGAGAACTTCGCGAAGCATACACAAGTTTCAAGAGCCAAACTGACCAAGCAGAAGAAAGAATATCAGAGGTTGAAGATCAATTCAATGAAATAAAACAAGAAACCAAGATTGGAGAAAAAAGGGTAAAAAGGAATGAACAAAGTCTCCAAGAAATATCGGACTATGTGTAAAGACATAATCTACGTTGAATAGGTGTACCTGAATGTGATGGAGAGAATGAATCCAAGCTGGAAAATACTCTTTGGGATATCATCCAGGAAAACTTCCCCAACCTAGCAAGGCAGGCCAATATTCAAGTCCAGGAAATACAGAGAACCCCACAAAGATATTCCTCAAGAAGAGCAACCCCAAGGCACCTAATCTTCAGATTCACCAGAGTTGAAATGAAGGAGAAAATGCTAAGGGCAGCCAGAGAGAAAGGTTGGTTTATCCACAAAGGGAAGCCCATCAGACTCACAGCATATCTCTCGGCAGAAACTCTACAAGCCAGAAGAGAGTGGGGGCCAATATTCAACATCCTTAAAGAAAAGAACTTTCAACCCAGAATTTCATATCCAGCAAAACTAAGCTTCATAAATGAAGGAAAAATAAAATCCTTTGTGAACAAGCAAGTACTCAGAGATTTCATCACCACCAGGCCTGCATTACAAGAGCTCCTGAAAGAGGCACTATACATAGAAAGGCACAACCAAAACATACCAAATGGTAAAGAGCATCAACACAGTGAAGAAACTTCATCAACTAATGGGCAAAACAGCCAGCTAGCATCAAAATGGCAGTATCAAATTCACACATAACAATATTAACTCTAAATGTAAATGGACTAAATGCCCCAATCAAAAGACACAGAGTGGCAAATTGGATAAAAAGCCAAAACTCATAGGTGTGCTGTATCCAGGAAACCCATCTCACATTCAAGGATACACAAAGACTCAAAATAAAGGGATGGAGGAAGATTTACCAAGCAAATGGAGAGCAAAAAAAGGCAGGAGTTGCAATTCTCATCTCTGATAAAATAGACTTTAAACCAACAAAGATCGAAAGAAACAAAGAAGGACATTACATAATGGTAAAAGGATCAATACAACAAGAAGAGCTAATGATCCTAAATATATACGCATCCAATACAGGAACACCCAGATACATAAGGCAAGTTCTTAATGACTTACAAAGAGACTTGGACTCCCACACAATAATAGTGGGAGACTTTAACACCCCATTGTCAATATTAGACAGATCAACAAGACAGAAAATTAACAAGGATATCCAGGACTTAAACTCAGACCTGGAACAAGCAAACCTAATAAACATTTACAGAACTTTCTATCCCAAATCCACAGAATATACATTCTTCTTAGCACCACATTGCACCTACTCTAAAATTGACCACATAATTGGAAGTAAATCACTCCTCAGCAAATGCAAAAGAACTGAAATCATAACAAACAGTCTCTCAGACCATAGTGCAATCAAGTTAGAACTCATAATTCAGAAACTAACTCAGAACTGCACAGCTTCATGGTAACTGAACAACTGGCTCTTAAATGTTGACTGGATAAACAATGAAATGAAGGCAGAAATAAAGATGTTCTTCAAAACCAACAAGAATGAAGACACAGCATTTCAGAATCTCTTGGACACATTTAAAGCAGTCTCTAGAGGAAAATATACAGCAACAAATGCCCACATGAGAAGCAAGGAGAGATCTAAAATTGACACCCTATTGTCAAAATTGAAAGAGATAGAGGAGCAAGATCAAAAAAACTCAAAACCTAGCAGAAGACAAGAAATAACTTAGATCAGAGCAGAACTGAAGGAGACAGAGACACAAAAATAATCCTTCAAAAAATCAATAAATCCAGGAGATGATTTTCCAAAAAGATCAACAAAATTGACAGATCACTAGCCAGATTAATAAAAAAAGAAAAGAGAGAATAATCAAATAGATGCAATAAAAAATGATAAAGGGGATATCACCACAGATTCCATGGAAATTCAAACCATCATCAGAGAATATTACAAACAACTCTATGCACATAAACTAGTAAACCTGGAAGAAATTAATAAATTCCTGGACACTTGCATCCTCCCAAGCCTAAACCAGAAAGAAGTCAAAACCCTGAATAGACCAATAACAAGGTCTGAAGTTGAGGCAGCAATCAAGAGCCTACCACCCAAAGAAAGCCCAGGTCCAGATGGGTTCACAGCTGAAATCTACCAGACATACAAAGAGGAGCTGGTACCATTCCTTTTGAAACTATTCCAAATAATCCGAAAAGAGGGAATCCTTCCCAAATGATTTTATGAGACCAACAAATGCCCACATGAGAAGCAAGGAGTGATCTATCCTCCTGATACCAAAACCCAGCAAAGACTCAGCAAGAAAAGAAAACTTCAGGCCAATATCCATGATGAACATAGATGCAAAAATCTTCAATGAAATACTGGCAAGCCGATTGCAACAGCACATCAAAAAGCTTATCCACCATGATTAAGTAGGCTTCATCCCAGGGATGCAAGGCTGGTTCAACATATGCAAGTCTATAAACATAGTTCATCACATAAACAGAACGAAAGACAAAAACCACACGATTATCTCAATTGATGCAGAGAAGGCCTTTGACAAAATTCAACAATCCTTTATGCTAAAAACCCTCAATGAACTAGGTATTGATGGAACATATCTCAAAATAATAAACGCTATTTACGACAAACCCACAGCCAATATCATACTGAATGGGCAAAAACTGGAAGCACTCCCTTTGAAATCTGGCACTAGACAAGGATGCCCTCTCTCACCACTCTTATACAATACAGTACTGAAAGTTCTAGCAAGAGCAATCAGGCAAGAAAAAGGAATAAAGGGTATACAAATAGGAAAGGAGGAAGTAAAACTGTCTCTATTTGCAGATGACATGACTATATACCTAGAAGACCCCATTGTCTCAGCCCAAAGTCTCCTGAAACTGATAAGCAACTTCAGCAGTCTCAGGATAGAAAATCAAGGTGCAAAAATCACAAGCATTTCTATACACCAATAACAGACCTATAGAGAGCCAAATCAAGAACAAACTGCCATTCACAATTGCTACAAAGAGAATAAAATACCTAGAAATACAACTAACAAAGGAACATAAAGGACCTTTTCAAGGAGAACTACAAACCACTGCTCAACAAAATAAGAGAGGACATAAACAGATGGAGAAACATTTCATGCTCATGGTTAGGAAGAATCAATATAATGAAAATGGCCATACTGCCCAAAGTAATTTACAAATTCAACAGTATCCCCATCAAGCTACCAGTGACCCTCTTCACAGCACTGGAAAAAACCACCTTAAACTTCATATGGAACCAAAAGAGAGCCTGCATAGCCAACTCAATTCTAAGCAAAAAGAACTATACTATGAGGCTACAGTAATCAAAACAGCATGGTACTGGTACCAAAACAGAGATATAGACCAATGGAACAGAGCAGAGGCCTCAGAGGAAACACAACATATCTACAACCATCTGATCTTTGACAAACCGGACAAAAACAAGCAGTGGGAAAATGATTCCCTGTTTAATAAATGGTGTTGGGAAAACTGGCTAGCCATGTGCAGAAAGCAGAAACTGAACCCCTTCCTGACACCTTACACTAAAATTAACCCCAGATGGATTAAAGACTTAAACATAAGATCCAATACCATGAAAACCCTAGAAGAAAATCTAGGCAAAACCATTCAGGACATAGGCGTAGGCAAGGACTTCATGACCAAAACACCAAAAGCATTGGCAAGAAAAGCTGAAAGAGACAAATGGGACCTAATCAAACTCCACAGCTTCTGCATGGCAAAAGAAATAGTCATTAGAGTGAATCTGCAGCCAACAGAATGGGAAAAAATTTTTGCATTCTACCCATCTGACAAAGGGCTGATATCCAGAATTTACGAAGAACTAAAACAGATTTACAAGAAAAAAACAAGTCCGTTCAAAAGTGGGTGAAGGATATGAACAGACACTTTACAAAATAAGACATACATGAGGCCAACAAACATGAAAAAATGCTCATCATCACTGGTCATTTGAGAAATGCAAATCCAAACTACATTGAGATACCATCTCATGCCAGTTAGAATGGCAATCATTAAAAAATCTGGAGACAACAGATGCTGGAGAGGATATGGAGAAATAGGAATACTTTTACACTGTGGGAGTGTAAATTAGTTCAACCATTGTGGAAGACAGTGTGGCGATTCCTCAAGGACCTAGAAAAAGAAATTCCATTTGACCTAGCAATCCCATTATTGGGTATATATCCAAAGGATTATAAATCATTCTACTATAGGGACACATGCATACGAATGTTCACTGCAGCACTGTTTACAATAGCAAAGACTTGGAACCAACCCAAATGCCCATCGACGATAGACTGGACAGGGAAAATGTGGCACATATACACCATGGAATATTATGCAGCCATCAAAAACGATGAGTTTGTGCCCTTTGTAGGGACATGGATGAACCTGGAAACCATCATTCTCAGCAAACTGACACAAGAACTGAAAATCTAACACCGCATGTTCTCACTCATAGGGGGGTGTTGAACAACGAGAATACATGGAGACAGGGAGGGGATCATCACACACTGGGGTCTGTTGTGGGGAAGTAGGGGAGGGACAGTGGATTGTGGGGAGTTGGGGAGAGATAGCATGGGGAGAAATGCCAGATATAGGTGAAGGGGAGGAAGGCAGCAAATCATGCTGCCACGTGTGTACCTATGCAACAATCTTGCATGTTCTTCACATGTACCCCAAAACTGAAAATGCAAAAAAAAAAAAAAGAAAATTGGAAAACAGACACATAAATAGAAGAAAAATTAAACAGCATTACTTTGTGTTAAACCCTTTGGACCCCTTGGTGGGTATAATTCCATACTCCCACCACTTTTCTTTCTATGTAAGTGTGTGTGTGTGTGTGTGTGTGTGTGTGTGTGTCTGTGTATGAATTATTATATATACAAATTTGTGATTTGTTTATATACTTAATAACAACATTTTGTATATCATGTATATTCTTTATTTTTATAACATTATTTTTTATAGCTGTATAGTACTCTACTATGTAGGTATATTCAAATGTATTTACCCAAATTCTATTATTAGATGCTTGATTGTTTCTAATATTTGGTTATTACAAATAGCATATTGGTAAACATTCTTTTATGAACATCTTTCTACACTTTCTTAATTATTTCCTGAGGCTCAATTTCCAGAAAAGGAGTAAGAAGGCCACAGGTCTGGACATTTTAATGTTTAATAATTACTGCCATATTACTCTCCAAAAAGTACTGTAATCTATTCAAGAATGTCTCTTTTCCCTCACTAACAAAAATTAAATAATTAGTGTTCATTGTCTCATTCTGGTTCTTACAATAACTCTATGGGGTAAACAGAGCAGATTAGGAGAAATACCATTGGTCATACCTCCAGAAAGTAACAGGACTAGGAGTCAATTGTTTTGCCTTGCCTTACTACATGCTTTTCTAACACATCCTTCTTACCATCATACTGTCAACAGTGGCAATTCCAAGTGAACTGTCAGGAAAGAACCTATACCAGTAATTCTTATACAAGCCACAGCCTGACTCATGCCTGTGTTGCTGGCAGTGCCCTGGCCTCCAGCCATGGAACTGTGGGTGGCAAAATTCTTGTATTCTGAGAAAAAGGCAGTGTTGGCACACTGCTTGTTCAGGCCAGTGCTTAAGCCAATGGAGAAGGGAGGAGGTAAGGAAGTTGAAGTCAAAGAGGCAGTTGAGGGTGAGCAAATTATGGACCTTGTAAGAACATGTCCTTAAAACTTTAATTCTTGCCCTGTATTATAAGTAAAATGGTTCAGGCCATCTATCTTACTAAATATTTTAAAAATGAGTCTGTTCTTACTATTTTTTAATTGTTCACTTCATTCATATCATTTAATTGGAATAATTTTGTTTTTACTTTTACTTATACAAAACACAGAGAGTCAAGTTCCCCTAAGTCAAAAGAGAAGAGGTAGTGAAGAAAAAATTTCCTTTTGAATAGAAAAACAAGAGGGCATTTTTTCCCTTTCTTTTTTTCCATATCATATGGCATAATAAATTTTATTCAAATACTTAAAAAATTGAAAAGAAATAGCATTGAGTGCAATCATGTAGGTGTTTGCAAAGTTCTTAAAACTATTTGGCTATAGTATTGTGTAAGAAAACTGTCATGCAAAAATGAAAGCAATATTTGTTAGGGGTGAATAAATCAGGTAGGCTAGCAGGCACTGTGGGTTACTAAGATGAAACAGTTATAGGTTCTGTTTTAGGAACATTCATCTTGTAGAGGTAGGAGGACTGCTTTAAGAAGCTTCCTGATCACTAAACTTGGTTTAATCACTGTCCTCTGTGCTTGAACATCATTGCTTTTTCCCCCTTATTAAATCTGCTTCATAAATTGAAGTAATCCATTTATTTGTTCATTGTACCCACTAGGCCATAAACTCCTAGAGGGCAGGAACTATGCCCTATTCTTTACAAGAGACTATATGAAAGGCAGGCCATAGAAACTTAATGGACAGAATATAATTATACTATAGAAAATTTGTTACATTTTATCATTCAAGGGTAGTGATATGGTTTGGCCCTGTGTCCCCACCCAAATTTCATGTGGAATTTTAATCCCCACATGTCAGAGGAGGGACCTGGTGGGAGATGACTGGATCATGGGGGAAGATTTTACCTCCCCATGCTGTTCTCATGATAGCGAGTTCTCACAAGATCTGATGGTTTAAAAGTGTGGTGCTTCCCTTCTATCTCTCCTGTCACCATGTAAGACGTGTCTTGCTTCCCCTTTGCCTTCTGCCATGATTGTAAGTTTCCTGAGACCTCGCCAGTCATGTGGAACTATGAGTCACTTAAACCTACTGTCTTAATAATTTACCCAGTCTCAGGTAGTTCTTCATAGCAGTGTGAAAATGGACTACTACAGGTAGAAATTATTGTTTCTTTTGTCCATTGTCTTTCAACAATATTGGAATATACTTTTCAAATTGATTAAGGTAGGTGATATAACATATAATCAATTTCAGGTTTTCATTAAGTGTACAATGTAATTTCAGATTAAGTGTACAAATCACTTATCTGTGGCTTCAGTTTTTCTCATCTGTTAAGTAACACTGTTAGCCCAGACCAATTATTCTCAACTGATATTGAGGAGACCTACCCTGATATTCAGGGATGGGATAGAATACATTAGAATCTTCATTAAAGTATTTGTTGTTTGAAAACCATTTATTCAGTATAATTATATAATTTTATAGTTGGGACAAAAAAAGAAAGGTACTATTTCTGTAATATTAAACAATAGAAGGAAAATCCTGGAAAATGTTGGCTCCTGGTTTTCTCAGAGGTTAAAGGCTAAACCATTCCAGGAGGTTGTACAAAATCTTTGAGGTAGCTGTGGTAGGGGCTCTAACTCATTCTCTTTTACGTTATTCAATGAACTAAATAAAGGTGAAAGATACTGCATTCCAAGAAGCTCCTATCACCTAATATTTATCATGGCTCACATATACCTTGTTTTTCTTTGGATATGTTGGAGGAGCTCAGTAACATTTTCTGTTGTTTCTTTAAATTTGTCTTATTTTGAAGAAAGGCAAAACTATAGATCACATTAATATTAGGCTCAGAAATACCATGAAGATAAGTAAACCAGACATTGCAAGTTATCCAAGTGTCTCAGTGTAGACCTGTTGTTATTTCATTTACCTGGCCACATGATCACAGAGAAGCCGATAGTTTAGTTTAAGTGTGGCTCAGAAGATTGTGTGAGAGAACTGAAATGCACTCTAGCGTGTTTGGGTGACTGAGTGCTCTATTTTTAAGGGATTAGAAGCTGTTTCTCATGGAGTTTGGATTTTTCATGTGAAGGAGGTTTTTTTTTTTAAAGGATTAATTAACTATTTGCTGTTTGGCATCTCAAAGATTTCCCCATACAATAAAATGCTTCCAGGTCACAACCCTCATGATATTTATATATATTTCTGGTTATGAATATCCACAAATGCAACAAAAGTATAAAGTGGTTTGAAATACCCAGTTAAAAAAAAGTTTTTTTGAGCTGGATTCTTGCTCTGTTGCCCAGGCTAGAGTACAGTGGCACAATCTCGGCTCACTGCAACCTCTGCCTCTTGAGTTCATGTGACTCTCCTGCCTCAGCCTCCTGAGTAGCTGGGATTACAGGCATGCACCACCAGACCTGGCTAATTTTTATATTTTTAGTAGAGATAGGGTTTTGCCATTTTGGCCAGGCTGGTCTTGAACTTCTCACCTCAGGTGATCTTCCTGCTTAGCCCCCCAAAGTGCTAGGATTACAGGCATGAGCCACTACAGTCAAAATACCAAATTAAAATTAAAAAAAAAAAATAACAAGGGACATGTTAGCCCATTTCAGGGGTTGATAAACAGGTTAATTCTTGCCTTCTCCTCTTCTCTGTGGCTCTCCTCCTCCGGTTAGTGGTGGAGACAGCCGTGTTATTTATATTGTGTGGCTGTCAGAAGCCTGCTCCATGCTCCTCAACCCATGTGGTACCCTGATGACTTGGCCACAGTCTAGTTGTCACAGGATTCCACGAGAGCCTGATCCTCCTCACACCAGTTGCAGGCCAGCGTTGGGCTCCTTTACCCCTCCACTTTGCCTGTATGTACCTCAGGTGTGCAGAAGTAGAATCTGTTTTTCCTGTCTTTTTATTTTAAGCTCTAATTCTAAACTACTATGTAGCTCTAGACTAAGTGGGGCATTGTTAAATGGATAGTAGTCTACAGATTTTGAGTAGCATTAAAAAATATGTACATTTAGCCCTAAATCTCCAAGTATCTCTGTCAGTTTCGGTCCTCTAAAAAGCAGCTGTCAAATGAAATTATATGGGCAAGAGATTTATTGGGAACAATGGACAGGGAGCATGAGGGGGCAGAGACAGCCTTCAGCCCCTGATGCGGGTCTGGGAAAGGAGAACAAGAAAGAAGGATGGGGTTGGGAGCAGCCTCAGACTGCAGTACAGTTCTGAGAATGTCTCGGCCAGGCTGGTGTGGATCCCTGGGCTCTAAGACTTGAAGCTTCTCGTTAGAGGAGCTTTGTGTCAGGCAGAGGTGACCTGGTTCTACTACCCCCACTGCACTATGCCATTATCTGGGAGCAGCCAGTGGAAAGCAGCACCTGATTTGAATGCTGCAATCAGCTTAAAGATGGGGCATCAGAAGGCTGTCAGCCAGCTCTCTTCCCTGCCGCAGGTCCTCTGGAAGGAAGATTTGAATGGGGAAGCTCCATGGTCACTACAGTACCCACAGGTGTACCCTTTTATCCCAGGACCCTTGGCCTCACTCCCTCTGCTCTTTATTCCCCTCTCTATATTAACTCATGGCAAAGTGTAAAAGGAGGTGACTCATCCCTTTCCTAGACTCTCAGTCCCCACAGAGCAAGTTTGGATAGGGAATTTATACCTCTGGAGACTTACCTTTGTTTGCTTCTATTTTCTAGCCAATGAAACCATTGCTTATTAATTCTAATTCCACAAACATTTCAGTGCTGAAATTCCCAGCACCGAGTTAAATACAGAGAACATAAGATAAATAAGACATCTAAATGGGCTCATATCCTAGAGAGGGTTATGCACACTTTAGCAGAAATTTTAATAATGTGATAAGAAGAGAAATAGACCAAATAGGAAGTGGACTTTCCTGACCAGCCTGGGAAAAGTCTGAGCAAAGTCTTCAGGGGCAAATACAGCTTACTCAGACAAAAAAGGCAGTCAGTGGCAAGTCTAGGCAGACGCCAGGAGGTGTTAGGAACAGACTAGAAGATATGGTTGTTCTGGAGGAAAAAGTGTATAACTTAAGAGGTAAGCAGTATGCAAATTTATGCTTGAAAATTTCTTTTTTCTTTTTCCTTCCTATTCAGAGGTCAGTGCTTGAAAACTTGTACTTAATTTTGTCAATAGTGTCACTTGTGTATTTTCGGAGTGCAAAGAGGACTTGGGTAGGCAAGACTAGAGCACGGCAGGAAGCCATTGCCTATCAAATATTTATTTATATCCATTCACTGAGGTGTTGGTAAGAGGGCAGGGGTCCTGGGGAACAACTGCCTCATTTACACTCCAAACACTCAGGTTCTGATCTGCATGTCATGGCTTATCATAGTGTAAGCCAGTTATGTAACTCTAGAAATGGAAGTTTCTGTTGTTTATAAACCAGAAATAATGACACATGTCCTGACTCCTGTTGGGTTGCGGCAAAGAAATTAATTGAAATAAGACAAGACTTTCTGAAGGCACTTTGCCAACTTTCAGAACTGTAAAAATTAACGGACTGCTACGACGTGCTGTTAAGGAAATAACAGGCACCTGGGAAAACCCACGAAGGAAGGTTTTGTAAGAAGTTGCTCTGCTCCCCACGAGAAAATGCCGAGCTCAACACGGCCAAGAGGAACAAGTCTGGGAAATTACGACATGAGGTAAAGCAAGTGGGACTTTTTGTTTTGTTTTTGGATACCACACTTTCTTACATGTCATTCTTATTGTTTACCCTTCCTCACCATTGTTGGTTTGAAATGAGAGGAAGTTGGGTTAGACAGTATTAATAAAGCAAGGGAGATGGTTAAAATTTACTTGATGTAAAAATAAAGAAGCACTTTAGTGTGGGGAGGATCAAATGCTATACATTTGTTATGTGGAAAACAAACTCAGCTTTGTGGTGAATCATAAAACTTTTCTACTTTCATAGAACACTGTCCTCTCAAACTCCCTGGGAGAAGTAGTAGTACATTATCAGTTATATCTAACTTGCCCTAATGCTTCTCTGTTGGAAGATTTTAAAAAATCTCTCTTGTACTAGCTTTATTTTGTTGCTGGTTTGTTGGCTTGTCTATGAGAAGACCACTGAGAATATTTTCAATCTACTCAATACTGATGAGAACCAGAGGCCACAGGCGTTCTTATCAACATGTGTATAAAGTCATGGAAAGTCTCTATGTCAACAATCCTGCTAAAAAGGCCACTCCTGGAGTAGCAGTAATCTCCTAAAGTGATCATCTATTCTCTAAGCACTTTTAAATAGAGAAATCAGCAGGAATACTTATATATGAATTGAGACAACTGATTGATTCATATGAGGGAATTGCTGACAGCAATGTTAATTACTTTTTCTTGAATGTTCGCTCACAGGACAGATTGATCTTTGCTGTTTTACACAAACAAAAAAATGAAATGACATTTTTAGCCTATCATATATCCTGTAAAAGATGTTTTGGAAAACAATTTTCAAAAGAAGTGGGTGGTTGACACTAGAGATTGACTTACTTAGTATAAACAACAAGCACTTCTGGTTTCTTTTATTGAATTTTAGAGTATGGAAAGCTAACAGTGTAATTCTCCCAAAGCTCTTACAGTTTGAATTTGAGGAGTGAACTGGGCTCTGTCATGCAAAGGCAAATATTTATTTTCTATTGCTGCATGCTCTGATTAAGCAACTTGCAATAACACCATTGTTTGGCTCCCAGTTTCTGCAAATCAGGAGTATGGGCATGGATTAGCTGATCCACTGCTCACACTCTCACAAGGCTGAAATCAAGGTGTTAGCCAGGGCTACAGTCTTATCAGTATCATTTTCCAGGCTCTTTGGTTGTTGGCAGAATTCAGTTTCTGTAGTTGTAGGACTGAAGTCTTTGCTTTCTTGCTGTCTATCAACTGGTGATCATTCACAGCTCCTAGAGGCTTCTTGCCATCTTCTACCATGTGGCCCTCCCCACAACATAGCACTTTACTCCTTCAAAATCAACAGGAAAATGCCTTTGGCTTTGAATCTCTTTTGTTTTAACTTCTCACCTGATTAGGTCAGGCTCACCCAAAATAATCTCACTCTTGATTAATTCACAGCCAACTAATTGGATGCCTTAATTACATTTGCAAAATCCTTTTTTGACATATACTAGAACGTAATTATGGGAGTGACATCCCATTGTATTCACAGGTCCTGCTCATATTCAAGGAGAGAGTATTGTTAAGGGTGTATATGTCAGGGAGCAGGAATCTTGGGGAGCATCTCAGAATTCTGCCTACCACAATGTGCTGCATGGAGCAGAAGTAAGCAAGGTGAGGTAATGTACGCATGTGGGGAAATTGTAGCATTCAGCAAGCACAGTGGCATGGGTAGTGCTTCTGGGAGCTTTAGTGGAGTTTTCACTTCTGTTTTCTAGTGCCATATGAGCCAAAAAGTCAGCAGCAACAGCAGAGGTGTTTTTGATAGGACAACTGATGTGGTTGGGCATTTTTCCTTGGTAGCATTTAAGAACTTTTTTTTTTTGGTCTTCAATTACATGATATAAGCTACCGGTTATAATAAATACCCTTCTGCTTAAACTATCTATAGTGAATACCTTTATATGCAATATAAATCCTTTATTGCTACTATAAGATCATCAACTGGACCTCTTTTTATATCTCAATTAAAGTGTGTAATTCTGCATCATTTTTGTAAATTTATAGAACTTTAGAGCAGGAAGGAAACTTCCGCTTCTAGAAAGAGTTTTTGAACTATATTCTATAGAAATTTATAGCTCAAGTTATAATAATAGGCTTGTTTTGGGGTGGGGAGTATTCGACGGTCATGCCAACTTGGGGTACATTATACACTCTTAGAACTTATAATAATATCCATTAACATATTAAAGACTCAGAGATCCTACAGGGAAAAAAATGGCAAAAACCCTAAATTTAACTATCTAGGCTGGGCACGGTGGCTTATGCCTGTAATTCCAGCACTTTGGGAGGTTGAGGTGGGTGGATCACTGGCAGTCAGGAGTTTGAGACCATCCTGGCCAATATGGTGAAACCCCTGTCTCTACCAAAAATACAAAAATTAGCTGAGCATGGTGGCACATGCCTGTAACTGCTTGAACCCAGGAGGCAGGAGAATTGCTTGAAACCTGGAGGCAGAGGTTGCAGTGAGCCGAGATTGTGCCATTGCACTCCAGGCTGGATGACAGAGTAAGACTCTCTCAAAAAAAAAAAAAATCTATTAGACTCTTTCATTCCAACCAAAGCTTCCCAAACCAAAGCACAGATATGAAAATCTACTGGGGGGTTAGTGGTAGAGTGAAGGCTTTAAACCATACTAAGTAGGCTTCCTGACTCCCAGGAACATAAAGCTTATTTGTTACTCCCTACATCTGCCTGAGAAGTAAACTTCAGTGAATATGAACACAGCCTCAGGAGGAAGCAAAATATATCAGTGTAACTAGTTCTGGCAAATCTGTCCATGATGTATCAATGAGACCTGTCTTATCTCTTTGAGGAGCTTGCAATGCCATGTATGTTCACCCACACACCACTCAGCAGAAGGTAACTGTCCAGAGAGTAGGCCAAAGTAGGTGTTCTCCTGCCTCAGTCACCCACATGAGCACCCTTCCTAGGTACCAAGACCAAGGGCTCCCAGGCCACAGGAAAATGGGACTTGTGAAATTAGGCTCCAGGACATTTTGCTAACTGTAGTGCAATTATTAGACATTCTAGGCTTAGGATTTGATAGAAAATAAATCGCTCTAAAATAAGTCCAAAATTAAAAAGAAAAAAATGTATAAGGCCACCACAAAAGGCAATATGAATTGAGTACATAAGAGAAACCTGATTCCTGGATCAGAATGCTTGTGAGCACATGCCCCCCGCATTCCATAATACAAATCACATCACATACAGCTGACCAAGACAGAAGAGCTTCCAGGAGGTGCATATTTTCAGCATGAAAACAAAGAGCCATTCGTGTTGTAAGCACAGCTTATGGTCAGCTGGCTGACCTGATACACCTCGGCTTTTATTGTTCCCCAAGGCCACATGGTTGGATCTTGCAGAGGCCGGGAGTGAATGTGGATGTGCCCAAGCAGCTTTAGACCTCGAGGCCTCCCTTTGCTGTTTTTGGAAGGAGCTTCAATTGCATAAAGAATCTAGGCTCCACCACACATTTTTATTATTGGGAAAAAAAATTCCCCTTCAGGGCCGAGAGGTAGAATCACAAGGTAGACTTCTGCTGATTTCCTCCCCACTCCACAGTTTTCTCTTTCCTTGGTAGGTACATTGGTAAAAAGACTGGTACAGTGGTTAAAAACGAAAACCAAAACCTGACAGACAATCCTCACAGCAATGTTTTTTAGCCACTCAGACCCATAAAAGAAACGAAATCTTGGTCAGGCACAGTGGTTCATGCCTGTAATCCCAATAGTTTGGGAGGCCAAGGTGGGCAGATCACCTGAGGTCAGGAGTTCGAGACCAGCTTGGCCAACATGGCGAAACCCCATCTCTACTAAAAATACAAAAATTAGTTGGGTGTGATGGCTGGCATCTGTTATCTCAGCTACTCAGAAGGCTGAGGTAGGGAGAATTGCTCAAACCAGGGAGGATTGCTCTATAGCACTCCAGCCTGGACAACACAGCAAGACTCCATCTCAGGAAAAAAAAAAAAAGAAAGAAAAGAGAAAGGAAAAGAAACCAAACAGAAATGAAATCATAAACAAACCAGACACGACATTAGTCATAAAGGGACTCAAACCACAACACACACCTACTACAATTCTATGGGAAAAGTTTCCACATACGTGCAATTCTCTGAGGTTTGTGGTATTTCCCAGGGCTCCAGCTGAGGAATGACCACAGCTGAATCCCAGGAAAGGCTCTCAGGCCTTGTGGAGCTGTGTTTATTGTTCTTAAGGAGTTAGGAAAAGATAATTTAGGAGTTCTGGTAATGGCATAAGGCAGTTTTGTTTTATTCTTACATGCCCCATTCTCTGGCTTTTTTGTTTCAGCTGTTGAGGTTTTCAAAGCTATCAGCCCAGTCGAAGTTGGTTAGGAATACTCTTGAGGACTACTAAAAAAATCTTGCCTTTTTTAAAACTTGGCAGTGTAAGCATCCATGAAATGGGACATATTTCAGCTTTTAACTATTATTCTGTGGTATGTTTAGAGAGGAACGAAATAATTATCAAAATGCTTTCCAAGCCCTAAATATTGGCTTGTTATTTAAAAAAAAAATCAGATTGGAAATGATATTCTCCTTTGTTATTAATCCTCAAAACTTGGCTCAAACTATAGATTAGCCTATAATTGATGAAATGCTATGGATATTTAAGGCCTAAAGGTTTAAAACATAGTCAATGTTGCTTTGTTAGTATATAACCAGTAGACACACATGGGATTTTTAGACACATATTTTTCTGTTTAGGTGATATGTCTGACATGTATATCAGGAAAGCCCAGAAAATTCTGAAAGTGTCAGTTGCTTACTGCCGGTATACTGCTTCTTTTTTCAGTATTACACAAATTTCACTGGAAGGTGTCTGGTACCTACTCCCCATTCCAGCATGACATGAGACTTCACTGTACTTGAAACTCACTAGTTACGTATTCTTTTTTTTTTTTTTGAGATGGAGTCTTGCTCTGTTGCCTAGGCTGGAGTGCAGTGGTGAGATCTCAGCTCACTGCAACCTCTGCCTCCCAGGTTCAAACGATTTTCCTGCCACAGTTGCCCAGGTAGCTGAGACTACAGGTGCGTTCCACCACACCCAGCTAATTTTTTGTATTTTTAGTAGCAACAGGGTTTCACCGTGTTATCCAGGATGGTCTCGGTCTCCTGACCTCGTGATCTACCCACCTCAAGCTCCCAAAGTGCTGGGATTCCAGGATGAATCACTGCATCCAGCCACAATATTCTTCATTATAAGAAACGTGGGTTTATTTCTCCCTGGGAATTATTTGTGCCAAAGTTATATTTAAAAATGATTTTTTTAAGAGTTATGTTTCCAGGCTTGGGGTAGTATAGGATGAGTACATTTTTTTTTAAATTTTTTATTGGATTTTAAGTTTTGTGGTACATGAGCAGAGCATGCAAGACAGTTGCGTAGGAACACACATGGCAGTGTGCTTTTCTTTCCTTCTCCCCTTCACCCACATTTGGCATTTCTCCCCAGGCTATCCCTCCCCACTTCCCCCTCCCACTGGCCCTCCCCTTTTCCCCCCAATAGACCCCAGTGTTTAGTACTCCCCTTTCTGTGTCCATGTGTTCTCATTTTTCATCACCTGCCTATGAGTGAGAATATGCGGTGTTTCATTTTCTGTTCTTGTGTCAGTTTGCTGAGGATGACGTTCTCCAGATTCATTTTCACTCCTTCTCTCTCTTTCATCTAATGGCCTAAATTAATTTCAATCCACCAAAACCAAAATGAAGTTGCTCCCTTTAAAACTCTGATTTATAATGATCCAAAGAATGAAAGAACAATGTGTTGGGGGTTCCCAGAAGAATATCTGGGTATTTTCCAAGTTATTACTGCATACCCAAGTCTTCAGTTCAAATTCCAGGAAGGAAAGAAGAGGTGTTGACGGTGTGGATAAAGGTCCTCAATTATTTTTCTTCTTTCGCTAGTCTGTACCTTTAAATGTCTTCCTGGCCCAAAGCAGGAATGGCTGCTTAGGATTTCAAATGAGTACTCAAACAATTTTATCTGGCCCAGTAATGGACATGTTTTTGATAAGTGAATGGATAGAGCTGATATCCCCATTTCAAAGGAGCTGGCAGAAGGCCAAGAGGGTCAGCTCTTAGGAACTTTGAGGGAAACACTCATAAAGCTAACTGATAGTCCTCCATGGTTGCCTTGAGCCTGGACTTTGAACCCTTCGCTGCTGTTCTAACAGGTAAAGCCCTAGATGCAAATATTTGGTTTGACTTTTTCTGACTGTAAACACTGCAGCCCCCAGGATGATGTGATCTATAGAATTTGCAGCTATTTGCACAGACGTTATCAAAACAATTTCAAATTCTACTTCCTTGTTATTTTTCAAGAATTACTAGCTTAGCTGGTGTTTTGGGGAACAGTTTTGGTAAGGATAGGTAAGAAGGCTAGGGTAAGAAAAATGGCAACAGCCCATCTGGATCCCAGGACTCTATACACATTCAGAAACAAAGTCGAAGAGAGTGTGGAGCAATCATCCAATAATCCAAATTCCATATCAGTCCAGGAAAGGTAAATATTAATGAGCTCAAGGGGAGAACATCAAAGCTCACCTCCGTCTAACACAGGTGGTTCCTCTTCTTTGCTTTTTGTCCATGACCATGTTTTATGTTACTTGACCACCTTCCTTGTTGTATTTTATTGTATCCTAGTTTATATTTGTTGATTTCCTTTTTCAAGTAGACTCTTTTCCCCCTCAATACAAATCTTCCTCTCCCTATGGATTTTAAACAGCTTCAGTGTGGGCCCATTTGGTGTGAGAGCAGAGTTCAGCAAGTAAAAAGTGTGAAGTGTGGAATCAGACCAGCTGCTTTCAAATTCTGGGTCTTTCACTCACTAGCTGTCAGAATGTTGGAAAGTTAATTAACTTCTCTGAGTTTTTTGTTTATCTCTCAGAGATGGTCATACCTAGTTTACAGTTTTGTTTTAGACATTAAATGAGATAGTGCATATGAGGCTCACAGCTCAGATCCAGTTCTTAAAATATGTTTCTTTCCTTTCTTTTATTTCCCTCACCCCAGAACCCTCTGCTCTCACTTAGTATATATACTTAGTTAAATATAGGTCTATATGCTTTTAGTGAGTAGATTGGAAGGCTTAGAAATTACATAGTTCAGTTTGCATCAGTTTGGAGAGACTTCGTGCCTAAAAAGCCTCAGCCATCTTCCCTGGATCAGGAGGTTGTGATTTGTTGCTGAATGTTCTTCAGGGTATTTGCTTTAGTTCTCTTTTTTATGGGTATGTTACATATAGAAATAGGTTTGTTGAGAGACAATAGTAAAATGAGGAGGGGGAAGAAGGCAAAGAAGAAGAAACCTCACAAAATATTAATGAAAATAGAAAGCAAAGCCCTAAAAAACGCATGGATGGAATACATTTAAAATAACAAAATTTCGTTTATCACTGTGATTCTCATAGCATAGAACCCAGGTCAAAAACTTGGGCAAGTGTAGTGCATGCTTGGATATTGAAGAATATCTGCAAATGTAGATTCCCAGTGATCAGAAAGCTGAAGGATAGGCCAGAAAGTTTAATAAATATTCTTAATTAATCCTGTGGACTAAAAATATATACTCACATGGCTGAGTCAAGAGTGTAAAGGACTTGTTGAGACAGAAGTTAATAAGCAGCATGGAGAAGCAATGTTTTTGAGTTAATGACTGAAACCTTGAGATGGCATCTTATTTAGAAGATTTGTATTTGATATGTGTTTATATTATATATATTTTAATAATGCTATATGTGTATACAGGTACTATAATTCTCTTTTTATCAGCTCTATATGTTACTTAGTTTTTATTTTTTTCAAATATATTCTTTCCAATTAAAACACCATCAATAGTCTTTTTTAATTTTAATTTTTATTTTAGAGATGGGGGTCTCACTTTGTTGCCCAGGCTGGAATTCTGCAGTGGTGGGATCATAGCTCACTGCAACCTCCAGCTCCTGGACTCAAGAGATCCTCCCACCTCAGCTTCCTGAGTAGTCAGAACTCAGGTGCATGTCACCATGCCCAGCTAATTTTTACTTTTTTTTTTGTAGAAATGCATTCTCATTATGTTACCCAGACTAGTCTTGAACTCATGACCTCAAGTGATCCTCCTGCCTTGTCTTCCCAAAGCACTGCAATTACAGATGTGAGCCACTGTGCCCAGCCCATGAACATCTTTTTATTTAAAAAAAGCTTTGATAGTTAATTTTCTTACAAATTTGAGAAAAACATTGAAAATATATCCAACTTGCTCACTGAAAACTCCCAGAGACTGAATGAATACATTGCCCAAAAGACCATTTTCCCTTCTCTTGTTCTCACTGGTCCTTACTTACTAACGCAGTTAATAAGTGTTGGGAATATAGAGTCAGAGATGGAAGAAGTATTAAGGTCCTTAAAAAAGAAAAAATGACATAGGCCTATCAAACGTGTTAACAGCCAGGTGCCTACTACCGTGGCCTTTTGTCCCCAGAAATGGTTGCTGAGCTGCGTTTCCAAGGAAGCCACAAGGTATTTTGGCTCACATTTATCTGGCCAAGGCCTCAAGTGCTGGTTGCTCAGGTAGGAGATCAGGCAGACACCTCAGAGACTTCTACTGGGATCTACTTCTCAGGGTTGCTGCTTGTCAAATAATCAGCCTGAATATTTTCCTCAATGAAAACCTTCCTAACTATTCCACAATTTGGCATTTCCTCTTCTGTGTTGATGTGCTTCCCAAGCAATTTGTACATTTGTCTATTAAAACACTTACTACATTGCAGTACAACACAATACCTGGCACATATTAGGAAATTGCATAGATGAGTAAATAATCTAAAGAAAATAACTTTTTGAGTAGCCGAATGTGATTACCCTAGACTCTAAGAGATCTCCCAGTCAACCTAGGCTATCAATGTCAACTGGATGGCTGTTTACTCACTAGAACAAATCTATTGAATGCCCCCAGTTTCATTTGCTTTTGCTTTTTATGATTAGCCATTGTATCAAGACCCTCTTGACCTTGAGTTTTTTAAAAAAATATAATTCATTCATGTGAGAAGAAATGAGATCATTGCCCACAAGGTCCTGAATTCTTAAGATAAATTTATAAAATATAAATTCTGTACAATAAATTTATATTAGAGGTAATATTTTGATATTTACGTCCCTACTAGCAGTTGGAAAAGTATTTTTAATAGTCTTTTTTTTTTAATCTGTCTCCGTACAGACTGTCAAAAACTATATTGCAAGTCGTCACGGCGGGGAGTTGGGAAAAGTTTTCAATGAGCAATAATCGTGCCTCGAATAAACCTCATTGGCTACGATACTGCCAATGCACAAAGCTTATTTTTATTAGTCTTTAAGGCTGTTTAGATATTGATGAAACATAAGGAGAAGAAAATGCCATGTTAAATGCTTAATAATTAAGTATGTACTCTACTTGTGTCCTAACTTTGACCATGCTGTGGAATAAAATAGACAACTATCTTGTATTATTTAAATTTGCTTCCTATTTTAGTGTTTAAAGAATAACTTTACATGTGCATTTAAACTTTTTTTTTTTGACATGGAGCCTCGCTCTGTTGCCCAGGCTGGAGTACAGTGGTGCAATCTCGACTCACTGCAAACTCTGCCTTCCAGATTCAAGTGATTCTCGTGCCACAGCCTCCCAAGTAGCTGGGATTACAGGCATGCACCACCACACCCAGCTAATTTTTGTATTTTTATAGCCACAGGGTTTCGCCATGTTGGCCAGAGTGGCCTTGAACTTCTGACTTCGGGTGATCTGCCTGCCGTGGCCTCCCAAAATGCTGGGATTACAGGCATGAGCCACCATATCTGGCATTAAACATTTTTTACCATTAAAAAAATTCAACCCATCTTTTTGTATTACTTCCTTTTTTGAATTACAATATATACGGTAAAAATTACATAATTTATGTCTTAATTATGTATTATATTTCAAAAATTTTATTCTAACTTTTAAATAATATCCTAAGCTCTTTGAAGAAAGGAATAAGATTGGATCTCTTTTGAATACTATACTTTGCCTAGGACTTAGTAAGTACTAATGCATTGCCTTGACTAATAAACAATGGCTTCCATTTGTTGAGTCTCATGCTATACACTGTGTGTGTATGTGAGTTTGTGCTGTATGTATCATATATAACCATATATATAACGATATATATGTGTATGTGTATATAGTAGGTATACGTATAATATCATTTAATCCGCACGCCACCTGATGAGGAGAGTATATTCTGTCCTCATTTTAGAGATCAGGAAAACAAGGCTTCTAGAGGAAACGTAGCTCAGATAATCTGTTTAAGAAGCAGGACTTGAACTCATGTTTATTTTGGCTTTGAAATGTTAATTTTTTAGTATACAATCTCCTAGTCTTCTTATTTCTTTCTTCTTTCTTAAGAATTAGTTAGTTGCTGACTCTTTGGGGAAGGTAGAAGGAAGTTTAAAACGTCATAGAACATTTTGACCTGTTGTGTTCTGGAAATTAGGACTAAAGTGTGTCCCTTTAGAAGAGAAAATATCAGAATTGACATCAGATTAATGGCTTGTGGGGAACAGAGGTGGAGATTGTTACATTTTGTCTTTATTTTTGTGCAGCTGAAACTGATCAGTACAAGTTCAAAAAATGTATTTATCCTGTAGGAAAGCAAATAGAAGGGATGGATCTAGAGATTCACATTGATGGATAGCCGTGGACTCTGCTTTTGAGCCTGTGCTCCTTATGGGCATTGGGAGTGTTTAAATATAGCTCTTGTACCTGGATTAGCCTGCACAGGGAGGTGGCCATGGAAGCTCTCCCCACAATCAGGAAATCTTTTTGATAATGGTATAAAAATAACTGCCAACAGTTGTCTTGTGTTTTTATTAGTAGCTCTGCCTAGGGACAGACTCTGAATAAGTGAATATTAAATAATAAGCTTAACAAACTTTTGAATATTTCAGCACTCAAAAATCAGTGGCCAGGCATTAAGAATCAGTCGTTGCCCATCCAGGTTATAACATGGGCTAAAACAGAAGAGAAAAAAATAATTCTAAGCTTCTTTTACAGTAATTTGGGAAATAAAACTAAGAGGTCTAAAGCTGGGTGCGATAGTGCACCTGTAATCTCAGTTCTTCTGGAGGTAGAGGCTTGAGGATCCCTTGGTCCTAGGAGTTTGAGACCATCCTGGGCCTGGGCACCCAGTCTTGGGCTGGATCTGGTGGCTCATGCTTGTAATTCCAGCACTTTGGGAGGCCAAGGCGGGCAGATCACTTGAGGCCAGGAGTTCGAGACTAGCCTGGCCAGCATGGTGAAACCTCATCTCTACTAAAAATACAAAAATTAGCTGGTTGTGGTGGAGGATGCCTGTAATCCCAGCTACTCAGCAGGCTGAGGCAGGAGAATCACTTAAACCTGGGAGGCGGAGGTTACAGTGAGCTGAGATTGTGCCATTGCACTCTAGCCTGGGTGACAGAGTAAGAATCTCTCTCTCAAAAAAAAAAAAAAAAAAAAAAAACCCAAAAAAGAGAAAGAAGGGAAGAGAAAGAAAGAAAAAAGAAAGAAGGAAATAAAAAAAAGGAAGGAAGGAGAAAAAAATCTATGTCTAAAGTTCATATAAGTTTTTTTTTCCTGTGTCTTTTCTATCTTTAATCTAACAAATGACTAAATTGATTTGTCTAGAGGCAATGACAAGGTGGGGAGTGAGAAAGAAGTGTAGAAAAGCTGGCAGGTAATCAACAAAAGGGAAAATAAAAAGGAAAATTATATTGAATAAGCTGAACTACACACAAGTAGAGTAATAAAACTGCATCAAAGCTATGTTAATATTGAAAGAATCCGTGAAATCAAAGTTGTAGATGAAACTTGTTTGCTTAAGTCTGGAAGCTAATGTACCATTAATTAAGATGCAAATGATCTGACGTGCTTTCTGAACTCTACCAAAACTCTTTTATTTTTATTTATTTAGTTTTTGAGACAGGGTCTTGCTGTGTTGCCCAGGCTGGAGTGTAGTGATGTGATCATAGCTCACTGCAACCTTGAACTCCTGGGCTTAAGCTATCTTCCCATCTCAGCCTCCCAGGTAGCTGGGACTACAGGTATGCACCATCACACCTGGCTAATTTTTAAACTGTTTTGTAGAGACAGAGTTGTGTTATCTTTCGGTGTTTTCCAGGCTGGTGTCAAACTTGTAGTTTCAAGTGACCTTCCCACATTGACCTCCCTAAGTGCTGGGATTATAGGTGTGAGTCACTGTCCCCAGCCAGAACTGTTAATTTTGTATCCGTGTTAGATCTAGTTCTAGTTTAATAAACATTAGTTGAGCTCCTTCTGTTTTCCAGATGTGACCAGATGTTGATGACCTCACGTAAGCTGTGGAAGAATTCCGTTGTAGCTGGGGAGACAATAAGTAAGCAGATTCTTTCACTGTAATAAAACAGGATGCAATAAAATAAAACATTATTACAGAAATTATTTCTAATGTAAAAGAAAAAAGTGTTTAAAACCAATTAAAACTATGTAAATGGCCAGATGATGAGCTAGGATTCTCAAAACTGATAAATATAATTCTGAGTTCTGCCTCTGCCTTTGTGTGACTGAGCAAATTATTTATTTTATTTATTTTAGAGATGGAGTTTCATTCTTTTGCCCAGGCTGGAGTGCAGTGGTGTGATCTCGGCTCACGGCAACCTCCACCTCCCAGCGATTCTCCTGCTTCCGCCTTCCGAGTAGCTACAGATTGCAGGTATGTGCCATCACGCCCGGCTAATTTTGTATTTTTAGTAGAGACAGGGTTTCTCCATGTTGGTCAGGCTGGTCTCAAACTCCCGACTTCAGGTGAGATCCACTCTGAGGTAAGATCCACCCTAAGGTCGGGAGTTTGAGACCAGCCTGACCAACCCCCACCTCAGTATTACCCCCTTAGAAATCAATTGGCCTTCCAAACAGGTTTCTCCTTTTCATTTTCCTTTCTCTGCCACAACCCCATACCAACAATCCCAGCCTCAACCTCCCAAAGTGCTGGGATTACAGGCGTGAGCCACTGCACCTGGCCAAATTACTTTATTTGTAAAAGACTCATATATAAAATATAGGCACTAAAAATACATACATCATATAGTTATTTGGAAACTCAGCCACTGTTACATGTTAATTATTATTAGAGTTAGTTATTAGCTATTGAATTAGTACTATTTTACCATGATTACACAAAACCATGGAAAATAATTACATCCAGGCAGATCATAGAATGCCTTGGCTTTATATACTGTGGTTTTATCAAATATATATTTAGTCTTCCAAAATATACAATGTTTGCAGAAAAAGAAGCTTGTGTTTTTCCATTCAGACGTTTTGACATTATATAGACTCTAATGTTTATGTTTTGTTGTCAAGATGCAATTAGAATCTTCCAAATTATCATCCACAGTGTTCAAAGTTATTTATGCTCACGTTAGATTTGACACCACACATTTATTAGTCACTTCAGTGCTGTTACAATTTTTGTATCATATAAAATTTGATGCCAAAACCTTTAGTAGATGTGTTCAATAAGAAAAAGCTATACAGGAAAGTTTCATCCAGGTTAGTCATCTCCCATCAATGTACTTCTTTTTGGTACAGTTAATCTCTGTCTCCTTCAGCCTCTACCATCAAACACCTCTGGCAAGGTCATCTCTCCGGCCCTGGAGACATTGCCCTACCCTGCTGATTCCGTAAGGAATTTGGTATTACAGTGCCTGGCCCTGTCCTCAGGCTCCCTGGTCACCTCTTCTCTCTGACTTTGGACCTGTCTTAGCATTCCTTAAATCCACCCAGTTATGGTTGGCTCTTCCTTGGTCCCAGCTGACTCAGTCCCAAGATCCTCCCCCAACATTCCTGCCGGCCTCAGAACCAGCATCTTTGCTCTTGCTTTTTTTTGCTTCTAACCAGGCATTCTTCTTGCATCAATCTTTGTTTCCAAGAATTTCTCATGTAGTGTCGATGCTCATGTTCTATGGGAAATACACCCATATCTTCCAAACTTGTTAACTTCATTTGATTCTTTCCAATTTTGTAAAGACTCATTTTGTCTGAGAAAAGCTTTTATAGCCTCCCTTGTCCCTTAGGTATGACTCATCAATGGAATCTCCCTGCTTTTCCTTAAGTGTTAGAGTCTAATGTAACCCCACTGGGAATTTTCATAACTTCTTGTCAGCTCTGAGGTTTACAAAATTGTTGAGCTCACTTCCTCATTTCAGTGATTGTAGAACTAACCCCAACACAGAACCAAAATTTAGGGTGGCTGTCATTAGGATGATTTCTAAACAAAAGTGTGAATAATGTTGCTTGCCTGTCAGAGAATTTATTCACCACTTTCCCCACCCCAGAATTACCCCCTTAGAAACCAATAGGCCTTCCAAACAGCCTTTTCCCTTTCATTCTCCTTTCTCTGCCACAACCCCATCACCAACATTTCCAATCCCCTTGCACTTTTATTAGTCCATGAGGCCTCTTCCTGAAGGTCACACTAAGTGTTAACAGTAGTTTAGTGACTTTCTCCAAACCCACTAGGAGTCTTTAGAAAAGCAAGCAAATACACTTTTAAATGGTAAGTGAATGAGGCAGGAGTATTTGCCCTTTAAGTAGGGGAATTTTGTGATTGGGGGCATGTAGGTAGAGAGTGAGTGTGAGAGGTTTAGTGCTTTGCTGTACCCATCTAACACCTGGATCCAGGCCCATATTTCCTTCACCGATTGTGCCAGATGTTTCATATGTTCTTCCAACAGTACCAGTACTGAGCAACAGTACTCAAGTTTATCTAGAAACGCAAGTTACCACCACATCCAAGTAAAAGAACCGTCATCTCTGTTCAGCCTTGTCTGTATTCCTTGGAATCTTCCCCACATTGCATATCTATCTTGGAGGAAGACATGTTCTCTTCCCTTTATGTAACCTTGTTCTCTTCTAGAGAAATAGCTCTATATTAAAGACACTTGAGGGAAAATGACATTACTGAGGAGATGATATTTAGCTGTCCCCTCAAAGCCAATAGGCAGTGATCCAAAAAAATTTACGGAAATAGAAATAACTCTTTGTAAGCTAACCAAACAGTGGCCTGAACTCTTTTACATTGTGACTTCTTATGAGTGCTTAGTTTAGTTGACTGAAGATCAATCTTGAAATTAACAGGCTATTTTGGATTATAACAAGATTATTTAGAGACTCAAACTTTCCAGAGTTCCTTTTAGATGACTTCCATCATGACAAGCAAACTAAAAGGTCAGTGGTCCCAAAGTGGGGTACACATGATTATTAAGGTACAGAAAAAGGAAATAACAAAAATATATAAATATATTATTAATAAATATCATATTTTAAAAGATGTACTTTTGTGAATGACCTATTTATTATTCAAAATGTATTAATAACAATTATGTAATTCATAAATTAAAATGTAGAGATATGGTAGTGGTACATGCTCAATTTTTTTTAACTAGTAAGAAGGTGGGATCAAATGAGTGAGAGTCTACTGATTAGGTAACACTTTGGCTATCATATCCTCCTCCCTCCAATCTGTGCATTATCATAAAGACAGGTTCTAATGTCTCCTCCCAGAACCAAAAGGACTTTGAAACATTCTTCCTTCTACATAGTCAGAACAATATAGTTTTATTTTCACTAACTTTAAAAATATTAAGGAAAGTAGAGAACAATATTCAGATTAGTTATAAAATTAACTTTCCTATCTCCTTCTATAAGTTTCTAGGATTTTGTATATTTGGTGTATAATATATTAAATATGTCATATTTTTATATGCTTTTAATCACAAAAAGATTCTTGCTTAAAACAAACATTTTCTAAAGACATCAAAGGCCATATAGAAAAATGTAATATAAAAAGTATTTGCAAGCTGGGCATGGTGGCTCCCCACCCACCTACAGGTGGCTCCCATGCATATAATACCAGCACTTTGGGAGGCAGAGGTGGGAGGACTGCTTAAGCCCAGGAGTTTGAGATCAGCCTGGGAAACATAGCAAGACCCTGACTGTACAAATAATTAAAAAAATTAGCTGGTCATGGAGGCTTATGCCTGTAGTCCTAGCTATTTGGTCTTGAACTCCTGGCTTCAAACAATCCTCCCACCTCAGCCTCTCAAATTGCTGGGATTATAGGCATGAACCAACACACCTGGCTTAGCCTACCTATTTGGGAGGCCAAGGTGGGAGGATTGCTTAATCCTGAAAGGTTGAGGCTGCAGTGAGACATTATTGCATGACTGCATTCTAGCCTGAATAGCAGAGCAAGACCCTGTCTAAAAAAAAAAAAGAAAAGAATTTGCAGTTGTAATCCATAGCTTATTAGCAACAGAAGAGAAATAGCACAATATTTGCTAATACCACAAAGGAACACATATTTTTAATAGCTATCTTTCGTGTGTTTTTATTTTAGGAAATGAACGCTGTTAGGCAATTTAACCCCTTCCTTGTGACTTTTGTTGTGATTTCCAAACTGGATATCTCTTACACAGGCATTAACAAGCAGGTTGACTGTCAGGACAAGCCCAGGGGTGGCATTATTTGCATTTGCTGATGAATGACTCTTTGGGGCTGTAAAGACTCATACCCAAGGAGTGACTCAGAAAGTGAGGGGCCCATGCTGTTTGGCTCTGGGCTTGGAGGTGCAGAGCAGCAGCAGCAGGACTTGACAGCCCTATGGCTCAATCAGCTTTCTGTTTTCACTTCCTTATGATGCCATGAGTGGAACTATTGGCAAATCAGAGTTCACACCCCAGGTTTTCAGTCTTTCCCCTAATTCTTGCTCTATCAGAGGTCAAGGACAACAGTATAATGATTCATAGGCTCTACTTCCTGGCAAGTAATCATTTTCCCACGCTGAATAATGATTTATGAGTGGTAAAGAATGTTGATTTGCTTTTTTTCTGTGTGGCCTTTCTGCTGACAGAGGGTTGGCTAGGAATACTTTGTTTCCATTTGTAAGGCCATCCAGAAAATGTTAAAGCATTTTAATTTTTTAAACATAGGTGCTTTAAATATATATTATCCATAAAGAAGTGGAATGATCCCTTTATATACTTTGTTAAAAAATGAAGACAATTTTGAAATTTCCTTTTTTATATTGGCGTGTGAGGACTCAGTATGCCTCGTAGAAGTCAAGAGCTGTAGAGGCCTTGTACGAACCCACTTTTTAGATGGGAACACTGAGACCCAGAGAAGTTACATGAGTTGTCCATTTCCACAGAACTGGTTAGTGACAGAGGCAGATTGAGGCTTAAATTAGCTCATCTTAGGATATGATTTTATCTAACATTAGGCTACTAGTACCATGTCAGAAGGAAAAAATCTAGGTTTAAAGAAGTCTGTGACTTTCACAGTTAGTCACATGAATTAATTAATGACAGAAAGGTCAAGGGAGAAGCATAGTAATTGGTATCGGATGGACCTTGGCTTGAATCTTGGCCCTGGAACTGGGTGATGTTGGCTAATTTACTTAATTTATCTGAGTATAGTTTCTCACTTCACAGATGAGAATGGGGATAATAATGTCAATTTCATATCATCTCATGTAAGAATAAGAGATAAGGCATGCAAGGCTCCTGACACATGGTGAGCTTTCAATAAACAGAAGCTCTAATTATTTTTTAAAACTAAGCAACACCTGTCCTTGCTTTCTGGTGTTGCTTTCTGGTTTTCTGTCCTTGCTTTCTGGTTTTATTTTCAAAGCAGCCGTAGTTATACTTTGCACTGTCTTAGAACTTTGCTTTGTCAGACTCAACAGTTAGTTTTTTCAAGCCGCTACTGAAAATTTTCCCTTAATACTTTGCGTCTGAGTTGTCTCATTTCCTGGAAGCCCTGACACAGGCCAGCATGCTGTTACAGAACATGATCTGAAACCTCACTGGCAAGGGAAGTCCCCTTCAAAAGAGGCATTTTTTTTTTCCTTTCTGGAGTTTCATGCTTCTCTTTCAGATCCTGCAGGAGACCCCTCAGGCTGAGGATAGCTAACTGGACACAGATGAAGGTCCTGCCCCGACTGTCCTGTGGACAGTGTAGGAACAGTGGGAAGGCTGAGGGTCTGGCCACATTTGCCCCTGGTGTCTTTCCTGCCACCATTTCTGCCTCTGTACTTCCATGTCCTTTTAGCTTCCCCACAAATGGCTGTTGTTTCTTCTCTTCCCTTTGGTCTCTCCCTTCTATTTCACGAGGACCAACTCTTGAAACATTCAACAGAAAGTTAGAGGAGTCTGTAATATGTGGGGGAGTACAGGAGCTTTGCATTTTTGTGTTCTCACTTCCTTTAGAGCTCACAGAGATTTCCTAAACAGTCTCTTCTGTGCCCAGTGGCTTAGACTGACTCCCTGCCCCTGTGATGGGGAATTGCCACCTAGGTGCAGGTGATTCTTCTTTTACTTCTTCTTTTCTAAAACACACAGTTGCAAAAATATACACCTTGTATTCAGATCTTGCAGTGAAAAAAAATTGCTCTAGTGATTTTTGTAGTATTTTTCTCTATAACTAAAATACTATTTGCTTTTCATGATAAAATATAGTCCATTTCATAAAATGGGCTAACTCCTTCAACCCAAGTGTGTGTGTGTGTGTGTGTGTGTGTGTGTGTGTGTGTGTTTAGTGCCGTACTTTTCTAGATTTTTGTCACCAGGGAATTTCCTACTTGAGTATATGCTGTAACATCAGTGAACAATGTCCAGTTTTGGTTTTTTTTTTGAGACAGAATCTTGCTGTGTTGCCTAGGCTGCAATATTTTTAAAGATATTAGTATTTAAATAGAGATTTGTGCTAAGTATTTTGAAAATCTTTTAAATCACATTAAATATCATAAAAGAGATTTTTCAGAATGAGAAAATATAGCCTTAATCCCATCCTTTTATTGTAATTATTGGTTTTGCTTTTATATATTAACTTTCATTTTTTATTCATGTATTATAGTTTCATTAGGGTAGGGTTTAAAATTTGCACTTTCAAAATGAAACTAGCTGTTGCCTCACATTCACTGCAATAAACCCACCTGCTTTTCTGATTTTGTGTGCACTGCCCTCTGTGAACTCTAATGGATCAAGTAACTATGAAACCAACATCTTCCTCCCTAGAGGTTGGTCCCCTGGCAATCCCCTGGATCAAGCTTCAATTCTGGCAGCTTCTCTTTCTTTTAAGAGCAACAGAGAAAAGTTCCATCATTCCTTATTTTATTTATTCCACAAATACGTATTGAGAGTGTGAGAGTGTACCAAATATTGAATGCTACTATGTTGATTGGGGACACAGGATGTATAATCACTTTGATATATTAAAGATGGGAGGAAAACACATGGAGAAAACTATTTTGGCTCTTTTGTGATTCTGTAAGTGGTTCAGAGTCAATTAGAGGAATAAGTGATCTCTGTTTTTGGGTTCTGCAAGGATGGAAGAAGTGGATGTGGAGATAAAGTGAAATGAGGGGGCATGGTGAACTGTGGCCTGGTGGTGGGATGGAGTTTGTACTTCAGGATAGATAAAGTAATTAATAAACCTAAGTCGAATAAATAACCATGGATTGTATAGCTTAGTATCTGGGACAATAAACTAGGAGTTTTGTTTATTTGTTGGTAAGTTGGGGAGATGGGTAGGAGAGATTTAAACTGAATTAGCAGGATTGATTCTAACTGAAAAGGAGAGAAAGATAATTTTAACAGATTTCAGGAAAACAGAACTTTGTTGCTTATGTACCAAAAAGTCCCAGATTGGAATTGCCCTCGATTTTGGCTGAAATCAAGTCTTCCAACAAAAGTTCTATAAGTTTGCCTTTCTTCAGCTTTCTACTTAGCTTTCTTATTGGCTTCTATTTTAGGCAGGCTTCCCCACATGATGGCAAAGATGGCCATAAACATTCTTGGCTTAAATTCTATGAGTTTTGAAGTCTTATTGGGAAGTGTATGTCTTTTCTGCTTTGATTGGTCCAACTTGGCCAGTCTCATCCATATATTTGGATGGGGACTAATCCTGGAGGCAGGCGGTGGGATTGGCACTTACGGAAAGCGTATTGATTGAGAATGGCAAATGGTACTTCTCCAAGGGGAAGGAACGTATTGTGTTATCAGGAGAGGCATGCTGGGTAGGTGAAAACCAGTAATGACCACAATACAGATCCCTTTGAGGATCTGTTGAAAGAAATAGACCTTCTCTCTTTAGAAAAGTGCTCTTGGTTGGGTGTGGGGGTTCATACTTATGATCCCAGCACATTGGGAGTCCGAGGCAGGAGGATCACTTGAGCCCAGGAGCTTGAAACAATCCTGGGCAACACAGCAAGATATGACCCTAATTGAAAAGATTAAAAAAAAAAAAAAAAAACTAGCCAGGTGTGGTGGCACTCTCCTATAGTCCTTGGCTACTCAGGAGACTAAGGCAGGCGGATCACTTGAGCCCAGGAGTTCAAGACTGTAGTGAGCTATGATCATGCCACTGCCCTCCAGTCTGGGCAACAGAGTGAGACCCTGTTTGAAAAAAACAATAATAATAAAATAAAAAGTAAAGCACATGTAAACATAACATTGTTCTGCTGACAATTTTAGGATTTCACAGACCTTCTGAAGTTATACCCTAGAGTTCCATAGACTGTAGCTCAAAAACTCTGCTTTGTAGTGTGGAATAATTGTGGATAAGCACTGTGACTTTTTGGTTGTAAAATCTCCCACACCTATTAGAAAGACTTACAAGTATTAAGCCCTCAATACATGTAGTGATTACATGAATGAATGAACCAAGTAACATTGTTTTTGTGATCTAGTATTCTGGTATTATGCTCATGTTTTACATACGTTACCTTATTCATTCTTCTAACATTACATTATGAATAAAGAAACAGAAGGAAAACTAGGGAATAAAGTGAGCTGAAAACCCAGAATTGACAAACATAGAAAGGACATGAGAGCAGCTGTGAAGTTCAAGGACAGAAGGTCTACATGAGCAGGAGTTCAGCCTGAGGTGTCAGAGAACATTGTGGGATTCACTGTTGTGGCTCAGCTGATTCTAGTTTATAGCCACAGCCAGGGGGGCCATCACCTCCAAGGCCTCAGGCCACTGCGTGGCTGCTAACCCCTATGTAGTTCTTCTTGTCAGTGGCAAATTTTTTTTTACCATTTTCTCCCTGTAATAGCCCCTTAAAATAATACTTTAGTCTCACATTTTTAGTTTCCACTTCAGAACTTGCACTCAAACTAAAACTGTTTTGCTGTGGTTGAGATTTGTTTTCAACTCAATTACTGGATTCACTCATGGGATAATTAGAAGCCCTATGGATGGTTATTCAAGTGAGTTTAAACTCGCCGTTGGAGGATCCCAGAATTGTCAAGGTTGTACTTCTGAGAGAATGATGTAAACTATAGGCAAGCAGCTGGAGAGCAAGCAAATTGAACAGCAGATGAAAGAGGATATTTTCTTTGATTTATTTCTCTTTCTTTCTTTCTTTCTTTCTTTCTTTCTTTCTTTCTTTCTTCCTTCCTTCCTTCCTTCCTTCCTTCCTTCCTTTCTTTCTTTCTTTCTTTCTTTCTTTCTTTCTTTCTTTCTTTCTTTCTTTCTTTCTTTCTTTCTTTCTTTCTTCTTTCCTTTCTTTTTTGAGACAGAGTCTTGCTCTGTCGCCAGGCTGGAGTGCAGTGGCGCAATCTCGGCTCACTGCAACCTCTGCCTCATGGGTTCAAGCAATTCTTCCACCTCAGCCTCCTGAGTGCCTGGGCCCACAGGTGTGTGCCACCACGCCTGGCTAATTTTTGTATTTTTTAGTAGAGATGGGGTTTCACCATGTTGGCCAGGATGGTCTTGATCTCTTGACCTCGTGATTTGCCCACCTGGGCCTCCCAAAGTGCTGGGATTACAGGCGTGAGCCGCTGTGCCCGGCAAAAGGGAATGTTTTCAATCTTATCACATATGAAGTATTGGGTCAGCAGAAGAATGTGGTTGAAACAATTACTATGAAGTCACTACATTTGGCAGAGAGAGATCACACATTTAAAGAGAAATTTTTGTTTCTTTTTTGAAGGCCCTTGTGAATTGATGAATATGAGGCACAAAGAAAGCAGAAATGGAACTGAGAAGAACGGAATAACTATCTTTACCTTTCTCAGATTGTCTAATATGGAAGGAATGAAGACAGCTAATAAGCAAATCTCTGCAAGAAGACATATGGCTTAGATTCTGCTGAGCTATGGGTGATTTGATTCCATGCATATATATTAACTGCTAGTATATGCATGTATAATACATGTGCTTCTGCAAATAATCATCAAGTTGATGCATTCTTTTTTTAATGCATTATTTTATATTTCTTAAGGACTACTGAGTGCCAGTATGAGAAGTCCATTTACTTCCTTTTCCCATTAATTTTGATAGCCTGGACTGAGCAACTTTCTTCTTACCTAGTTTTGTTTTTATGAGGTGCATTAGCTTTTTCTTTATGTGTATGTTTGAGTGTGTGTAGCTTTATTAACCATATTGTTTGGGCTTTTGATAAAGCAGAGATTCTGATATGGGATACATTTTTAAGCATTCATTCATTCAGCAGGGATGCATGTTTAAGACACTGTGCTAGTCAAGGGTGAGAAGGGGTGTGGGAAGGTAGAGGAGCAAGGTGAGATAAGATGATTAAAAGACACTGGCTGAAAATATTATTTGATATGACAGAAGGATGTTTGCAGATGTGATTAAGGATCTTGAGATGGAGTACATTATCCTGGTAGGCCCGACATCAGGGACTTTCTGAAAGGGAGGCAGGAGAACAGAGTGAGTAGTCAGAAGAGTGAATGGACAGTAATGGGGACATGCTTAGAGACCCTAAGGAGCTTGCTATGGTAGGGCTTGGTGGACTCTGTACTGGTAAGAAAGGCTAGGCCACGCTGTGGAAGCAAACAAATCTGTGTCATAAAGTGACAGAGTTTCTCTCTTGCTCATTCCAAGTCTGCTAAATGGCTGAGTGATTCTCAAGGGCAGCCCTCACTCATGTGATGGCTCTGCTCTGTGTGCTTCCCTGGTAGCCAGACAAATCAGAAGAATGTTAGAAATTAAACACTTCCTTCTGGTGGCCAGAAGAAGTCACATGGCTATATCTGTTAATAATTTGAAGGGGGTAGGACAATAAAATATCTCCTTGTCCTAGAAGAGGGAAGCTAGAAATATTGGTAAGTACCACACATGTCTTCCCCATGATCCCAAGTTTGTTGGGTAGAGAAGCATTTTAAATAACTTTGGATTTACATATATTCCTCAAATATATAGTGATAACTCCATGCCTACATCCAGGATACCCACTTTCTTCCTTAAAGATGTTTGAAAGTCCTGCATTCTCTCAGTATTGTTACAGAGCCACATTTCAGTTGAATTCTCAGTGCTGAGGAAAGCATTATTTATTTTATTTTATTTTTAGAGACAGGGTTTTGCTATGTTGCCCCAACTGATCTTGCACTCCTGGGCTCAAGTGTTCCTCTTGTCTCAGCCACCTGAGTAGCTGGTATTATAGGTGCACACCATAATGAGAAAAGCATTATGATTAACCTAGTAAATTGATTTTTAATACTGCATTATTTGATGTTCAAGGGCTTAAAAAATCATTTCCAGAGAGCTAGACACAATGAAAACAAACAAGCTAATAAGGAAAGTGAGAAACCACGTGCTGAATTGCATATGTAGCAACATTTGTAAAGAAATGGCAAATCATATCTAATTATTTCATTGTGCTTACCTTTCCTCAGTCAGAAAGTCTTTGGTATCTAGTGCATTTCTACAGACATTCCATGGTGATTTAATATCAAGTAATATCTACCTGCAGCTAAGTGTTGATAGTGTTTCTAAATTCACAAGGCCGGCATTTTGCAGTGTTGGGCATAAGTGAAGGAGCTTTTTAGGCTGCTGCTAAAAGCAACTCAGAAAGATGTAAAGTAGATGTAAAACCTTTTCCAAAGAAACCATCTAATCTCTGGTACTTCTGTAGCAGATTGTTTTTAGAAGAGAAGCCAGGAGACAGACCAACCCATTTCCCTAATCTGTGTGTTGTAACTTGAGGCTCCAGGGTATAACACATGGATTAGAGAAATGCGTTGGTCTCTGGGAAGGAATTTACTTGCAATTCTCTAGAGATGGAGACAGGGTGCTTGAGTGTGGGTCCAGTGGAGACTCTTTTTGGAATCTCATCTGATGGGAGGGTCACTGTCCATTTCTCTTCTCAGCAGGCCTTGGAAAACACCAGGACCAACATCCTGATGGGAGCTAGCTTCAGGATTAATTAGGGTTTTATTAATTAACTAAGGTATGAATCTAGGGCTTAAACAGTAGCTAACTAAGCAATATGTATTTGTTTTATAAAATATAAAATTTATGGAACAGTATATTAAGAAGAAATGCTATCATTTTATAATATAATGAGTTAATGCAAGTTCTTTCCATATATTATTTCATTTAAACCATATACAAAAATGCAGATGAGGCTGGGCACAGTGGCTCACACCTATAATCCCAGCACTTTGGGAGGCTGAGGAAGGCGGATCACCTGAGGTTAGGAGTTCTAGACCAGTCTGGTCAACATGGTGAAACCCCATCTCCATTAAAAATACAAAAACTAGCCGGGCATGGTAGCAAGCGCCTGTAATCCCAGCTACTCAGGAGGCTGAGGCAGGAGAATTGCTTGAACACGGGAGGCAGAGGTTGCAGTGAGCTGAGATTATACCACTGTACACTAGGCTGGATGTCAGAGCGAGACTCCATTTTTAAATACAGATGAAGGCCCTGCCTTGATTGTCCTGTGAACAGTTTGTGTGCAGTGGGGAAGCTGAAGATCTGGCCCCCTTTGCTTTTGGTGACTTCACTGCCACCACTTCTGCCTCTGCATTTCTGCACAATCTGACGGGTTGGTATTATTATTTCCCATTTTACAGATAAGGAAACTGAAATCCAGAGAAATGGAGTGAATTGGCTGGCCAAGTGTACACAGCTTATTTCTTACACTAGAATTTACTGTGCACACATTGTATATAGGACCCTTGAATAAGCTATTCTAAAAGATTAATCTAAAAGATTAGATATATCACCTCATTTCAGTACCACTGTAACCTGGTGTTACACATATCACTATCTTCCTGTTGAAGAGGAAAATTCTTAAATACTGAGACATTCGGTAATATGTCTGAGTTATATGTAAAGGTGTAGATTTAAATTTGGGCCTCCTGACTTGAATCTTGTGTTTGTTTGACCATACCACACCTGCACCTAGCTGTTGGAGAAATCAGAATACCCAAGACCTAGATAACTCTAAATAAGGCCCAGTATGAGTTGAGACCTCATGCATCAGGGTTAGGTTTGTAAGTTCAGTGCTGAAAGGCTGATTTTTCCTTTGTTCTTCTAGGGTCTGTTTGCTGGATTTAAGATACGCTACCACAAGAAATATGACAAATCAACTGTTTCGCTTGCTCATTTTTTGCTTTGTTTTGTTTTTCCTTCTTACAGGGTAGCTAGTATTCCCAGCACACCAGAAATAATTGGTGTGGATGTTCCTGACAAAAGGAGTCTGCTACAAGTGACCTTTAAATGCCTTTTGGTGGAGTGATTATTTAATTTAGGCAGTTTGTTTGCTCAGAAAGGAAGTAACAGGTTCTACAGCCTTTGCTAGCTAAGACCTTTAGTTTTAATCACTTCCTTGAAAACAGTCTCCTTAATCCATTCTGAGTAAGATGGTGGGTTTCTTTGTGCTTTGGCCTTTACCTTTTTTTTTTTGAGACAAGCTCTGTCACCCAGGCTGGAGTATAGTGTCACAGTCATAGCTCACTAAAAACTTAAACTCCAGTGTTCAGGCAATCTTCCTGACTCTGCCTTTTGAGTAGCTGGGATTACAGGCTATAGCCCAGCACACAGTCTAATTTTGTATTTATTATTTTTTGTAGCGATGGGGTCTTGCTGTGTTGCCCAGGCTGGCCTCAAACTCCTGACTTCAAGAGATTCTCCCTGTCCTGGCCTCCCAAAGCGCTAGGATTACAGATGGGTCTTTAATTTTGAAATGCACAGTTTAAGGAGATTACTAACCACTGAATAGACCACTTTTTTCTTACCTTATTGAGCATCTACTTGGAGAGAGTCAAACCCAGAATCCCTTTGAATTTAATGGTCATTCCTTGTGATCTGAACAGCCAAATAAGAAACAGGTTCTCTTCGGTGTAAAATCTGCCAAGTATAAGGTCTGAATGACCATCATTATTATGTGTTTAATGTGCATAGAAAAGTTAACTGCAACCTTCCAGAGTGTGCCAGAAGTTTGGAATGTACATTATCATTGGCTCCATCTGAAACCAGTCATAAATCAAAGAAAATAGCAGTTCCAGGGGAATCATAGAGGCTTCCAGGCCCCTGCTCTTTGTGAACCTGGCGAGAAAGGGAAGTCTGCTCTCACTGGACACTGGAACTGTTTGTCTCTGTCTCTGCTGTACTGTTCCTACCTCTGCCTCACTTAATGGTGAAATCATCTTTGCTTGATGACTAAAACAACCAATAAGGTTGAGAAAGGGGAAAACCCACTTCTGCATTCAAATACAAGGTAAGAAATGTTTTTCTCTTTAGTGTATCCCACTCACTTTGGGAAGGTGATTTCATGTGATGTATTATTGAAGACTCTGATCAGCAAACATTTTCTGAGTGTATACTATGTTCCAGATAGTTAGGCCAGCTGCTGGGGATTAAGCTTTGAACAAAACAGAATCTGTGTCCTCATGGGAGTGGCAAATGGGAAATCATCCAGGAAATGATTTGGTGAATGCTATCAAAGAGAGAATACACATGCTCTGGAAATATGAAGGAGGTACCTAATACCTAAATTCTACCTGGGGGGCTGGAAAGGGCTTCTCAGAAAAGGCAGAGATTAAAATGGAGAATAAGCATAAGTTAGGACAAAGCTAGGGTGGGGTCAGAAAGAGTGTGATAGGCCAAGGCAATAGCATGGGCCAAGACCCAAAAAATAAGAGAGAGTGTAGCACATTTGATGTAGGAAAGACATTTAGATGGGATAGAAAGAAGGCTAGTGTTGGGGCTGGATGAGGTTACACAGAAGTTTTTAAGTCAAGCTAAGGAATTGATCAAATTTATATTTTAGAATGGTCACGGTGACTTCAGCATTACATTACTTGAAGGGGTTAAACCCATGCATCTATAGAGGGACCCATTAGACAAGGACTGTAATAATACGGTGAGAGACACTAGTGCCTAACTAGCCTGGTGATCATAGAAATAAAAGGATATATGTGAGAGGCAGAGCCGAAGCCACTGATAACAGTGGTTAGCCAGGTCAAGGGGACAGTGTCTGCTTTAGGTAACTGGCTTGACAATAATCTCATTTTTGAAGATCAGGAACACAGCCCCGAGAGTACATTTGGAGAGGAATATAATTCTGGTTTTGTCATATACGGTTTGAGGTGTCTGTGGGGCACTATATGCAGATGTCCAGTAGGCAATTGGTTCTGTGGGCCTAGCACTCGGAGGAGAGTGCTAGTTTAAAGGTAGAAAATTGGCAGTCACCAGTAAATAGAGAGTAATGGATGATATGACCTGAAGTGACTGCTGAAGCAGGAATATGGGCTCAGTGCCAAGGAGTGCAACCAAGGGATGGAGCACAGCAGGAACCCACAAAGGAGACCAGAAAACAAGAAATAGGGAGAACGCCGTGGAACACTATGATTCTATACAATCATGGAATTGAAGACAAACAATGTGAAACTAAGTACAGGCCCATTTATATATATATATATATATATATATATATATATATATATATATATATATGTATATATATATATATATATATATATATGTATATATATTTTTTTCTTGAGACAGAGGCTCTCTCTATTGCCCAGGCTGGAATGCAGTGGTGTGATCTCAGCTCTCTGTAACCTCCGCCTTCTGGGTTCAAGCAATTCTCCTGCTTCAGCCTCCCAAACAGATGGGATCATAGGTGTGTATCACCATGCCAGGCTAATGTTTTATAATTTTAGTAGAGACAGGGTTTTGCCATGTTGGCCAGGCTGGTCTCGAACTTCTGACCTCAGGTGATCCATCCACCTTGGCCTCCCAAAGTACTGGGATTTAAGGCATGAGCCACTGGGCCTGGCCTCAAATATTTTACTATAACAAATCAGTATAGGCCAAAAGAAGTTAGAAATTGAAGCTAATGGAAATAAAGAAGAGGCTTTCCTTTTAGTATCTATGGGGGTGTGTGTGTTTGTTATTTAGGGAAGGTAACAGGGAACTTGGAGCATATTTATTTATGTTTTCTTAGCTTAGGCATATATGGTATATTTAGTCACGTAGTAAGTTTTTTATTTAGAAGTTATGTATAGAGCATTTTTTCTAGGCCAGTGGGGAATAAACAAGAAATATAAGAAGTATCTGCCCTCTGGAAGCTTGTAATCTAGTTAGGGGTATCACAAGTGTTCACTAGTAGCAGAGAAGCATGTGATGAGTAGACAGAGCTTATATTGAGAAAAGGTATATAAGAGTTCAGAGGAGGCCATCATTGATTTTCATCAAGAGTATAGGACAGAAGGACAAGACATAGGGTTGGGCATCTAGTTTTGTGCACTGACAAGAATTTTGCAGGGTTAGGCGTGTTTGAAAACTACAAGGAAGACAGAATCTTGGTCTTGTTTTCCAACATGCCCTTTCTTGAACTCACCAGGGTAATGCTGCATCTTCTCAGAAATGCCTCTGGCTTCTCAAAGCAACATTCATCTTGGGGAGGAACAATTAATCTTTGTCTTTCATTAGTAAAAGATTTAATGGCTCAGAAGGAAAAGCTAGTGGTGACTTTTCAATCACCCCTTCTACCTCCCAGGTTTTTCTGAGAAGTCTCCAAGTTTCCTGTGGGAGAACATGCAATATATTTAGCAACAAGTTCCTCCTTGCCCTGAAGTATGCCAGAAACAAACTTTGAAAGCTCATGGAAGATACAGAGAACTTGTGGGTTTTGTTACTTGGCAACTGAGATCTGAGCTGTTAAAATAAGACATTTGCATTATTTTATAATTCTAAAAATGCAATTCATGTTATTTTCTTTTCTAGAGGGGTAACATAAAATTATTTTAGCTTCATTGTTTCAAAATCTCAGACTTATTAGGCTGGCTTTCCTGTGCTGTGCTGTTGTGATTACACTGAGTGGATACCTCCTGGACTGCAGGTAAAGCAATAAGTCTAGCTAGAGTTCCTAGAAACATCACAAGAGAGCCAAGTAAATATCCAGAGAATCGGAATAGTTTTTATCAGGGAATTAGGAAAACTCCCTTGCATATAGTGGAGGTGGAAGAGAACCCTGATGAGACAGACATCAGACTGCGATAATAGGAGACACTCTTGCACCTGCTCCACTCCTGCTCCAATTCTGCCTTCTCTCTCATTGCTTGTCCCCACCTCCTTGGCTGCTGCCCCTTTGCTTCTGAGGTTGCCTCTGATTCTATGTCCAATGTAGAAGAAAGTATCAGGAAAGAAGAAAGTATCAAGTACCATATTTCCCAAATTGTATGGACACCCATATTTCCCCAATTACACCTTGGGGATGGTGCTCTAACAGGAGTGAATTAATTGTGAGGAAAGTGGATAGAATAGTTTACATAAGTGTTTGGAGAAAATAGGATGGAGGCTCGCTTTCTTTATGAATCATATTTGGCAGGGCCAGGTGCAGTGGCTCATGCCTGTAACCCCAGCACTTTGGGAGGCCAAGGCGGGTGATCACCTGAGGTCAGGAGATTGAGGTCAGCCTGGCCAACATGGTGAAACCCCATCTCTACTAAAAATACAAAAAATTAACTGGTTATGGTGGTGGCACCTGTAGTCCCAGCCACTCTGGAGGCTGAGGCAGAATTGCTTGAACTTGGGAGGCAGAGATTACAGGGAGCTGAGACCACGCCACTGCCTTTCAGCCTCAGCAACAAAGCACATCTTGATCCAAAAAAAAAAAAAAAAAAAGGGAAGAAGGAGGAAGAAGAAAATGAATCAGACTTGGCAGAATGATTAATTTTGGGTCACTTGCAACTCAAACGTGTATATGTTAGATGTTTGGAGCACTTCTGGACCCAAAGGTGCATCTTATTCCATCCCAGGGTTGTTATACAAGGTTTGGACTCCTGCAGTCACTTTGCACATCAGTGAGTCCACAGGAGGGAAGCTCCTGGGGTAAAATGTTCTCACCAATCCCAGCCACCAGCTTACTGCAACTTTATGGTATGGTGCGGGCTCATTCATTAGAGTTTAGTAAACGGAGAAGCTAAATAATGATATTGGGATTTTGGCATTATATGCTTGACAAGGAAATGTTGTATTCTGCCTTTATTGAGTGCATAATAAAAAGTGTTCTCTTCCAAATTACCTTACAATGATTGTATAGCAAATTCAAGAGGATGTACTTTTACAATATTGACACATGGGCTAGAATGTAAACTTTATTGTTATGTTCACTGATATAGCTGCAAGAATGGTTTTGGAACATAATGGGTGGGAAATAAATATTTGTCAAATAAATGGCTTAACTGAGCATACTGTGTATATAGATAGCATAAAATTGAGTCATTTTTCTGATATTTTATGAGGTTCAATTCTCACTCAAGTAAGTATACTATTTTTCTAAATGAAGGGTTCAGATTATGGCTATTTGTAAATCACAAATTCTGCAACATTAGATATGGGTTATAAAGTTTTCTTATCTGTGATCTGTTTAACAAAATGTTTTCTAAGGATTCTTTTCATTTTAAAAGCCAACAGATCTATGAATGTAGGTCATTTCTCAAGCCTCTTTCACTTATAACATTCCATAATTATTACAAAAGCATACAAAAGAAGAAACACTCCTATTGGCTACTTGATACCTTACGATAAGGCTTTAAAAAATTCTTGAAAAGCAATACCAACTCATCTTTGGTGGTTATTCAGACCATCACCACATACAAGAGAAAGGTTCATTGTTGACCTCCGAAAAGCTGATTTTTCAGATGATTCATTAATGAGAAGCAGTGATAATACTTTGCCAGTGGCACTTAGAGTGTAGTTGAGAAGACACACAAAAGCCAGTAACTAATAATTGCGAATTGTGGAAAATAATATGAAAGCCCAGCGTCCAGACTACCAGGACAAGAAGAAGCTGGGTTCAGGCAGAAGGTGAGCTATTTTAGATAGGGAGGCCAGGGAAGATCTTTCTGAAAAAGTCTTACCTGAAAGATGAGAAGGAACCAGTCACATAAAGAATAAGGGATAAACATTTCAGGCAGAGGACACAGTATGAGCAAATGAATCCAATTTCAAAGCTTCTTGCATTTACAGATGAAATAATATGACCCCCAGGATTTGCTTTAAAAAAATTCAATGGGAGGCAGGGAGGGAGAGGGGCATCTGGTGGTATAGATAAACAAGATAGGCCATACAGTGGTGACTATTGAAGCCGCATGATGGGTACATAAAAATTTATTATGCTCTTCTTGAATATGTTTGTAATTTTCCCTAAAATAAAATCTTTTTTAAAAAGCCTTTGGAACTTTATTTCTTTGTGAGCATAGTCATCATCTAATTTAGTTAGTAATTTTAGAAATATTACCCTCTTTCACTACTCACCATCTTAAGAATATCAGAACCGACATTCTGGGGAGCTAGTACTTAGAACATCAAGAGGGGAACTCGGTAAAATCTATACCCTCACGCAGACTAATCTCTGTTTTAGACATGTATTTGTGTACAATTTTATAATGTGAGAGACAAAGCATACCTAAGGATGTTTGACCAAGGTTGGATTTGAAAAGTCAACCTTATTGAAATATAATTTACCTGCCATAAAATTCATATATTTTAAATACACAAGTTCATGACACTGTAGAACATCAACCAGATCAAGATATGGAATAATTTTGACCTCCCCAGAAAGTTTCCTTAGGCCACTTGTGGTCAATTACCTTTCTCCCCTACTTTAGGAAACTGCTGATCTGATTTCTATTATTCTAGATTAACTTTGCCTTCTCTCTCTCTCTCTCTCTCTCTCTTTCTTTCTTTTTCTTGCAGAGTCTCACTCTTGTCACCCAGGCTGGAGTGCAATGGTGTGATCTCGGCTCACTGCAACCTCCGCCTTCCAGGTTCAAGTGATTCTCCAGCCTCAGCCTCCTAAGTAGCTGGGATTACAGGCCCCTGCCACCACACTTGGTTAATTTTTTTTATTTTTAGTAGAGATGAGGTTTCACCACATTGGCCTGGTCTCAAACTCCTGACCTCAGGTGATCCGCCCACCTTAGCCTCTCAGAGTGCTGGGATCACAGGCATGAGCCACTGCGCTCGGCCAACTTTGCCTGTTCTATAATCTCACACCATAAAATCATGCACTGTACACTTCTCTGTATTGTCTCCTTACACTCAGTATAATGTCTGTGTGATTCAACCCTTTGGTGATGTGTCATTTTAAAAAAAATTAAGATATTTCATTATATGAACATACCATGATTTGTTTATTCACCTGATGAACATTGTGTTGATTCCAGGTTTGGGCCATGATGAATAAAGCTGCTATGAACATTTATGTACAAGTCTTTAGTGTATACATGTGCTTTTATTTCTCTTGGGTAAACACCTGTGACTGGGATTGCTGGGTTTTATGCTAAGAATGCTTTTGCCTTTGTCAGAAACTGCTAAACTGCTTTTCAAAGTAGTTGTACCATCTTACACTCTCACCTGTAGTGAATCAAAATTTCAGCTTCTCAATGTCCTTGGCAACATTTGATATCGCCAGTCTTTAATTTTAGCTATTCTAGTGGGTATAGAGTAATATCACATTACAGTTTTAATTTGTATTCCCAAATGACTAATGTTTAACATTTTGGATGTTTACATATCTTCATGAACAGTCTACTAAAATCTTTTGTCCTTTTTAATAAATTGTATTAATTGCCTTCCTATTGAGTTGGAAAAGTGCCTTATTTATTCTGGATGTACTCCTTTGTCAGTTCAGGTGTTGCAAATATTTTCTCCCAGTCTGCTTTTTTATTTTTTTCAAGTTTTCTTTTGAAGACAGCAGAAGGATTGACTTTTGAAAAAGTCAAATTTAAGCACTTTAAAATTTTTAATTAAAAAATTATTTTTAGTGATTTTTCCTTTCCTATCTAAAAAACCTTTGCATACCACAGGGTCATCCTACATGTTTGGATCTGTTTCAGAACTTTCTATTCTATTCCACCATCTTGATTGCTATAGCTTCATGGTTAAGTTTTAAAATCCAGTAGTGTAAGTTGTCTTTTTAAACATTGTTTCTCCCCCTTACATTCTTTTCTTTTCCATGTATACTTTAAAATAAGTTTGTGTATTTCTTTTAAAAAAAGCTTGGCAGGATTTTGATTGGGATTACATCGAGTCTATAAATTTATTTGCTAAGAATGAAGAACAATACTGAGTCTTCCAATCCATAAACATAGTATTATCTTTATTTTTCAACTCTTTAAAAATTTCCCTATCAATATCTTACAGATTTCTGTGTAAGGGTCTTGCACAGTTTTTGTCTAAATTTATTTCTAAATTGTATGTCTTTTTAGACTATTGTATGTGGCATTCTTTAGAAATTTTCTTTTCCAGTTTTTAAATTTAGTTTCCAGAGGGTCATTTCTGATTATATTGAAATTATCTAGCACCTTTGCCAACTTAAACCATATCACTACCAGTTTCATGAATTATCTATCACAAAAAAGACACAATTAAATTGACTCTATCCTGCAGCTGAAAATGGAGGCAGGCTGAAATTGTTTGCATCATACCATACGATGCGCACAGTGCCTCCCAGACTTTTTGCCATGTCTCTTTCCTTAGATAGAAGAGAATTGGATAGCTGTCACCCTGTTCTTAACACTACTTGGAAATGGGAAGGGGATACTTTCCTTCTCTGTGCTGAGAATGTCCATAGAAGGGAGCATAACCTGAGGATGGGTGGGGGAGAAAGAAGCAAAATCCTTTGCTGTGATGGCTCAGGGAATGCATAGTGAATGTCCTGCGTTGTGTTTTTTCCAACAGTCATGTGCTCTAGAGGCCAGTCTGAGCTCTTTCTGCTACTTTCCCAGAAATATCTTAATTCTCTAGGTTTAAGACAAAGCTTTGTGACTTAGTAGTTGAGTAAGTTTGTGTAATTTGTTTGAGGGCACTCAAAATGTTGCTTAGTTTTCTTAGTTTTCTCTTGTAAAATAATAGGATAATAATCCTTGTTTTGATTAGTTTATGCAACTTTTTCTGAGGATTAATGCCAAGACTTGTGAAAGTCCTCTGTAAACAGCAAATCTTTAATTAAACATTAAATGTCAATATAGTTATAACCTTTTTGTTATAGCTATACAAATAAATTGGTTCCTTTTTAAATTTTTTTTAAGGAGGCCGATGCCTTGTCTAATAGGTGAATGGGGCTTTGTTTTTTTTTTTTTTTTTTTTTTTTTTAACTTGGTACAGGAAGAAATGAAAGAAAGGGGCATTAATATATACTGAATATCTGCTGTGTCAGGCGTTTTACATATATTGATTGCTTCTTTTTTTTTTTTTTTCTTTTTTTCTTTTTCCCTTTTTGTGAAGAATGAGGTCTCGCTATATTGCCCAGGCAGGTCTCGAACTCCTGGCTCAAGCTATCCTCCCGCCTCTGCCTCCCTAAAAGCTGAGATTACAGGTATGAGCCACGGTACCCAGCTTGATTGCTTCTTTTAATCTTTGTTACAACCACATGAGGCTGTGGTAAATAGTCTGAGGTAAGAATTATTATCATTCCTTTGCAAATAAGAAACTGAGACTCAGAGAAACTGAGTCATTTGCTCAAGGTTCCTCAGTTATTAATTGTCTGACTCTAAAACTTTGCATTTCCACAGAACGAATTGTCTTATTGTGAAACTGGTGTGTATCGGAAATAAGCCTGTGAGGGGAACAGAGGGATACCTGAGTAGGGAATGGAAGGCAGTTCAGAGCTCAAACTCGGGGCACTGGATTTGCTGCCCACTTCTCCTTGTTTGATTACCCTTGGGCACCATATCCATGTAGAGTCTTCTAAGAGGCAAGGCAGTTCAAAACTGGAATCACACATCCCAGATTATGATTGAGGTGTTTTTATAGACCTTATTGATTTAGTGTCTATACTAAACTTTAGTTTTGGAAGCTGCAGTCAAATAATGTTTCTTAAGTGCCTTTACATTCTAGACCAGCAATAGATGCTGTGGAGGAAGTGCATGATGTAGCTCCTGATCTCAAGATGCTTTTCCACTGGTTACGGGTACAGGACATATCTCCAGACAGATCATTTATAATAATGCCCAGTAATCAGCTGACAGTGCCATATGAATGCATAGCAAGTTATGCTCCAGGAAGCAGAGTAAGCAGAGAGCATAAGAAATGGGTTTCTATATGTAGGTAGAACCTCACCTGGGTTTTGAATTCATGAATAGGATTCAAGGAGGAAGCAGAGAGGGTATAACTCTTGATAGAAACTGATAGGATGGTGATAGGAATATATGTTCCTTGTTTGAAGTACCACATGAAGGGCACAAGGCTGTGAAACCAACTTTGCATAGTTGATGACAGAGAGAGAAGTCTAGCATGACTGAATACATCTTGCTTCTCGCCTCACAGTCTGGCTACCCTTACTCACCCTTGGGCATAGGCCAAGCTAACCACGGGAGTAATTTAATGTATAGTTTAACTTTGAAACAAGGATGATAAGAGTCCTTCCCTAAAACTGACCCCTTTCTTGTTCAGGAGCTGAAACTGCCTTTGTAAGACCAATGAAAGGCCACAAGATTAGGATTATGTGAGAGGCCTGGATTCTGCTCAAATGTGGGTATAGTTAAATGATCTCCAGTTGGCTTTTCTATAATCCCTTCTTGCTCAGGGGTCATGTGGCCAGAGGCGCAAGATTTGTGACTTCCCCCAAATTCTCCTATAGATACCACTATTGTAGAACCTGAGATTTTTTTGAGATGTTTTTCAGACTTTTGCATTCTAGCAATTCACTGACCCTACCCAGAGCCACTACTCATGACTCAACCTGTCCTGTGGCCACCACGCAGAGGCTAACTCACTCAAGAACCATTTTCCACACCCCTATGGTGTTGTTCCCAACCAATCGGCAGCACCCATCCCTGATCGCCCCCTACCGGCCAAATTATCCATAAAAACTCTAGCCTCTGAGTTTTTCGGGAGGCTGATTTGAGTAATTACTCTCATCCTGCTCAACTAGCCCTGGCATTATTAAACTCTTTCTCTACTGCAATACATCTGTCTCAGTGAATTGATTTTATCTATGCAGTGGACAAGAATTAGACATTGGGTGATTACAGCTGGAGAAGTGCCTATCTTGCGGCAGTTAAACACGGGGTTTGGAGGGAGACTACCTACATCTAACCACCACTGACTGCCATTGTCTTTGAGGTTCTGGTCAATTTATTAACCCTTTGTGCACATGCATGTGCACACACACGTGTGAAATGGGGGCCATAATGTTGTATCACCCAGTGTTGCAGAAAGGACTCATTGTGACAGAACATGAAAGCATTTAACATGCTGCCTAATATAGGACAAACACTAAATAAAATAACCACTGTTTTCATTAGTAATGGTCTTAGATACCTAGCCAAGGCAAAAATTTACTCAACTTCCTGTCCATCATCTTTCAAACTTACTTGGGTTTTTAACTATCCTTGCTTCAAAGTCTTATTTCCTTTTCAAGGTTAATCTTTTCACTTGACCCTCATTCCATCAAGTATTGTCTTCCTCCTCTCTTTGTGAGTATCTTGATACTTGGGGTTTTATGTCATATCTCCTTCTTCTATTCATTTAGTTAAAGATTTTGTTTTGAAGAAAGAGGTGGATAAATATAAATCTTCCTTCCTGTCTCACATACTTACTATTGTAGAGATAGAAAGAATTTTTTCCCTTTCTTAAATTGAGAAAAGACTATTTGTTTTAAGATTTTTACACTGTGCAGGATAGGTAGCAGCAAGTGCTATTGTATGTACACATATGCTATTATGAGTGCATATGTGTACATACAGCTTTTAGTCTGAAAATTTGGAAATTCCAACTCACATTTAGACAATTTCTAAAATGCATGCTCTTCAATTAAACAATGTACCCCAAGTGGGAAAATCAACAGAAAAAAAGGACTCGTAAAAATATCAATGCTGAATGATTGTGGTGGCTCACACCTGTAATTCCAGCACTTTGGGAAGCTGAGGTGAGAGGACTGCCTAAGCCTAGGAGTTCGAGATCAGCCTGGGCAATATGGTGAGATCCTGTCTCTATTAATTTTTTTAAAAAATCAATGCTAAGGAAGATTGTTTGTCTGTATTCAAAATGCCAATCACCACTTTTAAATAGAAAAGAAAAATGTACATTTTTAAAATGCATATTTTAAATGTCCTGCCAAATAAATAAGCACAAATGTGTAATTTAAAGTTCTGATGTGGAAAAATAATTCAGAGTTTTCCTAGCAATAGGAGCTTTTTCAAACAGTTGTGTGGCCAGTGGTGCCTAAGTCCTCTGCCATCTCAGCTGCCTGCCAGTGTCACTGAATCTCTGCCATTTCAGACACACTGTAGATGTGTGTTAACTTAAATGGTGCTCAGGGAAAAAAATACACATGTTGTGTATGGAGAAAAGCCTAAGTTCTTCCTCTTTTTTTTTTCTTAATAAGCTGCCAAATCTTGCTGCTGGTGTTTACATTAACAGAGGAATGTGATATTAATATTTAGCTCACTCTGCAGAAATATGTATTTAAATGGGAGAAATTTCAGCATTCAGGCTCCAGAGCAAGATTTCTGTCTCTCTGTATCTTTACACACACACACACACACACACACACACACACACACACGAAGAATGTTTTACCAGCTCACAGGGCTAGGAGCACTCAATGAAATGCAAAGACTAACACATGGCCAGCAGAAGGAGGGGATCTAGCAGAATAGCAGTGTTTACAGCTACAGGGGATGCCCAGTGTGCATGAGGGCTTTGTAAGCCCTATTGGAGATGGAAGTCCCACATGGACAGCTGCAGCATCAAATAATCCTGGTGACCTAGATTCAGCTATAGACTGTGGACTGCTTTGGCCTGTGCTGCTATCGCTACGCCAGCAGCCTGCTTGCAGTTTCATAGGCTGCCTGGCAAACAGTGTTGACCCATTTCACCATGACAACATGGGTTGCTCTACTAAAGGCTGTGCATAAGGACACGCTCACTGTTGGCATTTTAAAGATTCCGAAATTAAGTTTACGCAGAATTTTTGAAAAGCACATTTAGAGGAACAAACTAAAAGCTGATTTTTTTTTGACAATGGTAGAAGAGATGGAGAAGCAAAATGTGGAAGAGTTGCTGTTAGCCTTTTCCATGTTTTCAGCTATCAGGAAAACTATTCATTTGATGTTTTACTCAGCCAAGAGCATTGTAATAAATATGTTACTAATCAAAATAAGTTGATAGACAATAAGTAAGCCAAAAGGCTAAGGGATTAACTTCTACTGCCATATATATTCTGGTCTATTAAAACAGAATATATAGAATACAATAATTTAACATCTTATGATAAATAAATGGAAGTGTTTAGAGGTGGATTTATTACAGCCTTGGCTCAACCTTGAACTGTACAGAATCAAGTTTCATTGGAGAACTAGAATAGTATGCCCCTTGGGGCAAAAGTGGGTCTGTGCTTTGGTAAAGAAATTCCATTTAGTGAGTGCAATTTAGGAAAGTCAGGACCTGGTATGGGCATGTGATCACATTAAAATGCAGCCTCTGCTTTTTTGACAAAAACCACAGTGCAGAATTGAAAACATTTGCAGGTCTTTAAATTGAAATCCATGCCTCATTCTCAGCAACACTTCTTTGTTGTTGTTAAATTAGCTCAGGAAGTTAACTCTTAGAATTTCCTGAGTGATCCTGTCTATTGCATACACAGAGAAAGCAAAGTCAAAAGAGGCCAAAGGATTGTTCCACATGACGCAAAGGCTATTCTCACCGACGGATTCTGTCCTTGGGCCATAAGGGTCTTTACTTGGGAATAATAAAATCACACAGAGCCTATACATTTTAAGGAGATAAACTGGAAGAGCAGTGTGTTAGTCTGTTCTCACGCTGCTAATACAGACATAACCAAGACCGGGTAATTTATAAAGGAAAGAGGTATAATTGGCTCACTGTTCAGCATGACTGGGGAGGCCTCAGGAAACTTACAATCATGGTGGAAGGGGAAGCAAACATGTCCTTCACATGGCAGCAGCAAGGAGAAGTGCAGAGCAAAGGGGATGAAAAGCCCCTCATAAAACCATCAGATCTCATGAGAACTCACTCACTATCACAAGAATAGCATGGAGGTAACTGCCCCCATGATTCAATTACCTCCCATCAAGTGCCTTTCATGACACATGGGGATTATGGGAACAAGATGAAATTTGGGCAGGGACTCATCCAAACCATATCAAGCAACCACAGCTTGACATTATGGAAATCAACCCAGTGCAATTTATGGAAATATAGAAATAAAACTAAAGTATATCTTTTAAAAATAAATCAGCCATTCATTCTTTTTTTTCCCCAGAGATTTCAGGGATTTTTTTTATTCTCTCTTATTCAGCATTTTCCTTCAGATCCTAAAACAGTTTTCATTCCTTCTGCAATGACTTAGCCTCCTTCCCAGATTCTTCCTGTCTCAGAGCCTTCTAGGAACAATGTCTATCCTGTGTTAAAGAACTGGCTTCCAGCCAGACACAGTGGCCTTGTAATCCCAGGACTTTCGGAGGCAGAGGTAGGCAGATCACCTGAGTTCAGGAGTTTGAGACCAGCCTGACCAACATGGTGAAATCCTGTCTCTACCAAAAATACAAAAAGTTAGCCAGGTGTGGTGGCAGGCCCCTGTAATCCCAGATAATCAGGAGGCTGAGGCAAGAGAATCAATTGAAACCCGGAGGCGGAGGTTTCAGTGACCCTAGATAGTGCCACTGCACTCCAGCCTGGGAGTGAGAGTGAGACTTTGTTTCAAAAAAAAAAAAAAAAAAGAAAGAAAGAAAACAAGAAAAGAAAAGAAAAAGCACTGGCTTTCTTTTTTTTTTTTGGAGAAGCTTCTATCTTTGCAATTGTGTATGCCTGACACATTTTCTGCTAGGGTCAGCTGTGAATAATTTATTATATTAACTAAGCAGCTAAGAATCTAATACATTGCTGAAAATTAGATCAGGAATTAGAAAACAAATATTTATGCACAGTAGTATGTATAGAATTAATCATTCAACTCTCAAAACAAGGATGAAAATCAATTATCCAGTACACCAGAAAGACAGTAATAGTTTTTCAAGGCCAAACGTGGATTTGTAAGTAGGATGACCATTTATTCTAGTTTGCCTGTCTGCCTGTAGGGCTGATAACATAATTATAAATAATGCCCCCGTTTGTATTCTCATTTGCATGTTAAATTGCATGGTCTTCCTACTAATATTTTTAGTGCTTGAAACACCTTCCTTTAGTGCCTTTCCACAGGTAAATTTCCTGTATATGCATGGTTTTATCAGCAAGACAGCTATCCTTAAGAAGCTGAGGCCACCATATCCTGGCAGAAGTTCCACCACTTTCACAGTATGGTTGATGATAAATTTGAACAGAATACTGAGTGAATGAATTAATGAAACCGATAAACATAAAAGTAGAACTATAATAAAAGGAGTGTGTCGGGGCGATGATAGTCAAAGCTGGGAAGTAGGCAAGGTTTAGATTGGTGTCTAGGTCTCTCCAGGATAATCTTGTATACCTTACTTTACTCATTAATATGCTGTCTTCTAAACGTGGCTCTCTTCATCCTACTTTTCCTCTCCTTCCTCTTCCCTTTCCAAAAGTTTGGGTTTTCATATCCTCCACTAGCACCAACGTACACATGACTGATAAAAACTTTAAAATTTGCTTATTTGTTTGCATTTTTGCAATTTTACAAGGAGCAAAGGCTTGAAAGACTAAATGAAATCTTTTTGGGTATAATTTCTTGCATCCATTCATAAAATCACACAGTCAACCTCTTCATTTACCCTTCTGCCTGTGTCAGCAACCACTGATGGCATTGGGTGTGCAACAAGTCAACAGACACCAGGTTGATCTGAGGGATTCCCTAGTATAAATGACCTGACACACAAGGTAAAAACTGCCTTTTGGTTCTAAATGCTTTTCATTCCTTGGTCTATGAATATGAAACTATGTTATTTATACATTTCTAAAAATGACATTTTTGGGAAAGCACACATAGAACCAGAGTTTGTATTATTGCATACTTAGAAGACAGGAAATATTTTAGGTCTGTGTAACATCAGGTCTTTTGATGTAAAAGAACAATGTATCTATGGCATATTGAAGTCATTTCCTTAATTAAATTAGCAGTCAACTGGCAGTCTAGTTGTATGATAATTACTTTTTATTGTGTGAGGAATAAAGCCTTACAGCATCAATACATTCTGAAGGATTGTTTCTCATATAACATTTTATATTTAGGGTAGGGCATTTTATTAGATCATTCTAAATCCTTCCAATGATTGTGATATGGTCTCCCTTCCACCCTTCAATCACTAATTTATTAACTTTTATGAGTTGCCTTGCCAGGGTATTCAATGACTGGTGTAAACATTATCTTTGTAAATGCTTTCAGATTTCCAGCTCTGAACTTCCGCATAGCATTAGTGGAATTCATTTTCCAGACATGTGCTATCTTGTAGACTGAATCATTTCTGTTAATTGATCATGAGTCCATTGATGCTTATAACTACTAGGCATTTAATAATATAAATGACCAGTCCATTTCTAGAATACTAGAGCATCCACTGATGATAAAGTTTCACTTGCTTTGACCTGCAAAAGCATGGTTGAGAGTATTTAGTTCTAATGGAGGTAGGATACGTATAAGCATTTAGTCTTGATACAAAGTTATCGTCTTCCATTTGGAATTTTATAAGAAATAGCTTATTACATGTTTTGCTCATATTCCATGTTGGTCATTTTACTGACAGATAATTTCTTTTTAAAAATGCTTTTAAAAAAAATTATAGTTTTGCATTTATGTTTATTGGTTTCATTAATTCACTCACTCAATGAATATTCAGTTAATGACACCTCCCTCCCCTAACAAGGCAATGTGTCTTGCAAAATATGACTTCTGCCTTCCACTGGGTTTCCGTCTGGTGGGAGAGCTAAGTCTTGTACCTGTATATATAATATTCCAGGCAGTGATGATATGCCAATGCTGTGATGCAGACCCTGTGTTCAAAACTTTGAATGGAATGATTCCAACTACAGTGGGGATAATGTCTGGAGCTGAACGATAAACTTCATTATGATAAATATTGGAGGGCAGTGCTGTGCAGTGTAGCAGAAGCTATAACATGGAGGCTAGAAGGACATATTGTGATCAGAAAATACTTCAAAATAAGTTGTATTTTGTGTCAAACTTGAGGAGTAGTAGTGCTTGAGACTGAGTCATTAAGAGCCAGATTATTGGGCTAAGGGGTTTGGACTTAATTCCATAGACATTGAACTCCAAGATTTGGAGTAGGAGCTTGGCAACTTCTCCGTGCTTTAAGAAAATAGAGCTGGAGGGCAATCTGCAGGATAAACCGGAGGAGGGAAGGGCAAGAGAAGGAGGAAGGTCAGTTGGGAGGTTATTGCAACACTCAAGGTGTGGTGAGATAAGAGTTGGAAACAAGGTGGGAGCAGTATAAATAAAAGGGAGAGAAGAAATATATTGTGGAAGTGTTATTTATTTCCCCAGAGAATTAACTTTGCCTTGATTAGTGAACCAATAAAATTAGTCATGCTTATGCTAAGCCTTCCACAAATGTAACAACTCATTTTGCAGAGATTTTGCCCAAGATTTACCTATGAGTGTTATGAAAAGAACTCAGTCAGTGACGTGAAAGACATACATCAAATGATGTTTATCATAATCTTAAATCCAATATGCTTTCTGTTACAACCCCTCACTGCCCACACTCTTTAAGCAGGGAGCCTTATGAATATTACCTGTCCAACGCTCATGTATCCCTCTGAGACTGATGACACATTCTGGCTTGAAGATGGGGAACCTGCAGCCCAGAAATATAAATATACAAAGTGATACAAAATCCATATTCCCATTGCACCAGTTTTCTTTAGGAAAAGACAGGTCAGTAGCCTTAGATGGCAGCTACTCAACAGTGAAGTGGTTTAACCAGAGCAAACTTGTGATGACAGGCTAATCTGGAGATAATTAAAGCTGAGCATATTTGAAGGGTAGAGGATTCTCCCTGACAAAGGATGGTGCTTGATTGCTGAAGCTGGCATGGATAATTTAGGAAATTTAGGAGAATGAGATTAGATTGTTATCATGAATTATCTGACATATATATATATTATATATATAATATATATTGTCCAAATTAAGAATAAAAAAGATTTACTTATTCTTTACCTTGTGTATGTTCCAATCCACTTGCATTGATTCACCAATGGGAAGAGAAAATCAAGATACTGGACAGAACATAGAGTTCAGTTGAATACGAGGTTTGGCAACATTACTGAATATACTTCCCAGGAAATGACATTGGAAAGCAATGATTCAGTTAAATGATTATTACAAAAATGCATTGGTTATCCATTATATATTTACAGAACTTTGAATTTTTCACATGTAAATGATGAGATAGAAACAAAAAGAGGGAAGGAAGTTAGAGATTTGACCTAAAAGCAGAATTTTCTGAATATTTATGCTTAAACTATACTTTCCTTAGATTACTTAAACATTCTTTAGTTGTTTGGAATAAAAAGTTATCCTCTTAGGGTCCTATTTTATTACTCAGTTTTGTTTGTACAGTGTGCCCAAGAAGGTTGCACTGTAATGGGCTATGATTTACTCTTCTATCACAAACAAAAGAAGAATTACGGGACTTTGAAAGCTGACATGGGAGAAAAAAAAGAAAATGTTTATACCTCCTCTTTTTGACATGGCTCCTTCAGAAACTGGATACTAAATATCTTCCTGCATCTTTAGGAGGGAAGAAAGAGACCATACAGACAGTATGTACATAGCGTTGAAATAAAACCCTCTATTGTCTACCAAGACAATAGAACTAGTCTATAATAATGTACTACAAGTAGAGCATAAATGACATAAGCCAGCAATGCAATCTTTGTTCTAGTTTAATCTTCCATGTCAACCATCTACAATCTCCAGAGGTAAGAGAAAGGCCTTCCTTCCGTTTCCCATAACTGGCCACCACTTCTTTCTCTCTTTCTCTCCTTGCTGGTTCCCCTTTGCGATGGCTAATCATGTTTGACAACATAGGAACTGTCCTAAATCTTAGCCTAAACTAAGCCCAAACTCTTTGTATAGATGAACAAAATTAGTTAACTTCATTGTCTGTTTCAAAATTTGCAGGAGGTGTTTACTTTGGTGTGAAGAGACATAACAATACTAAGAAATAAGGTAGGAGTGCCCATAAGAAAAACCACTGCTGGGGGAGATTTCATCTCAATTTCTATCAAAAAAGTTAACATCTTTTTATAAGAACAGGAGGTAAAGACACAAGGCATTACTAAAATAAAGAAAAATATTGAAGAATACAGACAGAAACACTGATTGGGCGCACTGAAGCTGACAGCAGATTCACTACTACATGGTACTATGTGAGGCACTACAATGTGTACTTTGTGGGTCCTACAATGAAGAATAAGGCTGCCATAGTGCTGTCTGCATGGAGATTACATGCATAGTGGGCCTTCTGCTCAAATGCAAAGATGAGCATCTAAGAAATGTTGCAGCTCCTTGAATGTTTTTGAGCCTAACCAAATTTGAGCTTCTAACATTGCATGAGTTTGTTCATTACTAATCTTGCTGAAACCTATGACTTTAAGTTATATGCAGAAATCCAAAACAATAAATTCTCAAGTTATGTCATGTCTTTTTAACAATAAACTTAACTTTCGCCTAAGAGAAAATTAAATCTGTTAAAATAGTTAATAAATGAAAGGGATTAGTTTGTAAAGATAAAGAGAAGATCATTAAGAATCGAAAAAGCAGGCCAGGAGTAGTGGCTCACACCTGTAATCCCAGAACTTTGGGAGGTTGCAGTGGGTGGATTACCTGAGCTCAGGAGTTCAAGACCAGCTCGGCCAACATGGTGAAACCCCATCTCTACTAAAAATACAAAAATTAGCCTTGTGTGTTGTTACATACCTGCAGTCCCAGCTACTTGGGGGACTGAAGCAGGAGAATCACTTGAACCTGGGAAGTGGAGGTTTTAGTGATCTGAGATCATGCCACTGCACTGTAGCCTGGGATATGGAGTAAGACCCTGCCAGAAAAAAAAAAAAAAAAAAAAAAAAAAAAAAAAAGAATTTTAAAAGCAACCAAAACAGGAGGCCAATTGTGTATTTTTAAAAATTTCCCATCGATGATAGACTGGACTGGAAAAATGTGGCACATATACACCATGGAATATTATGCAGCAATCAAAAACGATGAGTTTATATCAGGACCTGGATGAATCTGGAGAACATCATTCTCTGCAAACTGACACAAGAGCAGAAAATGAAATGCCACATATTCTCACTCATTGGTGGGTATTGAACAATGAGAACACATGGACACAGGGAGGGGAGCACTACACACTGGGGTCTATTGGGGGGAATAGGGAAGGGACGGTGAGGGGGGAGCTGGGGAGGGATAGCATGGGGAGAAATGCCAAATGTGGGTGAAGGGGTGGAAGACAGCAAATCACACTGCCACGTGTGTACCTATGCAACTATCTTGCATGTTCTGCACATGTACCCCAAAACCTAAAATGCAATTAAAAAAAAGTTGAAAGGACTCTGGAAAAGAAATGTGTATCCTGTTGTCTTTGTTTTGCTTAAGAACAGGAGAGAAAGAAGATTACAACACTCATGGCCCTCAAATGCTACTCTCCTCACAGTGCGAAAGGCTGTTTTGACATCTTTCTGGTGCACATTTGGTTTTGGCATGTGTCTCAGTGTCTGTTACATAGAGATATTTAATAATATTTACTGAATAAATAAATGTTCACCTATTGCTATAGGGGATATAACAGTGTCTTTGTTTGTTTTGTGCTCCTATAACAGACTACCATAAACTGGGATAAACTGGGTAATTCATCGTAAATAGAAATTTATTTCTCACAGTTCTGGAGGCTGGGAAATATGAGATCAAGGTGTCGACATCTTCTAAGGGCCTTCATGCTGCATCACAGCATGGTGAATGGACTCACACAGTGAAAAAGGAAAGAAAAGAAAAAAGAGAGAGAAAGGGAGATGTAAAATGGGACCAAACTCATTCTTTCATAGGAAACCCACTCCTACAATAACAAACAGACTTTCATGATAATGGCATTGATTCATTATAGGTCAAAGCTCTCATGGCATAATCACCTCTAAAAGATTTCACCTTTTAATATTATTAGACTGAAAATTAAATTTCCACATGGTTTGAGAAAGGACAAACATTCAAATCGTAGCAACCAGAGAACAAAAACAAAGACTTTGATCTCACAAACCTTATAATCCAGAGTTGAAAACATATATTAGGTACATAAATACTTTAGGTTAAAAATATTAATAAGGAAAAATGAAGCAATTAAATGGAGAAAGTTACAAAGCTGTATAATTATCAAGTAGTTTTTATATGGAAATATCATGAAAGACCTCTTTGGTCAGGGGATATTTAGTAGGAACCTGATGTGAGAGAACATGCTAGGCAGATATCTAGGAACAAGGTCTCTAGAGGGAAAGAATGGCAAGTACGAAGGCCTTGGGGCAAGCATGCGTCTGGTATTTTTATAGCTATGAGGTCAGTGTGCCTGAAACAGTAAGCAGCGGCAGAGTGGGAGGTCCTGAGACCAGAGACTGAAGAGTGGGTGAGTAGGCAAGTCCTAGATGAATACTGTAGGTGACATTAAAGAGTCAGAATTTTATTGCAAACAAAATGGGTGTATTCATCTCTAATACTCTTTATTTATTAATAAAGATTATTTCTTATTTCTTATTTCAATACACTGCTATAAAGAACTACCTGAGATTGGGGAATCTATAAAGCAAAATGGTTCATTGACTCAGAGTTCCACAGGTTCTACAGGAAGCACAGCTGGGGAGGCTTCAGGAAACTTACAATCATAAGTCTTGGCTGGACATAAAGGAAGAGTGTAAAGGGGAAGCTGCTACACACTTTTAAACAAACAGATCTCATGAAAACTCACTTACTATCACAAGAATGGCAAAGGGGAAGTTCAACCTCATGATCCAGTCACCTCCCACCAGGCCTCTTCTCCAACATTGGGGATTACCATTCCACATGAGATTTGGGTGGAGACACAAATTCAAATCATATCAATGGGTAGTTTATTTGGGGTCATAGATGAAGCTGCAAAGACTCCCTATTTCAGAAGTGATCTCGAACAAAGGTAAAATAAGTCTACATTTCACCAAGAAAGTTTATGTAAAATGTGCAAAATAATGTTTGGATTTTAAGGCATTTAATAATTGGAAAAGTTTTTTAAAGAGCAATAATAAATCTCACTTTTTAGAGATCCTTAGAAAAATACCATGTTTATTTGACATAAAATACCACCTAGAGAAAAGAATCAATGTGCTTTTTTCCTCCAGCCACTTAACGCTAATCAACAATCAATTCGATTGACCATGTAATCATACTGATTTAGTAATTAAGACCACCAGGAAAGTTGGAATGTATTCAACTCCTGTGTCTGTTGTTTTTCATCAGTAGGCACTTCCTAGTGGAAATACCCATTAGAAAGTCTCCAAGACAGTGGTTCTGCCATTATTTGACCCATGAACAACTTCAGTAGATCTTCAGTTATTTGTTCTAGAAAAAACATTTTTACTATATATTTTTTGAGAGAATATCACTGGGAGCTAATTAGGACATGAGGGCAACTTGGGATGGCACATAATATGATATTCTCTCAAGCTGATATCTAAACAATGTTAGACCAGTAGTCATCTTAGTGGAAATGCAGAAAAATGGATTGCATTTCATTAAGTATTACGTACAAGCCAGGTTCTTACTAATTTACTTTCAGTATCCAGTAAGAATATTCTGCTGAAAAATGTGGCAAACGTTTTATATTTTTTGGTAGTCTTCTTTTCTTTACTGTTTTCTTCTGCAATTTTCCAAAGCCTCAGTTTGTTGAGGGCATACTAAACTTTTAAAATTTAAAAACTAAAGTGCTTCCACAAAAAGCACTGTATTGAATGGTTTTCATTGTCAGAATTCAGGTATTTATGATCATAATTTTCAGTTGATGGCCACCACTGTTTCCCCCCAAAATATTCAATAGCAATGGGTTTGCCCTAGTGAAGAATATTTTCTTTCTTCTTCTCAAGGGCACTAGGAATCAAATCAGTGCACATTGATCCCTGTAGCATTTTGGTGACCTTTATAGATTAGTGACAATTAGTTGCCTAGCTGTCTGGTCCTACTCCTTTGTAGTTATTTATTTATTTTTAGTCCTACTTCTTCTGTAATGACCCTACTCTTGTTGTGGCCATATAAACATGTTGTAAGCAATAATGCTACTTAGGACTTGCCCAGGAGCCATGTAAGGACTTCACAGATCAGCTAAGACTTAGGCAGGGTGCCCATGGGCAGTTTGAGGAAGTATGGGGCTTGTGGTCTCAGACTCCTACTCTACCTTCTTTATCATCCCCATGGAGTCTGTAATGTTCTCTTTCCAGTGAATCATTGCTTGAGAGGCTTATCTTATTCCTTTTACAAAGCACAGTGCCCACAAAAGTAAGAGATTCATATTTGTTGGTTTGGGTTTCTGTTTGTTTTAAAGAATGATGATGGATGCTCTAGTTGCTTTTAGGGAGTTAAAAGATGTTTGCACTTGCCAAGAGGTCACAGTCTCCAGATGGTAACCTTTTTCACAGGACTCAGGCTGAAGAGTCACACAGCCCTGCCTTTTTCTTTTTCTTCCCTTCTTTTTCTTCCCTTTTCTTCCATTCTCTTCCCAGGCTCCTCTGACAGCATGTTTTGTTAAGATTAGGCCCATTAACATAAATTCTTGTCAACAGCAAACAAAAATTTCATGTTTGCAAAGTGTGAACTCAGTTCTGGGAAGGAAAAGTGAAGGATGTCTTGCTCTAGTTCACCTCCAGGAATTTCTGGCAGATTCATAAGCTAGACGAGACAAAGAACAGATAAAAATTCCCTATTATCGTGAAGAGATCAGGGATGCTTGTGTAATTCTAAACTACCTATTTTTGGTTCTAAGCCAGCTAGTCTATCTGTCTAGGTCTCTCCACATGTTTCTTTCCACCTCCCTGTCCATGGACCTGCCATTACACACTAAGTTCATATGTCATACAGCCTTAAAAGCAATTTATTTATTCATGCATCTTATCTGTGGTATGTGAGAAGTTCTGGATGAGATCAGGCAGAAGAGTGGTGCCAAAATATAACATCTGTCATCACAACATCAGGACTTTAAAAAAATACTGTTGCATGGTATCAGTGATAATGGGCCTAACGATAATAATAAGCATTACATGGCGGTAGAGATACAGAAAAGAATTTGGAAACTGGATTGAGGCAAGATGGTATGCATCTCTGGTTGGGGTACGCTGGACAGAGAACTATCATACATGCAATTAAAAGTAAGGATGCTGAATTCACACCTGGGCCTTGGATATAGGAATTGCCCTTTGCTGGTCTGCCTTTAGGGCAGAGTTGAAGCTAGTAAGAACACAAGTCTCAAAAAAACCATTCTGTTATCATCTAGCTGTTCAACTTCAGAAGGGTTTTTTATTGGGTGACTTCTGATGTCCTTTCAAGGTCACAGCCTTCAAATGCCTTTGCCCATCACTACTTCCCAGAAAAGCTGAGTCTCCCATTCTTTCCCCAGACACCATTTTCCTGTTGCAATGTGGAAGGTAGAGTGGGATGGTGGGAAGGAGAGGGCAAGAAGGAATCCCCCAGACTTATTTATTTTTCGGAGTCTACCTCTGTCACCCAGGCTGGAGTGCAGTGGCATGATCTCAGCTCACTGCAACCTCCACCTCCCAAGTAGCTGGGATTACAAGCGTGTGCCACCACACCTTGCTAATTTTTGTATTTTTTTTTTTTTTTTTTTTGAGACAGAGTTTCGCTCTTGTTACCCAGGCTGGAGTGCGATGGCATGATCTCGGCTCATGGCAACCTCCACCTCCTGGGTTCAGGCAGTTCTCCAGCCTCAGCCTCCTGAGTAGCTGGGATTACAGGCCTGCGCCACCATGCCCAGCTAATTTTTTGTACTTTTAGTAGAGACGGGGTTTCACCATGTTAGCCAGGCTGGTCTCAAACTACTGTCCTCAGGTGATCCACCCTACTTGGCCTCTCAAAGTGCTGGAATTACAGGCATGAACCACCACACCCGGTCCCTCAGATTGTTTTTTGAAATCGTTTTCACTGAAAGTTTTATTTAGACAGTGATATATGCAATGGAAGCAACCAGGTTTATTCATTTGGAGAGCAGAGAGAGCACTGCAGCTCTGGAGGAGAATCCACCCCAAATGCTGCTGTTGAACTTGAAGACCTTACAATGGGGAGGGAGGTACAGCCTTCTCTGAAGAGCACATTTCCTGTTCATAAAAGCTTCCTTCTATTAAGTGCCTATCAGGAGTTATCTAATTTAATCTGCATAATCATTCTGTGATGTAGCTATTATTATCTCTATTTTATATGTTGGGAAACTGAGATGAAGAATTCTTGAATAACTTACCCAAGATCTCATAACTAGTAAGTGGAAGAACGAGTATTCAAACCAAGAGCCCTCTGTGTTCAAAGTGCATGTTTTTTTCCACAACATAAACTGCCTCTTGGCTCATAATTCTTTGGGGAAAATGGTAGAATAATTTAATAAAACTGTGATTCTAGACTTTGAGGCACAAAGGTTATCTTTCCACAGTTGCACAATTTGGATGTCTTAGTCATGAATAGGCCTGTTGGTGATAAAAAGAGGGTGCTGATTAATTCATTCTCTGCCTCCCAAGAAGTTGTAAGTTGGTCCAGTCCACCCTTGCCCTTCTGGGGAAATTGGGAACAAGGTAGTGATGGTCACTGTTTTGTGGTAATGTGTGCATAGTAAATGCAGAACGCTGAGGTTAGCCTGGCTGAGGAGTAACTCCTCTGGGATCCAGCCCCTTATTCATTACATAAATATGAAAGTTTGAGCAAGTCCTCAAGTCCCTCCATATGGGACCAGGGGTGATGGCCCAAACTGAATCTAGAATCCCACCTGCCAGAGAGCAACACCTGGGACGTCGATTAGTACATTCTCTGTGCCAACAGCAAAAGCTGCACAGTGAGAAAAATAACCATTCTTCCCTACGCAGTTGAAACCTGAGCTTTTCATTTCATGATACTAATCACCAAGCAAACAGCTCTTTTATGCTAACATCTGTGTGAGGGCTGCTTCCCACACCAGCCTCCTTCCGGCCTGCCTGTTCTCACTGAAATACCAGCAACATCATGGGGACACTTAACCCTGAAGGTTATCCCTGGTCTCTCCCAGGGCCGATGCCATGTTCCAGGGAGGCATGATCTTAGGGACTTTCATTTCTTCAAAGGAGTAAGTGACTCCTTTGGTGTGCAAGATGTGTGAGCTGCCTTGGTGGCTGCTGAGACCTCTTCACAGACCTCTGTTTCATTTGCCTGGATTCTGGAGTTTCATGAGTTTTATACTCCTGAAAGTGTCTGGTCAATTTGCTGGGAGAACTGACTGCCTGAGCATAACTTTTGGTTTGCTTTAAGTTTCTTATTTGGCTGATATCAGCCAGTTCATGAAGCAGTTCACATACACTGTGCCAAATTTATAAAGTGTGAATTCAATTCTGTCCTTGGCATTCTCTGCCCAACTCCCACAATTTCCTTATTGTCACTTTTCTTAAAACACAGCCACGTTTGCCTTCTAAAACCCTTACTAAATCTTGCCAGATTAATGAATGGGGGGAAAAAGACAATCGCTTATACAATTTCATTTGTAGGCTATAAACAGTCCCTATTCTCTGAGATCCTCCTTCCCATGTTCCTAAGAGTCCAGGGTAGTTATTATGCTCCAGGTTCTACAAGAGGAAAAACAGAGACCATTCCTTTCCTTTTTCTCTGCCAAAGGAGTGGGGGTGGGGTGGGGAAATCTAACCCTGAAATTAAGTAAATTGAAAATGAAGTCAAAGGAATGGAGGCCTTCTGTCTCTAAGCTCAACACTTTGTGATTTGCTTGATTACACTTCCCTCAGCCCCTCCCTCAAATCTCATAGGCACAGACTCATTATCCCATTAGGATTTGGCTGGGGAGGCCTAAGGGACAATAAGAACATACAAGAATCTGGCTGAGCTGCCAGGGTTAACAACTTCTCATGTGCAATAAAACCAGACAGCATTTTTGATGGACCACATTCTCATTGCATTCAAAGAGGCTTGGAAAACTTCCATGGCTGCTAATTTCAAATAAGCAAACATCCTGGAGGGATGTGAGGCAAAGATGTGTCCTTTGGGCTCGTCCCTCACATTTGCAGGGCCCAGGGCAAGAGTACAAACAGAGGCCCACATGCCATATGCCTAAATACTTAAAAGTTATGATGCAAGCTTGAATATTTTTAAGTAAAACATAAAATATATTCTACCCTCCCTTCATGACAAATGTATTTTCATTAACAATCTAAAGACTGGGTTTGAATTTAGAGTTCTCTGGCTCCTTGGAGTTTCATCCTGGAGTGTGATGGCCAGGGAGATCAGGCCTCACACTGCCAGCCCATTACCCTTGGTCCTGGGTCTACTCCCATCTTTCCAGATCTTACCCCCGTACTACAATGCATGGGACCTCTCAAACTCCATCACACATTTCCAAGCTGCATGAACACCCTCATCAACAGCCACGTCTGGGACATTCATTGGCCTAAAAGTATGCCGAGTCAGGTCCTAGAATTTGGTTCTAGTTAGTTAGGAAGGTAATTTAAGGGTGTGTTGCAGGTGGGGGAGTGGTGGTATCTCTTTGGCCCCATGGACTCTTCTTTTCATAAAGAGAAATGCTGTTGAAAGAAGGCCAGGTTGCTTCTTTATAAGATGCAGAGCAGCATCCTCTCTTGCTTGGATTTATGGATGGTACATATACAGTAGGTCTTTTATTTATTTTTTTTCGAGACAGAGTTTCACTCTTGTTGCCCAGGCTGAAGTACAATGCTGCAGCCTCAGCTCACTGCAACCTCTGCCTCCCAGGTTCAAGTGATTCTCTTGACTCAGGCTCTGGAATAGCTGGGATTACACATGCCCACTACACACCTGGCTAATTTTTTTGTATTTTTAGTAGAGGCAGGGTTTCGCCATGTTGGCTAGGCTGGTCTTGAACTCCTGACCTCAAGCGATCCACCCACCTTAGCCTCCCAAAGTGCTGCGGTTAGAGGTATGAGCCACTGCACCTGGCCTACAGTAGGTCTTTTGTAACAAAGGTTTTATAAGAAAGTGGACACCCGCCACAATTTCTGCAGGTAGAGGAGCTGCAGGGCCAGGTACTTGCTTCGTGCACTGAATAGAATAAATATCTAGGTTCAGTGATTCTATTCTGGATGGACAGTGACATCACTTGGGGAAGATTCCCCATGACTCTACATAGATAGATTCTGATTTATTTTGTTTAGGGTAAGGTCCAGGCACAAGTGTTTTCAAAATACTCCTCATGTGTGATGGGTAATACTGAGTATCAACTTGATGGGATTGAAGGATACAAAGTATTGATCCTGGGTGTGTCTGTGAGGATGTTGCCAAAGGAGATTAACATTTCTGTCAGTGGGTTGGGAAAGGCAGACTCACCCTTAATCTGGGTGGCATAATCTAATCAGCTGCCACTGAAGCTAGCATATAAGCAGGTAGAAAAATCTAAAAAGGGAGACTGGAAGCCAGGCATGGTGGCTTATGCCTACAATCCCAGCACTTTGGGAGGCCTAGGCTGGCGTATCACCTGAGGTCAGGAGTGTGAGACCAGCCTGGCCAACATAATGAAACCCCAGCTCTACTAAAAAAATACAAAAATTAGCTATGCGTAGTGGTGGGTGCCTGTAATCCCAGCTATTTGGGAGATTGAGGTAGGAGAATCACTTGAACCTGGGAGATGGAAGTTGTAGTGAGCCGAGATCATGCCACTGCACACCAGCCTGAGCAACAGAGGAAGACTCAATCTCAAAAAAAAGCCTGCCTAGCCTCACAGGCTGCATCTTTCTCCCATGGTGGTTGCTTCCTGTCCTCAAACATCAGACTCCAAGTTCTTCAGTTTTGGAACTCGGACTGGCTCTCCTTGCTCCTCAGATTTAGATGGCCTATTATCGGACCTTGTGGTCCTGTGAGTTAGTACTTAATAAACTCCCCTTTGTATATATTCCATTAGTTCTGTCCCATTAGAGAGCTCTGACTAATACACAGGTGATTCTCAGTCCTGTGCAGCCAGGACTGAGAACAACTGGGCCTACCCCAATAACTCTATTTGTCAGACGCCATGGCATTAACCTTTGTGCCTACCCCCAAAGAACTCAAAGTCATTGTGTCCCCAAAAGGTTCATCTCTAGAATAACATGTCTTTCATATTGTAGCTAACAGTTCAATCTGTGCTTAGAGCAGTAAGACTTGTCTGCAAAGGTTCGGCTACTGGTAGGCAGAAATCTTAACTGGCATCTCCTTTGTGCTCCATGCAAGGTGAAATTCAAAATATTTAATATTTAACCATCTTTATAGCAATCAATCAATACAAACAGACTCCAACTATAAAATACAGGTTGGTGATGTGGTTTGGCTGTGTCCCCACCCAAAGCTACATTTTCAACTGTAGCTCCCATAATTCACATATGTTGTGGGAGGGACACAGTGGGAGATAATTGAATCATGTGGGTTCTTTCCCCCGTACTGTTCTCATGGTAGTGAATAAGTCTCATGAGGTCTGATGGTTTTATAAGGGGTTTCCCCTTTTGCTAGGCTCTCTCATTCTCTCCTGTCCGCCATTATGTAAGACGTGCCTTTTGTCTTCTGCCATAATTGTGAGGCTTCTCAGTCATGTGGAATTCTGAGTCCATTAAGCCTCTCTCCTTTATAAATTACCCAGTCGGGGTATGTCTTTATCAGCAGCATGAAAACAGACTAATACTGTTGGCTTTACCATTGCCTGATAAATTAATCTAGTTACTCTTCCCAGAAATCCGTTAAGATGCACTTCTAACAAGGTGACTTGTAAGATGGTAGGAGATCTGGGACTCAAACCCAGGTCTTTTGACTCCTGAGTTATGTCAACTCTAGCAGGCAGCTTTGCATACACTTCTGAATGGCACAAACTGAGTTCTTTAGTCTAAAACATTTGCCTAACCCAGAAAACTTTAGGAAACTGTATTATCAGCCTCATTAAAAAACAACAACAATGAAAAAAAACGCCCTCAAAATGAATCACCCATTCTAAATCCACAAAAATACAAAGGGGAAACAACAGTTCAGAGCCTCTAGTTGAATGGCAATTGTTTCTGGGACTAAGAAGTGGCTCTTTCATTCTGAAGTTGATACATATATTATGGCATATACTTAGAACTGTGCTATCCCTTAGCAATTGCTCAAACTCAAGACCTGCACATTCAGGATCTGTGATTTTAAGCTTGTAGGTACACTGTGACCCGTGTAAGTATAATACTTTGAAATCACAAAATCACAAGGCAGGATAGGATCTTTCTTGGTCATTAAGTCCACCTCTGTTTCTGGGAAAGTCTGCATTTAAGCCATCCCAGAGAGACAAACTCCCCCACTTGGAATACAATTTCTTTCTCTCCTCAGCAGGGGAGCCTTCTATTCAAAGCCCAGGTCAAGACCTACCTTCCTGGCAAAGTAATTCATTGCGGATCTCTCCTCAGCAGGGCAGATTCAGGTTCTGAGGAATGGAATTTTATACAATTCGAGGGATTTTCTTTATAATAAAGAATACAAAATCAGGTACAAAAGTGAATATTTATTCAGCATGAGAAAATGAATCATAATAAATTACCGGAGTCTTTGAGTTTCAGGTCCTTTTCATAGAAGACCCCTGGTAACTTTCCATACATGCTTGTGTAGAATGCTTCCTGGCTGCAGCCTGGCGTTCCTGTTCTACCTCTGAAACTCCTCGAAGCCCAGAAGATTCCAACATGCTTAGGGCCTGGTAAATCTGCTTCTGCTCTTCAGCAAATATGTATGGGGATTATTTATTTGCTGGTTTATATCTTGAGGTGCTTTAAAACAATTTGGAAGCAGAGAATCTAGCTCTTTACACTCCTGCGATGTAGCACACATTGATTTTGTACACACCGTACTGTTGTACTGATCCTCAGTTCTGCTGTTTCTCACTTCCTTTGCCCCAACAGCACTTGTAAACTGGCAAAGCTCTATTCATTCTTTAATACTTTTCTAAATACTTCTAGACCAATTATTCTCAATTGGGATCGATTTTGTCTCCCAGAAGACATTGGTAATATAGGGAGACATTTTTGAGTTGAGTACCTTTCCTCTGTGAGTTGGGTACCCTTCTTCTGTGCTCCCAGAGCCAAATACACAGATACTGTCTTTGCACTCAGCGTGTTGATTATAACCATCTGTATGTGTGTCTATTCCCCCCTTTGGATGGTGAGTCCTACAAAATCTATTTTTATATTTTAATAACTTTAATATCCCTAGAACCTAACAGGGATTGGCACAGAGGAGGTGATCTATCATGGTCCCTGAAAAGGGGGAACACTTCTACATGCATCTGAACCATACAGTTCAGCATGTTTACCATATATTGTCTTGTTTTAACATGTTTCACTTGTGTAAATACTGTCTCTTGAGAAATCCTATAAACTTCTTGTGGGAAAAGATCATGTCTTTCTTATACTTTTTCTCAATTTTCCCATAATACTTTTTCAGTGCTAAGTATGTAATAGAGACTCAATAATTATTTGTGGATTACCGATTGATTTCTTGCAAATCTGTATAAAGTGTTAAGTAATAGATGGATCAAGATAGGATGGAATTGATCAAGGAAGGTTTCTGATAGAGGTGTGCTCAAGACTGATTTTTGAAGAAGAAAAAGAAGGAACAATTGATTGGAAAACAGGGATTCCACATGGGAGATAGAAAATTAGAGGCAGGTATTTAGTGATGTTTTTTAATTAAGAAAAATATGGGTTTTTGAAAAAAATATTTTTGTGAGATTTAACCCACGAAGTACAGAAACATCTTGAAGTTTCTTAAATAAACTTTTTTTTTTGGTAAGAGTTTCAAAGCCAATTTTGTGGTTTTAAAGTAATTAAAGTAGTATCTGATTGTCAGAGGTTACGCTTCCAAATGTTCCAATATTACAGAACAACCTCATGGACAAGTGATTGCTGTAAACGAAAATTACAGAAATGTTTTAAGGCCCTGATAAGTCTCCAAATAGCAATGTTCTCTCTGTGTGTATAGGCCTTTTTGTGTGAAACAGAATCACTTATGGGCTCACCTATGAAGGAGAGATTTTAGATTTTCTTTTTTTTGTTTTTCTAAGTTTTTTATTTAAAAACAGAGATGAGGTCTCACTATGTTGCCCAGACTGGTCTTGAACTCCTGAGCTCAAGTGATTATTCCACCTTGGCCTCCTGAAGTGCTGGGATTACAGGTGTGAACCACAATGCCCAGCCATGGGTTTTAGATTTTCACATTCATGATTCCCGTTCATTTGTCTTGGCATGGTAACTGGGAGAGTGATGAGATGCTATCAGATGGGAATAAGCACCCTTTACATAGCACCTTTTTCCTAGATGCTTTGTAGGTGAGAATGACAAGAACATAGAGGCTGCAGAGAAGTAATAGTTTTAAAAATTACAAGGGCACTTGCACGTCTGTGTCACAGTTTGTGGAATGGTAACTCACACTTTGCGGAATAGTAATAAGCAGGTAGGAGACATGCATGGCTTTTTACAAATTCCTTATGCCAACTCCAGTTAAGCCCAAATCCTACACCTTGCTTCTGCTACTACAGGGGTCTGCAGGATGTCCCAGAACCCAGGAATGTTGGTGAGTAGCAGGGAGGAGACATCCCTGAGGCTTGAGGCTTCCATTAGTTAGACAAAGGCCAACTCTCTGCCTTACCACTTTCTTATTCATTGTTCTGGTGGAAAAGAATGAATTTCATTTTTCAGTTTACCCCCTAGAGGCAGTGTGTTGAGATAGTCTGTTACCTATATCATCTGAGAGCTGGTGGGCTTCTCATCTTTTTTCTCCCTGTGCATAAAGTAAACTGTGAATCACATGGTAGGAACTAAGTAATATATTTTTACTGATTGATTGATTTGCGTTTTTTAAAGTGCTTCCTCTCAATACAATTGGGCCTTTACTATGTCTCTTCATCACAGGCACATTCTAACTTGTCCAAGATTTCACATTGCATAGATGTTAAGTAAAATTTTGGCTGAAGGACTTTTTTTTTCCTTTTGAAATGGAGTCTCACTCTGTTGCCCAGGCTGGAGTGCAGTGGTACAATCTCAGCTCACTGCAATCTCTGCCTCCCCGGTTCAAGTGATTCTCCTGCCTCAGCCTCCAATGTAGCTGGGATTACAAGTACATGCCACCAGGCCTGGCTAATTTTTGTGGTTTTAGTAGAGACACAGTTTCACCATGTTGGCCAGGCTTGTCTCAAACTCCTGACCTCAAGTGATTTGCTCTCCTTGGCCTCGAGAAGTGCTGGAATTATAGGCATGAGCCAGCACACCCTGCCTGAAGGATATTTTATTAATTTCTTTTCATGGTAATAGACACACCTCTGTTACTCTCATTAGTTTAGATAATTACAGAAGCTGGTTATTAGAAGCCCTGATTTAACTTGAATTATATTTTATTTCAAACATGGAGGAGTAAAGGCTTCCATGGAATAAACATGGAGGAATAGATTATAGGTAGCTATTGATTTTATCCATCATACCCTGAAAGCTTTCTCATCTTTCTTTTCATGTAACAGACATTACAGCTCCAAACATCTAAGTAGGCAGTAACAAGAACTGCCTAAGTATTTCCCTGGCTGTAGAGATGCAGTTAAAATTTGGACTTATGAGTCAAACAAAGCCAGTTAGAATCTTTCTTTGCTTTTGCTACATGGGAACCAGGAGAAAGGAGTGACCTTTCTGATGAGGTTACTAAATAAAGGGGATATAAATCTAGAACTTTCTTCAGCCATTTTCTTGGGCTGCTTGAGGGAACCGTCATTGTATTAGAGCATAAGGAAGCTCAACTACAAAAGTAGGGCTGAGAGATGAAGGGATGACAGATGAGAAAGAAGAAGGAAGGAAAGGGCCAAATATCGGACACTTGACATTTATCCGGTTATCCTCAAATTTAGCCCTGCTTTAAGCCAGTGCCTCCCTTGGATTTTCATTTCCAGAGTCAGTAACTATCCTCCTCTTTTGTTTTCTTGCTTATTCACTTAAATTCGGTGTTTGTCACTAACCACCAAAGGAATTCTGATTAACGCCATCTGTGGACTATCTAGGTGGCTTATCCAAACCGACGTGGTCACATTTGGACAGAAGTATATTTTACTAGAATTTTGTTCCCTACAAGAACTTTCACAATTGAGTGTAGTAAGTCATCCAATTGAAGAGGTGATCAACTTTTGTTCTAATGATTGTTTTGACTATTAAATCAATCAATCATATCATGCTTTTAATAGCACATGGCTCTGATTATTTGCTAACTATCATCATTATCATCATCCCCATCATCATCATCACCATTATACTAGGTATTTACTAAAGGTTATTGGGATGGGGACCAGGTTGAGAAATTTCCTGGAAGCCAGACAGTGTTACATTTACGTGCTGTGCAAGAATATTTTTGCAGGTGGCACAATGGGTTTTTGTGTATGACTGTAGAATATGAAATATAGTGTGCTTCATGAGATCTTTGTTGTGTTTGTTGTTTTAAAAAATCTTCTCTTGGACAGTTAGGAAGTCTTCTCTCGGCCAGGTGTGGTGACTCGCACCTGTCATTCTAGCGCTTTGGGAGGCTGAGCTGGGAAGATCACTTGAGCTCAGAAGTTTGAGTCCAGCCTGAGCAACATAGTAAGACCCCCTGTGTTATAAAAAAAAAATGGAGAAGTCTCCTCTCTATTTGGCAACATTCTTAGAGCCTTTTCAAGTTAGTTACATAAGTGTATTTGGGAGGAGTTGGCAAGATTTATTTTTACACAGAAAACAATGCATCACTGTGACCATATACACAAGGTGAGACAAAAGGTAGCTTATTAATATGGGCTAAGATAACTTCAGAAACCAAAAACAAGCCTATTCTTTTTCATGAGTTCAGGTAACCTATAAGATCACATAAAAGAAAAATAGAATTTTCTATTACTTCTGAACTAAGAATTTTAGAGAAATTTAGAAATTATTTTTAAGAAAACATGAGAATTAATTATTGAAATTAGTCCCAAATTAAGCAAAAGTTGTTGTCATAATACGTTGAGAAGCACACATGTCTGTCCTCTGACTGATGAGGCAATTAAAACCAATTTTGGTGAATAAGGTCAATTATAACAGGGTAGGAGACTACAGTTGCCAAAATCTGGGGAAGCTCAGTAAAAAGACAGAAACTGAGAAAATTCTAACTCTTTAAAAATCAGCCATTTTTGCCCAAGAGGATGCAAGTTGAAAACGTCTTTGTTTTTTCACTCACAATTTTATTTCTGTTCTCACACCCCACCCTCCTTTACATGAATATTAAGGACTAAAGCTTTAGCAACAGGCTTTTGGTTGTGGGGGATCGAGGGGTAAAGGGAAAAGTGTTGTGTATGGCTTTTCATATGCTAATAAGGTGATTCCATGACAACCATTGAAAAAAGAGGGGTTGGAAACAAAAGCTGCAGCCAGAGAGAGGATCAGGGCTCTTTCAGGGACGCTGTAAGAATAACAGCCAAGACTCCCTCCTCTGAAAGGTATCTGATGGCCGCTTGTCAAAGGGCTTTGTTTTAATAGTGCAGAGTCAGTATATAATTAACGCAGAGTTTTATGAATCCAAATTTTACTCTCAACGATGCTTCTATTTAAAAAAAATAGTGAACAGGAATCTGAAACCAAGAGGATGTGTCAAATCACTGCTCTCATTCAGGACTTGGAAGGGAGTCCACGCAGGGTAGGCTCCTAGACTATCAGTTCCAATGATCATATACTTCAGTTTTAAGTAAAAAGGTCAAGGGCTTTTATCTTTGAGTCTAAGAAGGTGTTTAGAGCTGGTTTAGAGGAAGTGCAATGGGAAAGCCTTGCTTTCCTCTTCAGGCAGCCTTTGGACAGTGCTACATGTTACTTCCAGTGACATGTTGAAATCGTTCAGGATGCAGACAAGAGTAAGCTGTGGAATGCTGATGGCATCCTGGGTTTCCCTAACCTAAGAAAGAAATTACGGTTGGCTGTTTATCTTTCCAGAAACATAAAGTGACATCTTCATGCCACATAGCCTAATGTCTAGTACAGCTAACTTTACTTGAACTTCAGTAGTCACACATACGAATTAGCTGTTGTATGATGCTAACACAATGCATTCCTTCTAGCCAGTTTTTAAATACCATAAAGTATTGCATTCAGTTATAATGCTGACTTTACTAATATTCTGTCCAGCCGTGTTTTTCTCTCATGTGCATTCCCCTGTCTTTGATTGAATTATATTAAATTCCTCTTTCTTGTCTCTTTTAAGTAGCTGCCAAAAACTCTCCATGAGTAACTTGTGATACAGTGTTTTCTCTGTTTGGATGGACACAAGAGCTTTCATCACAATGGAATGCTTATGGAATTACATATTTCAAAGGACACTAACACGAAAATACAACTTCATTCAGAGTCAGGTTACAATGATGAATAGTAATGCAACCATAATTACTAAAAGAATTTTCAATTTGCTTTTAAAGAATTGGCTTTGGTCTTCAGTGATTGTAAAATGTAATTCATGTTTTGTCCTTATAAACTTTGTGAACTTAAATGAATCTCACTTTCATGCTATTTGTGACTGTAGTAGTGTTGTTTGATGAAAAGAAAAGAGATATTGTAGCTATGATGAGTCGGAATTTAAGATCTGACCAATATTGTTACCAAGATATGTCATAAAATTTTCTAGTTTTCTTAAAATAATCTTATTTTTCAAATGCATATTTTACTCAATATCTGCAGTGTGAAATTTATCATCTTCCAATATTTGGTAAAAATCATTGAACCATTCATTCACTCAACAAATTTTTAAAAAGTACTTATTGTGTGTGGGCTAGAACTGGGATGAATTATATAGATACAAACACAAAAATATGACTGCTTTTTTCTTGAAAAATATAGTTTAGTGAATAAATAATTATGTTCATATATAATTATACAATTGCAACTTTTATCTTTTTTGTTTTTGTTCAAGCCAGAGTCTTGCTTTGTTGCCCAGGCTAGAGTGCAGTGGCTTCATCTTCGTTCAGTGCAACCTCTGCCTCCTGGGTTCAAGCGATTCTCCTGCCTCAGCCTACCAAGTAGTTGGGATTGCAGGTGCCCATCATCATGCCTGGCCAATTTTTCATTTTTAGTACAGACCAGGTTTCATTATGTTGGCCAGGCTGATCTCAAACTCCTGACCTCATGATCTGCTTGCCTCGGCCTCCCAAAGTGCTGGAATTATGGACATGAGCCACAATGCCTAGCCAGCTTTTGTCATTTTTCATATTTTATCTCGTCTAAAATTAAGATTTGCTGTGGCTTAAGTAGATATACATCATAAAATATAAAAATAAAATAAATGAGAATAAACAGGTAAAACAAAATCAAAACAGGAAAAGAAAATAAAGTAAAGGTAGGAATAGGGAGTGGTCTAGATGCAGACCACAGAATTCTGTATTGTTGCCAGAGGTGAACTACAAATGCAACCCTGATTTGCTCCAATAGGTATTTACAAATTTCATCTTGTATGTAAGACCAAAACCAACTAGAAGCTCATGATAAGCAAAGCTTTTACTTGTATCAGGATGTAAGAGAAATTTCTCACCTAGACCCGTGAAAAGCATATTCAGTGAGATGTAGTGATACATTCTCGACAACATAACTAAAATAAATGCAATACAAGTCTCTTATAAATATTTTGTGTACTATTCCTCAGTGCAAACCAGGACAAACTACAATTTAAAGTGCTTACAATAGCCACAGATCACTAAGGAAAGGAAATTAGCCATAGTTGGCTTGCCTACAAATAGCTGTGCTCTGTACCCTGTAACTCTCCTTCTAACACACACACACACACACACACACACACACACACACACACACACACACAAATGCCCCGATTATAAACTTTATGGCCATAGTTAATTGGCCTGGGGATAGGAGGGGCACTTGACTGAAGAGTTACTAGTGTTTAGAGACTGGCTAGTGGCCTACAAGGCCATCTGACAAAAAAGCTTAGAAAGCATGACTGAAGTTGAGAGAAAACAATTGGATGTTTTCTTTTGGGGTGTTTGAAGACAAAAGGTACAAAGTGGAGACAATTATTTGGAAGTGTGAGCAAGAACTGAAGGGTCAGGGAGAAAAGTTAGGTTGCAAAGGCCAAGAGGCAGCTGAGACAATAAATAGACACAAAGTGAAAGGGACACACAGAGGTGACAATTTTGTTGGGTTAGCAATGGTGTAATCCGTAAGCCCTGCTGCTGAGCTGAGGTTTGAGACAGCTGGTCATGGGGTCTATGGCCATTTCTGAATGACATAGTAGGTTTCTCTGGAGTCTGACTCTACTGTGGTTCTGCTCTTCCTGTAAGACATGGGTTTGTGCTCATTACTTGAACTAACCTGACAGAATCACTGATTTTTGTCCTTGTCATAAAAAGCCAAGGGTCAGATGGCACAACCTAGAGTGTAACTCAGCAAGAGAAATCCTTCAGGAGTTCAGACAATCTAGTGCACATATGCAGCCTCTGAAGGTCTGGCTTGATCCAACATAAAATGTATAGTATATATGAGGTAGTGAAACTGAACATCCTTCAAGAAATTATCCATAAGTGTTATTACTATGATTTGTAAATAAGTTATTCATGAGCCTTAACTAGCAGGGTATCTGGAATTACACTTTGTGAAAAATATGGAGTGTAGATGTCGGCGACAGTTGGTTAGAAGGCAATGTGCATGTTTTGTGCAACAATAGCCTAGAGCACAGGATTGATGCTATTTGTGGAAATATTTAAAATGTGGGCATGTTCCTCTGTCTGTAGGTGAATTGATCCACTGTTGGTGGGCTAGGGCAACATTTCTAACAAAACAAAATAACCCAAAATCCCAGTTCTGATCTCCGCAAACATGTAGATAAATGAGAGTCCAGAGACCCAAAGCTTGGTGCCGTAAAGCAGAACTTCCATGATGTTTATCTATAAATGTTTCAAAGTACTATGGACAGTGATTGCCCACTATGGCTGTAACTGATTTCCATTATGTTCACATAGAACATCTTGCCTGGCATGGCATTTCTAGAAGAACCAATGAAGTATTGGAGTTCATCTTCTCAAAATAATGGCTTTAGTTTTAGTAATAATATAAATATTAGGGTCTGTTACTTACTGGAGTACATCTTGGTCATCACATTGATCAGAGTGGGAGAGGAATGAAACATTTTCAAAATGTATATGTCCAGGCCCTATCCTTGAGGAATCAGACCATGGGACCAGGATGAGCTCTGAGGCAGTAACATTGGATCAAGTTTCCCAAGTCATCCTGATCTGTTTTTCTCATTAAAGATCAAAACCAATGCCTGGTGAGACACCAACTCCTAGATGTTAATGTCAAAACTACTTTGGGATCTTATCTCCATGTTAGTTGGGATTTGTTTTGAATGCACCCTTGCTTAATTTAATTATTTGGCCAATTATACATTTTAAAATACATTTCAATGTTAAGATTAGACCTTTATTAAGTTTCTGATTCAAACAGTCTATTCAAAAACTAGATTCATTCTATTACATGATGGTATTATTTACTTGTATCTAGTGCAAAATAGGAATAACAACAATCATCTGTTGGATAAAATTGATTTTGTGAATATAAGTATTTTCAAATATGATTTTATTATCTTTTCTTATTTTTTTTCCTCTTGGATCTTGCTAAGCCAAATGAAGTGACTTCCAGAAGTAATTAAGATTTCTAATTTACTAGTGAGATATTGAGAGGCAAAAGTTAACAAAACAGGTTCCAAAGATTTTTAATATTATTAATTTAGGGGAGATTTTCTATTTTTGGAAGAGATTGTTACACTAAAAGCAGTAAAGCCATCAGAAGGTACTGCCTTTCAGTTCTCTGATTAAAAATTTTTCTATTATCGGTGTCTCCATAGTGGATAGAATACTGGGGCTCATATCCAAGGAATTCTCTGCTTTTTAAGTACTGAGAGTGTGCTGTTGGGCAAAATTCTTATTCCTTTAAAAAAATCTTGACTGTGCATGTTTCATTTCTCTGCAAAATGGAGCAATGTTTTTGCCACTTAGACAATGTTTCTAAAGAGTATAAAATAAAATAAACTCTACTAATACACTGCCATAGTTCCTGACATAGTAGGTGTTTAATTTTCTTTGCCTAACTTTGCAAAGTTGAATAAAAACAGAGCATTGTGAATGCTAGCTAGGATTCAAGTAAGTCAGTCTGATCAGAGACTGAATGGATTTATTTTGATTATTATAGAATGATCTCTCCCTTGAGATGACTTCTTTGGTCTAACAAGTTTCATGTTTTGAATAAAATGTGGAACTCTGCATTTAAAATTCCAACTATGGTTTGTCCTTTTACTTTGGGTTGTCTCTATGGATGGAAAGTGAAGGAGAAAAGGCAGCTCTCTGAATAATTCCAGCCAAGCCAAATAGAGACTATAATTATGTGAATTATGTGGGTTGTCATCAGTGACAGTGATCTGTAGCTTAAACTATCTAGATAATTGCTTCAATTCTTGTTCCATTTTGCGTATAAATACATAACCTTAATATTGGAGAAATATGAGGAATAGTACTCTGGCCAAATTTTAATTTCAGATGATTCATTGGGTTAACAATGTCATGGAGCTACCTTATTCCTTTTTCTACCATTTGCTGTATCCCATTGTAGAAGGAAATTATATAATCTTCATAATCCAAATACACACTTTTTAATGCTGAGTTTCAAAACAAAAGATGACCAGTGTTTTAAAAATAATTTCCAAGGGACCAAGCTGTCTACATTTCTCTGAGAAGCTAAGTATATTCTAGGTGATGAGAAGACTTTGAGATACTCATTCCTGTGTTTCATGAATCTCAACATAATACTCCAAACAAAAAGAGAAAGAAAGAAAGAGAGAAAGAAAGGGAGAAAGAAAAGATCATTTGTAAATCAGGAACTATTACATCTAGAGAAACCAAATGTTAGATTAGAACATTTGGTTCAATATTTTGTTTTGTAGGAGATATCTGCCAAAAATAAGGATATCTCAGGAGGTTAGGCTCTATGGCAGATTCTAATTAGATATGTTTTAGAGTTTTTATATGATGTGGATGCATAACATGGGAAGGCAGTTGGATGTATAGAGAAAATGTTTGGTTTATTGAAACAAACTTTGTATTATGACTTATAAAACTTGGAGTTCTCCACTAGCAAGTGGTGGGATGTTGAAAACCACACTTCTTCAAAGGTGCTGTGAAAGAGGGCTCTCGAGTCAGACTGGAGCTTAATTGCCTAGGTTTGAATCCCAACTCTTCAGCTTACTAGTTATCTGACTTTCAGCAACGTACCTAAACACTTTGCAACTCAGTTTCTTCATCTGTTAAATGGGACAATAATAAGACCAATCTCATAGATTCATTGTGTGTTTGTGTGAGAGTATATACACACATACATATATATACATATATATATCTCATATATATACACGTATATACGTGTGTGTGTGTGTGTGTGTGTATGTATATACATACACACATATATATACTCACAACAATGTTCAGGCATCGTTTTACATGCTTATATATAATTTATATGTATATTATATATATAAATTGATATGTATATGTTAATAATAGGACCAATCTCACAGATTTGTTGTGAGCTTATATAAACTCTCTCTCCTCCCACCCTCAACCCTCAAGTAGATTCCAGTGTCTGTTGTTTCTTTCTCTATGTTCATGAGTTCTCATAATTCAGCTCCCACTTAGAAGTGAGAACACCTGCATAATGTTTTAAGTTGCTATTAATAACTGTATTAGTTAGTGTGGACTGAACAGATATAACCAATAGACTCAATACAATGTGGCTAAACCACAATTGAAGTTGGTTTTTCACTCAGTCCAGATTGGATGTTCCTATGTTCCAGGTAGGAAAGTAGCAGAAGGACTCTTTTCTTATATAAACTCACAACAAATCTATGATATTGGTCCTAATATATATATATATATATATATATATATATATATAAATTTACATATAGTACACATGTAATTTTTGTATATTTATGTAAAAGCATTTAAAATGATGCCTGATCCCTAGACATTCTCTCTATCCCCCAAAGTCATCTGATGAGATTGAATAATGCCATGAAAGGGAGATGATGTGACAATTGGCCCTATCTGGACAGACTGGCACCTTTTAGAAAGAAGTACATTGAAACATCTATTAAAAAATATCATTTCACTTTGACTGTTTGTCAGAGAAGGTTTCTAGCAGTATAAATTAATACACTGCAAGGAAAAGAGGCGAAATAAGAGAGAAGTAAAGTGAAGAGACCGGAGGCCTTGTAAATTGTCTGAATACAAGTTATAGACACCTTGTTTGCCCTTCATTATTTCTGTGTTCTCAATTCCCATCGTGATAAGAAAACTTTCTCCTGTGGGTCCATTTATTCAAAAATATTTATTGGTGCTGAGAACTATGAGGCCAGGATATGAGTATAAGTTGTAAAAAACTTAATTAAAAAAAAAAGGCCAGGTGTGGTGGCTCATGCCTGTCATCTCAGCTCTTTGGGAGGCCAAGGTGGGCAGATCACTTGAGGTCAGGAGTTCGAGACCAGCCTGACTAACAAAAATACAAAAATTAGCTGGGCATGGTGGTGGGCACTTGTAATCCCATCTACTTGGGAGGCTGAGGCAGAAGAATCACTTGATTCCGGGAGGTAGAGGTTGCAGCTGAGATCGTGCCACTGCACTTCAGCCTGGGTGACAGAGGGAGACTCTGTTTCAAAATAACAATGAAAATAAAAATAAACTAGGGCGGGGCGCAGTGGCTCAAGCCTGTAATCCCAGCAGTTTGGGAGGCTGAGGCGGGTGGATCACGAGGTCAAGAGATCGAGACCATCCAGGTCAACATGGTGAAACCCCATCTCTACTAAAAATACAAAAAATTTTTGGGCATGGTGGCTCGTGCCTGTAATCCCAGCTACTCAGGAGGCTGAGGCAGGAGAATTGCCTGAACCCAGGAGGCGGAGGTTGCGGTGAGCCGAGATTGCACCATTGCACTCCAGCCTGGGTAACAAGAGTGAAACTCGGTCTCAAAAAAAAAATAAAAATAAAAATAAATAAATCAAATCAAATCAAATAAAAATACCTAGACTCTATGCTCAAGAGAATGTGATTGCAGAAAGTAATCCAGCTTATTCACTGCCAGTTCTGCCATTAAAGTCATAATTTTTAGTCTTATGATCTGCATCATTTTGGTGCAATTAACAAAGACCATCCTTTTTCTTCAGTGAGTACTAGCTCTAACAAGGCAATGACAGAGGGACAAAAATGTTAGTCGAAGTAAGGGACAAGAGATACATACATTTGGTGGATAGGAGGAGTTGGAGTACAACATGAGTAGTGGGGTCCTTTCCTTAAAGGTAGCTCAATAACTATTTCTTGAATAAATGAATAAAGGGCCACTGAGAATTCTTAGAGCAAACTGTGATGGAGAGAAGAAGCAAAAGAAAACTGAAAAATGAAAACATAGGAAGTAGAAAATTAAGCAAACTAACTCTTAGAAAACAGAATAAGATTGATCAAATGATTTTTGCTGCCAATTTTTTTTGAACTTTAGTTGAGAGTAACTCCACGAATGGGGTGTGCCAGCCTTCTGATGGGGCCCATTTTCATGACCTAATGAAACAGCATTGCAAACGGAAAGGCAGTTCACAATGTTTGCCAAAGGAAAAGGAAATTCTAGGCACACCAATTTGGATGCCTTTCAAGTTCAATGCGTGTGTTTGCTTTGGAAGTCCGAACACATGAACAATTAAGAAAACACTCCTCTGATTTGGCCTGCTTATGTCAAATGACTAGTGAAATTAAGGGTTACATGACTTTAAAATTTTTTTTTTTTTTTTTTTTTTTTTTTAACAGGAAAAGGGAATTGAAGAAATCTGGGTTAAAGAATCATTAATCCATCTAACAAACTTTTATTGTCCATTTCCATAGAGATACTTTGATGGCTTAGCTGAATACAAAGAATATTTAAAACACATTCTCAGATTCCTAGTAGGCTGGCATCTAATAATGGAGATAATAAGTAATATAGATTACGTAGACTAGTGTGAAGATAAAGAACCTCAGGAGGATAACAAAATGGCAAAAATAAACAAAATCCACAGGAATTTACTATGGTAAGATCTATCAAATCCAATTAGTAGTTATAAAGTAGAAATTGATGGACTTGAAGTTAGAGTATTAAAATGAATGGCAATTGGTTTTAAAAATTAGTACAAAAGAGTTGTTAATGAAACAGCCTGTGTACTTCGGATTAAAACTGTAGAATTTTAAGGTTGTAAAGACAATATCTTCCTAGAGCAGAGTAGAGGGAAAAAAGGAGGTTCACAGCAAAGTCTATTTTCTCATGCCACCTATTGAAGTAGTATACAGAAAATGAGACAGATGGAAATGGAGAGAGGAGGAAGAAAGAGTAGCCTATAGCTACCAAGGAAGAGCTTACAATAGCTTATCCTTATCAGTATCAGGAATAAGGAGGGTAATGATTTCCTGGAAAAACAGCAAAATCCAAGTATATGCATAAATGGAAGTGTCAAGAGAACTGGTAGGCAGAACAAAATGCAGATAAAAATGGAGAGTGAGACAGGTAAGGAGCTAATAAAAAATATTAATGAAAATTTTATGTAAATTTGAACTCTAAAGTCAGTGGGCATGTTGTTTGCTAGTGTAATGATTATACTTATGAATAACATGCAAAGAAATATCTTTTATAATTTAACCTTTCAAAGTTGAAATTGAGGCTGGGTGCGGTGGCTCACACCTGTAAACCTAGCACTTTTGGAGGCTGAGGTAGGCGAATTGCCAACAGCCTGGGGAATGGTGAGACCCCATCTCTATTAAAATTACAAAAAATTAGCTGGGCATGGTGACAGGTGCCTGTAATCTCAGCTACTTGGAGGCTGAGGCAGAAGGATTGCTTGAACTTGGGAGGCAGAGCTGGTCTCTACTAAAAATACAAAAATTAGCCAGGCATTGTGGCATGTGCCTGTAATCCCAGCTACTCAGGAGGCTAAGTCAGGAGAATTGCTTGAACTTGGGAGGCAGAGACTGCAGTGAGCTGAGATCTTGCTACTGCATACCAGCCTGGGTGATAGAGTGAAACTCCATCTCAAAACACAAAACAAAACAAAAGTTGAAATTGAAATGTGGCAGAAAGTACTTGGGGCTAAATGTTATTCACATGTAAGGAAGTATTATTATATACCTTTTGTAGAGAGTTTTATTCTTGAAATGTAGAGCAGAAGAAAACCCAACCAAACTAAAATCGATCTTTTGAAAAGTGAGGAAAGTACTTATTCATTCATTCCACATAGATTCATTAAATGCTTGCTAAGTATGTAAGTATGTATTGCTTGGGATTAGAAAATCAGTATAATATTATGTTACTTTAATTGTTTGAAAGTCTTTTTTTTTTAGATGGAGTTTTGCTCTTTTTGCACAGGCTGGAGTGAAGTGGCATCATCTAGGCTTGCTGCAAACTCTGCCTTCCAGGTTCAGGTTCAAGAGATTCTTCTGCCTCAGACTCCAGAGTAGCTGGGATTACAGGCATGTGTCACTACACCCATCTAATTTTTATATTATTAGTGGACCTAAGTTTTCACTATGCTGGCCAGGCTGGTCTTGAATTCCTAACCTTAGGTGATCCCCATCCTTGCCTCTCAAAGTGCTAGGATTACAGGCCTGAGCCACCCTGCCCGGCCTGTAAGCATTTTCATCCATCATTTGTTTTTACTTTGCAGTCAACACTTTCTGTGAAGACAAGGAAATACAATTTATTAGTCATATTATCTAGAACAGGGGTCACCAATCCCCTGGCCATGAACTGGTAGTGGTCAGTGGCCTGTTTGGGACCCAGGTGCACAGCAGGAGTGAGCTGCGGGGGCAAACATTCCTACCTGAGCTCGGTCTCCTGCCAATAGGTCAGCATTAGAATCTCTAGACATAGGTGCCTGTGAGGGATCTAGACTGCTCGCTCCTATGAAAACCTAATGCCTGATGATCCAAGGTGGAAGTTTCATCCCGAAATTATCCCCATCCCCGGCCCCCGACACTATCTATCTATGGTAAACTTATCTTCCACAAAATTGGTCCCTGGTGCCAAAAAAATTAGAGACTACTCATCTAAGAGATCTGTGTAATTTTCAGTGAAACCTTACCCAATTAAAATTAGATAAAAATAAAACAAGAACTGTAACCTTCCATGTGCATGTGTCAATCATGTTACCACATACTTTTAAACCTATGGGGCCCTAGAGTGGTAGCAAGTAGATCCTGTTTCTCCCTCTCCTTCTCCTCCTTCTCCTCCTCCTCCTCCTCCTCCTCCTCCTCCTCCTCCTCCTCCTCCTCCTCCTCCTCCTCCTCCTCCTCTCCTTCTCCTCCTCCTCCTCCTCCTCCTCCTCCTCCTCCTCCTCCTCCTCCTCCTCCTCCTCCTCCTCCTCCTCCTCCTCCTCCTCCTCCTCCTCCTCCTCCTCCTTCTCCTCCTTCTCCTCCTCCTCCTTCTCCTCCTCCTCCTCCTCCTCCTCCTCCTTCTCCTCCTCCTCCTTCTCCTCCTCCTCCTTCTCCTCCTCTTCCTCCTCCTTCTCCTTCTCCTCCTTCTCCTTCTCCTTTTCTCCTTCTCCTTCCTCCTCCTTCATCTTTCTCTTCTTCTTCTTTCTTCCCTTCTTCTTCTTCTTCTTCTTCTTCTTCTTCTTCTTCTTCTTCTTCTTCTTCTTCTTCTTCTTCTTCTCTCCTCCTCCTCCTTCTTCTTCTTCTTCTTCTTCTTCTTCTTCTTCTTCTTCTTCTTCTTCTTCTTCTTCTTCTTCTTCTTCTTCTCTCCTCCTCCTCCTTCTTCTTCTTCTTCTTTCTTCTTCTTTCTTCTTCTTCCTCTTCTTCACTTGAGAAAACCCAAGCATAATCAGAGAAACACTGTTTCCAGTCAAAATATATTATTCTCCTCAGTCTCCTTTGAAATTAGGGTTGGTTGTATAACCTAGTGTTTATCAGTGAGATGTAAGAAGAAATCTACTGATAAAAAGGGCTGACTCCTTCATGATGCCTGTTGCCCTTTGTTCATCTCCTGCTTTTTTTTCTGGGGACGTGGCCATGATGCAGCAGCTATCTTATAAGTACAAGAATGTGATGGAGCCTGAGCTGTGGCAGAATGAAGGACAGCCATATGGATTTGGGATGGGATCCACCCATGTTGGATCTAGATGGGACCCTGATGACCACCATATTTGTAGCCCTTTAGTTTCAAGACTTCCTTGTTATGTGGGGAAACTATACCCCTATTTAGCTTGGCTACTGTGGTCAGGTTTCTGTTTCATGGAATTTAAGGGAGTCAAGGACAAAACAATCCTAGGAGAAGAAAAACTAAGGATAAAAAACCTGGAAAAGATGGGACAAAGTGCAAAAACCATAGAAAACGATCTTAACTCTCAAATTCATTTCAACTTTTATGAAGTAGCAAAATAGTAGCAACAAATGTGGTATAGCTTATGCAATAGGCACAGAATTTCATGATTCTAGATACAAATGTTCACATATTTTTATGTCTTTGGGTGTTTCACAATTGGTGTTGGCTAGGTGGCAGTCATATTATGGATGTTATTGTTTGCATAGGTGCATACAAATTTGCAGAAAGAATGTCAGTAGCTTGGAAAAAAAAATAGACACCATGATAGAGTGAGAAATGTTGCAATACCAATGCTCTTGATGACATAGACGATGATGTTATATAGAAAAACACAGATATTAACAATTCTTCTATATGACGTGTTTTAGTAGAGTTGAACTAGAAATATGAAAAGCTTTGCAAATGCCTTAGCTTATTTATTTTGCTTGTTTTTCTTTTTATATATGCATAAGTGCTATATAATCTCAAGCAAACCTAAATAGACTCTTTTAGTATATATCAAATTAAAATTCTAAGACATAAAACATGATGCCATAATTTAATTGGCAGATTCTTAATCTTTCTTAGTGGTATATAAAATAATTATGTGTTTTACAAGATATGATATTCCAGATTTGATGAAATACCATAAAGCTCCCTTCTGCCAGGAGTAAATGTCAGCCTTCTTTTTCACAGCATGCTGTTGTAATAGAGCACAGGCCTTGGGGAAAGAGTCCAAGGAATCTACCCCAAAGTAATGTTTTATGGATTCTGTGCAAAATGCCTGGTAGAGTGCCTGGCAGTTACGTTGCCTTAGGGACATATTCTATGAATTGCTCCCATAGGTAGCTATGAACTCTGATCTGAATCTGCACAGGCAAGCCAGATCATAACTTGGCAGATACACAAAATATATATTTGTAGAATAAATTAATTGCTACAAATTCCAATTAATTTCATACGTCATACAGGTTTATTTGGGATTTTAAATATTTCTTTCAGTATAATGTTTTAATGTAATTTATACTTTTGTCTTTCAAAACTTTTATATTGAAATAAATTTCAGGTGCTGTGATGACTTCTGTCCTATAAAGGCAAGTTCTTATATACCCGTTTTAAAATAGAAGAATCTGAGGTTTCAAGAGGTTAAGTAAATTGCCTAAAGTCACAGAATTATAAGTGACATAATTGGAATTAAAATTTACATTTACCTGTTTCAGAAGTTCATATTCTTTAGAAATTAAATTAAAATAAGCTTCCATCCCCCAAATCACTCCCAAAACAAGATACTGGAAACACAGTGTAAGTTGCTAACAGAAGAAGCCAACTATCACAACCAAACTGTGGAAAGTTCAACTGTAAAAATATAAATAAAAAACTAATGAGTTTATATCAAGTTGGCATTATTCAGAAAAAAGAAAAATCTGTAATGGGATAAAATTTTCTAATAACAGGGAATAAAGAAGCATCCATTACAAATGACAAAATATCCTTTCCCAATTTTATCTTTAATATGAAGACAAAGGCAAACATGGTCACTTGATTTCCAAGATGCTTTTTAAAAGAAATAAGACTTTATAAAGAATTCAACAGGACAGATCGTGTTTTGGACATTTAGGAAATTTAATCATTGAGAGTCTAATTTCTCATGCACTATGAACTTAAATATGAAGATGTAGAATCATTGGCCATACCTATACCAGCAACAGAATTGGGCATGACAAAGACTTGTTTTAATCTGATTGACTAGAATTTATTAAAGTGATCCCTGTAATTTATGATGTGTGATAGTCATAACTAAATGCCTGAACCAGTCTTTGAAAAGTGGTTTCATTTGAGACTCACAAACTGATTTTCTACGTATGAAAAGCTGTCTAATGAACAAGAAATTCATTCTTAGGGTCTTGACAAAAACGTAAGAAGTGCTCTCTCCTATATATATATATTTTTTGAGACGATGTCTCACTCTGTTGCCCAGGCTGGGGTGCAGTGGTGCAATCTCATCTCACTGCAACCTCCATCTCCCAGGTTCAAACTATTCTCCTGCCTCATTCTCCTGAGTAGCCGGGATTATAGGCTACTATGTGCCACCATGCCCTGCTAATTTTTGTAGTTTTGGTCAGGTTGGTCTCGAACTCCTGACCTCATGATCTGCCTGCCTCATAATCCCAAAGTACATGTTGGTCAGGCTGGTCTTGAACTCCTGACCTCATGATTTACCTGCCTCATCCTCCCAAAGTGCTAGGATTACAGGTGTGAGCCACTGCACCTGGCCAAGAAGTGCTCTCTTAACAGATTTGAAGATCATTGAACATTCTGCTGTTCTCCCGAGCCTGGTAGAAACTATTATTTTTAATGGAAAAAGAATGTGAAATTAGGGGAAAAATTAGAAAAATATTTACATCTGCATAACCGTGTTTTTTTCCCTGTTTGAAACTAGCCACATGCCATATACCAGATTACAACATTGAGGCCAGCTTCAGTATTAGTTTTCCTCCTTTTACCACCACCAAGACCAATGTTCAGATCTGACGGGAAAGGGTATAGAAGGACATAATTGTGTTTTTAAGTTAGATTTCTTTATACCATTTTGAGTTAAACCCAACAACACTAAATATGCATTGCTAGTATGTTTTCAAGTCTGTGATACATCTTAAAGAAAAATTAGTCTATTGTTTTCTTGATGTTTAACCCATAAAACTATTGTTTGGTAAAGATTGTCTGACATTAAAAGTCAAAAATTTTGGGAGATACTTTGACATGGGAAGCAGCCTATTTCTTAAATTGAAGAAAATTAACTCTAAAGGCTCAGATCCACTCCCATAAAGATACATGATTCTGGGTTTTGAGCATTTTCTAACTGCATGCTATCATTTTAAGCAAAGAACATTTTCCTTCTGTTATCTTTCCCCAAGGAGCTAAACAGGATTTAACTTGAACTTGGGGAAGCCAACCAGACTCCTAAGTCTGAGAAACATACGATAGGTGATTACGTAAGAGCTATAATCAGGAGGCTTTTTGTTGAAAAAGAAATGAATATCTTACTAAGCTTCTTTTGGTAAAGTTTAATATTAAGTTAAGTTACATTCAATAGCAATTTTAAGACCCAGAAACAGATGAATAGCAGTAACTATATATATTTATTTTTACTTTTTTGAGACAAGGTCTTGCTCTGTCACCCAGGCTGGAGTGCAGTGGTGCCATCTCAGCTCACTGCAACCTCTGCCTCCCAGGTTCAAGCTATCCTTCTGCCTCAGCCTCCTCCCGAGTGGCTGATACTACAGGCGCCTGTCACCATGCCCGGCTAATTTTTGTATTTTTAGTAGAGATGGGTTTCACCATGTTGGCCAGGCTGGTCTTGAATTCCTGACCTCAAGTGATCTGCCCTCCTTGACCTCCCAAAGTTCTGGGATTACAGGTGTGAGCCACTGCACCTGGCTTACTATATATATAGTATATAACCTAATACATTGTATGATTTATTGGCCTAAGACACAAGACGCAACTTGGGTGTGAAATAAAGTATTAAATTGCCCGTGAGAAGATCAGTGTTGAATGAAGGTGATTCTGTCAAGGTTCTCAAAGTGGTTCCTTGGACTAGCAGCATCAGCATCACTTGGAAATTTATGAGAAATGCAGATTTTGGAGCCTGGCTCCAAACTCACTGAATTGGACACTTTGAGATGTGGCCAAAAATCTGTGTTTTAATAAGCTCTCAGGTAATTTCAATGCAGGTTAACATTTAAAAACCACTGGGGTATGTTTTCCAGCATAGACTATGTATGTCCTCAATATCATTGAAAATGAAATTGAGTTGTATTGGACTTGTTTTATTTTTTGTGAGAGCTCATGTCGAAAACACAACAGCAGTGTAATCATTCCATTTTGCACATTTACAACATTTCGATTCACAGAAAATACTTGATATAAGAAAGCTATGTGAAAAAAAAATCTATAGGAAGGTCAGCTTTAATGGAGGAGTGCCAGAACCCAGTCCATTCATGGATAGACAAGGATGTTCATTTTCAACCCTGATGACATTATGAGAGCTTCTAACTAATGAAATAAGACAAGGAAAATAAATTTTAAAAAAGTAATAGAGATATAATCATAAATTCAAAAGCTTCAATAAACTATTAACATAATAAAAAGACAAAGAAATGTGAATAAATGGAGGGACATATTTAATATTCTGCATATATATTTTAATTTCTAATACTTAATTTATTAATTCTAACAAATCCAGTAAAAATCCCAAAAGAACTTTTGAGTAACTTTAAAAATTGATTCTAAAATTTATGTAGAAAGACAAAGGTCCATGAATAGTTAAAATAATTTTTAAAAAGAGCTAAGAGAGACTTGCCTAAACAGAAATTAAGACATACTGTAAAACTATTGTTTAAAAATGTGGTACTGGCACAGGAACATACGGGTAGATAATAGAATGTGATAGAGTTCAGAAAGCAGAGAAAAAATATATGACATTGAGATGATAATCAGAAATAGCAAGGGATTAGGAGTAGTGGCTCACACCTGTAAAGCCAGCACTTTGGGAGGCTGAGGCAAGTGGACTGCTTGAGGCCAAGTCTTTGGGATCAGCCTGGACAGCATAGCGAGACACCATTTCTACGAAAAATTAAAATTAAAAAAATTAGGTGTGGTGATGCATTCCTGTAGTCCCAGCTATTCAGGAGGTTGAAATGGGAGGATGGCTCAAGCAAGGCTGCAGTGAATTATGATCATGCCACTGCATTCCATCTTGAAAAAAATTAAAAAAGGAAGAAAAGATAAGAAATAGAGATAATTAGGTTACCATATGTAGAAAAAGAAATTTGGAATTCATATTTCCTAGCATATATAAAAAGAAAGGAAGAAAAAGGAAAGGAAATCCATTTAGATTAGATTAAAGGGCTAAAGCTGAAAGGCAAAAATCTAAAGCTGTTATGGAAGAAAATAGAGAAATTTATCTTTGTGATCTCGTGTGGAGGAAACTCCAACAATAACCCAAAGCACAAATGAGAAGAGGAAAAATGAATGTGTTTGGCAATATCCAAATATAAACATTCCGTTTAACAAAGGACTACATAAGCAAAGTTAATAGGCAGATATAGATTGAAGGAAGATATTTATAATATGAAAACTAACAAGGAATTATATTACATACACATAAATACACACATGCAGTGCGTGTATTGGTTTTTGGAAAATAAGCAAGAAAGTCTGTAAACCAAATAAAATAAGAATAAAATGTATGAGTATGGACATGGGAATCAAATAGTTAATAAGCATATGAGCAGTTGCTTCCTAATTTATTTATGTATTTATTTTTTTTGAGACAGGGTCTTACTCTGTTACCCAGGTTGGAGTATAGAACTGAAATCTCAGCTCTCTGCAACCTCTACCTCCTGGGTTCAAGCAATTCTCCCACTTCAGACTCCTGAGTAGCTGGGATTACAGGTGTATGCCACCACACCCGGCTAATTTTTGTATTTTTAGTAGAGACAGGGTTTCACTATGTTGGCCAGCCTGGTCTCAAACTCCTTACCTCAAGTGATCAGCCTGCCTCGGCCTCCTAAAGTGTTGGGATTACAGGCATGAGCCACTGCACCTGGCCCATGTTTACTAATTTGAACAGTCATGAGTTACTTGGCAAAAGTGAGGTAGCTTCGGAATATCCACTGCTCATAATATCAACTGTTGTTGGAGGTAAGGATGATGCAGTCACTCTGGGCAGTAATATGGCAGTATTTAGTAAAATTAAATATTCATGTAACAGTGATCCAAAAATTCTCCTGGTGTACACTGCACAGAATCTCCCCCCATGTCCACAGGCAGACTTGGTTACTACAGTGCTAGTCTTGTTAGCAAAGGGGAGGAGGCAACTGTACACGTTTATCACCAGTGGAATATATAAATATCATGTGTAAATGCAAACAGTGAAACCTAGTTAACTAAAGGCCACCAGTAAAGAATAATTATCTTCCTTATCTGGATTCTGAACAAATTGAGAAATAAAAGCAAGAATGAATGGAGATCTAAATATTGCTTTTATTACTGATAACAGCATTGTAAGATGTTTAGTGTGGGAGAAAAGGGACCTAAACAACTCTCTGAAAGTTGCCGGGACCCATGAAGAAGAAAGGGCAGAAGGAAAAGAGAAGAGCATGCCCAGCCGTTCTTCTCAAATTTACCCATTAACACAAGCCATGGCGTGAAAAATGGGATAGAATGAGACCCTTCATGGCAAAGTGACATCTGTGTGGAAGAATGGCAATGGAGTAGACCTCAAAGCATAATAATGGTGAAAAGATCAGGAATGATACAAATCATAGTTCAATCTATGTAAATTAAAAGTGAACACAGGTAAAAGAAAAACGTAGAATATTTTCAGGAATATGAATCTAAGCAAATGTTTGAAAGGTAGATTTGAAAGACAGAGATTGCATTTTACGCATGTCTATGTCTATGGGGAATTAATACTGAAAGTTTCAAAAAATAAAATGGGAGATTTGCACAGATAAAGGAAGATAGTATAACCTGAGGTGAGGCATATGAACAACTCTCTTCTGGACCTCTGGGGTTAAAAAAGAAACATTCAAAATGCAGACAGGACATGGCATATTATTCTTGTTTGCATTTGCATTTGTATATACAACTATCCCCCCTCCAACCCAACAGCAACAAGAAGAAAAAACAGTTATTGAATGACTTCACGGTGGTCTCAGAATTCAAAGATAGACAACGTATTAGGCCTTCTCCACAGCTCAGAGTTTTTGGTGACAGCTTTCGTTTGTGCATAACATTTTTAGTTCTTCTGAGAGTTCATCATTAATCGGGAGACATCACGCCAATGGGAGAGAAGAGAACACAAACCCGAAGTCACGCTGCTGTTCTCGGTACCCTCTTAGCTTCCGGGCTGTGCTTTTCGCATCTGGAGTGTGCTCTTTAGCCAGTTACCTTCTATGAACATTTCTCGCTAGTGATGGAGACACGTGGCTGACTCAGTTCATCTTGCTCCTTTCCCAGAATCTAAAGGGGAAAACACAATCGTTTTCCTATTCTTGTTACATAACTTATCTTTTGAGAAATCTGCCAGCAAACCGTCCTGGCTCGGCCCTGGGTCGGGGGCCAGGCCCGGGAGATGTGGAAGAGGAGGACTGTCAGGTCCTGGCTGGCTCAAGGCCTCTGGAGAGGCAACTCCTGTTTGGGCTGCGTATGCAGCGCAGGGCTGCTGAGCCACACTGACTAGAAGGGACTTGGAAAGAACCGCTCAGCCCCACAGGCGACAGATGGTGTTTCTTCTGCATTTGTGTGGAGGGGGTGGGGGAGTGTTGGTAACAATAAGCAGCAGTAGCCACTTGACAGGCTCCCTGCTGCCAAGAATTTGCATGACGAGCGCTTGCTGCCATCTGGAGAACTTCAGCTCATTGAAGAAGAATCCCTGTCTCAGCTTCCATGCTCTGTGGGCTCCAGTCCGTACTGAGGATCTCCTCTCCCAGGGGAAGAAGGGCGCAAAAGGGAAACCAATCAGATGAATCAGGCTTGGGGTAGGCCCAGGCTGGTGAGCTGGCCATGCTGGCCTAATCTCGAGGACCTGTGGACAGATCTGGCACTTCAGATTGGATTAGGTCAGTGGAGCCCAGCACCTTTTGAACATGAGTCTGTTTACACAGCAGTCTTTGATGGAGGAAATGTGGAACCGAGGCGAAAACTCAAACAAGTACCCCGTTTCCCATGGCCTCCAGAGGAGAGTTCAGTGAGGCAAAAGGCTGATAGTACACCCCGGGGATTCCAGGATTCCATTCACAGACCGCAGTGCTGTGCATTACAAACACATATGTGGGCCATTTAATTAAACACATAACAGGCTTCCAGCTGCTAAGATTTTGTGTTTAAAGCAAGATGTATTCTCAAAGTGAAAAAAAAAAATTCACTTAAATCTTAAGTTTAATGTTGGTAGTAATTTCCTTCCTTTCTTGTGAACTGTCTGGGAAATTTATGCTACTGGTCAGTGGCTCAAGTCTGTAATCTCAACGCTTTGGGAGTCTGAGGTAGAGAACTGTTTGGGGCCATGAGTTTGAGATTAGCCTGTGCAACATAGCAAGACATTGTCTCTACGAAATTTTATTAAAAAAAATTAGCTGAGCATGGTGGTGAGTGCCTGCAGTACCACCTACTTGGGAGGCTGAGGTGTGAGGATCACTTGAACCTGGGAGGTTGAGGCTGCAGTGAGCCGTGATCGCACCACTGCACTCCAGCCTAGATGACTGAGTGAGACCCTGTCTCAAAAACAAACAAAACAATTTTTTTTCTAAAATGTCTCTAATTGGTATTTAAGTTTGACTGAGATCAAATGATATTTTAAATATAACATTTTATCAGGAGATTATGTCCAATAGTTAAAAACGAGTTACCAGTAGCAGTTAGAAGGCCTATATTTAATACACATAACCACAAAGCCTGATAAACTCTCTGTCTTGCCAGAATTTCCAGTGTCAAACTGCATGAACGGGGTTTCTCACAGGATAAAAGGCATGCACTCAAATATATTGATTATAGATTAATCAAATAAGTGAAAGTAAGACCACGTTTACTACTGATGCTCTGTGAGATCTTAAAAGGTGGAAACTATTATTTATATATCTATCTTCATTACCCTAGCAGGTATCACAATTCCTGCCATTTAGTAGGAGTCTGGGTCTGTTTCAGCACTGCGAGTTACAAGAATAGAGTACTGGCAAACTTAAACCAGAAGAGAGATTTATGGGAAAGATGATGATCTCTCCTATGGACTCTAAGAGGTGAACAGCCAGCACTAGAAAGGAAGTGCCAGCTTCACAAACTGCAGGAATTGGCGGTCTTTAGTCTCCACAACGTGATAATAAATGTGCTCACATTCTGGTGACCTCTGTATTGAAATTTCCAATACAACCTTCTGAAGGTTGACTTTGGTGGGCCTAGGTTGGGTTGGTGTTGGGTGACTGCTCTGACCCATCAGAGAGGTATGAAGGTGGTGAGCACAAGGAGTGCAGTGGCAGCTGTTGGAGCCTGACTCTGGCTATCAGAGGCAGTTTTCAAACAAGGGGAAAAGTATGTTCACATGTAATGTCCAAACAGTAATGTGCAGTCATTTCAGGACATCCTGAAGCATCATCAGGTATGAAGCATTCTGGCTGAACTGCATTATTTCAGAGAATGTAAACTTAATGCTCTGTGTGTCCAAACTTAACATTTAAATTACTTAAAATTTTTAAGTGAATTTCCTTGACTTCTTAGGTAGAATTATTGAAGTGATTTAGTGTTTTCATGATTAGAATAATAATTATGCACAATGGTTATTATGCAATATTGTAACATACTGATTCCCTTTAGAACTACTGAGGGTTAGGAGAGGCAGGCTGGGTCTAAGGTGGTAGAGGGAAGTACCTGGGACCTAACATTTATGAACGTAGCCCAGCATGAGAATCAGCTGTAGAGTATTTTATTAGCTGCTTCCTCCCGTGTGCCTCCCTTGCTGTACCCTACTCTGGACCCTGATGAGAATGCTATTTCTCCTTATGCAAAAATGGCTCCATATTATTCACTTGGAAAGTTTGACAGCTGTCCCTCCTCAAGAAACCTTATTACAATCATTCTCACTTCCCCATCCATTCAAACGTTCTAATCTATTGTATGCCACACCAATGGTGTCCTAATTTTTCTTTACCCCCACCCTAACCTCCTATCTAGGGCAATCCTCATTTTAAATATTCCATCATGTGTTTCCATTGTCAACATACCACCGCACATGTGAATGAAATACTCATAGGTCTAGATATAGACATGGATATGTGTATCCAAACAGACTTAATGCATTCAGAAAAGGGTCATTTTGAAGCAAATACTAAATAAGTGACTTTTTTTTTTTTAAATCTGCCACCCAGGCTGGAGTGCAATGGCGTGATTTAGGCTTACTGTAACCTCCACCTCCCAGGTTCAAGTGATTCTCCTGCCTCAGCCTCCCAAGTAGCTGGGATCATAGGTGCATGCCACCATGCAGGGCTAATTTTTGTATTTTTAGTAGTGACAGGGTTTCACCATGTTGGATAGGCTTGTCTCAAACTCTTAACCTCATAATCCGCCCACCTCAGCCTCCCAAAGTGCTGGAATGACAAGCATGAGCCACTGCACCCGGCCATGAATGATATTATGTGTAAACACATTGGGATAAACACATTTTCTATCAGAACATGTGTTCTGATTTTTAGATTTGAAAATGTGGTTGCTATAACCATAATCTAGGAAGAACTAAAGATTTAAAGGAGAAGGCAGACAACTACACTGGTAAAATTATATACTCTACATTTTAAGTAAAGCTCTAAGGCATCACTACTTTTGTTTGAGTCCTTGAGGGTGGTGACAGTACTGGCCTGATAAAACAATAGTGCATGACCTCTGCAAAGATTTTAAACTTACTTCTAGGCTCTGTGTGGCCATTAGAGGCCTAATTCTGGGTATCATAGGTGATTTCCGGACAAGGGTGATATGATGATTATCCTGTGTAGCAGAACATCATTAATTTCAAGGGAAGCCAGGTCTCAGATTATTTTTCTGGCTCTACTGCAATTTGCTAAATTACTTTGGACAAGTCACTTACTCTCTCAGGAACAGAGTTTTCAAGTCTATAATATTAGAGAGTTGGACTAGACAATTTTGAAGGTCTTTTTCAGTTATAATATTTTATATTCTTATTATATCAAAATAAGTTGACCAATATGAAACTTGGAAAAAATTTCTGTTGTTTCTGAAAGCACCCGAGGTAATCTACACATTTCAGACAAGGAAACCAAACATTTTAAGGGTTTTTTTTTTTTTTGGTGACACCCACTTGATACTCATAAAAACAAAATGTTGTACCTATGTGACTTGTGATTATAGCTCTGAGTCATTCCAGTGGTATCGTATTTTTAATTTTTGCTATGTCTATGTGATATCTGTTCAACCTTATGAAGATTTAATTTTAAAAAGTTAACCAACAGTTGGTTGCTTCCAAAACACTGGCAATGAGCTAGCTCAGAGGACAGAATTAAAATGTCTGGTTTTATCGAGAACTAGTCTTTGTATGAAAAATAAAGTAACATAGACATCTAGTCTGGTTAAATATGTTTGCTTGCTTTTATCCTATGTAATTATTCTTTTGGGGGAGTATGCTATGGGTTGAAGTGTGTCACCTTGTAATAAAGATAGATATATTGACATGCTAAGCCCCAGGACATTAGAATATGACTTTATTTGGAGACACAGTTTTGCAGAGGTAATCAAACTAAAATGAGGTCTTCAGGTGGGTTCTAATCCAATAATATTGATGTCCTTATAAAAAGGAAAAATTTAGATACAGACATGCATATAGAGAGTCTGCCATGTAAAGATGAAGGCATAGATAAGGTGATACTTCGTTAAGCAAATGAGTGCCAAAGATTGCCAGCAAACCATCAGAAGCCAGGCAAGTGGCATGAAACAGCTTCCTTCCCTTGACCCTCAGAAAGAATGAACTCTGCTGACACTTTGATCTTGGACTTCTAGATCCAGAAACGTGAAACAATAAACTTCGGTTGTTTAAGGCACTCAATTTGTGACACATTGTTTTGGCAGCTCTAGCAGACTAATAGGGGGTTCTTGTTGGAATAGTGTCTAAATAAGGATCCCTTATTAATTTCAGCACTGGTTTTGGACACACACACATTCACACACATACACATTCCAAACTTACACTTTTTTTTTAACGCTGTCACAGTAAGATAAAAAAATGTGCTTTAAAGGTCCTAGAGAATTTGTACTTTGTACATATGCTCACCCATGGCCTGAAAACCCAATTGCTTTCTGGATCTAATTTTATTAGTGGAATAGTTACTAATAAAACAATTTTCAGAATCAATTTGCTACTCAAATGTATGCATAGAATTAGGAATTTATTCTAGCACATTTATGAATCATCACTAGGCATAAATCTTGTGTGACGAAGAGTGGTCCTCTCCCTTCATGACAAAAAGTTCATCATTCTGCCATTTAGTGAGTTTTTAGGCTATACAAGCATTTATATCTTTCTTCCTCTAGGAAATATGTTATTGAAAGATGATCCTTAAAACTTTTTATTATTTTCCTTACAATTTCATGAAAAAGAAAATTGTATAACCTTCCTGGTTTCCTCTTTCAGCATTCCAGAGTCCCCTAAAGGAAGAGAATTGTTCCTAATATCTAAATAAAATTATCCTTTTCAGGGTTTATGCTTGAACTTACTTGCATTCAGTAAGAAATAAAGAGCCTACTACAGCAACTGCCACATATTGTATGCTTTTACGTGGAGGTAATGAATACAGAACCAAGGATAGAACATTTTCAGTCCCTTCTGTTTGCTTTGCCTGTTTTAAAGTAAGATTATATGCTTATAGAAATGTTGTTTTCTTTTCTGGCTAACTAGGCTGCATTTTTTTTTCTCTCTCTTTGATATACAGGGAGCAAAAGTAGGGCAATTTAAATATATCTTTTGAGCCAAGGAAGTTAGCAAGAAACAATCACAATTTTAAGGAAAAAATAAGAAATGGTGACAGTGTTTAAGTAGAAGATTACACTGTGTTTGCATTCTGTTAATTAGTGCTGCCCCCCACAAGCAGTTGCGAAGGCCTCCTGGACATTTCTTCCAGTCTACTTATGGAATCTTCAAAGGAGAAGTTATGAGAATGTCTTTTTACGATATTCTCTTTAAACTTTCATTTTCAATAGCTCACAGTTAGTTGCCTGGAATGAGGATGTGTATTAGACTAAATATGCAGGGGTCATAATTTTCTGACCCACTTCCTTCTTCATGCCCAAATACATTTGGAAATAACTCTTTCCAGATTCTGTTTGTCTGCTGTGTTAATTTACAATGACATCTTTTCAACTGTTTGGTTTCAAAATGTCCTGTCTCTTTAAAGAAGCAATTTCCTATTTGAAAAGATCCATTACAATGCCTACAAGAAGTGGGTAAATTAGAAAAACTGCTCCCCACTAGTCAGTCACTTGTAGAGGAAGCTTAGAACTGAGATGAGCAGACAGAATAAAGATGGGAGAAAATTAGTGCTGAGAACAGGAGGTAGATTGTAAAGAGAAGCTGGGTATATCTGTCTTGAAAAATGGACTTCACTGCTGGGATTTATTTAGGGAGTTTCCTCTTTCTTCAGAAATCAATGGAAGCTTGTATCTTCTTTATTAGAAAATTATAATTGAGATTTCCATGTATTTATATTATACTTTAGGTAAGAAAGAAATATGTTGTTTTTATTCATTCGTTTCCACAGAATAGAATTTTGTACCTTCCTCTTTGACACCATATGTCCATTTGAGAAACGCAGGGCTTCCTTAGGCCCCTAAAATGAGCTGTGAGTGTGCCAGAGGGCAACATGTGACACTCTTCCATCTGGTATACAAGTTGCCACTTGGCTGCCACCTGTGCTGCCACCAGGACCCTTGCCATTCCCCCCTATCCAGTGCTGTAGACCATGGTCTCTACAGCCTCTTACTGGCTGCTGTCTCTCCTGCAGTGGCAGATGCTGGGGTGGGAAACACTTTGAGGGCCAAGCATTTGCTATTACCAGTCTGGCATAGACTCATACTCTTCTCCACTGGCAAAACATAAGAACCTTGATTATACTTGCCTCTAAGAGTACAATCACTTCTCTTCTTGTCCCTCCCCCAGCTCTTTCCATGTGGTTTAATCCATCTTTATTTAACTCCTTGTTCTAACTTGGAGTGTATCTGATACAACTCACGTTATGCATTGTGCTTCCCATTACCTTTCTTCACTCAAGAGATCTTATTATTTTTTTTTTAAGGATTCTCTATTTTTTTTTTTTTTAAATTATACTTTAGATTCTGGGATATATTCACAGATCATGCAAGATTGTTGTATAGGTACATTCATGGCAAGATGGTTTTGTGGGCCCTCCCTTGGGTGAGAAGAAAGGACTGAGTCATGCTTTATCTAATCAGCTGAGCTCAGGTCACTTGCTGAAGTGCTCTTGGTCCTTGGACGTGCAGATCCCAGAACATTAAGTTCTGCAGTCTGCGTATGATTACGGCACTGCTAGAAGTGCCACAGAGACCGTGAGAACAGATTGGAGGTGCCAATGAATTGGATGGCTTTGAAGATAAAAGAGCAGCTCTTGAATCATAAACTCATGTTATTTTTATAGGTGGAAGTAATCTTGGAATCACTGATTTATTTTACAAATGACAGAACTAAAAGTGCTCTGTGGCTTAGTTATGCACTGCTTGTACATTGATGCCATTCCTGTGAATTGCTATTCTATAAAAACATGTCATAAAATTTATTGTTATAAGTATTTGGGATTTATACTTGTTGTTTATACACATACCCTTTCAATCTGGGAAATCTGAGGAACAAAGCATTTCATTTTAATGAGACCATATGGGTGCTAAGATTCCTTCTTGGTCACAGGCATGGGATATTTTGCACACTGAGAAAATGTTTTCCTCTCAGTACTTGAAAGTCAATGGCAATATATTTAGAGAAAAAAAATCACTCAAATCCATAACTATTCACTCATTCAACATATACTTATTGAATATTTATTATTATTATTAATTATTTCTACCTACCACTTCCCCATGAATATTTATTGAAAAATGCCAGGTGCTAAACCAGGTACTGGGGATACAATGAAGAACAAAACAAATAAATTCCAGATGCTAAAATTGAGTGGTTTATATTTTGATTTAATGGGCTAGTGAACATGGACTTAAGAACATTAACCTATTTCCATTTGTTTTTACTTTTTTCTTTTCTCTGATGTCACCATCATTACAAAGTGTTTGTTAGGTACCCAAGTGTTTTAGTTAGAATGCATTTGGCTGTGAGTGAAAGAAAAGTCAATTAAATCTAAAGTGGCTTAAATAATAAAGGGAATTTATTGGCTCAGTAACTCAAAAGTCCAGCTGGTGGGTGGGCTTCCAGCATGGTTTAATTAGGGTTCCAGGTCAATTGCTCTATGACTTTTTTAGCTCTGTCCGATTCCATGTATGTATTATATTAGTCCCTGCCAGGTTTTTCTCATGGTTACAAGATAAACACCAGGAGAAAACAAGGTTTGATGCTTCTCACTCTTACATAGGGAAGAATAAGAGTATTCCTAGCTTAGGATTCCGAGAAAGACTCTTGAGATTACTGTGCCTGAATTTGATTAGATCATATGTGAACAGCTGATCCAATTATTGTGGCCAAGGGAATGAAATGTATAATTTGATTTAAATCAATCCATAGCCTAAAGTTGGAGACAGAGAAAATCAGTTTCCCTCAAAGTAATTTAGCCAAAGGGGCAATAGCAAATACTTGAAACAAATCTTGAGTGTTACTAAAAAGTAGAAAGTAGATGATGGATACCAGATAGAAAATAATCAAGTATTTGCTAAGTAAGTTTCAGGATAGAACCACATCAGGTTCCGTGCTCTCGGATGAATTCATGGATGAGTGCCTATAAACCTTCAAGGAATAAATGATTCTCACAATGTATAATGTTTCAGAGCAGGGGAAAAATGTGTAAAAATTTCTAATTCATTTTCAATGTTAATGATGATAACCAAATGAAAATCTGCCCCCAAATGGCATATAAGTCTATAAGAGGGTCTCATTATAAATGGAGATATCAAAACTTTTGAAACTTCTCTCTGATACTGTATTCAGAGAAGTCTGGGCCAGTCTCCCTGGCTCACGCCTTTAATCCCAGAACTTTGGGAGGTCAAGGCAGGTAGATCACTTGAGGTCAGGAGTTTGAGACCAGCCTAACCAGCATGGCAAAATCCTGTCTCTACTAAAAATACAGAAATTAGCCATGCATGGTGGCGCATGCCTGTAATCCCAGCTTCTTGGGATGCCGAGGCAGGAGAATTGCTTCAATCCAGGAGGTGGAGGTTGCAGTGAGCTAAGATTGTGCCATTGCACTCGAGACTGGGCAATAAGAATGAAACTCAGGCTCAAAAACAAACAAACAAACAAAAAGTCTGGCATATTTTAGCAATACAAGGAAGGTTTAATATTAGAAATACTACCAATACGTTTTTATCACATCTATAGATAAAAAGGAAAAAAATGCATAGTATTCTCTACTTAGTGGTTGTTTTCTCAGTTTAACTTTATTATCCTAGGAGATAACACATTTTATTGGAAAATTGGCTTACACTCTCACTGATTGTAAAATAGGGGCAATTGACATCACCCTTGCCACTTTCAGAAAGAAAGAGGATGTGAGATTGAGCAGATTCTCATGTATGTTGGAGTATAGTCTAGTTTGGGAAAGCTCTGGAGTTGATATGCTAAAACCACCAAAGGAGTATTTTCCTTCCTTTTCCTCAGTATTTCTTCAATGAAATCACCTAAATAGAAAGTTCCAATTTTTAAAAATAAAGTTAAAACATTCATGTTTAAGAACAAACAAAAAGAGAAACCACCACAATGTCTTAAAAAAATAATAGAAAAGTATTCTATAATTTGATGAGTAAACCTATCAAGCCAGTGTTCAATGAACATGCAATATCTCTTATTACCGTATAACATTATTTTGGACACAATGACCCATACAGTAACACAAGACAGAAAGTAGCTATAAATATTGGAATTACCGCTATTTTTATATAACCCCCAAATCTCACTAAATTCAACTGACAGTCTATTCACAATGAAAAGAGTTTAGTGGCTGGGAAGAAAATAATACATGCAGGCTGGTCACAGAGGCTCACACCTTTAATCCCAGCACTTAGGAAGGCTGAGGCAGGTGAATCACTTGAGGTCAGGGGTTCATGACCAGCCTGGCCAACATGGTGAAACCCTGTATTTACTAAAAATACAAAAATTAGCCAGGTGTGGTGGCTTGTACCTGTAATCCCAGCTACTTGGAAGGCTGAGTCAGGACAATTGCTTGAACCAGGGAGTTGGAGCTTGCAGTGAGCAGAGATAGTGCCACTGTACTCCAGCCTGGGAAACAGAGCAAGACCTCATCTCAAAAAAATAAAAATAAATAAATAAATGGAAAAAAACGTATGCATAAGTAAAGTAATTAACTTTTCTATGTATGAGCCACAACCAGTTGCATGTTATAATATAGGGTGACCGACCATCCCAGTTTCACTGGGACTTTCCCAGTTTTAGTATTAAGAGTCCCATGACCCAGGAAGTCTCACAGTTCTGGGTAAAGTAGAAAGTTGGTCGCCCCAAAATGGGAGGTAAACTTAGCAAGTGTATTTTTTAAAGCTGTACAGGAACTTAATGGGGAAAGCGATACGATTTTACTAAATGCTATAAATATAGATTTAAACTAATGAAACTTTCTATTAATAGCATGACATTAGATGAGAAAAAATTAACATTGAGAATACAGAAATTTTCCTACATTTATTTTTATTATTTAAATTTGGAGGCAGGGTCTTTCTCTGTTGTCTGGGCTGGAGTGCTGAGACATGATCATGACTCACTGTGGCCTCAAATTCCTGAGCTCAAGCAATCCTCCTGCCTCACCCTCCCAAGTAGCTGGGACTGCAGGCACATGCCATCATGTCCAGCTAATTTGATTTTGTTTTATAGAGATGAGGTCTTGCTATGTTGCCTAGGCTGGTCCTGAACTCCTCGGCTCAAGCAATCCTCCTGCCTTGGCTTCCCACAGTGCTGAGATTATAGGCATGAACCACCATGCCTAGCCAAATTTTCTAAATTAATTTACAATTTTAATGGAAATCTAATAAAAATCCAGAGGATTTAAAAAAAATTCTGCATAATGACTAAAGTATTTATTTGAAAAAAATCCAAATAACTTACATAAGACAATTATGAAACAGAAAATGAAAGCAGGGAAATTTAGATTGTTAACTATGAAAATATATTAAACAGTGAAAATAATTCCAATTGTGGTACATGTGCAAAAAATAGAAAATTCAAAGGAGTAGAAATTCTACAGAGTAAAAGGTGAAGAAACAAGCTTAAGTATATGTAAGTACTTAGTATAAAAATAAGACTGCTTTTTTTTTTTTCGAGACAAGGTCTCACTCTGTCACCCAGACTGGAGTACAGTGGCCCTGATCATGGCTCACTGAAGCCTCAACCTCCTGGGCTCAAGCAATCCTCTCACCTCAGCCTCTCAAGTAGCTGGGACCACAGTTGTGCACCACCACACCCAGCTAATTTTTAAAAAAATATTTTAAAATTTTTGTAGAGATGCAGTTTCACTATGTTGCCCAGGCTGGCCACGACCTCCTAGGCTCAAGCAATCTATCCATTTTGCCTTCCCAGTACTGGGATTATAGGTGTGAGACACTGCATCCAGACTAAGACTGCATTTCAATTTAGGAGAAACAAATCAATTAGTTAAAAATGATGCTGTACTAATTTGTTACAATTTGGAATACAATAAAGTTAGATCCACACTTTAAACCAAGCCTTAAGATCAATTGCAGTCTGATTACTTAAATGTAATCGAATAACAACTCTATCTTCCCACCCTGGCAAAAAGAACTTGAAGAAAATAGAGGTAGATCAAAAGGATCATCTTTTTTGTTTATTTTTATTTGACATAATATAATTGTACATATTCATGGGGTACAATATATTATTGATATAATATATTGTACTTATTATGTACTTATGTATCAATAATATATTGTACTTATTATGGTGTGATGTTTCAATATATAAATACATTGGAATGATCAAATCAGGCTATTTAGCATATCCATCATCTGAAACATTTATTATTTCCTTGTGGTAAGAGCACTTAAAATCTTCTCTTCTAGTTTTCTTTTTTTTGAAATAAACAATACAATTATTCCTAGCTCTAGTTATTCTACTGTGCAAAAGAACACCAGAAATTATCTCTCTTATCTAATAATTTTGTATCTGTTAACCAATCCCCCTTACACACACACACACACACACACACACACACACACAGCCTCTGGTAACCATTACTGTGCAGTATTTCTATGAGATCAGCTTTTTTAGATTCCACAAAGGAGTCAGATCATGCTTTATCTGTCTTTCTTTGCCTGGCTTATTTTACTTAACATTATGTCCTCTGTGTTCATCTACATTGCACAAATGACAGGACTTAATATTTTTTTAATGGCTGTACAGTATTACATTGTGTATACATACCACATTTTCTTTATCCATTCATCTGTTGATGGACACTTAGGTTGATTCCATATTTTGGCTATTGTGACTAGTCCTGCAAAGAACCTGGAGCTACAGATGGCTCTTCAACATACTGATTTCATTTCCTCGGGAAAAATACCCAGTAGTAGAATTGCTGGATTATATGATAGTTCTATTTTTTAGTATTTTGAGGAACTCTATACTGTTTGCATAATGGCTATACTAGTTTACATTCCCACCATGGTGTGTAAGAGTACCCATCTCTCCATATCCATGGATTTGTTATTTTTGTCTTTTTGATAATAACCATTCTAATTGGGCTGAGGTGAGGTGGTATTTCATTGTGGTTTTTATTTGCATTTCCCTGATTATTAGTGATGTTGAGCATTTTAAAAAATATACTTGGCCATTTGTATGTCTTCATTTGAGAAATATCTACCCAGGTCTTTTAATTATTTTTAAATTACATTATTTGTTTTCTTTCCTGTTGAGTTTTTAGAATTCCTTATGTATTCAGGATGTTAACCGCTTGTCAGATGCATAGTGTACAAATACTTCTCTTATTCTTTAGGTTATTCCTCTACTTGTTTATTGCTTCCTTTGTTGCACAGAAACTTTCTAGTTGGATATAATCCCGTTTGTCTATTTTTGCTTTTGTTGTCTGTGCTTTTGAGTTCTTATCCAAAAAATAATGGCCCAGATCAATGTCATGAAACATTTTCTTATATTTCATCTAGTAGTTTTATAGTTTTGAGGCTTACATGTAAGTCTTTAATTGATTTTGAATTTTTTCTATATGGTGAAAGATAGGGGTTTAGTTTTATTCTTCTGCATATGGATATTCAGTTTTCCCAGCACCATTCGTTAAAAACTGTCTTTTCCCCAATATGTGTTCTTAGCACCTTTGTTAAAAATCAGTTGGCTGTGTGTGAATTAATTTCTGTGTTCTGTATTCTGTTGCATTGGTTTATATCTATTCTCATGCCAATGTCATTCTGTTTTGTTTACCATTGCTTTGAAGTATATTTTGATATTTGGTAGTGTGATGTCTCTAACTTTGCTCTTTTTACTCAAGATTGCTTTGGCTATTTCAGATCGTTTGTGTTCCCATGCAAATTTTAGTATTGTTTTTTCTATTTCTGTAAAGACTGTTATTAGTATTTTGATAGGGATTGCATTAAATATGTAGATTGCTTTGGGCAGTATAAACATTTTAACAATATTAATTATTCCAATCCATAAACAAAGACTATCTTCCCATTTACTTGTAGTATCTTCAATTTATCAAAGTTTTATAGTTTTTATTGAAGAGACCTTTCACCTCTTTGGTTAAATTTATTACTAGACTTTTTTGGTAGCAATTGTAAAAGGGATTGCTTTTTAAATTTCTTTTTCAGGTGGTTCACTATTCATGTAAAAAATACTACTGATTTTTTGTGTTGATATTGTATCCTGTAACTATACTGAATTCGCTTATTAGCTCTAACAGTGCTTTTTGTGGAGGCTTTAGGTTTCTTCTGTATACAAGATAATGTCATCTTCAACCAGGGACAATTTGATTTCCTTCTTCCTAATTTGAATGCCTTCTATTTCTTTATCTTGCCTAATTGTTTTGGCGAGGACTTCTAGTACTATGTTGAATAAAAGTGGTGAAAGGGGGCATCTTTGTCTTGTTCCAGATCTCAGAGGAAAAGTGTTCAACTTTTCCCTATTCAGTATTATGTTAGCTGTGGTTTGTCATATACAGCTTTTATTGTGTTGAGATAGGTTCCTTCCATACCTAATTTGTTGAGAGTTTTTATCATGAAGGAATGTTGAATTTCATTAAATGTCTTTTCTGCATCTCTTCAATTGATCATATGGTTTTTGTCTTTGATTCTGTTAATGCAATGTATTATGTTTATTAATTTGCATGTGTTGAACCATCCTTGTATCCCTAGGGATGAATTCCACTTGATCATAGTCATTAATCTTTTTTATGTACTGTTAAATTTAGTTTGCAAGTCTTTTGTTGAGAACTATTTACATCTATGCTTATCAGGAATGTTGGTCTGAGGTTTTCTTTTTTTGTTGCTGTGTACTTGACTGGTTTTGCTATCAGGGTGATGCTGGCCTCATGAAATGAGTTTGGAAGAATTTCCTACTCTTTAATTTTTTTGGAATAGTTTGCAACAGCTAAGTATTCAGGTCCTGAGCTTTTCTTTCATAGTAGTCTTTTATTACTGATTTAATATTGTTACTATTGGTCTGTTCAGATTTTCTATTTCTTTATGATTTGATTTTGGTAGGTTGTGTGTGTCCAAGAATATATCAGTTTCTTCTAGATTTTCTAATTTGTTGCCATATAGTTGTTTCTCATAGTCTCTTGTGATGCTTTGCATTTCTGTGGTATCAGTTGTAATGTGTTCTTTTTTAATCTCTGCTTTTATTTATTTGAATCTTCTCTTGCTCTCTTTTTTAATTCTTAGTCTAGTGAAATGTTTGTTAATTTTGTTTATTTTTCAACAAAACTTTTTTTGATCATTTGTATTTTTCTTAGTCTCTAATTTATTTATGCTTTGATCTTTATTATTTCATTTCTTCTACCACTTTTGAATTTAGCTTTCTCTTGTCTAATTTTTTTTTTTTTTGGCAACAATAGGTTATTTGAGATATTTGTATTATTTTGATTCAGAAATTTGTTACTAAAAACTTCCCTTTTAGAACTGCCTTATCTATATCCTGTAGGTTTTGGTATATATGTGTGTGTGTGTGTGTGTGTGTGTATATATATATATATATATATATATAATTTATCTCAAGAAACATTCAAATTTTCTTTCTTTTTTGAGACAGAGTTTCGCTCTTGTTACCCAGGCTGGAGTGCAATGGCGCGATCTCGGCTCACCGCAACCTCCGCCTCCTGGGTTCAGGCAATTCTCCTGCCTCAGTCTCCTGAGTAGCTGGAATTACAGGCACGCGCCACCATGCCCAGCTAATTTTTTGTATTTTTAGTAGAGTTGGGGTTTCACCATGTTGACCAGGATGGTCTCAGTCTCTTGACCTCGTGATCCACCCGCCTCGGCCTCCCAAAGTGCTGGGATTACAGGCATGAGCCACCGCGCCCGGCCCTCAAATTTTCTTTTAAATTTCTTTATTGAGCCATTTGTCATCCAGGAGTATGTTGTTTACTTTCCATATATTTGTGTAGTTTCCAAAGTTCTTTCTGTTATTGACTCCTAGTTGTATTCCATATGTGTCAGAAAAGATACTTGATGACATGATTTTGATTTTAAAAAATTTGTTGAGACTTTTTTATGGCCTAATATATTTTCTATTCTAGAGAAAGTATCATCCACTGATGAGAAGAATGTGTATTCTGCAGCTGTTTAATGTAATGCTGTGTGAATATCTCCGATCCAGTTAATCTACAGTGAAGTTTAAATCTAATGTTTCCTTGTTGTTTTTCTGTCTAAATGATCTGGCCATTGCCAAAAGTAGTGTGTTGAAAATCCCTACTGTTTTTATATAACGGTCTGTCTCTCCCTTTAGATCTAACAATATTTGTTTTATATATTTGGAAGCCGTTGTGTTGGGTCCATATATATTTATAATTGTTATATTCTCCTGCTAAATTGACCCCGTTATCATTATATAATGATAATTTCCATCTATGCCTCCTTTTATAGTTCTTTTTCCTTAATGTCTGTTTACCTGGTATAAGTATGTCTGCTGTCTTTTGGTTTCCATTTACATAGAAAATCACTTTCCATTCCTTTCCATTCAGCCTATGTGTATCCTTACAGATGAAGTGAGCCTCCTGTAGACTGCATATAGTCAGGTCTTGATTTTTTAAAAATTCAGCCACTCTATATTTTTAAATAGGAGAATTTAATCAATTTATATTCAAGGTTATTATTAATAAGTAAGGGCTTATTTCTGCTATTATATTATTTTCTAGTTATTTTATAAGTCTTTTTTCTTTATTTCTTTCTCTCTTGTTTATCTTTGTAATTTGGTGATTTTCTACAGTGAAAATATGATTTTTTTTCCTTTCTCATTTATGTATCAACTATAGTTTTTTGTTTTTTTTTTTATGGCTACTCTGGGAACCACAAAAAAATCTTAGAGCCATAAAAGTTTGCTGTAAGCTGGTAACAACTTACCTGATCACATACAAGTGTACTAGGCTTTTATTCTTCTATGAATTTGTAATTGTGCTGCCTTAGTTCACATCTTTTTATATTGTGTATTTCTTAACAACTTATTGTACCTATTATAGTAGTATATAATCTTCAAATCTCTAGAATAAAGGTTAAAAGTCAGTATGGTTAATGACAACCTTCATTCTAGAGATTTGAAGATTATATACTACTATTATGGTAATGAAGTATTCTGAATTTGATTATGAGTTCACCTCTGCCAGTGAGTTTTATAGTTTCATATGATTTCATGGTACTAATTAACATCCTTTTGCTTCTAGTTGAAGCACCTACTTAAGCATTTCTTTTAAGGCTGGTTAAAGGGTGATAAATTCTTTCCGTTTTTGCTTGTCTGGGAATTTATTTCTCCTTCATTTCTGAAGAATATCTTTGCTGGGCATAATATTCTTGAATGGCAATTTCTTTCTTTCAGAATTTTCAATGTATTATCCTATTCTCTCTTGGCATGCAAAGTTTCTACTGAGAAATTTGTTAATAATATAGTGAGAAGTAACTTATATGTGACTTAGGGCCATCCTTTAAGAATGAGTTAAAGAAAAGTCTTGAAAACAGCACTGAGGCATGTATTAGTCTATTCTCACATTGCTATAAAGAAATGCCAAACATTGGGAAATTTATAAGGAAAAGAGTTTTTAATTGGTTCACAGTTCCAAAGGCTGTATAAGAAGCATGACTGGGGAGGCCTCAGGAACCTCACAATCATGGCGGAAGGTGAAGAGGAAACAGGAACAATTGACATGGCTGGAGAAGGATGAAGAGAGCAAGAAGGGGAGGTGCCACACACTTTTAAACAACCAGATCTTGTGAGAACTCTATCATGAGACAGTATTAGGGGCATGGTGCTAAGCCATTAGAAACCACCCCCATGATCCAATCACTTCCTTCCAGGTCTACCAATTTGACGGGAGATTTGGTTGGGGACACAGAGCCAAATCATATCAAGATATTTGAATATACACATGAAAATTAAGAATGTCTGCAGATCTATGATAAACAAATGAAAGAAACACACACTAAAGACATATAACAAATTAGGTATTTTTATTCAAATCAACTATAATGATTTTTATATTCTGAATATGCAAGTAGCATTTATAACTCAATAAGCAAATAATGCACAACCCAACATAATATAGACAAAATATATGAATTTGAAATTCACAAAGGACCACAAATGGTCAAAACACTTATGGATACATGCTCACCATTTTTAACAATGAATGATATGAGAAATGAAGCATCAATGAGATTATATGGCTTTCATGTATTTGACTAGGCATGACTTTTACTTTTGTATGTAATACATTGATATTCCTAAATTATCTTTATTATACTTAATGTGAACATTAACATGGTAAAATAAGATTTTTAAATGTGGCAGGTTGGTGCTGCTTGTTTGCCAATGTGAATTTCAGTTTCAGCAGTGCTTCTATCTTTGTCAACATAGTAATGTGTATGACATTATTTGAATGTTTCATCATATTTTTCCCTTTTCATTTCACAAAAGTGAGTAGAAATAAAAAAGTAAGAATTACTTATGGTATTGATAAGCAATATATGGTCAAAATTTAACAATGGAGACAAAGACAGACATCACTTAGCATTTCAAGAGCATTCACAGTATTTTAGTCTCAATTAGTTGCTTGTCATACCTATGCCAAGCTGTCCAATTCAGTGTACACTTACAAATGACGTTATATTATAAAGAAAATACATGCCATTTAGGCAGATTTCCAAAAAAAGGGAAATACCATTAGTAATTTCATTTTTTTTTTGCCTTTTTTGGAATCCCTGATGATATGTTACTCTATTATTTAATTTTTGCACATATGAATTTCATATTAATTGGCAAAATGCATTATATGTGAAAACAATGCAGAGGATACATTTCAACTCATTAACTGTATAGATATAAATTAACATACTCTATTTTATTTAAGTTTTGGTTAAACTGATCCTTTAACACATTTTTCGTGGTGGTGTAACTTGGTATGGTCTTTTTGGTGGGCAGCATGGCAGGATGTGTCAGAGGTATTAAGTATTAATCTTTAATGTTTGACCAATTCTATTCTAGGTATTTATGTCAAGGAAATAACTGTTGCATAAAATGATTTATATGCCAGGATATCCTTCTTGTTGAAGTATTATTATGATAGTGAAAAATTGGAAACTACCTAATTGTCAACAAGGGGAGATTAAGTAGATTATGATGCAGACAGTGTGATTAGATAGATACTACATCTTAAAATAATATGTTAATAGCATAAAAATATTAGTTATGCATTGATTTAATAAAATAAGGTCACAACTTTCTAAACTCTTGCAAAATACAAATTGTACATGTAATGGCAGCAGGGCTATAAAACAAAATGATAATAGGTATTTCTCTAAGTACAGTAGTTGCAAATGATGTTCATTGTTTTCCTTTGGGCTTTTCTGTAATTTCACATTTCAAAAATTTTCATGAGAAACATGTCCTGTTTTTATAATCAGAGAAATATTTTTAAAAGTGTGCTTGAAATAAGTAAGACAAAAAGTGGAGGTTACTTCTTTTCAGGAGAGTTAGACACTTTTCAGTAGTGTCCAACATTACATCTATGACTGAGAAATACTGTATTATTTCCTTTTCTCTCCTGTTTTAGGACTGATTACATATTATTTTTTGTTTATAATATCTAATTCAAAGGTTATTATTACTATTGCTTAAAGTGTTAATACCTGATAAATATTGACTGTGGAATTACCCTTTAAGAACATGTCTATATCATAAATAAGAACACTTTTGAGATCCCTTTTCAAAGCCTAGACCAGATAACTGTATTTCTTAAAATAATGTATCAGTATTCAATATAAAGGCTATATATGCCTTAAAATAATATTTTTAATTTTATGAAAATAAATTGTAAATAAGAGCTACTTGTACTATTATTCTCTGATTCTAAATCTATCACATGATACTATAAGATGAGCAGAGAGGAAAAACTAGAAAGCAGAATAAAGTGTTATGAAAAACAATTTAATGAGAAGAGGTTTACTTGGGTATGACTGCAAATTTAGGAATCTACAGAAACGTGTTTAGTAAGAAAAATTCTGAAGAAACCATAATATCTTCTGAGAGATGAGCATGTAGGAAAGAAGAACAGGATGGAATAAAATCAGCAATTAGAGAACAGAAAAAGAACTTGTAGATATTGAAAATACAATCCTGAAAAAATTGAGTGTGAGGTTTGGAATGTAAGTTTGTTGTGATTTCCCCGAAATCAGGATTAAAGACAAAGAGTTACATTACAGGATGAAATAAATGTGTATGATTAATCATCTAGCGTTCTAGAAGGTGAGAAGAAAGAAAAAAGATATAAATGTATTTTCAAAGAAATAAGGTGATAAAATTCCCCAAAATGAAAGGACCTGAGTCTATAGGCTGAAAAGACTTGCTACTCAGCCCAAAGCCAAGAGACTCATGCCCTCCTATACTCAGCTGTTGTGAAATTGTTCCTCCAAGACTGAGACAAAATTAAAAGTAGAGAGGATGAGAACATCTGTGTATAACAAAATAGGTAAGGAAAAATAGAAATGGAAGGATAATTTTTAACAGCGACCAGAAGCAGAAAGCAACATTAGAAAAAAATGCTTTTAAAATTCTGAGAATTTTTAACCTAGAATTTTCCACCCAGTCAGATCATTAATCAAGTGAAGGTAATAGCAATCCGTTAATTTAGTGGTTGAAGACATTAGAAGTTTATTTCTCACTCAACAGTTTGATACAACAGAGAGTTGGTGAAGGCTCTGAGACAATCATTCAGAGACCCACGCTGATGGAATTCACCAACTACAATACATGCCAAAGAAAAAAAAAGATGGAAAGGCCCCAGGTGCTTCTGATAGGCTCCAGTCCAGAGCATCACCATCAATTCTGCTCATATTTCTGTTGTGGTAAGCTAGTTGTGTGAATTTACTTAGATGTAAGAGGGCCTGAGGCATAAAATCCTTGACTGGGTAGCCACCGGCAGCAACAACTCCAAATTGTAGAAAGAGGAGCATAAATTTTGGTGAACGACTAACATTTATCATAATTTTGTCTTATATTCAGTTATTTTGAGGAAGTTGCCAAGAGATGTGTACCATCAACATAAGAAAGAAATTAAGAAAGATGAAGGCGCAGGATTTTGGAAATAGGAGAGTGAGCCATCACAAGAGAGCAAAGAGATGTTTCAGGGTGACAATCTTATAGCTATGCAGCAAGCCTAAAAGAGCAGCCAGTTCAGATTAGAGAGGGAGTGATAGAGGACTTAACAGAGAGAAACGCTCCTAGGAAAAAAAAATGGGAGCCTACCTGTTGCATTTGGCTGTGTGAAAAATAGCACTGTGAAACATTTTCATAGATGTTGTTTAAACTTTTGATAAAAACTAGACATAGTTATTTACAAGCCTAAGTAAATTAAAAATTTAGACAATTAATTAATTAGTTTATTTATTTTTGAGACAGAGTCTCACTGCAACCTCCACCTCTGGGGTTCAAGCTATTCTCATGCCTCAGCCTCTTGAGTAGCTGGGATTATAGGTGTGCACCACCACACCTGTCTAATTTTTGTATTTTTAATAGAGACAGGGTTTTACCATGTTGGCCAGGCTGATTTCGAAAAATTGGCCTCAAGTGATCTGCCCAGCTTAGCCTCCAAAACTGCTGGGATTTCAGACATGAGTAACTGTGCCTGGCAGAATTTAGACAACTATTAACTTCAAGAAACAATAGAAGTGCTATGGGAATGGAAACATAATCATATTGTAGTATGTGGCTAAGTAATTAGTGTTAGTTATGAAGTTATAATGAAGTGTCATCATGTGCCACATAATGATGTTTTGGTCAATAATGAACAACATATATGACAGTGGTCCCGTAAGATTATAATACCATATCTCTATTGTACCTTTTCTATGTTTAGAGTTACAAATACTTCCCATTAGGTAACAATTGCCTACAGTACTTAGTACAGTAACATGCTGTACATGTTTGTAGCCTAGGACAGTAGGCTATAGCATATAGCTGAGGTGTGTAGCAGGCTATACCATCTCAGTTGGTGTAAGTGCACTCTGTGATGTCTGCACAATGATGAAACAGTCTAATGACATATTTCTGAGAATGTGTTCCTGACATTAAATGATGTATGACTGTACCTCTAAATAGGAATTTAACTAAAAACAGTTGTATAAATATACTGGGAGGATGGTGGTGATTAGAAGTGAGTGCTAATGTATGAGGGGTTTAATGTAAGAAAATTAAAAAAATTCTGTCATAGTTGGAAGTCAGTAGATTATGTATAGTCATCTGTCTGTTGGGAATTGGTTCTAAAACTCCCACGGATACCCAAATCTGCAGATGCTCAAATCCCTGATATAAAATGATACAGTATTTGCTATAGCCAATGCACATTCTCCTGTATACCTTAAATCATCTCTAGATTATGTATAATGCCTAATGCAACGTAATAGTATGTAAAAAGTTGTCATTCTGTATTGTTTAGGGAATATTGCCAAGAAAAAGGTCTGCACAAATTCAGTATAGATGCATTTTTTTCCCAAATATTTTACATACATGGTTGCTTGAATCCAGAGATATGGAATCCAAAGATATGGAGGGCCAACTGCATAGGCATATTAGTTAGAAACATAGAGAAAAATACCCGACAAAATGGCTTAAACATGTTTGAAACCATTTACCTCTAAGAAGCAGGACTTGGTGTGGAGGGATGGGGCAGTAGATGTTGGTTTCTATAAGTACAATATTTTAGAACTACTTGGTTTTTGCAAACTAATGTATGAATTACTTTGATATACTAAAAATCAGTGACTTTTAGGAGACAATATAGCTAGTAAGTGGAAAAATTAAAACTGCCGAAGAAAACGAAGATTGTCCACTTTTGTTTCTAGGCTTATATCCAGAAGCAAGAGAGTGAATCACCCCCAAGTTTGTTTAACATCAGAACTTTTGTAATCCTAGACTGTGCGCTTCAAATTCTGTAAATTTTTCACTTTACATGTCATTTTAAAATCAATTAGTATATTAGTTGATGTAAAAGCAACTTGACTCCAACTATTCTGCTAGATTATTTTGTATCTCTTAGTAATAAAGGTAAGACCTGCGGGCTCTTCCAGAACTGATATGGTATTAAACAGGTCAGCCACCCAGTCAATAAAATTGAAAAGAAAGTATCTTTCTGTCTTTTATGTTTCAAGAGCTAGTCTTTGCTCTGGCCAGATATACTACAACCTTTAGTGTCTGTCAACGCTTGAGTGTGTGGTTTTGATTCTGGCAAAATGTGAAGTCTCAGGAGGTGGGGAGGTTGGAGATGGATAACATTGGGAGAAATGCCTGATGTAGGTGACAGGGGGATGGAGACAGCAAACCACCACGGCATGTGTGTACATATGCAACAATCCTGCAAGATCCGCACATGTACCCCAGAACTTAAAGTACAAAAAAAAAGGAAAGAAAAGTATATCATTGTTTTGGGCTTAGATTCTTAGCTACAACGAAGAAAGTGATCGCTGGTTTGCAAATCATTTATTCTCAAGTCAAGGGGTGGGTCTCTATTGTTAATGTATTCCTGAGCTGAAGCTGAATACTCTGGGATTTTGTCCAGGGCTCTTTGCCTTTATGAGAGGGAAGCACAGGCATACTTTGGATCCTAAGGCAAGTGTTCTAGGGAAGACTTCTTTGGTACATTATAAAAACCTCTAACTTATCACTTCTTTTTTTCCTCAGCCCTTCATGTTAGAATTCAGAACGAATTAGAACTTTGTTCCATTTCATGCCAGATAAATTACTGAAAGTTGACATGCATCTAAAGGCAAAATGATTAGAAAGTATTTGCCACAGTCAAGATCTCCCAACTTCCTCAGAAAAGAAAAAAAATGTGGCAAGATATTGTAAGAGTTGAACAGTCCAAGTTTGCTCTGGTCAGCCACACACGGAAATGAGTGATTGCAAACATGACTTCTCCTGGCCACTGAGAACTAAGGAAAGCAAATAATTATGGAACATTATTTAATTAATTATCTTCTTAAAATTTTTCTTTGTGATCTGAGTTGTATCCAGTCTTGCCCATCTGTCTTCCCCAATTTGATTTCAGAGACAACATTCTACCAGACTCAGTTATCCTCAAACTCTGATTTTTACACACATGACAAGCAAAGAAGGGGATACACTTATTTGGGCAAAACGAAAAAATTTATGTGATTATGTGTTTTGATTTTACTTGGGTTGGTGACATAGAATTTCTGGAGTCTTTTTTCTTTTCTTTCTTTCTTTTTTTTTTTTTTTTTGAGATACAGTCTGGCTGTGTTGCCCAGGCTGGAGTACAGTGGAGTGATCTTGGCTCATTGCAATCTCCGTGTCCCAGGTTCAAGAGATTCTCCTGCCTTAGCCTCCTGAGTAGCTAGGACTACAGTTGTGGGCCACCACACCCAACTAATTTTTGTATTTGTAGTAGAGGTGGTTTTCACCATTTTGGCCAGGCTGGTCTCGAACTCCTGACCTCAAGTGATCTACCCACCTTGGCCTCCCAAAGTGCTGGGATTACAGGTGTGAGCCACTGCACCTGGCCTAGAGGCTTGTAAGATTACTTCATCTCAGAAGAATCAATACTATGTTCCAGTCTCCATTAATTTTCTTAATAATCACAGGTTACTCTACCTTACCACTCAGATCTCTCCTTCTAGTGCTAATGGCATTTGCTACCTAATGATCTGTGGTTTTAGAGCTAAGCTAATAATTATGGGGTGAAGGGTACTTGTTATATTTACTACAGAAGTATATACCCTTTTTTAAAGCTCATTTCTCCTTAACTGTTAGAGTTTCTCTGTTTCAAGATAAAATATGACATTGTATATGCTTATAGTAGTACATAAGCATTATACATACATATGTATATATTAAGTAGTACATACATATGTATATATGTATGTGTATATGTGTGTGTGTGTGTATGTGTGTATATATATATATATATATATATATATATATATATATATATATGAATGGTGAGGGTAGGCATGGTAGGGGTGCATGTGGGCTTTAGCCCCCAAAAGAACTGATGGAAGGATGTTTTAAATTGGTGACACGAGATCGATCCAAGATGGCCGACCACTAACAGCTCAGGATTGTAGCTCCCAGTGAAAGCCCAGAGAACGAGACGACGCCACACTTTTGGACGAATTTTCGTCACTCACCGATCAGCCGATTCCCAGTGGAGGAGCCCCACGGGTCGCCAGCGTGACTCTTGTGGCCGCCGCAGCGGTTTTGCCGGCGTCTCGGCGCAGCAGCTCTTCATGCAGAGCCAACGGGACTGCTTCCCCTACTGACCGGAGTTTGGAGCTCCGGGAACTCAGAGCCGCTTGTTGCGGACTCAAGAGGGAAGCCAGACCAGAGATTCCCGGGCAGAAGAGCACCATCAGTCTCACCGCTGCTATTTAGGCTGCCACAGTGGGTTGCTCGAATCCCAGCACTGGGAATCAATAAGTCGGACGTCGACTCAGAAAACTAATTAGAAAGGTGGTTCATCTACAATGAAGGGAAAAAAACAGCCTAAGAAGGCTGAGTATACTCAAAATCAGAACCCATCAGCAACGGAACAAGCCCTGATGGAAAAGGACTCATCAGCAACCGAACAAGCCCTGATGGAAAAGGACTCATCAGTAATGGAACAAGCCCTGATGGAAAAGGACTGTGTTCCATTATCTGAAGTAGGCTTTAAAAGGTGGATGATAAGAAACTTCTGGGAGTTAAAGGAACTTGTTCTAACCCAATGTAAAGAAACTAAGAACTTGGAAAAAAGGTTAGATGAAATGTTGAAAAGAATAGACAATATAGAGAGGAATACAAATGAACTTATGGAGTTGAAAAATACAACACGAGAACTTAGTGAAATATGTACAAGCTTAAACAGCCGAATGGATCAAGCAGAAGAAAGGGTATCAGAGGTTGAAGATCAACTTAATGAAACAAAACAACCAGACAAGAATAGAGAAAAAAGGATAAAAAGGAATGAGCAAAGTCTCCAAGCAATATGGGACTATGTGAAAAGAACTAATATACGCTTGATTGGTGTACCTGAATGTGACGGAGAGAATGAATTCAAGCTGGAAAATACTTTCCAGGACATTATCCAGGAAAATTTTCCTAATTTAGCAAAGCAGGACACTATTCAACCCCAGGCAATACAGAGAACACCACAAAGATATTCCTCAAGAAGAACAACCCCAAGGCACATAATCGTTAGATTCACCAAGATCGAAATGAAGGAGAAAATATTAAGGGCAGCCAGAGAGAAAGATCAAGTTACCCATAAAGGTAAGCCTATTAGGCTTACAGCAGATCTCTCAATGGAAACCCTACAAGCTAGAAGAGAGTGGGGGCCAATATTCAATATACTTAATCAAAAGAACTTTCAGCCCAGAATTTCATATCCTGCCAATTTAAGCTTTATATTTGAAGGAAAAATAAAATTTTTTAGGAACAAGCAAGTACTCAGAGATTTTATTACCACCAGGCCTGCTTTACAAGAACTTCTAAAAGAAGCACTATACACAGAAAGGAACAACCAGTATGACCCTTTCTAAAAATACACCAAATAGTAAAGAGCATTAACATAAAGAAGAATTTTTATCAACAAAAGGACAAAATAGCCAGTTAATATCAAACGGCAGCAACCCTAAATTTAAATCGACCAAATCTCCCAATCAAAAGATACAGACAAAATCTAATGGTATAATCAAAGATATACATAGACTCAAAATAAAGGGTTGGAAAAAAAAACATAACCAAATGGAGAGCAAAAATAAATAAATAAAAAGCAGGAGTTGCAATTTTCACATTTGACAAAATAGATTTCAAAGCTACAAGGATACAAGGATAAAAGGATTAATGTAATAATAAGAGATCTTAACACCAGATACATAAGACCCATAATGAGATTTAGATTCAACGAGACAGAAAATTGATAACGATATCCAGGACTGGAACTAAGATCCAGAACAAATAAACTCAATAGAGCTCTCCATTTTAAACACACAAAATATACATTATCCACAAAAATCTAACGATATATCTAAAGATATACAAAGACTCAAAACAAGGGGATGGAAAAAAACTCACCGACCAAATGGAGAGCAAAAATAAATAAATAAAAAGCAGGAGTTGCAATTCTCACACTTAATAAAATAGATTTCAAAGCTACAAGGATGCAACGGTAAAAGGATTAATGCAACAATAAGAGATCTTAACACCAAGATACATAAGACACATAATGAGATTTAGATTCAACAAGACAACAAATTGATAATGATATCCAGGACTTGAACTCAGAGCCAGAACAAATAAACACAATAGAGGTCTCCATTTTAAACACATAAAATATGCATTAACCACTTTAAACACTCAAAATATTGATCGGCCATTATTGAAACCCATTTTGGGAATGAAGTAATATTCCTTTTTCCCTCTTTTTCTTTTTTTCCCCTTCTTCTTCTCTTTTTCCCTCAAAAAAAAAAATAAATAAAATAAATTGGTGACACATGGAAGTTATTCTACTTTCCCATTTATATTCTCCCTCTCACCCCTACCCCAGTTATATATATATATATATATATATATATATGCACATGTACACACACATACATTCACATACACACATACACACACATTCATTTCCATTCCCTTCATTGTATCTTATACTACAGATGTTTGATAAAATGCAAAGTCAGAAACAATGCTGGGAAACTGTAGGGTAAAGGACTACAATTGCAACTATCACTTCTTTTCTCATCAGGAAACTGCCAACATTTGCTTTTCTAAGGCAAATGCATTTTGTTTTTTCTTAAAGAAAGTAAAAATGAATGGTTATCTACAATCTTTTTCATACTGGACTCCAAGTTCCTCTCTTTTTGGCCTTATCTGGTATCAACTGCTCTTTAGAATGAATGTATATTTTCTTAGTTCACAAATACAGACAAAGCTTCTACTCTTCTGATTTGCCCAAGGCAACATGGTCTGAGTCTCAGATCAGTGCTGTAATGCTTTTGTATGAATAACAGCATGCTTGGGTGAGTCACTCTACCTCCTACAGACCCATGTGCCAGCACATGCACATGTAGTTTGAGAGCTCTGGTCAAAGGCTAGGGGGCAGATCTGACCTTGTCTGAGCTCACTGTGACCTTGCAAACAATATCGGTGCCTGGGGTTATTTTAAATTTCAGCATGTTAGCATCCGACTATTCTTTTTCACTGCTATGAGTAATTTAATGAGGGTTAGTTTTTACAGACTTAGATATTGAAGAGTCTTTTGTATTATGAATGGGCTATTTAAAATGTACTCCATCTTTAAAGCAAGCAATTATCTTTTTCTCCTAAAGATAAATTACAAATTCAGAGATTTTAATATACATTTTAACTTTTTTGAGTCACATTTTGGAAACAAATACTTATTTTTAAAAGGAAAAAATATTAAGCAAACCAAGAAGTGTTTTTTTGAAACAGGGTGTGACTCACCCAGACTGGAGTACAGTGGTGCAATCTTGGCTCACTGCAACCTCTGCCTCCAGGGTTCAAGAGAGTCTCCCACTTCAGCCTCCCAAGTAGCTGGAACTCCAGGCATGTACCATCACGCCCAGCTAATTTTTGGATTTTTTGGTAAAGACAGGGTTTCACCATGTTGGCCAGGCTGGTCTCAAACTCCTGACCTCAAGTGATCTGCCTGCCTCGGCTTCCTAAAGTGCTCTAATTTTTTTTTATTCATTCACTTGTTAAGAGTTTCTATCATTGAGTATTTACACCCTTTGTTAATGGAGCATTTAAACACAATTGCAAAATTGGGATAACCTTAAAATATGTATTTGGTGGCTATTAACACGTTTCTAATAGTAATTAAATGTTTTAATTAAAAATTACCCACCACTGTACTTTTTTCTCAGTACAAATTGGAACTGCATTATGTTTTTCCTTTACTGATTATAGATAGCCATTTTTGAACATCTGGTGTGTGTAAGATACTGGATTATTAATTTAGATTCCAAAAAGAAAATATCACTATCTCTGCATAGTGGTAATATAGGAAAATAAACAAGTCCCTAGCTCCTAATGGGATGAGCACTGCAAGTCCAGAGAAATGACAACCAATTGTGTTCAGCCTTTAAAAACAGAAATAATTTTGATAAAAAGAGAGAGGGTATTGCCAAAAATGATAATAGAGTAAGCAAAAGTATGGTACCAAAAAACAGGAAGAAACAAATTTGACTTAAAGGTATAGTTTAATTTGAGGATTTTATTATTTATCTACTGCTATGTAACATTATTAACAAAAATGTAGTGGCTTAAAACAACATACATTTATTATCTCAGTTTCTGTGTGTCAGAATTTGGCCTTGAGGAGCCCTGAGTGTCTCACAAGGCTCCAATCAGTGTTGACTAGGGCTGGCGGTCTCATCTGAGGCTTGACTGTGGAAGGATCTGATTCTAAGCCAAGGAGTTGTTGGCAGCATTTTGTTTCTTGTGCACTGTCAGCCTGAGGGTCTCAGTTCTTTGCTGACTGTTGGCCAGCCCTCAGCTACTTCCATGTTGACCATCTTCCAAATGTGATTGTGTGCTTTCTAATGCCAGGAAGAAAGATGGTGTTTCTTAGCAAGAAGAACAGTATAATTTTATGAGATATAATCAGTACATTTCATCACTTTTGCTGTATTCTTTTGGTAAGATGTGAGTCACAAATCCTACCTACACTCAAAGCATGGCATTGCCTACCACAATGTCCAAGAAGAAAAAAACTCAGGAAAGAAATGTTATTCTTTTAATGAAGAAATGGGTAAATGTAAATGATTCTCTTCATGTTGAGTGAAAAAGCATCCAATTTCTTATCTCTTACCAATTCCCAGCTTGAACTTTCCACCATGCTCTATGTTAGTGATAGTACTCTGAATGTATAAATAGTCACTCTCCAACTCTAGGTAGGCAATTTGATAAGTGAGTGGTGCTTCAGTATTTCAGGCCCTTCCTTTGCATTGTATGTAGTGTAGCCATGGAGTTGGACTATATGGGGAGGAAGTATGGTGAAGTTACCAGAGAGAGTCTGGTGAGTAGAGAACAGAAGGGCCACTGGGAAAAGACTCACTACACATGAATCCTGAACAGAATCTGATAGACACGAAGGCTATATCTGAAAAGAGAATAAAGAACAACTTGCAGAAATAACAGCAGGAGAGTGGGAGAGCAAAGAGTCAAAACCAAGCTTGACCCCAGAGGCTGTACTCTTTTTTTTAAATATATATTTTATTGCATTTTGGGTTTTGGGGTACATGTGAAGAACATGCAGGATTGTTGTATAGGTACATACATGGCAATGTGATTTGCAGTCTTCCTCCCCATCACCTATATCTGGCATTTCTCCCCATGTTAACCCTCCCCAACTTGCCCTCCCCCGCTGAACCTCCCCTAGTTCCCCTCCAACATACAGACCTGAGTGTATGATGCTCCCCTCCCTGTGTCCATGTGTTCTCATTGTTCAGCACTTGCCTATCAGTGAGAACATGTGGTGTTTGATTTTCCATTCTTGTGTCAGTTTGCTGAGAATGATGGTTTCCAGGTTCATCCATGTCCCTACAAAGGACATGAACTCAATGCTTTTTATGGCTGCATAGTGTTCCGTGGTGTATATGTGCCACATTTTCCCTGTCCAGTCTATCATCGATGAGCATTTGGGTTGGTTCCAGGTCTTTGCTATTGTAAACAGTGCCGCAATGAACATATGTGTGCATATGTGTCTTTATAATGGAACAATTTATAATCATTTGGGTTATATCCAAATTCCCAGTAAGGGGATTGCTAGGTCAAATGGGTTTTCTATTCCTAGGTCCTTGAGGAACTGCCACAATGTCTTCCACAATGGTTGAACTAATTTACACTTCCACCAACAGTGTAAAAGTGTTCCTATTTCTCCACATCCTCTCCAGCATCTGTTGTCTCCAGATTTCTGAATGATCGCCATTCTAACTGGCGTGAGATGGTATCTCAATGTAGTTTTGATATGCATGTCTCTAATGACCAGTGATGATGAGCATTTTTTCATATGTTTATTGGCCTCATATAATGTCTTCTTTTGAAAAGTGTCCATTCATATCCTTTGCCCACTTTTGAATGGGTTTGTTTTTTTCTTGTAAAGCTGTTTTAGTTTTTTATAGATTCTAGATATATTAGCCCTTTGTCAGGAGGTTGCACTCTTAACCATCCTCTCCTAGTGCCTCTGAACTGGTTCTTGGCTAACGTGATCTTAGAAGTCATTCAGTTCTACCTTATCAGCTTTCATATCAGAAAGCTAAGGAGCCCTCAGGAGCTGTCAGCCCCAAATCATGAAACAAGTCCTCTGGCATAGTCAGAACCAAAAGTTAAAACAAAATAAAGCTCAAAGTACCACTTTAAAAGTTTCATGGATTCCTTTATTTGTAATTCTTATTTTGTGGGAGGAGAGCCCTTAGAATAGCATTGATTATCTCTTAAGGTTTCTAAAGAAGAGGCATCCCACATAGTTGAAAGGGACTGACTGTCTGAAGAACTCCTTCAGGCTTCTATTACTCAGGGGATTAGGATAGAAAGAAATTCTGTTAAAGAAATGTTTAATAGCAGCAGCACTATGTCTCTGGAAAAAAAGAATATATATAAAGTGGTTTATTTCTCAATATTCTTTTTCCCGTTATTCTTCCACCTCTTTAGTATAAATCCAACATGAGTCTTTTGAAAGCAACTTCAGATGAGGATAGGGGAGAAGCTTAAATACATCTAATCAAGCATTTTTGTCTGCTAACTTCAAAAGGGAGCCAAACATGGGGGACATTTGTGGAGATTCAGCATGCAGGAGGCTTAAGATATCTTATGAGAGTTTGCTTGAATGTGTAGCATTTCTAAATGTTAGGAGTAGCTAATAAAGTCAGAAGAAGCCTGTGGGGAAAATGGATACGACTTTAATTACCAACAAGGTTCAGGTGTGTTAATAGTAATCAAATCAGGTTTATAGATGTTCTGAAAACTCTGTGTGAAGGGTTTGCTATTCAAAACAATGATCTGATTATATCTTATTGATCTAGCCAATCAATTTCTGTCTCATTAATGTTTATTTCAACTAGATCAACAGATTGAAAGATTTGGTTGCAAAGGTCAGACACGGAGCAGAAGATGGAAAGTGAACAAAGAGAACACACCTTTGAACGGCAGTGCAGGTGATTGTTATTTAATGTTTCTTTCAGTCTGAGTTAGTTTATATATACCTGCCTACAGATGCTTTAACCATTAACATCAGTGCCCTCAAGGGTCTTTACATGTACACAGTCTGAGGCCCAGAAAGGTAAGGTTACTTGTCTTGGCCCTGAGTCCAGGTGACTGTAAAGCCAGCCCTTGGTCTCAGGTCCCTAAGAGTATGTCCACTGTGTCAAGAAAAAAATGTTAAAATGAGATGATCACATGTACCAGAGAAGAGGAATGGTCGTCAGTGAATTATATTTCACATCCAGACATTGCTCTTTAACTTTAAAGTTCTACAATTCTCAAAAATTTAGGAGGCTCACTTGGTGCTATAAGACTTATTGACTAAAAAGATTTTGAAATCCTTAGATAAAAGGTACTGCATTAAATATTAAAATATTCTTATTACAGAATAGCTGCATGAAGCTGGGATGGGTTTGAATTGGATGTGCATTGCCTGGTTAGTTGGCAGTCTGGTTATTTGAGGAGATTATGTGTATCTGTTGCAATAGCAGGAACAGAGGGAATGTTAGCCCTGGCACTATATTCTTAGAATAAGCTCAATCCAGACCTCTTCTCTCACTAATTGTAAGTTTTACTTATTTTCACTTTTATTAAATATCTTTGTGTTTCAAGGTGATAATATCAGATCAGAGCACATTATAGTGAACAAAACACTCAGGTTGATTATTTCTTTCAAGAATCTCAAAGTCTGTGAGGTAGACAGGTGGGTATCACCACCTTCTCTTTATGCATAAGTACAGCCAAGTATTATAAATACTATATTAGAAAATGAAGTTCCTTAGTAGAACAAGGCTGCTTTCCTACCTAAGATTACAGACTTAATACAGAGGGTAATAATGATGTCATTCTTCCAGGGCATGCTGGAGCATCACAGCTGAGTGGGAGGTTGGCAGTCCTGGGAGGATTACTGAGAGAGATTCAGGTTATTCTGGTTGTAAATGCCAGGAAGTTGGATGTCTCCCTTTGGTTTTATCATCATGTGTTAACAAAACTTTATGGAAGAATTGCTTCACTCTTCTGGGCCTCAGGTCCTTGCTTTACCTTCTCTAGGTGAATGTTCACTAGAGCTGAGGGAGAAAGGCACCAGTTACAACTTCCAAGGGGTGCTGTGCATGGCTGTGCGGGCTGTACACTGCACAACTCTAAGGGTACCATTCAAATCACAGATGTAGATATTCATATTTGTTATGAGATTGTTTTAACCATTGAACAATTGAAGCCAAGTGTTGAAAAGGGACTTTTTCTAATTTCACAAAAGTTCAAGGCAAATAGTAGCCTTGAATAAGAATGATTTATGAAAAAAAGGTAAGAATTGAGTCAACAGGATTTAGTAGGATATAAAACTTGAATAACTTTATTTTATGTCAGTTCACTTAGAAGGCAATTCACGAAAATATAATCCAGTTTGTATTTAAGAACAAAAAGGTAGTAAACTCTGCCATATTATCTATGTCAGACAACACTGTGAATAAAGAATTTCAGGTGTCAGGCCTAATTTTCAAAACATTTAGAATTAATTAGAAAATGAGCCTTTAGGAAGAGTGAAATTTTCCCCACTTTCACAGGTAACTAAGTTTCCTAGTTCTAAATTTGTTAGGTTATTGGAAACTTGCCCAAAAGCTATTTCTATTTTTCCCATCTCTGCAATCTAATTATGTAATTATAAGGTTTCTTTGATACTCAATGCTTCCTCAAATTATGTCAAAGTGGAAAATGAATTTATTCATAAAGGAGGACTGGTTTAAAATATTTTTGTTAGCATGGACTGGGTTTGAATGAACTGAAACTAAACTAATAGGTGTGGGGTCAAAATTGAGAATAAGTTATACATCAGTAAACCAAGGAGAAACCCAAAGTTACCAAAAGTGATAGAATCAAAAAGAGATGAAATGAAATGAGTTTTGTATACTGAAACTAACAATTAAAAATTACAGCAGAAGAACAGCCATCAAGCATGTTTCTCCAAAATTCCATAACATCCCTATTTTCTAATTATGTTTTTAATCAATTTCTTATATCATGTGCTGATGATTGCAGCTTTTTCTCAAAGGGCTACAATCTCTCTCATTTTTTACAGCCACACATGCAAAAAATTAATCTCTGGCTTTAATTACTCTTTATCATTTTCCTCTCTGAGTTCCTGTTAACTTAGTTTTTGTGTTTTGGTGATGTCACCCAAGCCAAATATATTATCTTCTTTTCCTCCTTTTTCAGCCTGGACGTTGCTTTAACACCACCAACAACTTCGACATCTTAGATGCTCTTGACTTATCAGTTGCTAGGCTCTTTTAGCCATCCTCAGAACTGTCTTATTTCCCCTTCCTTTCCACTTTATTGGATTCTTCTAATTCCCCATGTCATATTCTGTATTGACACCCACATTTTCCACACACACACTTCTTGAGCATTTTTATCTGTGTTGACAATTCCCCAGATTCTTTTTTTGAATGTTTTCCACATTCCCTACATTGTTTGTCCTAGAAGTGTATTGTTTTGCTTGACTGCCCAGTGATGGGTTTACTATCTATCTTGTATTTCTTTCCCTCAAATGTTTCCGAAGTTCACTCTTGTCGTCTTTTCATTCTACAGATACAGAATCTTGAACTTACTGCTTTAAACAACTTCCTTGCCAATTTCTCTGCCTTTGGTATATCTTCATCTGATCAGCTGCATTCACACAACAAATATTTTCTTTATCTTTTGTAATCTCTTTTTTAGTAGTTTTCAGTAGCCTGTCACATCAAATTTAAACACCTTCTCAGGAGATTTTAGTGTTTCCATTGCCCTCTTTCTTTTTATCTCATTACCCTCTGCTCTTTGTAAAATAATTATATATTCCAGCTTACCCAGGAGAGTCCTAAGCAATTATTAATTGTGCCCCTTTTATTCTCAAAAGTGTCCTATTTGGGTAATACATTACAAGGCCATTCTGTCTATCTAGGACTTTGGTCCTGACTGTGCCTGCTGTGCAAATGAACTGCAATTCTCTGTATTTGATTTGCCCTCACTGATGTGTGTCTGTACTCTCACACATCATTCCTTCTGTAATCTTTTTTCTCATGCTCTTCTTATAACTCTGGTATCTATTAAACTATGCTGATATTCTATACGGCTATGTAGAGTCAGGGTGCATTTTTTAAATTGGTACTGTGATCACTACCTGTTTATTACTCAAAACTGTCTTATTTTTAAAAATCGGGGCTCTGACTACAACTTTTTTATGAACCACTACTAAGTCATTGCTTATATAATTCTTAAAATTAAAAATGTATATTAGTTCAATGAATGGTGATTCCTCAAAGATCTAGAACCAGAAATACCATTTGACCCAGCAATCCCATTACTGGGTATATATCCAAAGGAACATAAATTGTTCTATTATAAAGATACATGCATGTGTATGTTCATTGCAGCACTATTCACAATAGCAAAGACATGGAATCAGCCCAAATGTCCATCAGTGACAAACTGGATAAAGAAAATGTGGTACATATACACCATGATATACTATGCAGCCATAAAAAGGAATGAGATCATATCCTTTTCCCTCCATCCATATAGAGATGGAAGCCATTATCGTCAGCAAACTAATACAGAAACAGAAAACCAAACACTGCATGTTCTTACTTATAATTGGGAGCTAAACAATGATAACACATGGACACATGGAGGGAACAACCACTTACTGGGGCCTGTCGGGGAAGGGCAGGGTGGGCAAGAGCATTAGGGAAAAGAGCTAATTCTTGCTGGGCTTAATTCTTTGGTGATGGGTTGGTAGATGCAGCAAACCACCATGGCACACATTTACCTACAAAGCAAATGTGCACATCCTGCACCTGTACCCCAAAACTTAAAAAAATATATATCCAAAGGATTATAAATCGTTCTACTATAAGGAAACGTGCACACGAATGTTCATTGCAGCACTGTTTATAATATCAAAGACCTGGTACCAACCCAAATGCCCAAGAATGATAGACTGGACAGGGAAAATGTGGCACATACACACCATGGAATATTATGCAGCTATCAAAAACGATGAGTTCGTGTCCTTTGTAGAGACATGGATGAACCTGGAAACCATCATTCTCAGGAAACTGACACAAGAACAGAAAATCAAATGCCAAATGTTCTCACTCATAGGTGGGTGTTGAACAATGAGAACACATGGGCACAAGGAGGGGTACATCACACAGTGGGGTTTGTCAGGGGGAAATAGGGGCGGGACAGCAGGGGGTAGGGAGTTGGGGAGAGATAGCACGGGGAGAAATGCCAGATATAGGTGATGGGGAGGAAGGCAGCCAATCACACTGTGTACCTATGCAACAATCTTGCATGTTCTTCACATGTACCCCAAAACCTAAAATGTAATTTAAAATAATGAGGGGTGGAAATAATCTTAAAGCAAAACAAAAAATAATATTTTTATGTTATTTAATCCATTTTGATCTAATAATACAAATATTTAGGAGCCATTTTGGTCTGTGTCTCAGTTTATGATGATACCTGGAGTATTTCTGTGTGAAATAATGTCCGTCTGAGATCCTTTCATCCCTCTGGAGATGAGTTCTGGACCTTCTGCAGTTTAATAGCATCACAGCTATAAAGAAGTATAAAGCAAGCCTGCATTTTTGCCATTTCATTTCTCTTTTCTTTTTCTGAAACAGGATCTTTGCTCTGTCACCCAGGCTGGAGTACAGTAGCTCACTATAGCCTTGACCTCCTGGGCTGAAGTGATCCCCCCACCTCAGCCTCCTGAATAGCTGGGACCACAACTGTATACCACCATGCCCTGAAAATTTTAAAAACCTTTTTGTAGAGGTGGAAGTCTTACCATGTTGCCCAGGCTGGTCTCAAATTCATAGGCTCAAGGGATTCTCTCACCTAGTTTCCCAAAGTGCTGGATTTACAGGTATGAGCCACTGTGCCTAACCCATTTTTGTCATTTCTAACAAAGGAAGTTGAAATTTTTCCTTATACCAAATTTTGGGATTTTAGCACCTTTAATTTTTGCGCATTGGTGTGAAGCTCAAACATGATCTGGAAGTACTCTTCTTTTCCTCTTGAGTTCTTGCCTCTATAAAATAGCAAGGTTGCCAAGTGCTTAGAAGAGTTGTACAGACTTATCATTATCTACAAAATGTTTCAGTGGAATTTAGGACAAGTGCTAGTTGGTGGTAGGGAAGAGACAGATGACTGAAAGCAACAATTTCTGTCTCTTTTCTTGTTCCTAAAGGAATTCTCCTGGGACTTATCAGAGTTGCTGGAAGAAAACAGCTGAGGATTGAACACAGTGAACTAATTTTCTCACATCTTCCAATAAGCAGAAGTTGGTGAAAAGGAATGTAAACACTCTTGTGGTAAAATGAGTTCAAAAAGAAACTCTAAATCCTTAAAATTAATAAACCAATAAACGAAAACATAAAACTGCACAATTATTTGCATGGCTGATAAGAAGGAAAAGAGTTCCAGATATCTTTTTTGAAGAAAGAACAATAAAATAAGCATATTAAAAATAAAACCACTAAAAACTATTCAATAGAAAAAATATAGAAGGCACCAAATACAGGAAAGTAAACATAATCTTTTATTGGCACAGAATGCTTTTAAGAGTGATGATTTGAGGTGCTAACTTCCTTTACTTCCTGATCTATTGTACAGAACTTCTGAAGTTTGTCCTTTTTACATTTTCTAACTTCTCGTGTACCTTTCACCTCCCCTGTTCAGCAGTGCTTGTGAGAAAACTTACTTTTTTTGTGGAGGATGGGTCGGCGGGGAGTTGGAACAGGTTTTTTTTCTCTGTTGCCCAGGCTAGAGTGCAGTGGTGTGATCACAGCTTGCTGCAGCCTTAAACTCCTGGGCTCAATAGATCCTCCCTCAACAGCCTCCTGAATAGCTGGAATTATAGGTGTGAGCCCCTGTGCCAAGCTAGAAAGCTTCATTTTCTGAGTTATTTGTTATATTTTGCAGCTATGATTACATATTTTTCAGTTGTTAGGACTTGCACTGAACTTTCAGAACACTTTTTAAAAATAAAGTTACCCTTCGTTTTACAAAGATGTTAATACTGGTTAGCTATCAATATAAGTGCTTCAGGTTGTCTTGAAGTGAGGATGGATTGACTTTGCCTACTCACATTTTCCAACATGGTTCCCTGGCAACTGTGGTCATTAATTTAGGTGAGGGTTTTTCAGGACTGCAGATGCAGATTAGGGTCATGGAATAGAATAATGGGTCTTAAATTTTGCTGCAGATCAGAATCATCTAGGGAGTTCTTGAAAAATCTTGATATCTAGGTCTTACCACTTACCAATGAAGTCCAAATTTCTGTATAAGAGGTCCAGGCATTAGATTTATTATTGTTTTAAAATCTATATTCATGATATATATGGGTGTATAGTTTTGACTTTTTGTAATTTTTAAAAATAGCTTTATTGAGATGTAATTAACATACAATAAATTTTGGCATATGTATATACTTATGAAACCATCACCACAATCAAGATAATAAATCTATCTATATGTTTTTGGCATGCTCCTTGGTAATCTCTTCCTCCTGCCCCTCCTTGCCATTTCCAGGCAACAACTCATCTGCTTTCTGTCACTATAGATGCGCCTGCACTTTCTAGAATTGTATATAAATAGAATCATGTAGTATATATCCTGCTTGCTCTGGCTTCTTTCATCAGAAAGAATTACCTGTACCAAAAGCTCATTTAAAAAAATATTGCTGAGTAGTATTCCATTGTCTGGAAAAAACATAATTTGTTTATCAGTTCACTTATTGATGGACAGTTGAGTTGTGACTATTACAAATAAAGCTGTTATGAACATTCATGTGTAATCTTTGTATAGACAGACAAGCTTTCCTTATGTTTTGCATAAGAATAGAACTAAGTAAGTGAATGTTTAAGTTATAAGAATCTGACAAACATTTTGTGAAAGTGACTAACCCTGTTATATTTTTATCAGCATTAAATAGTGTTTCAGTTCCTCCAGATCCTTGCCAACACTTGGTATAGTTAATCTTTTAAATTTTAGCCATTTCTAATAGACACATACTGGTGTCTCATTATAGTATTAATTTGTATTAAGTTAATACAAATGACGTTGAACGTATTTTCATGTGCTTCTTTGCTAATTATATATATTCTTTGGTAAAGTATCTGTTTAATTTTTTAAAGATTGGATCATTTGTCTTTTATTTTTGAATAGGAAGGATTTTTCAGTATAATTCTAGATAGAAGTTTATTGTCAGCTGTATGTCTTGAAAATAGTTTCCCTGACTCTGTTAAAAGTTTTTAACTTTGTTAAAGTCCAGTTCATTGAATTTTTCTTTTATGATTTGTGCTTTTGCCAAACTCAAGGACACTAGGACTTTCTTGTACTTTTTAAAAAAATACGAGAAGTTGAATAATTCTGCTCCTTTATTTAGTTCTATGATCCATTTGAATTAATTGTCAAGAAAGGGTCAAGGTATGTTTATTTTTTTCTGTATTGATATCTATTTTTTCCAGACTATTTGTCAAATAGATTATTATTTCTTTTACTTAACTATGTTGGTCACTTGGTTGAGTATCTGTTGATTATATACATGTGGGTTAGTTTCTAAACTCTTTTCTGTTGCATTGATCTATTGCCTAATTTTATACCAATGCCACACCATCTTGATTGCTATAGCTTTACAATAAACCTTGAAATCTGGTAGCATAAGTCCTCCATCTTTATTTTTCTTAAAAAAAAAATTTGGCCTTTCAGGGTTCTTTAAATTTTCATATACATTTTAGAGTCTGCTTGTCAAATAAAAAGGCTTCTAGAATTTTGATTAACATTGTGTTGAACAAATTGATCAAATATTAATAATATTAAGTCTTTCAATATATAAGTGTGGTATGTGGTATTTAGGATTTCTTTAATTTTTTTCAGCAATGTTTTGTCATTTTCAATGTTCAAGTCTCACCTATCTTTTTTTTATTCTGAAATATTTCATATTTGTGATGTTATTGTAAATGCTGCTTTTCTGAATTTCAATTTCCGATTATTCATTGTTAGTATATGCAAATTATAATTTATTTTTTGTATTCTGATCTTTTAGTCTGCACCTTGCTAAAATAATTTATTAATTCTACCAGTTTTTTGATTGTTTTGTAAGAGTTTTCTACACAGAAATTACTTTGTTTTCTAATAAAGACAGCTTTAACTTCCTTCATTTCAATATTGATGCCCATTTGTCTTTTTCTTGCCTTATTATACTGGAAAGAACTTTAGTACAGTTTTGAATAGAAATAATGACAGCTTTATTCCTGATCTTGGAGGGAAACCTTTTTTTTTTTTTTAACCATTTAAGTATTGTCACCTTTTTTTTCCCTTCAATGTCCCTTTTCAATTAGGTTGAGAAAGTTCCCTTCTAGTCATAGTTTTCTGAGGCTTTTTATCAGAAATAACTGTTGAATTTTGTCAAATTCCTTCTATACCTATGGAGATTATAATATAATTTTTCTAATAATGTAATGAATTACATTGACTGAATTTTCTGGTTAAACCAACCTCATAATCCTAAGGTAAAGCTTAGCTGGCTATGTTGTATTATTCTTTTTACATATCGATGAACCAATTTGCTAAAATTTTAAAACTTTTAATATTTATGTTAATGATTGATGCTGGTCTATAGTTTTCCTGTAATTTCCTTGTCTGGTTTTAGTATCAGGGTGGTGCAAAATTTTATTATTCTATATTGATATATTTATATATTTTATATTCCATATAAATAGAATAAGTTGTTAAAGTAATGCTTCCTCCTCAGTTTTTCTGGAAGAATTTATGTAGAATTGATAGCATTGTGACCGCCCAATGGGTTCACCTTGCTCACTGCCTAGACAGAGTCAATTTATCAAGACAGGGGAATTGCAGTAGAGAAAGAGTAATCCACACAGAGCTGGCTGTGCTGGAGACCGGAGTTTTATTATTAAAACTCAAATCAGTCTCCTGGAGCATTAGGGGATGAAAGCTTTTAAGGACAACTCGGTCGGTGGGGGGAAGCCAGTGAGCCAGGAGTGCTGATGGGTCAGGAATGAAATCATAGGGAGTCCAAGCTGTCTTGCGCTGAGTCAGTTCCTGGGTGGGGGCCACAAGATCAGATGAGCCATTTTATCCATCTGGGTGATGCCAGCTTATCCATCGAGTGTGGGGTCTGCAAAATACCTTAAGCACTGATCTTAAGAGCAGTGTAAGAAGGGTCAGAATCCTGTAGCCTTCAGCTGCCTGACTCCTAAGCCATAATTTCTAATCTTGGGGCTAATGTTAGTCCTACAAAGGCAATCTAGTTCCCAGGTAAGAAGGAGGTCTGCTTTGGGAAAGAGCTGTTATCATCTTTGTTTTAAACTATAAACTATAAACTAAGTTTCTCCCAAAGTAAGCTCCGCCTACGCCCAGGAATGAACAAGGACAGCATGGAGGTTAGAAGCAAGATGGAGTCGATTAAGTTCAGTCTCTTTCACTGTCTCAGTCACAATTTTGCAAAGTTGGTTCCATTATTTCTTTCTAGAATGTCTGGTAGAATTTGTTTGTGAAATCATATGCCCGGAAATTTTTTTAGTGAGAAAAGAGGATTTTTTTTACTACAAATTAACATTTTTTTCATAAATATAAGGCTATCAGGTTTTTTATTACTTAAATGAACTTTGGTAGTTTGTGTTTTTCGAGGCATTTGTTCATTTCATTGAATTTGTTGAATGTATTAATGTAAAGTTGGTTACAATATTTTCTTATTATCCTCATGTCTATAGGAATCATAGTGATATGTTTTTTGGTAATGTGTGTCTTCTCTCCTTTGTCCCTGGTCAGTCTGGTCTGAGGTTTATCAGTGTCCGATCAATCTGGTCAGAGATTTCTGATCTCAATGAATTGGCTTTTGGTTTTATTGATTTTTCTCTATTTTTTTCTTCTTTTATATTTTGTTTATTTCTGCTCTAATCTTCATTGCTTTGTTTCCTTTGACTATTTTTAGATTTCTTTTTTTTTTTTCTAGTTATTTTAAGATGGAGTCCAGGAACTTTGGTTCGAGACGTTTCATCTTCTTTTTTTGTTGTTGTTCGAGATAGAGTTTGGCTGTTGTTACCCAGACTGGAGTGCAATGGCACGATCTCGGCTCACCGCAACCTCCGCCTTCTGGGTTCAAGCAATTCTCCTGCCTCAATCTCCCGAGTAGCTGGGACTACAGGCGCGCACCACACCCAGCTAATTTTTTGTATTTTTAATAAAGACGGGGGTTTCACCTTGTTGACCAGGATGGTCTCAATCTCTTGACCTCGTGATCCACCCGCCTCGGCCTCCCAAAGTGCTGGGATTACAGGCGTGAACCACCGCACCCGGCCTCTTCTTTTTAAATATAGGTGTTTAGTATCATACATTTCCCTTTTAATACTGCTTTTTGTGCATCTTACAAGTTTTATATATGTGTCTTTATTTTCCTTTACTTTAAACTAGTTTCTGTTTTGTCTCATGGCTTATATATATGTGGATTTGGTTTCTAAACGTTAGGGAACTTTTAAGATTTTTTTTCTGTTAGTGATTTCTCATTCAATTATAATGTGGGCAGAGAACATATTTTGTATGATGCAATTTTTTTTTTAAATTTATCAAGACTCATTTTATGGCTTAGAATATGATCTATCTTGGTAAAGGTCAACACTTAAAGTAAACATGGCTTGTGTTCACTTTAAAGAATCTCTCAGTATAAGAACCAGGGATCAGTGGTTTTTGTTTGTTTGTTTTGTTTTTAAAAAATGCTTCCTAGGAGATTCTACTGTATAGTCAAGTATGAGACCAATGGATTAGACCAATGTTCTCAAATTTAGCAAGCATCGTAATCATCTGATAGTCTTGTTGGCTTGTTAAACCATAGATTACTGAATGCCACTCCAAGAATTTTTGATCCAGTAGTTCTAGGAATTAGCCCAATAATTTCCATTTAAAAAATTTCTCAGATGATGCTGAAGATGCTATTCCAGATGACACTTTGAGAGTGACCTGACCAGATTTTTGCATTCTAAGTATGGGTCAGAGACCAGCAGCATCATCTAAATATCTATCCCCAATTCTATACCTAATATCAAAATCTGCATTTCAGTAAGATCCTTTGGTTATTCATATGTATATATGTACGTACATATATATATAATAAGTTTGTAAATCACTGGAGTGAAGCACCAATTTCTATTTTGATTCTGTAGGTTTAGAGTGGGTCCTGAGATTCCGCATTGCCAACAAGCATCCAGGTGATGCTAATACATTGGTCTTTGAGTAGCAAGAGAACAGAACATCCACTAAATGCAATGCAGTGAAGAACAAATAACAAGGGTAATGATACAAAAATCTCTCCATACAAGAAGCTCCAAATTTCATAGTATCTTGTGATGCTAGGGAATGTAACATGGAAATTATTAATCAACACAGCTCATTGGTTAGGAGGCTAGTGAATATCATGAGGAGGTGGTGCGGTATGCGTGAAGTGCAGGTGTTACAGGATTTGAGTTCATGCTGAAATAAAAACTTACTTTAGTAAATGTGAGGTAATCTAGGTAAACAGTTATGGACTTGGGGTTAGACTAAGAAATTTAGAGGTACAAGTGTTCTGACTTGTGATTTTTAGGGTGTGTCCAAGCTTATCTATGGCAGATGAGAGATTCACTCAGTTAACTATGAAAACAGGTAATATAAATAAGATATATTGAAAAAAACAAGTGTGTTATCAGACAAGAGTAGAGAAACCACAACATGAATTAGGTTCAAAGACCACTTAACAGTGGTTTTCAATCTTGAGACTAAATTAAAATCACCTGGGAGCTAAAAAAAATTCAATCCATGTGTCTGTATTGACATAAATAAATAAATGAGAGAGAAGAGATAGTATTCCCTCTTAGAAAGTTCCAGTTGATAAACATGGAAGGAATGAAGGAAATAGAAAATCACCATTAGAACATCAGAGTTTTTGCATGCAAGATCTGAATACAGGCTCAAGTCAGTTTTAATGTTTGAGGAGAAAAAAATATTTGCATAGTCTCAAAGTATTTTCTGTAAGATATTTATTAATTACAAAGGTGAAACTAGTATTGTTGTAGTGGAGAAACCTAGCAGACACCATTTTAACTAACTCATCAAAATTAGTATCACCAATAATAGGACATATTGACATAAGGTATCCACTGATATAATGTACCAAGAAGGGTGCATCATTTCTGTAGTATTCTAGCAAAAAATGAGAAACTTTAATATAATACTAAGAGAACATTAGAGAAACCCAAATCAAGGAACATTCTACAAAACAAGTGACAGGTGCTCTTCAAAAGTATAACATCATGAAAGACAAGGAAAGAATGAATGAATTGGAGAGACCAAGAAGAAACTAAATGCATTGTGGGATCTGAAATTAGACCCTGGAACAGAAAAAGATCACTCCCGGAAAAACTGGTGAAATTCGAATAACCACCTGTAGTTTTGTACCAATGTTACTTCTTTGTTTTGACAAGTGTACTACATATTTGTAAGGTGTTACAAAAAAAAAAAAAAAAAGATTGGGCCACTATGGATCAATTAAAATTGGGTTTCTCGGGGTTGGGACTTGGACTTTTTTAGGGTCTTCAGTGTACCTCAGGACTGAAAACCACTTATCTATTGTGTTTTTGCCGATACCTCAATTACTTTTGCACCAGCACAATAGGTTGATAAATAGAAGTCCTTGGAAAGTCTGGAAGCCTGTAGCAGTCAGCACTCTTTTAAATAAGGAATGTGTACGTATACCTTTCTTACGATTTCAGAGACACTGCCTTTACAAGAAGAAAGAAAGAATAAAATATTCCAATGTTTTTAAAGCATATTCTATGTTTCTGTCACCAGAGATGAAAAGATAACTAAAGCTCCATTTCTGCTACCATATAAGTTTATAATTTAGTAGGAGAGATAAACAAATAAGTTTACAGTATTTTCATATTTGGACCACATAAAGGATAAGTGGGGCAGGAAAGGCAGTATGAAGTTTCTTCTGGGTGGAAGTAAATTTTGGCAATGTCCCCACACTTAGAAGTTTCACTGAAAAGATCATGTATTCACCTTACTGAAAATCCTCAGTATACTCAAGCCTAGTCTGCCAGGATAAAAAAGCTCTGATTAGCTACGATCTCTCAATCCTCCACCATCACAATGATAGTTAAGTACTTTGCACATTGCAAAAGGGAAGAGATGCCCTGAAATAACCTTTGTATGGTCAGGAGCCAAAAGATTCATTATTTTGTAGTTTATAGAATGGAGCTCTCTTTGAAAAATTTGTTTGAAGGGTGTTGTCAAAATGCTAATCAAACCTTGGCTTAGAATCAAATTCATTAGTTGAATCATGCGTAGAGACTTCTCAGTCTCTGTGAAGCAATGTTAAAGCCAAGAAAGCATTTTTAAATTCCATTTCTACTATCCAGGTGAAAATAGCCAAAATATCCTTGGACTTTTTTTCCCTGAGAACTAAAAATGTTTGCTTTAAAGCAAACAACTCAATCTTGCACTTCCAAAACTTTACATTTCAGCCAAGCGTTTTAAAGAGTAATGTAATTTCAGAAGGTTTTGTGTGTCTGTGTGTGTGCCTGTGTGTGTGTGCCTGTGTGTGTGTATGTGTGTGTGCCTGTGTGTGTGTGTGTGTGGAGAGATTTACTGTACAAGGAAGAATAATAATAATTTTATTATAATTATAATAAGTGAATTACAATGTGGCTGTTTTAAAATATGACTTCACATTTTTTGACATTTCTCCCATGGAGAAGTGGGGGTCTGTGTCCTGTGCTGTGCAATCTGGCCCAACTTTAGTAACTAGCTTGCAACCAACAGTGCAGTGGCAGCAATAATAGTGACTTTTGAGGCTAGTTCAAAAAAGTCCATCTTCCTCCAGCTCTTCATGGGATGTTTGCTCTGGGGGAAGCAGACACCATGTAAGCCTCTAGCGAGAACTCCACACTGGAGAGGCCACATATAGGTGCTGTGGTCAGCTCTAGCAGAATGCCCTGCAACAGCCAGATTCAACCTCCAGTCCTGGGAGGAAGCCATCCTGGATGATCAGTGCAGGAGAGCCTTCAAGCTGAGCCCCAGCCACACTCCACTCTCACTATGCCCTCCTGAGAGACTCCAAGTGAGAGCTGCTCAGCCAAGCCCACCCTCCATTTCCATTCCACACAATACTGCACAAGATAGAACAGTTGTTTAAAGGCACTAAGTTTTGTGGCAATTTGTGACACAGCAAGTGTAACTAGAAATGTGTCAGAAAATGTGTATGAAACTATTCTTGGAACAATCTGTAGATTCAAAGATCTTCACCAGTTAGGCTCACTTGCAGTCTACCAAAATTGATTTACTGATCAATCATTGTCTAATTTTAATTGTGTATTACAGGTTTTACATCCTTTTATGTAAAAGCAGCCACTTTGATTAATTGTATTGTATGTGGGAAGGATTCACAGTTTAAATATGCTCAGAAGGGCAGCTGCTGCCAGGGAGGAAATGTGTTTCAATGGACTGGAGACTTAGGCATGGTTTTTCTGGCTCCAGCCACCTGTTTCAACTGAACTAAAATAGCCTGTGTGCAGAGATTTTTGGAGGAGTCATTGGGAAAGATAATAAACTATATTCATTATGAAACTTGATTTCGTGGAGAGAAATTCAAAGGTCCGATTTACAGGATAGTTATCAAAGCAATATTCGGATGATTTAGGATTTCTTAGTGGAGAATTTTGTATAAACTTGGCAAAATGTTTGGCACTCTTGGTTGTAGCAAAATAAAATGAGGCTCTGTTGAGAAAGAAGCTTGGCAAGAGCTGACTTAATGAAGCTGTACTCTTGAAAGTGATGCAGTCTAAGTCACTGGATAGATGGCATATAGATCCTCTGTTCTCAGGAATGCCTTCCTTCAAGCAAGGCGCAAGATACAGTAATCAAACGAGTTCATCATTGCATGAAAATGTTTCCATAGGTGGGTTATTATAACAGCCATACTCTAAGAATTTAGAAATTAAACTAATTTCTCCGGAAGCTTACATATTCCTGCCTCTGTTATTTGCCCCCACCACTACCCCACTTTTCTTCTTTTACTCTGATGAAACAAATTAGAAAAAAAGGAAGTTAAAAAATAAGAGCGTCTGGAAAAAGGGAGGAAAGAGGGTATCAGTTGTTATCTGAGAAAGGGAAAAATTAAGGTGTGAGATAATATTAACAATTTAATTTTTAATTAAAACATCTTGTAAGTATTCTGAAACAAATAAGGGTACCTTAGTTTTATTTTTTTAGAGACAAGGTTTTGCTCTGTTGCCCAGGCTGAAGTGCAATAGTGCAATTATAGCTGCTTACTGCAGCCTCAAACTCCTGGGCTCAACCATCCCCCTTTCTCAGCCTCCTGACTAGTTGGGATGGCAGGTGTGCACCACCATGCCTGGCTAATTTGTTCTACATTTTTGTAGAGATGAGTTCCTTCTATGTTGCCCAGGCTGGTCTTGAACTCCAGGGCACAAGTGGTCCTTCTCTTTCAGCCTCCCAAAACATTGGGATTATAGACATGAGCCACTGTGCTCAGCCAGTACTTTATGTCACTAGTATTTCAGGTTTTTCTTTACTTTTTTGGAGGTGGAAAGGTGTTTCGCTTCCCATTTGGAATCAAAATTCTTAAAGTTATATAAAAGATTGAATGGGTTGGACTGGAGAGGGTACAAATCAGGAAAAACATTATTTTCTACACCACCTGTTCGATATCCCTTCCCAGGACCCAAAAGTCCCATTCTTTTTTTTTCAGCTATGAAAATGTTTAATTAAAATTTAAAAATCAAGCCATCACTGAATTCAAAGGCACAACCATGCTCCCTATGTAAGGCCTGAACCAGGCTTGGCTTCTGCCCTTCAGGCATCAGAGGAAAAGGAGCAAGGCCCCCTTCCCGACTGCTGTGCACTGACTAGTCAGGCTTCACACCCTCTCTGTGGCTGATGCTCACCGCTTGTCTTTTGCCAGGTGCCTGTGTGGGTTCTCTGGAGAGGTATCTCTGGAGGCTTCCACACTGCAACTCCCTCACACAGGTGAAGCTTCCTCTTGTTCACCAGAGGTCTACCTTTGAGGTTTCCTCCACCTGGTGGGAAATTCTCATCAATGGGATCTTTTCAAGATGGCTAACACGTAGCTACCTTCTGCAGTTTCTGCTTGGCCTGAAGGAAAGCTGTGGAAGTGCGGGTCACCTCCACTGCTGCCCTCTCTCCTCACCCGCTGCTGTAGCTCCCTGCAGCCAGTGTCCCACCCTCAGACTTCTCTCAGTCAGGGCAGCTGTCAGTGTCTATCTTCATATATAGTCTCAACTCATGGAGACACATGCCAATATGTTAGGTTCTCCCTTTTGTTTTTGTTTTGTTTTAAAGAGATGATAGTCTTGTTGTGTTGTCCAGGCTCATCTCAAACTCCTGGCCTCAAGTGATCTTCACACCTTGGCCTCCCAAGTACTGGAATTAGAGGCATGAGCCATCATGCCCAGCCTCCAAGACTTCTTTAAAAGGAAAGGCTACCCAATATTCAAACCTTAGCCAATATCCAGCTGGGGGCTGAGGTACCAGTCTCCTCTTCTAGAAAGCAATCTTGATCTCTATGAGAGCTTCCCTCTGGGCCCTTTTGTCTTGGCTTGAGGTGTGTGTGTGTGTGTGTGTGTGTCTATTAGTTTGTTCTTGTGCTTCTATAAAGAAATACCTGAGACTGGGTAACTTATAAAGAAAAGATGCTTAATTGGCTCACAGTTCCACAAGCTGTACAGGAAGCAGGATGCTGGCATCTGCTCAGCTTCTAGGGGGCCTCAGGAAACTTAGAATCATGGCAGAAGGTGAAGGGGAAGCTGGCATTTCTCATGGCCAGAACAGGAGAAAGAGACGCAGAAGAAGGTGTCACACACCCAAATCTCAGAACTTACTATTGTGACAACAGCACCAAGAGGAATTGTGCTAAACCATGAGACACTGCCCCCATGATCCAGTCGCCCCCCACCAGGCCTCCAACACTAGGAATTATGACATGAGATTTGCGGCGCACAGATCCAAACCATATCAGTGTGTGTAGGAGAAGCACCACATAGAAAAAGTGAGAGAAAACACTAATGCACCCTCTATTCTTCCTAGTGCCTTTCAAGAGAACTCTCCTCCATTGCATTTTCAGCTCCTCCAGGTTGGTGTTGGATGATGGACTTGGTAGTCAAAGACCCAGTTTGGCCACCTCTTAGTAAGTCCTGTAGGGATGTAGCAAGAACATTTTTTTGAAAGGGGAGAGGAATACTAGTGAAATTTAATCCTTAGATTTGAGGCTATAGCCAAGCTTTTGAGACAACAGGAAAAACTTTACTCCATCTCTCATCACATTCAGACTTGGATATAGTTTACTAGCAATAGATAGAAGACAGTGCAGTTGAAGAGCAGTTCTCAGATTTTAGCTTTGAAATGATTTTTATATTAAATCCAGACTATAATAATTTATACTTTCTTTTCTATGGACACCTCACTATTTGAATTCTGGGAGACTCATTTTAGCTTCTTACCACAAGGGCCTTTCCCTTCCTTGTCTCACTCTTTCTCTTTCTTATTTTCTCCCTCCCTCTTTTCCTTTCTTCTTTCCTTTTCTCCCTTTTCCCCAATCTGTGTCACATTTCTGCTTTCTCCTTTCTCTCTTTACCTGACAGTCTCTTTCAATACCAGTTGAGATATTTTACAATGAGATATAATATAAATTATAAGTAGGCAAAGAAAGAGAAGACAAGTTGCAGAAGGATATGCCATGGTGTTAAGTACACAATGAAAATAAAAACCTTCCATAAAAGCCTATGGTGTTTGTACAAAGGGACTATAGATTTGTACTAATTGGTGTCTTAACCAGCCAAAAAGAAAGAGAAAGTCACTTGATCACTCCCACAACTTACAGCATCTATGACATAAAAAGAGACTAACTGGGTAGCAAAAAGCCTAGCTATTGCTTGTAATAAGGACAGATAGGAATTTCTCCTGAGGGTGCAATGATATGAATAAACCTGACAACTATCTCTTAGTAGATGCAAGAATAGGTGTTGTGGGGTTGTTTCATGTAGTGATCCTTAGTGTAAGCAGGTAGTATTTTGCCAATTTTGCTGTTGTAATTCAATAGCAACAATTTGATGAGCCCTAGTTATTACAGTGATTCTTCTTATCTGCTGGGTAGGAAAAAGAAAGACCCTCTACATACATTTAAAAAATGACTTTAAAAGCCCCGAAGAGGAAGATAAGGTAAACAGTTGGTGTCCCAGTTTAAATGTAGGCAAACATGTAGATCCCCATATACATAACTTATATTAAATGTAAGCTAAGGGTCATATTCCACTGAGAGTGGAAGCAAAGGTAATCTATACAATTAAGTTCCAGAGAAGATAAAGTGTGCAGTCTTTAACCAGGACCAGCCCGCTATGGTGGTAAACAATCCTTGAGTGTAGTTAGGCTCTCAGGAAGTGTGGAAAAGCCATGTCTGGAACGGCATACCACTTGCTGATGTGTAATTGTGCATGGAAAATGGCAAGAAATACAAAACTACTATTGCCCTATGATTGAATCCAAAGAGTGTAATTTTAATTTAGGACCATCAAGGAGATTTTCAAAGAAAGTATGTTTTCTGTGACAGCTGTTAGGCAAGAGAGAGTTTCTAAAGTGTTTTAGATGTTTTGTTTATTTTGCAGATCTCTACAAGATGTCTCATGTCCCAGAACCCCACACTCCTAAGTGCAGCATCTTTCTGATATTTCATTTAGAGTCTCTGTCTTCAAGCATCTTGTACTTGACTTGCTTCTTACTTTTTGTTGGGAATTGGACAGTGCTTTTCAAAAGATCTGTGGCAAGGACCTCACATATGCCCACCCTCTCTCCATCTGTTATGGCCTCATATTTTTATACAATTAAATAAAAATAAATGACTAGAAAGATGATAATGTGTTTTGATATTTTGATTATATCACTTGTTAAAAAGTTTCTAAACACTCTCTCTAAGTTTCTGTATTTATCTCCCTGAAAATGTGTAACAATTTGTAGATGGGGATGCAATATGCAGGCCATACTTGGAGGATACAGCACCAAGTACCTGATTCTGTTCAAAGTTAAATTTTAGTCAGTCTGCGATCAAGTTGAGATGCTGTTTGGCTTCACATATTCTGAGAGTTTTATCTCACCTTGTCAATTTAGAAGGTATTAAGCTGGATAGCGGACAGAAGATACAAGGCAGACACTGGGTCCACGTAATTTTGTGGTACAGACCATGAAATTATTTATGTGTCACATAATTATATGACACATTATTATTTATGTGGCACATAATTATGTGGCAAAGACCACATCATTTTCAGGGCTCAATACAAAGTGAAAACACAGGACTCCTTATTCAAAGATTACCAAGAGTTCCAAGACAAGGACGGCAGAGCATTAAACCAACCATGGGGCCCCTCTGAGCTAGGACCCTGTGTAATTGCATAGGTCACATGCTAATGAAGGTGTCCTTAACTGGGGTGCTCAAATTTCTTTTCACAAAACATACTTTAGCAAGTATATTTTTTAGGCCCTAAGTTCAATCTGGAAGATGAAGACAGAAAAAAAAGGAAAGTATTTTAGGCACATAATGTTGAGTTTTTTAATTGCCATGGGGTAGACTTGCTCTATCCATTTTCTTAAACCTTTAATCAAGTTTACTACATGCAAAACACCTTGTGTGATAATGTTTTTCTTTTTAAAAAATCAAAGAAATGGGCTATTTCACTTCACTTTGGGGTTCACAAGGCACAGAATAGAAATAGCACATATGTGACGGAACAACATTCAGTCGGCAAAGCTCAGTGAACAAGAACATGGGCTCTGAGGCCAAACTACCTGCACTTGAATCTCAGCTCTAACCTTTATCAGATCTGTTATCTTGAGAGTTACTTTCTTCTCTGTGCTTCAGTTTCCTCTGATAATAATAACCATCCTTTATAAGGCTGTTATCAATATTAAGTCAGTTATTATCTTTAAAGCTTTGAGGACAGTGCCTGGTTTGAAGCAAAATACACATAACTGTTAGCCATTATTATTATTCTATAAACTACATTAATTTTGATAAGAACTACAAGAGCATAGGTCTACTGGAAAGGCACAGAAACAGCTTATATCAATCTGATCCAGACCTTGAGTCCAGGCAACTGCACTGGACATTGTGGTTGTTGTAGGTTAAGCTTTTCCTTACTCCGTCCTAGTTGGGTCTGTACTGTTCTGTCACAGCCGTTTTGATGAGGCCATTTTGATAAGGCTGTTTTGGCATTAACTAAAACAAATCATTAAATGTCCCCACTTTTTAAAGGTACTGAAGTTAAGAAACCATCTTTAATCTCTGCCATGCATTCTTCTATGCCTGATCGGCGTTCCTTCATTTTTTCATTATTCCTTCAGCTGTAGAAAGCATTCCGTTTGTGTGTACACAGCTAGCCCACACACTTAAATTTGTTTTTCTACACAGTTTATTTTTTCAGCGTCTTTACAACATTTTCTTTAGCTTGTTTGTCATCCACTTCTCCCGTCCCCAATATTTCAGGGCTTGTTTACGAGGTCTGCCATTATTCGTCTGCTCTCGGCATCTCGTCCAGGGAGGCTGGTGCATCCACATCAGTCTCATGCTCCACAACTGCCAAGAGGATGTCATTATTAGTGGCCCTATTGTGCTATTCACTGAGAACTTGTGTGTAGTTAATATCAATGCGACAAATACAATACTTTCCCACAAGAAAGACTTTAAAAGCAGTTCACAAAATCAAAGTTCAGTGGTCCTGAAATAGTTTATGAATTCTATTCCTGAACCATTTCAAAAAGCTGGGCTCTTATAATGATAGCAATAGCTACCTCAGTAACAATGGTAATGATAACAGCTGATCCTTGTTGGACGTTTATATGCCAGGCTCTCAGTATTTTATATAAACGCACTAGTAAGTGTCACAGCAGCCTTGTGAAGCAGGTATTGTTTTTCCATTTCTACAGATGATTGAACTCTGAGATTCCTGAAATTTGGTTCCATGCTTGTGAAATGAGAGAGCTGGCTTTCTACAGTCCCTCTCAGCTCTAAGTGTAAGAATGATTTGGCAAGAGAACGCAGTCGTGTTGTACTTTTGAACAACGGTCCTCAGATTTTGGCAAGCATTAGAATTATCCAGAGGGCTTATTAACAAACAGATTTCCAGGCCCTAGTCTCAGAGTTTCCTGTGGGTCCAGAGAGTGCTTGAGTGCTTAAGAATTTGCATTTATACCAAGTTCCCAGGAGATGCTGATGCTGCATTGGGCTGAGCTCAGTAATGGGAAGTTGTGATGTCATTTCGAACTGGAGAGAACCTGAGGTAGAAATCTATGGCAATGAGATCACTTCTCATATAAATAATGTAAATTTCGAGGTCATAGATTTTTGTATATGCAGTCATGCACTGCATAATGACGTTTTGGTCAGCAATGGACTGCATATAGGATGGTAGTCCCATAAGATTGTAATGGAGATGAATGATTGGAGATGTCACCTACTGACATCATGGCCATTGTAACATCTTAGCAGAACACATTACTCAAATGTTTGTGGTGATGCGGCTGTAAGCAAACCTACTGCATATGCTAGCTGTACAAAATGATAGCACATATATGCAGTACATAATACTTGATAATGATAACAAACAACCATGTTCCTGGTTTATGTGTTTATTTTGCAATATGTTTTATCAGTACTTTAGAGTGTACCCCTTTTATTTATTAAGAAAATTAAACATTAAACAGCCTTAGGCGGGCCCTTCAGGAGGTAACTCCAGAAGAAAGCATTGTTATCATGGAAGATGACAGCCCTATGTATGTTATTACACCTGAAGTCCTTCCCGGTGGGACAAGATGTAGAGGTGGAAGACAGTGATATTGACGATCTTCACCCTATAGAGGCCTAGCTAATGTGTGTGTTGTGCCTTAGCTTTTAACAAAGAAAATTTAAAAGTAAAAATAAATCAGTAAATAAATTTAAAAACAAAAAAGAGCTTATAGGATAAGTACATAAAGAAAATATTTTTGCACCACTGTACAATGTGTTTGTGTTTTAAGCTAAGTGTTATTACAAAAAGTCAAAAAGTTAAAATATTAAAATGTTTCAAGTAATATTACTTGAAGTAAGGTATATGTCATTAATTTACTATTAAAAAGAGAAAAAATATTTCAAAAATAAATTTACAGTAGCCTAAGTGTACAGTGTTTATAAAGACCACAACCATGTACAGGAACGTCCAGGAGGCCTTCACGCTCACTCGCCACTCACTCATTGATTCTCCCAGAGCCACTTCCAGTCCTGCAAGCTTGATTCATGGTAAGTGCCCTATACAGGTGAAGCATTTTTTGTCTTTTATGTCATATTTTACTGTTCTCTTCTACGTCTAGATATATTTTAATTCGTAAGCACTTACCATTGTGTTATAATAGTCTGCAGTATTGAGTACAGTAACATGCTATCGGCTATATGTTTATAGCCTCGGAGCAATAGCGTATACCATAGAGCCTAGGTGTGTAGTTACTTATACCATCTAGTTTGGTATACGTACACTCTACGATGTTCACACAATGAAAACATTCTAATTTTTTAAATTAAAATTTTATGATCTAAACTTTATGATCATTAGATTAAAATTTAATGATGCATTTCTCAGAAAATATTCCTGTCATTAAGTAGAACATTACTGCATGTATATTTTTTGTTTATTCCACTGGAATAAGAAAAACATCTTTTACTTCTTTATCAAATTTAGAAAGTATATTTATTTGTGTCATGCCAATTCTGCTTTTTTTTTTCATTAGAGTAGTTTCAGATTCATGCAAAATTGAGCAGAAGATCCAGAGTTCCCACACCCCCTTCCCCACACACATGCACAGCCTCCTGGTTATCAGTGTCCTGCTCAGAGCAGTGCTGTATCTGTTACAGTCTATGAACCTACATTGTCACATCATTATCCAAAGTCCATGGAGTAGGGCTCCTACTTTGGTGTTGTACATTTTATAGGTTTGAATAAATGTATAATGACATGTGTCTAAAATTCTACTTAAAAATAAATTAGCTATTATACATAATCAAATGTTCATGTTTTTCTTTGTTTTTGTAGAACATGTAGCTTTTCCTCAGAGGTAAAATAATAGTCATTTTGCTGAAAGAATCCATCTGCTTCTGCTTTCACCCCTCCCCCTTCAACTCACATACACTTTTTTCTTTTTGGAAAGTTAAAGAAGAGATTAGATCTTATTGGCTAATTTAATGTCTTTTTTTTTTTTTTCAAAGTTAGGAAATTACCTATAAAAATGCTCTGCTTCAAATTTCAATGGTGAATCAACCATGGGATTAAGTGGATTAGTGTAAAAAGCTTTCTTGAAAAGGAAAAGAAAATCCATTCTTATTTTCCTTGGAGTGAATGTGTCTGTCATTGCAATGGCCCTGATGGTACCAGTGTGAAACAGCCACCACACAAATGGATGGTAGCAGCTGTACTTTAACACCAGGGCACACGGTGACTGGACATGCAGCCCAGAACTCTGAAGGCATCTTGTCTTTATGTGATTCCCTTTACTACAGGTGGGGGATGTCCTTAAAACAAAGCTCCATTTTAATATATCAGCAATATTTGAAAGGCAGTGTTATCGTGGAAACATCTATAGGCTTTAGGATTCAGTTAGATCTGGGTTTGAATTCTGGTTCCAAAACTTGGCAGATTCTTTAATTTCCCAGAGACCATTAAAATGATGGAGATAGGTGACAAAAACCTACCTTTTCTTGGTTACTGTAGCGCTTAGTAATGAGCTTAAAAAATGCCAGTAAATAACTAATATTATCATCATTGTCGCCAAAACTGCTTCATTAGAGCAACCATCCAACTTTATGTACTTGTGTAAGTGCTCCATTTGCGGCACGGTGGAGGAACAATAGCTCTTTTTTTGGTTGCAACTTTCTTCTCTATAATGATTTCACTAAGCAAGGTATCAACATAAACTATTTTAGGTGGTTATAAAAACGTAAGTATAATATATTTTATTTTTAACATTTCAGAGTTAAAGAGAAATAAGAGCCATCTCTAAACATCAACAGTAATTTCCTAGAGAAATTGGATTATGCGTGTTATATTTTTCCCTTGTGCTTGTTTTCATTTTCTAAAAATATTCAAATGAGTTTAGATGATTCAGAAATAAGACAAAAAGCAGTATTTATTAAGATTTTAAAACCTGTTTGGCTAATAATGATGATAATGCATCCTCAGTAACTAATTAGTAAATTCTCCCCGTGTATAGGGCTTCGCATTACACATTGGGAGACAGAGGGAGGAGGAAAAGATAACACTTGTGTTGAAGAGTTTTTTGACAAAGTTATAAAGAGTGCTTCTCATGTATTTTCTTCAGTTAATATGGTTAGAGAATCTGGATTTTTAAAATAAAATTTGTGCTTAAAAGACTTAACAAATTTATAAAGAAAAGTGCTTCTTATTTATTTTCTTGAGTTAACATAGTTATGGAATCTAAATGTTATCTCATGAATCAGTTGTACTATTATTTCTGTTGCTTGCCACATTTAATTTGATCAGGTAGCCCACTATGTTATCAATTTTTAAAACAACAAAGAATAAAGCTTCAAGTTTAGAAATAAAGGACCATCAAAATAAAGAGAAACTACAATAAATATCTTGCTTAAGCAAAAAAGAAACTTCTTTAAAAAAACTTAGTAAAGTTTCTCAAGCTTCATGTCAAATACCACATGTATTTGCTCTCTTAGGGTAAGGAGTTTCAAAAATTTATTTCTAAGTTTTTTTCTAATTCTGGCCTAACTGTACTTCACACTGGCTCTGATTACCCAGATTAATGTGAGCACTAATAGGTTGTCCCTTCTAAAAATATTTACCATGTGACTGATCATGTCATTTGCCATGTCTTGGTGATTATGGGAGGGAATTCAAAGTAGATAGAAGATGAAATTGTGTCAGAACTCTCCGCTGTCATCAAATCTAGGAAAAATGGAAACTTGTTCTTTGTATAAAATATCTTTACTATTTTCTATAAGATGTCAAATGTCAATTATTCTGAGATTACAAACATAAAAACAACATAAATTTAACAATAGCATTTTCTTTGGTATAAACTGATTCAGCAGCCAAACTCATAGAATATTTCAGAATACTGAGCTGTGTCAAGGAATTGGGATTCCTTGGCAGGGCTATGGATTACGCAAACAATATGTTATAAGTCTGATATTTACCAATAGCCAGAATATTTCTATTTATTCCATGATAATGGAGACCTAAATGGAACGGCTTTGCAGTGCTGCAAAGGCCTCATCAGTTATCTTTGTAGTTGAGACCTGAGAGGTCTGATAACAGCTTATAATTTTTTCCCAGCATGGAACCCAATTATACTTTAAGGACTTATATAAGCTAAAATAATTATTTCTCTTTCAAACTTGATTCAAATCATTATCACAGCTGTCAGGCTTGAAGTGAAAAAAGTTGCATAGTATTATTTTTTAAAAGAAAAATAAAATATAATAAATACTATTTACCTCCAATCCTCTACATTTGAATTTTTTTTTTTTTTTTTTTGCAAAAGATATCATTCTTATCAACCTAAAGTTATTCTTATCAGGGATTTGATTAGTCAATTAAAAAAAGTGGAAAATATGTTCCATTTAATGCATATATGGTTGTGTTTGGTAAATTCAGTTTCACTTAAAATAGTCAGCAGATGACCAGTTAAGTCATTCCTGGTAGCCAAATGAGGACATTTTCGTGGACATCCATATACTTGAGCTCAGGGATGCAGTCAATAAGGGAGCAGTAAGTGGCAATTCCAACAGTGGGTGCCAGAAAAGCTTGAGGCCACCTATCACAGTCATTCCATAAATATATTTGAATTCTTTCTGGCAGGCACCACACTTAATGGGCATAAAGAGCCATTGAGGCCAATCTCTACCCTCAAGAAGCTCACAGCACAGTGCCATAGTCAGATAAGGTCAACACTCTGGTAAGAGGGTGCTGTGAGCCTTGAGTAGGGTGTTCCTAAGGCCCCTGGGTGGTGCTAAAAGTTGTCTGTTTTTCAGAGAGGATTCTGAGGCTTAATGAGGCCATATAACCAAAAAATGATGGCCCTGGATTCGAAGTCCATGTCTTTTCCTCATACTATGTCAACTCTTCTGGGGCATTGCTGGGGCAATAAGAGATGGAGGCAGTGGGACAAAGAGTGGCTGAGAAGATTTTAAGAGATAAAATAGGGGAGACTACACGTTGAGTGTGATTAAGAGGAACAAGTCTGGATGACTCTGTGGGTAGAAATCTGGCTCTCATACTAGGGAGATAGCAGCACCATTTGCTGAAAAGGGAAACAGTGAGTAGGAAACACAGCATGCAAGATGATGACCTCAGTTTTGGATCTATTGTGTTGATCCAAATCCTTAAGATTCTATTATATTGCTATTACAATTCTGTTTTTATTACCATTACTTATGATTCTAGCTGATTCTAGCTCCTTTTTGGAGCTTATAAGACAGGAGTCTAAACAGGCAAATGGATTTTGGGGGTTCTTGGAAGAAAGGCAATGGTTGAAGCTGTGTGTGAGGAAGATGACATTTCCCACAAGACTGTGGAAAGAGAAGTAATTTGAGGTCAGGATCCTAAGTTACACAGGAGTAGAAAAGGGAAAAGCAGCCAAAATGAATTAGAGAAGAAATGGAACTCAACAGAGATAGAGAACTAAGAGTGTGCAGTAGTGTACAGGTAGGGAGCCGGGCATGGTGGGTCATGCCTGTAATCTCAGCACTTTGGGAGGCCTCAGTGGGCAGATCACCTGAGGCTGGAAGTTCGAGACCAGCCTGGACAACATGCTGAAACCCCGTCTTTACTAAAAATACAAAAATTAGCCAGGCATGGTGGCACACATCTGCAATCCCAGCTACTTGGGAGGTTGAGGCAGGAGAATCACTTGAACCTGGGAGGTAGAGGTTACAGTGAGCCGAGATCATGCCACTGCAAGCCAGCCTGGGCCACAGAGTAAGACTTGGTCTTAAAAAAAAAAAAAAAAGAAGTAGGGACAGTGGTTTCAAGAATGATGATAGTTAGTAATAAAGGCTAATAGTTGCACATTGTGTGCCAGAGACTATTCTAAATACTTTAAACAATTCTTTGGCATTCACAACAACCCCATGAGGTAGGTGTCATTATTACTATCATTTTATAGCTGTAACTTAACTAGGGTCACACAGTTGGACGATTACAAAGCTGGAATTAGAACTCAGGCAGTCTGACTCAAGAGCCTGTGCATTCCATTGCATTATAGGAAGTGCTGATCTATACAATGTCCAAGGAAGTTCCAAGCTATGATAGTCTTTTTGTCTTACTGCTGTGTTCTGAATGTTTGTATCCTCCAAAATTCATTTATTGAAACCTACTCTCCAATGTAGTGGTTTTGGGAGGTGAGTATGTCATGCAGGTAGAGCCCTCATGAATGGAATTATTGCCCTTATAAAAGAGGACTGAGGATTTGTTTGTCCCTTCCACCATGCGAGGATACAGCAAGAAGGTGCCATCTATGAGGCAGAGAGCAAGCCAGACACCAAATCTACTGGTGCCTTGATCTTGAATTTCTCAGCCTCCAGAACTGTAAACAATACATTTCTATTGTTTATATATTATCTAGTCTATGGGGTGTTTATTATGGAACCCAGATGAATGAAGAAACCTACTTTTTGCTTTTTTTATGTATTTTTTTCTTTTAAGGTTAGACTTGAAATTCTTTTAGGCTATATTTCTCCTATGTAAACTCCTGGGGAAGTGATTTGCTAGAGTGGCCATTGCTTTAAAGACCACTCTGATGTCATGATTCTCCAGATACAAGCTCAAATAGGGGTTTTAAACATGATATCAATAACAAAGCCTTGTTGAATGAATAAGTGAATGTGTTTCACTTGGACACCTATGGTGGTATTTTCAGCATGTTACATCAGTAACCACACCACATCATACCAAACAATACCACACTGCGCTATGCCATGCCATACCATGGTAGCCAGCTTCCATGATGTCCATAACCATCCTTTGTTCCTACTATTCATGCCCTCGTAATCTGACCTTTGAATGTTGGTTTGTCTTATTGTCTTATTATCTTTTATTTTAAGTGAATAGACTAAGTCAGATTGTTGGTTTATGACTTGGAGATTTATCATGTAAGGCAGTGTGGCACATCTCTCCTTGCTCTTGGATCACTCTCTGAGGGAAGCCACATTGTGAGGTTGCCCTTAGACAGGTACACACAGCAAAGAACCAAGGCCTCCTGCCAGCAGTTACCTGAGAGATCTTGGAAGGGGGTCCTCCAACCCCAGACAAGTCTTCAGAGACTGTAGCCCAATTGCTGCTTGATTTAGGGGGATCAACTACGTTGTTTGTCCAGAGACATTCCCATTTTTAGCACTGAAATTCATTTCTGGGAAGGTCCTCTATCATAGGCAGACTGGCATGGTTGGTCACCCTTGCTTGATTATAACCCATGATACCTCTTCTGAACCAGAATCACCCGGTTAAGCTGCTCCCAGATCTATGATTTTCCAGAAACTGTGTGAGATACTAAGTTTTTGTAGTAATTTGCCATTCAGCAATAAATAGCTAATACATATTCCATATCACAGCACAAGACACTACATTCTGTCTCTACTAATAAGGTGTTGAAGAAAGAAAATGTAAAGGGTAGGTTGTAATTGTCTTCACAAATGCTTAGGAGATTTCTGCATGGTTCACTTTCCCACATAGCAAAGCATCTTGCTCTTCTTGCCCCTTCATCTTAATTGCAACTGGGATGGAGAAATGTTACCAGAAGGCTTTCTCATTACAATAGTGGGAAGGCATACATGAAAAGTAATGCAATTACTGCCTATGAACAGCCCCAAATAACACAGAAATCCCTGAAACAAATAAGATATAAAATGCTGATGGCTCTTCTTCAATCTTTCACTCCTGTTTCAGTGTAACTCGTGGAAAACAGTCTGGAGTAATGTCTCATGTCAGTCAGAGTTAGCGTTAGGCATCTGTAAGTTGTTATATTTGTCACATTTACAGGCATGTTTATAGTTTAGGGAAAAACCATCAAATTTTGCTTAATAAGTAGATGAATTTGATATTCCAAAATGCAGTAATATATTTGACTTCCAAGTATCATTCCCCATCCCCATTCTATTCCTGTTTGACCTAAAACATTTATGCATTGTTTTATGTGGGGTTTTGGCTTCAAGTATATAAAATAATTTTGTGATACTAAACTTAAAAAATATTGTTTAAATATTGCAATAGCTATTTTAAGAATGGTACATATGTATTGTGCTATTGCAAAGTATTATATACTCTTATATAATATTTATATAAGTATATAACTGACTTTTCAAGCTCAAACATAACAATCAAAGACAATATAAATATATATATGTGTGTATGTATATATATATATGTATATATATATATATATATGCATGTATATAATTTCATTTTACCAAGAGGGACAAAAATGACATCTGTACCTATAATTGTCTACTCGTATAAACTTTATGCTGTTATGGGAACTTGAATGTTTGGAAACTGTTACTTAAGATGATCATCCTGATGGCTAAGCCAGGAGTAGAATGCTTTTGGAGCAAAGGCATGGGAGATAAAGGTCAAGTATGAATCCTTCTGGCATTTGAAGGGCCACATGAGCCTGGAGAGTTTGGAGGTTGGGTTTCATGAAGGTACTTTGAATGAAAGATACCTAGTGGATAAGACTAAGATATAAATCTTCAAATGCTAATAATGAAAATTAGAAAATAAATCAGTATAGGTGAAACAATCTACTGAGTTGTGTCTTATCTAGGATAAAAAATTTAAGACAATTTGTTGTGAAGTTTTTATATTTATTTATTTATTTAGTTAGTTAGTTTTGAGACCGAGTCTCACTCTGTCACCCAGGCTGGAGTGCACTGGCGAGATCTTGGCTCACTGCAACCTCTGTCGCCTGGGTTCAAGCAATTCTCCTGCCTCAGCCTCCCAAGTAGCTGAGATTACAGGTACTTGGCACCACGTCTCGGTACTTTTTGTAGTTTTTAGTAGAGATGGGGTTTTACCATCTTGGCCAGGCTGGTCTTGAACTCCTGACCTCATGAGCCACCCTCCTTGGCCTCCCAAAGTGTTGGGATTACGGGTGTGAGCCACTGAGCCTGGCCAATTTTTAAAGTTCAAATGAAAATTAGTGATGTTTAACATAAGCTTAAAAAAAAATCATTGTGCAGGTAAAACCATCAATAAACTCTCTTGTCCATAAAGCTAGAAAATGTTCTGATAAAAAGCACTATTCTTCCCCTTGGCAATATTTCCTTGTTCTCCACCAACTCGCAAACAAAGGATGTTAGATTTGGTCATCCACAGATGCTGCTGCATTTCTTCTGTAATTTTTTTAACTTAAAAGCTCAGCCTCTCGGTTTTTCCCTTTCTGTCATTTTTATTCAGTGAGTAGTAATTATTTGACGTATTTTGTTTTTATCTTTCAAAGCCTCGTGGTTTCTTTTTCAGATCTTTTCCCATAGTTCTTCCGTTGTCTGTGCTTCTTTGCCATTGTCTTAAAAAGTATTCACATCCTATACCCTGAAACTTCCAGTTTCCGCATACTTAGTCCTTCCCTGTGAAACATACCCATTGTAACCTTCATCACCCCTGACCCGCAGCATCCCAGATGTTTCCTGTGAGACAAATTCCAAGCTTTGACTTGTGAGTTACAGGAAGCAGTGTTCTATTTTTCTAGAGTTTAAAATGCTAAAATAGTGTAAAAATGCACTATGGGGATTTTTCTCTTTGGGGACTAACTTTCTGTACATTCACATCACTTGCCACCACTCTACCAGAGATGACATAGAGACTAGACACAAAAGTAAAAACTTTGTCCTGCTTCCTGGCATCTCCAGTGACAAATTTGAAATGGAAGAACATGAAAATGATAAGGCAATCTTTCACTATGTCTTCTATTGGAGAAAACTTGTCACAGTGAGCACAGGTAGATCTCGATGTGTTTGAAATTCTGCAATCTATAATGCTTCAAACAAAATCATGAGGCTGAGCAGTTAAAACAACTCAGTAGGAAATCATGATTAAAATCATTAGTCACAATCCCCTGCTCAATAGAGAGAAATAGCATAATATCTTAGACTGTTTTATTGCTAAAAGCCCAGTCATCAGGAAGCCAACCTGTTTTTCTGCACTCATCCATTCGACATGCATTTATGAGAGCCAACAGTATGTGGGGCACTATGCTGAAGGCTGATGATAAGTATTCAGGAGAGGTATGCAACGCACTGTGAGGTCATACAGGAGAGATACTCAACTTAGCCTGGGGGGTGGGTGTTGTATGTCAAAAAAAGCTTTAGGAGATTATATTTAGCTCATTCTCAAAGAATTAGTAGGAGTTACGCAGGTGGGGGTGTTGGCAGAGGTGAGGAGAAGACAAGAGAAGATAGGAAGAGAGACAGGCTGCAAGCAAAGAATAAAGGCAAGAAATTGAATGTTGTATGGAAAACTGCAGGCATTTAGAGGTTTCTGAAATATAAAGGGTGATATTGAGAGGCAAAAAATTAAAGGCATGAGATTGAGTGCTAAAAAATGGTGGCATAGAAATGGGCAAGGCGCTGTGTTCCTTGTCCAGGAGCTTTATTCTGAGTAGTTAGGGACTGTTAAAGACGTAAACATTATAGCTATAACTCTAGTGGCTAGTAGAAGATACAGTGGTTGTGAGACTTTTGAGAAGGTTGCCACAGCATCTAGAGTCAAAGGCCTTAGTTATGATAGCAGTAGCTGGGGTAATAAGAAAAATAGATTTTATAAGTACTTAGAAGTAAAATCATCAAGACTCGGTGATTTCACTGATTACATACAAAGAATGAGGAAGGTGGTAACATTAAAAATGGGATTCTGGTTTCTACTTCAAATATTTATTTAAATGGCAGCATCATAGACTAATACAGGAATAGGAACAAACAAGGGAAAAATTAATGATTTCAGCTTTGGTCACATTGAATTTGAAGTCTTACTGTTTATTCTGGTGTAGTTAGTAAGACTGTAGTTTGACATATAAATCAGAATCTCTAGTGGGAGGTCTGGACCAAGGATTTGAACTTGGAAGCCATTAGTAACTATGTGGTTCTTGAACTACAGGCGTACATAAAACTACATTGAGAGAGAACATAGAAATTGATAAGATAAAGCTGTGTGCCTGGGCAATATGGAATGGCTGTGCAAATAAAACAGGCAAGAGCTGGACTCATCAAAATATCAAAATACACACGCACACAAAACCCAGGAAGATGTAGTGGAATGGAGACCAAGTTAGGAGAGTTTTAAGAAGCAGTGGGTGATCATTGTGGGGGGATAGGCTGAACTCAGAAATTTGGAGATAAGCATAACAGAGGGTTTTTAAAACCCTCTCTTTATTGGGAGAGTCACATACATATTTAAATACAACTGGGGAGAGAAGACACAGAGAAAGGAACTAAAACTGACCCAATCCCTCAGTGTTTCCTATATACTGTTTGATCTGGTGGAACTTCACAGAGGACAGAAACTCAGAAACCTGGACCTTGACAGAGCATAATCAGGTTGATCCAGTTTTACCCACCATAGATACTCACCAATAAAATATGTTGTCTTTCTGGTTAGCATATTGCTCAGGGGTGAGTTGGGTAATTAAATGGATTAGTGGAAGAGGTATGATCTAACTCTTTCAAGTCTATAGAATACATGGTAGGGTCTTTGGAAACAAAGATCAGGTACAGATTTAGGAAGGAGAATAGGTAAAGGTGTTGATAAAATATTAAAAGCTATGTTTATCATGAATGAATTAATTTAAAAATTGAATGTGTTGTTTAAAACAACACATTGTGCTAAAGTTTTTGAATTAAGCAAACTAGTCTTGCTCTTTACTGACGTGGATAATTGAGGGCTACTTCTACTTCATATGCTTTCACCTGATTCTCAAAGTAAATGTTTAAACATATGATTTCTTTGAACACTACTTTCTTTCCTTTCATTTATGGAAAAAAAGGAGGTTGATATTTAAAAAAATAATAAGTCTGGGCACATTTAGGTGTCAAGCCCAAGCACGTACAATGCAAAGGACATTGGGTAATGGGAAATATATGTTTGAATAGAGCCTTAAGAGGATTGAAAAACAATGGGGCCATATTTTTCTTTGTGCCTAAGACTAATATTTAATGTTTTTCGTTTTGCTGTTGAGGTGGGACTTTAAGCCTTTAACAGTACTCTTTCTGTGTTATTTTTATGCAGGAATATTGTGATATCTTTACTTATGGTAGATGTGTTCCTGAAAAATTGGTAAATCAAATTTTATTTACAAGCAGTAAAGAGTAATTTAAAGAAATCCTATATTCAGTCTATTTGTAAACCCAAGAGACATTTTTAAAAGGGTCTGTTTAGGATGTATTCATTTCTGCAAATCAGGTTTTGTCAAATGAGAGTGGAGATACAACTATGTATCTCCTATCAGAGGCAGATATCAGAGAAATTTATCACAGTTTCTTCCAAATTCACTTCATTTGATCAATCCCTGATTATTAGTAATAGGTTCTGAAGATCAGGGCTGAGGTCTGCCAAGCTTCTGGAAGATAAAGAGACCAAGATGCCCCTACAGCATTTGTGAGGTGAATTAAACTTGGGCAAATGTAGTTGGAGTAGAGATGAGCCTCAAACATAATGGCCTGGATGTAGATGATAAACAATGAGCACATCGTCAGCCTGAAGCACAGTCACAAGAAGGGCTTTGGGCAAAGCTTTAAGCTGATCTCTTTACATAAAAGCAGAATAGCAAATAGGGATAGGCTTTGCAAACATCAGGATATCTGAAAAAATAATGGACAGACTTCTTTGATTTCTACAATGTGTAAATTTTACTTTCAATGTGTGTCTTAGTGAAGTTGGTATCATATACTTTAATAGATTTATTGCTAAATTTAATGAGCATAATTACACTTCATTTGTCTGTTACTGCCTCTATCCACTCTTCTCTCAGTTTTTCCAATTGCTTCCTTTTCTCTACTTTTATTCTTTACATTAGTATTACCTCCATGTCATTATGACATGCTTCTCTTTTGAATATGATGTATTTCCTCCTCTGACCTAAAATATACACTTTAAGAAAAATGCCACACATATTTTTTATACATATACACAAAATGATCTCAAAATGATCAGGATATTGATCTAGATGCTCATTTTGAGTTCATTTTAAGCGTACATATGTACACTTTTAGCAATACCCTCATCTAGGTGCTCATTTTGGCTTCATTTTGTATTTCCTGTTTTTAAAGAATAACAAAGAATATTTTTCTGATTCCTTAAAATTAATGAAGGACTTTCTCATCCACTAGTCTATTTGTTTTCGCAACTATCCCAAGAGGAGTTCATATGAATTTTGATTTTCAGAGGAGAAAATGGATGCTCCAGAAGGTAATCCTTCTGCAACACTGAACAGGTAGAGCATCGACCTGTATATCCTTTGAATGTTCTCCAAGGAAATCCTATGAATAGGATATACCCTGAGATAGCCGGGAATTGGGAAAAGAAAGTGACTAAAGGAAGAAAAAAAAACCAACAGTAGCGGCAGTAGTAGTAGCATCTTAGACTACTAATCATATCCCTGGACAAATGCCTGTTGATTGCAAGACATCAACCATTTCCCAGTCTTTACCAGGAGTTATTTTTAAAGAGCCAGACATCATCAAAGCATGATAAATAAATAGTCTGACATTGCAAAGAGGAGAATAAATGTCCTGAGTTTATTTAGACTTGGGCTGGGCAAACATGGTTCAACCTGGCTTGTGTGGCATTTGGCAGCTTTAAGACTCCTGATTTAATTAACTATGAGGCTTGCAATTGTGCTTGCACACACACACACATATATAAACACATGTATACGGATGGTTCCAAACTTATAATAGTTCAACTTACAATTTTTTTACTTAATGATTGTGTGAATGCAATACATATTCAGGAGAAAAAAATATTTCAAGTACCCATATGAGCATTCTGCTTTTCACTTTCAGTACAGTATTCAATAAATTAAATAAGATATTTAACACTTTATTACAACATAGACTTTGTGTTAGATGATTGTGCCCAACTGTAGGCTAATGTAAGGGTTCTGAGCACATATAAAATAGGGTAGGCTAAGCTATGATGTGTTATATGGTAGGTTTATGAAACGCATTTCCAATTTATGATGCTTGCAACTTACAATGGGTTTATCAGGGAATAACCCCATTGTGAATTGAGGCGCATCTGTATATAAACATGTGTATATAGATGCACACATCTATTTAGGGAAAATAAGACTTAAAGATGATATTGGTTATTTTTAGTTCATTAATTAAGGTTATCTAACAATGACATTATATTTCTCTTCTTCCAAATACTGAATTTAAATATTAATCTCTTACACTGGAATTATCTAGGTCAAATATTGGTCAAATCATATGCTGATTATATTGCTTGAATGCAGTCAATATAAAAATAGCAGAGTAAAAGAAAACGTAGGATGTACTTTCCCGGTACATGAAGATTTCTAGTGGAGAAGGAGTGGCATCTGTTTAATTAATTATGAAACAAATTCTCAGGAAATTATTATCTCTATAACTCCCACTGCCTTGTAACTGCTGATTTCAGCCCCAGTTGAATTGGTTATGAAATACCTGATATTTACTTCTAGGCTAGACGTAAATAGCTCATGGCAGCCATGTATTAATTAGTCAACACATTGCAGCACTGTTTACAATAGCAAAGACCTGGAATCAACCAAAATGCCCATTGATAATAGACTGGATTGGAAAAATGTGGCACATATACACCATGGAATATTATGCAGCAATCAGAAATGATGAGTTTGTGTCATTTGTAGGGACATGGATGAATCTGGAGAACGTCATCCTCAGCAAACTGACACAAGAACAGAAAATGAAACACCGCATATTCTCACTCATAGGTGGGTGATGAAAAATGAGAACACATGGACACAGAAAGGGGAGTACTAAACACTGGGGTCTATTGGGGGGAAAAGGGGAGGGCCAGTGGGAGGGGGAGGTGGGGAGGGATAGCCTGGGGAGAAATGCCAAATGTGGGTGAAGGGGAGAAGAAAAGCAAAGCACACTGCCATGTGTGTACCTACGCAACTGTCTTGCATGCTCTGCTCATGTACCCCAAAACGTAAAATCCAATAAAAAATAAAAAAAAAAAAATTAGTCAACACCCATGCATAATTGAGGGTTGCTTAGGGGCAGTGGGAGCTCTGCTCTCGTGATTACACTTCCAGGTGAGAAATCTCTTTAGCTCTAATTCTAGTCCTGATCTGAAACATAGTTCCTATTCAACAAAACTGAGCTTCATGTCTAGGCACCTCCTCTAGGAAACATCATTACTGGGTCTATCTCTGCTCAGCCCCCATTGCCAACCATGGAGTTCCAGGCAGGATGATAATACTTTCATCTCCCTAACTTACAAAGGCTGCAAGGAAGGAGCCAACAGACATATAAAATCACAAAGTACTCTTCAAGGATAAGCGATTCTGAAAATGAGCAATCGGGAAATAAAAACATCATGATAAAACTAATAACTTTTCCTTCAACCATGCACAACAATAGCAGCCTACACAGAGAAATTCCACTTGGATGGAAGACTCCAGGTTTATATTGTAATTATTTTATTCTGATCTCTGAAAAGGAAACTCTGTCTTGGGCTTCTAGTTCCTAGAAGACTATAAGTATGTGAGAATCATCATTGTTTAACCTGAAAACAGGAACTTATAAGTTGTGTTTGCCTTAGGACTAGGCTAGATTGGCTGATGGACTTTGAGGAACCCCTAAGAAAGATAATAAAATACCACTACACACACACCTGTATGTGGTGCAACTGTAACTCTCAGTTTTATTGCTGAGGGAATATAAAATGGTAGACCACTTTGAAAACTGCTTGGCAGTTTCTAATAAAAAGACACCCTATGACTGTTTCATTCCACTTTTAGATATATTTCTATCAAAAGACTTCTAAGAGAACAATCACGGCAGCTTTATTCATAATAGCCCCTAAATGGAAACAATTCAATGTCTATGAACAGAATAGATAAGCCAACTATAGCATATTCATATACATATGTGGGTGTGTGTTTGTGTGTGTCTGTGAATATTACTCAGCAATAAAAAAGAATAAACAGCTAATACACTCAAAAATTATGTTGAGCAAAAGAATCCTGACCAAAAAAGTAGATTATGGATTATATTTACATAAAATTCAATAACAGGTCACACTCATCCATGGTGATAGAATTTGGAATAGTGGTTACCTTTGAAGATGGAAGGAATATGGGAGGTGTAAGAAGGTGTTACTGACTCCGAAGGCTGACAACACTTTCTGGAGTTGTGAAAATATTCTGTATCTTCATCAGGTTAGATTAGTGTGGTGTATCTAAAATTTCATAAAACTGTATAACTAAGGCTTTTAATTTTACTCTACAAATATTATACCTCAATTAAGTACTATAAACATATATATATATTTTAAACTTCATAACATATTATAAGGGAATAGGATATTATAAGAGAAATTTGTGCTGAGTTCTCAGTGAGTACAGTCTGAGGAATGGAAGAGGTGATGAGGAAACATTAATTTAACCCACCTTATGTCTTTTGTGTTTTAGTTGAGGTGAAGGGAGTTAGTGCATCATTGCTAGGAGAAATAAGGAAAAATAAATACAGGTAGTTGACAATGGTGTATCAGATCAGATCTGTAACTTAGCCAGAGAGGATATGAACACAGCTCTGTTTCAGAATCTTGAGGGCCATATTACTTCATATTTCTTTTTTTTTTTTCTTTTTACAATCAGCAGTGGTCCTGGATTCAACTATATGATGTCAATACATCAGGAGACAGCACCTTTAGCAAAGTAGTGTCCTCTAGAGGCAGGTGAGGTAATGACAGGCACAGGGTATGTACATGAACATGGTGGCTATTCAGTATAAGCCTGGGAATGTTATACTACACTTAGTGGTTGAAGACTTGTTCTAGAACCCATGTGAAACCCTTTTTGGGGCTATTCCTCAAATACATCTTTGGGGCAGGGAGTTTATTTTAAAGAAGGCTAAAATTCTACATGAAAAAAATGATAGGATGAGTCAGAGACATTGGGTATAAAAATAATTGTTATTTCAGATGTTCTCAAGACTGGTGAGTCTGGGTGCTTTGGGTTACATTAAAAAGAAGGTGGAATTTATATATTTGTGTGTATATATATGTGTGTGTGTGTGTGTGTGTGTGTGTGTGTCATTGTGCCCCAAAGCCAAGGTTTAATGAGTTTGACTAGGTGGACTATCGATTTTATTGCTATAACCTGTAAGCAGTTAGTAACAAATTTTCAGTTTCCAGGCTTTCAAAATAATAGACATGAGTCTGCCAGGAATTTTGTAAATTCCCATTGAAGGTCCAGCACTGGCTGCCAAGAGATTGGGTCTCCATGGCATCAAATGGCTATGCTCAGTAGGAGGGCATCCCCAAGTAGAGGAAGACTTTCTTTATAAAGGCTTTGTTAAATTCTCTGGGCTATCAAGAATGTCTGTACTGAAAGGTTCCCACTCATGGAGTGGTCTAATAGCACCTTGTCAAGATAGAAATATAAAAACAGAAGACTTAAAAAAGTTTATTTTCCCATCATTGGAATGGCTGGCAAATAAGAGGTGACACGCACCCATCAGTTCAATTAACCTTTCCAAAGGAAAGGGTAGAGGATTTGCCTGAATGTGGGTTTTCTGACTACCAGCTAATAAAGCATATCTAACAAATGAAAATTTAGCTTGGCATCAGTCTGAAAGCGTGAGTGGCAATTTCTAGGGTATTAGATTCAAAACATAAAAATTACTTATAATAGAAGCTATAGGGTCAAATCAGGGAGGCAAGTACTATTTATTTCAGTTTACATTTAGAAAATATTCCTGATTCACAAAGCTATTGTTTTGTTGTATATTCTTTCTCAACATAAAAGTAAATTTTATCAAGACAATTGAAAACATAAAAGAAGGTAGTATGATATAGTGGACAGATCATGAATATTGAAGCCAAACAAATCCAGGTTTGAATTTTGCCCTTACCTGTTGCTAGTGACTCTTAATCAGGACAGGTTAGGTTAGGATCTACAGCTGCTAGATCCTAGTAGCTGACACGAAATATTTATTTCTCCCTCATATTACGTGTCTTTTTATGTTAGCTATGGCTCTTCTTCATGTTTTCTTTATTCCAGAACCCAAAATGAAAAAGCAGCTTCTTTTTGTTGGCTTCACAGAAGAGGGAGAAAAGAGGGCCTGTGGTGGACAATGTGATGTTTCTCTTCATCACTCTAAATGAGCTGCATGGCTAAGCCTGAGTCAATGGGTTAGGACTGTAGAGGCTTTACACAAGGAGAGACCCACAGAAAATGACAGAGAATATTCTAAATATAATATATTTCAGTAATTTTAGTAAAGTTGCTTCTCTAAATCTCAATATTCTTGAACTGTAAAACAAAGCTAATACTCTCTGACTCATAGAGCAGCCCTCAGTAAACAGATGTAAATTATCTGAATTGAATATGCTCTAAACAAATTGAGCTCTTTTTTATTCTGGGTGTGTGTGGGGTGTGTGTGTGTGTGTGTGTGTGTATGTAGTGGGGTGTGTGTGTGTGTGTGTGGTGGTAGTGATAGGGGTTACATTGCCTAACTAGGATCATAATGCATATAGGCTTTTTTTTGATATGTGGCTTCTTCGTTTAATAGTATATTTTACTTTTCTGTCCATTAAACATCATTTTTTGAAGTATGCTTAATATCTTTCTATCATATATCATACAGTCATATATATGATGCGTCTATCATTGGGCATGTCATGAATTACTTACTCTTCTCCTGATTATTTATGTTGCTCTATTATAGGTTTTCACTGTTTTTGTTTTGTTTTGTAATGATGCAACACAGTACTGAACATTTTTGCATGTGTATCCTTGTTTGCACGTGGAATTATTTATTAAGGCTAAGGTTCCAAATGAATAATTAGGTAAAAGAATATGTTTCTTTTTAAAGTTCTAAATACAGATAGTCAGTTTTTTTTTTCAGAAAGTTTTGACAGTTTTTGACAAACATTTCTTATTTCTTCCCATATGGGTAATAGTGGTGAATGGGATTAGGAGTAAGTAGGGATGAGGGACTGAGGATGTGATGCAAATATGAATAAACCCTTAAAGAAGATCTGGCCTCGAGAAAAAAAGATGACAGACAAATAATAAAGGGCATTGTGGCAAGAATGGAGGGTAGGCTAAGGCTGAGAGCAGCTAAGGTCAAATTACTAAACGAAATCAGTAGCATTCTAAAATCCTAGCCCAGAGGAATGATGGCTGACTTTGTGTCATAGTTGGTTTGCAGGGCAGGAAATGGAAGAGTCCATGGACTTAGGCATGTGCAGGCCTTTCCCATGATCACAGGGCTAGTTCAGGACCCAGTATTTGAGTCTGCCAATGTCATAGTAAATGCATTTTGCACCACACCACAGTGCTTCTCAAGTAAAGGCATATTCATGGGCGTTAAAGAGTCAAAATGCCACACCAGGCATGGTGCAATGAAGTGATGAAGTGCATGACACAGGCACGTGCTTCCTGAGGCAATGGCCTACCTAGGCTCTCAGAGTCAGATCAGGTGGATTTCAAAACAATTACTGAAAATTAGTTCTTTCTTCGTCCCCATGACTTCCTGCCAATTGGTTCGCTGTCTTCTGCTAACCTTCTTCAAATCATTCCTGTGGGGGTTCTAGCCACTGTATCCTCAAAACTGATACTTTTCTTGATGTTTGCTTCCCCCTGCCCTCCGACAAGTGTTTTGACTATGTCTTCTCATGGCCAGTGAACATTGGCATTTATTAGTTTTTTTAAAAGGAGCATTACCCTGCACCAACACGATTCTAGCTCCTGGAATAGAGCTGTGAGCATAAAGGCAGGAATCTCTTCACAGAGTATTTACATTTTAGTGAGGGAAGACAAATAAAAATTAGAAAAAAGAATAAACACAGTAATTTCAAAGAGGAATATATATTAAAAAGAAAGTATAGCAGGATGACGTGATAGTGATGGGAGTTGGGCCATATTTAGGTTGATAGGGAAGGGCTTTCTGAGGCTATATCTTTTTGATGCTGAGAAAATATTTGCTAAATTAATTTATTACATAAGCCTATTAAATATACCTTTAAAATCTTGAAACAGACACAAAAAGATAAAATGACTGGTTTGTTGATACTGCACTATGATACCAACTAATACAATATAACATAATATATAATAAGAATATGCAATATGTAACATGTATCCATATGCTGCTTCTCCTTAGCAGTGCCTGGTTTCATGCATTATACAAAATTGCAATGAACACGGCACATTAATGCAAAATTTCCATCAATTTCTGCACATAATTTGTATTAGTATGTGATATTGCTTCCTATTATTTTTTCTTTTTCTTTTAATTTATATAAATTGATGGGGCACAAACAGGGTTTTGTTATATGGATTTACTAGAACTGCAAGAAGGAACTAACCTTAGGAACACTGGAGTAGAGTGTTCTGTACAGTAGAAACAACAAGTAAAAAGGTTCTGAATCAGGAACAAGGTTGGCGTGTTTAAGAAATAGCAAGAATGGCTGGGCACAGTGGCTAACACCTGTACTCACAGCACTTTTGGAGGCCAAGGTGGGTGGATCACCTGAGGTCAGGAGTTCAAGACCAGCCTTGCCAACATGGCAAAACCCTGTCTCAACTAAAAATATAAAAAATAGCCAGGCATCATGGCTCACGCCTGTAATCCCAGCTACTCAGGAGGCTGAGACAAGAGAACTGCTTGAATCTGGGAGGTGGCGGTTGTAGTGAGCAGAGATCATGCCACCGCACTCCAGCCTGGGCAATAGAGCAACACTCTGTTTCAAAAAAAAAAAAAGGCCAGTTGTGGTGGCTTACATCTATAATCCCAGCACTTTGGGAGGTCGAGGTGGGTGAATCATGAGGAGTTCAAGACCACCGTGACCAAGATGGTGAAACCCCGTCTCTACAAAAAACACCAAAATTAGCTCGGTGTGGTGGCAGGTGCCTGTAATCCCAGCTACTCAGGAGGCTGAGGTAGGAGAATCACTTAAATCCTGGTGGCAGAGGTTGCAGTGAGCCAAAATCGTGCCACTGCACTCCAGCCTGGGCAACAGAGCAAGACTCTAACTCAGAAAAAGAGAGAAAGAAATAGCAAGAAGGCCTCTGTGGCTGGAAGGTGGTAAGGGACAAAAGATAATCTTAAAAATGTGGGGGCCGGATCCTATGGAATCAAGTAGGTTATGGTAAAGAGTTTTGGTTTTATATGCATTTCAGGAGGAAGATATTAAATGCTAAGAAGGTTACGACAAATGTGCTTGTTTGAAAACTAATAATAATGGTAGTAAAAATAGCAACAATTCAAAAATAACAAAAAGTCATTTGGATTTTCTCTCCCCAGCCCTCACTCTCCTCCAAATGAGAGGAGAAAGACATCAGGATGCTAGGAAAGAACAATAATATCAAAAGTGATGAAACCTGTGCAGAGCCCTGAACCTGTCTTTGTTCTAATACGTGAAAACAAGGAGAGCTCAGCTACGAGACAGCAATGTGATAAAGACAGCTTGAAACCTTTTGAACAATTTTATTTCAAATAATATATACAATGCTACCTTTCTGAAACATTAATTTTTATACTTTTGAATGATGTCTCTAGAATGGGAAATATGTCCCTACGTACTGAAAATAACTTTTACTAAATAAATATGTTTTGAAACCATTGTGTACCATGTTTTGTGTATTTTCTCTCTGTAAACTTGTGATTATCCATGATTTCCTTCTCCCTGTTACACCAGCTAAGCTAAAGCTAACAGTGGATATAGTCATCATAGTTATGGAAAAGAATAGAATTACTTGGGGCAACTCTAAAGAGTAGAGGTTTTTAGTCATGGATGTGCACTAGAATCACCAATTAGAGATTTACTTTACTTCATTTTATTATTTTATTTTGAGACTGTTGTCTAAGCCCATCCAAGATCAATGGAATCAAAATCTCTGGGAATGGGGACCAGGACTCACTAATTAAAAAAAAAAAATCTCTGAAGTCATTCCAATGTGAAATTAGGATTTGAAACTATAAAGTAAGATTGAAACAGAATTGAGGACTTGATCCTAATAAATGTCTGGGAAAAGAGGGAAGAAGGAACCCAAACGGAACAAATTCCACTAGCTCTTAAGACCTGGGAAGAAGCCTCTTTGGTTGTGCGTCTGCCTTCTTGGCCCATTGTGGTGGCATCATCACCTTCAGGGCTCTGCAGAGTAGCGCTGCCCCTTGGGCTTGGTAGGGTTCCCCACCTGCAGTATTCTCAATGCTGCACTGTAAGAAGGGTGATAACATAGATAAACATGTTCCTACAATAGCCTTTTACCTCCCACAATTAGTTAATGCAGGAATCATCTTCTTTGGAAACTACCTGGAACTCTGACATCCTCTAGGGCCCAATTTTACAATGAATCAGCTTCCACCTGTCTCCTCTGCCTTGCCCTCCTACCCCCAACTTCACCAATTTGCTACTTTCCACCTCAGTCCCCAAATGTTTCTCAGTAAATGGAACCTCAGCACCCTGCAGTCAGGCACACAACAAAAGTTTTATTCCCAACACATTAGAAGGATCTCTTAGCAACTTCCGCCCCATAGGGTTGTGAATTTTAATTACTCGCTTCTGGTCACAAGGCTTCACCATCCTCATAACACCCAAGGAAGAAATTGCAACAGCAGGGCCTTCAGGAAGGTCTCCCTCCTAAGATGACTCAGACATTTCAATGTTCTCTGTGAAACATTCTCTGCATCTTCCTGTAGGAGACGCAGGAAGAAGGCCCTCAACTTTTCTCCCTCACCCAAAAAATGCAGTCGCATTTGCCCTCACCCAAGACCTTTCCTTCCTCTCTCAGGAGGGGTGTCTTTCTCTCTAAGGCTAATTTCTTTTCCTCTATCCTCTTGACCCACTCTCTCCTGTCTTCACAGAGAACACAATCTATTATTACCTCCCATTTGTGTTTTTTCAGTCTTTATTTCCATGCCCGTTTCTTCTCACTTGACAAATAACTTCTATCTTAAAACAAAGCAATAAAACCGCGTTGGCTGAGTCTCTTTTGGTGGATTCTATTTATTGTCTCCCCTCCCGCTCATGGTTTAGCTTCATTGCCCATATTCTCTGCTTTTCATACTTAACATCCCTAATTCATCCCTAAATCTTTAGTTATATATTTTGAGGCAAGATCTCACTCTGTCACTCAAGCTGGAGTACAGTGGTGTGAACTTAGCTCACTGCAGGTTTGAATTCCTGGGCTCAAGTGATTCTCCTACCTCAGCCTCCCTAGTAGCTGGGACAACAGATGCTCCTCCATGGCCAGCTAATATTTTATATTTTTTTTGTAGAGATGGGGTTTTTCTGTGTTTCCCAGGCTGGTCTTGAACTTCTGAGCTCAAGTGATTCTTCTGCCTTGGCCTACCAAAATGCAGGGATTACAGGTATGAGTCACTGCAACCTAAATCACTCTTAAATCATTATTCTAGATCCTAATCTGGCTGCTGCTTATATGATACTTGGAATTTCTCTTACTGAAGTCACTAATGAATCCCTTGTTGCTGTTTTTAATTAATGTTGTTCAAGCCTTACTTCTCCCTCAAACTCTCCCAGTTTATTTCCCTGTGTGGGTGGTTTTCCTCAGTCCTCCCTTATTTGATGGTTTTTCTGAGTTCTGTTCTTAGGCTACCTCCTTTCTCACTGACAGTGAGAAGTTGATCTTATTTTCTCTGATATCTTCAAAGGACACCTGTATGTGGAAGATTCCCAAATTGGCATCTCCAGCTCCCGGCTGTTTTCTCAGTCCACACTCATGCTCCCACTGAACAAACACCTCTCCAGAGCTGTCATAAGTACCTCCAACCTAGCCTGAAAAAAACTGAACTCAGTATCTTCCCCTTCTCTGCATCCCTCTTGCCTTTATTTCTTCCTGTTGTGTTTAGTGACCAGTGCCACCATCCACGTAGTTTTGTCCAACTGGAAACCTTCCAGGAATCTGTGATTTCTCTTTCTCTTGCATTTGCCTCCTCAAATTGGTTACCTCAAACCCATCTCCCCTTTATGCCTATTGGTAGTCCCCTTTTGTAGGCCCTTATTATTAAGTCTCTCTGGATTGAAATAGCCTCCTATCCCTCTTTCATAACTTCAGATTTCCTCACTTTAATGTATCCCACACTGCTAGTGCAGGGAAATATCTAAAATTGAGCCTGACTGTACCCTTAGCTTTTAGGTAATACACAAAAGCCTTTTCAAAGCAAATAAATCCTCTCCTTATCGGGCCCAGCGTCAATTCTTACCACATTCTTCTCTTTTTATATTCCTCTCTCTTCATTCCCCCAACTCATATTTACTTTTCTTCAAAACATTCAGAGCTACTTGCCCCAAATGGGCCATGTTTGTTTGTGTGTTTGCACCAATACTTCCCTCTGCCATGTGTGGGGATTCTCTCTATGCCCCTCTTCATATCTTCTCATCTCCTCCACTGCCATGAGAGATGGAGCTTGTTGTCCTCCCCGATGCTCTGGCAATCTGCACTGGCAACTATTGTAGCTTCTGTCACACACCTACAAGTTTTTACATGTCCATCTCCCTCACTAGTATGGGAGATCCTGGAGGAAGAGCCTAAATATGATTTTCCTCTCTGTCTCCAGAGCTGCAATAAGGGCAGTGGTGGGCACAGCGGAGGTGCTATATGTGATACAGAATTATTTGCCATTATCATATTATTTAAGATTCTAGAAATATTCTGAAGAAAATCAATGACAGAAAATATGTAAAGAATGCTTTCTTTTTTTAAATTTTTTAAAGCATTTTAGGTTTTGGGGTACATGTGCAGAACATGCAAGACAGTTGCATAGGTACACACATGGCAGTGTGTTTTGCTTCCTTTCTCCCCTTCACCCATTTGGCATTTCTCCCCAGGCTATCGCTCCCAAGCTCCCCCCCGCTTTCCCTCCCCATTCCCCCCAATAGACCCTGATGTGTAGTACTTCCTTCCCTGTGTCCATGTGTTCTCATTTTTCCTCACCTGGCTATGAGTGAGAATATGTGTATTTCATTTTCTGTTCTTGTGTCAGTTTGCTGAGAATGATGTTCTCCAGTTTCATCCATGTCCTTACAAAGGACACGAACTCATCCTTTTTGATTGCTGCATAGTATTCCATGGTGTATATGTACTACATTTTCCCAGTCCAGTCTATCATCGATGGGCATTTGGGTTGGTTCCAGGTCTTTGCTATTGTAAACAGTGCTGCAATGAACGTTCATGTGCATGTGTCCTTATAGTAGAACGATTTATAGTCCTTTGGATATATACCCAGTAATGGGATTGCTGGGTCAAATGGAATTTCTATTTCTGAGGCCTTGAGGAATCACCACACTGTCTTCCACAATGGTTGAACTAATTTACATTCCCACCAACAGTGTAAAAGTGTTCCTTTTTCTCCACATCCTCTCCAGCATCTGTTGTCTCCAGATTTTTTAATGATCACCATTCTAACTGGCATGAGATGGTATCTCAGTGTGGTTTTGATTTGCATCTCTCTGATGACCAGTGATGATGAGAATTTTTTCATATGATTGTTGGCCTCATATATGTCTTCTTTTGTAAAGTGTCAGTTCATATCCTTTGCCCATTTTTGAATGGGCTTCTTTGTTTTTTTCTTGTAAATCTGTTTGAGTTCTTTGTAAATTCCGGATATCAGCCCTTTGTCAGATGGGTAAACTGCAAAAATTTTTTCCCATTCTGTTGGTTGCTGATTCACTCTAGTGACTGTTTCTTTTGCCGTGCAGAAGCTGTGGAGTTTCATTAGGTCCCATTTGTCTATTTTGGCTTTTGTTGCCAATGCTTTTGGTGTTTTGTTTATGAAGTCCTTGACTACTCCTATGTCCTGGATGGTTTTGCCTAGATTTCCTTCTAGGGTTTTTATGGTGCCAGGTCTTATGTTTAAGTCTTGAATCCATCTGGAGTTAATTGTAGTGTAAGGCGTCAGGAAGGGGTCCAGTTTCTGCTTTCTGCACATGGCTAGCCAGTTTTCCCAACGCCATTTGTTAAACATGGAATCCTTTCCCCATTGCTTGTTTTTGTCAGGTTTATCAAAGATTATATGGTTGTAGCTATGTTGTGTTGCCCCTGATGCCTCTGTTTTGTTCCATTGGTCTATATCTCTGTTATGGTACCCGTACCATACTGTTCTGATTACTGTAGCCTTGTAGTATAGTTTGAAATCCGGTAGTGTGATGCCCCCCGCTGTGTTCTTTTTGCTTAGAATTGACTTGGCTATGCGGGTTCTCTTTTGGTTCCATATGAAGTTCATGGTGGTTTTTTCCAGTTCTGTGAAGAAAGTCGATGGTAGCTTGATGGGGATAGCATTGATTCTGTAAATTACTTTGGGCAGTATAGCCATTTTCACGATATTAATTCTTCCTAACCATAAACATGGAATGTTTCTCCATCTGTTTGTGTCCTCTCTGATTTCGTTGAGCAGTGGTTTGTAGTTCTCCTTGAAGAGGTCCCTTACGTTCCTTGTGAGTTGTATTCCTAGGTATTTTATTCTTTTTGTAGCAATTGTGAATGGCAGTTCGTTCTTGATTTGGCTTTCTTTAAGTCTGTTATTGGTGTAGAGGAATGCTTATAATTTTTGCACATTGATTTTATATCCTGAGACTTTGCTGAAGTTGCTTATCAGTTTCAGGAGTTTTTAGGCTGAGGCGATGGGGTCTTCTAGGTATATTATCATGTTGTCTGCAAATAGAGACAATTTGGCTTTCTCCTTTCCTATTTGAATACCCTTTATTTCTTTTTCTTGCCTGATTGCTCTGGCTAGAACTTCCAGTACTATATTGAATAGGAGTGGTGAAAGAGGGCATTCTTGTCTAGTGCTGGATTTCAAAGGGAATGCTTCCAGTTTTTGCCCATTCAGTATGATATTGGCTGTTGGTTTGTCATAAATAGCTTTTATTACTTTGAGATACGTTCCATCGATACTGAGTTTATTGAGGGTTTTTAGCATAAAGGGCTGTTGAATTTTGTTGAATGCCTTCTCTGCGTCAATTGAGATAATCATGTGGTTTTTGTTTTTGGTTCTGTTTATGTGGTGAATTATGTTTATAGACTTGCGTATGTTGAACCAGCCTTGCATCTCTGGGATGAATCCTACTTGATCATGATGGATAAGTTTTTTGATTTGCTGTTGCAATCGGCTTGCCAATATTTTATTGAAGATTTTTGCATCTATGTTCATCATGGATATTGGCCTGAAGTTTTCTTTTCTTGTTGAGTCTCTGCCGGATTTTGGTATCAGGATGATATTGGTCCCATAAAATGATTTGGGAAGGATTCCCTCTTTTTGAATTATTTGTAATAGTTTCAGAAGGAATGGTACCAGCTCCTCTTTGTGTGTCTGGTAGTATTCGGCTGTGAACCCATATGGACCTGGGCTTTTTTTGTGTGGTAGGCTCTTAATTGCTGCCTCAACTTCTTCCCTTGTTATTGGTCTATTCATAGTTTCAGCTTCCTCCTGGTTTAGGCTTGGGAGGACACAGGAGTCCAGGAATTTATCCATTTCTTCCAGGTTTACTAGTTTATGCGCATAGAGTTGTTTGTAATATTCTCTGATGATGGTTTGAATTGGCTGTGGAATCTGTGGTGATTTCCCCTTTATCATTTTTTATTGCATCTATTTGGTAGTTCTCTCTTTTCTTTTTAATCAGTCTGGCTAGTGGTCTGTCTATTTTGTTGATCTTTTCCAAAAACCAGCTCTTGGATTTATTGATTTTTTGAAGGGTTTTTCGTGTCCCTATCTCCTTCAATTCAGCTCTGATCTTAGTTATTTCTTGTCTTCTGCTGGGTTTTGAGTTTTTTTGATCTTGCTCCTCTAGCTCTTTCAATTTTGATGATAGGGTGTCAATTTTGGATCTCTCCATTCTCCTCATATGGGCACTTATTGCTATATATTTTCCTCTAGAGACTGCTTTAAATGTGTCCCAGAGATCCTGGCATGTTGTGTCTTTGTTCTCATTGGTTTCAAAGAACTTCTTGATTTCTGCCTTCATTTCGTTGTTTATCCAGTCAACATTCAAGAGGCAGTTGTTCAGTTTCCATGAAGCTGTGCGGTTCTGGGTTGGTTTCTGAATTCTGAGTTCTAACTTGATTGCACTATGGTCTGAGAGGCTGTTTGTTATGATTTCAGTTGTTTTGCATTTGCTGAGGAGTGCTTTACTTCCAATTATGTGGTCAATTTTAGAGTAGGTGTGATGTGGTGCTGAGAAGAATGTATATTCTGTGGATTTGGGGTGGAGAGTTCTGTAAATGTCTATCAGGTTTGCTTGCTCCAGGTCTGAGTTCAAGCCCTGGATATCCTTGTTGATTTTCTGTCTGGTTGATATGTCTAATACTGACAGTGGATGTTACAGCCTCCCACTATTATTGTGTGGGAGTCTAAGTCTCTTTGTAAGTCATTAAGAACTTGCCTTATGTATCTGGGTGCTCCTGTATTGGGTCCATATATGTTTAGGATCGTTAGCTCTAAAAGGCTCTATCGATCCTTTTACCATTACGTTACGGCCTTCTTTGTCTCTTGATTTTTGTTGCTTTAAAGTCTATTTTATCAGAGATGAGAATTGCAACTCCTGCTTTTTTTTGCTTTCCATTAGCTTGGTAAATCTTACTCCATCCCTTTATTTTGAGCCTTTGTGTATCCTTGCATGTGAGATGGGTTTCCTGGTTACAGTACACTGATGGGTTTTGGATTTTTATCCAATTTGCCAGTCTGTGTCTTTTGATTGGTGCATTTAGTCCATTTACATTTAGGGTTAATATTGTTATGTGTGAATTTGATTCTGCCATTTTGATGCTAAGTGGCTGATTTGCCTGTTAGTTGTAGATTCTTCATTATGTTGATGCTCCTTAGCATTTAGTGTGTTTTTGGAATGGCTGGTACTGGTTGTTCCTTTCTATGTGTAGTGACTCTTTTAGGAGCTCTTGTAAAGTAGGCCTGGTGGTGACAAAATCTCTGAGTACGTGCTTGTTTGCAAAGGATTTTACTTTTCCTTCACTTATGAAGCTCAGTTTGGCTGGATATAAAATTCTGGGTTGAAAGTTCTTTTCTTTAAGGACGTTGAATATTGGCCTCCACTCTTCTGGCTTGTAGTGTTTCTGCTGAGAGATCTGCTGTGAGTCTGATGGGCTTCCCCTTGTGAGTGACCTGAGTATTTTCTCTCTGGCTGCCCTTAGTATTTTCTCCTTCATTTCAACCTTGTTGAATCTGACGATTATGTGCCTTGGGGTTGCTCTTCTTATGGAATATCTTTGTGGTGTTCTCTGTATTTCCTGCATTTGAGTGTTGGCCTGTCTTGCTAGGTGGGGGAAATTTTCCTGGATAATGTCCTGAAGAGTATTTTCCAGCTTGGATTCATTCTCTTCATCACATTCTGGTACACCTATCAAACGTAGGTTAGGTCTCTTCACATAGTCCCACATTTCTTGGAGAATTTGTTCATTCCTTTTTGCGCTTTTTTCTCTGATCTTGGTTTCTCGTTTTATTTCATTGAGTTGGTCTTTGACTTCTGATATTCTTTCTTCTGCTTGGTCAATTTGGCTATTGAAACTTGTGCATGCTTCGTGAAGTTCTCGTATTGTGTTTTTCAGCTCCTTTAGTTCATTCATATTCTTCTCTAAGTTATCCATTCTTGTCATCATTTTCTCAAATCTTTTTTCATATCTTTTTTCAAGGTTCTTAGTTTCTTTGCATTGATTTAAAACATGTTCTTTTAGCTCACAAAAGTTTCTCATTATCCACCTTCTGAAGTCTAATTCCATCATTTCGTCACAGTCATTCTCCGTCCAGCTTTGTTCCCTTGCTGCTTAGGAGTTTTGGTCCTTTGTAGGAGGCAAGGTGTTCTGGTTTCAGGTGTTTTCCTCCTGTTTGTGCTGGTATCTTCCCATCTTTGTGGATTTATTTAGCTGTCGTCTGTGTAGTTGCTGACTTTTTGGGTGGGTCTCTGAGTCGACACTGAGATTGTTGATGATGAAGTATTTCTGTTACTTGGTTTTCCTTCTACGAGTCTAGCCACTCCACTGTACCACTGCTGAGGTCCCCTCCAGGCCCTGTTTGTCTGGGGTGCACCTATAGCAGCTGCAGAACAGTGAGGGATGCTACCAGTTTCTTTTTCTGCTATCTTTGTTCCAGAATGATGCCTGCCAAATATCAGTCTTTTGGATATAGAGGGGTCAGGGAGCTACTTGAGGAGACAGTCTGTACTTTATAAGAGCTCAAGTGCTGAGGTGTGAGCTCTGTTGTTCATTCAGGGCAGTTAGGCTGCTATGTTTAATTCTGCTGCAGCTGAACTCATAAAAAAAAAACCCCTTTTTAGTCTCAGATGCTCTGTCTCGGGGCGGGGGTTGGGGCTTTCTTTGTGAGTGTCCGTTGTGCTGTCCTGCCCAGCTAGGAGGCAGTCTAGTCACTATTTGCCTGCCGAGGCTCTGCCCTGCTGGTGTGAGGTTCACTGTGTTGCTGCAGGCTCTGCCCTGCTGCTGCAGTCTCCTCCCTGCTGCCACAGGTTACACCCTGTGGTGGAGTCTCTCTGTTGTAGCAGGTTGCCTCGGCAATGGCAGGCTGCGTCAACAATGGGCATGTACCTCAGTAGGGCTGATTGCCTCAGTAATGGCGGACGCTCCTCCCCCATGGAGATGCACCATCCTGTGTTCAGCTGTGCCCACACCTGGAGCGTTTGGAATCGCCTTTTTGTTTGTCCCACTGCACTACCCCAAATGCCGCTTCCCTGGAATCTCCTGGGCTGGCTCACTGTCCAAGTCCCATTCAGTCTCAAGTTCAGCCCTCTCAAGTCTTAGATTGCCAGTTTAACAGGGCACCTGGACCAGTGCTCTTTGTGCGGAGTGCTGTGTAGCACCGCTGCACTACAGCGCTGGCCAAAACCTCTGCCTGGCGTCCCACGTCTCTTTTATACCTGGGAATTTCCCCATTCTGTGGGCAACAAAGATCCGTCTGGAAATGTGGCCTTGACTCACCCTCTCCGCGTATTCACCGAGAGCTTCAATCCTGGGTTGTTCTCACTGCGCCATCTTGAGTCCCCCCCTCCAAAGAATGCTTTCATTCTTATTGTGACTTGGATGTTAGGTGAAAATTGCAGAGTTATGACTAGTTCTCTGAAACTGACAGAATAAAGATGATATGTTCTGTGTATATTAACCAAAATTCTCATCAAATGAATACTTGTCCTCTGCATAAAACATTCAAATATATTGGTGATTGTGGTGTTTCTTTTGCCTCCCATATTATAGTGTCAAACAACATGTACTATGTTTTCTGGATACACATTTCTAAACCAAGATCTCTCAGCAGGTAGATACGTAAAATTTTTGATTACCACTAAATAATATTGATCAAAAGAAAATTGCCACATCTAAGACTGGAAAGTGGAAAAAGGAAAAGACAATAAAAATTGTAAAAATATAAATTCATGAGTCCCATTCGATACCTTACAAGTGGGCTAAGGAATCTATATCTTTATGAGCTTTCCAGGTAATGCTGAAGCATAACCAGGTTTTGGAAGCACAGGCAATAACCCAGTTCTTTTTTAGAATTAATTTCAACATCTCCCAGGACCCATTACAGCACTAGGAATGGGTGCTAACAGTGTCCCTGGCTAGCACCAAGGGAGAAGGGAGCAGATGTTTCCCTCTTCCTTCTCTCATGTGATGATAAATGAGTCTGCAGTAGGTAGACATGAGCCGGCTGCAGCACCTAGCTTGCCCCACTTGGAGATGTCAGCTGGCAGCTGGTGGGAAACATGAAAATTCTTTTAATGTAATTTATTATTTCAGAGTTGAGGAAACATTTATAGAGATATTAAGTTACTTGGCAAGGTAACACAGATAGTTCTGTTAAGATTTGGAAATAGAACTTAGGCCTCCTGAGACCTTATCCAGCACTTTTCTCATTAGAAAAAAAAAAAAGCTCGATGCAATCAAACTTTACCCTAATTTTCCAGCCTCATTTCCTATCACTTAACTCAGAATATATTGTTAACTTTTCCTCAGAACTCCAGCCACTTCATAATATAGTTGTAATGGCATCACATAGCCCCTTCTTTCTTTTGGTAAAAGCCTCTGACTGAAGCCATTTATCTTGATTTGAGTAAGATTCACCCCAGTCCCTGACCTGATTGATCAACAGGGCATGACCTAAACCAGGATGTGTGAACACTGAATAAATACTTCAGAGAGGCCATGGACTCATCCAGGTCAGTGAGAGTCAGTCAAGGCACTTTGTTGGAACCACTAAAATAGAGGCATTTTTTTTTTCCATCATGGTCCTTCTGGGCAGAAGGTAACCTGTTCTTACTGGAGGCCAGATTTGGCAACAGGTGGGGAGTTACCACTAGAGTAACAACAATTTTAATCTCTGACATAGTCAGAGATTAAAGCCATCAGAGAAGAAAAAGTCATGTAGAGAAGAGAGACTAGCTGGGAGTGGTGGCTCACGCCTGTAATCCAAGCACTTTGGAGGCCAAGGCAGGTGGATCACCTGAGGTTGGGAGTTCAGGAGAAGAGAGACTGATTTCCGTAGTTACCACTGGAGTATCTGAATCCAGTTACACCATTTCCAGAACTATTCCTGAATTTTTCAGTTAATGCATGCAATCAATTAACTTTTGGCTTAAGGCAATTTGATTCAATTTCTGTTATTTGTGGATGGGAGAGATCTTTAGTAAAATTCTTGATTCTGTCATTTTGCAGCCTTTGCACCATTGCATGATGATATCAATTCTCTATTTTTCCTCCTGTGAAGCTATCTGTCAGAAAAGCAATGAAAGAGTTACCCGACATAGTGATCATTTGTGCAAACCAACAGCTTAGTTATGAATAGACCTTTCCTGAGGAACATTAGGTTAAGCATGTGGGAAATTGATTTTTAACTGCTAAAACACTGGCATAGGCTCCTGAAATGTCACTGAACAAACAAGAATTTTTGCTTTGTGGAGTTTAACTTTTTATGCTGAAGGAGATCATTGAAAAACAACCATGAAATAGTCTGGGTGCGGTGACTCAAGCCTGTAAACCTAAAACTTTGGGAGGATGAGGTGGATGGATCACTTGAGGTCAGGAGTTTGAGACCAACCTGACCAACATGGTGAAATCCTGTCTCTACTAAAAATACAAAAATTAGCTGGGCATGTGGTGCACACCTGTAATCCCTGATCTTTGGGAGGCTGAGGCAGGAGAATCACTTGAACCCGGGAGCAGAGGTTGCAGTGAGTTGAGATCTCACCACTGTGGTCCAGCCTGAGTCACAGAGTGAGATTTAATCTCAAAGAAACAGAACAAAAAACAAACACATGAGAAACTAAGCATTAAATTATTCTGTGGGTTAGAAGATGATAGGAGCTATGTTAAACAAAACAAAATGTAACAAAACAAAAACAAAACAGACAGTTTTCAGCCTCCAGGCTGATTGGCAGCAGTCTGCCCAGAGTCCAAACCTGCTTTAGTGGATCCAGGGTCCAGGCCGTCCATAGTATACCCTGCTGCCAGGCTGGCCCCCACAGACCTAGTTTCCAGGATTGCCACAGTAGATCCAGGATCGAGGCTGGCACTCATGGTCCCAAGACCCGAGCCTGCCCACATGGACTCAGGCTCCAGGCTGGTTCCTGAGAATCCAGGTACCAGGCTCCTTCTCAGTGTCAGGCAAGTCCTTGTGGAATGAAGCTCAAGGCTTACCCTGACACAAGGTTGGCCATCATGAATATGAGCTCTAAACCCACCCCATAGACCCAGGCTCCTGGTCTGATCCCACAGACCCAGTCAACAGGTCTACCTTAGTGGATCCTGGCATCAGGCCAGCCCCCATGTACCCAGGATCCAGGCCCAATGTTTCAAAACCAGATTCCAGGCTGGCTTTGTGGGCCCAGGCACCATGCCTGCTCAGCTGCTGACCTAGGCACTAGACCAGCCTGCTGAGGACTTGAGCAGCAAGATCTCTAACAGACCCTGTCAGAGGGCACACAAATCTCAGCCAACTGATTGGTTAAGGGCTTTCCCTGATGAAACCAATCTATAAGGACTGGAATAGATGGCTACTTCTTCAAATGCATAGACACCAACATACGGCCACAAAGATCATGAACAATCAGGGAAACTGATTGTAAAACTACCAAAGAAATAAAATAAACCATCAGTAGCTGACTGCAGAGAAATCGAGATTTGCAAACCACCTGAAAAAGAACTTAAAATAATCATCCTAAAGAAGTTCAGTAAGCTATAAGAGAGTACAGACAACTAAATAAGATTTGGAAAAGAATACATGAAAAAACTGAGAAGTTCAACAAAGAGAAAGAACCACAAAAACAAATCAAATAGATATTCCAGAGCTAAGGATACAATGACTTAACTAAACCATTCTACTGAGAGCTTCCACAGCAGATTTAATTACAGAGGAGAAAAAAATGAGAGCTCAAGCACAGGTCATTTGAAATTACCCAGAGAAGAAAAAATAATTTAAAATAGTGAAGAAAGACTATAGGAATTATGGAGCAACATCAAGTGAATCAACATACACATTATGGAATTTCCAAAAGGTGTAGAGAAAGAGGAAGAAAGTTTATTTAAAGAAATAATGGAAGAGAACTTCCCAGACCTGGAGAGGAAAATGAACATTCAGGTCCATGAACTGCAAAGATCCCCAAAATAGATTAAATATAATAATCAAAACAGCATAGTACTGGAATAAACACAGACATATATTCCAATGGAACATAATAGAGAGCCTTGTTGTGGAGAGAAATAAATCTAGACATTTATAGTTAAATGATCTGAGACAAAAGTGCCAAGAATACACAATTAGGAAAGGACAATCTCTTCAATAAATGATGTTAGGAAAACTGGATATTCACATTCAGGAGAAAGAAATTAAACCCTTGTCTTACCGCTCATACAGAAATCACTCAAAATGAATTAAAGACTTAAACATAAAACATGCAATTGTAAAACTACTAGAAAAAAACACAGGAAAAAAAGCTCTTTGATATTGGGCTGGTAATAAATTTTAAATATGACTCCCAAAGCACAGATAACAAAAACAAAAATAGACAAATGGGATTGCTTCAAATTGAAAGTTTCTACATAGTAAGAGAAATAATCAACAGAGTGAAGAGCCAACCTATGGAATGGGAGAAAATATTTTTAAAACATACATCTAATAAATTACATAAAAATGTCAAACAACTCAACAGAAAGAAAATAATCTCCAATTTGAAAAATGGATACATGATCTGAATAGGAATTTCTCAAAAGATACACACAAATGGTCAACATATATATTTTTAAATGCTTAATATCATTATCATTAGAGAAACGCAAATTAAAATCACAATGATCTATCACCTCACAACTGTTAGAATGGCTACTATCAAAAATATGAATGATAACTAGTGTTGGAGAGGATTCAACACTTGTACATTGGAGAAAAGGGAACACTTGTACACTGTTGGTGGGAATGTAAATTTGTACAGCCATTGTGGAAGCAGTGTGAAGATTTCTCAAAAATTAAAAACAGTACTGTTATATGATCTGCTTCTGGGTGCATAAAATCAGTACACTGAAGAGATATTTGCACTGCCATGTTTTTTACAGCAATATTCACAATAGCTGAGATATAGAATCAACCTCAATGTCCATTAAAAGGTGAATTAACAAAGAAAATTGAATACGCATACACACACACACAAACATACAGAAATGCCACTGAGACTTAGGATAAAAAGTCATTTGCAACAACAAGGAAACCTGGAGGACAGTATATTAAACTAAGCCAGGTACAGAAAGACCAATACTGCTTGATCTCACTTATTATATGGACTCTAAGAAAGTCAAACTCATAGAGGCAGAGTAGAATGGTGGTTGCAGGATCTGGGGGATGATTTGGGCGTGGGGTAGATGTTGGTAAAAGGGTTTAAAGTTTCAGCTAAATATGACAAATATGTTCTGGATATCTATTATATAATATGTTGAATATAATTAATAGTAATATATACTTTAAAAATAATTAAAAATAAAAACATTTAAACAGTGATGAAAGAGAAATATTAAATTCATTCTATAATACTCACAAAACTAAAGAATAATTACACAGTAGCCTCATAAAAATAGTATTATGGAAAAAGTAATCATAGTTAAGTGTCAACAGGCAATAAAAAAGTTAAATGATCTATAGTATACATGAAAATGATTTGTAAAACTAAAATATATAAGGCAATATTACTAAAATTGTAGTTTTCTGGAATTGCCTTTTTATGAAAATCTGATTTTTAAACATTGTCTTAGAGCGTAACCTAGTTAGTATTTGCTTCTAGTCTTTTTGTTGGTATATTGATATATCTGTGTGTGTGTATATTATGTAATGGATAATAAAAAAACACAAGCTAATTTATGAAAGCAACAACAAAGTAATACAAAGGAGTATTAAAAATGTTGGGTTATAATTTAAAATAGGCCTAACTAGCAACATAACAATTAAGCAAAGATTTAGAGGTGAAGAGTTATGTAAATGGACACCTAGAGAGAGTGTTTCCAAACAACCAGCGTCCAGGGCAAAAGAGATTGTACTTGTATTCCAGAAACAACATTTAGTGAAGTCTCCTGTAGCTGCTAGTGTAGAGCTAACAATGGAGAGAGAAAGTCAGAAAGATCACAGGGGTCAGATCACATATTGTTTACAGCCAACTGTGAGTACATTGTCTTTTACTCAGTAAAATGTTAAATGAAGAGCAAGTGAAGTTTATTTTATTTTATTTTAGCAGAGGGGTGACATAATCTGATTTGCATTTAAAAACATCTTTGAGTGCAATGTAGAGATAGACTGGGGTAAAGGTGGAAATGGGGAGGCCAATTAGAAGGCCACAGTGGATAATGTCTGCAGGTGTTTGGCTTCACACTTCCGTTCTAAACTCTCCTCTTTACCAAGGGGCTGGAAGCTTGCAAACTACTGTATCCTGATTCTTTTGCCAGCTGGTTTCCAGATAAGATCTGCCAATGGAAAACGTGATGGAACAATAAAAATTCAAGGAAGGGAGAAGCCATTTGTCCTGCATCTGGGTGGCACCTCCAGTTATCCTAGTGGTAGGAATAGCAAATACCTGAGCATCTAGAGGATAGAAAACCACTAAGTGATATGGAGAGAAGTGTACATAGAGCACATTTGGACCAGAAGGAATTTTATTCTTTGGGAAAAGTAGGAATTCGAATTTGGAAGTGTTAAGTTTGAGATGACTATTGGATATCCAAGTAGGTATGTCAATAAGTAATGGACAGTCCTGGAATTCAGTAGTGACGTCTAGGCTGTAGTAAACATTTGGAGGTTAGTGATGTCATTTAAAGCCGTGAGACTGAGTGAAGTCATTGAAGACAAAAGGTAAGAATGCCACCACTCAAATCCTGAGGATCCCTGACATTCAAAGCTCAGGGAGAAAAGGAACCAGCGAAAGAGCTTGAAAAGAGTGAAAAATGAAGTGAGAAGCAGACCATCAAAGAAGAGGTAGTGATCGACCTTGTCAAATCAGTGGATGAGTCAAGTATGATGAGGAATGAGAACTGACAGCTGTATTTAGCAATGGACATTATTGGTGACCTTGACAAAAGCAGTTTTTATGGAGAATGAAAGAGAGTGTGAAAGTAAAAATCATGGCAACAGTTTATTAATTCACTAATTTATCAAAAAATACTTAGCATCTGCTTTGTGCCAAACACTAGGGATTGGAGGTGCATATGAAAGACATTATCCTTGTCCTCTTGGAGTTTAGGGTATTTTAAGATAATAATAGGCTGTGATTTATACAGGGATAAACTTGAAAACACTTATTATGTGTGTGCGCACACTTAAAAAATAAAGCAAGCAAGAAAGATACTGGCTAAAGGAACTTTATTGTGAGTGCTGTAGGAGACACTAGAGAAGGCACTGCCTCCATGAGCTAGGACTTGTTAAATGCTATTTATATTTATCTTAAGAGCTGAAGCATCTGGCATCTTTAAAAAGGGATTATTGACACCCTTCTTGTTTATATTTGGAGAAGTAGTTGACCAGGTGCCATAATTTGATTTTCATCTGATTTTATCTCTGTAGTGCTCAGATAGCTTAATTACTGGTTTGATCAAACACCTAGCATATGAATTGTTAGAAAAATAATGCATTGCATTCTTGTAGGCAGAATTGTTTCCATGGATTCTCTCTTCTGAGTGCAAGTGGTTATTCATGGCTCTCCAGGGACTAGGACTTGCAAAACAGTATTTTGTTCATCTAAATATTGTTTGATAGAAATCATGTTAAGCACTATCTGAAACCCTAATATTTTCTTGGATAAGTTTTGGCAAGAAGTTCTGTTCTGTTCAAATTAGAACAATTGAAATTGAAACAAAATGTAAGTGGTAGATATTCTAATGTGTTTCATTTTAATTTGGTCCCTAAATATTAGAAGTAAGAGCCCTCGTAAAGTACAAAAACACTTTATTCTCATATGTACTTTGAGACAGACACCCAGGCTGGAGTGCAGTGGCATGATCTCGGCAACCCCTGCTTCCGGGTTCAAGTGATTCCCCTACTTTAGCCTTCCGAGTAAGCTGGGATTACAGTTGTGTGCCATCGTGCCTGGCTAATTTTTGTGTTTTACTAGAGATAGGGTTTCACTATGTTGGCCAGACTGGTCTCAAACTCCTGACCTCAAGTGTTCTGCCCACCCTGGCCTCCCAAAGTGCTGGGATTACATGCGTGAGCCATCATGCATAGCCTCACAAATATATTTAGAGTGTATCAATATTTCAAGTTTTCTAATTGTAAACAGGTAATCGTATAAAGATGCGGTTAATAATCTATACACAAATGCTCTTGGACCATTATGAAGTTACATTGTAATAAAGCTCACGTATTTTGTTAATTCAGTAATGAGGTCATCCTGCTAAGAACTCCCTTAATAGGCATTGGCATAACCGATTTTGAACTCAGCCTAGGAATTTTATTATCAAGTGGGTGAACACAACTTACTTCTACATTCACGATTTGAAGCAAAATGATTTGTATTCCACACATGGGCATTTTAAGAAGAGATTTCTTCAACAGAAACTTTTTGTCAGGCAATAGGGGAATAAATGAGAAACTATGGCATGATTCCTCAAAAAGAAGCAATTAAATATTTTGAAAATTGTCTACAATCAAAATGATTAATTCCATTATGTAACATATCTAGAATAAAATATAAGCTCCAAGTGGTAACAACACAAAAATTACTTGGTGAAATCAGAAAACCTCAAACTTCATGGCCTTGTTTTGGCTGAGATGACTTGAAATAACCAGAGACATAGCCCCATGGGATCAAGGTATTTGCCATGTTTTCTTAGATTTCAGTAATTGAGGCTGTAGAATTAGTGGCTGAAATGAATATTTCTTAGTTTTTGTTCATTTGCTTGTTTGAGATCTATTGACTTTTCTAATGGAATTTGTTTTAGTTTTTTCCTCTTTATCCTTTTGTTTAAATTAAATCCAATCAAAGTTACATCCCCTTCTATTCTTGAATGAAGAAGAAAAGTTGTTTCCAAGAGTATCAGACATAATTTGAGCTCATTTCTGTCCTTACATGTAACTCCAATCCACACTGTTTATTAGCTAATGAGATGTAACATTATTCCATTTGTCAAGATTAGATTTGTGGGGAAAATTGCAGAAATAGCTTCCTTCTTCACTCTTTGCATTAATGTGATAATTAATTCATGTGTGGCAGGGTGTTCTGCAAAGCTAGAAGCCCTCTCATGCTGGGAAATGGCTCTGAACTCATATCCATGGGTGTGCACTTTGCTGACAGGGTGAATGTAAATCAGGATTTGAAAAGGTCTTTTCATTATTTAAATAGGAGAGAATAATTTTCACTAGTTACATTTGATAGCATAGCATAGTCTTTTTTGTTAATAAACACTGTGAGAGCAGTTTCCAAATTTTATTTCTCAAAATCAAGGGGTTCCCACAAAGTGAGATGGGGAAAGGAAGTGAGGAGGTCAGATGTATATTCTGGCAGCTTACTTCCTAATTTCAACCTTAGTTGCTCTGCTTTAAGCTCTTTTAAATAATAACATGTTACATTTGAAAACAACAGCATAAAGTGGATTTGCTGCTTTAAAAAATAGTTTGCTACCCAAATAAAAAAGTTGTATTGAATAAGGATCAGCAGAGTGAGGAGAAAATCTGAATCTAGATGTGGTAGAATCTGCTAATGATTCTAAACTTCTTTTCAGAAATTAACCTTGTTCTTCCAGCTCCCCTTCCATTTTAGCTGGCCATAGGCCATCCAGCTAGAAGCTGGATTTCCCAGCCTTCCTTGAGCTAGCCCTCAGTTATATAACTAAGTCCTGATCAGTGAAGTGTGAGCAGAAGCGGTGTGTATATATTCCGTATCCATTCCCAAAAAACAGAAGCTACAACTGCTTTCCAGATCCCAGCTGCTGGCACTGCCACCTTAGTGCCTAAGATGGAAGCCGTAAATTGAGGATGTCAGAGCTATCTCACCAGACTAACTGCTCCTTTTGAACTAGGATGTGAATGAAAAATAAAATTCCACATTGTTGAATCTTTGGATTTTGGGTTTTTGATTTTTTTTTTTAAATAGCATCTCTGCTCTAATCCAAAGTAATGTAACAGGAGATGCAAAGGAGTTGTGAGGTCAGTTTCATTGGAAAAGCTGACTTAATGGAATTTAATCTTCAATGTAATTGAGTTTAATCTCATCTTTACCTCTAAATAACATGGTATAAAAGCATATCACCTCAATCAGTGCTGTATAGGCTAAAGTGGACAGATTCTAGTCATTATTGTCCTATGATTTGAGATGGTATGAAGTAGAGCAGGATTAAATGTATAAACACAGCTATACAAACAAACATGGGCAGAAATTAGGAAGTGGATGTAGCATTATGACACCCATGCCTAGCTGTTAGTGAATTGAGGGCAAAGCATAAAAAGTAGAGCCATTTAGGTAAAGTGGCAGCTGGGCTGAATTTTCTCATTGTTTGTAATTTTGAACTTTTGCTGTCTCTTTCCTATAAGCACCTTCTGAGGCTTTACAAAATAACAACAGTTATCCTACCTACACCGGAGGCTTCTCATGCTTAACTCCTTCCTTGGCATCTAACTGTCTCTTATCCAAGGTTTTCTCAATGCTTACGATAAACCTACCCTCAGATATCCTATCATCACCTCAAACTGAACACATTAAACACAAGCTCTCTTTCTCTTCATAGAGTTTGCTTGCCCTTTTGTCTGCTTATCAATATTACATTTTTTTGGTCTGTGTCTGAGATTTCCTTCGACTTTCTTTTCTCCATCTGTCTAGTTAATGTCAACATTTCCTTATTTTCTTTCTTTAAACTCATTTTTAGATTCAACCATTACCTTCTGTTTTTATGGCCAACCCCTTGGTTGAAAACCAAAGCATATTAGATCCTGGATAGACCCCACAATCTTCTATTTGGTCCAATGCACTTGGTCACAAACAAATTCTATTTTTCCCCATTGTCAAGATACAAGAAATGCTATTAGCATTTCATCTTTTTTCTCAAGAATCCCTAATGCATGGCTCTCATTTGGCTATTGCCTGTAGCCCACATTTGCCTTTCCTGACAGGCTTTCCATGATAAGATCCTAATGAAATGTGGTCTGTGGTAGTGGTTAAGAACACAGCTTTTAATGTCCTACAGGCCTGGCATTAAACTGTAGCTTTACTGCTTACAAGCTCTTGTATGGCCATTTTAAGTCTCAATATATTATCTGTGAAATGATGCTGTTTCCTTGATAAGGCTTTTCGAGGCATACAAAGCAAGAGACCCTCTGTAAAATGTGTAGTAAGGTACACAGCATACAGTAGGCACTCAATTCACATGTTTACTGTTATCTTTCAGCCAGCATTTTCTCTACTTCCATCCTCTGCATTACATCCCTTATACTCCTGGGCAGCATCCTCCTTGTTCTTTTCTTGGCACTTCTAGTGTCTTTCACTTTTAATTCCCATTTAAGGTCCTATTTCCCTCACAGTCTTCTCCGAGTCTCCTCATTTCTCTAAGCTGGAATATGTGTAAGGGATATTGTCTTGTGAGGTTTATTGCTGAGTTAAAAATGAGGAAACTGAGGCCGGCACAAAAAGATTAAATGCCAATTTATTTGGCTCCCAGGCAAGGTTCTGTGGTCCCAGGGAAATAGGTCAGAGAAGTCACGCCCCACGCCTCTGGGCGTGGGGTTTTTATAGGGAGTGAAGGCGTTTGATTGGCTGTGGAGAAACAGGACGTGGACGTGGCAAGCTGCTATAGGTAGGTAGGTGGAATTTCCGGACAGGGCAATGTGCTATTGGGCAGGTTTTGGTGGGGCTTTCCAAGGATGGGCTAGGTGCCCAGTGCAGAGGGGATTTCTAAGGGCGGGGTTGAGTGCCAAGTGCAGAGGGAATTTCCAAGGCGGAGCTAGTTGATGGGCATATTCTGGTGATATGATTTTCAGGCGGGGAGAGGGATGGGCGTGTCCAAGCTCCTGGAGAGGCAACTAGCCTTACAATATGTTTTCATTTATTCTTTTTAGTTACAAGGGGGCAGAAATCATTCTCAGACTTCTTCTCCACTCTGTCCAGCACCTGGCAAGTTTTGGTTGCATATAATCTGCTCAACATCTATTAATGGTGGTATTAAAAATAGATGGCATTGCAAATATTATAATAAGCTTTCCAAATTTACTACTTGAAGAAAAATTTTGGAACTCATGTCCTCAGGTGGTCGTGATGTTTTCATGACTTCCCTTTGCCCTTTCTTACACTGTTTTCCACATGAAATGACTCAAAAGAGCTAAGCGAAGAGAGGAGGTTGAGTACTACAGGGAGAAGAGGTCAGTGGGAAGAATAAACTGTCCAAAATTGAGAGAGGAAATGGGAGTAAGGAAAAGGACACAAAGACTTATTGAGCAAACATCAGAAACAATACTGAATCCTTGATATGAACATTAAATTCCAATAATAAGCCTGAGAGGCAGGCATTATAACTATACCCAGAAGCCCTCTGTAAGTGAAATATGACACTCATATGAAAGGGCATATTTAAAAACAAAGTCTATTGTGAAGGAACACTTGTTGAGCCACCATTGATCCAGACATGTAGTGCTCCCAAGAGCTTCTGAGAATCTCTTGATTTTAGTTCAAGGCCTGATGTTCTCTGGACCACCTGGAACACTGCAGATCTGTGGGAGAGCTGAGTAACTTCCAAGCTTCCTTGCTCAGAGGCTATGAGGTTTCAGGTTAATTGGGTGCTATGGACTGAATTATGTCTCCCCTCTACTTCTCCATCATTTGTAAGTTGAAGCCCTAACTCTCAGTATGACTGTATTTGGAGTAAAGGCGTAATTAAGGTCATAAGGGTGGGGCACCAATCTGATAGGATTAGTGTCCCTATACGATACAAAAGAGTTCTCTCTGCAATGTGAAAACACAGCAAGAAGAAGACAGCCATATACAAGCAAGCAAGGGCCCTCGACAGGAACTAAATCCTGTCAGGACCTTGATCTTGGACTTCCACCCCCACAGAACTGTAAGAAATACATTTCTGTTATTTAAACCTTCTGTGATACGTGGTTATGGCATTCTGAGCTGACTAATACATGGAGAATGGTTTATCAGAGTCCCCAGCTTTGGTAGACCTTGGGATTAAAATTTTCAGTTTCTAGTTTCTAACTCTGCCAAAAACCCAGCTCAGTTTTGCCACAGTTTTATTTTTAATAAATCAGCAGATGACTTCAGAGCAAAAGTAGCTTTGAGTCCTGGCCCTACTCTCTGGGATCTTGTCTTCCAGATTTTCAACCAATAATTCCTCTGTATCTTATTATCTTTGATGCTTTTATGAAGAAATTATTATTATTTTTAATATTTTGTCTGTTTGCTTGCTCTCAGTAGACATGTAGGTCTGAAATACCTAGATGTAATTGTTGGAAGGAAGCTTGTCATTGCATTTTGCAGATGGAGAAATTAAGGTTAAAAGAAATGTCCATCCAGTAGGTCTTATTCCGATTTGCAATTCTTCTGAATTTTTTTTCCATTCTCTTTTGTTATGTAGACTGACAAATGAATTTGGTGGAATTTGGCTATAAGGTTAATGTATTGAGTAAAAATGATAGAAATCAATTTCTCCTTTACCTTCTTAGTTATCTGCCTTTTCTTCATTTTTTTTGAGATTCCTTATTTTTAGCCTTGATTCATAACACCCCCTCCTATAACAACATTAGTTAATTAAAAGAAAGAAAGAAAGAAAGAAGATTAATGAAGGCGGCTGGTGTTGCTGACTCTACATTGCACATGAAAGAAAACTGGGTTTTAAAAAATCATGTACCCAGGTGGTAAATTATGGAATCATCTCTAAAGGAGAGCTTAGCCAATGTGATCTCATTAATCCTCATAACACATCTTGATGTCTCTATTTTTTAATTGTTGCAATTTACCAGTAGGAACTAAATAACTTGACTAGATTCTTGATTTTAAAAACTTTTCTTTTTGGAACCTCTGACTGTTATGCACATGTCTGGGCTGTTTCTCCATATTGAAAGTTTTGTAATTTATCCAGGGTATTAATTTCCTAGGGTTGTCATATAAAATACCCCACACATTGGGTGACTTAAACAGCAGAAATTTATATTCTCACAATTCTGGAGGCTAGAAGTCCAAGATCAATGTGTTGGCAGTTTGTTTTTTCCTGAGGCCTCTCTCCTTGGCTTAAAGATAGCCACCTTCTAACTGTGTCCTCACATGGTCATCCCTCCGAAGTGTGGGCTGTATCCTCATCTCTTCTTACAAGGTCCTGTCATATGGCATTATGGCCTATACTAGTGTCTTCATTTTAATTTAGTTATCTCTTTCAAGACTTCATCTCCAAATTTCAAATATCATCAGACTTTCACATACAAATTTTTTGGGGCACACAATTCAATCCATGCCATTTAGTGTGACATTCAAAAGTAAAACTATATGTGAACACTTTATGAGAACTAAGGGAAAGGACATAAGCTGTAAAATGGGAGTAAAGGAATGGAACAGGAATGGTGTTTAAGGGGTGGGGTTAGGGTAATGGTCAAAGAGTTGGGCTAGGAATTGCCCTTGGTCTAACATAAAATGAAATATAGACATGAAGGTAACTCACTCATAAAACCAGGCCAATACTACAGCATTATATATTGATAAATATAAATGTTAAGAGTATTCTGCTTCATTTGTGTGGACAATTATCTTAACTGTACACGATCACTTTTCAGTAATAAATAAGTGGTTAAATGACAAGTTGTATTATATACTTTTGTGTATTATGATCTGAAACTGAAAGGGTTGGACATTGTAATATTATTTCTTATAACTATAGGAAGAAGAATAGGCACTCAATCCAAGATTGACAGTTTCTCTAAGCCCAGACAGTTTCTCACAGTCCTAAAAAACAAAAAATATTTTTATCAAAATCACACATCCTTTTGGGAGGTGTGGAAGAAAACAAAAACTGACAAATACATCTGTCTCTTTGACTTAAACCTTCGATTATTATTATTATTATTGAGATGGAGTCTGGCTCTGTCACCCAGGCTGGAGTGCAGTGGTATGATCTCAGCTCATCGCACCCTCTGCCTACTGAGTTCAAGCAATTCTCCTGTCTCAGCCTCCCAAGTAGCTGAGATTACAGGCCCCCAGCACCACATTCAGCCAATTTTTGTATTTTTTAGTAGAGATGGGCTTTCACCATGTTGGCCAGGCTGGTCTTGAACTCTCGATCTCGAGTGATCTGCCCACTTTGGCCTCCCAAAGTGGTGGGATTATAGGTGTGAGTCACAGCGCCTGGCCCATCCTGGATTATATTTTAAAAACCTAGAAGTTTCCTCATATTAGAACCATGACCTGACTGAGCTATTTTTAAACAACTAGGAGTCTTTATTTCTGAATGTATTTTTTTTAAAGTTCAATTTTAATGGCTGTGTGTAAATGGACTAAGCAGGGTTCACAAACTACAGTTCATTGGCCCAGTCTGGCATGTGTCTTGTTTGTGTTCGGTCTAAGAATTAAAAATAGCGTTTATCTTTTAAAGTATTCTAAGAAAAACAAACAAACAAAGAACAGTTGGCTACAGAGATTGTATGTGGTCCACACAGCCTAAAATGTTTACTCTCTGACTTTTGACAGGAAAAGATTGCTGCCTTCTGAGTTGAGGGATCGATTATGCAATATATTTTCTGTTAATCCTATTAATGCACTTTCTTCTCCCTGCCCCCGTCCAACTATCCACATCCTTTTCAGGTCTCATTGCTGTTTGATGATCCAGCCCCTTCCTGAGCTATGGTTTGTGTTAACAAATAAGCAAACAATATATCACTACTCATAGAGAAAACCTGTGGTATTCCTGGTTGTTTCATGGCTTACTACAGTAGCTTTTCAAATTCAATCTCCAACCTTTGTGCTAATTAGAATTAACCTATCTTGAACTTGAATAGATTCTTGCTCTGCGGAGCCATAATTAATGCACAATGTTATTCAAGAATAGTTCTCATTAGTGTTGGTAAAAAAAAAGCAAGAATACTGAAGTTTGAAATACTAGTGAGTCCTCAAAATACACAAACATGTGCTGGGAAGAAATCCTTGCATAGTGAGAAAGAAGATTATGGTAGAAGCTCAGGAATTAACAGGTTCAGAAAAAGACTTTCACTTTTAAAATGGAGATAGAGAAGGTAATTCAGAATGTTTGAAAACTGTAATCTGCTATGTTTTACATTTTCCTTAAGTGGAAATGGACATGTGAAAAACACAATTCTCTTCCTGCAGGAAAACAGAAAACCAAGACCCAATTAATTACTCTCTTTCTCTTTGTGATCAGTGGTAATTTACCCCTTACAGTCCAGAACATGGGCTCCTGCTGACACTCTGGTCCCAGATATCTGACCTTTGTTTGTATCATTTCATGCAGGAAAATTCCTTCAGTTAACTGAAGAAAGGCAAACAGTCCAGTGCAAAGCAAATGCAGCAATTAAAGACAGTATGATCTAGAGCAAGTCCATGTTGCAACAAGTAAAGAAAAAATTAGGCCCGATTAATATTGTAAACTGTTATCAGACTCTGCATGTCTGTGAGAGGTTTTCTCCTAACATTTTCTGAGAATTTCCTTGTTATTTTCAAAAGCTAAAAATAATTTTTTGTATGTAAACTCTTAAGTAATAGGGTTTATTTATGAATGGGTTACATCTTAGTTTATTTCTTTTGCAATGCTGCTAACTGCCCAATTATGTTTCATTTTGACATCTTACTGTAGAAAATGAGGAAACAAAGAATTCAAGTAAAGTTTTTACATAGACAAGCAGAGTTTGGGCAGGTTCCTTAAAAATTCTCTTAGGACTTGTTGCAAATGTTCAGCCAACCACAAAGCCATTCCTGGAATATTTCCTCTTGTCCAGCTCTAGAGGATTCTTGGTTGTCACATGGCCTTGGAGAAATGCATGGCCATGTTTCCTTGCTAAGAGGCCACTTCCCATGATGCTGCCTGTTGCCCTCCGCTGACCTTGTGTGGAGGTGACACCCACTTCCTGGCTGCCAGCTAACAAAATCCTCAATACTTCTTTTGAGAAAATAAATCTCAGGGAATGGATAACCAGACAAAGGAAGTCAGGAAGAAAGGGGGATTGTAACAAAATAAAAACATAAAGCAATCTTGGTAACTTCAGGGAGAATACTATAAAAGCTGCAGCTCCTGGTCTATCCCTTTACTACAGATAAAAGTTTTAGATAGAAACGGATCTTGTTACAGGATGTGTGATTAGCAAATCAGCCATTCTTTTTCTTTAATACACATTGCCACAACAGAACTAGCAAAATGATAGACCTGGAATCAGAGATCTAGATCTGAGCTGTTTTGTGGTTGTTAAAACGATGTTCCATGTGTCTGAAGATGTGTGGAATGGTGTCTTTTTTCTCTGCTTCAAGTTCATCCTTCTCATCTTCTTGTCACTACCTCTTCTAGGCCCCTTTGCTGCAGGTATTGGTGGGAGATTAGAAGTTGTGAAAGTTGGAGGGAGGAGGAGAAGCTGCACCACCAATATATTGCCATATATTGACCTGGAGCTACATATATCAGTACATGTGCCATGCACACAAGCACACTCACGCATAGCCTCTGGCAGCCCCTTCAGTATTATTGACTCATGACTGTGTTTAGAATAATGCCTGTGGCATACAATGTGCTTGATGGTTGTTGGCTATTATTATTATTTTTTTATGAACAAAAGCGCCGCAGCATCAAGTTAATTTGGGAAGGCTTTCATTCCTATGAGATTTACAAAAAAATGATAGAAAGTTTTTAATTAAGGAAACCTGTTTAACTTTAGTTGTTCTAGCATTCCACAACTGTTTCTCTTTAAACACACCAGATATTATCTTGTAAAAGTGATGTTTATAAAAGATATTTTAGAAAATGCGCAACTAGTCGGACATCTCAGGTGAGATCTCAGACAGTATTGCCTGACATCGCCTCTTTACTTGTGTGACCTAAGCAGACTTCTAAGCTTCAATGAAACCTTTTGGTTTCTCTATTACATTGTTATTGCTGTGGCAGACCCACCTTAGGACAACCCCTGTGAAATACTAGTGATCCATGTCTTTGTATGATTCCCCTCTCCTTACCTGTCATTGTGTTTCTAAACAGGAATATGGCAAAAGCTATGAGATGTCACCCCCTTGACTAGATGATGTTATGTTGTAAAGGTGATGGGTTGTCACTCCCATTATCACATTTTGTTATATGAGACTTCTTCTTGACAGGTGTATTAATTCATTCTCATGCTGATAAAGACATATTGGAGACTGGGTAATTTATAAAGAAAAAGAGGTTTAATTGACTCACAGTTCCATATGGCTGAGGAGGCCTCACAATCATGGTGGAAGGCAAGGAGGAGCAAAGCCATTTTACATCCCAGCAGGCAAACAGAGAAAATGAGAGCCAAGCAAAAGGGAAACTCCTTATATAAAAGCATCAGAGTTCGTGAGATTTGCTTACTACCACAAGAACAGTATGGGGTAAACTGCCCCATAATTCAATTATCTCTCATTGACTCCATCCCACAACACATGGGAATTATGGGAGCCACAACTGAAGATGAGATTTGGGTAGAGACACAGCCAAACCATATAGCAGATGAGAGGGAGAGAGACAGAGAAAGAGAGGAGAGAGAGAGACAGAAGGAAATAGAGGCTCTGTTGCTGACCTCAATGCAAGCTGCTGTGATGTGCACAGTGTGAAGAGGGAGGACCTTATGATAGGATACTGTCGGCAGCTTATAGGACCTGAGAGCATTGGTGATACAGCAGCATGGAAATGAATTCAGTGACCATGTGAGCTTGAAAGAGGACTCCAAGCTCTGTAAAGGAACACAGCTCATCTGACATTTGATTGTAGCCTTGTCAGAGCCTGAGCAGAGGACCCAGAGAAGCCATCCCCAAACTCCACATTCACAGAAACTGGGATATAGTAAGTGTGTGTTGTATTTGGGAAGGCTCTCTTCTATTATGTTATTTTGAGCTGCTACATTTGTGGTAATTTTTTGTCATTGCATTAGAAAACTATTGCCTACTCAAAAAGTGGCTTTTTTCCACTTTTGCTGAAAAGTGGACAAGGTGACACATCTCTAACCAATGAGTACTAAGTAGAAATTTGGTGAGGATTCTTGGAGATTTGCTTTCCTGAGAAAATAGAAAGATATGCTGGTTCTCTCTTTTTCTTTATTTTTCCCTCTGAATATGGACCTTAGGTAGGAAACTAAAGCTGCTATATTATAAAGCAGACTCATAAAGTTGCTAGACTTGAGCCACTAAACTAACACCAGTCTTCACCTACCTCCATAGACCTTGTTACCTTGAACACATAGGAAAGAGTGATTGATACACACTTCTGTATAACATAAGACTCTCTGTTATGATGACTACAAGGAGGTGCAGAAGTCCTAGTATTATGTGCATGGATTTTAGAGGATTCAGCACCAACTATCCCTTTCCCTTGCCTTAATTCAGAATCTATTGAGAGACACATACATGCACAAAAGTCAGGCAGTTGTAGAGGAAAATAATCCCCTATTTGTTTAAGCTTTGTCTTTTGGATTTTCTGCTATGACAAGCTGAATATATTCTTTAATGGTTTACATACATGACTGTTGTAAAAATTCATGAAAAAATACAAAGCACCTGGAGAAACGTCTGTCAGGATGGGTCAGCCATTCTCTCCTCACCTGTGTTCATGCACACACTTTTACCTCTTGCTTCCCTGCTTTTTCATAGCACCCCCTGATCAACCCTCTCTCTTTCTTTATCTTGCCCCACTTCCATTCCTTCATGGACTTCTTCAGGCAACAGATATTTGTCTAGCACATGCTATTCCTGATGCTGTGCGAGGTACTGAGGATACAACTATAACCAGTGCATGCATGTCTTCATGTTTCAGTCCTTGCCTCATTAGAATGAGGAGTTTAATGATTGATTAACTGCCTACATTTTAGTGTGATTGAGTTCCATTTGTGATCTCAATATATATTTGTATTTAATGATTTTTTATCTGACTTTTTATAAATACCTTCATTTGCAGATAAAAGAATTCCTGGCATTAGCAAGCAAGTGATGAAGGTTGTGAGGGGGCTGAAGCATGCATGTGAAAGCAGGTGGCTGGCTATCGACAAAGGAAGTTATGTCCCCTTTGCCAATAATTTCTGGAGCCTGGTATATGTTGTCTGACAGTATCATCCTACCTCCCACCTTCCTGGCCTCAGGTCATTCTCTCTCCTCTCTGTCAAGTGCACTTCAACTCTGTCCCCTGTCCTCTTCTCTTCAGGCATCAAAATTCTCAGAAACATGGCTGATTATTTTATGTACACTTAATTGTTCTTATTGCATAATACCATTGTTGTGCTATGCCCCTCTTCTCTGGGAACACCACTATATGGGTTCCCATCTTATTTCTACCTTGTGTAATTAAGACTCAAATCAGGATGTGTAGCTGTGGAATTCATTCTCTCTATTAAGAAGATATTTCTGTGCCCTTAACTAGTTAATCAATACATTTTCCATTTTCCACGCACCCTGTATTATTTGGTTAGGCCTATTTCAGACTACAAGCCAATTGAAGACAGACAGAGTTTGGTGCAATTCATATTGTGTTATGTATGGAAAGTTAACAACTAGTAATAATTGGTGGCAGTGATGGGTTCTCTTTGAAGATCCTGAGAAGTGGGCCTAAGATCATTTAGGATCTAACTAAAATATGACTAGTTCTTCTTTCAAGTACTCTCTACAGAATGAAACAGAAGTCAACCCAGAGGGGATGAAGAATATTTTTAGTTTATTTCAGGTGAACTTAAGATACAGGTATTTGAATGGCCCTACGGCTACCATTCTAAAACACATAGGAAAGGGTGACTGATGCACTACATCTGTATAACATATGACTATTTGTTATGATGACTACAAGAATATGCAGGAGTTCTAGTATTACATAAATGGATGTTAGAGGATTTAGCACCTATGACACTCTTTCCCTTGCATGAATTTAGAATCTGTTGAGAGAGACACACATCCACAAAATTTGGCAGTTGGAGAGGAAAATATCATCATTTTCACCAAGACTGTTGTTGGGGAACCTGATGCTTAAGTCTCTCAGCAAGGTGGGCTGGCTAACATAGTCATATGCCACCTAACAACGTTTCGGTCAATGACAGTGTATATAACATTGGTCTCATGAGATTACAATGGAGCTGAAAAATTTCCATTGCTTTTGACATTGTAGCCATCCTAAAGTCACAGTGCAATGCATGGCTCACATGTTTGTGCTGATATTGGTGTAAATAAACCAACTGCTTTGCCAATCTTATAAAGGTACATATAACACATACAATTATGTGCAGTCCATAATACTTGGTAATGATAATACATGACTATGTCTTTGGTTTATGTATTTACTTCACAACATTTATTATTGGTATTTTAGAGTATACTCCTTCTAGTTTTTTTTTTTAAGTTTTAGTTATCAAACAGCCTCAGGCAGAGACTACAGGAGGTATTCCAGAAGAAGGCATTGTTGTCGTAGGAGGTAACAGCTCCATGTATGTTATTGCTCCTGAAGACCTTCTGGTGGGACAAGATATGGATGTGGAAGACAGTGATATTGATGATCCTGACCCTGTGTAGGCAGAGGCTAATGCGTGTGTTTGTGTCTTAGCGTTTAACAAAATAGTTAATTTTTTTAATGGAAAAAAGTTTTTACAATAAAAATGTAAGGAAATAAAATATTTTGTACAGCTGTACAAGTGTCTGTGTTTTAAACTAAGTGCTTTGACAAAAGAAAAATTTTGAAAAAATTAAAAAGTTTATAAAATAAAAAAGTTATAGTAAGCTAGGGTTAAATTATTATTGAAGAAAAAGAACTATTTTAAAATAAATTCAGTTTAGCCTAGGAGTACAATGTTTATAAAGCCTACAGTAGTGTACAGTAATGTTTTAGGCCTTCTTCACATTAACTCACCACTCATTTGTTACCAAAACACGGGGGCTTTAGTCCAGGTCCTGCTGCACACTGCACAGAAGGCCAATCACTGAGCCAATGGATACTGCTAAGAAAGAAGACTTTAATCAAGTGCTACTAACTGCCAAGGAGATGGAAGATCAGTCTCAAATCCATCTCTCTAGATCAGTAAAATTAGGGGTTTATAAAGCAGGGAAGAAATATAATCGTGTGGGGAAACAGGAATTAAGAAGATAAAAAAGAGGAGTTGGTCAATAGGAAGCAGGTGATCAGTTAAGCAGATGGGGGTAAGAGGTCTGACATCATCAAATTAAGTAATTTGATGAGTTTAAGCTCCTTGCTACTATCTGGGAGGTCTGATGGTTGGTTTTCCTGTGAAAGGAACTCAGATAAATATAAGTTTTTCAAGTTTTAATACTGGATCTATTTATATGTTTAGTCAAAAAAACCATAAACACCAGCTCTATGGGACAACTGGGTCAGTTTCACTAACATTGACCCAGCAGGGCAACTTCCAGTCCCATAATCTCCATTCATGGTAAGTGTCCTATATAAGCATACATTAAAAAAATTTTTTTATGCCATATTTTTACTGTACCTTTTCTATGTTTAGATGTGCTTACATACACAGATCTTCCCCATTATGTTACAATTGCCTAGAGAATTCAGTAAAGTAACATGTTATACAGGTTTGTAGCCTAGGAGCAATAGGCTATCCCATATAGTCTAGATATGTAGTAGGCTATATCATCTAGGTTTCTGTAAGTATACTGATGTTTACTTACATTTGCTCAACAACAACATCACCTAATGATGCACTCCTCAGAAAGTGTCCTTGTTTTTAAAAGACATATGACTGTACTTAAGAGACACTGGCAGCTCTGGCCAGCTGCAAACCCTCCCATAGTGGGGCCTAACCACGTAATGCTTACAGCATGGAGGAGCAGAGCAGGTTGCTCAGCTCTGAAGGAAGAGCACACCACTTGGTTCCTTGTCTCCAGTCCACCCACAGACCTCTCACTCTTCTCTCCAAAGCAGGGGATTGAAACAGTGGTAGGCCTAGGGTGAAGGAAATGAGGCAGAGTTGTGCAGGGTCACATGCTGCCTTTATTTAAAATTTTGTTCATCATAATTTTTTGATTTAATTTTGATTTAAAAAAGTATTGCATTAGAAATATTTTTCTTGATTATTGAGTTTTTTGATGTCTCCTCAAATTTTACACCCGAAATGAGTTTCTCACTCTATGCCTGCCCTGAGAGTACCCACCCTATGCCTGCCCTGAGAAACACTCAAAGGGTAACACTAACGGAAGCCCTTCTAGTTAGAAATATAAGTATCAGGGGACATATACCTAACTGGCTGGATGTTTAGTAGCTTAATAAACCATACTGATTTAAAATTGTGCTAATATACTCAAGTAGTTTGGGAACCTTTTCTTTTTTTAGTCATTGTGTTGGATCTCTCTTTTTATAAAAACAAAAAGCAAGACAGGTGTCAGAGATATTATAAGTTGATGTAATATTCAATCATGTTACCAAATGAGATTTGTTCTAATGGTCTGCAGAACAAAGTTCCTTAAAATAAACAGTTGCTATGCCCTAAAATGCAGAAAAAAATTTAATATATATATATGTAAATATTATGAAAAATGTAAATGCATGGTTGGATTTGTGGAGTTTATGCGTGAGTGTATCCAACTTCAGTCCATGTGCACCACAGGACATTCTGTTCTTTTGACAAGTGTGTACCTGCCTTTGGAATTCACAGTACATTCCAGGAAAATAATATTCTAACTGGGTTGATTGTTTACTTGGAACAGAATATATTTGCACCTCATTTTTAACTCTTTAGTGTGTTTACATTGAAGCAAAACATTCTCACACAGGAAGAGACTAGATACTCTTTCTCAGTGGAGGGAGGCATTCCCTTTTCAGGGTCAGGAACTTCACATCTGCAAAGCTAATTATAAGGAGATTGGAGACCAATCCTTGAGGCTCCATGTCTGTGTCTCTGACCTTTGCCAAGGGCAAAGTGTTGCTACAGATATGTCACAAGATATGCAAATCATGGAGCCAAGCATCAATAGCATTATTAGCTTGTTTTCTGCTGCTGGTATAGACATTCTCATCATAAGTCATTTTGGTGGATTTGGGAGAGCTCTATTCATAAAGTGAAATAGCCCAGTATCAAAATACCCAATTAACTGTGACATCTTATATTTTCACAGCTACATTTTTTTTGTAATGGAAAACCTTTCACATTCGGACAAAATCTAAGCAAGTCATTGACCCAAGTTCATCAATTATGCAATTCTGTAAGCTTTCATCATTCAGAAACATTATTTCAGGTCAACAGTTTGCTTGCCTCTAAACAAGATCTAATAGCATGGCTGTTGGACCAAGTTTAGTCAATTAAAAAAGTTTAATAATTCAAAAGAATTATTCTAAGTCTCTAGCTTAGTTCTGGGTGGCTTTCACTAACTAAACACAGACTGTGCTCACCAATGTGGTACCCACTAGGCCCAAGTGACTGTTGAGCACTTGAAATGTGACTTGACTGAACTGAGATGTTCTGTAAGCGTAAAATACACACAGTTTAAAGACTTAGTTGAAATGATAAAATTTTGAATATAATCAGCTAAATTAAATGTGCTACTGAAATTTATTTTACCTGTTTTATTTTGCTATGTTAAATGGTGCTACTGAAACATTAAATATTACATATGTAGCTCACATTCTATTTCTATTGGACAGTGCTGGTCTAGATGCTTGGAAAGTAAACACCTTGCAGAGAGACTCTCACATGACTTGTGGTTTTATACTGCCTTTGATGTGTTCCAGAAGCAGCATTAATTTACACAAAATCCCACTGAGGAGTCTAGGATATGCCTCTTACTAATAATTCGAGAAAAGTAACTTCAAAGGGTATTGCTATCTTAAACATGATTCATAAGTCAGAGAAACCTTGGGTTCATGCTTCAGAGGGTAAATCATTCAGGGTCAGCTGTTTCCCTTGCTACAAACTCTTCCTCACATATAATTTAAAAGCAAAAAATCTTGGGGAGGGGAGTGGTTGTGAATTTGGGGCTAGGTGCAGGTAGTCATTTTCACAGAGTATCTAGCATAGAGGAGGGCTTCAACAAATGTTTGGTAAATTGAAATCATGGGATATGAATTTAAATTAAAGCTTCATGGTGCTAAATTACTGCTGGCTCTAGGGAGAGCCATGGTGAAATAGAACTAAACTCCTTGTTACAGTAACAGTGGTTCCTCTTTTACCACAGCACAGCCACAGTGTATGGGGTCACTGGGAAAAATGCCAGGCATAAAAAGTCTCAGAAATAAATAGCATAGGGAGAGTTCTGAAAGATTGGAAAAGGTTAGAGGTCCAAACACATCAGGAAAGCATGCAAAATGTCTGCTGTTACCCGAGTTCTAAAGTTTTGGGAGGAAACTATTCAAGCTGATGAACTCTAGATTAATAGAAGAGCAATTCCCAGGAGTTGGTGTAGGCACAATGTACCTAACCCTGATGGACATGTAGGTGATGGTGTCACGATTTCAGCCCCATGAAGCAAAACTTGGCTCAACCAAGGGCCTCTGATCACTTCCTGTCTGGGTGGTGACCGGTTCTGGGTTCTGTGTAGCTCTGAGCCTCCAGGAACCAATAGACAGTGACTTCACTTGACTGAAGATAGGATGAGAATAGTAGCTAAACTTAAATTCAGACCAACTTAGCATAGGTGTGGAGTTTTGCCATATAAAATCTGAGCTAACCTTCTTTAGTGGCTCAGTTGTGGTTCTGGATTGGAGGAAAATGACCAGAAATGAGGGACTCCAATCTTCTATGGCTCTTCTCACCAGTAATTAAGAGCAAAATTCTCTTTTCTAACATTACCACAGTTACTAGATTACCTACATGTGTGATTAAATACTCCTCTATTCTTTATGCTTTTTGTTCACTTTGAGGAACAGAAATAAAAGTAAAGTTTTGGCATATGGGAAGTTATATGTAAGGACTACCTGCTTCACTGTAATAATTTATAAACTAAAAATTGAGAAGCTGTCATCTCAAAACGATTGTAGAATCAGACTTAAAAGCTGTTCTTCTTAACCTTGATATTGCATTGATGAGGCTCCGCAGAGTAAATGCTTTCATGTACCTGATCCTGTGCCCTAATTTGGGTTGAAATACTGGCTTTGGTGTCCTACTGAGTTTGAAAAAAAATGGCAAAATTAACAGCTTAAGCAGTAACTGCTTAAGAGATGTGATTGCTGTGTTGCTCTGTATGAACCTGTGGGATCTTTTGTGGTTTTACTATTGGTTTGAAATCAAATTGGTGACTAATATGTAGTCTAACAGTTGCTCTGTGACCGTCAATAATAATTTAGTGATGGAGTTCTAATCATAAGTGAAAACATTTTACCCGCTCCAAGAACCTGAACTATACCTTCTTTCTTAACTTCTGAGCAGGCTTGGTCTGTATTAAAAGAAGGGCCTGTCTTTACTAGAGATGTGACTCATTACAATAGAAACAGCTCTCAAATTTGACGAGTTAACACTCTTCCTCAGTACAATATTTACTTGGAAAATGAACATCTTCAAATACTTGGTTATGGAACATCTGAACTAGCACAAATATTTTACAGCCCATAATTGTCAGTTTAGACCATTAAAAAAGTGCATCTTTTTTTTTATGGATTAAAGACTTAGACCTCAGGCATTGAGTCCCCTTAACCCCCACCACCAATCTAGAAGTCTTATAAACACAACATAAATTCTCATGCACTATAATTATTGTGGTCAATGATGCTGAACCAAGCACATAGTTTCTCCACAAACATGTTCTTAAGCAAGAAAAATGTTGCCTTCATGACTAACTTTTAGAAAAGAACTAACAAGTTTGGGTCATGTGAAAGCTGACTCATTCTTTTTCTTTGCTTCCACATTTAAGATGGGTTAATAATAGAGGAACTAAGTAAGTTAACTCTCCATTACCTTGGGACTAAATAAAAAGAAACTAAAAATTAGGTGAGAGTTTTTAAATTCTGAGGATGTCTTTACAATCAGTAGACTGTAGACTTCTTACTTATTGAATAGTTTATGACCAGATACCTTCTAATGTAATGTAGTTTTTTTGTCATTAACAGCTTTATGGAGGTATAATTTATATTTCATAAAGTCTACCTATTATAAGTATATAATTCAATAATTTGTAACAAATTTATACAGCAGAGCTGTCGTCATCACATTCCAGTTTTAGGACATCTCCATTACCCCTCAATGGTTTCTTTTACTCATTTATAGTTAATCACTTCTTCCACATCCAGCGCTAGGCTAATATTGATTTGTTTTGTTTTTATAAATTTGCTTTTTCTGAACATTTTATATAAATGAATTGCAGAGTAATTATGCTTCTTGCACCTGACTTCTTTGAGGTTAGTTTACATTGTAGCATGTATGTTAGTGCTACTCTTTTTATTTCTGAATAATCTTCCATTGTATCGAGATGCCACTTAAAAAATTCATATCCCAATTGATGGAAATAGAATTGTTTCTAGTTTTTGGCTATTATGAATAATGCTGCCTTGAATATGTACCTACATGTCTTTGTGACAGGTTTTCATTTTTCTCGCACATATTCCTAGGGATCGAATTGCTATATTGTATAGTAAATTTGCATTTAAAATTTTAAAACCTTATTTATTTTATAATTAATTTTAATTTGTATTTTAAGTTCCAGGGCACATGTGCAGGATGTGCAGGTTCATTACACAGGTATATGTATGCCTTAGTGGTTTGCTGCACTTGTCAACACATCACCTAGGTATTAAGCCCAGCATGCATTAGCTATTTTTCCTGATACTTTCTCTCCCCTGCCTCACCCCCAACAGGCCCCAAGTGTGTTGTTCCCCTCTTTGTGTACATGTGTTCTCATTGTTCAACTCCCACTTATAAGTGAGAACATGTGGTGTTTGGTTTTCTGTTCCTGCATTACTTTGCTGAGGATGATGGCTTCCAGCTCCGTCCATGTCCCTGCAAAGGACATGATCTCATTCCTTTTTATGGCTGCATAGTGTTTCATGGTGTATATGTACCACATTTTTCTTTTCTTTTCTTTTTGTTTTTTGAGATGGAGTCTCACTCTGTCACCCAGGCTGTAGTGCAGTGGCGTGATCTCAGCTCACTACTCTTCATCTCTCAGGCTCAAGTGATTCTCCTGCCTCACTCTCCCATGTAGCTGGGGTTATAGGCACACACAACCTTGCCTGGCTAATTTTTGTATTTTTAGTAGAGATGGGGTTTCACCATGTTTGCCAGACTGGTCTTGAACTCCTGACCTCAGGTGATCCACCCATCTCAGTCTCCCAAAGTGCTGGGATTTCTGGCATGAGCCAGAACACCCCATGTGTTACACATTTTCTTTATCTAGTCTATAGTTGACAGACATTTACTTTTGTGCAAAAAGCATTCCTCTTTCCCCACAACCTCGCCAGCATCTGTTGTTGTTTGACTTTTTAATAATTACCTTTCTGATTATTAAAAAATTAGCTAGGCGTGGTTTTGCACGCCTGTAATCCCAGCTACTTGGGAGGCTGAGGCAGGAGAATTGCTTGAACTGAAGCAGACATTGCAGTGAGCTGAGATCTCAGCACTGCACTCCAGTCTGCTGACAGAGTGAGACCCTGTCTCAAAAAAAGGAAGGAAAAAGAAAAGAAAAACCCTAAAAAAAAATCTAGGCAATACAATTCGTGGTTATAGTTGATAGGCATGTCTTTGCTATTGTGAATAGTGCTGCAATGAACATACAAGTGCATGTATCTTTGTAATAGAGTGATTTATACTCCTTTGGGTATATACCCAAAGTAATAGGATGTGGATCAAATAGTATTTCTACTTATAAATCTTTGAGGAATTGCCACATCATCTCCCACAATGGTTGAACTAATTTATATTCCTACATATGGAATATAAATTATTGTAAAAGCATTCCAATTTCTTCCCAACAGTGTAAAAGCATTCCTATTTCCCCACAACCTCACCAGCATCTGTTATTTTTTGACTTTTTAATAATCACCTTTCTGACTGGCATGAGATGGTATGTCATTGTGGTTTTGGTTTGCATTTCTCTAATGATTAGTGATGTTGAGCTTTTTTTCATGTTTGTTGGCTGTGTGAATGTCTTCTTTTGAGAAATATCTGTTTATGCTCTTTGCTCACTTTTTAATGGGATTGTTTGTTTTTTTGTAAATTTGTTTAAGTTCCCTATAGATCCTGGATATCAGACCTTTGTCAGATGGACATTCCATGCTCATGGATAAGAAGAAGCAGTATCATGAAAATAGCCATACCATCCAAAATTATTTATAGATTAAATGCAATTCCCATTAAACTACCATTGACATTTTCACAGATTTAGAATAAACTATTGTAAAATTCATATGGTACCAAAAAAGAGCTCATATAGCCAAAGCAATCCTAAGCAAAAAGAACAAACCTGAAGGCATCATACTACCAGGCTTAAGCTATACTACAAGGCTACAATAACTGAAACAGCATGGTACAGGTACAAAAACAGATACATAGACCAACAGAACAGAATAGAGAACTCAGAAATAAGACTGCACATCTACAACAATCTGATTTTTGACAAACCTACCAAAAACAAGCAATGGGGAAGGGATTCCTTATTTAATAAATGGTGCTGGAGAACTGACTAGCCATATGCAGAAAACTGAAACTGACCCCTCCATTACACCTTATGCAAAATTAACTCAAGATGGATTAAAAACTTAAATATAAAATCAAAAACTATAAAAACCCTAGAAGAAGGCCAGGCGCAGTGGCTCACGCCTATAATACCAGCATTTGGGAGGCAGAGGCAGGCTGATCACCTGAGGTCAGGAGTTTGAGACTAACCTGGCCAACATGGTGAAACCCTGTTTCTAGTAAAAATACAAAAATTAGCTGGGCGTCATGGTACATGCCTATTAATCCCAGATACTCAGGAGGCTGAAGCAGGAGAATCATTTGAGCCTGAGAGGTGGAGGTTGTGGTGAGCAGAAATCTCACCACTGCACTCCAGTCTGCTGACAGAGTGTGACTCTGTCTCAAAAAAGGACAAAAGAAGAAAAAAACCCTAGAAAAAAATCTAGGCAGTACCACTCAGGGCATAGACATGGGCAAAGATTTCATGATGAAATCATTAAAAGCAATTGCAACAAAAGCGAAAAATTGACAAATGGGATCTAATTAATCTAAAAAGCTTCTGCAAGCAAAAGAAACTGTCATCAGAGTGAACAGGAAACCAACAGAGTGGAAGAAATTTTTGTTTTCTTTGAGATGATCTTACTCTGTCACCCAGGCTGGAGAGCAGTGGCACAATCTTGGTTCCCTGCAACCTCTGCCTCCCAGGTTCAAGGTTCAAGTGATTCTCGTGTCCCAGCCTCCTAAGTGGCTGGGATTACAGACATGTGCCAGCACACCTGGCAAATTTTTGTATTTTTAGTAGAGATGGAGTTTCCATATTGGCCAGGCTGGTCTCAAACCAACCCCCCAACAAGTAATCCAGCCACCTTGGCCCTTGGCCTACCAAAGACCTAGGATTAAAGGTGTGAGCCACCATGCCAGCTTTATTTATTTTTTAAATAGAGATGAGGTCTTGCTATGTTGCCCAGGCTGGTCTTGAACTCCTGGGCTCAAGCGATCTTTCTGCCTCTGCCTCCCAAAGTGCTGGGATTACAGGTGAGAGCCATTGTGCCCAGCTGCATTTAAATTTTTTTTAAGAAATTGCCAACTGTTTTCTGTCTTTTTATTTTTATTTTTTTGTACTTTAGGCTTCAGGGTACATGTTGCAGATCATGCAGGATTGTTGCATGGCAATGTGGTTTGCTGCCTCCATCCCCCTGTCACCTACATCTGGCAAGAAATTGCCAACCATTTTCTAAAGAGGCTGTGCCACTTTACATTCCCACTGACAATGTATAAGGATTATCGTTCTTCATATCTCATCAACATTTCCTATTGTCTGTCTTTTTGACTATAGCAGTTCTAGTAGATATACAGTGGTATGTCATGCAGGTTTTAATTTGCATTTTCCTAGTGACAAATGAATATCTTTTCATATGCTTAATGTTAACCATTTGTACACCTTCCAGGGGATGTGATTTAAAATATTTTGCCTATTTTAATTGTGATTTTTTTTTCTTAAGTTGTGCTCTTTATATATACTGGTATAAGTCCTTTATCAAATATTATGATTTGCAAATATTTTCTAATTTTTGGCTTTAAAAAGTTTTTTAAATGAAGTGCAAATGTCTTTAATTTTGATGAGGTATTAATGTTTTAAATTTTGACTAAGTCCAATTTGTTAGTTTTTTTCTTCTATGGATCATGATTTTGGTAACTAAGAACTCTTTGAGTAATGTGAAGGCATGAAGATTTTCTTCTATATTTTCTACTGGAAGCTTTCTAGTTTGCCTGTTCCATTTAGGTTTGTGATCAGTTTTGAGTTAGTTTTTGCATATTATATGAGATGTCTTAATTCATTTGGGCTGGTTTAACAAAACACTATTGATTGAGCTACTTGTCAACAACAGAAATGTATTTGTGACAGTTTTGGAAGCTATGAAATCAAAGCTCAAAGTGCGAGAGATTTTATATCTGGTGAGGGCCTACTTTCTGATTCAGAGATGGTGGCCTTTGCACTGTTACCTCACATGGTGGGAGGGCCAAGGGAGTCTCTGAGGTCTCTTTCAGAAGGGCACTGCAGTAGTCCCTCCTTATCTACAGGGAATACCTTTCAATACCCCTAGAGGATGCCTAAAGCCATAGATAGTACCTGTATACACTGTATATTTTCCTAAACATATATGCCAAAAATAAAGTTCCATGTATAAATTAGGCACAACAAAAGATTAACATCAATAGCTAATAATAAAATAACAATATGCTATAATAAAAATAATGTGAATATGATGGCTCTCTCAAAAAATGTCTGATTGTATTGTACTGCAGGTAACTGAAACCATGGAAAGCTAAACCATGGATAACAAGGAACTACCATAATTTCATTTATGGGGGCTCTCCCTTTACAATCTAATCACCCCCTAAAGACTTCACATCCAAATCCTTCCTATTAGAAATTAGGGTTCAATATATGAAATTCAGAGAGATACAAATATTTATTTTATAACACGAGAAGGTAACAGTTTTAAGGTGGTTTTTCCCAAATATTCTTTTCTTTATCTATGAGATAATAATGTGATTTTGTCATTTATTCTACTGATACTGTGTATTACATTAGTTGAATTGTCTATTTTGACTAAATGGGATTCATCCTAGGAATGCAAGTTGAGTTTAATATTGAAAATTGATTATATGTTTCTAGATTCAGTTTGTTTATATTTTGTTAAAGACTTTTTGTTTCTGCTTTCATGAGAAATATCTGTGTACAGTTTTTTTGTGGTTATTTTTGTTCTTTTGTTCAGATTTTTATTTGCTTTCTGGGGGACAGAATTTGTGGACCTTCTTATGTAGTGGAGATTTGACGGCTGGAAGTTGTGCCTAATCTGTAATTACATGTAGGAAATTCATGAAATTTACACTATTTAGAGTCAAGAATCAGGGTATAAGCAAACATTTTGAAGCAAAAAGCTTTCCTAAGCTAAAAAGAGAGACCTCAATGAAGCAGGAACAGACTTTTTATTAATACTATACAGAAACAAACAAAAGGCAGAATTATTTCTTTCTTTTTACAGGATAACTTTTATGAGGATGGGGACCTAGAGCTGAATCAGGTACACACCTAATGGTATGAGTGGCAGTTTCAAATCCATTCCACACTCTACTGCAGCTGACAACAGGCAGAATCAATGGCTGAAAGGCAAGAGTTTGGTTATATATATTTTTCATTTCCTTTCTCTTGCTCCTGGTTTACTTTCTTGTCAAAGCAAATCTAGCTCACCCCCGGGGCATGCCATTTTATCAGAAAAGAAATTATGGGTTTTCCCCTTTCAGAGTTTTCAAAGCTACGTCAGTGTGTCTGTAACTTTAGGTGATTTCTGTTGATTTTCCTGCTCCTGAGGTAACTTATGAGCCAGACAATAGTCCTTTTAGTGACATTTCTTCTCATAGCCCAATTATTTTCTTCACTGAGAAGTACATCCAAATATTGTCTCTAAAACAACAGTACAAGCTGGTATTCCCCGTGTTTTGGATAAGTGCTTTGTGGTAGGCAGAACAATGCCTCACACCCCCAGCCCTCTCCTGGCCCCCAGACATGTCCTGTCCTAATCTCTGGAAACTGAGAATATGTTAGGGTTACATGGGACGGGGAATTAAAGTTGCTGATCGTTGACTTTAAAATGGGAGCATTATCCTGGGTTACTTGGGTGAGCCCAGTATAATCACAAGGGTGTTTAAAAGTGTAAAAGGAAGGCAAAAGAGGTCAGAGTATGCCATGTGAACAGAACTAAGCTGTCCATTGCTGGTGGCAAAGGAAGAGGGCCGAGAGCCACAGAATGCAGGGATGGCAATAGAATGTAGCTGGGAAAGGCAAGATTCTGCTCTGGAGCCTCCAAAAAGGAACGTGTCCTGCTGACACCTTGATTTTGGCCTAGTAGGTGCATTGGACTTAGAGCCTTCAGAATTGTAAGATGATATATTTGTATTGTTAAGCCACTAAGTTTGAGATAATTTGTTATGGCGGCAATAGGAAATGAATACATACCCATTCCTGTTGCTTCTTATTATACACCTGAAAAAAAAAAAAACCGAGGCAGCCGTTACACAGCTCCTAGTAGTTCTATTCACATTGAATGCCCTCTTGTGCCCCCTATGCATGTCCCTCTAAGTCCCTACTGAATATTCTTTTTCCTTACTTCTGAGGTGTCTCCACTGTGAAAGGATCTTCCATTAGAGCAACACTTCTGGCCTCTCTCATCTCCTTTACACACTGCTTTTCTCGGGTGAAGAGATGGTCTTTCTGCTTGCCGTGTTTGGAGAAAGGAACTGAACTATCCCGGAACAGTATCTTCTTTTTGGAATCCAGGTGTCTGCAGGAAGCACACACCCTGCTCTGTCCTTTGTAACTAGGTAGATCAACCCATTTCTGGACTGTAGTACCAGAGAGTAGCCAAGCCACATCTTCAGATCAGCTTTTAGGGTGACAAAGTTGATAGCTTTTCCAACTGCTAGATTCCTATACTAGATTCCTCTCAATTAGTCCCAGACTCAGGGGTGATGTTTACTGGACCTCTCAAACTCCAACACCATAAAGTTCCAAAGGAATATTTCAACGTACCTCCTCTTCAATATATAAAGAAAGAAATTATCACCTTTCTTTCCAGCCCTGCTATTTTCAATGATTTCTCATCTCATGAAAAGTCTTCCTAGCCCTGAAACCTGGGCCTCTGTCTCCCCTCTTTTCCTTTCTTCACATCTAGTTAATACTCAGGTTTTTGCTAATATTTTTCAAGTTCAGCTACTTTCTTCCATCTCACTACCAGTGCCTTGATGGACATCCTTAAGACTCAGCTCTTGGATTACTGCAATAGTTTTTGTTTCTACTTTTAATTCTTCCTGTTTCTCAAAGTACAAATCACACATTTTCTCCATCCAAATCCCCTATGTTTGAACCCAACGAGACCCAGTGAAAAAGAATTGTAGGTAGTTATTATGCATACTAAAGGGTGTGAAACCCTGCTGGCCAGAAAATGGAAGATGAAATCTTCACATTTCCCCACAGTGATCTTTCTATAGTACAAAGCTGGTGATGGTACCCTCTTGCGTAAAACTATTTTATGGGTTTTCCATAACCCATAAAGACACAGTCCAAAATCGGCAGCATGACATACAAAGCCCTTTCATGCAGATCTGACTTCCGTTCACCATTGCACAGCTTTCGTTCTTGACATAATTTTGATTTTCATTATATGCCCCAGTCAAAACGTGTCATCCATATGCTGTTAATTAACCATGTCATTTCTGCTCCCTGTTCTTTTGTTTGGCCTGCTCCTTCCACTCAGAGCAACATCCCTAACCCCCACTTCTTTGTAACTAACATCCTCTGGAAAATCTCCCCTAATCTCCTCCTTTCCCAGGATGGGTTGAGTTTTCCCCCTAAGTGCCCCTTTTGTCTGTCTCCATCTTAGCACACCTCACATTTTGTTTGTAATTTTCCATTAGATTGTCTGTTTTCTTTATCAGATAATAGAGTTCTTTAGGTAAAGGAGTATACCTTAGTTTTTCTTTGTATTTCGAGTACCTATCACAATAATTGGTACATTATAAATGCTTAATACATTTTATTCAGTATATCATGTGTTTCAAAAAGCTGTCAAAAGCCTAACTTTAAAGAAAGCCAGTCTACTGGTATATAATGGATGATCAGAGATCAGCATTTTTTTAAATGATGTTTTCAGAGAAAGATTATTAGATAGACCCTGGATTCAGCCTTAAACCATTTCTTCAGTTTGTAGTCTAGAAGACGTTATGCTACATGCTTTGCATGTATTTTCTCTGATACTCAAAACATTCCCATGCAAGGAAGGTACTAATAATGTCCCTGTTTTATGGAAAAGACAATTAAGACTTAGGCTTAGTGACCTGACTGAGCCACATAGCAATTTTCAATGGGAAAGGGTTCAGGTCATCTTTAAACCTAGCATGAATAGAAAAAAAATTATAGCTTCAAGGAACATATTTTAAAGTGTTCAGTGAGCATTGCTATGTGCTAGCAATATTCTAGGAATTATGAGTATATCAAGGAAAAAAGAGACAAAATTTCCTGCTGTGATGGAGCATATATATTCTAGGTAGTTATATCATTTTCACTAACACTACTACTTTAATCAACACTTACTCGGGACAGTGAAGATAAGAAAAGACAAAAATTTCAAGTCATGCAGCCATGGGAGTACTTACTTTATCTTTCAATATTTTCTAAGTGGTATCTGGGAAATGGGAACAGATTTTCATGTACCCATAGCTTTGCGGGCAACATAAAGACTGTAATCTAAACCTGGACCTGGGGTAATTTTTGGCCATGACATTTAAAGACAGTTAAGTAATGCCCATGTGTGCAATTTCATGCTTAGGGAAATATAAAAGAACAAAGGACAGCTGGAAAGAGAGAAAGGTGGTAGGAAAATAGAAAATGCAGTGAGGAAGAGAGGGAATGAGGATATTGTCATTTATAAAGTACCATATAAGGATACTCTCTATTCATCCTGGAAGCAGGAACCTGACCATACTGATCACTAGTGTGTATCTTGGGATTGAGCAGAGTTCCTGTTACCTAGTTGGTGTTCACTAAGTGTATTAGAAAGATAAATTGTTGAAAGAAGTCTATCCATTAATTAAAAAAAAAGACTTCTTTTATGTGCTCTGATATTCTGGCCATAGGAAGAAGCCTTGGTCCCTGCCATCAAGGGATACAGAGAATGTTTGGGGAGTGAAACATAACCAAATTATTGAAGGCAAAGCATGATGAATACTATGACAGAGATAAACATAGTGCTATGGAAACACTAGAAATAGCTGCTTGCTCTATCTCAGGACTTGGAAGAGACTTTGTAGAAAATGTGGCATTTTGAGCAGAGAAGAATATTCAAGGCATGGTCTGAAGAGAACCAAGCCTGTCCTGGGAATAATAAGAATGTCACAGTAGCTAGAGATGGAAAACATGGATAAAGGGCGATGGGGACACATGTGGGGCTAGAAGGCCAGGCTAGATGTTTGCATTCTCTACTCTGCTGCCAGAGCTGTCTTCTTACAAATGCAGGTTTTATGATGCTAATCTTCTTGAAAGCCACAGAGCACTCTTAATCATCACAAAATATAATAAATTATAAGGTATGATAGAGTTTAGGACATGCTATCCCCCAAATATGGCACCTTGACATTTGAGAAAACAGAAGTAGAAAAGTCTCTCTGACATCCTCTGAACATTCTCTCCTGAAACATCCCATGAAAGAATCCTCTGACCTTCATCTAAAGTAGGTTGTAAGACTCTCCTGGAAAGAAATGAATGAAGATACAGAAACACATCGAAGAATCTGGACAAACTGGTCTTGCTAAATTCCTCCATTTATTACCATTAGGTCATACCTACTTGTCTTCCAGTGATACTTCTACATGACTGACCATAAAAACACACAGATTTCCCTGTTTCTTCGGGTCTTCATTTCTGAAATTTCCTATGTTACATAAAACTTAACATGAGATAAATTCATATATTTAAAATCTGTCTTGATATAGGGATCTTGGCCATGAACCCACCTATAAATGAGGAAAAGAATACGTTTCTCCCCAACACTGATGAGGTCTCCAGATAGACACCAACATGGAAGTGCTGTTGGAAAGCTCTAGTCCACTTAGGCTATTATGGTGATCAGCCTCTAACATGTCCGTAATTCCATCTCCTGGTATCCATGCCCTGAAGCAATTCCCTCTCACACCGTATGAGAATAAATCTGTATGACCAATGGAGTACAAAAGTGAGGATATGGTACATCATTTCCAAGGTTAGGTCATAAAATATTTTGTGGCTTCTGCCTTGCTTTCTCTACTGAATTATTTGCTCTGGGGGAAGCCAAACACCATGTTGTAAGGACACTCAAGTGGCCTATGGATTGCCCCAAGTTACAAGAAAGCGAGGCCTCTTGCCAATAGCCATGTGAAGAAACCATCTTGGAAGCGGATTTTCCATCCCCAGTCAGGCATGCAGCTGATGGCAACCTTAGCTTGGATCATACAAAATCAGAGTTGAAAAGGACTAGAGGCTGGACATGGTGGCTCATACCTGTAATCCCAGCCCTTTGGGAGGCCAAGAGTTCGAGACCAGCCTGGGCAACACAGGGAGACCTCGTATCTAAAAAAAAAAAACTAGAGATTAAGTAGGGCAGACACTGATAATTGGGTCCAACATTTCCCATAAAACTTGAAGAGATTTGTGGAATCCTTCTTTATTTCTATTGATCAGAATTGGCAACTCTTTATTATTCCTGACACCAAGAGATGTAGTGTTCGGTTCAAGCTTGCATGTCAAGTTAGTGAAAACATACTCCATTTTCTGACTGTAAGTCTGGGGCTCTTGCCACTGTTGTGCTACCATCCATACAAATGACTTACTTTAACCCCTTTAATTTATATGGGATTCCCGTCCACTTGCTGTCGATGGGTCATCCAGGTTGTTAGGAATTATTCATTTAGAAAGAAGATCATATGGTGCTTAAGAGAATGGGAGACAGTTGGAATGCTAATTGTAGCAGGCCAAATAACAGCTCCCAAATATGCCTAGTTTCTAGTTCTGGGAACCTATGAATGCTGCCTTATATGGTAAAAGGGATTTTGTGGATGTAATTAAGAATCTTGAGATGGGGAGATTATCTCAGATTATCTAGGTAAGTCTTAAATGTAATCACAAATATCCTTTTAAGAGGGAGGCAGAGGAATATTTGGTAAAGAAGAGAAGGGGATGTGACTAAAGAACAGGTAGAAGAAAGAGGATGTGATCCCAGGCCATGAGCTGAGGAATGAGGACTGCATCCCTCCTGGCGCAGTAGGGAAACAGACTGATGGTTCTTTGATTTTAGCCCACTGTACCTGATTTTGGCCATCTGACCTCCAGAATTGTGAGAAAAAACATTGTATTATATATTTATTTTGAGATGGGGGTCTCACGTTCTTGCTTAGGCTAGAGTGCAGTGGTGCAGTCATAGCTTATTGCAGCCTGGACCTCCTGGGCTCAACTAGCCCTCTTGCCTCAGCTTCCTGAGTAGCTGGTACTATAGGTGTGACACCACGTGAGGCTAATTTTTTTTATTTTTGTAGAGACGAGGTCTTCCTATGTTGCCCAGGGTAGTCTTGAGGCAAAAGGGCTCAAGCAAATCTTGTGTCATTTTCAGCCACTGGTTTGTTATGTTTTTATAGCTGCCATAGGAAACTAATTACATTAATCTTAGCTCCGACAGATCCTAGTTCTCTTAGTTTGTGCCCAATAATCTTTCTAAAACTGCATTTCTTGTCTGTAAAGTGGGAATAATAAAATGTCTATTTCATGGGGTTGTGGTAAGATTGAATAAGATCATTCATGCAAAATGTTCAGCTTAGGACTTGGCATATGGAAAGGTCCTCATTGGCTATGGATTTGGTCTAGACAAGAAGATTGCAACAGATTTTTCTTCTATTTGAAAACTCTGGTAGACCACTAAGTAGCTCTTGGAATTTAGAAAGGGTTGTATGTTTATTAACTATTCTAGTTTTCTCTCAGGACCACTGACACCTATTGGTTTTTTTCTTTTTAACTGTCCTTTCTCAAGGATGTTGACTGCAAGATGAGGGAAAGGCAAATAGGTGGAATAACTGCAGAATAACCCAGAATGAGACAAGGAAGGGGGATTTTGAAAGGATTTCTTTGTCTATTATCTACTTTCTGAGATAGCCACACAAAACAGGTGAAAAGTTATACTATTTATAAAGATCTCCTGAGAGGGATTGTCTACAGCTTTTCTGGTAATTTCCCTTGGCACATATGAAACCTGTTCATTTTCAAACAAAACTGCACTGATGGCTACACATTCTTTTTTTAGTAAAAAGTTGGAACGGCTTTGTTTTTGGAAGCTGCTTGTTACCCAATGTTGCCAAAGAGGTTGTATTACAATTAGGCTATGTATTAGCTGGTCATATCTCTAGTGCAGCATAGCTATGTACATTTTTCCTTTTTCTTATCTTGGATTTCAGAATTCTCCATTTTTCAGAAGTATATACTAATAATATTTACTGGTATTGTTTATCCCTACCTCTCAGTTTTCTGTGCTTGTATTTTCTATTTCCTACTGATTTAGCCTCTGTACTCTGTTGTTTATAGGAACTTACCATATTTGCATAGTTTAAGTGCTCTGTCATTTCTATCACAAGCCCTAGTGAGTAGGAACGTCTATGTAATTCACTCGTGTAGTGCTTAGTGGAACATCTCATGTTTCATGATTGTTTTATGATGACAGAGATGATACTATAAAATAAAGCCAAAGGAAGCTTTTTTTTTTTTTTTGAGACGGAGTTTTGCTCTTGTTACCTGGGCTGGAGTGCAATGGCGCAATCTCGACTCACCACAACCTCCGCCTCCTGGGTTCAGGCAATTCTGCCTCAGCCTCTTGAGTAGCTGGGATTCAGGCACACGCCACCGTGCCCAGCTAATTTTTTGTATTTTTAGTAGAGACGGGGTTTCACCATGTTGACCAGGATGGTCTTGATCTCTTGATCCACCCGCCTCGGCCTCCCAAAGTGCTGGGATTACAGGCTTGAGCCACCGTGCCCCGCCTGGAAGCCTTTAACAATAGGGCCTGATCGTGTTTGGTCTTCATTGGATGTCTTTCCACTTAGAGGAAAGAACTGGGGTAACGGCTGTATCATCATGACAAACAAGTGTCATAGTCAAGTCCAGACGAAGGCCCAGACCACCCTGGTTCTGTAGTCAGAGATGACTTGTGAAATCAACTGAATATGGCTCATCGACCTGAGTTCTTGTGCCCGAACTGCAAAGGTGTGGTACCTGACACAGGAACAAAGTCTGTCTGAAATCAGCTTTCCGGGATATCATTTTCTTTAGTGCAGAGATTTGATGACCTAAATTGGTAGTGGAGGCAGAAGTTTCCTAAAGTGATCGTCCTTGGCCAACAGTGATTGACATCTGAGGTACAGCTTACCTCTACTTTTGGGGCTCACTGCCTCACTGGGGCCATATCATAGTGGCAGTTTAATAATAATCTTAGGTAGGTCTTTTTGGACATTTTAAAGCCACTGCTCTGAAGCATAAGCCAGGCATAAAATTGATTTCCCTTATCCACATGCCCCAAATGTCCAACATAGGTGAGACATTTTTTAAACAGGCATCTCCAGACGGCAAATTTTGACCTCTTTCCAGATAAGAGGTTCAAGCCAGCCTTTTGCTATTGTGGGACATCAAAATTTACTATATGACCTGAAATCCTCCCAGGTGATTGAATTCACTCACAGGTACTAGGAGAGAAGATGAAACTTTCATTTATTTATCTCCACTCTACCCACCGACCAGTACTGTGCATAACCATTTCACCAAACTTTTGTCAATTTTGTTGCATTTTATCCGTTTACACGAGATCTACAATGCTTTTTTATTCCCACAGTAAACACTGAATCCTGTTTATAACTGAAGGGCAGGATCAGCGGGGAGCATCCGCAAAGCACTCCAGGCTCCTTTTTTCCTTTCCTCAGAGACCAGGAATGTGCCTTTGCACTGTTTTGCCAGCATCCTTAAATCATGATTAATTTATAGCCCGTTCTCTCCTTGGTGAGGCCTGACACAAGCAACTGCTTTTCTGTCACATTGATTTTTCTGTCCTTGCAGATTCAGAGCCAGGGTTGAGTCCTCCTCACAGGGTGAGTTCTCTGACAAGGAAGTTTTGCAACCCAGTTTACAGCTGGAGCCAAGCTTGTCAGTGAGTGCCAGAGGGAAACTGTCGCAATTGGCTGGCTAAGTATGCATTTAATAGTGTTTATCCAAGCGAGTTTGTGATTTCTTCACTCTCTCCAACAAATATGTTATTTGTAATAGCTATCTTCTCTCATCTAGGTGTTTGAAAAATGTCTCTAACGTGTGTGGGCTGGAATGCATTTTGTTTTTCTGTAGGTATGTTCATTTAACAAGGGTCTCTGAAGAGCTATCAAAAACTGCTTGCCATCTTTCCAAATCATCTCTGTCTGCAGTGACCATGTCTTAATCCTGAAGGAAAACAAGGTAATCTTTTCAAATAAACATTTTTAAGGATGTTTAGAGGGAACCCAATTGCTAGCATGTAGAACCCCCTTCCAGTGCTTAAAAATAGATATATTGAGAGAATACAATGCCAGTGAGTTGGAGTGTTTGTAAGCATTTGATATTTCCAGATGATTAACAGTAATAAGCTAAATTGCCAGCAATGATCTGAATTTGTGTGTGTGTAAATATGAGTGTGTATGTGTCGAAGATCCACTGAGTATCTTGTTTCTCAATATTGTTGGTGGAAAATGAGGTGCAGAGGGGTTACAGACTCTCAGTAGGTAAGTGAGTTGGTAAGGGACTTTGGCAATATTTGACCCTAAGTCCATTAAGTTTCACTGGGTTAACCTGACTCTAGGGAGAGTAAATATGAGATGAAGAAATATTTGATCATTAAATAAAAAGGAAGGACTGAAACAAATGCAATTGGTTGTATGAAATGTATTAATGCAATACTCCTAGTCTCAAGGAAGTTGACATGAAATAGGAAGAGAACATGTAGAGTATGGATTGAGTAAACAAAAAATTATGTAGATGATGTAATTACTGTAATTAAATCAAAACAGATTGTGTATGCTGGAACTTATCATATTACTCACAACATAATTTCACATAAATTTTTTTAAAACCTGGCTTTTTCCCTTTCTGGTCTGTGGGTTTCTAAAGGGCAAACCTCTTTTTTCATTTGGGCCTGAAGCCCCAGGACTTACTGCTGGTCCTGGCATAAATGATGACAGAAATGATTGAGTGCATGAATTTGCTACTGAGTTTGACATTATTGTCTCATTGTTTGTGGGCCTGGGATATTTTCTACTTAATTCACTTATCATTTGTTGTTTAAGGTGTCTGAATACTCAAAATACTTTTTTAATGTACTTCACCTATACATGACATAAATACATTATTAGCTTTAAAAAAAAAATCTTATCGTAGTGCCATCCAACAGGAATATAATGTGAGCCATGTGTAATTTAAAATGTACTAATAGCCATATTAAAAAAGGAAAAAGAAACTTATGAAATTGATTTTTAATAGTTTTATTTAGCTATATTCAAATCATTATCATTTCAACATGCAAATGTAAATTTATTAATATGATATATGACATTTTTTTTCCTAGTAAGTTTTTAAAATCCATTAGGGTATTTTGCATTTAATGCACATCTTAATTCAGGCTTACATTCAAACTGAATTGTAGACTACTGCATTTCAGTGCTCAGTGAGCACATGTGGCCACTGTGTGAGCACATTTCAATAGTTCGCAGGTCAATGTAGGGGACATTTCCCCCCCACTTAGCATTTGTTTCCTGTTACTATGCCCACTGAGCGTTCTGGTGTGGAAAAAACCCCATGACTGGTAGTGCACACATAAATTGGGGTGACTAGCATCCTAGAGTCCCTGAAATTGAGAAGTTTTCTGGAACAAAGAACTTACAATGTTAAAACCAGGACAGCTCTGAGAAAAGCAGAATGGTTGGTATTCCTAAAGTAACCTGTCACGATGATTGGTTCAGACCTAAAGCATACAAACCTGACTGTGGATTATGGGATTTTTTTGGGAGCCACTCGGAGAAAGAACCTTACTTTCTGCTATGGTTATTATCAGCTAATCTTTATATCATGTGGGGAGAACCTGGTTGAAAGTATTACCTACTTGGGAAGAAATCCCAGTGAAAGAGAAACAGTTTTGGTGACTTATTTTTTAGTTCTTGGACCCAGTCGTGTCTGAACCTATTCTATTCTTGGACTTTTCAGTGAGTTAATACATTCTTTACACCTGTCTCCATATTGTTTGTTTAAACAGTTAAGGTTGCATTTCCATCATGTGAAATGGGGATAGTTCTAATGAATAGGTTTAGAAAAAAAAAAAAAAGAGTACAAGAAATCTAGTTGGAATTTTTAGGCTCATAGGAAACACAATCAGGTTGTCTATTTTAACACACCCTCCTCGAGCTACTGTTGAGTGTGTGTGTGTGTGTGTGTGTGTGTCCTCTCTTTTGCTACCTAGGGACAGCAAGTATTTTTGTGGATCAGGGGATTGAAGACAGTGAAGTAACTGCATACTGCCAATCACCTATGAATCGGTGGGCAGTTAGAAAAGTAGGAAGAAATTAAGACCTGCTATCTTTCCTTTATTGTCCCTTCCTCTGTTGCTCTCAGACCATTGTGCTTTACTTGTACTGTGGGTGTTTTGCTCCACCACAATGGCTCTCATGATGAACTATTAGCTTCATTCTAGGTCCTGGGACAATCTACAGTTTGTTTGCAGAGTTGCAAAGTCAAGCATTTTAATTATTCTTTCTCAATCATTGGATACTACAAGTGCAATATGGAAGGCTTATAACAATTTTTGATGGTTTCAGAAAAAGAGTGAGTAAGCATGCAATAGATAGATGCTATTGAGCCACTAATCATGGCTTGACATGCCTTATGTGAAGCACTTAGCAAGTGTTAAAACATCATATTTAAATATCACAACAATTTTATTGCTGGCATTATTATCCTTATTGCTTTGAAATTAAAAAAAAATTGGACTGGGAATGATGGCTCATGTCTGTAACCCCAGCACTTTGGGAGGCTGAGGCAGGAGGATTGCTTAACCTCTCACACTGGATTTTTTTTTTTTTGGTTTATAAAAACCTCTTAGTATTAATAAATAGATATATAAATAAATTTGTGACTTAAATGAAAATATCTATTTTATGAACAAATGTGGCAGTGAATATGTACTATATATTAGTTAATGTTAATGTACATTAGTCTTAAGATCCATAGAAGACTCCATTTGACTTTTACAACATGGATGTTTTTCTTCACTGAAGGTTGAAATTGATTATGTATATTTTATTGTACTTTAGGTTCTGGGGTACATGTGCAGATCATGCATGATTGTTGCATAGGTTCATACATGGCAATGTGGTTTGCTGTGTCCATCCTCCCATGACCTATATATGGCATTTCTCTCCGTGTTATCCGTCCTCAACCTCCCTACACCCAGATCTCCCTCCCCTAGTCCCCCCCAACAGACTCTGGTGTGTGATGCTCCCCTCCCTGTGTCCATGTGTTCTCATTGCTCAACACCCACCTATGAGTGAGAACATGTGGTGTTTGATATTCTGTTCTTGTGTCAGTTTGCTAAAAATAATGGTTTCCAGATTCATCCATGTCCCTGCAAAGGACATGAACTCATTGTTTTTGATGGCTGCATAATATTCCATGGTGTACATCTGCCACATTTTCCTTGTCCAGTCTATCATCGATGGGCATTTGGGTTGGTTCCAGGTCTTTACTATTGTAAACAGTGCCGCAATGAACATATGTATGCATATGTCTTTATAATGGAACAATTTATAATCATTTGGATATATACCCAGTAAGTGGATGGCTGGGTCAAATGAGTTTTCTATTTCTAGGTCCTTGAGGAATCGCCACACTGTCTTCCACAGTGGTTGAACTAATTTATACTCCCACCAGCAGTGTAAAAGTGTTCCTATTTCTCCACATCCTCTCCAGTATCTGTTGTCTCCAGATTTTTAAATTATCTCCATTCTAACTGGTGCGAGATGGCATCTCAATGTGGTTTTGATTTGTATTTCTCTAATGACCAGTGGTAATGAGCATTTTTTCATATGTTTGTTGGCCTCATAAATGTCTTCTGTTGAAAAGTGTCTGTTCATGTCCTTTGCCCACTTTCAAATGGATTTTTTTTTTCTTTTAAATCTGTTTTAGTTCTTTGTAGAGTCCGGATATCAGCCCTTTGTCAGATGGGTAGATTCCAAAAATTTTTTCCCTTCTGTTGTTTGCCAATTCACTCTAATAATGGTTTCTTTTGCTATACAGAAGCTCTGGAGTTTAATTAGATCCCATTTGTCTATTTTGACTTTTATTGCCAATGCTTTTGGTGTTTTCGTCGTGAAGTCTTTGCCTATGCCTATGTCCTGAATGGTTGTGCCTAGGTTTTCTTCTAGGGTTTTTGTGGTGTTAGGTCTTATGTTTAAGTCTTTAATCCATCTGGAGTTAATTTTAGTGTAAGGTGTCAGGAGGGGTCCAGTTTCTGTTTTCTGTACATGGCTAGCCAGTTATCCCAACACAAAATTGATTTTCACTTCTTTGCATCTAAGTATGTGTCAGTCTTGGCCACATGGTGATGCAGCACAAGGGTCTGTGTACTGGCTGTCTTGATGCTCTTCCAAATTCAACTGTTTCTCAAAAGGACACCACTGAAGGAATAAACCCAATTCTCAGTATGGTATACCTGGAAAGTTGTCCAACTCATGATGTCAGAGTCACAGACTTCATGCACACTCATCTCAAGTCAGTATATGTAACACATTTCCACTAATTATTGGATAACACTAGCAAGAAACTCTGGTATTTTTCAACTAATCTTTGCTAATTTAAATGTGGCCAGTCCACCCTCATACTGCATTTTGACGGGCATATAAAAGCCAATGAAAGATATCATCCATGGTTAACAATAGTCATCACTGACAGCTTCCTGCTGAATGTCACTGTTACTCCTACTACTGCTACTACCACTACCATGTATGAAGCTGCCATTATTACTAACTCAAAGTTTTCACTGATATAGAAACAGGTGTATCTTTAAAGAATAACTTCCTCCCTACATCATGCTTCCCTTCTTTCTGTCCCTTCTCCTCTCCCACCCCCACACTTTTGGCTTCACTTTGCTCAGGCTGTGACTACTGTCTGCAAGAGCTAACTTTTATCTGACTGTAAAGCCAAGCAAACTAATCTTACAGAACTGTTCTGCCACAAAATCTGGACTCTTCCCATTTGGAATTAATCTGTATATTAGCAACTTGCAACTGTGGTGGACAGTGCTGCTTAATTGCCATACCAGTGTCACTTATCTTGTCCTCTCCTAACCTGCGAGTTAGACGTTTAGGCTGCTGTCTTCATCAGTGTAAGGTGAAATATCAGATTGTTGTGTAAAAAGTGTGGCTTGGAGATGTGGTGGTATAGCTGTGAGATTATTGGGATTATTTACTGTGGGGTCTCGTTGCAAATCCTTTAGGACATTGGCCTATTACTCCTTTTGTCTGTCTGCTCTTAAATATTTTCTGTCCCCCCAGCATGCCATTCCTACCTAACAGGAGAATGGGTCATATTTGACCCCACTAAAGGTCATTCTATTTAGGTCATTCATCTGGAGGATGGGACGGTGGAAGAGTCAAGCTTGCCCTGAGCTTCACTCAGCTAGTACCTGTCTCCTCTGTCCACTGTCCAGCAACTTACCCTGACCCATCCTTTAAGGAACTTGCCAAGAGAGAGCAGAATACTGCCCCCCCACCTTTTTTGTCTTTAATATATTCTTTGGATATAAACTGCAGGTTGTAAAGAACTGAGTTTCATAATAAGAGTAACTAAAGACTAGAACACCTGGGTCCTATTCTGAGAAGGTCACCGCTGTTCACACAATATCTGCCCAATCTGACTCAATCTACTAGGTAAGCTGCAGAGGGGCTTCCTTCCCCTGGAAACTTCTAATGAATTATAAAAGATGAGGAAATTGGAATTTAGCATTTCAAAACCCCACCTCTTCTTGCAGATTTGCTTTCGTTCTCACTCTCCCAAGCAGACTTCACATGGCAACCAAACTATCTGGTCAAGTACCCTCTGAACCCAGCCTGCCCTTCCTACCTGCACACATCATGGAAGAGCTACCTCTGCCCTGCTGGGGCCCCATGACCATCACCGAGGAAAATACATCCCTCATATTCAAAGGCCAAGTTCAAACATATCTTTCTTTCAGGCAGATAAAATTATTTTATGCTTAAAGATGCAGAAAAAATGAAACACACACACACGTGCACACACACACATACACACACACACAAAACAACTTTGGAGTCTATGGGATCTCGTTTTGCACTTCGGCTCTGCTGCTTATTAAAAATGTCTCACTGGAAGAATAACTAGCCTTAGTTTCCACATCTGCAGAATGGAGACAGTAATACTGTAAAATGATTATGGCTTTTTGATGATGTGGTTTGCATAAATAGCCTGGCCCAGTACCTGGCAACAGTAGGTACTCTATGAATGCTACTCAGCATCCCTTCTTTGAAATCTCCATGATTAAATGATATCTTATGCAGCTGTTTGCAGGCTTATCTCCTGTTAGACTCCAAGCTGCTTAAGAATAGGGACTACGGCTTATTCACATGGGGTTCCCTGCAGCCTTGCACAGTGCTTTGTACCTAACAGATGCTAAGGCATATTGGATACACCAGTGTATTACTGTAAAAATACAAATGATCATAGTTCTGGGAAGAGCCAGGCTCAGCAGGGTATAAAGCAGGCCCGGGGGTACAAAGCCTAGGCTCTTTAAAACCTTTCCCTTAGCACAGCAAGGTTCTCAAGAGTGGGGTAATTGCAGAGAGAAAATGGCAGGCTCCATGTGCAGGCTCATGTGATTTAGGGCCACAGAGTGACCTCTCCATGGGGTCACCCACAAGATGAATCAGAAAAAGAGAGAACAGAGATGGGGCCAGCTGCTCCCAGATTCATAGACATTCTAAGTAAGTGGGAGAGACTCAGTCTTTCTGATCAATCTTTGATGATTTATTCTTTGGACATTATTTAAAAGGAGCATTTTAAAGTAAATTAATTGAACTCCATAACCTTTTACCCTACTAATATCATCAAAAGAAACTAGATCTTGAATTTTAAAAACTGCTTGATTTGTTTTCTGTGACTTACATGCTACTGAAGAACATCAGTTTTATTTTTTGAAATTATAAAAACTCCAGCTTTTTAAGTGATAAATCAAAACAGCCCAGGTTTGAAACATCTCAGTTTTAGCAAATGAGTATTGAGTGAAAGGTGCCCTAGATGTGGGTAAAGGATAAATATATAATTTAAGACACACAAAACTGGGGAAGTATTGATTGTTTTCAAAACTGCCAATTCCCCTTCTACCACACTGACCCTGATGGTATTCTTGAGTCCAAAATGACCTGGGTAAATTCCGATTAGTATAAAACAGTTTTTAAAATTTTACTTTAAGTTCTGGGATATATGCCCAGAACATCCAGGTTTGTTTCATAGGTATACATGTACCATGGTGGTTTGCTGCACCTGTCAACCTTTCATCTATGTTTGAAGCCCCACATGCATTAGATATTTGTCCTAATGGTCTCCCTCCCCTTGCCACCAACCCCGATGGGCCCCAGTGTGTGATGTTCCCCTCCCTGTGTTTATGTGTTCTCATTGTTCAACTCCCATATATAAGTGAGAACATGTGGTGCTTGGTTTTCTGTTCCTGTGTTAGTTTGCTGAGAATGATGGTTTCCAGCTTCATCCATGTTGCAGCAAAGGACATGAACTTACTCTTGTTTATGGCTGCATAGTATTCCATAGTGTATATATGCCACATTTTCTTTATCCAGTCTACCATTGATGGGAATTTGGGTTGGTTCCAAGTCTTTGCTATTGTTAATAGTGCTGCAATAAACATACACGTGCATGTATCTTTATAATAGAATGATTTATAATCCTTTGGGTATATACTGAGTAATGGGATTGCTGGGCCAAATGGTATTTCTAAACCAGTGTTTTTTTTTTTTTTAATTGTAAATAGAAGTCTATTAATGAATTCTAAAATCAATTTAATGGTTGGAATCAGAATTTTTAAAATTTATTAAGTAGTATAGAGAATAAAATGAAAATATCTGAATATACTACACAGGATTCCAAATTCTATTTTCAGAAACTTTCATTTGTAGTTTATGTATGCATCTAAAATATATTTATGTGTATACTGAGTTAGGATGTACAATTTTTCACTGAGGTCATATCTCAAAAACTTTGGAAGCTGATGAATTTGTCCAAATCCATGCTTCTTTTTGTTTATAAATTGCCTGATGATGGTGATATAGCTCTGACCAATGAGACATCAAGGGAAGTCTGCTGGGGAAGGTCAGGTAGGAGTATGGGAAAAAACTCTTCATTCAAAAGCATGATGCACAGAGGAGCTAAGGTTTTTTTTTCCTGTTTTCCTTATTGAATGTTGTCATGTATGTGAGTACTTCCTGGAACTGTAGCACCATCTTACAACCAAGAAAGGAGCTCACATGAAATTATGTTGAACATAGCAGAGCAAAAAGATGGATGGAATCTGAGATCTATGTTTGATGTTAAGCAGTGATGTTAAATACTTAAATATCTCCAGAACTCTCTTAGCCCTGGGCTTGTTATAATAAAAAGATAATGTGGTGATTTCTCAAGGATCTAGAAATGGAATTCCATTTGACCCAGCAATCCCATTACTGGGCACATACCCAAAGAACTATAAATCGTTCTGGTATAAAGACGCATGCAGATGTATGTTCATTGCAACCCTGTGTACAATAGCAAAGAACTGGAACCAACCCAAATGCCCATCAATGATAGACTGGACAGGGAAAATGTGGTACATGTACACCATGGAATATGATGCAGCCATAAAAAAACAATGAGTTCGTGTCCTTTGTAGGGACTTGGATGCATCTGGAAACCATCATTCTCAGCAAACTGACACAAGAACAGAAAGCCAAGCAGCACATCTTCTCACTCATAGGTGGGTGTTGAACAGTGAGAACATGTGTACTCAGGGAGAGGAGCATCACACACTGGGGGCAGTTGCCGGGAGGCCGTAGGGGAGACACAGTGGGGAGCGGGGAGGGAAGAGAGAGAGGGGAGGGATAACATGGGGAGAAATGCCAGATATAGTATGCACCTAAAGTTAAATAAATAAATTAAAAAAAGATAATAATCCTCTTAGTGTTTAAGTCACTTGAGTTTTGTTGTTGTCATTTTATTTTTATATTTATTTATTTTTAGTTACTGCCAGTTGAAATCATCCTAAAGGATAAAGAAAGCTTATTTCCGAAGAATGAGTAAATCAACTCCTGGGATATAGGCCTGGTGGAAGGAAAAGTTGGAAAGATACGTTGGGTCTGATCATAAAGAATGTTGAATTTCAGGGCCAAACATTGATACAAATACAGTACAGGCTTATAGTTTTAAGCACAGACTCAGGGGCAGAGTATCTGAGCTTGAATTTCTGTATGCCACTTGTTAGCTGAGTTTCCTTAAGAAACAGTAAGAGATGAGGTTCCTTCCAGTGTCACCACTAGAAATGAAGAAAATGAGTGGCTGAGAAAAGGACAGTGAAGATAATAGAAAGTAGCTTTCTGGTAGCTTTTAGGCAAAACATTTTATAAACTTGGCAAACAAAAGTGCTAGATTGTAGGATCTAAGGATGAGTCAGGGGAGCTGTGGATACCAGCAATATCTGGAAAATCTGTGTGAATTAATGAAAAGACACAGGAAAAGTAAAGATTTAACAACAAAGGGAAGATCTTTTCTGGTTTGAAGTAGAAAGAATGAGAGATAATTTGACAATGCTTTAGAAAAACAGAGTAATAGGAGAGGGAGCCATAGTAGTGAGTGAGAAAGGGACTGATGGGGAAAGAAAGGAAGAGAGGGAGGGAGAGAGAGTGGGGAAGGAGAGAGTGCAAATGAGCCTTCACAGAAAGTAGAGAGGGGCTAGCTATGGCAAGAAGATCAGCCAATCAGTTCACCTAGAATAGGAAAATAGTTGATAGAATTAGACAGTGAATGTAGAGATAATGTGTATAAACTTCTTTGCAATACCAAAGTGGTAAGTAAAACGAATAGTGAGTAGCATCTAGGGGTCAGGTTGCAACTTCTTGCAACAATAGAAATCCCCTAAAGACTTCAGGAGTAGGGAAGGAGAAAATGGAAGGGATGTGAAGTTTACAACAAATAACTACAGAATATGGTACAAGGATATTCGAAAAGCAGCACTGAATGGTGTTGAAGTCTGTTCTGTAGCAAGTTTTGACTGCTGGTGAAGTGCCCAGAATCTAGTCTTGACTCTGCTCTAACTTGGAAAGTCTTAGGTCTTTGTACCATAAAGACCTTAATTACAGACAGACAGACACACACACACACACACATATATACACACACACTTTGTACATATATATATATGTGTGTGTGTGTAATTAAGGTCTTTATGATACAAAGTATATATATATATAAATATACACTTTGTACCTATATATATATGTAATTAAGGTCTTTATGGTACAAAGTGTATATATAAATATACACTTTGTACATATATATATGTAATATGTAATTAAAGTATATATATATATTTATATATATACTTTGTCCATATATATATATATAATGGGCCACATTGGCTATGGCTCTTTATGGTTTTCTGTGGAAATTCAAAAAGATGACTTGTGATGATGATGATGGTGACCACAACACAATGACAATAACCATGATGACTGTGATAAACATGTCAATATTAGGTTGGTGCCATTTAAAAGAAATGGCAAAAACCACAATTACTTTTGCACCAACCTAGTAGTAATAGCAACAGCATCTATTACAGTCAATCTGTTATGATTACAGCATCTTTCTCTTTCTTCCTTTCTTTCTTCTTTTCCTTTCTTCATTTTCTTTCTTTTTCTCTTTTTTCTCTCTTTTTCTCTCTCTCCCTTTCTTCCTCCCTCCTTCCCTCCCTCCCTCACTCCCTCCCTCCCTTCCTTCCTCTCTCTCTCTTTTTCTTTCATTTTGAGATGAAATCTTACTCTGTTGCCCACCCAGGTTAGAGTGCAGTGGCAAAATCTTGGCTCATTGCAACCTCTACCTCCTGGGTTCAAACAATTCTCATGCCTTAGCCTCCCGAACAGCTGGGATTACAGGAGTGTCCCACCACACCCAGCTAACTTTTTGTATTTTTAGTAGAGACAGGGTTTTGCTATGTTCACCAGGGTGATCTCAAATTTCTATCCTCAAGTTATCTGCCCACCTCAGCCTCCCAAAGTGCTGGGATTACAGGTTTACTAGTTTTTCCATGGTAGGCCAGATACTGTTCTAGTCTTCTACATACATTAACTTATTTAACCTTTCCATCAATTCTATGAGGGTCCTATAGATTTTGCCCCTGGTTTACAGAAGAAACTCAGGTATCCTGAATTCAATTGCCTAAGTTTAACTACTACTAAGTGACAAAGACAGGATTCTAAGTAGCCTGGCTTCAGATTAAAAATTTTCAAAATGTAAAGCCTTATATTTTGCAAGACATTATTATAAAAGAAACAAGACATGGTCTGAACCATTTTAATCAGAGGATGTATTTTGAATTTATTTATATTTTGATTACATAATGTACCTCTTTTCCTAATCCCACTATGTTTTTAATGACATTGTGTCTCCATAGATCCCCCTGGCACCCTGCCACTTTAAAAACAGTGCCTTCCATCTTCATGTAGTTTCCTAAGGAAGATGAACTTCTGATGTCGTCTTGGTATTTATTTCTGTGAGCAGAAGCATGTATCTCCTCTTATTGGTGACTCCTAAGAAACAGGTCTGGCAGCTGCTGCCTCAAGCTTCCTGACTGACCCTGATCCAATCAGTATGTCAAAAAAATGATAATAGCATCAAGAGGAATATAACTAATTAAAGATTAGAGAAACATCTTCACCATAACATAAAAACGTGGAATCGAATTTTGAATGTGTTTCCTTAGAGTATGACTTCTGCCTCAAGTAGTCTCATGCTAGATTCCAAACACATTGCACTGGGTAGGTGACATTTTGTATCCAGAGCTATAGAGCACCTACAAGAGATTCCAGACTGCTAATCAAAGGCTTACTAGGCTGTTTTAAACAGTCCACTGTGCTTGGTAGGAAACCGTTGCTCTCAGGACTGCAACAGCTTGTAGAAGATTATTTGTATTATCTTCAAATTCAATTGGCTGCAGTTTGGAATCGCTATAGCTACCTGGAATTTGATTTTAAAAAGGTTAAAGACATTAAGTCAGGGTGAAATCTTCTGTTAGTATCATGAAAACAGCAACCCAAGCAGGACGTAATCGTCACATCGTATCTGCCTTCCTTCGGGGTTGCTGGGGCTCTGCTGCATTGACACGAGGCAACTTCTGAGCTGGTCATGCCAGAGTCAACAGAGGATAAGCTAGTGCTCTGCATTCCTGGTTTTTGCAACTCTTGTAATGTTTTGTCAGATTTTTTTTTTTCCAGTTTCTCCACATTCTACCATATACAGCCACAATCTCAGATCAATGTTCAATGGGGTGAACAATAGCACTTTTAGACTCTGAAAAGGTACACTTTCTCTTTTTAACTGTGTTCATGTTAGAGAAGCTTCAGTACAAAAAAGAAATTATTGATTCAGAGCCACAGGAACTAGAGGGTAAACAGTAGAAACAGCGTGGAATCCATGAAGCAAGGCCAGCGATGTCGACATCAGCCGGCACAGCAGTCTCAGGGATGGGTCAGCTACCTCATGCTGTGTCTTCAGTGGTAGACAATTCAGGCCTGCATGAAAGAAAGTAGATGGCAATGTCAAAGGGCCGTGGCCATCTGAATACACACGCCTGACTCCTAACACGGCAATGCTGCCTTCTGGTTAGGTTTCAGCTTGCTTCTTACACACGCTTTTTTAAGATCTAATTGCCATACTTTTCTCCTAGGGTCTACTCTTCATTTTTTGTGAAAGAACAAAATATTACATCAGACTTTATTTACAAAAAGGATCTCTAGTGTTGGGCTACAAATGGCATACCAGGGACTTGATTCTGGCTCTCTGAGATCTGACTCAGTGTTGATGAGAATGCTGTGGCCTTGATCTTCGAAATATTTCAGGGGTCTGCTTACTTTACTTACAAAATCTACTTGAAAATTTGTACAAGTCAAATTTTATTTTAATAAATCTAATAGGATCTTCCTTTTTTTAACATTTTTGCTAATTTAGGAATGAGTATTATGGTGAACCAAGTTTCAGAGTTTTACTAGTATCAATTATTTAAATACCATCTTCACAATGTTTGGCATACCATCATGCTGCTCTACTGCTATTCACATAATTTTAAATAATTTTTTCATAAATAAAATTTTATTTTTATTGAACCTTATGTTAAGGGTTACAGTCCTGAATTCATAGATCTAATGTGACACATATGTATGTATGTATACATATGAATAAACATATATGTAGTATTTCTCTGAATACACATTATAGTAAAGACAGAGCTATCATAATGGAGAACATATTCATTCAGCTATCTTATAAAATCATACCGTATTCCAGCACTGCTAAATATCCTACCTCTTTGGAGAACTCTGGTTTATGTGTTAAGATCTTTTTTTCTATATATTTCTAAGATACCACCTAGAAACTGATACCTCTTTTTTCTTCTATTTTTATTTAAATTTATCTCACAACTTTTAGAACACATATGTTTACTCTTTGACTCATCACTTTGTTCTTGTTTTAACACTTAAACTTCCATAAGGAGCCACAGTACAGCTTTTGGCAACACCTGCTTAGTCTTAAGGATGTCCAACTGCCTTCAAGTACAGTTAAAGTTCATAAAGTCATCTTTGCTACAATCACTGAATTTTCATATCCACAGACTAGAAATGTCATCTGCGATTCATATTTAACCTGCAAGTGCTGCTGCTGCTGAGCATTTCTTCTTGTATGGAGCTGAAATCCTAAGGTTAGAATGATTTCTTCCCCATGAACATTTCTACAAAACTATCCCACATCTCCCCCTAGCATAGTAGGTAGGAAGGAACACAGCTTTTTGATTTAGATGTGGTTTTGAATCCTGTCTTAATCCTTTGCTAGTTTTAGGACCTTCTGCAATTATTTAACCCCATTCAGCCTCAGTGTCCTCACTGGAAAGTCAGATAACATATTTAAAGTGCTTAGAACACTCCCAGGCATGAAATAAATGGTAAATTAATTTGTCTATTATAATCACCAAGTTAGAGGTACTTTGCAGAAATGTGATAGGAAGGAAGCAGAAGGTGAGGTAAGGGGGCTTTTTTCTTTCTTGAAAATAAAAGCAGCATAGAATCAGGAAGATGAGAACAATTTGAAACAAACATGAGCTTATACCCTATGCTGCACTGGGACTATTATCTGCTTTAAATATTCAAAAAAACACTTTTGGCCTAGAATTATTTTCTTAGATGTTAGGTAGTTTTATATATGTATTTCACTTGGCATGCCATGTGTTTTCATGCTCTGAAAGTCAAACTAGGTTTGCTTTATAATGTATTCTAAGATTTGCACTCTATTCTACCCCTCCAGACTTTTACAACCAATAGGCCAAAAGAGTTGAAGGTGTGACTGAAAGCCCTTCCTTGTCTCCATGTACTGTACTCTAGAGCTTAGATCCAGAAAAGAGAGGCTTGAGATAGTTCCAGTCCTGAAATGGACCCTCTAAAATTGTTCAGACTTATTTTTGTTAGCATAAAATCTGAAACAAACAATATTTGTACAATGTGCAATGCCTTTTTTTTGATACCCTAATATCTGTGCTTTTCAAAATCAGTACTATTACAATTTGAATTCTCTGTGAAGACAGAGGATTGTTGGTTATCAATGCTTTCTTGGTCTTTCAAAATTATTAATGACATTGTGGCACTTCCCTGATTAAAATTCTTTACTGACTTTCTATTACATTGGATAAAAAACAAGCTGTCTCCAAAGCCTTTAGGAACCTGCAGGCTCTGGACTCGTTCTCATTAGAGGCCACTGTCTCAATTCCCTGCTTCCATCCAGAAGGCCCTCTTTCAGCATTTCCAAACTCTATCCCACCTCAGGCTCTTCACACATACTGGTCCCTAAAATTGTAAATTTCTTTTAGATTTATTTATTTGTTATATTTTCCGACGAAGTTTTGTTCTGTCACCCAGGCTGGAGTGCAGTGGTACTATCTCAGCGCCCTGCAACCCCTGACTCCTGGATTCAAGTGATCCTCCTGCCTCAGCCTCCCTAGTAGCTGGGACTATAGGCACATGCCACCATGCCCAGCTAATTTTTGTATTTTTTTAGTAGAAAAATGACTTTGCCATCTTGGCCAGGCTGTCCTAAACTTCTAGCCTCATGTGATCCTCCTGCCTCAGCCTCCCAAAGTGCTGGGATTACAGACATGAACCTGGCCCAACTATCTCTTATTTAAAATGTCACACTCTCCCCAATGCCTTCAAATTCATACTATTTAAATAACTCCCTTCTTGTCTGCCGCAAACCCCATCCACATTTTTCTATATCTCAACAGTCACTCAATTTCCTTAGTAATTCTTATAGTTTATTTATTCTCTTTCTAATTGTCTGCCTTTTCTGCATTATGAGCTCTACGAGGTCAGTGTCACCTGCCTGTAATAACCCTGCAAAGTACATGGCATGTGGCAGGTATTTAACAACTGCTTGTTGAATGAACATATGAGCTTGGGGGAAAACAATGGTAAATCTTCCACACAATTTTCACCATTGGTGTAGAGAACAGAAAGAGACAAAATTGAGAATTTTGAATCCATATTACAGGATGCCTCCCTAAGGGTATCTGTAGTAGGTAGTGATCAGTGTTTTTGAGCAGGAGACTAATGCCATTTGGTTTGTGTGTAGAAGGATTATCTGGCAAAAAAATAGCAGTCTTGATTGTAGTAGAAAAATAGCCCTAGGAAGACCAGTAACAATATTAGAAGGAAAGGACAGGAAGTAAGAGAAGTGTTTTGGATAAGGAACAGTGTTGGTTGAAAACCTTAATAAACTAAAGCAAATAGACAAGAGAAAGCACATTTTTTCTTCTGGTGGCTAATTCACTCAAAATATGTGTTTTGAGGTTATTGGGGAAGAGGGTATAAAAACATTATTCTCCGTCACAACTCTCCACTCTGAAGAGGTTACTTTCAAAGGGACAGCTAGATGTGGTATAGCATCATTGCAGTGCTTTTGATCAATAGTGGGTCTGCTGGTCATATCTAGGATGAGAAAGTTAAACAGTTGTTTCGTTAGTTTGTTTTCAGATTCTTCAAAATCTCCCTATACAGAGCTATATTAATTGACATGTATTTGATTTTGGAATTTTTAAAAAATGGAACATTGTGGAAGAAGCGGGCCAGGTTTCATTCCTTTGGAAAAAGCTGTCTCAGTTGGTGGAACAAGAATTTTGAATTGGAACTTTTAGACTTGAGTCCTGGCTCTGGATAAAATTAGACCAGTTATCTAACCACTAAGAATTCTGTTTCCTGATCTGTAAAATGGAAATGAATTATACCCTAACTCACAGTAAATACTTTTAAACTATAGGCTGCTCTACAAATTCTACTGACCTGGATTCAAGACTATATGTTCACCTTGCCCAAGATAGCTATGTATCAACATTTAATTTATGTTTTACCCAGAAATAAGCAGGAAGGGATGGGCAAATATGAGAAATGGAGAAACTAGAACACATCAACCAGGCTAGGGTGCCCAAGGGATGGTGAACTTGTAATGGATAATTTGTGGGCTATACACCTCCCTTTACACTTAAAATCATCAGGGAACTGCCGGTAATGATATCAAATTACCAAATATTGTTTTTATTTTGTTTGTTGTTGGTTTTTTTGGTGAGATTGTTAGGGTAGGGTAGGTGGGGAAGGGGGGAATTTTCATCTTACGTCATCATTGTTATCAACAACAGTATTATCAGTATAAAGCAATGCTTCTAAACTCTTTAGTCAAGAAATTTTTGGAGTCTCTGATAAAAGAGATGGACTCTGGGAAAATTTTCATGTACATCTTTTCCCCATCCCCACTATTCTGATTACAAATCAAAGGATTCATAGACTACCTGAAACCTCTCTAGAGACAGAGCCATCCAATGGGCCTCAGGTTAAGACACCTGGCTATAAAGTAGCAAGTGAATTTTCTCAATGTATAGAGTCTGTTTTGTTTATCTTTGTTTTTGTTTTATTTTCAGTGAGTTTTTCTCATGGTTCAAAAAAGTCATAAAGGATCTGGCATTGTGCTAGGAATGTCCCCAAACCTTAATACTTCTAGTCCTTCCAGTAATACTACTGGGTAAAGGAGTTTGTTGTTGTTGTTTGCATAAAACTGGTAAGAAGATAGGCTCCTGGCCGGGAGCAGTGGCTTACACGTGTAATCCCAGCACGTTGAGAGGCTGAGTCAGGCACATCACTTGAGGCCAGTAGGTAGAGATCAGCCTGGCCAACATGGTGAAACCATGTCTCTACTAAAAACACAGACATTAACCAGGCATGGTGGTGTGTGCCTGTAATCCCAACTACTCATGAGGCTGAGGCACAAGAATAGCTTGAATCCGGGAGGAGGATGTTGCAGTGAGCTGAGATTGCACCACTGCACTCCAGCCTGGGCAACAGAGCAAGACTATCTCAAGAAAAAAATAATAATAATAAAAAGACAGGCTCCTAAGTTGCTGTAGACACTATATACTCTGTTGGTTACTATAACCCAGATTGTAAATATTTTCTAAAATACCACCTCATAGGAATTTTACTTTAAAAAAATAGACCATTTAATGTTTTTAACCTATGTTTAATTCACAGCATATAAAAAGTACATGCTGAGCACTGTGTATGTTTAGGATTCCCAAATCTACAGTTCTATCTTAAGTTCTTTATGATAATTTCAGACTGTCCTATCAAAGTCTGCTGAAAAATCCACTTGGATGTTCCAATAGACTACTCAATCGTAAAGTATCCAAAAATAAATCAGTCTCCTCCATCGTTGTATTCCAGGAGTCTGCTCCATCTCCAGGATCCCTCTCTTGGTCATTGTCACAATTAGCCTCCCGCTGGCCACTAGGCCAGCCTCTGCCATTGCTTCAGGGCTCTGCACAGATTTCACCACTTTTGATACTGTTATTCTTCCACGGCACGGTGATGTCTTTCTTTTCTCATTTGGAGGAGAGTGAGGGCTAAGGAGAGAAAACCCAAACCACTTTTTGTTATTTTTGAATTGTTGCTATTATTATTATTACTACCATTATTATTAGTTTTCAAACACACATATTTGTGGTGATCTTTTTAGCATTCCATTATCTTCCTATTGAAATTAGTATAAAATTGAAACTCTTTACTATAACCTACTTGACCCCACAGGATCTGGCCCTTATATTTTTAAGATTATCTTTTGTCCCTTACCACCTTCTAGCCACAGAAGCCTCTCCCTCCTTCCCTCCCTCCCTCCCTCCCTCCCTCCCTCCCTCCCTCCCTCCCTCCCTCCCTCCCTCCCTTCCTTCCTTCCTTCCTTCCTTCCTTCCTTCCTTCCTTCCTTCCTTCCTTCCTTCCTTCCTTCGATGGAGTCTTGCTCTATCATCCAGGCTGGAACTCAGTGGCGTAATCTAGACTCACTGCAACATGTCCTTCCCTGGGGTCAAACAATTCTCCTGCCTCAGCCTCCCGAGTAGCTAGGATTACAGGCGCTTGCCACTATGCCTGTCTAATTTTTGTATTTTTAGTAGAGAAAGGGTTTCACAATGTTGGCCAGGCTGGTCTTGAACTCCTGATCTCAGGTGATCCACCTATCTCAACCTCCCAAAGTGCTGGGATTACAGGTGTGAGCCACTGTGCCCAGCCTAGTGCAAGTTTCATTAGGGAACCATTGACTACCCTATGCCTTTCATCATAGAGCTAAATTTACCTTTTAGGGATTAAATGCACTGCTCAGCACCTTCCTGGAGGGACCCATTCAGCAGAGAGGAGGAAAGATCACTCCTAGGATACTCTCCCATCTGGGGTAACTTACAATGTGTCAGACCACCACTGAACCAAAACATGTGTATGTGTGTATCTTTTTTAAGACTAAGCGTTTTGCTATTAAAGTAATCAACCTGGAAGAACAAAGAAAAAGTCCAAGTTTCATTGAGATGAGACAAATTTCCAAAAGTGTTCTTTTCTAGGTCATTCAAATTTTATTTTGACCTATAAAAGAGATGCATATGTCTATATTTTCTCTAGTATCACTTATAATAATAGCTTAATTATGTTTAATTTTGATGACACCTGTAATCAGTTTCCAGGATGCAAGCTGTTTCCAGAACATCAAAAATTACACTGATATTCTTTAAATAAATGAAGTGCATAAATGGTTGAAGGGCTAAAATTGAGGGATTCTATGTGTATGATTCATACTGATATTTGAAGCAATTTTACAGAAGTACATATAATTGAAAAAGTAGTTTTATTTGGCTAAAATCAAAATCCTCTAAAATGCTCAGGTAAAAAGTAACTACAGACTCATAAAATATCATTATTGTTATTATCATTAATAGTTAGCCTGGTACTTTAATGATTTTCTTGAAGTTTCCTTATTGGGATTAACTTTTTGGTCTTGATTGCAATTAACATTACAGACCGCTGAGTCATGTTAATTCTCTGAACGAAAAGAAAACAAATCAAGCAACACCAAACCAAAGAACTCTTTAGGAGGAGAAAATTTTCCATGCTTCAAGGATAATTTCATAACTGTTTATACATACATCCTTTTATATCAATTAACATCCTAGGAGTAAAGAGTGTTCAGATCAGAGTAAAACAGAAATTTTTCTAGATACAAGATAACTCTAGGTATTTATAGATAATGGCCATGAATTTAGATTATATTAAATTTTAATTTCAGCAAATTATGCCCAAAAGAATGATATGATCTTGTTCTAAGTCGGAAAACTCAGTGACTCTGAAGCTGGTTCTTTGGAATAGATCTATATGGTCAGTTAATACATTTGATGCTTATCTGATTGGTGCTCTGGAACGCAAACTCGCTTTTTTTCTGAAAAGAAAAACCAAAGTCCAGAGTCACATTGTTTTTTATTTTCATTACACATTGACATTTTGCTCCATTTTCTATCCATTTGTAGACATACACATTTTGAACGACGACATGGTCAGATAAAGTGATAGTTTCCTTAAAAGAATGATTCCACATTCTTTGGTCAACAATATACAGCAGAAAACATCACTTTCAAAGTAAAATTCTTAGTTACTGAAAAAAGAAAAAGAAAAAAATCCTATTAGTAACAAAACAATAAAATTAGTTTAGGAGAGGTATCATGTAATTGCAAAAAATATTACAAGCCATTTTTCACAAATTTCCTTGTTAACAGGCCTTGGATGGATGATTTTACTTCTCAGATGGTGAATTACAAGTCTCAGCAACTGAAACCCAATAGAAAAAAGCTCCTGGGAAATGGAGCACATTAGTAAAATAAAATTGCAAATTAAATCATGTTTTAGGTGGAAAAAAAATCTTTGATTTAAAAACTGTTTTATAAAACTTTCAAAAATTGATAATTGAATTTAAAAGCATTTAAGGATCATTATTTAAATAATAAATTGGATGTGGAAGACTGTAGATGTAAAATGGTAGGGCTTTTCCAACTGAAATATTCTGATGTATTCTTCAGAACTTGCAAGTTCTATGAGAATTTATTTACTTATTTTTTTCTCATTTTACTTAAAAAATGTACATGCTTCTTATGCTAGATCACCTAAGACTGCTATATAGATTTGGGGTCTCTATTTGTATTACTGGTACATCAATGCTGAGAGATCACCAAAAAGTTAGTATTTAACTCCTAATATCCTTGGCCCAAACTAATGTCAAAATATTTGTCCTAACGTAGCCAATGAGATGAGTTTCTTTTGCAAATACAATGATAGAACTTTTTCTTTCTTTCCTTTCCTTCCTTCCTTCCTTCCTTCCTTTCTTTCTTTCTTTCTTTCTTTCTTTCTTTCTTTCTTTCTTTCTTTCTTTCTCCTTCCTTCCTTCCTTCCTTCCTTCCTTCCTTCCTTCCTTCCTTCCTTCCTTCCTTCCTTCCTTCCTTCCTTCCTTCCTTCCTTCCTTCCTTCCTTCCTTCCTTCCTTCCTTCCTTCCTTCCTTCCTTCCTTCCTTCCTTCCTTTCTTTCTTTCTTTTTTTTGAGACGGAGTTTCGCTCTTGTTACCCAGGCTGGAGTGCAATGGCACGATCTCGGCTCACCGCAAGCTCCGCCTCCTGGGTTCAGGCAATTCTGCCTCAGCCTCCTGAGTAGCTGGGATTCCAGGCACGAGCCACCGTGCCCACCTAATTTTTTGTATTTTTAGTAGAGATGGGGTTTCACCATGTTGACCAGGATGGTCTCGATCTCTTGACCGTGTGATCCACCCTTCTCGGCCTCCCAAAGTGCTGGGATTACAGGCTTGAGCCACCGCGCCCGGCCCCAGAAAAACGTTTTAATTGACTAAGATTTTCACTCCTTATTTTTAAAAAACTTATGGTCTGACGCCATAAAAATGAATTTGGGAACTTACTGTTTGGAGTAATGAAGAAAACTTAGGAGTGAACCTGTTACATAAATAAGTAAACTATTTGAGGCATGTAAAGTCCAAATGATATCATGAGGATGGTTTTATCATAATTGGTTAGAGAGAAGTAGTGGAACTTTGGGGCCTTCCCTTGTCACACAGAAATGCAGACATGCTGAATTGAAAAGAGCCCCAACCTACGAAGTAGTAGGCATGGAACTCATAATATGCAGGTTATGAGAAAATGTCAGTTGGGGATCTTGTCTTTATATGTGTAACAAGGCATTTTGGAAAAGTGCAACAGCATTAAATGCAAAAGTAAATATAAGAATTTTTTTTAATTTAGTTTTTTTTTACATTTTATATTTTGGCATTCACCATTGAATTTTATTGATAATGGACTGATATAAAAATAAGTTAATTATCAAACATCTCTTTTGAAATGATTGTACACCACTGAAGTTTGAGGAAAACTGACATAGAGAAATTCAAATTAATTTAGAATCACTCTTGGACAAACTGTAAAAGTTACTTGAAATATACAAATAAGCAAACCTAGATTCCCTTCCTTCCTGCCTCCCTCTCTCCCTCCCTCCCTCCTTCCTTCAAACTATAAAAGTTCTTTGAAATATACAAATAAGCAAAACTACATTCTCTCCCTCCCTCCCTCCCTCCCTCCCTTTCTTCTCCCTTCTTCTTTTCTCTTTCTCTTTCTATTTGCCCCTCCTCTACTTTCTTTTTCTCCTTCCAGCATCCCCTTCTCCTGAAAGTTGAGAATGGCAAGATAACCCTGTTCTTTTTTTTTAAATTTTTTAAAAAAAATATGGAATGCTTCACGAATTTGCGTGTCATCCTTGCGCAGGGGCCATGCTAATCTTCTCTGTATCGTTCCAATTTCAGTATATGTGCTGCCGAAGCGAGCACCAGATAACCCTGTTTTAAATTCTGGATGATACAGATGCTTATTTAACAAATTCAGAAAATTTCTAATACAGATGTAAAATGAATTTTATTTTTTCTTATACGTTCTGATTTAAAGGATCAAGAATAGTGTAAGTTTCAGGACACTTGGGCCACCTCATTTTTTCACTGACTTAGATCTTAGTCATGTGAAGACACAGTGAGTTGATACACAATTAGAGTTCATTACTCTTCAAAGATCCAGGTGTTTCTGCAGTAACTTCCCCTGGAAGACTTAACTCTTTAAAGAGCTAAATTTAGTTAGATAAATAATGTTTGAGAATTCACTGTATATAAGACACTGTACTAAAACTCTGGGATAACAAGATAAATCAGAGGTTATTTCAGCCACTGAGGAACTTAGAATCTGATATGGAGGCTAAATATATTTTCCATTACAATTTCAAAAAACGTATTTGTATGTTTAACGTTTTGCTACTGTTTTATTTATCACTTAAAACTCGTTTCAGTCTTTTTTTTTTTTTACCAGAGTTCAGAAATTATGAGAGATACATTTCTATTTTACAAGTTTCATGGCATGAGAGAAGACGCATCATTATTACATACAATATTTTTTCCAAGATGAAAAAATCCTCAGGCTGGGACTCATGGATAAAGTGAAAGTAAAATAACTAAAAAGTAAAACTGTGATGAAAGAGGATTGAATCCAACACAGACTTATTAGCTAGTGTTGAATGACAAATTATAACAATGCTGTGTCCTTTTCGGTGCTGGTGGCAGGGGGTAGGAAGGTGCAGCGCCCAGGTGAGAACACTAAAGGCCCAGGCAACCATGGGTGGTGAGAGTCACTCAAGAGATTTTCCTGAAACTTCTTTCATCTCTGCATTAAAAATAAGTAAATCCAAATGGCACAGAAGTAAAAAAAAAACTTAAAAGAACAAAAACTATAAATGGAACCTTAAAATAACACATATTTTAATTATTTTACTTTGATTAAAAAAGGATGCTCAATATTCATGGGAAGAGAAATATATAACACATTTAAAACATGATATTGTAACATAGTTATTTCAGGGGCACAAAACCAAATCAAAACAGAAAACCACCTTCCTGCTTTTTTTGGTTATGCATGTGAATAAGGGCAAGGACGTTTGTAGGGCAGAGTGAAAGTAATAGGCCTACCATATTCCCTTTTTTCTTTTCTTTTCTTTTCTTTTTTTTTTTTTTTTGAGACACAGTTTTCCTCTGTCACCTAGGCTGAAGTGCAGCCATGCAGCTATGGCGATCTTGAACTCTTGCTTCAGCCTCCCAAGTAGCTGGGACTACAGGCATTCACCACCATGCCCAGCTATTTATTTATTTATTTATTTATTTATTTACTTACTTACTTACTTACTTACTTATTTATTTATTTATTGTAGAGGTGATGTCTCACTGTGTTGCCCAGGTTGGTCTTAAAGTCCTTGGCTCCAGCAATCTTCCTTCCTCAGGCTCCTGAAATGCTGGGATTATAGGTGTGAGCCACCACCCTTGGCCCTGTATAATTTTTAGATTTGAATTTGTAAAATGTGACTTGATGGATACTAGTGTTATGGGAAAAAAGTCTGGGTTCAAGTAAGTTTCAAAACTTTGGGATCAAGAAAACTAGGCAGACTTGTTTCCCTGAAGGACTTCTTTGAGACTTTAACCTGCGGATGTGCAGTGTAATTCCCACAGTGTAATTCTCTAAGAGGTGACCATGATATGCAGCAACCCACAAATGCTTTTGGGAGCTCACAGGGAAATCAAGTTCTTGGCACGGTTTTAGAAAATTGAATGCTAGCATTGAACATATGAGAAATGCAATTGTTCTTTATTTTGAAAGAAATGAATGTATCTCTTATGGGTTCATCATGGAACTGAGCACTTGACACCCGTTGCCTCATTGTATCCTAATCTCTGTGATATAAGACCCAGAGACATCCCTTCCTACTCTACCCTCCTAACTTGTAGATTAGGAACCTGAGGATCTGAGAAGTTAAATATATTGTCCTAGTAAACTAGTAAGATTTAGGGTGGCATTAAAATTATTCATAACTTCTTAAAGCTTGAATTTTGGAAAACTTGTATTGCAATTGAAGACAAAGAGAATAAGAAATGGATTTCATCACATACTAGGGTCATTGCTTAATTCAAGGGGCACCTCTGTGTGAGACTTTGATAGTGCAGGGAAAATGTGACCCCTAGTTAGGAACTTCAGGTGTGGTAGGAAAGGCAAACCAGACCCTTAAGCAAGTCATTTCAATGAAATCTCTTTGCTTTGGATCATGATATTCTCTCTCCTTGAAAGAACCAGAGTCCTCATTCCCACCCTTCACACACCATGAGCATTGAGACTGAATTCCAATACATGTTCCCTGTGAAACATTTTCTGAGCACCCAAGTCTCCTCCTTTTTTATTTTTTAGAATTAATTGCCTTCTACACTATGCTCCCATGGCACTTTCCTTTTCCTCCATCAGAACTCTTATTTTCAAAGTCTGAATTGCATTATGATTTGTGGTCATTATGATTTTTATTTTCCTCCCAAATTGGAAGTCTCTTTAGAGATGACATTGTCCTAAATGTTTTTCTATCTACCACTAGCCAAAACAATGTTTTGCTGAAATAACAGCAGGTCCTCATTACATGTTTTTGTTTGTTTGGTTGACTGCTTCTTTTTGAAATAGAATAAAACTTTTTTAAAAAATTAAATTTTACCATTGTTTTTTAAATCATTAATAACCTGAACTGTAGCATCAATAAAATGCTTTGAGGCAAAGAAGAGTAAATGGTCCTTCCAGAACTCTTATTATTTATTTATTTATTTATTTTACCTTCTGTTGTTTTATCATTAATTTACAGAATTCACAGCAGAATCAAAAGGAGTAAGGCATGGACTATCTAGATCATCAGGAAAACCATAAAAGTTCTCTCATGAACTAATAATAATCTAGTTAGTTTCCCAGGCAATTTTAGCAATTACAGAGATGAAATGGAACATTAGAAGGAAGTTCCCAATAAGCTGTTAGTACCTGGCTTTTTAACAGTCTTTAGTTGTACAAAGTTCCAGAATGATCTAAGTCAAGCCTCGGGAAAATAGGATTATTTTAGTAGGTAAAAATTACATCAGCAAGAATATAAGTATTTGCTTTTGTCAAATTTTGTTCAGACTTTGTAGACTTTGTAAGATATTTAAATATATAAAAGACCACTATTACCTGTTTATGATTTGAAATTAGTTGGTTAAAAAAAAAGAAATTGAAGTAGAGTCACAGCCATACAACATATAATTCTTAAACATTTAGATGTATAAAAGCCTAATTATTTGTTCTTAAATGATCAGTTTTTGAAGTGTAAATCTATTGTAAATCTCATATGTTTTATTTAGTCTTTAAAAAGTAGATGATAAACAGCTAAGTAAACTAAATATCTCAGGGTAAATACAGTAATAAATATATATATATATATTTAAATATATAATAAATATATTATAAATAAATATATAATCAGTCCCTTAAAAAAATAGGGGCTGGAAAGTTTTGTCAAACCTCTAACCATTTTGGATTTACTTAACCCAAACTTTAAGTCTAGATATTCCCTGAGAGAATGATTTAAAGCAGGGATAAGCAAAGTTTTTCTGTGAAGAGTCAGATAGTAGATATAGGCTTTGTAGCCCATACAGTCTCTATAGCAGCTATTTAACTCTGCCTTTGTAGCACACAAACAACCATAAATTAAAAGTAAATGAATAGACCTGTATGTATCAAAAAATAACTTTATTCACAAAAGCAGGTTGTGAACCTGAGTTAAAGCATTGATACCTTTATATTTCAAGATCATCTGTGGGAAATGACAGTAAGTAGGAGAGGACATCTGTTGCTTTATATGCCCAGAACAACAGTTCCCTTCTAGAAAATGCTCACCCCCAGAACAATACACTATGATGCTAGAATTTGAATATTTTCTTTTTTTTTATTATTTTACTTTAAGTTCTGGGGTACATGTGCAGAACCTGCAGGTTTGTTATGTAGGTATACATGTGCCATGGTGGTTTGCTGCATCCATCACCCCGTCATTCACATTAGATATTTCTCCTAATGCTATCTCTCCCTTATCCTCCTACCCACTGCTGTCCCTCCCCTAGCACCCCACCCCCAGACAGGCCCCAGATGTGAGTTCATATCCTTTGCAGGGATATGGATAAAGCTTAAAATTATCATTCTCAGAAAAATGACTCAAGAACTGAACATTTTCTTTCTCCTGATTAAGGAAGGGGGCCTTCCTTTCATTAGGCCTAAACTGCGCTGAGCTGTATTTCTGTCTCTTGCTCCCAGGAGGTACTACCACTACTAGTGAGAAGCTATCACTGAGTTGGAGCCGAGGCTGGGAAGGATCGGGACATAGTGATCACCCTTTGGGCTTACTTGGTTTGACTCAGTTGAACACTCCAGGTGTTTGCGTCAGGCTCTTGGATGAGGCTTCCTGAAGTTGCTGAATGCATTGGGTTAGATGAGTTTCTCAAATGGAGGTGATTGTTAATGGGCAATCATGTTCCCCTTATAGAATCCTTCAAAGAGCTCTTCAGATAACACCACCTTTAGGGAGACATTTGGCGTGCTTTGCCTGTGTACAAAACATAGGCTGTAAACTGGGCTTGAACACATCTCCATGTTGTGCTGAAAGATACACCAGCCTGGCCATTCTCCAAGTGTTGTAAACATCCGCATTCCTTTGGAAGGCATTTGTAAAGAAGAATATTTTCTTTCTCATAATAGTCATTGGTCTCCTTTCACAATTCCGGGCAGCATACTCTAGAAGAAATTCAGCAGAAATGAGCAGGAGACATCCCAAATGGGCCTGTGTCTTCTTGTCACTTGGATCATTGTCTGCTTTTGACTGCTGTGAGACTCTTTCCCGTCTCTCTCCAGCAGCTGGTATATTGCTGGTGCATTTCTGTTTAAAATGAAGCCTTGAGCAACTTGAGTCTCTTCCTAATTTCAGAGGAATGCTGTCACTGGGTTATGGGGACTGGGTGGGTCCCAAATAAGATATTCTTGGTCAACATTTGCTGACTTCTAAGTGCATACAGCTCAGCATGTTGCCCATTTATTGAAACAACTCTGCAGCTTGTCAAGCTGCAGTTAAGTTCATGTTGATTATTTCACTGGGCACTCCCACTGAAAGCAAAACTGTGAGCTGATGGGACAGAAACAAGTGACTAATGTGCATCCAATATGAGGACAACTAAACACAAGTCAACAGTAAAGGCTGGAAACAGCTCTAATTATTTGTAGGTCCTACTGTATGGTTATTTAAACATACTCTAGTTAATGAGATCTGTCAGTCATAATTGGTTTCAAGGTTAAACGAAAGAAATGACATCCCTACTTCATTGAACCTGAATATGATTGCACCACATCATAACAAATGGTGATTTATTAGGGGATTACCAAGTGTGAATATGAAGATGTGCTATTTTATTTAATCATTACAATAATCCTCTTAGGTTAACATTGACTCCGTTTTGTGATGAGGAAAACTGAGGTTTAGAGAGGTCAAATAGTAAGCCTATAATTACACTGGTGGTAAGTGAGGGAGCCAGCACCAAAATGCAGTTCAGTCTGATTCCAGAGCCTACTTTTGGCTGTAGACAATCTATAGAGGCACCAGAAATAACACCTATTGCCTGAGAAGAACAGAAGTATAACAAATTTACTGACCTTTTCTAATGGGGACCATCTAAGGTCAAGGTTACTTTGTACTGGTGCATGAAGTTTGCACCTTTGCTGAATACATTTGTAAACATATAATACACAACTTATCCGAGAACCCTAAGTTTATGTTTTATCATCCAGAATAATAAATGTGAAAGCTCTCCTCAGTAAATTCTCTCTCCTTTCCTTGCCCCTCTCTGAGGAGATCTGGCCATGCCTGGAGACACCTTTAGTTGTTCCAAGTGGGCGTGGGCTGCTATCGCATGTGTAGAGGCCAGAATGTTGTTAAACATCCAACATACAAAACAGCCCTCTCCCAGTAATGCATTTTCTCCCCAAAATGTGTCCCAAGTTTGAGCAACTCTGTTCTAGAAAGGTGTGGGTATTCATGGCAAAACAGTGGAAAGACTGAGAACTGGACCAAGCAGAACTATACAGCTCATATCTATCTCTAGCAGCAATCACACATCAGCGCCTTTAACGCATGTCTCTGGCAGAACTAGTTTGTGATGGAAATAGTATTAAAAAGATAAACTGATATCAAAACGGAGTTCCAACATTTCAGAGAAGAGAACATTGGCAGCCATGTTCTCTCTTTCTAGAATGTTCTGAAACTGCTGTTAGCAGCCATGATTTTTTTTCTCTCTCTCTCTGAACATGTCTTTTCCAAAAAATGGCAACTTTGAAACTATGTCTTTTCTTTTGAAACACTGCATATGCTTGTTTAAATGCTTCATGTGGCCAGAGCTCCAAACACAGGACTTTTCACATGTTTCTCATCATTTTTGACAATTAGCCTCTCTTATTTCAATAAACATCTCACTCTTAAAGAGTAGTTCTTAAGTGCCATTTATCTTTTCCTGGGTGGAGTAAAGATTTCCCATGAATAAGCATTTCACTTTTTTTCTTTTTTTGCAAAATGGTTTTCCAAGTGTTTAGATCAGCGAACAAACCTACAGAGCAGACAAAAAAAGGCTGTCAGGAGAGTTGAAAGTCTAATTCTTTAGTTTCCATATTAATGAAACCCCTGTCTCTGAGAATGGTCATGACTTAACACTGAGGGCATAGTTTAGCGTCAATACAGGCAAATAACATTCTTCTTGGGTAGTTATCCAGAAAACAGAATATTTTTACATATCTTTATGAATACTCGATTTTGGTAGCCTTTCACTATATTAATAGTTTCAGAACTTGAAGAAAAAGTAAGAGAAAGTTGAAATAATTACAATTTCATTGGAAACAAACATTGACTGTTGTACTGTTTCTTTTAGGATCAATCAATTGAATCAAATAACATCATCATTTCTAAGGTTGGAAAAAGTATGGAAACATATGATTATTTAACTGAATTATGAAAGTCATGTTTTGGCTCACCTGGACATGGAAGTCATGAAATTACATGAAGGTTATGGAATTTTCAACCTAGGGGACTCCTGCATTGGTGTTTGACATACTGCTCATAAAACAGAAGAAAATTGGTTTACCACAAGACATTAAAAATACTTAAGGCCTACACATATAAGATGAAGCAATGATCTCTCTGCTTCAGTATACCTTCATCAGACCCAGACAAAACAATGAAATTGAGTCTTTCCATTTCCTAATTCTTGACTGTCCCCATCACAGAAGCATTCTTTTGTGTTTATATTCCTTGCCAAAAAAAAAGAAAGTCCTCAATTCAAATGTTACCTTGACCTTATTATGAGTGGGCATGCAGAGCAAAATTTGCCTATAGTTGGCCCCCTAGTTGACCCTGACACTATCAAATGAATGAAATGCCTTTAAGTTTATTAGCTTGGAAGGCTATTGGTTTAGACTGAACAGTAATCTTTTTTTGACCCCATTGCCCTGGTTAAGTAACATGTTTTCTACATTTGTGTTGTTTTTCCCACTAAGTCAAGGTGTGTGTACGTGTGTGTGTGTGTGTGTGTGTATAAATGTATAATCAATTATCATAAAATGTGTAATTAATTATGTGACATGTAGGTAAACACAGACAGAGGTATAACATGTATCAAGGCTGAGGTTATGTATTCTCCAATCAACTTCTCACTTGAAAACTAATTATCTTTCTCAGTCTACCTTATAAAATTTCTCTTTTCCTCTTCATTTGCAATTAAAAGGAGGAGACTGAAGCACAAACCGAATCCTTTTACCTCTATTACACTGTGAATTCTACAAAGAGGTATTTTACAGTCTGGGTTTCTTGGGGTGTGATTTTATCCGTTTGTACAGCAGCTGCTCCTCCCAAGAGAAATTAAGTCTTCAGACTTCTGGTTGGCAAAGTTTTTGAGTCCTCTGCTGTGCTCCCCTTGGGGGATGGAAGTATCTCAGGTTGATCTGCTGTGACTTCTGTCACTGAGAAGTGCACTACTGTTCCAGGAGAAACTTGCCAATTGGCAGCCAGACCTGAGTGGCTTAGACAATTAACAGGCTTCTGTTCAGCCCTTAGTCTTACTGACGATTATAACTGCAGAGCAAGCATGTTACCTGGATGAGGTCGAAATCCAGGCATGTGATGTAACTGTCCAGGATCCAATGACAACACCATGGTGGGCTGGGGGCAGTGCTTCAGTCCTCTACTCCAATTTCCATGTGTCCTCCAAACATACCAAATACACGTAACATTTAAGTCAAAACAAACAGTGGGCTCACTGTGCTTACACATTCAAAACAAGTATCTGTCCTCTTCCAAACAGATTTTTGCCTATAAGCTCTTCTTATATGGGAGTGTGGAAATTGCCTATGCCAATGGTCTAGGAGGGAATATTCCTTAGATTAAAAAAAATGTATGGTTGGTTTTCAAGGTGTTAACTGATATTTTTCTGGTAACACTGAGTCTTCTTGTATTGTATAGCTCCTGAACAAAACACTTTGCAAAAGTGAAAAATTTTATAGTTTTATAAAATTTTAAGAATTTTATAAATTTTAGCTTCTTATAACACCAGAGACTATAAAACTGAAGTCTCTGGGATTATAAGAAGCTGACAAATACTTGTCTAGTGATATTTTGGATAACCAGGAAGGGCATTTAGGATTAAAATAAATTATTAACAGATGGTTAGTGTGTAGAAAAAGAAATGATGTTTAGAAATTGCATGGATTCACCAAAAACAAATCACACCAGAAAAACATAATTTCCTATGTAAACACAATGTGTAAAGTGGTAGATAAAAATGCTACAGGTACAGTGTTTTATTTTAGTAGAATATTTGATAGAGTTTCAATTGATGGGGCTGTTACATAATGGAATGATCACTGGACTTAGAAAAGCTACCTACTTTCCCAACTTTTAAATCTAGATATTGCCTGAGAGAATGATTTAAAGCAGGGATAAGCAAAGTTTTTCTGTGAAGAGTCAGATAGTAAATACAGGCTTTGTTGCCCACACAGTCTCTATAGCACCTATTTAACTCTGCCATTGTAGCTCACGAACAACCATAAATTAGAAGTAAATGAATAGACCTGGCTGTATGAAAAAATAACTTTATTCACAAAAGCAGGTAGTGAACCTGATTTAAAGCATCAATACTTTTATATGTCAAGATCATCTGTGGGAAATAACAGTAAGTAGGAGAGGACATCTGTTGCTTCATATGCCCAGAACAACAGTTCCCTTCTAGGGAATGCTCACCCCCAGAACAATACACTATAATGCTGGAGTTTGAATATTTTCTTTATGTATTTACTTTATGTATTTTCAACCTCATTTCAAAATTAATGAATGGTTGACAGCAATGTTACCCACTGTGGCCTGGATGACGGTCCAGTTAGATGGACTCACAGTGAAATAAAGAATGAGGCTCAAGGACTAGTGGCCAATGGATCAATGTCAACTTTGTGTGCAGGTTTTAGTGGATGTCCTATACAACTCTAAATTTTATGCCTTTTAGCATATTATTGATACATTTTGTAGAGATATACCAGTGATAACTTTTAAAGTGGTACAAAATATGGGAGGATAACTTCTAAATATAGACTCAAATTATCAAATATTTTATAGTTATAAAGCTAGGCTTGTAACACATGCCAGTTTCATGACATGTAGTCATACGGCTCTATCTTTAAATTACAAAATACCAGTAACATTATTACAGAACAGTAGCAGAAGTTGACAATAGCAGTTCAAAGGAAAAAGCACTGAAGAATTTAACCAAATATAAGCCAAATGCAAAAAAAATTCAGCTGATTTTAATAGCTCCTTTCTTCTTCCACTTGTGCAAATATTCCACTTATTTCAATCAAACAAACTGTCATTGAATTTTTTCAGTCTTTGACTTTGAGATACTTACAACTAACTAGGAGTAGTTACACTACTATGTGAGCTGTGCTGTGATAAAGGTGTGTAAGAGGGACTGTTGGAGCTGAGAACAGAACACAATGAGAAAGACTTTAACTCAGGCGTGTATCTGTGAGTGTAATGGTATAGGTATAGGTCAGTGGAATCGATAGTGGCAAGGCTATGCAGGGTTGGGTCCTGAGAAACTAACTGGAGTTATTTGGCTGAATCACATGGGTTGGGCCTCAGTGAGAGAGAAAGAAAGTCATGGCACGAGAGTGTATGACATGTGTTAGGAGTATTGAAAAGTTTTGTATGGCCAAAGCATAGATTTGTGTGTGTGTCTGAGCTAGGTTATGAAAAACTCCTAATATAACAAACTGTTTGAACTCCACCTTGCAGGTGATGGAAAATATATCACAGATTTTAAATTGGGGATATCATTAGGTTTGTGTTTGAGAAAAACAAATGTAAGGGCTCTGTGATGCAATGACTGAAGTTAGAAACAGGGAAATCTGCTAAGAAATAGGTTAGTCTGGAGTCTGGTTGTAATCCAAAATGATCTGTTTTGAGTATTGTAGAGAATTGATTGGCTCCTGTACCCAAGAGCAGAAGTAAAACTAGCCTTAATGACTCTGTACGAACGTGCCACCTGGAGTTTCTTTTCCATTTCTTGTTTCTACTTTCTACATTAGCTTCCTTTTCTGAAGCAACAATCTTTACTAGGCAAAGTATGTGATTATAGGTAGCTGTCTAGCCAATTTAAACAATTTCCCCTAAAGGCTCTGTTGGCAAGCCTTAGGTCATATTCCAATCCGTAAACAAATTACAAGGTCAAAGGATGGGATGTTTTGATAGGCTTGGGGCTCACCTGACTTTTCAATAGCATTTCCAATTTCTTAATTGATAACAAAACCCTGAGTTCATTAGAGATGTTGTGAAATCAACTTCATGCAATTGATCATGATTAACTTTAGCTAAGCATTACAGTCTAGTTATTTATTTATTTGTTTTTTTGCAACTGGAGCTATCCTTGAAATGCACTTACTTCCAGTGAGATTATAAGGAAAGTGTATTGCAGAAGTTTCTAGGACGTCATTTCCTCTCTTGATAAAGGAGATTGGGCTTGGTGGCAGGCCCTCTTTCCTCTTTCTGCTTTTCTTCTTTCCATTAGAACAGATATCATATTTTGAGATGGAGAAGTCAACTAGTACCATGAGTTAATACATAATGTGGGAAATTCCAAAGTAATTACGAAGACATAGGCCCTAATTTTTTGAGCCACTATAGCTAATGTGAGCAACTACCTACCTCCAGCAGTCTTGTTATGTGACCAAAACTCTTTTTTGCTTAAGCTATTGTTAGACAGTTTTTGATTATTTTTAGGTAAATATATTTTTAAGGGTTATAGAACTTCTAGTCAAGATAATGTGGCCATGGGGATGAGGTCAAGCATGAGATTGGCTACTACTATTCAGAGCATATGTCCAGTAGGATGAGGGAGAATAATCAGCAGCCATCAAAGAAACTGGGTGTAGCACAGAGACAGTCATGGTAGGAATCACTGTAAATGGGCAAAACTCCAATGTGAAATTGCTGTAGACATATTTGGAAGAATCATTGCCTTAGCTCATGAGCTTCAAAAAGGGATGTGGCAATAGGACTGGAGAGAAAAGAGAGTGTATGAGAGTCAGGCTAGAGGAAAAACTCAAAGGGACTTCATTCATTTTGGGTTTACAATGCCTTAGTGCTAAAGAACACCCTTAAGTAGAGAACAATAATGGCTAAAACCAATAAACAGGTGACATTTTGGTCAGCCGTGATAGAAGTATAGAATCAAACTCAAGGAATTTTAAAGAACTAGGTATCTGCTTATCTATCTTTTTCTATCTGTCACCATCATCATCATCATCGTCGTCATCATCATTTACCATCTAACTTATTAGATATTAAGTTAATAATCTATTCTTTCTTCAAATCTGCTTTTAACAGGATACAAATAATTCACAAAAAGTGTACATAATAATTAGATAAATGAAAAAGAACTGTGCCAAAATATCCCTGGCATGAAGTTTGGTATACCTCTTGAGTGGTCCGGTAAGTGTTGTTGAATGAGGAATGAAGAGAAGTGGTTCCTAAATGCTAGCAGATAGCTAGGAATTGAATCCCTTATAATGTTCACAGTGTACCTATGCTATAAAAACAAACCAGATACCTACAAGAAGCACAACTATTTCTAATGTGCAACCAGAGAGGTTTCTCCTAGGATTCTCAGAAAGGCTTTCATGTAAATATACTTACAGTCAATCTGGGAACAGCCTTTATAGAAGTATTTCTCATAATATCCTTCAGTATAGGATGATGGTGTAATATCAAGTAAAATTCAGTCTAAGCATTCCTCTGGGTTTGGAGCCAGGTAAACCAATAGTCCTGCTCTACTTCATCATGGTCAAGTATGTCTGGGATGCTCTGTTCATTTCCGGGAACTTTATAAAGGACAAGAGCCAATTGTGCAGCATGCTGCACAGACTGTTATTTTAATAGATGCTTACTGAATAAATAAATGATTAAATAAAAGCATGAATGGTTGCAGAAAATAGACATATCTTACTTGTACAAGAGAGACCTCTTGTTCCTTTCAAATAGCTTATAGTCTAGTTATGGAGACAAAGAACAAAACTCACAGGAAATAGGAACCTACACAAATAAAAATAGGAAAAACACAACAATGAAAACAATATCTTATGGTAGTAAAACATTGTTGGGTAAATTCTATCCATCTCTCTCATCTATCTATCAAAACAATAAGTTTTAGAAATAAATGTTTGCTAAAAATATTTGTGAAAAATGTAACAGTATTTATTTTGATATTTCATTATAGTATATGATAGAAAAGGAGACAAAAGAAAAATTAAATTGAAAAAGCAGAACACATAGAGATAAAGCTAGACCTAAAGTCTCCAAATGTATGAAAAATTACACATTATATAGGTCACTAATAAATGAGTGAAACATAAAGCAAGCTTCCAGCATTTGCAAAGAATGACTCTTGGAAACAGATAGGATGCAAATGTGGTATGAGTTTATGTATGTATCTGATCCTGAGCCAGGAACAGATTCCAAGCATAGCCACAGAGTTGGTTGCACATGTGAATGTCCTGAAAAATCCAGCCCTAATTCTATTTCCCCAAGTTGCTCAGCTCTGACTAAAGTGTCCTTGAAAACATAAATATTCAGAATACTATAGAAATCATAGAAATTTACATGATTGTTTTTCTAGAGAGAATGTTTTAATCATTGTAGCGAATCAGATTAGTATTCCACAAGAATTGTTCATCATATTCTGAATAAAATTCTAATAGTATTAAGATTCATTTACCTTTCTTCTAAAGCATTTTAATAATTTCCACTTTACTCAAACCCACAGTTTATTTTACATGCAAAGAAAACAGAAAGAAAATGAAAAGAGCCAAGCACTAAGGGAGTTAAACTGAAGAGTCCAGCCACAAAATTCCAAGTATTTTAATGGGTATTCTTGGTTTTCCTTGTGTTTTGAAGAAAAATTTGCTACCCTCACAATTTGAAATCACATTAGATTATAGATTATATTATATTTAGATTCACAGATTGACAAAGACTTTAGGTGAGAGGAAGCTTTTGAAATCCCACCCACAAAGAAACCGTTTCCACCACCTGGCTACCAGTCGCTTATCCAACCTCTAGCCAAGCCTTTCCAGTGAAAAGTAACTCATTACTGCACAAGTCAGTCCACTCCACTGTTGAATGTATCTGAGGGCAAAAAAAGTTCCTCTTTAAAAAATTCAAGTGCTATTCCCCTTTTCAGCCTGTGAATATTTGTACGATTTTATTTCCATTAAAACTCAAATTATGATGGCTTTGAGTCCCGATGGGCCCTTGTGAGAAAGCCTTTTTAGATCATTTCTCAGGTACTTTCCCTCCTGCCCAGAGTGCTGTTTCACATGTGCTTCCCTATGGATGTCACCTGGATCTTCACCCTGGCCCTCTTGTCAACCTGCCGTGATACTGGCTGGAACGCTGATGGTCCTCCTAAGATGCCTGCTCTGCCAGGCACAGCTGGCTGTGACTCAGAGGCGGACTTTGGAACTGAACTTCCTTTTGTTTCCATTGTAAGCAAAGAAAAAAATCTTTATGACATTCTCTATAGCAGAGGCTATGACTTTCATTGAGATTTACCAAAGGCTTGGAATCTTTTGCTATTAGATATGGTTTCCCTTGAAAGCACGTGGCATCCCTGTCTATGACCTCAAGCTTTTTACCATGGGGCAAGATGAATTTACCTTTACTAAACAGAGTGTCCTTGAGCCACCAAATTGCTAGGGAGAGGAAAAAAATTTACAATTCACACCAATCTCAGGCCTGCATAGCTCTATCCTCAGACTTGCCTTCCTATAGATAATAATCCTGTGAGATCAGATCCAAGAACAATTATGGTACTATTCGCAGTAATTCAGCATTAGTAATTTCCTATAGTATAGGTGGTTCAGTTTCAGGTAATGTTAAGTAAAGGTCATTCTGTTAGGAAAGGTTCTTGTTGCAACTAACAGAAAACAACTGCGGCAAACTTAAATAGGAAAGAAATTTGCGTAGAAGGAAATTAGATAGCTTCCAAAACCAGGCTCAGAAAATAGACAGTGATCTGTAGAGGTTACACTGTACGGAGCAGCTCAGGCCCAGCTGCAGCAGTGGTCTGGTCGGGAAGCTACCCCTGGCACAGCCACCTCTGGACACTTATACCAGGCATTACTGCCAAACTGGATGTTTCCTTTACCATAAAACCTTAAATGAAGGTTTTAAGTTTGCATGACAATGAAAGTGTATTTTTGTTATCTTATATAGAAGGCACTAGCATGTGGTTACTGAGCACTTGAAATGTGTCTAGTGTGTCTAAAGAAAATAATTTCTAATTTTCTCTAGTATTAATTTAAATGAATTTAAATAGCCTCACGTGATTATTATTATATGAAAAAACACATCTCTAACCTATTAAGCCTATTATTTTGGAATTGTCAGAAGCCACTTTTCCAGGTGTAAAAAGTGCCACCTACATTTCTTGTCTCCTACAGCTCTATATTTGGCCTGTGGAAGAGACAACACCATAGAGGTGATTGGTTCAGTATATGTAGCATCCTCTTCAAAAGCATTGTCCACCAAACATTGGACTAGGATGGCTTCAACAGGCCTTTTTATTATTTGACAAGGCCAGAAGCCTCTGAGTGATGGGATCATTATAAGATCAGTGGGTCCTTCCATGTCCATAGGGATTCAGTTGAGTTTTATGACACTGAAGCCAGACTTCCTAGGTTAGAATTTTGGCTCCGCTACTTGCTTAAGTTTGAGTGACTTTAAGTAAGTCATTTATGCCTCAGTATTCTTATCTATAAAAAGATTATAATGAAAGTACCTGACTCAAAATGTAGACAAATTTATATAAAGCACAGAAGAGTATCTGGCATGTAATAAGCTCTCAGTGAATATTGGCTTTTCTTGTCATCACTGCTACTGGCACCTACATGATTTTGCAATAGGAGATTCGGTGCATACTCTTCAGTTTTCCTGTGAAAACAAAAATAGGCATGTCTACCAAATTACTACAAGTCTTAGCAAGACTTAAAAACTTAAAGATGCCAAAAGACATTGTTAACTCCAATGACCTGACTCTAAGAAAGACAACTATTACCTTATTAGTCAGAATCTGTTTAAAAATCTCACCTTCTAGAAATAAGTAATAAGTTGTTTGGTGATAAAACTCCTTTGTATGTAAAATAAGAAAAAATTTGACAGTCTTCAGATTTAGAGAGTATGGAAACACACAACTATGATGGAAACAATGCCAATGGCGGTAATTTGTGCTGACTCTGAAAAGCACATTAGTGGCTTCAAAAATTATTCCTGCCATTATATTGAGGGTTTTTACTTTTTATAAAAACTGAAACCAAAAAATGCAGAGAACTGCAGCACTCAGATTAATACATGAAGCACTACAGCAACGAAAGAAGCTATGTTTGCCTTGCACTGAGACACGTTTTCATTCTTGAACTTCACTTGGACCTCACTGTGGGCCTTCAGCAGCGAGCACATAGCTCTATATAGTCCTGTTTTCTGCTTTAGATAAATTTCTTTTTCCCCTTTGAAAAAAAAGAAAAGTAAAGAAAATATGCAATAATACTAATCCCTCAACACAATTTCTTTTCTAAAAAGAGTTCAAGAAGAAAAATAAAAGGATCTTGCTGTACGTTTATTGTATCTCTAGAATACTCTGAATTATCTAGTCTTCATAATTTTCCATCGGGTTTTAAAACAAACATAACAGATTTTAGCTCTCTATCATGTTGTAAGCAACAAATGAAAGAGTTATGACTTATCCGAAGGAAAAAAAAATCCAACCTGTAGAACTCACTTCATATGAGATCAATAAAGTTGCCCTCATGCACATGTGTATATAAATTTTGCAAGTCTTTTGCACAGATGTTTCTCAAATGCCACTAGCTCATAGAAAATAACAAATCTTTTAGTTTTCTGGGAACCAAAATCAATAAGACATGGAATCTTCATCAGTCAAAAGCCAAGTACTTTGAAGTTTTTATACATGCGTTTAAACCTAAACACGTGTATTGCATGGTATTACTAGTAAATTGGATATATTAAGGTTTACACCTTCATGTATGCAACTAAATGGTTTTATGCAATTTTTAGAGTGCTAGAAAGCTAGTAAAAAAAGCGATGTCTAAACTGATCCTTTACTTTTTTTGTTATTAATTTCCTAAAATAATATAATCTATTATATATACTTTAAAATAAGATGTATGTTTTGAGTTGACTTTCTGATAGTAAAAATGAGTTTTCCTCAACACATGTGCCTAAAGATTCCATGAATGATAGTACACATTTGTGAGACAGCTGGCCAAGCTAAGAGGAATTTTTATTCATGTAAAGGCAGTATGTTCAAATCACAATGAACCTAGAAGTTCACATTAGCACCACATTTTACTCAACCATATGGGTAAATCTGAATCTGAAATTCAGATTTTCCACAAACCTTTTTGAAATTAAAATCCAGAAAAGTCTACCAATTCACCCAGAATTCTTCGCTTTGACATGGTAACTACTAGAATCAACAAGAAGGGCAACGGGTAGAAGTCAATTTGTCCTTGTCCAAGAAGAGTCGAAGGACATAGTGGTAAAGAAACTAAGGAACCCTCATTTCTCTATCTTCTTATACTGAACTGCAACTGGATCTCGTTCCACCTCACTTTGTATTAGAGACATCATGTTGTTTATGTCATTGGGATGTCTTTCAAAGACGATGGGCGGTGAGGTGAGACTACAACAACCAGTGGTCCTTCTTCCTATCAATTTCTTCAGATGTAAACCCTAAACGTGAACCTGCCAAAGAAATCTCTTGTGAATTTGCCCTTTCAATTTGCTTAAAAATCTCTGCTTCTTCCTTCCTCAATCCCATTTTTCAGAAACACTTCAAGTTCTAGGACAGTCTCTTGTTACTGAAAAAAGAGATTGACATGCAGTTCAAAATGAGTTAGTATTCATTGGTGAATGAGAAATGATGCTGAGTTACATGATGAACTCAGTAATCAGTGAAGGTTACTGGGCTCATTTTCTTTTGTTTTGGAAATAGTAAAGATACATTATCAAGGAGAATTATATAAACATATATTCTATTAAAACTCTAGGGCCCTGATTGAGATCCAACCAACAGATAATTTTCTGAATAAACGGTAACCTTGGGGCCGGAGAGGACCAAGTCAAAGCTTTCAAAACCACACAATCAGATTCTGTTTTAAAGAGATGTTTATGTAACGTTTTAACAATTACTTGGAAAGTAAATGTTTTAACTGGTTATGTGGCTATTTTCTTTGTAACACTACCAATAGACTGTTTATCTAAATGTCTTATTGACTAATTCCTCTTTTTTCATAACTCAAGATTTACAGACGTATACAAACACAAATACATGCCATACACGCAATTTGGTATGGTATTGAAGTAACATTTGAGTTCGAATAGCTAATTTTGGCAATCATTTTGCAATCTGATCATGAGTGATTTCTTAACATAGAGTTATTTTTTCTTTTTTGACAAGGTTTCACTTTGCCACCCAGGCTGGAGTGCAGTGGCGCAATATTGGCTCACTGCAGCCTCAATCTCCTAGGCTCCAGTGATCCTCCCACTTCTGTCCCCCAAGCAGCTGGGACTATAGGCCTGCACCACCACTCCCAGCTAATTTTTCATAGTATTCTGTTAGAGAAGGAGTTCCACCATGTTGTTCAGGCTGGCCTTGAACTTCTGAACTCAAGCGATCCACTGACCTTGGCCTCCCAAAGTACTAGGATTACAAGCGTGTGCTACCACGCAGGCCACATAAGGATTTTTTATTTTTAATATAGGCATTTAATCTCCATTTTAACCACTACCTATTCTTGAGTAGGAATGAACTCCAATGTAGCCCTTCAAAACACAATTGTAAGTATCTGTGATATTCCTATTCCAAAAATATCCTCCTGCTCCAAAGGAAAATATGATCAAAATATTAGATCCATTCTTTAGAAGGTCACCTGAAGTTTACTCTTCATTTACCTTCTCCTCCCATGAAAAACCCCTGTACCCACTGCCCCATGCTGGGGACCTGTAGACAAAAGCATGGTAGTGAATCAAACTTGCAGTTCAAGCCCTGAAAGAGACTTTCTGTTAAAATGGACAACAGATGTGAACAAAGAAAAGAAATAGATCAAAGATGTGAACTCCATTCATGAGAATATTTGCAAACACAAAGCATGCAGGTTTTTGTTATTTTTAAGTTTCATCAATGCCTTCTGGGTGGAGGAGGAAATAACACTGAAAAATAAAAAAGGAGGGAGTAGGCAATTATGGAATAGAAAGTCTTATATCTGTGGAGTGTAATGGATTTACAAGAAGACAACTCCATATGCATTTTGAGCATCTTATTTATGTAGACACTGGTGGGGATGCTGATACCACAGTCAGGACAACATATCGTGATCTTCATCTTCAGAAGCCCAGGGTTCAGGAGAGAAATCCAAACTACAAAATAACCATAACAAATGCCAAATGCAAAAATTCAGAGAATACAAATTTTTCATTATATATGTTGATATACACCATTGATATAGTTTTCAATAAATAGGAATTGTTTTCATAATTAAATAATTGAGCAAACTGTACCTGTTGCATAAGAATTGAAACAATTTGGAAACAAAACAAGTAATTGTTGCCTTTATGATTTACTTTTGTCTTGTACTGGCATTCTAAATGAAACCGTTCCATAGAAGCAGCAGCAGAGGCCACAGATAGTAAATATGGAGCTTATGATTTTCAGCACTTTGCTGGATTGCTACTTACAGTCATTGCCTACAACTTTTAACTTGGCTGCGTCTCTCATTCCTTACTGACTAATTAACATTCACACCATAAGTTCTAATACCTTTTATTTGCTATTTGGCATTCCCAGACCGAAGTAACTACTCACACGTTAGTACTACTTAGTCCAAGCTTCACAATTCTTTTGGTGCAATTTGGATATTTCTATTTTAAAACATAGTGGAGTTATTGGATACTTGTTTATATAGCTTTTATTTTTTTAAATAAAGTGTTAAGGCCAGGACAACTGTTAGCTAAGTCTCAAAATGGCCTTATAACAATGGAGGATGAAGAAAATACCAGTATTTACTGTTTTCTGTTGGCTATTTAGCAGATATCTGTAAACTTCAGATGAAGAACTTTATCTTCAGTTTTCTATAAACCGAGATAGTAGAAGAAAATGGAGAAAATTATTGGGTTCTTCCTTACTTTAAAAGCTTACTTTTCATTTTAAGAAACATCAACTGGTTTAACAATTATAAATACTAACTATTTATTTTAGAACTTTGAAAACATTCTAAGGTCAATGGGATAATTCTGAAGGTCTTTTCTTTTGATGAAAATATTTGTGAGAGGAAAAGTAAAGCTGTAGTTTTCCTTCCTGCACAATGATCTCAATTGGCAAGGATACCCAAAACAGGCCCCACAGCTGTCTAAATTCTAAATTGGAAAACAAATGAATTAGCCTTAAGTGTTTAGAAATAAACAGGTCCAAAAGCTGTCCAAATTCTAAATTAGAAAACAAATATATTAGTCTTAAATGTTTAAAAAACATAAATTACAGTCCATCTATTACATAAATCAATAAAATCATAATTTATGTACGAAATTTCTTTTTGATGGTGGATAGTCACACCAATTTTCATCAATGAAGGTTAAGCAAGTCTAAAAGTTGCTCCTAAAATTTTATTTGCCCAAGTTAGGCCATGAAATAGACGATAAATTTATTTTTTATTTCTCTTTTTTTGAGGAGCTAGGATGAGTAAAAACATGCCTAAATAAATATTAAAAAAACCAAACCCAGTATTTTCTGATATTAAATGATTTCTATGAAAATGCAACTCCATTTTAGAATAAACTGCTTTGTAACATGGCTTTCAGGAATATATTGTGGTAAAATTATGCTATGCCTTTCAGTAGTATTACTTCAGAGATAAATATGTTACTTAATTGGAAAGGGTACCCAGCTACCTACCATGATGAAATGAAAAAGGACATAAAGTGAAAACAAATCAATAGCATTTAAGAGTGATCAAATTATTTTCATAGTGAGTGGATGAATTCATGGACAAAATAAATTTTAAAAGGAGAGTCAGAATACAGGAAAACAGGTAGCTATTCAGGGTCAGTAAGCTCACAAAAGGAAGTTAGAATTGGAATTCAGCCTAACAACAAAGTGATATTAATTGTTTATGACAGTGAAGAATAGAGTGAAGAAGAGCATATAAAAATGACAAATATAAAAAGAGCCAACTTTTTTCCTAGTTACTTTCAACTTACATTTCCCACCATATATTTTTAAATCCTGTTTGCCTACACATAATAAAATTGTCTAAAGTGAGTGTAACCTGTTCATTTCATCTTCTTAATCTGATGAATATAGCAATATATCAGAAAGAAGGATCTGGTTTGAGAGACAGAAGCAACATTCTGGCATAGCACCCGGCTTGATTGTGGATCCTTGAAAAATTGAGGGATGACTGTATGTAGCTACAGAATAAAATTTGGAATGAAAAAAAGAACAGAAAATTTTAAGAACCATAAAAAAGGGTTGCTTGGCTGGGCGTGGTGGCTCACGCCTGTAATCCCAGGACTTTGGGAGGCAGAGGCGGGTGGATCACCTGAGGTCACGTGTTCGAGACTAGTCCGACCAACATAGTGAAACCCTGTCTCTACTAAAAATACAAAAAATTAGCTGGGCATGGTAGTGGGCGCCTGTAATCCCAGATACTCCAGAGGGTGAGGCAGGAGAATCACTTGAACCCAGGATGTGAGGGTTGCGATAAGCTGAGATTTTGCCATTGCACTCCAGCCTGGGCAATAAGAGCGAGACTCCATCTAAAAAAAAAAAAACTGCTGTTCAGCAGTTGAATATTCTATATTAGACTGTATATCAATGATGTGGATGATTTTGTGATTGACACCTTTATGTTCATAAGTGAAGCAAATTGCAAAAAAAGGAAAGAATTTGCTTTCCCTGTTAGGGGCTATGGGTCCAATTCCTGGCTTCCATAGATGGACTTTCTTCCCCTTCCATCCTGCCTTTTTTCATGCTCTGCCTTGCACTTTAACCTTCAGGATTAGTTTGTGGTTTCCTCATTTCTCTCAATTCTCAAAAAATTTTCTCTCTATAGTAGAATTTCCCTTTGTCATTGCCACTCAATTTTTTTGAAATATAAGCAGTTCAGGCATTATCTTTTCTAGTAAATTTTTTTCTGATCTCCTACATGGAGTTAAGTGACACCTATGGATACTCTCACTAAAATCCTGTGCAATTATGACTTGAAAATACCATCCATTTCCTTGCCTGTCTCCTTAAGTAGACTTTTAGCATCTCCAATATAGGGATTGGCTTTAATCACCTCATCCCTGAGCATGGCATGGTGTTCAATTTATACCTGGTGATAAACCCCAAAACACTAAAAACCAGACTACATCAATGCTAGTCAAAGTGTGTGTTTGACGCTCATCAAGGAGAAAAGAACTGAAACTGAGAGTAGACATTTAGCAGAAACTTTTATTGCAAATTAACATTGTCAAGACATTCAAGCTCATGACTCATCTCATTGAGCAAGACTAGAGAACAGTTTGCCTACTATTGAACTTCTATAGTGAGTCAGATATGGCATGAGCTGCATAATAATCCTCAACAGTAAGAATACATTACAATATGCAATAGCTTCAAGTCAGACAACTGGAACCCAAAAATGTATAGAAATATGACAAAATGTTAGCATTTGTTTATTCTTATAACTTGTAACTTTTCAATAATTCTATTTTAATCAAATTAAATTTATAATTTAGCATTATTAGCTAAGTAATTGATGCAAATTACATTATTTATTTGCATTTCCAATTAATATATAATAAAATAAGCTTTGATGTATTACTTTTGGTCAAAACAGAAACAATTCTCTACATATCAGTATAGAGGTAAATGAAATGATGATGATGAGGCTGGTAGCCATTTCAAAGAAATAGACTAAAAGAGGTTGTACTACTTTTACTTAGAATTATGATTTCTTATACACTGAGTTTAATGTTGTAGCCAAAGTTGATGTTGGTATGTTAAAATCCCAGTGGATGATTAGTTACGTTGTACTAGCTAACAAAGTAAAGAAACCATTAAAAGATGAATGTCGGCCAGGTGCAGTGGCTCACGCCTGTAATCCCAGCACTTTGGGAGGCTGAGGCGGGTGGATCACAAGGTCAAGAGATCAAGAAAATCCTTGCCAACATTGTGAAACCCTGTCTCTATTAAAATTCTTTCCCACCCTAGCAGGTCAGGTCAATATTCAAGTCCAGGAAATACAGAGAACACCACAAAGATATTCCTCAAGAAGAGCAACCCCAAGGCACATGATCGTCAGATTCACCAGGGTTGAAATGAAGGAGAAAATGCTAAGGGCAGCCAGAGAGAAAGGTCAGGTCACCCACAAAGGGAAGCCCATCAGACTCACAGCAGATCTCTTGGCAGAAACCCTACAAGCCAGAAGAGAGTGGAGGCCAATATTCAACATCCTTAAAGAAAAGAACTTTCAACCCAGAATTTCATATCCAGCCAAACTGAGCTTCATAAGTGAAGGAAAGATAAAATCCTTTGTGAACAAGCAAGTATTTAGAGATTTTGTCACCACAGGACCTGCTTTACAAGAGGTCCTGAAAGAGGCATTTAGAAAGGAACAACCAGTATCAGCCACTCCAAAAACATACCAAATGGTAAAGAGCATCAACAAAATGAAGAATCTGCATCAACTAATGGGCAAAACAGCCCAGCTAGCATCAAAATGGCAACATCAAATTCACACATAAGAATATTAACCCTAAATGTAAACAGGCTAAATGCACCAATCAAAAGACACAGACTGGCAAATTAGATATAAAGCCAAAACCCATTGGTGTGCTGTATCCAGGAAACCCATCTCACATGCAAGGATACACAAAGGCTCAAAATAAAGGGATGGAGGAAGATTTACCAAGCAAATGGAGAGCAAAAAAAGCAGGAGTTGCAATTCTCATCTCTGGTAAAATAGACTTTAAAGCAACAAAGATCAAAAGAGACAAAGAAGGACATTACATAGTAGTAAAAGGATCGATACAACAAGAAGAGCTAATGATCCTAAATATATATGGACCCAATACAGGAGCACCCAGATACATAAGGCAAGTTCTTAATGACTTGCAAAGAGACTTAGACTCCCACACAATAATAGTGGGGGACTTTAACACTCCACTGTCAATATTAGACAGATCAACCAGACAGAAAATTAACAAGGATATCCAGGACCTGAACTCAGACGTGGAACAAGCAAACCCGATAGACATTTACAGAACTCTCCACCCCAAATCCACAGAATATACATTCTTCTCAGCACCACATCACACTTACTCTAAAATTGACCACATAATTGGAAGTAAATCACTCCTCAGCAAATGCAAAAGAATGAAAATTATAAAATTCTAAAATTAGCTGGGCATGGTGGTATGCGCCCATAGTTCCAGCTACTCAGAGGGCCGAGTCAGGAGAATTGCTTGAACCCGGAAGGTGGAGGTTGCAGTGAGCCGAGATCATGCCACTGCACCCCAGTGTGGCACCTAGCAATAGAGTAAGACTCTTTCTCCAAAAAAAAAAAAAAAAAGATAAAGGTTATTTACATACAAATCATAAACTAGAAATTCAAAACCAAAGGATATTCTCAAAGAAAATTACTAAATGCAAAATTAACAGAAGCAGATGTTTAAGATTTCATGTATAAATATTGGTGATTTCAGTATTGTTGTAGAGTAGCACTTTGTTATGGATAGGAATAGGAATTACTTTTATTGCTAAATATAAAAAATCATATATAATTGCCAAAACACTAGTGAAAGGCCAAGTGAAGGATGCTTTCTTAGAAATATTGGAAAAAATCTGTGGCAAAGAAGTAAGATTAAGCATCAGTTTCCAATAATACCATAGTTTGATATTTGCAGGAATCATTAATTCTACAGAAGAATTATGCACAGAATAAATAAAACTAGCAGGGTATTTTCATTTCATTTGACAACGCACATATATTGTTAACACAGCAATTCTTTTGGTAAATGTGTAGTATGAACATAATGGTGATATGAAGGAATAATTATTTTTTCGACCTATATTGCTGACGAAAGAAAACGCTACCTCTGAACTGTATACAACTAAGAAAACTATGAAGAATTACATTATCAACAGACTTGGCTTGGGGTTTAAGATTTGCACAGGCGCATATTCTGATGATGCAAAAGGAAAATGTTCCAGAGTAGTTATCCAGATTGAGGAGCTCGGCTAAAAGTCAAATAACACACTTTTCTCTTCTTCAAGTAAGTTAAAACACAGTTAAACTAAGCAGTGCCCCTACTAATGTAGTAAAAATTTTGACGTATGTAAAATCTAATGCATCAAATTAGAAATCGTTCTCTTTATTTATGAGACATCATGAAAGCTGATTATAAATGACTGCTATTGAATATTTAGGCGAAAAGATGAGATGATGTAAGAAGATGAAATTCTTTTTAAGAATGTTTAAATTATGAAACACATTATTTGTGCTTTTGCAAGATAAGAAACAGTTTGGTTCCAACTTCCTAAAGATGGGAATTGATTAAATAAATTAAAAAAATTAAAGAGTTAATATATTTGATTTTTTTTGAATGACCTTAATACTTGTAGGCATTGTTTTTCAGTGACAGATAAAATTGAAAAGCAAAAGCAAAAGTTGGAAGTGAGTAAAAATGGATCTTCTATAAATTCTTATATGTTTCATAACAAAACAACAATTATCAATAAAACAAGCAAGAATTTTTACATTGCACATCTGTGAAAAGTAAGAACATCTTATAAGTTTGATAGAATATTATTTTGTCTGTGACTCTAATAACAGAAAAAATGATGCATATAGTTTTGTGCCTTCATTTCTCTCAGTAAATTATTCTAATAATTTAGTTCTATTGTATTTTATAGAAGTCACAGGTGGTAAATACTTTTAAAATCATAGATAGTTTGAGAAGAACTGCTCAATAAGTCTGTGATTTTTCAGACTTAAAGCTGCATATAAATCATGGTGGAATTTTGTTAAAATGCAGATTTTGATTCACCAGATATTGGTGTAACCAGAGATTGTACATTTCTAACAGCTGCTGTGTGACAATACTGTTGATGGTCTGAGGGCTGCACATTAAACAGCAAGGTAACAAATAATTTCTGTTGTTCTTTAGATAAACTTTTTAGTTATTATAGTCACTAGAGACTCTTACTTTATGGGAAAACAGTCTTTAATTTTATACAAAGCATGTATAGGATACATAGAACTGCCTAGACACTTCATAAGGTCAAGGCAATATCCCTGCAGTGACCACTCAGTCTCATGGGTACGGTTTATCCAATCACATTTTCTGGGAAGTTCTGACCTGGTAGAAATGGACCCTGGTTTGAGTGGTGAGCAATTTCAAGGATTGTTCAAAGAAAAAAAAGGAGGCCAATGGAACTTTGAAATTTTTCAATAGTTCTCTTGTGACTTAATGCATGAACATTTCCCCTGATTTTTGAATGCAGCTTGAGTTAATGGAAGTCCTTCCACCCACATATCCATTGAAGGTAAACCAAATCGTGCTTTATATACATACATATAAAATTATATATATTTATATTATATAATTATATTAAAATTATATATATTTATATTATAATTATATATATAATATAATTATTGCATAACATCTTTTAAGTATCAGTGCAAAATTGGAGATTTAAGGCATTATTTTCTGATGTATTCCTTATGTTCTGAGGATACTGTATGATAAAAGCCAGAAACATGATTTCTTTATGAGAAGTATACTATTTAATATGTATGGGTGAGACTATGATGTTGAACTAATATAAATATGTCCCGTAAGTTGCAAGTAGTTTGCAGGCTATGCAATGTTTATATTATATTAAGTATATTCAGTTAAATGCAGAAATATAATCAAGAGAATCTTAAATGAAAAGAAATAAAAACAGAAGTATATGAAGTTTGCAAATTGATAGTTAAACAGTAGTATTTCCTGATTGCAGACCATATACAATGCAATATAAGCAGAAAATGGCTAGATAATGGCTTTGCATAGAAACAACGAAGTAAATGTAAATATAAAAATTATCCTAACAGAGCATGATTCAAATAGTTCCAAAGAAGCATATTTTCTCAGTGCTAACACGCAAAGTTCTGTATGCAATCTTGCTCTATAAAAGATATTATTGCAATTCCATCTTCATACTGATTTGCAATACTGTTTATTATAGAAAGAAAACAGAAGGCAGGCCATAAACAAATATGAAATATTAGGGAAAAATCTCTCAGCTTTATTTTCAATGTCATTTAGAATATATGAAGACAAAAATGCTAATACTGTGAAATAAAAAGATTTTTCTTCATATTCACCTTTTCCAAAAAGCTTTCTTCACATTTGCATACATCATAAAAGTAAACTTAAATAGTAGTATTAATTGTGGTACACTACAATAATTCAGACTCTTAAGGAAAGTTTAAGAGTCAATTATGGCCTAAACATTTATTTAAATATGTGTGGCTAGAAATGGTGGCTCACACCTGTAATCCTAGGACTTTGGGATGCCAAGGTGAGAGGATCACTTAAGGCCAGGAGTTCGAGACCAGCCTGAGTAATATAGCAATGCACCCCCCTATTTGTACAAAATTTCTTTTTAAATTACCAGGCATGGTGATGTACACCGGTAGTCCTAGCTACACAAGTGGTTGAGGCAGAAGAATAATTGAGCCTAGGACTTCAAGCTTACAAAGAGCCACGATGCCACCACTGCACTCCAGCCTGGGTGAAGAGTGAGACTCTGTCACTAAATAAATAAATAAGTATGTGTAAGTATTGAAAAAACTTATTTTGCTTATAGAAATTATTTGCTGTTATTTGTAGAGTACTTTAATAATAATAATAATGATATAATAATAACGAGCTTCTAGTACCTTTATTTCTCTGGTAACTACAAACTACAGCCTCATTTAAGGGAGTAATTCATTAACATTTCCAAGAAGGGCACATGGCATTATTCTTTCAGGTCTCCTTCAATCTCATTTGAAGTTATATATTTTCACAAAACATGTAAAATAAAATCTTTTTTACTCTACATTATTGCCTATTCTTTCCAAGAATAAATCAGTAAAATCTGATTATTAGCCAAAGTGATAAGAGTGTTTTTTGGCAAGCCGCTATCACAGATTAACACTGGGAATTAAGGAACACACAGAGCTAGCAAATAAAGAAAGAAATCAACCTCCTACCTGTGTTGGATATTTTCATAGGGTATTTTGAAATGGGAGGCTGGAAGAAATTGGAGGAATATTACAATTTACTTTGATCTAGGGTTTTAACATATCTGAGGAAAAGAATACGTTTTGGACTGAATAATAATCATAGTAATTTTATATAATCAACTATTCACCTTCTGTGTGTGTGTGTGTGTGTGTGTGTGTGTGTGTTCCTTCATACAGGTGAGTAATCACGGCCCTTACTTTTAGGTAGCCTAGAAGTATTTTCATAATTTAATGTTAAGGCATAGCTTTCAAAATCTACTTTTATTGAAATTTATTATTGATTTCTGAACAAAAAATGCTATCATTTACAGCAAGCAAAGTCAGGTTGCTGTGCCTGTATCAATTTATATCTTTTGAGATCTACTGTTGGATTGTTAAGTCTTGCACACACAGTCATTGTTTTAGAAAATGATGGGCTATCTTCTTAAAAATGTCATTCTGTAATGACACACTTAAAGTTTAATGATATTTTCTTTTGCCCCTTCCTCCAATCTGTCCTTACATTCTCCATTTCTATTAACGTAGTACCTTGGGTATGATAATTGTCATGAAAAAGACGGTTGAGGAAAAGACCACTGTGCATAAAGATAGTCACATGGAAGAATAAATGTCTCTTACAAAGTTTGAATACACCAACAAATGTTTTATTCACCAAATGACTAATCCATAGAATGTGAAGATTTCTAGAAGTCAAACCGAGGTTAATTGAGAATGGACTTTTAGACATAAGTTCTGTGAAGATCGTTTTTAAGCCCCAACTCTGCTAATTTTATCATCTTTCACAGTATTTGTGATAATTGGGAAAAAATTCTAGTCTTTTTTTAAATAAATTGCTGACATAAAACATGTGCTAAGTGAATAAATTGGACCAACCATTATTATGCATTGTAATTTTTCTCTATGATTTAATATTTTTTTAGCTACTATGGTATGCACTGTAATAATATAAATCATCGTTCCACTTACATGAAGCAGCCTTAATTGACTCAATATCCATCTGCGGTAAACATTTACATTTTCAAACATACCCCAACATTTGAGAGAAGACAAGAATAAAATTGCATATTAGACATATGCCATGTGTCTAAATATTTTAAAGATATAAACCAAGCTATTAAACTGGTAATTAAATTTTGTTCAATAGTCTTATTTTGTCAAATATACATATGCAAAAAAATTTGTGCAAAGCTATTATTTTTGTATATTGAAATTTGAGAAGATGTCGAAGACTACAGAGTTTGTTACTGCATGCATGTAGATACTCTCTTGATAAGCCAGGTATGTTCAGTGAGTAGTAATATAAATGCGTAAATTACTTGTTCCAGAATGTTTCAGCTCTAGTTATCTTGCTATAATCAAAATTTTTACCTGATTTTTGTGTATTGACAGTAACTAGCTGAGGGATTAAAAGCATCCACAAAATGTAAATTAAAGTAAATGTAAAACAGTATAATTAATTATCATACATGTTTTCAAAGAATATATATTATAAAATAATTAAGTTTATTTATTAAACATTACAGGGCAAATGCAAATTTTAATTTATGTACACCAAAAGTTTTAAGAAAACTATTTGAATATTTTTCATGCCTGTAATCCCAAAACTTTGGGAGGCTGAGGCAGGAGGATCACTGGAGCCAGAGTTCTATACAGTCTGCAATGTAGCAAGACCATCTACAAAAATAAAAATAAAAATAAATTAGCCAGGCTTGGTTGTGTGCACCTGAAGTCCTAACTACTCAGGAGACTGAAATGAGAGGATCACTAGAGCCCAGGTGTTTGAGGCTGGAGTGAATTATGATTATGCCACTGCATTCCAGCCTGGCGGTTCCTTTCATTTGTTTAAAAAATTAATTCAGACAAACATTTTGTCAAAAGAAATTATTTTAGCATTCTGTCCCCATTTAGTTGCCATTGTGAAGAATTGCTATCATAACTTACACATGTTATTTAACTAACATATCTACAAATGTAATAGTAAAAGTATCTTTACAAATACAAATTGGGAAATAAAAAGAAGAAAAGAATTTTTAAAAATAATGCTTTACACACTATTGGGAAACCATACTTCATTATGCAAAATTCTATTTAATTCATATTATCCTCTGTGTTAAGTAATTCATTTATCTTATCTCTTAATGCATTTGCCTCCCAAATCTTCTGCACTTTGAAGCAGTGTATTTATATCTCCAATGTTGGTGCTATGGTGTTTTCTCCAAAATTCATGTGTTGAAACTTAATGGTCAATATGATGATGTTCAGAAGTGGATCCTTTAAGAGGTGATTAGGCTTTGAGGGCTCCTCCATTCTGAATGGGAAGGGAGGCTTCCCATGTTGCCTTCCACCATGTGAAGACACAGCTTTCCTCCCCTCTGGAAGATGTAGCAAGGAGACCCTCACAAGACACCAAATGCTGGTACCTTGATCTTGGACTTCTGCCCTCCAGAACTCTTAGAAAATAAATTTCTATTCCTTATAAATATCACAGTTTGGTATTTTGTTATAGAAACACAAATAGACTAAACTAGAAAGGACTGGCACAACCCATACACGTTTGAGCACTGCTGCCTTCTGTTTTGAGAACCCCAGGCAAGAGAAGTGGTGAAATGTTTCCCTGGGGCCTGGATGGTATTAGTAAAGAAAGCACTAGTTTAGGTGCAGGCGTAGCTCAGGTTCTAGAACTGAGCTCTGCATGCTGAGTGATATAGGCTCTTATGTTTTCTAACATGAATTATTTCTGTTGTTTGTTATATAAAGAGTTCTTTAAAATATAAGACCCAGGGCAGGAGGCCTTGTCCAAGTTTCAGGAAATGTTTTTTGTTTGTTGGTTTGTTTTTACATATGACACAGAGGGCTTAATAAATCAGTTTGGGATTTTAAGATACAATCATATTTAGTCAAGACATATTTTAATGATGGAAAATTCAAACTCACTTAAACTTAAATTTCTTTAAAGGAGGAAAGAAAGTTTCCAGTTGCTTTGTAGTTATATGTTAATTATCTCTTGGTATCTGCAAGGCATTGGTTCCAAGACTCCTGTGGATAACAAAAGTTGCAAATGCTCACGTCCTTTATATAAAATGTGTAAGATTTGCATATAACTTGCACATATCCTCTTGTATATTTTAAATCATATCTAGATTACTTGTCATTCTTAACACAGGTAAATGCTAAGCAAGTAGTTGTTATAGTGTGTTTTAAAATTTGTATTTTTAATGCATTATTATTATTTTCATTTTCTACAAATATATTTTATCCATGGTTGGTTGAATAATAATCTTCAAATGTGGAGTCCATGGATATGGAAGACTGACTGTACATAATTTGCATTTTAAGTATAATTTACACTCCTTGGAGATAGATCGGTTTGTGCAGAGAATATAGATACTAAATTAATATTTGCTGATCAATACCAATCAATTACCTTTCCATTAGAGATGATACTATGTAATCTTGAGAAAATTCTTCTGAGATAATTCTACAGGTTTTGCAAAATATATTGTGAAGTCATGTTTCAATTTAATTATGATAGTTAACTTCATGCTCATTATAGTTATTAGTTATAATTCTGCTGAGGAAAAAAAATTATGTAAGGGACAAAAAAGGGAAAGGAAAAAGAATTCTAGCAAGCCAATGGCAAAAGTCTGGCAACATGTAATATAAATCTGCCAAATACATCCTGCTGCTTTACAATGTGGCCACCTGCCAAATAGCTCTGCATTGCATCCTCAATAGGTTTGACAAGAGGAAGTGAAAAGGGACTCCACTGCAATGCTATGGCTCAATTAATAAACACTCATTCTGAAAACCTTTAATTGTTTAAATTGAGTCTCCTGTCTCGTGGAATGTTCAGGCTTGTAGCTGAACAAAATTAGTGCTAATTCCTATTAGGCATTTTAAAATACTTGTTTTAAGGATGTCTTTTATTTATTAATTATGTGCTTAGCATCCATATTTTAGATAAAGGGCAAATAAAGTACAAGTCCTAGAGGGTTGAGTTAATAATAAATAAAGCATAAGAATAAACCCCTCCTGTTCCACATTTAAAAATTCATGATTCTGGGTCTAAACCAAATTAATTTCTTAAGAGGAATGGTTCCTTCAGAGTCCAGTACTCCTATTATTCCTTAAATCAGTTTCATATATATGGTTGCCCATACGCACAAAGTAAAACATTCTGCTTTTTTAATATTTATAAGTTAAGATAAATCTTAAGGGGAATAAAAGCTTAATAGAATTAGGCACTGGAAACAAATTAAGATAAATAGTACTAAGTATCCAAAAGAAATATATATAATAGTAGAAAGGTTTAACTTAAAATCATGAACTATGTATGGTTATTTAATCCAACTATTAATTTTAGGTATGAGGTAAATGAAGGCTTTGTGATTTCCAGTCCTATATTCTTCTTAGTAAACCTTGATGGTCACTAGAAACATCTAATCAATGACTGAAGTATAGTAGCAGAAAGCCGTATTTTCAATAGATGACTAAGGTGATTTGCAGGCATATGGTCTATGAATCTCACTTTCAAAAACCATGTGGAACCCAATGTTACTCCTCTGGATAGAAGATAGTACTAAATGTTGTGAAGGCTAGAAGGGAGACGATTGACCAGTAAAATGGTAGAAATGCAAGAAAAGAAGAATAATAAGATTTTTAAACTGCTACACCCTAAGAAAGAGGCTTGAAAAGCAGTGACTTCAAATATAATACCAGAGTTTCTGTTTGGATCCTTGAGGTAGGCCACTTCCATTTTCAGTCGGCGCTCAGCGCCATCCCTTCCTCCCTCCTTTATTTACTGCTTTGTGTGTATGTGTCTATTTGTTAATATCTGTTTCCCCTTCAATATCATGAACTCCTTTGAAAGGAGACACTGTCTTACTTTTTCACCTGCTCGATTTTCTTATTTTTAAATGAACTATATGGTTCTGGTCTACTTTGCACTTAATTATCCCATTTTCCCCTCAATTTTCTTCACATCAGTTAGAGCAACTTTAGGACTAAATTCCTTATCAATTGCTTTGTGTCCAAGCACACTTTAGATCCTGAGGATAGAGTCCACGTGTCATACATATCTTTTTACCCACCAGATTCTAACAGAGATCTTGGCACAGAATAGGCAGTTTTGTACGGGAGAGCAGACCTTTGTAGACTGATGAAGATACTGACAGGATTTTAAAACTTACCCAGCTTACAACCTTTAGTAGCAGCTACTGAAACAAAAGAATGGTGGAAGGGAACTTGGGATGACAGGAGATAAGCAAAAGGCAAATTAAGAAAACAAGACTTTGACATTTTGAATGAGTTAGAACCAAAATAAAGGACTGGTCCAAATCCACAGGTTAAACTCAAGGAAATGTAATATATATATACACATTACATATATATACACCTTAGATATATATAACACATTATGTGTATATATATCTAATATATTTGAAAAGAATGCAGTGAAGGGAACTGTTATTTCATGTGTCCATTAAGTTTCAGGCTTGGAAGACATTTTATATAAACTCTCCAATTTAGGAGAAAAAATGTGGTGTTCTGTTAAGCTATAGATAGTGCAAGGGTGAACACAACTCTAATAATGATACTCAGATTTAAAAAGATGCAGCAGTTTTGGAATTTCAGTTTTGTGGTTCTCTCTCAGTCTTAGAAGATAAAATAGAAGACAAACATGTTTGTTCATGTTCATTAAAAGAAAGCCTGACAGTGCTGAAAAGAATAGGTAGTGACTGATTCCAGGAAATATTTTCCGTGATACAGTTGTAAAAATTGCAGGGCATGTGTACAAGCTGCAATTTAGAAGCAAATAGAGAAATCATGCTGGGTTCTTTTACTTTCTATTAAGCTCATGAAAGAAGTAGAAAAAATAGATTCAGAAGACTTTCTTTAGAAGAAGTGATTATGCAGACAGATGAAAATGTAGTTACGAGCCATTATATATTTTTTTGGTGGCGAAGTCAAATTAATAGTCTTTTTTTTAATAGTCTTTTAGCCTTTTGAACTCTAATGGACCTTTGACTCCATATCACCTATCAGGGGATTTTTTAAAACTACGTATCACTTATCAGGGGCCTTCTTTTGTATGTGTGTGAGATGATTGATAGAATGACATCTTTCTATTGTCTCTAGATAAAATATGCCAAAACTGTAATTGTTTTCAGAAACTTGAAGCCACAAAAACATATTTCAGTAGAGAATTTTTTTAAAAGTATATTTAAGCCAGGGAAAAGAGGTACAGAAGTGACATTTTGAAAGGGATAGGATGTCATTAAAAGTTATTCCATGATAAAAGAAAATTGCATAGTTTTCATTCTTACAGCGGATTCTCTCTCCTATCATAGTGTTATAATTGGGTTACATAAACTGCAGGTAAATTCTTGCAGTTTTTGTAGTTTAGTTCCAACCAATATGAGGATTTGTTTTTACATGTACCATAAATCAGTAGAGTAAAAGACTCACATTAATAAATAACTTGAACTTTCTTTTACTCTTGAAGATTTGAGATTTGAGCCAGCTTTAAAAAAATGCATAAGCCAGTCCAAACTTGGTAGATATCACTTTTATTTCCTTAAGTAAATTTTCTCAACTGCCAAATTGAAAAATTCTAATTTATTAATGCTTGAATGAATAACTCACTTTCAGACACTGAACGATCCAAAACAAACAAGCCAGTTTGTGTATTTAGTTATACGAAATTTTGAATGTACTACCTCATAAATTAAACACTTTATTGTACCTAGAAAAAAAGTGTTGATTCCTATGGGCTCCACCATTAATTATCTCACACTGAAGACATCACATCTCTTCTTTACTCTTTAGGATTTGTTTTTATTTGTTAAATATTTTATATATTTCCCCTGTTATGTCTGTTGTGCTCCTCACTAGGCATTGGATGGCCTTGGTATAATTTCAATAATTTTTCTTAGGATATTCTGCTGTATTAGTAAAGATGTTAGTTGTTATTTATTTTCTAATCTAAGTCTATGGGAGGTATTAATATATTCACCTCCACTAATGAGAGGATTGGGTCTCAGACAGGTTGGTGAATGGTCAAGATCATTTCAATCCAAAGAGTTGCACACGTTTTTTTGGTTTCTTTTTCCTTTTTCTTTTCTCTCTTTCTTTCTTTCTTTTTTTCTTTTTTTGCCTGTAAGTCATGTTCTTTGCCTCTGATCACTCCTGTTACCTGTGATTATCCAGCAGGCCTGATGATATTCTCCCTGGCTTCCATCTTAAAGATGCCTTGCCTGACCTCCAGTCTAAATTGGGTCCTCGTTAGACAGTACTGTCTTCATCACCTCATATTTGTATAACAATTTTGGGATGTAAACTTGTGTGATTGTTAATAAATGTATCATGTGCTATCCTGTAAATCTCAGTGAGGGAAAGGACTGAATCTATTTTGCTTCCACTGCTGTATCACCTGTGTGCACAGAAACTGATATGGAGCAGGGCACTCAGTAAATATTCAAAGAGTGAGTTAAAAGTCAGATTTAAGGGCCGGGCACGGTGGCTCAAGCCTGTAATCCCAGCACTTTGGGAGGCCGAGGCGGGTGGATCACAAGGTCAAGAGATCGAGACCATCCTGGTCAACGCGATGAAACCCCATCTCTACTAAAAATACAAAAACTCAGCTGGGCACGGTGGAGCGTGCCTGTAATCCCAGCTATGCAGGAGGCTGAGGCAGAAGAATTGCCTGAACCCAGGAGGTGGAGGTTGCGGTGAGCCGAGATCGCGCCGTTGCACTCCAGCCTGGGTAACAAGAGTGAAACTCCATCTAAAAAAAAAAAAAAAAAAAAAAAAAAGTGAGATTTAAAACCAAGCCTGTACCGTGTAAGTCACGGATGTACTACTGCATGAGTGGTTGTGGTGTTTTTGTGGCCAGTTCCTACATATGGATTTGCAAGTCCTGGGGCCACATATGCACTATCCTATACCTTATATTCTATATTCTATAGAGTCATACTGAAACTAGGTTGAAAGCTCATTGAAAGCAGATTTACAGTTTCTGTTTAGAGTGAATGAATAGATAGTTGGTTGGTCCTTCATAAATACTTACTAATTGATAGGAAACTGATCTTACCATTTAATTTGTTACAGCAGAGCATTCTTTATTTTACTAAAGCCGTCTTCCTGATACTGTTTTCTAGCTTGCTTTGTTCTTCTGTCATAATGACTGACAATCATAATCAGGAAAGGCTATGCCTTGTGTTGATGCTTCACTTTTTCCCTTTTATTCCCAGACAGTTGGAGTGATCAAGCTTTCAAATCCCTGAAAAGGTGAACTGTGCTATGTCTGGGGCAGGCTCCATATTTTTATTATGTACCACACAACTCTAACAGCAATACAGAAATTCAGGGCACTCAGATTGAAAAATGAAGACTTTCCACATTTAAAGGAGAGTTACATATTTTTGGAGTTACATACATTCTTCATCGCATTTATAAACTCCAGAACCCATGGTTGGGCATAAAGCAGGAGATTTAATACTCTTCTGCTTATGATTTTTGTTGCTTTTTTCTCCCCACTCCACCCACTCCTACCCTATCCCACTCCATCCCCTCTGCTCTTTTTGTTCTTTATAGTTTTGTGCTAACTTCATAGCTGTAGATTTGTCATTGATCACAGATTTATATATATGAGCTAAAAGCAAGAATGCTAAAATAATTTCTTTCTCAGGCCTTAAAGATAGATGATAGGTCAAGGCACTTTACTTCATAGCCAAACATACTAAGGCACAGAGCAACATGGCAGGAATTTGAGTTGTGAGTGCCAGAAGTGCTTGTTCAGCACTAACAAGAAATAGGATAACAGAATCAGTATAACCTCATATTCTTATTAAATTAAAAAAAGAGAGAGAGAGTAATGCCAAGGTTATGACATGAACTGACAAGACCCAAAAAAAAAAAAAATCAGAGATTTTCTGATGCTTCAGCCTTTGTAAGCATATGAAAGAATAAAAATAAGCCCTGTGGCATGAGTTATAGATGAAGTATCTGCCTTTAGCTTGGAATTTCCTGGCATTTTTCAGCCTGTGACACAGACTTGATGTGATTAAACAAAGGCTTTCCTCCAAATTTAAAGCTCTTTAGAAAAAAATAAAGCTGAATCTAATACTCTAACTTGTTTTTAAATGAGAGCAGATGCCTCTGTTCCTTGAGCTGACTTCCAGATTCTGAGAAATAAATGAAGAGCGGAGGCCTGTTTTGGTAGAGGCTGAGAAAACAGTTGGCCATATTTTCCCTTCAGAACTTCATATCATCCCCTATCTCCCTAGTGGCAGGGCCACATTCTTTCACTGGATGGGACTGGGGCAGAGGATGGCTTCCTGTGGATTAGATTTCCCTTGGCCTCACTGAGGGTAGTCCCCTGAGGAAGCACATCCTGGAGCCAAACTCACCCAATGAACCACAGCAACAGCTCCTGAGAGAATGAAGAGTGTGATCAGAGTAAGTACATATATGGGTAGACATGGTGGCCAACTTGGATGATCTCTGAGGTTCTTTCTAGGCCTGACATCCTAGGATGCTCTGATGAAGGAAGACCTCTGAGACCAGGCAGAACACAAGACCCTGGGGCTGGCAGGGGCTTGGAAATGACACTGAGCCTTTGCAAAATTCAGTTTTCCATTGGGGGAAAAAAACCCAGCTCCTTGAAATATTATTTTTTATTAGAATCTATTATTTTTTTAATCTATCAATCAGACATATTATTTCAAACTTACTATTTATAAGTAAATACCATCCACAGTTTGGCATGTGTTTACATTGTATGAGTGCGTTTGTGTGTGTGTGTATATTTGCTCAGTCTCCTGTTGCAACTCTTTCTAAAGCCTGCCCCATTCATGATGTAAATTTTTACCAGTGAGTTCCTAGACGCTTGACTTCATAGTCTGTAATGCCTATCATCACATATATGGACATAAAGAACAGAGAGAAAGCCCATGTAGCTGTAACATAGTAAACCTTATGTTAAGAAAAGCATGAGAAATTGAAATTTGTTTGCATTAAGATAAACTTCATTTTTTGTAATTTGTTTCACTACCTCTCACTTTTTGATTATTTGTCAAGCATTATGAAGAAAGAAATTATGTACAAAAATGTTACCTCAGGAACTGTAGGGTACTTTAAGAATTTAAGCACCAAAGATTATATGGTCCTAGACACTTACAATTTAAGGAGAATAGTATTAAAGTTGTGTTAAAAGCTGCTACAATTTATTTAAGGCTGTGCTTTAGTATTTGACCTATAAAAGTATGTGAAAGCCTCTAAAACATAAAATCTGGAGGTCCAAGGAAGAAGCTCGATCCAACAACCCTGTCACAGACAGTCTTTGACTCCATTAAATGTTGATGACCTTGAAGTCATGGAAGAATAATATCAATTTCTTCTAGTGGCCTTTTCAAAATGATGAGCCTGGAAGGGTTATGTGCTCTGGCCCAAAAGAGCCGAGAACATGTCATTGCACTCCAGTCTGGGTAACAAGAGCGAAACTCCGTCTCAAAACAAAACAAAACAAAACACCAGTCTCTCAGTGAAAACCTCAAAAGCTATCCTTGATTCTTTTTTGCCATTTACTCTGTCTTCCATTCTTCAGCACCCGCTGCAAAATGTATTCTGAAGTTGCCAACTCTTCTTTACCTCAAGGTTCACTTTAGTTCAAGCCAGGTTGACTGTTGGGATAGCATTTCCCAGCTTCCACACTGATCCCTGTTTCAACCAAGACTATTTCCACATAGCAGCCAGAATGATCTTTAAAAAGTGAAATCTATGTATGCCACATCTGTGCTAAACCCTCCACTGGATTTCTACTTAGAATAAAACCCCAAATTATTTCCGAAGGTGGTATGAGGCCCTGCATCCCTGGGCTTGTCTTCTTTGACTTCATCCCATACACTCTGCCCATTGGCTACCATGTTACAGCTACATGGGCTTTCTCTCTGTTCTTTATGTCCAAAGCTCAGTCAGACACTTTCCCTTTCTTCAGCAGCATATTCTCTGCTCCATGATCCTCTGGGGCTAGCTCCTTCACATCAGTCTGACATCCATCTAAAATGTTTATTTCCCAGCAAGGTCTTACCAGACCCCTTTGCCCAAATTAGCACACACATCAACAGCCCTTATTTTTACATCATTCTGTTTTATTTGGAACGTGTATGGTTATTAAACATTATGTTACATTCATTTTTTTTGTGCTCGCTTATTGTTTGTTTTCTGCCATGACAGCCACTCCCTGCTAGAATGAAGATTCATGGGAGTAGGAACCTTGTTTGCTATGTTCCTTATTGCAATCCTAATGCCTGAAACTCTACCTAATACATAGGAAGACTGAAGCAATGGATCTACTTGAGCATTTCCAGTTTTACTTCTGAACTCTTCCTTTAGTGAGAAGCATATGACCTTGTTAATATGAAAATTGATGGACGGGGTGAGAGAAGAAGAGAAAAGCATAAAATATATCCTCAGTTTCCTTACCTGTCTAATCCAAGCACTACCAGACACCAGAGCATGTGGAAAGTGGCCAAGGAAATGATTCAGGGAGGCCTGAGTCCATTTTCTCATTTGATGTCCCTGGGTACCGTAGCCTAAGAAATAATGCGTTAGAAGTAGAAAACAAAACAGGAAGTTCAAGGTCAACATTCAGAGTCTACTGCACTCCCTTACTTGGCCTTACTCGAGAGTGTCTTGGTAGGCTGATGTTGTGTCAGGGGCTCTGAAATGGGATCCCCTTGAGAAATGACCTTGAGTTTCTCTGTTCCACACATATGGAGCCCCAACCTTTGGGGGACACTTAGGTCTATGTGCTTGGGAATAACAAAACTCTACTTCTGATCTCGTAAGGCTTACATGATATTTAGGAAGACATGACACATATACAAGGAAAATGAAGTATTTTTTTTTTTTTAGATAGGGTCTTGCTCTGTTGCCCAGGCTGGAGTGCAGTGGTGTGATCTCAGAGGCTCACTGAAACCTCTGCCTCCTGAATTCAAGCAATTCTTTTGCCTCAGCCTCTCAAGTAGCTGGGATTTCAGGCATGCACCACCACACCCGGCGAATATTTTCATTTTTAGCAGAGACAGTGTTTCACCATGTTGGCCAGGCTGGTCTTAAACACCTGACCTCAAATGATCCACCTGCCTTGGCTTCCCAAAGTGTTGGGATTACAGGCATGAGCCACTGTGCCCTGAAGGAAGCAAGTTTTTAAAGAAAAAAGTATAAAAAAATTACAAAGCAACAAAGTGTGTACAAAGTATGAAATAAGGAATGACTTCAGAACTGATGACTTTAGAAGCCCAGAGCCAGGACTATGAGTAAAAGTGATTAGGGAGATGTTAACTCACATTTACTGAGATATGTAAAACCACAGGAGTAGTGGTAAGGCTGGGACAAAATGGTTTTTGAATATACTGGAGTAAATATTTATCATTCTTTTTGGCAAAGTACCATGAGAATCAAAGTCGACCTCCATTCAGTTAGCAACATTTAACATAACTAACATAGTCTTTGAATTTTAAAATAATGAGCTAAAGGATGCAGTGTTTTTACATCATTGAATATTAAGGTTTGTATAAGAAAAAAATTATTCCCAGTCCTATGTGCAGTTTTGCCTTCATGTTTTTTCAAATTATTCATAGCTTGATTTCCCAGATACGAATGATCTACTTCTTTTATTCTCCTTTGCATATACATTGTCCCCTTTTTCCTTTTAGTAATTCAGACATGAAGAGAAGCTCAACTTAACCACTTAGATTATTCTATTATCTTACTTTTATTAGAATGTTTAGCAGCTCTAAGAAAATCTTGGAAAGAGAGAAATTCAAAACCAATTATTCAAGCAGTATTTTGAGGTTATCTGGTGATTTTTAGTATTTGTGCTCTTGGTATCACCTGAGATCAGCATAATTGTTCACTGAACCCTGATTTACTACAGTTTATTAGGCAAGTTTTTGGAAGGTACTGTGGGCCTTTCTTCACAGCTCCTTTTTTTTTTTTAATTTTTTATTGGATTATAGGTTTTGGGGTACATGAGCAGAGCATGCAAGACAGTTGCGTAGGTACACACATGGCAGTGTGCTTTGCTTTTCTTCTCCCCTTCACCCACTTTTGGCATTTCTCCCCAGGCTATCCCTCCCCACCTCCCCCTCCCACTGGCCCTCCCCTTTTCCCCCCAATAGACCCCAGTGTTTAGTACTCCCCTTTCTGTGTCCATGTGTTCTCATTTTTCATCACCCACCTATGGGTGAGAATATGCGGTGTTTCATTTTCTGTTCTTGTGTCAGTTTGCTGAGGATGATGTTCTCCAGATTCATCCATGTCCCTACAAACGACACAAACTCATCATTTCTGATTGCTGCATAATATTCCATGGTGTATATGTGCCACATTTTTCCAATCCAGTCTATTATCAATGGGCATTTGGGTTGATTCCAGGTCTTTGCTATTGTAAACAGTGCTGCAATGAACATTCGTGTACATGTGTCCTTATAGTAGAACGATTTATAGTCTTTTGGATATATACCCAGTAATGGGATTGCTGGGTCAAATGGAATTTCTATTTCTAAGGCCTTGAGGAATCGCCACACTGTCTTCCACAATGGTTGAACTAATTGACACTCCCACCAACAGTGTAAAAGTGTTCCTTTTTCTCCACATCCTCTCCAGCATCTGTTGTCTCCAGATTTTTTAATGATCACCATTCTAACTGGCGTGAGATGGTATCTGAATGTGGTTTTGATTTGCATCTCTCTGATGACCAGTGATGATGAGCATTTTTTCATATGATTGTTGGCCTCATATATGTCTTCTTTCGTAAAGTATCTGTTCATATCCTTTGCCCACTTTTGAACATACATACAACTATACAATCTTTGATAAACCTGACAAAAACAAGCAAGGGGGAAAGGATTCCATGTTTAACAAATGGTGTTGGGAAAACAGGCTAGCCATGTGCAGAAAGCAGAAACTGGACCCCTTCCTGACACCTTACACTAAAATTAACTCCAGATGGATTAAAGACTTAAACATAAGACCTGGCACCATAAAAACCCTAGAAAGAAATCTAGGCAAAACTATCCAGGACATAGGAGTAGGCAAGGACTTCATGAACAAAACACCAAAAGCATTGGCAACAAAAGCCAAAATAGACAAATGGGACCTAATGAAACTCCACAGCTTCTGCACGGCAAAAGAAACAGTCACTAGAGCAGATCGGCAACCACAGCTCTTTAGTAAGATGCCTAGCCCTCTTCTAAGAGCTGCCTTTCGAAGCTGCATGGGCTCTTTCAGATGGTTATGAAATCTTCAAGCAGCACTATCAGGACTCTTTTGGTCTAAACGAATAAAATTTCCCAAAGAGCAATCTTGTGACTTGAGAGAATGTAAAGTAAATGCAGAACAAAGGGAGCTGGTTAGTATAAGCTCTCCACTGAAAAAGACAATGAAACCCTTGTCTTTGATTATTTAGACAAATTTGAGATGTTTCCATTTTCATTCATTTAATTCTTCAGTAGATAAATTTTTATCAATGATTAGTGGGCTGAGAGTTTCTAAAGTTGTCCCTGAATAAGACATTCACTGGTCAAGTAGCTGTTATAGATGAATTCTTTATCAGAACGACTTCACTAGGCAGCTGAATACTTTATAACTTTTCTCAGTCTAGTTAACAAGGAAGAATAGTCCCCTGAGAAATGCATAAATACATATTCAACTGATACTGTAGCAATTTAAAAGTGTTCCTGAAAATGCCATGGGGATTTTATGGATTATGAATTCTTTCAATTTTCAGTTTAAAATTTATGTCATAACCACAATAGTGTTGGAGACCTTTAAAAAAGAAAAACTCACTTCTTCCTTAAAACCTATGTCTGAAACTGGTTAGCCTCTCCTTTTTGGAGAGGAAAAAAATTATAAAATTTGTGAGTTTGGAGTAGAATCCATGCCATGTATATCTTAAATCATATTTATTTATACCTGGCATATTTTTCCTGGCTTGAAGAGCTCTATGACCCCCAAATAGTAAAGTGGATAGTGTACAGAGGGAACTTTAGAGCATATCCAGTGTGTGTTTCTCCTGGCACATCACTTCTGCTGATCATCCCAGGGTAAAGGGTGGAGAAGTACTGGAGGCTCCTGTGGGATGTATAACTCATTTATTCTAACAGCAGGCAGCATCTTAAGATGACCACCAATATGCATCTTATTAACTTACCACAACTCCAGACAATTTGCCAGTTTCCAATTTTATTCATTCCCTACAATATAATTTGCTATATTTGTTTTCATATAATGTAATAATAATCATATTTATTACCACTTCCTAAAAATAATTCAAGCAAAACTTTATTCCTATAGCAAGAAAATTGTTTCATCTTCATGGGAGTTTCTTTTCTTTTGTATGGTCTTGCATATACAAAGTGTACCTTGCAAATAAATCAAAAGGTAAGCTTTGTACAACAAAGCCATTTACTTCAAAGGAAAGCTCAAGAAAAATACTGATCGACTATATTTTAATATAAACTGTGATTAGCAGGACACACACATATGTACACACACATATGTACGTGTATTACGTCTCTGTGTGTGTATATATAGTATGTATTTATATATGTACACACACATGCACAACATAAATACACACACATATACATACACATGTATAGTTTTTCTTTTTTCCTTTGTTCTATAGTGGTAAAAATAAGGTAGACTTAAATTTGGCATATAGAAAGGAATGCTTGTTAGTTTTTTTTTTTTTTTTTTTGAGATGGAGTCTTGCCACGTCACCCAGGCTGAATGCAGTGGCATAATCTTGGTCACTGCAATCTCTGTCTCCTGGGTTCAAGTGATTCTCCTGTCTCTACCTCCCCAGTAGCTGGGATTACAGGCGGTTACCACCACATCTAGCTAATTTTTGTATTTTTAGTAAAGACGGGGTTTCACCATGTTGGCCAGGCTGGTCTCAAATTCCTGACCTCACAATCCGCCTGCCTCAGTCTCCCAAAGTGCTGGAATTACAGGCGTGAGCCACCACACCTGACCTATGCTTGTTAATTTAAAACTTTGCTTGCTAATCTGAAATTGAATTTATTTGCTAATCTTAAAATTGTTAAACATTATCTTAAAATGGAAGATCGTTATATGTATTCACATGGATTCACATCTTGAAGCTACTAGAAGATGGAGGGTAGGAACTATTTGGTGTAGGACAGTTGAGTTGACCAATCCTAACATTTCTAAAATTCAAGACCTTGAGAGATCTTTTATTTCAGGGATCCTACATAGTAACAGGGATTTACAGTGACTCAGTGTGACACAGTGTGGAGCAGAATGATCTCCTTGCCTCTGTCGGGAGGACAGCCTGCCCTAGTACACTGTGGCTAGCAGTGTTGGTGTGTCAGGGTCTATTTCAGGTGGCACTGAAGGCTCTATTAGCAATGGTGGCAGAATGGCACACTGGTGAAAAAGGAATCCCCTAGAGCTCACAGCCATCGAAGGGGTACACCTAAGACAGCTCCCCGGACTCCCAGAAATGTCCTGAGGAGACTTTGCAGGGACCTTACTGGGATGTGTGCGGGAAGGGCAGATTTGGGTTATTATTTTAATTGTTAGCCTGACCATGTTTGCATCTTGATACCACATGCCAGGGAAACATTTGGGTCAAAATTAATGGAAATTGTTACTTTTCTCATGAGGTGATGTTTTAAGAGGCCACAGAAACCCAATTCAGGCCTATAGACTCAGGCTATGCAGGAGTGAGTGCCTCATTTCTGACTTCTTACAGATGACTCAAGGGCCCTGAGAAACTGCTGGAGGTTTTATTTCATTTTAACTAATTCAGCACATATTTTGTGGTTGCTTTTGGAGAGAAAGGCCTTATACCAGGAACTTCCACTGTAACCAAATAGGATGTGCAGGCGTGCCATAAGAGAAATCATGGCGCAAGGGTCAAAAGAGAGTTCCAGAATCAAAAGACCTCTGTTTGTATCTCAGGACATGTTATTTTGGGCAAAAAAAACTGTCTCTGGGCTCTAGTACTCTCAACTGTGCAATGAGAAAATATTTTACGAATGCAAAATTGGGACATAGAGTCTGACCAAGGATTCCTATGGGAGTTTCAGGTATGAGAATCAAACTAGCTCCTGGAGATTGGGTCTTACAATGAGTTACTTGGGGCCACAATTCAAGTGAATCTAATAGAAATGGTTTAGGATATTTAAAGCGAAGATTCCACTGGACAATTTTGAATGAATTTAGTATAGAACCTCCCACATGGTGGGGTACTGAGGATCAAGTGAGGCAATGAATGGGGAGGATATTTTAAAAATGTAAAGCACCAAATAAATATTGACCATTTCAGTTATTACATTTTACTACTCCATATTCATCTAGACATTTGCTTTGTATTTTAACCCACATTGTTACCTTTAGGCCTTGAGACCCCAAACCTGTCTCTCATGTTTATGGAAGAATCTGACTTTCCGCAGTTCCAAGCAAGCCATTTTCCTGCTTCCCCAGCACTCATGATAAGCACTGAAGGGTACAATATTCCACCCACTTACGTGGGTGATCCCTTTCCATGAGGCTTCATCCTATTTCTTAAGTTCATATGAAATATGGCTCAAAGAAAAGACTATCTCATTTATGACCTTTCTCTTTTTTAAGTTAGGAGATTTGTTTGTATTATTTAAAATGTGTTTTCTCATTTTTATATACTATGGGACCGACCCAAATCAAATCATCAGTTTCTAGGTTGTCTTGCCCAAGACTCCCCAGATGCCCTTTCTCTGTATTTCGGTTCTGCTCCCTTTTGCCCTGCACTTCTTTCTGTTGCTGCACTCTGTGGAGTATTAGACACTGTCCTGGCATGGCAATTAGGCTAATGGTTGAATTGGGATAGCCTGAGACAGCAGTCTGGTTGTCAGGGATGTCCATCTAGAAAAATATCAGTATGTGCAAGGAGGGAAAAAAGAAATGAAACTCACAGGCCAAGCTTTACCATTATTTCTTCTTCCCAAGCAAATAAATATGACCTGATTCGGGAACCCATACTTCAGTCCAGGTTCATAGTAGGATAATGGGCAATTAAAGGGAAAACACAGTTTTGGACTAAGGTGGCATGTAAATTTTGATTTTAAAAATCTGTATCCTGTGGTTTCCTTTGTCCTTTGACTGTTCCCTGGTTAATCCTCTCAAAAAAAAAAAAAAAAAAAAAAAAAACCCTAGTCTTGAAAAAATTACTGGCTAGAGAAGAGAGCAGTTTATTGAGAATTCAAGTAGACCAGAGGATTCTAGGGTCATTGCTACTTTGCAGAGGAACGACTCATCATTTTCTGGCCATAGGTTGACACTGGTGATATAACAAGATCCTGCTTCTCCTCTGTCTTCAGTTCCTTCAGAGCAGAGTTTTCACCTCTCATTTAGTGTTTTTAAGGCACTTGGATCATTAGCATTGTGTGCTTTTTGTCCTATGCGTTATGTAACTAGAAGTTATTTTTATGCCAGAATATATTAATGAAGAAAGTACCACCAAGTACAGTTCTTCCTTTTGATTTTCTTTTTTTTAATTATAAATTTCACCTACACACAGTTTTTGTGTAGAAGATCCTATTTTCTAATCATTTTTTAGACCTGAAATATTTAATAGAGTGTAGCTTCAATCATCTCATTAGAAATCCCATTGATGTTTGAGAAGCTTATCCAGTTTATCTGTCCCATTGCCTCACTATCAATGTACCAAAAAAGTTGAAATAAGACAGAGCAGGTGTGTGTGTGTGGAAGCCCAAGTTGTTTGTCTCCCTTCTCAGTTCCAGACAGCATATGGAATCCCCAGACACATTTTTAAAGTCACATTTTAAACACACATTCCTCGAAAGTAGACTAAAATAAATGGTGTGTACTTAGAGTACCTGAGACTACATCGTCTGAAACATGAGTGAGTAACCTGTGGTTAGACAATGGCAAGTGATTGGAGGATAAATACGGAATAGTTGTTTATTTGTTATATTTTGTATTGAAAAAAATGCATGTCTTTCCTCCTTTTTTGTAAGGCAAGATGCTTAACCCAGCATTTACAAAAGTGTGTTCTGAAAACTATCATTTTTCTGGATGAAAACCAGAATCCACACTTTCAGTTTCATGGCCAAGAAGTTAGGGAAGCACTGTTACACAAAGCCAATCACATTTATGCACTGCTGAAATGCTCAAGACTTTAATAAGCTAACAGGCTCTGTGAATTCCTCAGCTGGGGGAGGTAGCTCATGCACAGTCTTCTTTTTCTATGGGGTCATTTTTAGGGCCAGTGAAACCACTTTGAAAACTGTGGACCAGATCATTGGAAAGCCACTTATTAAGAGTGACTCATCCAGACAGATTACAGGATGAAGACAACTAACAGAAGAGCCACATTTGCACATGGAAAACACTAAACAAACACCAATGGGGCTCTTCGTGGCAAAGTCTAAAAGTGATTTTGGTCTAAATTAAATGGTTTCTAAAAACTTATCTAGAACAAATGTCTCTTAAATATGAAATGCTGGTTTTGTATTCATAACAACTCCCTAGAAAATCAAGCTTTTAATCTAAAACTTACATAATTGGTCTGAAGAACTTCCTGACTCCTCCTTAAGAAATTTAGGAAACACAGAAGATGGCTTGAGGATATTTCCAGACAGTGACATCAGAAGACAGGAATTAGCATGATGTTAGGTAGCTGTATTTAGGAATTGTCTCTACATAGACGTCAGTCCCTCTTCATGAAAGCCCCTAACATTTCCAGCACTCCATGCTGGTGCATATACCTTCAGGGCTGAGATGTGGGATTTTTCTAAGTACCTCTTGGCGCTTGGCTAGGAAGACTTTTCCACAGGTACTGTCTGCCAGCCTGGGCTCTAGATTCACCTACTGGGAAATTTCCAAGCACAGCTTTAGGCCTCGAAGGAGAGTAACTTGATGGTGTCAAAAGACAAATGAAGTGGAAGTTCATTAAGAAATTGCAATGTGAAAGCAATGATAATTAAAAAGCATTCAGAAAATCTGGCAAATGAGCTTTTCAGACTAATACAGGAGGGAGAATTCCACAGGCATCGTCTTTGCCCATCTCTAAGGATGGGATTTTGAGAGGCATAAACACTACTGGGTTTAAAGAAAGAGTGATAATTTCAGCCAGGGGCATGAAGGGAGGCTGAGGAGCCCTCTCTATGGGGCCTTTAGCAAGAAGCCTCAGATAAAGACAATGTTCCCCGTGAGATAGTTTTAAAGGCCTTGGGTGTACAACCAGAAATTCACTGGAGGACAGGCCAGGAAAATTTCAATAGGTTGAAAACATTTTCAACCTCTGTAGTTTCTCATTATAGTTTTCTATTTTTTCCCCTTGAAGGTCAAAAAGCATAATGTAAAAACAAGGTAAAATATAGTAAAGCGTCATCTAGGTGTGTAACTCATTTCTAGAATATACAAGACCTTTAGACTTCTTGGAAATAGATCGTTCACTTTATTATGGGGAAAATTAAGGTAATATAGAAACTAGCCTTTACAGTTTTCAATTTGTGACCATTTCCAATCATCATATCTGAATAACGTCATTCTTAAAACCACTTAGGCTTTGTCTTATGCTTTTCCAGATGTTAGTGATACAAAAGATTGCAAGTCGTACATTTTAATTCTGAATCACCAGGAAGAATATTTGGCTATGATATAATCATCATCATCATCATCATTATTATTTTAATTTAAGAACACTGGTTCCAAGAGAGAATAAGAGAAGGGGAAGGTGTTCAATATTTGGTACTGAAAATAACTGTAATAAATGCTATAGCTAAATATTATAATCCTGTTTAATATATTTTCAAAAAATTGAGAAAACACTTTAATAATTTTGCTTATTATTTGTCATTGATCTTTCTAAATGTAAGAACTTGAAAGGCTCTTGACATTTAAGAAAAAATAATGCAAGCATGTTTAGATTTCTATACATTTCACACTTCACCAAGTGAGTATATTTAATGTAACAACAGTTCTAGTCAAAAAATAAGGAATACTCACATTAATTGACAATTTGATTTTAAAGATAAGCATAACATAGACACATTTTGCATTTTGATCATTGCTTTTTTATGACTAAGGAAGTCCTATACCAGACTTGTGCAGAAGACAGAGAAAGACAAGCCTAGGGTTCATCCTTCAAGGACTTCACAGCCCAGTTGAGTCTATGGGCAGTAAAACTATTAACAAAAAGAGGAAATGCAAAAAGCCAGATGAATAATAAAGACATGATTAATTAATGAAGTTCAGTGGTAAGACAGAAAGAGAACCTTGTACAAGTGGCAGGATTTGAACCTGAAATTAAAGCATAGCTGAGATTATCTTAGTTGAAGACGTTTTCTCCAACTAACAGGTTCTCTCCAACTAATTGGAGAGAGAATCTCTACAATTCATTGCATGTGAGGGACAGAGAGAATGGTTTAAGAAAGATTGCTGCAATAGGATATGATCACTCTAATTCTGGGCCAAATGAATAATATCATTTGTTTGAAGCCAAGAGTTTCTGTGGGTCAAGGAATGAAGAGCTGTAGAGCTAAAAAGGAAAAGTGAAGTTGGACTATGGAGGGCTTTGAGTGCCAGAGCAAATCTGAACTGTTTTCAGGAAGAGTGAATGCTGTGTGGGAGAGGGAGTTGAGGGGCAGGAGGATAAGCCTCCTGGTGTTAGCTGATAAGCCCCTGGACCAGTAAGCTAGGCAGTGATAGTGGGAGAATGGGGGAGAAGCAGGAAGCAGAGTGTGGTAAAAAGTGAGAGTGAGAGAGTGCAATCTCTGCAGACTCTTTCAGAGAATGCCAGGAGTGGTTTGCTTTTCTTTTCTCTTTTTTTCCGCTTTTAGTGCATTTTTAGTCATGAGTTGACACATTCACTGGATCTTAGGGCTAGAAGTGACATTTGATCAGGTCTTCTGTTTCAGTGAAGTTTGTTTATTCCTGTTTTGCAGACATGGTAATTAGAAACCAGGAAGACTGAGAAAGAATCAGATTTGCAGCAGCTCAGTAAGCGGTAGACCTGGAACAAGAAGCCAGTTTTCTGAGCTCCTGAAGCAAGGCCCCCCCTGCCACTTCGTCTTTCCCCAGGACAGGAGGTATGACAGATGTGAGCAAAGATCTTAGGCTGATTTTTTAAACTGTGTGAATATCAGTGTCTGATATTTTACTACAATAACTTAAAACATAAAATTAAAATCACAGCATGCTCAGCCACATAATTCCCTTCCAATGCAATGCTTTTGCATACCAAAGGATCTGAGGACAGTTTTCTATTTCAAACTTTTTTTTAAAGCCACTATATATATAGGCTGTAAATGCAGAAGTCCCAATTATTTTTAAGTGATTTTTTAAAATTAAAAATATGAAAGTAAAACAATCAGTTTTAGGAAATTAACACGTGAAATGACTTGAATTTCTCTAAGGGTTCTTTGCAATGTTTTCCCATTATTACAACCTCAATATCCTGTTTTAGCAACATTTATTTAACTAGTCACATTTTACTTTTATGAGAGAGCAATAAATGTAAAAGGCACATAAAAACCACAGCCAAATGGTTGACATCTGACCTTTAATCATCTCTGAGACTGTCCTTTAGCAGCATACCACCTCCTCTTCTACATTCACATAAACATACAGTGTGCATCAACCCACTTCCTAATTTACCACATATCATGACGCTGCTTAAGAAAAAATTTACTTTCTTGACTCTGGTCCACCTTTTGTTTCTCCTCACTTTTTTTTTTTTTAACTATTTTTATTATTTTCTGTTTGTTTGGCCTAACAAATTACCATTTTCTTTGTGAGTAAAATTAAGACTGGAGCCTCAAAAATGCTGGTTAAAGGTAATTTTTTAAACTGTCACAAGACCAAGAATCAAGTAAAAAGTTTGTTTTGAATTTTGAAACTGCACTATTATAAATAATATAGTTCTTAATTTTTACCAATATATGAATAATTAACCTAACCTAAACTGCGCGCACACACACACACACACACACACACACACACACACATATTATATATTGATTATAAACAACAGGAAATATAGATAGAATTAGTAATTAATAGGAGGGATCTGAGAAGAGGCCTGATTGCCAATCATTTGACAGATATCAAGGTTGAAAGACCTGGCTAATGTCAGTCACATGGCTAGAGCAGAACTAGAAAAAAGACAGAACAGTTCTGGGCTTAACCCTGTTCACTTACAACTATGCCCCCAAATATGACATAATTTGCAGAAAGAGAATGCTGTGTCCCTAACATACAAAGATTGAACCAGAACATCACACTGTTCATGGCAAACCCTGGAAAAGATCCCATCCTTGAAGCAACTTTCTTGATTGCTGCCTCTATTTCAACAACTTGAGATGACGGGTGGCCCCACAACATTCCTCCTCTGCCTTGTTTTGTCTTCATGGGATGAAAAAGGGTAGGAAAAGTCTGGAAACCTGACCCAACTCAGTCAATAAAAAGGCTTTTGTCTGTGAACCTGACCACAAGTGACTCATAACAGCTGATTGAAAGATTTTTGTCAGGAACTACCCCCCATCTTTTAGCAGAAATAAACAATTTGAAACAATACAAGTATAAAGTACAATCAATTCCCGCTTCAAAATAGTGTTGTCTACTACAGGTAAAGGTGTTTATTTTCTCCTGACAAAATATTTGTTGTGGATTTACTACTGTAAGTATCCCTTTACCTAAATCCACCATTTTCTTTGTCAAAGATGAAGCCTGAAAAATTATTTGCAAGATGTCTTAAAGTGTATCCTGAATTAATAGTTGAATTAATTTTTTAAAAAAGTATTTATATTTGTTTCTAGCAAATGAATAATTACACCCTACCTTAATTTCAAATAGTATTGTATTTTAATTTATTTTATTAAAGTTCAAAAGAAATTAGTGATTCAATTTTGTATTTTTATCATTATTTTTAATTCCAAGTATTTTTTTTAAAAAAATGCTTACTATGTGTGTGTTGTATTTCATTTCCACAGTGTTCTTCCTTAAAACACATCAATACTTTTTGACCTTTTAATAATTGACTTCAAGTTAGAAAACGTAGTAGCGTTAAACTATATTCAGCCTTTATTAATACAGCATTTAAACTCAAGGAAAATGCCAAACTCAAAAATTCTGACAAAGAAAATTCATTCTGATCAGCTTTGTCTCTGCCCTTTGTAAGAGTTGCAAGAAAACTGGAATATCTTCTGTTAAATATTCTGAAGTTAAAAGACTTTTCATCGTATTTACTTTTTATCTTTAAAAAGGGCATAGGCCCTCTGCCTCTCCGGCTTGAGGTATGAGAGGATCCACAAATGAAAACACACTATCATCATTAGACTTCAAGTTCTAGAGACAATCTCATTCCGAGGGAATTAAAATAATGAATTACATTTTGTCCTGGTAGTTTTTGTGGAGTGATATTTCAAATTGGCTTAAAGTCACTACTGTACAATCCTCATACATATTTTAATATTAGTCTTCAACTCCTTTTTAATTGCCTGTATTCCTTTAAGATTCTGCTATTCTATCTCTGTTGGTATGAACAAGAGCTAAGCCTTCAGCCCTGGGCAAGCAGCATGGGCAAGTGATTCAGATGAAGGGCTTCATTAACAGACTCAGCAGTTCTACTCTAACAAGTCAAGCATTTCCTGGAAACCCGCCCACAGATTGTGGGACTATTTTTAGTAGCTCACCTCCCAGTAAATGTAGCTATTAGATATCCAGATATCCATGCCTCTTTCAGATGCAGTAAAATAGAATATAAAAGGGTGTAATTGAATGATTACAGCTAAAACCTGTTATCAGGAGCCATAGGGTCTCTCTCTTTCCCCTGAGCCTCTGGGACAGCCCCAGAAGGGCCTTGTCCCTCTTCACTGCCTGGGGAAACACGCATGCACTACATGGCCTGTGCTGTTGTTCTGCAGACACAGAGTAACCTCAAAAGCAGGTGTCTTGCAGATGCAGTGTAACCTCAAAAACAGGCACCATTGGGACTGTTTTCTGTTCATGGATGGAGTGTATAAAGGAAAGGCAAAAGAATTCACATATTTGGACATCTTCTTGTGTATTCTGTAATTTTCATAACCACGAGAGCTAGATAGTTACCATTATTTTCATTTTACTAATGAGCAAAGTTTACTGCTATGGTCTGAATTTTTGTGTCTTCCCAAAATTCTTAGGTTGAAACCTAATCACCAATATTATGGTATTATGCAGTGGGACCTTTGGGAGGTGATTAGGTCATTAGGGCAGAGGTCCCATGTTGGGATTAGAGCCCTGATGAAAGAGGCTCCAGAAAGCCTTTCCTCTTCCACCATGTGAGGACATGGCTGGAAGATGCCATCTGTGAAGCAGAAAGTGAACCCTCACTATCCCTGAATCTGCTGCCATTCTGATTTTGGGCTTCCTAGTCTTCAAAACTAACAGAAATAAGTTTTCATTTTTATAAGCCAAAAACTTACGGTGTTTTTTTAGAGCAGTCTGAATGGACCAAGATATTTACCAATCAGCCAAAATCAGCAATTGCCCCAAGACCTATGGCTAATGAGCAGTGTCAAAGTTGGGTTTAAACTCAGCCCATATTTCCCTCTTACACTCTGCTCTTGGGTGGGGGACAGAATAGCAGACTCTATAACTAGGGCGGCCGAGTAATTTATTGTACAAATCAATACATGTCTAAGGGACAAGTGGAAGTGCTGTTAATAAAAACACTGGGACAACAAGCCTAACCTGTAAGGGGCTTGGGTGAACCAGGATGTATGCTTGTTCTGTCCCTAATCTTGCCTTGCTATCATGCCAGCAGAGCCAGGACTGATGGTAAGTGCCCAGTTGAAAGTTTCTAGCCCACTGCTCAGGGTGAAGATGGCTTATGCCAGAATCCTGCCATAGGTCCCTTGGGCAATACGGAATGAAGCATTTAAAAATATTATACTTAAGACAAGATTTTAGGCATGAAAATTTCATTTTATTTTATTTAACTCAGAGAGGATCCATCATGCAGAAAGTTTTATTTACAGTTGTACCCCTAACTCCTTAGAGGCAGCGAAACTACATCATTGGACTGCCAGTCATTTGCATTAGGTATATTGAGATAATACAAAAATATCTAACGTTTATTGACTAGCCATGTGCCAAACAATATGCAAAGTGATTTACTTACATTATCTCATTAAATCCTCTATGAGGTAAGTAAATTTATTGCCCCATTTTACAGATAAGAAAACTCAGGCACAGAGAAATTTGCTGGAGAACACACACAGAGTAAGTGGCTCGGTTGTACTCAGACAGAGAATTCTGCCTCCAGAGTCTGCATTCTTCATTATGACACAGGGCCATGTGTGTTGTATTGATCTTGAAACTAGAAGGGTCACAGAGTGGTATGACCTCACAAAGCTTGTATATTATTGAAGAAAGGCTTTTTTATATCACCACCTCAACTAACACCTCAGTGTTTGTAGGAAGACGTCGTGTGTGTATTTTTACAAATACTAAGTGTCAAATGAGTGACACAGTACACTCTGTCATATCACGGTGCTTTGTGGATAGAGATAAGATGGTATATGCTGATGGAATATATTGATATTTATCTTCTTAAATATTCATCTCATTCTCCCAGATAGCATGGGAAGCCTTGCAAAGGACGGTCCTGCAGTTCTTTAAAGCCCTAGCACTTGGCACATTGTAGACACAGATAACTCTGTGCTTTATGACTGAAGCTGTCAATTCAACCACAGAGCATTCAGAGCTGAGAAAGTCTCTGGGGGTTACATGCAAGGCCTGGAAGGCTTTATGAAATTTGAACTGAGACTTGAGGTTGGGAAAAGGATTTGAAAAAATGAAGGAGAAAGATGAAGGGTATCCCAGGTGAGAGAAACAAATTAAATAAATGAACTCAGGTGGGAGTTTTGAGGGGAATGTAAAGAAAGGATGTCTGGATTGAGTTGTATTAAAAAAGACTGAATGAGAAAGCAAGATTATGAGGTCTTTGATGTTAAGATGCCAACTGGTCCATTTTTCATAAAATAAGAGCAGCCTCCTGATCTAGTACTACAGGGTGCTAGGGCCCACAAATCGGTACCCCCAAATTAGGGCCTTAGAAGCAGAAGTTTTTATCTGACCTCCTCCTGCCCCCTCTCTCAGTCCCATTCTCCTCCAAGGCTAGCCATAGAAACTAGCATCCCCCAGACAGGTCACAGAAACCAGAATCGCTTTTTTTCCCCCAAGCTAGCCATAAAACCTAAAAATAAAACCTTCCTCCACATTTCTGTGTAAAAACTGGCCGTAAAGAAATTATCTTATTGATCTTGTTTAGGTCATAAGATCATTCCGGAGAGACTCCTGCCCTACCTCCAAGAAGGAATGAATGTACACTCAGAGAGATGAAGAAGAATCTAAACAAATAGGTCTTGATGAATTTTCCCATAAAAGAAAAAGATCTAATTAACATTTGATCATAACTTTTGTGTCCAATTATATTTCTACACTGCTGTTTATAGTTTGTAGAATCTAAGTATAAAAATTGACAATTTTTCTTGTATTTTGGGGTCTTCATTCTGAAGGCTCCTGTGTATACATGTTAAATACATTTGTATACCATTTGTGAGTTGATTTTTCAGTGAATCTTTAGAGGCAAGGGGAACCTTCCCCTTGAACCCTACAAGTGCTAGAATCCTACTCTTGGTCCCTCATGGAGGCTGAGTGTTTCTTCTGGGATCATAAATTGAACCAGAAATCTCATCTGCTTGAACAAGAGGGCACTGTGATCATTTGACAAAGAATCTTGTAACAGCCAATTTTTATCTGATTTGGAAGGACATTGGATGTCTTTAGGGGGTTCTGAGAAGGAAAGCATTATGGCAAAGTTAAATGGAACAGTGATGTAAGAATTTTTCTTTTTGTTTTCTCGGAGGAAAAAAGAAAGTTGGGTCATATGGAGAAATAGATGTTTGCAGATTATAGGGAGGACAATGTTTCAAAACCATTCATGGAGAGCTGCCTGATACTGCTTCTGTGTTCCTCAGCATCGTGGACTATTTTAGACAGTAGACACTGGAACAGAGAGCAATGAGGAAGATTGAATTCTTAATGGCTGTTTATCTCAGGCAAAGCTTTTTCTTTTCTGTCTTTCCTTATACTCCGCAAGTTTCCAAGCTGAAAAATTGAAGCTTACAAAACTTTACAAATTTATGAAGGGCAAAGACTACATTTTCTTTGAATTCCTACAGTATCTGGCATAGGAATGGTTAACCAAGTATGCATAGACTTCCCCATCAAAAGGGAGAGTGTAGTAGATACCCAATAGCTAGTCAACATTAGCGGTTCAGGAAGCAAACAAAGTGAGGTGTGGAGCTAAGAGTCTAAGTGCCTGAAGTCATGCTAGACTGTGGTGCTCACAGGCCCTTAATGCCTTCTGGGAAGGGACAGTTACTTTGTGATGAGTTTCTGAGATTAAGCCATTTTAGAACCAAAACTTTTTTTACTTTGCACATAGTATAAAAATTATACAAGTTACAGTTGTTATAATTAATGACTCACCCACACGGAAAGCACCCTTCCATTTAAACCCTGAAATATGACATGGTTCTGAAAGCAAATGAGAATACTCTGTAAGTGGGAAAACATTCTCACAAAACCTATGCATGTTTTTATTTTAGACAGAGCCTTTTTCAGAATCCTAGACCTGGCTCTATCTATGAAATGAGAGCAGTTAAAAGAAGCCTGTACGTTAAAAGTTTATGTTTACAGATGACACCACAGGAAGGAAACAGAAATTACACTGGCCCAAGAGCTAGTTAGTTGTAAAGGAAAATGGATATCCACTTTGTTCTCATAGAAACTGAATATATTTAAAGTGTACAACATAATGTTTGACATACGTATACATAGTAAAATAATTACTACAGAAGGCCGGGCGCAGTGGCTCACACCTGTAATCCCAGCACTTTGGGAGGCTGAGGCAAGCGAATCACAAGGTCAAGAGATTGAGACCATCCTGGCCAACACGGTGAAACCCCATCTCTAGTAAAAATACAAAAATTAGCTGGAGATGACAACGCACACCTGTAGTCAAAGCTACTCAGGAGGCTGAGGTGGAAGAATCGCTTGAACCCAGAAAGTGGAGATTGCTGTGAGCCAAGATGACACCACTGCATTCTAGCCTGGTGACAGAGCAAGACTCCATGTAAAAATAGTAATAATAATAATAGTTACTACAGAAAAGCAAATTGGCATATCCATTTTCTCACGGTTTGTATGTGTGGTAAGAACATCTGAGATCTAATCTTTAGCAGATACTTAGTATAAAACACAGTATTATTATTCTCCTCTTTCTTTACCTCTGGTCATATCCATCCTATGTAACTGCAACTTTGTACCCTTTGATCAGCATTTCTCCTGTTTTCTCACCTCCTTGCCTCTGGTAACCACTGTTCTACTTACTGCTTCTATGTATTGGACTTTTTTAGATTTCATATAGAAGTGAGGTCATATACTTCTTAATAACTCTTGAAGGTATCAGTATTATTGGAATCTGTATCAGTTAACATGGGCTAGCTTATGCCATAGCGCCAAAATATCCCCAGTGTCTCAATGCCTTGGAACAGCAAAGGTTTATTTCTTGGTCACGTTGTATGGCAGTTGTGGATTGACTGGGGCTGTGCTCTGTATTGTGGTGGCCCCAAACCTCAGGTAGAGCACCTCTACCTGAAAGCATGCTAGTGATGAGAGCAGGGAGAAAGTAGGGCAGAGCACAGAAGGACTCAAGGCTTCTGCAGGGCTGTGATCATATTGCTTCTGCTTACTATTAGCTGCTGTGAATCACATGCCAAAGGTACAGGAGAGCATAACCCTCTCCTACTGAAAGACAGTGGATATTGGTAGCAAGTAATCCAATCTTTCACAGAGTCTAGTAAATAATGGATGCTTTTAGAATTTAGTAATCTGAGTAATGAAAAAAATGTCAAATGATTCCTATATATTTCATTCCATAACTATTTATCAGATTCTCTCAATATCAGGCAGTACACTAAGTACTATATAATAAGGCAAGTAAATAGATAATATGTTAATATATCCAAGTATTTGCATTGAGAGGAATATGTTTTATTTTTTCTGGAAAAAAAAGGCATGATTAAGTTATTTCATTTTCCAAAGACAAAGCAAAGCTTCTATGTTGCCTGTATTAGTTCCGTATTGCTGATGGACGAATTATTGCAAGCTTAGTAGCTATAAAATACCACAAATTTATTATTTCATAATTTCTGTTTGGCAGAATCTTGGCATGACATAACCAAATTCTCTGCTCAGGGTCTCAGCAGGCTTTAGCCTGAGCTAAAGGTGTCAGCTCAGGCTATGGTTCTCATTTGAGTTTAAGCTCAGTGATTGTTGGACATATCCATTTCCATGTAGTTGTAGGACTGAGGTCCTGTTTTCTTGCTGGTTCTGACCAAGGACCTCTCTCAGCTCCCAGAGCCTACCCTCAGTTACTTAGTACATGGCCTTCACAGGCAGCTCACAGTATGGATGCCTGCTGTCTTCCAGGTCTGTCAGAGCAATACCTCTGACTTCCACTTCTTCGACCAGCTGGAGAAAACTCTCTGGCTTTGAAATGTTCATGTGCTTAGATCTGCCTCACCAAGTAATAGCTCTAATTTAAGGACAGCTTCTTAGGGACCCTAGTCACATCTCCAAAATTCTTTCACAGCAACAACTAGATGGGCATTTGATTAAACTCCTGGGAAAAATGTGTGTGTGTGTGTGTGTGTGTGTGTGTGTGTGTGTGTGTGTCAGGGGCTGAGAAGCTTGGAGGTCTCTTAAAATTCTGTCTATGCCCTGGCTTTACTGCAGAATGATGGGTGTCAGTGTAAAAAAAAAAAAAAAGTAATAGCTTTTCCTCACCCATCACAAGGTTTATGGCTGAGGCCTCCATAACAAAAGACAGATTAACAAGAGAAAAGCATATATTTTTATTTAATACAAGTTTTATGTGACATGGTAGCCTTCAGAAACAAAGACCCAAAGGAACAGGGAAAACTATATATATATATATTTTAATTTTTTTATTGCATTTTAGGTTTTGGGGTACATGAGCAGAGCATGCAATACAGTTGCATAGGTACACACATGGCAGTGTGTTTTGCTTCCTTTCTCCCCTTCACCCACATTTGGCATTTCTCCCCAGGTTATCCCTCCCCACCTCCCCCTCCCACTGGCCCTCCCCTTTTCCCCCCAATAAACCCCAGTGTTTAGTACTCCCCTCCCTGTGTCCATGTGTTCTCATTTTTCATCCCCCGCCTATGAGTGAGAATATGCGGTGTTTCATTTTCTGTTCTTGTGTCAGTTTGCTGAGGATGATGTTCTCCAGATTCATCCATGTCCCTACAAATGACACAAACTCATCATTTCTGATTGCTGCATAATATTCCATGGTGTATATGTGCCACATTTTTCCAATCCAGTCTATTATCAATGGGCATTTGGGTTGATTCCAGGTCTTTGCTATTGTAAACAGTGCTGCAATGAACATTCGTGTACATGTGTCCTTATAGTAGAACGATTTATAGTCTTTTGGATATATACCCAGTAATGGGATTGCTGGGTCAAATGGAATTTCTATTTCTAAGGCCTTGAGGAATCGCCACACTGTCTTCCACAATGGTTGAACTAATTTACACTCCCACCAACAGTGTAAAAGTGTTCCTTTTTCTCCACATCCTCTCCAGCATCTGTTGTCTCCAGATTTCTTAATGATCACCATTCTAACTGGCGTGAGATGGTATCTGAATGTGGTTTTGATTTGCATCTCTCTGATGACCAGTGATGATGAGCATTTTTTCATATGATTGTTGGTCTCATATCTTCTTTCGTAAAGTGTCTGTTCATATACTTTGCCCATTTTTGAATGGGTTTGTTTGTTTTTTTCCTGTAAATCTGTTTGAGTTCTTTGTAAATTCTGGATATCAGCCCTTTGTCAGATGGGTAAACTGCAAAAATTCTTTCCCATTCTGTTGGTTGCCGATTCACTCTAGTGACTATTTCTTTAGCTGTGCAGAAACTATGGAGTTTCATTAGGTCCCATTTGTCTATTTTGGCTTTTGTTGCCAATGCTTTTGGTGTTTTGTTCATGAAGTCCTTGCCTACTCCTATGTCCTGGATAGTTTTGCCTAGATTTCCTTCTAGGGTTTTTATGGTGCCAGGTCTTATGTTTAAGTCTTTAATCCATCTGGAGTTAATTTTAGTGTAAGGTGTCAGGAAGGGGTCCAGTTTCTGCTTTCTGCACATGGCTAGCCAGTTTTCCCAACACCATTTGTTAAATAGGAAATTCTTTCCCCATTGCTGGTTTTTGTCAGGTTTATCAAAGATTGTATAGTTGTAGATATGTTGTGTTGCCTCCGGTGCCTCTGTTTTGTTCCATTGGTCTATATCTCTGTTTTGGTACCAGTACCATGCTGTTTTGTTTACTGTAGCCTTATAGTATAGTTTGAAACCCGGTAGTGTGATGCCCCCCACTGTGTTCTTTTTGCTTAGAATTGACTTGGCTATGCGGGCTCTCTTTTGGTTCCCTATGAAGTTCATGGTGGGTTTTCCCAGTTCTGTGAAGAAAGTCAATGGTAGCTTGATGGGGATAGCGTTGATTCTGTAAATTACTTTGGGCAGTATAGCCATTTTCACGATATTAATTCTTCCTAACCATGAACATGGAATGTTTCTCCATCTGTTTGTGTCCTCTCTGATTTCGTTGAGCAGTGGTTTGTAGTTCTCCTGGAAGAGGTCCCTTACGTTCCTTGTGAGTTGTATTCCAAGGCATTTTATTCTTTTTGTAGCAATTGTGAATGGCAGTTCGCTCTTGATTTGGCTTTCTTTAAGTCTTTTATTGGTGTAGAGGAAGGCTTGTGATTTTTGCACATTGATTTTATATCCTGAGACTTTGCTGAAGTTGCTTATCAGTTTCAGAAGTTTTTGGGCTGAGGCGATGGGGTCTTCTAGGTATACTATCATGTCGTCTGTAAATAGAGACAATTTGGCTTCCACCTTTCCTATCTGAATACTTTTTATTTCTTTTTCTTGCCTGATCGCTCTGGCTAGAACTTCCAATACTATATTGAATAGGAGTGGTGAAAGAGGGCATCCTTGTCTAGTGCCGGATTTCAAAGGGAATGCTTCCAGTTTTTGCCCATTCAGTATGATATTGGCTGTTGGTTTGTCATAGATAGCTTTTATTACTTTGAGAAACGTTCCATCGATACTGAGTTTATTGAGGGTTTTTAGCATAAAGAGCTGTTGAATTTTGTCAAATGCCTTCTCTGCGTCAATTAAGACAATCATGTGGTTTTTGTTTTTGGTTCTGTTTATGTGGTGAATTACGTTGATAGACTTGAGTATGTTGAACCAGCCTTGCATCCCTGGGATGAATCCTACTTGATCATGATGAATAAGTTTTTTGATTTGCTGTTGCAATCGGCTTGCCAATATTTTATTGAAGATTTTTGCATCTATGTTCATCATGGATATTGGCCTGAAGTTTTCTTTTCTTGTTGGGTCTCTGCCGGGTTTTTGTATCAGGATGATATTGGTCTCATAAAATGATTTGGGAAGGATTCCCTCTTTTTAGATTATTTGGAATAGTTTTAGAAGGAATGGTACCAGCTCCTCTTTGTGTGTCTGGTAGAATTCGGCTGTGAACCCGTCTGGACCTGGGCTTTTTTTGTGTGGTAGGCTCTTAATTGCTGCCTCGACTTCTGACCTTGTTATTAGTCTATTCATAGTTTCAGCTTCCTCCTGATTTAGGCTTGGGAGGACACAGGAGTCCAGGAATTTATCCATTTCTTCCAGGTTTACTAGTTTATGTGCATAGAGTTGTTTGTAATATTCTCTGATGATGGTTTGAATTTCTGTGGAATCTGTGGTGATTTCCCCTTTATCATTTTTTATTGCATCTATTTGGTTTTTCTCTCTTTTATTTTTAATCTATTTTTATGGACAGTCATGCAGAGGTATGATTAGAGAACAAAAGAGTATGGTTTAATGATAATAAACTGGGGGAACTTAACAAGGGCTCTCTGTCCCAGTGCTTCTTGATATCCCTGTGACATTCCTTTTTCCAGGAATAGTGAGGACTACTCTGGAATGAGAGTTTCATGACCTATTTTCAGGGAAGGTTTTATGGCTTGCTTCAGGGGAAAAGGTAGAAGAAGAATTCTTTCTATGTGTTGTTTCCTCACATGCGAGGGTGCCGTATTTTGGTGTAGCATGTCCTAAATGCTGTTGTTATTTTGACCTGCCTATGGCAGGATTGATGAGGTAGGGCCTGTTCTAGAGTCATGTGACTTTCCTGGGTAAGAACTGGAAATATTACGCAGAGTCTCTTTTGCAAACATTTGTGATGGGTTTGATCGGTGACTGGTGAAATCCCAGTTCCATGCTCCCACGCTGGATTCTTTACAAGTAACACGGAAATTATTGAATCCTTTAAACTCCTAGAGCGTTACTGCAGTAGAGTCCTGGCAAGAAGCAGACAATGTTATCAAACTAGGTAACTGAAGAGAATTTAATAAACAGTCATTTTTTTATTTAGGTGTGGGCAGAGTGTAGGAAGTCAACAAGGGATCATTATTTCTCCTAGGCTGAAAAGGGGCAGGGGAGAGCAGGGCTGGGAACCTGGAGAGGGGAGTTATGTGGAAAAGGCTGTGACAGGAGCTATAGGCTTTGGTAGAAAGATTCCACCAGTCCATGGAAACTAGGCAGGAAAGTAGAGGGGTACAAGTAGCCTAATCTCTTCCTCTAACCCTCTTATCTCTAGCCAAGAGGGTAAAAGAGGCTGTTGGTCTAGTCCTCAGAGGTCAGCTTCACGAGGCAAGAACAGGGTGGAGATAGGTAGGGAGGAGATGTAGAGGGGCAAACAAAAACATAGATAGTATGATTACTAAAGACATATTTCTTGGCTGTGGTCAGGGTCAGTCTCTGTTGTGACTCACAGATGAAGTCTCTTTATCTGTGCTTCATAGAGTATTTTAGCTAGCTTGGTTATAACTCTGCACCATTATGCCATATTATTAACATATATGTCTCATTCTTGCTATATTGTGAGCTTCCTGAGAGCAAGGGCCATGTCTTATTCATCTTTATACATGCAGTGCCTATGTTCTTGGCCCACAGTAGATGATTAATGAATGCTTGTGGGATTATGAAGATATGAAGTCATTGGTGAACAATTATCAAAGTCCTATAAATAAATTGGGTAATATGGGCATAAGCAAATGTACAACATTCTTACTGCTTTCTAAGACATTCTATTACATACGGGCTGATAGATTTAGAAGATATGCTTACCATTGCTACAACTGATCTCCTGATACTATGAAAATTTGATGTTCTACTTTCATTTGCTACTTAAAGGTCATTAGTTTCCAGTTGTACTACACATTCCATTTAATGAGCACTAGATTCTATCAACAGAGAAGGAGGAACCGTAAATCAGGGCAAATGAGACCACTCAGAGCTACTAGTCATCAAACTCGGTTGGCTGTCCGCATAGTCAATGACTTTGGGATAAGATGGGATTCTTTACCTTCGTGACATTGTCACATGTGTGTGGTTCTGGTTGCCAAACAGGGAGTAGAGTGTGCTCAGTCTATAAAAAAACTGTTTTCTTCTGTTTTACTTTTTGACATTTTCAAAGCGTTAGATAACGATAAACGTAGTCAGCTTGTTGTATGATTGTTTTGGTTGACATAGAGTCATATGCTGAAGAATCACAGGGACTGACAGTTAGGGGAAAAATGTAAATGTCATAATTTTGTTAATTGCTTTAGCATGTGTTTCTTCCACATGTCTGAAAGCAAATGTAATTGAGGGTTGTGGTTTCTGGGGCATGGCTAAAAGTACAATGTGACTAACAACTGAGGAAAATATCATGGGATATCATGTGGTAGAGGATCTGTTATCTATTTTTTCCCCCCTGCTAAAGTAAAGATTTTCCAGTATTTAAGGATGTTACTAGAGTATGACAAGAAGAATGATACAAATTGAATCTTTGGATTGGCATTTTTTATCAGATAAAAACAAACATATAAAATGCAGTTTTAAGTTCAGTGGCTATTTCATTCCATCCTAGAGTTTTCTATGTCAAAAAGTGGATTTGCGAACAAGAAAACAGCTCTTTCAATTCTTTTTTTTTTTATTGCATTTTAGGTTTTGGAGTACATGTGCAGAACATGCAAGATAGTTGCATAGGTACACACGTGGCAGTATGTTTTGCTGCCTTCCTCCCCTTCACCCATAAGCCCATTCAAAAATGGGCAAAGGATATGAACAGACACTTTACAAAAGCTCTTTCAATTCTTTAAACATTTCAGTGATGATAAGGGTCTTTCTCAAGCAAACAAATCTCAGGAAATTCAAATACTAGTATGAAACCATAATCTCCCTTCACTTTGTTGCTTCAAAGCGTAATAACTATTGAAAACTCCTGAAAACCAGTGGGTGATCTGACCCCAAGGCTTCATATATTATTTCTTATTTTTATGACAGGAATTTCACAATTTCAAGGCAAGGTTAAAAAACAGTCTATTTTCTCTCTTAAGCAAGTGATCAGGTTTCTTTATGAACAAAGCAAAAGGCTGAGCTCACACGAAGCGCTCTTGAGATCATCCTGGTTTGGGATAGACTGCAAATGCTATTAGTATATTTCCTGGTATTTTAGATGCCTATGAATTGCACAGTAATGAAATCTTTGAACAGCGAGCATCTGGTAGCCAGAGCCCACAAAGACTTTCCCATATTATGCAGAACATGCTAGTTTTGAGACGGTTCTCTCACTGTTTCATACTATTTATTTTTCTTTTTATTTCCCCACATTTGAGAGTCACAAATATTTTTGTCATATTTATCACTGACTGTACACAGGTGACTAAACTGGTCATCTGCAGGTCCAGCAGGTTGTGACAAGTGACTGGGTGATGTATATTCCCCTTTCACTCCCTTATCCAATACTCCACCCCGTCTCTGCCTGCTAGCCTCATAACTGCTGACTGTAAACTGCAGAAGCAAATGGAAAGCCTGGTCTACCAATGGACTGAGGGGTGTTGGAACTCAGAAAACAATACCCCCAAATGAAGTACTCAGAGAAAAAGTTTTTCTCTGACCTTCTCCTGCCCTCCTGTTTCATAGTTCCATTCTCCCCAGAGGACTGTCATAGAAACTAGAATCTCTTTTCTACCAGTCAGGTCATAGAAACCAGAACCCCTTTTCCCCAAAGCCAGCCAAAAAACCTGAAAATATTACTTTAAATTTCTCCTCACATCTTTCTGTGTAAAAACTGGCCATAAATTATCTGATATACCTTGTTTGACTGTAGGTCATAAAATCCCTATTCCAGAGAGGGTCCTATCTCATACCCAGAAGGTAGTCATACATACGTAGAGAGGTCAAGAAAAGTCCAGACAGGCCTTGCTGGGATTCCTCACTCGACCTATTAGCATTAGATCATACCCTTCTTGTCTAATCATATTTCTACACAATCATCCATACTTTGTTTAACCTAGGAATAAAATAAACAATTTCTTCTGTATGTGTTGGGTCTCTATTCTGAAGGTGTTTGTGTATGCACATTAAATAAAGGTGTAAGCCTTTTCTCCAATTAATCTACCGTTTGCAAGTTGATTTTTAAAGAAACTTCAGAGGACCAAGAGGAAAGCTCTCCTTTGGCCCCCGCAAAGGAAAGGTTCTAATGTGTTATTGAGAGTAATGTCAGATAAGAAAATCAAACTAGAGGGCAAAGGAAGAGAGGGAAACTAGAACAGGGGTTCTAGCTTTTTTAGGGAACTGAGTAAGGTCTGTGAATGGCCTGAAATATTATCCAGATACCTGCTTGTATTAGCCCATATACTATTAATTTTTTTTTTCTGAAAAGAGAGCTAAAACGTACATTAAATTAAAAAAATGGTTTAGGCAACACAAAGTTTTAATATTGATTATTGTCAAGAAAGCAAGTTTAGTTAATTGTTTTATATTTTAAAAATCCAGGAGAGAAGGAGGAATGATGGAAGTAAAAAATAATACAGGTAGGATAAACACGAAGAAAATAGGCACTAGAGAGACACTAGCATTTTATTTCCTTTACCAGTTACCTAATACTTGGTCTGGTGAAATGGGATCTGGGGATAGACACCATTTCTACCAGACAATATGCATCTGTTTTAGAGATGAGACAGTGAGGGCATAGAGAAGTTGAACAATGTATGCCAGTTCACTGAGCTAGTCAGTATCAGACAGGCAGCTTTGGGGGCTGTGCTGCTCTTAATTACTCCTGGAAACCAACAAGCTCTCTTTCTCTTTCTTGACATTTTTTACAAACTATATTTTGTATAATCTGGAAGATAAAGTTACATGCCAAAATATTATCTCTGGGTGTTGTGATTATAGGTGATTTGACATTTTATTCTTATCAGCATTTTATCATAGTTATAATAAACATGCCTGAAGTATATAAGAAAATAATTTTAAATAACTGTCACCTTTCTAAGAAATCTGTTATGTTGTTAAATCCCTCAGAAGCAACCACATTTCTACTGACCACAGGGTATCATCAAGTAAAGGCTGTAAGAGACTTGGAAGAATTTTATATTAATTTATAATGTCCACTGCCATTATAATAAAATGTGGCTTGTTCATAACAACTAGTGATATTACTTGATAAAATAAGTGAATAAAACACAATCATATCAAAGAATAATTTCAGTATAAAATTATAATATTTGTTCATCTAAATATATGTTGTTCATCTAAATTAATATCCAGTAACATATTTCCTGGCTGTGTCTCCCTAGGCACAGTGAAAGAGATGCTCATGGCAACTTCTGCTTTAGAAGCCTCCCAGGTAAAACTCATCATAGTGGTGATCTTCAGAGGCTGAGTCAGCCATTTGCTTATTTGCTGCAAAAGAATAAATACAACTGAGAAAAATTTTTATTTTTCCATCAGTTTATTTGTTTAGTCACTCTCCATAGAAGCTGAACAGTTCTCCTTTGAGGCCAGGGTCTTGGTTAGGATTCTTTATTTCCAAAGAAGGATCTGAAATTGAGTAAGTTTCTTCTTCCCCCAAATCCCAAAGTGTAGGATGCTCCCTAAACCAACAAACTCAGGATAAGGCTTTTAGGCCCTTCCTCTAGACTTAATTCTCCTTATAGACTCTGAACTCCTCATAGAAAGTGCAATCTTGGGTTGCCTCTAGGTGCTCTTCTGAGGAAGTGACCATTCGGAGGATTTTTGGAAGGCAATTTCCTAGGCACTCAAAGTCTCATTGATGCATTAGTCCTGATCACTGAAAACGTGGTACGACTTGGAACACATTATCTTGGCCTTATTTAGAAGTGTCTTTCTCCAGGCTCTAATGGTAGCTCTCAGTTCTTATCAAAGGATACCATAAAAAACACCTGCCCTCTGTCTGTGTTTCCAGGTGTCATCTACTACTTAGACCAGAAGATAGGATGCAAAATCTCAACGGAGGAATTTCTTACAGAATGCAATTGCACTAGAAAAGACAATCTTGCTTGAAGTGAGTTGTTTCTTTTTCTCTAGTGATAAGAATACTTATGGATGGTGAGGATGGGGTTGAATGTCTCCAGGGGCAGGCAGTATGTCTTTCTACTAAAATTATCACAGGGTTGTCAGCGTTCCCGAGTTGATCAGACTCGCGGAGACTGACTCACTCTTATCAAGCTCTTCAGAGTCTAACTCGTAATCTGGAATGCCAATATCCTCCATCTGGGGTCTGCTTTTCCTGCTGTATTTAGATTTGCTGAGGAAACATATGAAGCAGAGCCAAGAGGGATGAATAATTTAAAGAAAAATTTCTTACAGAACCTAGGACCCAGTACATTATTCCAGCCAGAAAACATGCATTTCCTTTTCATTCAAGAACAAATTTTTCTTTTTCTTTCCAGGACAGTGCTAGATAAAACTGCCAGCTTCAATGGCACAATATATATATGAAATACATATATATGTATTATTTCTGTCACAACTGACAGATCACACTGTTACGGATTTTATGAATTTAAAATTCAGAGAGCAAAATTCTTTCAAGATTGGGGGTTGGGAAGTACACATCAGTGTTTTCCTCATTATAAAAAAGATGATGTAACATTTCATCTCTTGTTGTTTCCAGTGTCAAAAAAACAAAAACAAAATACAACAAGAATGCTACAAGGAATAAAAATTTGACCATTAAACTACACAGACTTTAGAGTTCCCATATTTTTGATATTTATCCCAATGTGGCCTTAAATATCTATTCTCAGATATATTTCTCAGACTATAATTTTATTTAGTCTTTCACCTTTTTTATTATAATCTTTTCAAATCATCTGTGGACAGAGGTAAGGCAAAGAACCCAAGATTCAGACAAACAAGCACACAAACCAGCCATTTTCCCAATCTCTCTCTTTCATATATGAGTTTTCTATGATCTATTGGCTAAAAACAGAAGTACCCACTTATTCAAGTTTTCTGCTGGTCAAGTGAGAGATACCATAAATTTTATAGTAAAATATAATTTAAATTTGAAGAACATTATTGGAAGCCAAATAATGCTCAGTAAATGTAGTATGGTTAACAAAATATTTTAACTGAGTTATTAATGTTAGGTATAAATCATATATATTTCATGTAACATGCATAATATATATTATAGATAAAATATGTAGGGGTGTGTGTATGTGTGTGTGTGTGTGTGTAGTATAAATAGATCTTAAGCTAAGATCTACACAGATTTTGCATTTGTTCCAGACAATGAATCATTGGTGAGAGCGGGGAGAAAACTAATCCTTTGGACTTTTACATTCTGGTTTCATTTCTAAATAATTAGAGGTCTAAAATATTAAGCAGAGATGCATATGATACTCTATGTTCTGTGTAAATCAAACAAATGAAACAGTATGTGGTCTACATATACATAAATTCTTATATTCCTTGTTTTGTTGCCAATTTGAAATAAAGAAGGATACATTCCTTATGGCTCATGTATATAAACGTTAACTTCCTCTTGCTGCTTCTATTTCTCTAAGAGTCTCCAGTCTCTATTTCTAGAAGCTTCTTGAAGAAGGCATTAGGAATAGATAATTCATTACATCCATTTCCAAGTATGAATGTGTGAAACAGGGAAGAGCTGATGACCTAATACTGTTAACAAAAACGAAACACCACATGTTTAATCCCATTTTGTTTTCCTATCACAGGAAACTGGGGAGGGAATTAAGTTTCAGCAGGGAAGAACAAAGGCAGTTTTTGGGGATTTACATATGCCATCTCCTACAAAGTTAAAAAATATTTCCTTTCCTGAAAGACTACAATAAAGACACAAACATGCACAATGGGTGGAGTGGATTAACAAGTTTGTGTCATGTTAATTATATATATTTCAATAAAGGTATTTTTGGAATTGGTTTTATGGATGTAAAAAATAAATTACAAGTTAACTAAATTATATTTAGGATGCATAGAACTTTGGAAATAATTATAGATGTAATCAGCCATTTGAAAATAAAATGAATCCAATTAAACATGAATGATGAAACACGGGGGCAGAAGGTGTCCATCTTGATGCTCTTTTCTTAATCCATTCAGACCACTGAGGACTCAGGAACACTAGTCCAGTACCTGAAGATAAGGCTGGACTCACTTTCCTGGAAAAATCATTCTATAATTTGATAGCTTGAATTAATGGAACAACAATATCAATGAAGAATATTACATTTATTTCTTTTCTTATGGTTACGAGTAGTCAGTGCAGTAATTTAGAGGATTTTTCAGGGCTGATAACTGTCCTTAGAATCTTAGGGCCCATCCATGTTCTTTGTGTTTCCTCTTCTGGCAAAACAAACCTGTGACGAACAAGGGCTGCCTGTTGGGAAAAAGAAGTGGTAGAATGGTGAGGATGTTGGTAGGAGAGGGTTAAGTCTGGGCAGTATGACCAACGTTGCCCATTTCGAAAGTCAGATGGGCATAGATTCACATTCCAACCCTGTCACTTACAAGTTGTGCAATTTTGACCAGGCTTAAAAAACGAAAACAAAAACAAAAAAACATGCTATTCCCATTCCTTCAAACTTCACATTTTTTTAGATAGCAGAAGGGAGAATTGTTTCTTGGTCCTGAATTGTTGACCAACAACACCAACAACGATTCAGAATGTAAAATATACTCGGTGTTTATGTGCTGCAGAAAACCTTCCCTGGGGTGCTAGCTCCTGAAAAGCTGAAACTATTCAGGAAAATATCACTAAGCAAAGGAAGTTAAGATATCATTACCATACTGTCGTCATCAATACATTCAGGAGTTGATCTGCATTTGGTAAGGCATCTGTCTTTCCAGATTTAACACAAGCCACCCTGGCAGTGGAAAAAAAATAGAAAACACCTGGATAACGAAAAGGGCCTAGGCAGTCCTTTGTAATTCTTCAGACAGGGCCATCTGTATGCGACTTTGCATACCCACAATGCTATAATGAATAATTAGCACTGATTAAAAAGGCATGAGAAACCTTTCTAGTGCAATTTCTGTAGAGGAATTGTGGTTTCCCCAGACACTTCTGAGGAAGCCAGAGTTCACGAAGTGCTCCCACTAAGCCCCACACTGACCCCAAAATTGAACTGTGACAAAAAGTAAATTTTCTTCTAAAGAAAAAGAGAGTTGAAGTATAAAAATATTTTTTCTTCCAACTGATAACTTTGAGTACTTAATATGTTCAACGCTCTGTGTTAGACCATCTGGGAAGTATGGCCTGTATAAAACTTAACTAGTGGATGTGAAGGGGCCCAACAGTAATTTTAATTCCAGGTAGAATGAGGGTAAGCATGAGAGGTTGGTTAGAAGTTCAAAGATGGGACCAGGAGGTGACCTCTTAGAATAAGAGCATAGGGAAGCTTGAGGAAGTCAGTGGCACTTGAAGTAGACCTTGATAGATCATAAAATTTTGAGAGAGGAGTGGAAGAGGAAAGATAAAGTAAAGACTTTCTTAGTTGAAAGGAACAGTGTAAAAAAGGTTAAGTTTTGCTCCCTTGAGGGGATATTGCATCCACAGAAAATGCAAGGGATCAGAGACAGATTAGGGTAGGGAGAAGAAGTTAGAGAGTTAAGAGCAATCAAGATAGATGCAGTTGACTTTCCCTTAGGCTCTCACCATTTCCAGACAAGCATCTCCTACAATTTCCAACTGTAAGCTCTGAAATTCTGTGCCTGAGGCTTTCTGTAGCTGCAAGAATCTCTGCAGCTCATTGAAGAGAAGGCTAGAAAGGTGGAAGAGTTAATGACTTTTAGAGACAGACCTAGGATAAAATCACTCTTGTTCCCTTCTCCATAGTTTGAATAACTTTGAGAAGTGTTTAGCACTGTGTTCTAAGCAATAATGAGCATTAATTACCCTTGAGGTACCCGGTTTGACAACTTATCTTTTATTGGCTTTCTTCCCATCACCGCCATCCCCCTATTGACACTTCCTGAAATCATCTCCCAAATAAACTATTTTCACTCCCATCCCTGTCTCAATGTCTGCTTCTGGAGGAATGCCTTACCTGTGAATATTTCATATTTCAATTTTTTTTCTCCGTGTGTCATACTGGAGATCTTACTCTAGATCAGTTGTTCTAGAGTGATTTTTCTTCCCAGGGGAAAGAAAATGTCCTAAGGGACATTTGGCAATTTCTGGAAATATTTTTATTTGTAGGAGGTACCACCTGCATTTAGTGGGTAGAGAGCAGGAATACTGCTAAATATATTCCAGTGAACATGATGGTCTCACACAACAAATAATTATGTGACCCAAAATGTCAGTAGTGCCAAGGCTGAGAAATCCTTCTCTAGAAATCCTTATCCAGTTTAGATGACAAATTTGAAATCTTGAAATCTTTGTACTTTCCACTAGCCCTAAAATGCAGCAAACTACAAAGTTGTTTATTAAGAAATATTTAATGATGGATCAATAAGGAACAAAGAGATAAAAAGATATAATCCCTAAGTTTCTGTTTTGTCAGAAAACAGCAACATCTTATCACTAGAGAGCAAATATCTGACTCATCTGCCTGATTATTTGACAAGTATCCTGTAGAGTCACGTTCATTGAGAAGTGATCTTGTTTCCATCACTGGCAAGATACTCTATTTTCTTATCTTCTTTAATTTCCTTCATAGAGTGTTTGCGCCTTGAGTAGCTGTTAAGATAAAGCAATCCAACATTATTAAGTCCTTGGTGAGCATTTACCATAGGAGTAACTTTGCAGAAAGATGTCTTTTCTAGTTTTGAACCCAATGAAGAGCTAGATACTGTTTGAATCAGATTAAAAAAACATAGATTAACATTATCCACCTCAAAAATCACAGCAAACAGCAGGTTACAAGCATATTTAGAGCCTTCTTGCTGAAGAGAATAAAGTTTTATTGCCAAATGTAAAGGGGCGGATTTGATGACTGATAGAAAAATTACAGCGCTTTGTCAGTTCACCTAAATAATAATTCAGCAAAGAAATGTGTTGATGAGTTCAGTCTGGTTTGAATTTAAATTATAGTGAATTCTTGGGAAACAGCTGAAGTACCTGAGCCTCATTAAAAATCTCCAGCACCCTATCTAAGCATATAAACAATCCTTCTTAAGTTATATAACGAATATTATCCAAAATAGCAAGAATACTCATGCTCAGAGATTGAATAAAGGCTGGCTATATTTACCTTGAGAAAAACACATCTGGGTGCTGATGAAAGTCTGTTAAGTACCTCAAAAATTTGATCTGAGTTCACTTCTGCAATAGATGCTCAACAAAGCAGATAAGGGGGTCAGATGAGTCTTTACCACAAAGAAGAATAACAAGGGTTGGTTGATCAACTTTCTCTGATCATTATTGTTCAGTGAGAAAAGATAAAACGTGATATTTTCTTTGGTAAGCATTACACCCTTGGGCCACCCCAATCCAAAGACCCTCTGCGCTGCTGATGAATTGATGGAATTTGACAAGTCATTGTGTGTATCTGGCAGCCAGGTGTCTTGGTGTGGGTGAGACAGGAGCTAACAGAGTTGATACATGGGAATATTACTCCCAGATGTTCTCCAAAGGGAAAGAAAAACTTTCTTTCAACAAGGACAACCTGTCCTTTCAAGATGAGTCCTATGCCATATGTGCTGCAGTTAGTTAGCTCTCTGAGAAGCAGCAAAGCATCATGGATGCCAATTTGCCAGGAAAACAAATAAGCATTTCTAATGGGTTCTGTCCTATTTCTTAGGAAAACCAGTGGCCTATGTCTGGAGGTCATTCAAGGCAAATGAAAGAAAGAAATTTTATGATGTTGGGGAGATAAAGAAGAAAGAACACAGTGAAGATGCATGGTGTTGATTTTAAACTGAAGAGAAACCTAACCAAGTGAAGCCCGTCACAGTCAGTTATAGCCCTTGCTGTAAAACCCTCTATGGAAAAAATACAACCAAAAGTTAATGTCTCATGCCAGTGCTCTAATATCTATAGCCTGTCAGGTCTCAAACTCTTTCATGTCAATTGGAACAAGTATTAGTCTGACAATACTTTTGTTTACATTTAAGAAACTTAAAGTTTTCAATAGGAGTTGCATTAAGAAAGTTTTCTCAATTTGTCAATTTCACAAATTTTTTAGCATTCTTTAAGTTTTCTGAACTCAGTAATCCAATGTTTGTCTTCATAATTGATTTTATATTTCTAGATTACACATCCTGAAAGTGACACAAACAGTATGCAGAACTGCACTTACAAAATCCAAATCCATGGGTAATGGAACAGTTTAGGAAAAACACAACAGATATTGAATAAACACAGTTCATTCTATGTATATTTCAAGGGAAGAAACCTAAGTTGTGACTCTAGGGTCCTCTAGTACTCTATCCTGTAGACAGTATCTAATAGATAAGTTTGATTTATCTCTTTTTATGATCAAAATTTGTTTATTCATGCTATTAAATAATTGTTAATTATTTAATATTATTTATTAATAATATGTAATTATTAATTATTTAATATTCTATTAAAGAAAACTATCATTGCTTAACTGTCAGAAAATAAACAAATTGATATGCTTTTATTTCCCATTGCTGTTTTTAGCCTTCAATCTTCTCTAAAGCAGAAGAAAGATATAACTTTCTTCTATGAAAAGCAGTTTCTATTGCAGGTTCTGGCTAAGATAGTCTGAGAGAATGCTGATAATATTTCAGTTCCTTCAGACTCATCATTTCAGGTTATATAAACCTACCTTTCTGTAAATTTTTGATACTATAGCAAAAAAATTATGTTCAACTCCTGAGATTTAAAAACCGGTAACCAATTTAACTCAAGCAGTATTACTTTTGCATTGTTCTGTATTAACATTTTTGCTAATTTATAAAAATATTCAAAAGCATTTATAATTTTCTTTCAGGGATGAAATATGATGGATTAACTTTGCCCATAGCAATCCCATTCATATATATTTACATATAGATATATATATGGTATATACATACATGTATGAGATATACATGTATGTAAAAATGAATAGGATTCATTAAGATCTATACATATATATATACATATATATATCTTAATTTCGCTTTGAAGCTTGTGTCAGTTTTAAATTTATTGTCTTTCAACTCCAAATACATGCTTTCCTATTCTGCTTTATGAAAATGGAACTGGACCCTGTAAACTTTTCTTCTCTGCCAGTGGATATGACATTTGGCTTCGTTAATGGAAGACTAGTTCTGGTTGCCTACTTTTTAATTCAGTGTGGGAATATATCCGCTCCAGCCACATTTTCAGGTTTGGTTTTACCCAATCACAAACAGCTTCTGAGAAGCTCTAGGGTCTTGGTAGCTTTGGTTGAGCCCTCAGACCACACCCTCTTTAAAGAAATCTGAATCTCATCTCAGTCTTGGGGAAATCCTACCCTAAGTGTCCAGTCAATTTTTTCTTTTTTTGCAACAGGATCTCACTCTCACCCAGGCTGGAACACAGTGATGTAAATATAACTCACTGCAGCCTCAACCTCCTGGATTCCCTGAGGGGAAACCCTTGCCTCTACATTTTTAATTTTTAAAAATTCCCTTTGGAATTTTATATAGTGATCCCTATTTCTGACAATGAAGAAGACACTGACATTAAGAATCTCATTCTTGAAAAGAAGCTTTTTTAAGAGAAAAAGACTTAGAGACAAGCAAATTTTACTATTACAGTATGATAGACATTGCTATAGAAGAATGTATACAATAGTATACATTGGAAGAATGTATACAATGATACAATGATAGCACCTCATGTTGGATGGAATTAAGGGTGGGGATCAAACAGACTTTACAGAGAAGTTGTAAGTAAGCTGAGTCTTCAAGGCTGCAAAGAGGAATGGTCCATGTAGCTTAGGAAGGCAATGCAGACTGAGAAAAATGTTAGAAGATGTCAAGAAAACATGTATATAAAGCAAAACAAGTCAAACTTGAGAAATACCAAATAGTTCAGCACTGCTCTAATCTATAAGATGTGTGTGTGTGTGTGTGTGTGTGTGTGTGTATTGTGGAATGTCAATGTAGTGAAGGGAGGTGGCAAACTTGAGAACCGTGCAAAATGAGCCTGGAGGGGTAGGCTAACTCCAGACTAGAAAGGACTTTCTATGTCATGCTAAAAAAATTTGAATTTCGGGGCCGGGCGCGTGGCTCACGCCTGTAATCCCAGCACTTTGGGAGGCCGAGGCGGGTGGATCGCGAGGTCAAGAGATCGAGACCATCTTGGTCAACATGGTGAAACACCGTCTCTACTAAAAATACAAAATATTAGCTGGGCACGGTGGTGCGTGCCTGTAATCCCAGCTACTCTGAGGCAGGAGAATTGCCTGAACCCAGCAGTGGAGGTTGCGGTGAGCCGAGGTCATGCCATTGCACTCCAGCCTGGTTAACAAGAGCGAAACTGTCTCAAAAAAAAAAAAAAAAAAAAAAAAAAAAAAAAAATTGAATTTCATTTCACAGCAACTACAAACCCAAAGAACACAAAGGAAATTAACATATATGTGAAAGTTAAAGGTCATTTGTTTTATGCACCTTCACTATGTGGAATCCACTATTGAAGGATTTAATAAATTGAAATCCTCAGACTTGGACCGAAGTGAAAAAAGGGGAGATGGTCATATATGAAATATGTAAGCATTAGGAAGTAACAAAAAGCATTAAGTTGAATGGCAAAGACCAAATGTTCATTAGAGTCTGAAGGTGAGAGAGGTTAGAGTAATTATGGAGGAGATAGAACTTGGGTAGGGTCCTAGAGCACTGGAGGGACTGCACTTTTGGAAAAGATCAGAATGAGCAGCCTTTTAGACCGGGGAAGCATGACCACAGAATGGCTTGGCAGCAGGAGGGAGCCTGAGCTGAAAGGGGAAGTTGAGAGAGAAGGTTAAGATAGTAAGACAGAGAGCTTCTGGAAAGGTAAACCTAAGGCACTGTGTCTCTACCTCCCGCTTCCACAACCATGCCACCTCTCTATTCCTGCTGAGCCCAGAGGCAGCTCCAGTTCTCTCTCAATCCATTGCTCAATGAGCCGTTTTGAATCAGGAGTTTATTCTCTAGGACACCATTGTAAGTTTTTGACTGGTGAATTTTTGATTATACAGATTTTTCTGATCTCATAGTTGTAGATGACTGATAGAAGGGAGGATCCCAAATGTGTAAGCCAGAAAATGTTGAAATTCCCTTTTATATGTAAGTTGTAATTTTAAGTCAGTTTCCTTTCATATCTAAATTATATGTTTATATGTAAGTTGAAATTTCCTTTTATATATAAGGTGTTGAGAGGTTACATGCTTCAGCTGTTAGTTTGAAAAATATAAGGCATATTTACGTTAAATTTACATTGATTTTTATCTCCAAAAGAAACAATGCCAATGCACACCAAATGCCATAAATTAGAATGTCATGCTGAAAAGTATTGTTTCACATTTCATTTTTCTTCCTTAGGATGTGACTGACCTCAGACACAGGAATTCAGACATCTTACTGCCTGCCTCTTTGCCATTAAGAAAACAGATACTGGCTCCCCAAACCCACGATTAAGAAAGAAGCTGGAAGAACTCTCAGAATAGTTTTCAAGATCATGAGTGCCCTTGCCAAAACTCAGTGGAAAAGTCTCTAGAGAAACAGAGGTCATAGAAGTTTAAAGGTTTGGTTATTTTTTAAAGTTTTTTACTACCTTCCCAGTAAATATTGCCTTAATTCTTCATTCTTACTAGCAGATTGTCATTTAGCACCCAATAATTCTCTTATTAAAGCCTAGAGAGAGAGTTATTATTTTCAGGGATGGGTAAATTTAACTGCCTTGCTCTCTTTCACAATTTTGCAAAGTAGCTCAGGGATCAAAGCTCTTCTCATTTTCCCCCCGAATATATTCCTCTTTTATTGTACAACATAAAACCTTAACTACTGAGAATCAAATGTACCATAAGAGAAAAATACCTCATGGCAAAGTAATTGCAGAGTGGAAACAACCCTAGGTGTAAGCTATAGGCTTGGTTCTATGAAGGAGTGACTAATTTTTTGACTCTCAAAAAGCTTTTTAACCTCTGTCTTCTCTTTAATTAATAAATGTGAATAAAGGATTTTTTTCTCTATATAAGACTGCTATCGGGATGAAATGAGATGACAGATTGTGAGAGTGGTTTTCAAACATGTTTCTTAGAGGAACGTAAGAAATTCTTCTCTGTTATTCTAATTTACAGTTTCCCTTATGTACCCTTATGATCAAGAAATCTAAATGCCAGTGTTGGAAATATTTTCCTAATGTAACGACATAGTTTCATGATGTTATTTTCAGTGGACTGCACATGTTAGTGCCCCAATTGTCTTTACAGTGATATGCCAGCCAGCAGACCAATGATATTCTGCATGGTTGATTCTTCATCTTCACTCATTCATTTAACAAATATTTATTGAATGTCTACTATGTGCCAGGCATTGATTTATGTACTGAAACTATTGCATATAGATGATGTGTCTTCTTTCCTGTAGCTTATACTCTAGTTAGAAAAGACATAAACAAGTAAATAAGCAGTATGCCAGGTGATTTTAAGTGTAATAAAGAAAAATAAAGCAGGAAAGGAGACTATTAAGCAGGAGTCAGCAAACTATGGCCAACTGACCGCGTCTGGCCTGCTGCCTGGTTTTGTAAATAAAGCTTTACTGAAACATAGCCTCAACCATTTATTTATATTTTTCTCATTAGCTGCTTTAAGTTAAATAGTTAAGACACAGACCTGATCCACAAAGCCTAAAATATTTATCCTATAGCCCTTTACAAACAAATTTAAGGTTCTCAATGTTGGCCATTGAAGGCTTTTTCAAGGACTTTGGCTTTTATGTTGAGTGAAATGTAATGACAATGGTGGGATTAACTTACTCTAACTTATGTTTTAGAAGCATTACCCTGGTTGCTGTGATGGGAATACACTCAGGAACTAGGGTAGAAGCTCAGGACAGCTTTGAATGTGGCCCAATACAAATTCATAAACTTTCTTAAAACATTATGAGATTTTTTGGTGATTTTTTTTAGCTTATCATCTATCATTAGCGTTAATGTATTTTATGTGTGGCCCAAGACAAATCTTTTTCTTCCAATGTGGCCGAGAGAAGTCAAAAGAATGGGCTCCCCTGGTTTAGAGAGCGATTACAGTGATACAGAGGAGGGAGATCATCATAGAGTAGTAAAGATAAGAACGAGGTAATAAGATTGGTTCCTGGATGTATTTTTGAAGTTAACACAGTAAAGGATTATGGCTTAAAGAGCTAGAAAGATAGAATTTCCATCAATTGAAGTGGGGTGGCCACTAGAGAAGCATGTTTGGGATGGAAATTAGCAGTTTGGTTTGCACATAGTAGTTCTGAGATGTCATGTGGCCATTGAACTAGACATGCCGACAAAGGCAGGAGACTATGTAAGCTCAGAATTCAGGGGTGGGGTCTAGGCTGGACATAAAAATCTCATAGTTACCAACATATAGGTGAGGCTTAATGTTATTAGATAGAACAAAATCATCAAGAGAGCATTTTTTATTTTTGCTCCATTCCAGTTGTCAGTTAATGCTCAAATTGTTTATTAGCTGGACTGTTTCTGTAGACAGAGTTTTTGATTGTAGTGCACAAGCTTTTTGCCTGTTTCTTGATAGGTTTTTTGAGTCATTGTCCTTATCTTACTTTTAGCTTGAAGTAAGTAGGAAATTTTGTAAGAGAATTTTATAAGTTAAAAATGATACTTTGGGCCTAGTTTTGAAAAACAAAAATCCTGTAAAATGTGTTTTTGCTTCAAGAAATCAGAATCATGTTACCCAGGCACATTTTTTCTTGGAATGAGTAAAGTGAAGAGGATAAGTTACATTTATTAAATACCTACTAGGTTCCAGTGATTTTACAAACAATTGTTCATTCCAGGGCTTTGTTTTTGAATTTGCAAAATTGAGATGGAGTTACTCTAATATTTCTACCATTTTTTTGCTTCCAGATGGAAAATCAATAATTCTGTCTTTTGCTATTTCAACATCTCTCATATCAGAGAAAAATTGAAAATAAAATTCCAAATTAGTGCAAACATATTCTTGACTTTCATGAGTTCACTTTCAGGTCACTTCTAAATCAGCGTTCTATTTATTGGGACAGGTTGGTTCATTCCACTAATTGGTGTTCTCTTTCTAAGGCTTAATAAAATTCCACAAAGCATCAACCTGAAGAATCCAAGCCAAAAAAGCTCATCATCACTGGTCATTAGAGAAATGTAAATCAAAACCACAATGAGATACCATCTCACTCCAGTTAGAATGGCAATTATTAAAAAGTTAGGAAACAACAGATGCTGGTGAGGCTGTGGAGAAATAGGAATGCTTTTACACTGTTGGTTGCAGTATAAATTAGTTCAACCATTGTGGAAGACAGTGTGGTGATTCCTCAAGGATCTAGAGCCAGAAATACCATTTGATCCAAAAATCCTATTACTGGGTATATACCCAAAGTATTATAAATCATTCTGTTATAAAGACACATGTACACATATGTTTATTGTAGCATTATTTACAATACCAAAGACTTGGAACCAACCCAAACGCCCATCAGTGATAGACTGCATAAAGAAAACATGGCACATATATACCATGGAATACTGTGCAGCCACAAAAAAGAATGAGTTAATGTCTTTTGCGGGGATATGGATGAAGCTGGAAGCCATCATTCTCAGCAAACTAACACAGGAGCAGAAAACCAAACACTGCATGTTCTCACTCATAAATGGAAGTTGAACAGTGAGAACATATGAACACAGGGAAGGGAACATCACACACTGGGGCCTGTAATGGGTGGCTGGGGGGCAAGGGGAGAGATAGCATTAGGAGAAATACCTAATACATGGGGGGCTTAAAGCCTAGATGATGGGTTGATAGGTGAAGCAAACCACCATGGCACGTGTGTACCTATGTAACAAACCTGCATGTTCTGTACATGTATCCCAGAACATAAAGTAAAATCAAATAACCAAAAACATTGGCAGAACCCAAAAAAGTAGGCCTATTTGTGGCCATGGACTATGCAAGAATGGAGAACACACTGTCAATTTTTCAGCTCTCTTGATGAAAATACACATAGTTGAGAATATAAAGAAATGCAATCTGTTCATGGATCATCAATCTGGAAACACTCCTTATTACCCGGAGCCAGGTTTCTCTGGCACCACTGGCACTCTGGGCCAGAAAATTTTTTCTTTAGGGTGCTGTGCAATATAGGATGTTTATTTAGCAACATCTTTGGTCTCTACCCCTACGTGCCACAAGCAAACCTCTCTCATCTAGTTGTGTCAGGCAAAAATATCTCCAGAGATTGCCAATGCTTTCTGGGGGTGGGGGTTGGGGGTGGGAAGAGTTGATAACCTAGAGGGTAAGTTCTATTTCTTTAGTGTATCATTGAAAATCCTCTATGGTTTAACCTCAAACTTTTCAAAACGGTCCCCCTAAAAAGTCTACCTTAAGATGCCTAGTCAACTCACTATTCTCTCTAAAAGTTTTGCTTCTTCTGGAGTTAATGTCTTTGTAAATGCACCTCCCTCTGCCTTTGGAATTTCATTTTTTTCTTTTAGCCAAGTGCCATCAATACTTATAAAACCTGACAAAATATTTTGAGCTTCATGAAATCCTAACATCAAGTCATAAAATTTGGACTGGGGCTAGTCTAGTTCTCATTTTACAGCTGAAGACAATAAGGCCAGAGGGGACACTGCTTGCCAAGGTCATAGAGGTTATGCTGAGAGTGGGGAGTACAGGCCCAAAACTCTGCCTCTGAATCTTCTGTGCTTTCTTTCATGCCTGCTTCCCAGATGTTTTTGGTCTAATTTTACTTTCAACTTTCTCTTCAAAATTTTGTTCTTATCATTCATTTTAGTAATGAGAGTCCTGCCTGTAGTAAACATAAACGTGTCATTGAATATGTGTGAGGTACAAGGTTACATACAGAGACAAAACAGAAGAAAATAGTCAACTTCATAGGTTTATCACAATCAGTAGTAAGAATCTTATATTTATGGAGAAGGACTTTTTAAAACTCATTAATTTATTCAAGAAAAATTTCTTACATCAGCACCGTCCAATGGAAATATGAGATATACATGCAAATATAATAGTTTCTATTAGCCACATTAAACAATTTAAAAAGGTGAATTTAATTTAATTAACATATATGATTTAGTCCATTACATCCAAAATGTTATCATTTCCACATGTAATCACCATGAAAATGATGAAAGAGGTATTGTACATTCTTTTATCTATATCAAGCCTTTACAATCTGGTGTGTATTTTGTTCTTACACACCTCTCAGCACAGAGCAGACATATTTCAATGCTCAGTGTGCTAGTGGCTGCCGACTTGCATAGCATGACCTAACATCTATTTTTCTATCTCATGGATGCTGTTGTGTTTAAACTGCTTTATCATTAAAACCAAACCCAGTCTTCTCCCCATACACCTGCTTCTCCTAGTTCCCCGTCTGGACTAAGGCCAGCAGCATCCATTTGAGCCAGAGGCCCCTGCAGCATCTTGGCTTGGTCCCCATTTTGGGTTTTGTTCATACACCCACATCCAAAAGATCTTCAACCTCTGTCAATTTTGACACATAGTTTCTCAAATGACTTCTTTATGATAATCCCATGGTTACCACCACACTTCGGATTTCACAGGACTTCCTATCCCATTTTCCTAACTGGAACCTCTTGCCTGTCCATCCATTCTCCACACGGCTGTCCATGCAGCACGGGAGCACAGACCTGACTGTGTCATTCCTCAAACCTCTCATAGATATCAGGAATCAATTCTAACCCCCGGCGCTGTGTTCAGGGAAGCAACCAAGTGCATGCAATCATTCTTCCAACCTTCTCCTTCCGGTTTCCCCATGCATACCTTGTTTCCAGTGTTGAAGGACACTCTCTGTCTCCTAAGGACTCTGCACTTCTTCACTTTTGCTTGGGGCTTTGTCCCTCTGTCTGGGAAGTTCTTTACCCTCTTTTCCCCTTATTTGCTTGTTGAGCTCTTACTTAACTTTTATGACAAATGTCACCTGGAAATTCGTCTGAGAGGCCCTGCAGACTTGCTCTTCCTCTCTCCCTTCCACATCCTTTGTGGTCCCTTGTGTGTGTATGTGTGTGTATGTGTGTGTGTGTGTTTAAGAACATTAGTTCTAATTTACACTTCTAATGCATTAGGAAATTCATCCTCTGATTCTATGCCCCCTTTTGCTCTGTTAACACTAGCAAAATAAATTACTTCTTTTATTTAATGTATTAATTTAGAGATAATTGTCCACTTATTTAGTGGACAAGTGTCCTTTAAAAATAAAAAGGCCCTCATTGCCTTAGTACATGTCACCACAACAAAATCATGTTCATTTCTTTTTGTTAATGTAAGTAGAAGAGCAGATTGTACTAAAAATATGTGTATGTGCAATATTTGTTTTTGATAGTTTATAAACCTCATGAGAGCAGATTTTATGTTTTATTTATCTTTGTGACCCAGGATTCAGAACCCAGAAGTGGGACTAGACTATAATAGGAACTCCACAAATGTCTCTTTTGAGTTGATATCACTATTTCTGGCCTGTGAGATTCAAAATGAGTCATGGTCTATTGGGTTTCCTCTTCATCCTTGAATCCAAAACACATCCTCCCACTCTCAGATTCAGGAGCCCAGACACACCCACATGCTCTAACACCTACACAAGTACAGGCACAGAAATACAGATGCAGGAGCACAGGCATAGATGGGGGCAACTTGGTTAAAACTAAGCCTACCTTGAGGAACCTTTTCATAACCCTGGCTAGAAGGAAACTATTAAGCTGTCCAATACCCAGTTTTAGAAAATACTTTGAACTACATTTTTAATCAAATTTTTAGAAAAGAGTTATTAATAAATTGAAATATTGACTTTCTGGGGTTTTAACTTTTCCAATTTCCCAGACTCAAAGTTTGGTGCTGACCAGTGGACTATAAAATAACCACATCAACTAGGAGAAGATGAAATGGGAATCGTTTCTTAAATGATAAATATCACATATAATTATAAATTTTATTTATTATTTCTATATTTTGTTATTTAATTAGAGCTAATGCTATTTTTAGAAATTGACTTTGGGAACTGGCAGTGACTGGTAGTATATCTTTAGGGAGGAATAGGATTAAGTAACTTGCAACTTGCTCCCAGGGAGTTTGGTGATGGGACATGTTGATGATATTTAGTTGGGTTCACCAACTAGAGTGAAAAGAAAACACAAAGGTAATATTGTCATCTGGAAAGCATATTTTCATTCTTTGAACACGTTACTGTGGTCAAGGCTAAAATGAATGCATTGGAGGTTTTCTTTAAATAGAAATTCTTAATAATATTTGAGCAGCTGGTACAGTGGATGTCAATGCATGACCCTCATGATTTCATGTTATATTTGAGGGCTAACATTAGCCTTTTATTAAAATATGAAAAAGAAAAGGATATAATACTCAAGAGAAATTTTTTTCACACAGCGTAAATTCAAATTATTTTTTATTTAGAATATTTTACATGTTAAATATCAATATTTTATTTTGAAATTAGTAAAAGTCAGGAATGAATGTATAAAAGATGTTCTCAGTTTGGGTCCTGAATTCTCTTTTGCCATTAGTATTTTCAAGGTTCTTTTTGTTTTTGTTTTTTGTACACATCTACAACCCAGACATAATGTCTCACTTGACCCAGATTTAGGACCCAGTTCTTTCAAAAGAGTCAGGGAAAGTTTTTTTCTTATCTGCACATTGATGTAAGCACTGCTTCGTGTAAATGGTAATTACTTCTGTGTGGCACCAATTCTAGATAATTCTAGTTACTTGCTTTTGACTGGAGAACAAAGACACAAAAACACACAAAGACACAATCTAGGTTGGGTTACTTGGTTCAAGGACTTTTTGAAAAATCAGGACCAAAGGGGTATTGTTACTTGGCTCCTTGGTTTGTTTGTTTTTCTTCTAGAGACTGTGAAGTCAAAAAAAGATTGGGAGAAATGAAGGATGGTACTAACATTACTGAATTCATGTCGCGTTAGGCATCATGTCAGGGGAAAGACTGTCACTTGTCTAAGGTCCCAGAACTAACATGTCTTAGAGTTGGAATTCAGCTCATTGTCCCAGCTGGAGCACATGACCTCCCATGATGCCAAGACTGAGTCACATAATGGAATAAACTATGTGCAGTTCACAAACAGTTAATTTAAGCAAATGTTAGTAGACACACACAAAGGGGACTGGAGCTGGCTCGTACCAGCTCAGAGGAGCTGATAGTTAAGTTTTCAAGTGCCAGTTCTTATACATAGACATTATTACAAGTTAAATTTTATAAACTTAAAATTTAATAAATTATATTTTTAAAAGGTAATAAAATTCAAAACTTATAACTCCCCAATTATTTTTCTCCATTTTACCATTATCTGTGTTCTTGAGGTTATTAATGTCTATTGTGTCTATTAGGTGGAAAAACCATATAATGGTGTACAACTCCACATTTAATGTCTTTCCCTTGTTGCTTGAAATTGTTCCCCACGAATTGTCCCCAACCCCAGAGAGCAAATTGTTCATGTTTACCAGCACACCACTGTGCATAGGTCTTATAAATAATGTGCATACTGTGAGTGTTTTATGGTTTCTCTTTGTATGGATTCATGAACCGTCAACATGTACTTACTGAGCAATCATGGTGTGCCAGGTATTGCTGGACACACTTCCTCAAGCATTATCTTGTTTATATCTCTTAAAATAGCTTAGAAGTAGATCTCATTATTTTTATTTTTCAGATTAAAACCTCAGATTTAAAGTAGTTCAGTAACTTTCCTAAGGTCACAGAGCTAGTCAGTAGTGGAGCACAGGCTTGACTCCACATTGTGTGAATCTGTACTTAACACCACAGCTGCAGTGACTTCTTGTGTGAACAGCCCAGAGCAGGGTTATAGTCAAGGGAAAACATTTTAATAAGGCTCTGATGCTTCTTTATCTGTTTTACTATATTAATTTGAGTAAATAACGTATCCTTTTGAATGCAATATGACAGACTATAATGTTGAATAGAAAAATGAAGACTAGAGTAAGAGGGCCTTAGGGGATAAAGGACAAAACAAGTGGTTATTCAGACTAGCTGTCTCATGCAAAGAAAAGATTTGTAATGTCCTTGTACCATAAACTGGGTGATATAGTCGCAATATTCTTCTGAACACACAGTTTTCCCATTAAGAATTTTACTAAGAAGAAAAAGAACTGATGACACCCTTTTTTTAAATCGTAGTAAGGCTGACTTCATTCAGGGCCTTCATGGTAGATATTGAGACCACTGAAATGGGATTTTGCAGTGGGAGAGAGAGATAGGACTAGAATCTGATTACAGCTTGGGAAAGTAGGAATTTATAGCTAAGGAGCAGGGTAGGGGTCAGTGATGGAAAATTACCAAGAGGAAACATCAAGGGTAAGAACAATTGTGGTTAAATCAACCTAACAGGATTCTTACTGAAGACAAGTCAAGGTGATTAGATATCACCTAGACGATGATAGAGGATAAGGAAGCCGATCAAACACTGAGGATGATCAAATATTGAGGTCAGGGAAGGATTCTTTCAATATTGACTCAGCAGGGTTCTTTGCTAATACTAGATTTTACAAAGAAGTACATAGATGAGTCTTGGAAAGGTTCAGCAGTTTGGCCAAGCAAAGGAATCTTTGTCAGGCTCATGCTCTTGTCCTTTGAACACTTTAAGTCCATTTCCTCATTTGGTTGACTTGTGGTTCATTATAGTGCTATTCTAGAGTTGATTTTACCATGTGATGCTCACCTGATACTTTGTAATATAGAGTCAAAGTATATCTGTGTGTATATAATATATAAATATATTATATACATTTTCTAATGTATCTTCAAAGTAGAAGCTTTAGACGGACTTAAATGGAAAATCTTAGTTTTTATCATTTCCAGCAGGCAATTTCATAGGTCAGATATACAAACCCCAGCATCTCAGTAGTTTAATATAACACCACTGAGTTAACAACAAGATTTTCTTTTTTCTTTTCTTTTTTTTTTTTTTTTTTTTTTGAGATGGAGTTTTGCTCTTGTTACCCAGGCTCTAGTGCAATGGCATGATCTCGGCTCACCACAACCTCCACCTCCTGGGTTCAGGCAATTCTCCTGCCTCAGCCTCCCAAGTAGTTGGGACTACAGGCATGCACCACCATGCCCAGCTAATTTTTGTATTTTTAGTAGAGATGGGGTTTCACCATGTTGACCAGGATGGTCTCAATCTCTTGACCTTGTGATCCACCCGCCTCGGCCTCCCAAAGTGCTGGGATTATAGAGGTTTTCTACTTGCTCACATCATAATCTGATGCAGGTCAGGTGTTAGTGGTTTGGTGGTTCTCTGGTGATGTCTCAGGAATCCAGCTGCTTAAATTTTCCAAAGACTCCATTTCAGAGTTCTTCACTTCCAGCCAAGGCATCAGTGGAGAATTTGCATCTGTTCTTAGCTGCTTCAGATCAGAATCCCATTCACATTCTTACCACTGAGCTTCAGCTAACTACACACCTAACTGCAAGGGAGACTGGGAAATGTCAGGAAGCACATGGACAATTGGTGCCAGGGTTGGTCTCTTCCATGTTCCTATAGGATACAAAGCTTTCTTTTATTCCATCCATTCTTATTTTACTTTCTAGTCAAAGTAGATTTATCTCTGCCAAACATAGCAGAAGAAATGAAGTGTGATTCATTAAGAATATATCTATTATTTTTCTTAATGACAAGATTTAGACAATACAATATGAAATCAGATTGATGGAGAATAGTCAGTGTCATTGAGCTGCTTCGCTTGCAGAGCGTTTTCTGAAAAGAAGGCTGCCAGATTTTTCATTATGTTTGCTCCTTAGCATTAAAATCAGAGAACTCCATCAGAGAAATTTGTCTTGGTATCTTTTTATATTAGTCAACAAACCATGCTATTTACTAAAGCTTAACTTTCTTCTTTGTGTATTTTATGAAAATTTCTTCCTTCTTTAATTGGCAACATTACAAATTATTGTAGGAGAATATTTAACATTTACTCATTTTATTGGGTTCTTGGACATTGTCTTTTTAGAACTCCCAAGGCCCAGTGTAAAATTTGGCCTTATAAATTAATAAACAGCCACTCCTCCAGAGTAGCCTAACCATCATTAAATATTAATACAGGCTTTATGTGAACCATTTCTGTTTTTTGTTTCAAACTTCACACCAAGCACAGTTAAAAGATAGAGAATGATTTGCCAGAAATTAAGAGGGTTCCTGGAACTCAGTACTTTGAAAGCTAAAACCAGGAAAATTCTAGACAAATGACAATGAGTTGATCACATTCAGTGTTCTTCCTTGAAGCACAGTTTTGATTTCTTGGACTTGACTTAGTATTTTTATCTCAGGTTCCATTCCCTGTTCCATGAATGGGACAGAGACACTATAAGGTAGTATTCAGCCATCTACAATAAGAAGAAAACAGACATTTCATCCAAATGAGTTTCTGATAAGTATGTTTGGGAAAGTGAAGGTTTCATCTTAGAAGAGAAAATTTACCATAAATGTCAGTCTCAGTGGAAGAAGTATTCCATTTTCACAATCAGTCTTTATACCTAAATGTTTTCTCACTTGATTTTAAATTGCTTTTAAATTTTAAATTAATTTGGTATAGCAAGCAAAACAAGTAACAACACAAAGAGAGGAACTTTTGACCTGGCAACCCAAGCTCATAGCATCCACATTTCTCTCCAATTACCTTTTGGTGATAGCTAGCTTGCTGCAATATTTTTTTTTTAGTACCCTCAACAGATGAGGTGAAAAGGTGAAACTGCTGGTGTGACATTTAAAAGTTATGATTTTGGTGAGTTTGCTCGAGAAAATCGTGCTTTGCTTTTAAAATGACATCTTCCTCCGATTTTAGTAAACATTTGCCGCCAAGTGTGGTGGCTTATGCTTGCAATCCTAGCACTTTGGGAGGGTGAGGTGGGTGGACCACCTGAGGTAGGAAGTTCGAGACCCCAGCCTAGCCAACATAGTGAAACACCTTCTCTACTAAAAATACAAAAATTAGCTGGGCATGGTGGCGGGCCCCTATCATTCCAGTTACTCAGGAGGCTGAGGCAGGAGGCTGCAACCTAGGTGGGGAGGTTGCAGTAAGCTGAGATCGCACCAGGGCCTGGGTGACCGTGCAAGACTTCATCTCAAAACAAAACAAACAAAAAAATCGCATTACTCTTAAATATTCTGTTTCTTATATGGAACTTAAGGTTTTGCTCTTGTTTTATTGTCCTTCTCTGGCACTGCTCTGTAGAAATTCACTGATATATTATTCTCCCTCTGCAAACACGTGTCACCAAGATAGAAAGATAAAATGTAAAATGAATTCACAAGAAAGTTGAAATCACTTCCAAACAGTGAAGAGGGGAAAGAAAATTAGATTTTAGAACGTGGCTCATAATTCTTAGGTATAGTTAAGTGAGACTGTCCACCTAGAGAAAAGTAGAGTTTTCTCTACTTTTCAGATAATGTGAATCCATATCCCCTTTGTTCTTAAGTCAGTTTATTTTCAAACAAAAGGTCTCTAACTGAAGGAAAGATAGCATCTTAATAATTATATTTTTATGGCTCTTCAGACTGTGAACCCTGTTAAGAGACACCATCTAAATTTTGTTCCCTTGAAATGCAAAGTCTTATTTATTTATTTAGGCATTCAACAAGTGTTAATTGAGTGCTTCCAGGAGGTGGAGAGAAAGGGAGAAGGGGCTGAAGGGCCCAGGCTCTGGGGTGGAAGTTCCTCCACTGCTATATTGTCCTGACCTTCCCACTCTTCTGTCACTTAACTAGTTAAGAGGATGATTTTGAAGATTAAATAAAATTTACACACTTAAAATTTAAACGTTAGAAATAGCAAGTACTTTATAACTTTTAGCGATCATTACAACTACTATTGATACTATATTTCAAATATAAAAGCCTTTTGATAGATGCTCTCTGATACAAGTGGGTAAGGGTAGGAGAAGGTGACTTGACAACAAGGAATTGCCAGTGTGCGTTGTAAATAAACACACACTTAGTTAATGGGTCATAATAATTAGTATTTTAATAATATTTAGGATAATTTAAAAATACAGAATTTTTCAAAATGTATTCAAATATGAACTATTTAAATAAAAGAGATTTTAGAAAGCAATGTATAGTGCTTGTCATTTTAAAATAATCATAATCCTTTATTTGCCTTCTTATTATAAAAGATAGCAAATTATACCCATTGTTCCATAGCTTTGATTTTTCATTTAATACCCATGACATAACAGAAAGTTGCCTTGATTTTTATTTTACAGCTGCTTTGTATTTAATTGATTGGAAGCACCCTGATCTGTATAACCGATGTGCTATGGATGGCCATTTGGGTTGTAGCTGAACTCAGGCTATTACAGACAATACTATAACAAATTACCTTCTATGCATGTCATTTACACATGTACAAATATAGCTCTGGAAAATGATACTGATTTGTCTAAGACTGCATGCATTTGTAATATGGATAATTATTGCCTACTTGTCCTCCATGGGGTATCTGACCAGTAGTGAATAAAGATGTTTATTTGCCGATAGCGTCTCCCAAAGTGTTACTCAAAATTTCAAATGCTTTCACTTCTGACAGGTGAAAATAGGATACCACATTGTAGATTTTGCCTTTATTTCTCTAATTGCAGTTGAAGTTGAGGATCTTTTCATATGTTTAAAAGTCATTATATTTCCTTTTCTGTGAACTAGTCTGCTCTGATCAGCTTCTACTGGATTATTGGTCTTTTCTTTTTCCAGGAGGTTTTTTGTTTTTTTTTTTTTTTTTTTTGTAAAATTGGGAGATAAACACAGTCTATGAAAGAATGGCAAACAGACATTTTGTTTGTTTGTTTGTTTGTTTGTTTGTTTTTGTCTGTAAAGTATATTTACCTTGCATAATACAAAATTAATAAATAAAATTCATAATTTTTTTTTTTATATTTTATAGGTTATTTCCAGTCAATCTGAATGCTCTTTACCTGGGTGGGTATAAAAAGGTAGTGTTTTCTTTTGCTTTAATGTTTTTTCACATTCAAATTATGGTGTGTTAGATATTGAAACTGATGTGCAGTGGGAACACATAACCATCCCAGTATCACTTATTGAATTGCTACATTTAGTATAAAATGAATTACTATTTGTGTTTCAGTCTATTTCAGGACCTTCTATTTCTGTTGCAATCTTTTTTTTTTAATAGCTTAGGGGAGCATGGTATTTAATAGTAAAGCTTAAACACCCCAGCACTGGGCATGGCCTGGAGTTGAAGGAGCAAGGATGCGTAAAATACCCCCATGAAGATTCACATGGCAAAGTTGATGAGGAAGGTGGCCATCAAACAGGAGAGCCCCATAGCTTCAGTCAGAGCAAAACCCAGAATTGCACAGGAAAAGAGCTCCTGCTTGGGAGATGGGTTCTGGCATAGTCAACCTTCCAGCAGCCACTCTTCCAATGCTGGGCCCTGAACCAGCCACACCGACTCTGGTGGCCTTAGCACCAATTAACTTGCCACTTTGTCAATGCCCTAGGAGACAACACAGGTCTAGAACTGCCATTTGGCCACCTGGAATGGGGAGCTGTTGTAGGAAGGCTGTTTAGATGATCTTCAGCCTACTCAGGAAGGAGGCAGATAGAGGCCTGATTAGACCTCGGGTAAAAAAGTGGATCAGAGCTGGAGAAATGAGTAGCATCTTGGAGTTTGTATCAGTTCAACATGCACTCCCACTGCCCTGCTACCCTGTGCGGCCCCCAGCCCTCACCCCACTCCCATTAGTCTTTCTTAATCCATGTGTCAGTATGCACCTGTTTAAAATAGTAAATCTTTTAAATCTATTTAAATATTTAGTTGATTTAGTATTTGCTTATTGTTTTTTACTTTTAGAGCTTTACTGACCACTCATCTAACTTTTTATGCAAACTTTAAAAATAATCTTGCCTAGTCACACTCTCCCCACAAAAAAATTGGTATTTTTATTAGCATGCCATTACATTTAGAAATTAACTTTTGGAGAATCCATATCTTTACAATGCAAGGGTGTCCAGTCCAAGAACACAGTGTGTCTTTCTATTTGCTTAAATCCAGTTTGGGGTCTTTGAAAGCTTTAAATATTGATTCATATAGGTGTTATTCACTCTTGCTAGGTTTATTTCTAAGCATTTTTCTTTTTGTGTCACTTTTGTAAATAAGGAATAGTGTCATTTTGGGTTTTCTAACCATATAGTCATATGTCTATAAATAGACATTATAGTTAGATTCTTTGTATGCTGAAAATCAAATTATTTTAAAAATTGTATAATTGTAAATTCTTTGTCTTCTCAGTATTGATTAGTGTCTCCAGTACAATACTAAATAATAAGTTAAGGGAATTTTTATCTTATTTCTAACCTGCACTAGATTTACACAAATGAGCTGGTTAAATAGGCTTTAAGAATATCTTTATGTCTGATGCTAGAGTTGAAGTCCACAAAGCAGGCAGTTAGGAAGAGAAGATGCATGTAAAGAAGAGAGTGAGGACAAGCTAGAACTAACAAGCATGATCTGGGACTCATGAGGATGGATAAAATCACACGCCAATTCTCAGGAGATGCTGGCAGCCTTCACCTCAGAGCTAAACAGATACCTGCCCCAGGAGTCAGAGAAGCTGAAGGGCAATCTAGGGGATGGTGGAGCAGTTGCAGTACTGGCTACTGTCTCCTGCAATTGCAGTGAGCTAGCATACCAGTACAACAAGTATGAGCTACAGAATGGCTGCTGCTCCATTTCTGCCCTCCAAATCTTACATAAGAGTCTCTCTGCCTTAACTGGAAACCTACAGGGAAGGGAATTTTAGGAAATCAACTTGTTTAAACAAAGCTAGTAGCACATTATAGAGTGACTATACTAATTTATATAGTCACTCTATAATGCCCCTCTCAGGCATCTCAATTGCAGCAAGCCTATTGCTTACACAGAGACTAAAGGGAATATGAAAGCAGTCAGCACAATGTCCTCATAAACCGCAGGCCCTTACTCTGCATTCTGTTTTTGCCTCAGTGGGCCTGCTTTAACATTTTGTTTCATTAAGCATGCTACTTCCTACTTTTTGTAAAACAGATAAGAGTTGTTGTTCATTGCTTTTTTTTTGTTCAAATGCATATTCAGCATTTATTGAGATAATAATAAGCTACTTATCTTTGATCTTTAATGTGGTGAAAATACATAAGTATAAGATATTGAACCATCCTTAGATTCTTGGAATAAACTCCATTTATTATAGTTAATTATTATTCTAAGTGTACTACTGAATTCTATTTGCTGATATTTTACTTAGAAGTTTTCATTTATGAAGCTAACAAATGGAATTTTTCTATAAATTTTTCTATATTTTCTGAGGTATATTTTAGTGAATTTTATCTAGGTTTTCAGAATTTTTTAGGTAGAGTTGGTCAAAGGAATCTTATATTTCTCTCCTAATGTTCACCATTTCTACAGTTATTTTTCTCTTATTTCACATTATCTGGGAGTTTCTGTCATTTTCCTCCATTTTTGGTTAATTTTTCTTGTTTTAAAAAATATATATTTTATTGTGTTTTAGGTTTTGGGGAGCATGTGAAGAACATGCAAGATTGTTGCATAGGTACATACATGGCAATGTGGTTTGCTGCCTTCCTCCCCTTCACCTATATCTGGCATTTCTCTCCTTGTTATCCCTCCTCAACTCCCCACCCTCTGCTGTCCCTCCCCTAGTTCCCCCCTCACAGACCCCAGTGTGTGTTGGGGTCTGGCACGTCTGCCGGGGGGCTACCAACCTGCGGGAGTCCCCGAGACCACCAACATAGATGTCTCGTTCAACCTGAGGGAGAGAGTGCGCGGAAGTGAAAGAAGAAAGTAAAGGGGAGTCTGGAGGTCTGTGTAACTTACAGTCAAAACACAGCACTTTATTTTTGTAGGTTACAGCTTTTATACCTTTTTTCTTGTTACATTTACTTTATCTCAGCAGAAAAAGGGGTAAACAGAAAAGAGAACAGAAACCACGTAAAAATAGTTATCAGGGGCTTGTGATAACAGCTCACAAAGCAGTCTAAGGGGGCTTGTGATATAGCTTACAAAGCAGTTTAAGAGTTAATATATGTTTTTCAAAGATACACAGTGCAAGCAAACAATGGTGCCCTTAAGGTGGCTTGTTAATCATGTTTTCCATCAGGAGGTAGAACAGAAGCTCAGCTCCTGAGAAAATATGGGCAGGGGTCTTTGCCCCTCTCAAGCATCTCAATTGCAGCAAGCCTATTGCTTACACAGAGACTAAGGGGAATATGAAAGCAGTCAGCACAATGTCCTCATAAACTGCAGGCCCTTACTCTGCGTTCTGTTTTTGCCTCAGTGGCTTAGCCATTTTTACCTCCACTCGACAGCCCTCGAGAGTGGGGGGAGAGCAGATAGGTCCAGCAGCCAAGATGGGGAGAGTCACACTAATTGTCTCAAGCCCTTGGCATGAACGCTGCAAGTGTGTGATGCTCCCCTCCCTGTGTCCATGTATTCTCATTGTTCAACACCCACCTATGAGTGAGAACATGCGGTTTGATTTTCTGTTCTTGTGTCAGTTTGCTGAGAATGATGGTTTTCAGATTAATCAATGTCCCTACAAAGGTCCCAAGCCTGCTTGAGATTTATCTGTTAGTTCCACAGTTTTTATATTTTGTTTTCTTCTTTGTTTGTTTCTTTGTTACTTCATGCACCTTTCATAACTTTGACCCTCCCCTGCTTTCTTTCCATTTTTTTTTCAAACTTATAGATTGGTTGTTTCTTGGCTTTTAAAATTATTTATTTAAAAATTTTTATTTTAGGTGTGAGGGTACATGTAAAAGTTTGCTACATAGGTAAACAATGTGTCACAGCAATTTGTTGTACATATTATTTCATCACCCAAGTATTAAGCCCACCCTTAAGTAGATCACAGTGTTCATTGTATCCTTTGTGTTTATAAATTCTCATCACTTAGCTCCCACTTATAGGTGAGAATATGCAGCGTTTTGTTTTTTCTTTCTTATGTTAGTTTGCTAAGGATGATAGCCTCCAGCTCCATCCATGTTCCTGCAAAAGACATGATCTTGTTCTTTTTAATGACTGCATAATATTCCATGGTTTATATGTACCATGTTTTCTTTATCGAGTCTATCATTGATGGGCATTTAGGTTGATTCCATGTCTTTGCTATTGTGACTAGTGCTGCAATGAACATTCGAGTGCATGTGTCTTTTTGGTAGAATGCTTTATATTCCTCTGGGTGCATACCCAATAATGGGACTGCTGGGTTGAATGATAGTTCTGCTTTTAACTCTTTGAGGAATTGCCATACTGATTTCAACAATGGTTAAAGTAATTTCCACTCCTACCAACAGTGTGTAAGTTTTCCCTTTTCTCTGCAAACTTGCCAGTATCTGTTACTTTTGACTTTTTAATAATAGGGATTGGGACTGGTATGAGATGATCTCATTGTGGTTTTGATTTGCTTTTCCATAACAAACAGTGATACTGAGCTTTTTTTCATATGCTTGTTGGACACATGTATATCTTTTTTTGAGAAGTGTCTGTTCCTGTCCTTTGCCCACTTTTTTAATGGGGTTGTTTTTTTCTCTTGTAAATTTGTCTAAGTTATTTATAAATGCTAGATATTAGACCTTTGTCAGATGTATAGTTTGAGGTTTTTTTTTTTTACCATTCTGTAGGTTGTCTGTTTACTATGTTGATAGTTTCTTTTGCTGTGCAGATGCAGAAGCTCTTAAGTTTAACTAGATCCCACTTGTCAATTTTTGCTTTTGTTGCAATTGCTTTTGGGGTCTTTTTCATGAAATCTTTTCCCATGCCAATGTCCGGGATAGTTTTACCTCAGTTGTCTTCCAGAGTTTTTATAGTTTTGGGTTTTACATTTAAGTCTTCAATCCATCTTGAGTTGATTTTTTTATATGGTATAAGGAAAAGATCCCGCTTAAATCACCTGCATATGACTAGCCAGTTATCTCAGCATCATTTATTGAATAGGGAGTCTTTTCCCCATTGCTTGTTTTTGTCAGCTTTGTTGAAGATCAGATGGTGGGAGACATGCAGCCTTATTTCTGGGCTCTCTTTTCTGTCCTATTGGCTTGACTTTGTTTTTATCTTTCTCTTTCCTTGAGGTAATATCTAAGTCCATGTTTCCCTTTGAGTGTTTATTGTTTATCATAGTTCCATTATGTAGTGTTTTACTCATCATGTTTCCTAAAAATGCTGAGATTTCAGTTTATATTTTTTCTGAGAATTTTTTTTTAATTTTTAAAAATTTTTTAAATTAAAAAAAAATTTTTTTTTAATCCAGTTGAAAGGGCCTTTTGGTTTTCAGTTTTTGTTACTTGTGTCTTTTTGTTTGCATTGTAATCAAAGAATATTGTCTATACTATTTATCCTTTTGTAAATTATTGATGTTTTCATATTTGCTGATTTTTATTCATTTTGTAATTGTTTCATGGACTCTTGAAAAAACATTCTCTATTTTCAGGATGGTATTTGAATTTCATTAATCAGATAAACTTTAATTATACAATTTAGGTTTTCTATAAATATTCTTACGTTTTATTAAGGTGATTGCTACAGACTTAAAAGCAGGTGAACTAAAGACTTCTAGTAGTTTTTAAAAATCGATTTTTCTATTTTTTCCTGTAATTTATATTTCATGAATATTCGTGATATATTACTTGGTGGAATGTCATAGCTCCACCTTAAATTATACTCCTCAGCATTATAAAGTGCCATTATTTGCCTTGTTAATTCTTTTTTGGCTTACATTCTACTATTAAGATTTTAATCTTGCATCTTTTGTTCTCACTTGTCAAAGTTTGTCTATTCTTTTGTTTTTCACCTTTCCAAATTACTTTGTTTTAGGTATATTTTTTTTTAATTACTTAAATGGACACATCTTCTTGATTCTGCTAGCAAATAATTGATAAGCCAATTATAAGTACAATTTGTTTTAAATGGAAGTGTACACCAAAAATGCCTCACTTCAATTAGCCCCAGATGTTGTATGTGGTTCTAAAGCCTTTATTATGCATTGGAATCATTAGGGGGGCATGTTAAAACACAGATTGCTGGGCTCCACCCCCAGAGCTTCTGATTCAGTAGGACTGGGGCAGTTCTAACAGGTTCCAGGTGATGCTAATGTTGCTGTTATGAAGATCAGATTTTGAAAACCACTGGTACAATAAAGTGGAAAGACCAATCCTATTGATCTTACCAAATTCAAAGATACTTTTGCTTTTCAAAACATCAGTAACTTGAAGAAATGAGTCAGAGTTCATTTTGATAATATCTACTTTGATAAGAGTAACAGAGCCAAAAACACAGTAAGGAAGGGGTGTGTGTTTGATAACCTCTAAGTTTTTTTATTTTAAGAGCGCACAGTCTTCTTGTTTTTGAGGGGTAGTCTTTAGCTCCACTAGATTACAGATGTTATACTGGCAGGCAGGGCAAGTTTCTTGGCCATGGGACCTGCACAGTTACACTTGGTTTAATGCTCTTCTGTCTCTGTCTTACAAGTCTTAATATGTGAACAAGAGGTCCTCACATTTTTTGTTTTGCACTGGACCTCAAAAATTATGTAGAATGTATTGTTAATGGTAACTGTATTTCACTGACATTTTCCCAGTGCCTGGAAGACTGCCTGGCAGATATTTATGGATGAATACTGTACCCATGGTCTCCTAAGAAACTGGATAAATTATTTAGATATAGAACTGTGGTCCTTAAACTTTAATATATATAAAAATCTTCCAGGCTAATTTGGTTTTGTTAAAGTACAGATCCTAGGCCCCAGTGCCAAGGATCCAAAATTCAGGTGGTATGAAGTGAGGTGGTATGAATTATTTTAAAATACAAGTGATAAAGTTGTATTTTAAAATAATTATCTTCTATGATATAGATGCTAGAAGTCTTTGATCCACAGTTAAAGGAAAACCCATATTGAACAGAACTAAATGACTTTAATCTTGGAGATCTCACCTGGTGGTTTTCACATACCTTTCACCTCTGGGGTAAGGACAGGAGCACATTCATCTAGCTTACTCTTCCTTGTCCTCCAAAATTCAGCTCAGCAATCATTTTATCAATAACATTTTTCTTAACATTGTTTTTCCTACTTCCCTCAGCTATTCTTTGTTTCTGCTTCTCTTGCTTAGTAGACATTCATCTTTTATTATGTCTCTCAGCATTTTTTTCTTCTGCCAGTAACTGCACCCCGAATTTCATCTGGGTACCATTTTTTCTCTCTCTCCCAGTCATGGTGCTCCAAGCAGAGTTGGTTGCTCCCCTGAATCAGAGTCCAAACATGGCTATGTTTGGTCAGTTAGGACATCACATTCCCCTCATCATGGCAATATGTTAAAGATGAACAAATGGCCCAATCAGAGCTAATAAAAAGTAATAACATTTTATTGGAAGTTCATGAAGAATGAACTTTCAGTTACAATGGAAATAAACAGAGAAAAATGAATTTATCTTGCCTCCATAAGGAGCCTGAAAATGAGGCCAACCATTGAAAGACAGAAGATCCCAGAGATGAAAAACTAGCTCTTTTGATATTACTTGAGCCCCAAAACTAGCTATGAATAAAGTTAGCTCCACCCATGACCCTGTTAGTTATAGAAGTCAATACATTTCCACTTTCCAGAGTCTATTTGCATTAGATTTTTCTGTATCCAAAACAATCCTAACTAATATACATAGAAAAGAGTAACTGAGAAATACCCTAGGGCTTATTCCACTGAATTATAACTGTGGATTCCCTTTTCATCTTCGAACCTATGCATATATACCACCCTGTACCCTTACTATTTTGTGAGCAAATTTAGAGCAAGGAATATATTCATTTAATTCCACATCCCCAGCAATTATCAAAATATATTACAGATATTGGGTACACAAATGCTTGTTGAATAAAGAAAAAAAATTTAAATGTTCTATTTGCCAGTGAGCTTTCTGAGCATGGATAAGAATTAAGATGCTTGTCATTTTTATGACTTAGCTGTATTCTCATCCTTTCTTCTTGGATATGTTTTCCTTTATAGTGTAATTTTTTAAATCATTCTCATTTTAGGTAAATCTCTTGACATTTTATCCTTTAATTTTTATTTTTAGGCAATAGCCCGTTTCTCTTTGAGTTGTGTCATACAACCACCTGTGTTATTACTTATTCAGTTTTTTTTTTGTCTTTGATTACATTATGTAGGTTTTTTTTCTGTTTTGGTAGCAGTTCAGAGTCATTCAGACTGTTTTCTATAACCATTTCCATCCACTTAGAAAATCTCATATGCGATTTACTTCCTGACACCTGGGAATAGATATTTACTACCCATCCTTCAATGTGTGTCCAAGACTGTTTCTCTACCAAACTCAGAGCACAACTGAGCAATACTATTTCCTACAACACTTTTCACAGATTAGGAAAATAAACAGACAATCTGCCATTCTGCAATCATTTAATTAGCAAAATTATATCTAACGGGCATTACATGCCTGATTCTAAGGTAGGTGCTGTAAAGGATACAAACATGAAAAGCACTGGGCTCTGCCCTTTGGGAACTATGGCGGAGGAGACCAAAGTCAACATACTGCAAGACGAAGTTAAAAAAAAAAATCCCGGGAAGAAAAGCACCAAGAATCTTGACTCTGCTGTTTTAGCTGGCACAGTGGGTTACTCAGATTTTGGCGCTGGGAATCAACAAGTTGGACATCCACTCAGACATAATTTGAAAGTTGGTAATTACAAAGATGATGGGTGGATAAATTTACAATCATGGGAAGAAACCAGTGTAAAAAGGCTGAGAATACTCAAAATCAGAATGCCTCTCCCTCTACAGAGGATTACAGTTCATCAACAAGGGAACAAGGCCTGATGGAGAATGAGTGCATTCCAATAACAGAATCAGGCTTCAGAAGGTGGACAATAAGAAACTTCTGTGAGTTAAAAGAACATGTTCTACTCCAACATAAAGAAACTAAGAACCTTGAAAAAAGGTTTAATGAATTCCTAACGAGAATAGATAATTTAGAGAGGAATCTAATTGAATTAATGGAACTGAAGAATACAATACAAGAACTCTGCAAAGTATGCGCAGGTTTTAACACTTGAATTGATCAAGCAGAAGAAAAGATATCAGTGGTCGAAGACCAACTTAATGAAATGAAACAAGAAGACAAGATTAGAGAAGAAAACGTAAAAAGGAATGAGCAAAGTTTTCAAGAAATATGGGACGATATGAAAAGACCTAATTTACATTTGATAGGTGTACCTGAATGTCATGAAGAGAATGAATCCAAGCTGGAAAATATTCTTCAGGATATTATTCAGGAAAACGTTCCTAACCTAGTAAGGCAGGACAATACTCAACCCCAGGTAATACAGAGAACACCACAAAGATATTCCTAAGTAGAGCAACCCCAAGACACATAATTGTTAGATTCACCAGGGTTGAAATAAAGAAGAAAATTCTAAGGGCAGCTAGAGAGAAAAGCCAGGTTACCCATAAAGGGAAGCCTGCCAGACTTACAGCAGATCTCTCAGCAGAAACCCTACAAACTAGAAGAGAGTGGGGGTCAATATTCAATATCCTCAAAGAAAAGAATTTTCAACCCAAAATCTCATATCCAGCCAAACTAAGCTTCATAAATGGAGGAAAAATAAAATTTTTCATGAACAAGTAAGCACTCAGAGATTTCATCACCACCAGGCCTGCTTTACAAGAGCTTCTGAAAGAAGCACTACACACAGAAAGGAACAAGCAGTATCAGTCATCTCCCAAAAACATACCAAGAGGTAAAGAGTATCTTCATAATGAAGAATCTATATCAACTAATGGGCAAAATAGCCAGCTAGCATTGAATGACAATATTAAACTCACAAATATCAATATTAATCCTAAATTTAAATGGATTAAATGCCCCAATCCAAGACACAGACATGCAAACTGAATAAAAAGTCAAAACACATTGGCACTCTGTATCCAGATCCATCTCATAAGCAAGGACACACAAAGACTCAAAACAAAAGGTTGGAGGAAGACTCAAATGGAGAGAGAGAGAAAAAAACAGGAGTTGTAACTTTCATCTCTGACAAAATAGACTTTAATAGTAACAAAGACTAAAAGAAACAAAGAAGGACATTACATAATGGTAAAAGAATCAATGTAACAATAGGAGTCAATGATCATAAATATATATGCACCCAATATAGGAGCACCCAGATACATAAGACAAGTTTTCAATGACTTATAAAGAGACTTGGACTCCTGCACAATAATAGTGGAAGACTTTGACACCACATTGTTAATATTAGATGGATCAACGAGATAGAAAATTAACAGGGACATTTATGATTTGAACTCAGACCTGGAACAAGTAAACTCAGTGAATGTTTATAGAATTCTTCACCCCAAGTCCACAGAACATACATTTTTTTCAGTATCACATTACACCTATATTGAAAGTGACCACACAAATGGAAGCAAATCATTCCTCAGCATTAGCACAGCATTTCATAGATTTAAATGAAATATTGGTTGCCTGTTTGTTATTTTCTTTCTTTATTCCTTCCTGTCTCCACTGTTAAGCACAATTAACGGCATAAAAGAGGTTTTTAATACCTATTTTTAGATTGCATTACAGCCTGGGCAATAGAGCAAGACTCCTGTTCTCTCTCCCCCTTTCTCTTTCTCTTTCTTTCTTACATAAAAAAAAAAAAAGGGTGCAATCTCGGCTCACTGCAACCTACACTTCCCAGGTTAAAAAAAAAAACAAAGTAAAAAAAATTGCTACTTGAGTGTATAAGAACTTAAAAAGAAATGAAAGAGGAATGATTATATTAGGCTTGGGATCCAGAGATGATTCAATCTGGACTGTGAATAATGGGTGATCATTTTTTTAATGCAATTATCAAATTTATTTATTTTTTATTGCATTTTAGGTTTTGGGGTACATGTGTAGAACATGCAAGATAGTTGCATAGGTACACACGTGGCAGTGTGATTTGCTGCCTTCCTCCCCTTCACCCACATCTGGCATTTCTCCCCATGCTATCACTCCCCAGCTCCCCCCACCCTGCTGTCCCTCCCCTATTCCCCCCAATAGACCCCAGTGTGTAGTGCTCCCCTCCCTGTGTCCATGTGTTCGCATTGTTCATCACCCGCCTATGAGTGAGAATATGTCGTATTTTATTTTCTGTTCTTGTGTCAGTTTGCTGAGAATGATGTTCTCCAGATTCATCCATGTCCCTACAAAGGACATGAACTCATCGTTTTTGATTGCTACATAATATTCCATGGTGTATATGTGCCACATTTTCCCTGTCCAGTCTATCATTGATGGGCATTTGGGTTGGTTCCAGGTCTTTGCTATTGTAAACAGTGCTGCAATGAACATTCATGTGCATGTGTCCTTAGAGTAGAACAATTTATAGTCCTTTGGATATATACATGGGTGATCATTTTAAAGGTGAGAGCATGGTGTCAGTGGAGGGAACAGTAAGAGTAAAGGTATGGGATTCTCTGTCTTCATTCAATGTTTCATGTTTTTGGTGGACAATATAGCTATTAGAATAAAATGCAGAGAGGGACATGGTGAGAAGTGAGATCAGAACTGGCAGAATATTAGTTTTTCTATTGCTGCTGTAACAACCGCAAACAGAGTGGCATGAAACAACACAAATTTGTTATCTTACATTTCTGTAGGTCAGAAATGTGATACTGGTCTTACTGAGCTCGTATCAAGGTGCCAGCAGGGCTATGATTCCTTCTGGAGCCTCATGGGAGAGCTCATTTACATGTCTTTTGCAGTTTCTTGAGGCCCCGTTTCTGTTCCTCCACCTTCAAATCTCTCTGACCACTTTTATTAGTCTGTTCTCACTCTGCTAATGAAGACATACCCAAGACTGGGTAATTTATAAAGGAAAGAGGTTTAATTGACTTACAGTTCAGCATGGCTGAAAAGTCCTCACAATCATAGCAGAAGGCAAATGAGGAGCAAAGCCACATTTTCCATGGTGGCTGTCAAGAGAGCATGTGCAGGAAAACTTCCTTTTATAAAACCATCAGATTTCATGAGACTTATTCTCTATTGTGAGAACAGTCTAGAGAAAACCACCCCCATGATTCAATTAGCTCCACCTGGCCCCACCTTGACATGTGGTGATTACTACAATTCAAGTGAGATTTAAGTGGGGACACAGCCAAACCACATTACCACTCTTTCATTGTTACATTTCCCTCTGATCAAAACCAGGAAAGGTCTTCACTTTTCATGAGATTAGACTGGGCCTACCTGGAAAATCTAGGATAATCCAGGATAATCCTCCCAGCTAAAATCCTTAACTTAATCATATCCACAAACTCCCTTTTTCCATGTAAGGTGACATTCACAAGTTTTCAAGAATTAGAAGATGGATGTCTTTGCAGGGGGCTTAGGGGGGCATTTTCTGCCTACCACAGGTATTAGAAATCATAAAGAACTTTGCCAGAATTGCTTCAACAACATATTTCAGGGTTGGTAACGTAGTATTACTCTGAAAACAGCAAATGCAATTAGAACAGGTCAAAGTTGATAGTTTGAAATAATCCAACCTAAATGTTATTGGAAGCTGTGAACTCATGGACAATCAAATTGTGTTTAAACATGTGCTCAGTTCTTGCATTATCCTCTGTATTTACTATGGCTGTTTGCAAACAAATCAGTAACCAAGATTTATAGTTTGCACATTAATTTGAGTCTGTTTTCCTTTCAGCTAATGCCATTAGTGATACAGATGTCACACTGAGGATTTCTGAAGTAGGAAAAGAAAAGTTAGTAATACTTCTTTTTAAACATATAGGTACAAAAACTCTAGCAGACATAATGTTATTAAATATATAATTTATCAAAGAACTTCTACAAATACAAGGACATTTTTGTTAAATTTAATTTGGTTTATTCATTTGGCCAAGTGGCTTTTAAACAAACAATTTTTAAGCAATGGCAACATACACAGAATTTACATACCTTTGTTGTTTAATTAATTAGCTAAACAGATATTTATCAAGAGCCTGCTATGTACCAGGCATGTTTAGCCACTCTGAATAAATAGGAAACACAATAGGCAGAAATCCCTGCCATCATATTAGAGTGAATAGATAATATACAAGAAAACTCAGTAAATTATGTAGTATTTCAGACTGTGATAAGTACAAAAGAAAAAAAATTAAAGTAGGGGAGGGCAGTATGAAATATTAGGGGTGTGAAAATTTCTGATAGTGAAGTTCATGGAGAAAATGATTTTCAAATAAAGACCTACAGGAAATGGGTTGATCTTATGACTCCAGTTTTCATGATAGAAATCTGAAGCTTAACAGGATCCAATTGACTGGTCCCAGTTCTCCTGGCCTCTGGAATCCTTCCTCCCCCATCTGCCACCCACTCTCAAAAACACCAGGAAGGGCGTCAGGCAAAGCAAACATTAGTCAGATACAGACTGTCTCCTGGAGGAGCTTCTGGGGCTGGGGAGGAAGACAGGGCACAGATCACTGTAATCTATGGTACCAAGTGATTTGTAAAGCACCATGACCGGTCAGTGGAAACTGAGAAATGCTTAAGCAGGAGTTCTGTTTATCACCGAGAATGGCAAAGAGCCAGAAAAGCATTCAATCTATAGAATTCTCAAAACAGTTTTTCAGAAAACAAGCTGGTCACAGCTGCCTTTTGACGTTTTTTTTTTCTTTCTATTCTTGTGATATGAAGCAAAAACCCAAAGCGAATGAGAGAAGAGACAAGTTTCCATGTAGCATCTTGTAATAGCTGCATTATTTGAAGCTTGTGAGTGAAGAAAGGTCAGGGTTTTGGCCACTTTTGGTTAGTGTTCCTCCAAACGCAGCAGGCTCCACATGTACGCTGGCAGCCAGAAGCTGCCATTTGGAAACAGAGGGGCCTTGTCTGGCATCTTATTCCTTATGTGCTTGCTTGTCAGTCAGCCTTCAGCCACCTGTGTTCTTTCCATTATGTTTTTGTTTCTTGTAATAAAATGGATTTTCTTTCTTTGAGAATGAGCATAAAGATACCCAGAAAATAAAACCAGGTGCCTCTTTGCAAGGCTCCAGCAGGCAAGCACGCAGATGAGGCATCTCAGCCTCTCCTATAGGTTTCCCGAGAGGAAACTGCTGCTGCCGACATGAATAGCAGAGGCCAGACAATGATTCTTAGGGAAGATAAACAGCCTTCGATTCCCTCCTGATGGCTCCCACTCCTTTCCTTGATGACTGATCCTGGAGCAAAAGGTCATGCGGATAATTCTGCACCTGCAGCCTGGGAGGACCATACTCAGTCCTCAAAAAGGCTGTCCCATAATTGATGCTAATTATTGTTGAGTCAAATGCATCATTTCATTGAGAGGGCAGGCGGGAGATTCTGTCACTGTCAAGGCCATTATACCAAGAATAAGTTTATAATTCTTTGCACACATGTGCCTATACCCAAGAAGTCCCAAGTGTTGTGTGCAGGTGGTTCCTAAGGAATATATAATCAAAAATTTCTTTAATTCTATAATTATATGTTTAGGACTCAGGTGAATGACAAATGCTACCCAGTACCCAGGGCCAGAATATTGAGTGGTGGGGCATGATTTATTCATAAGAGCTTGAACTCTACTGCTGGGCCTTTGGGTTGCATGGGAGAGTTTGCACCCAGCCATCTGCACTATGAGAGAGGTTAACAACAGCTCTGGGGACCTTGAAACCCTCTGGGAATTTGCTTCTATGGATATTCATCTTCTTTCTGGTGACTTTTATGAAAGGATAGACCCAGCGAGGAAAATGAAGAAAAGAGAGGAAATGAAAGGAAATGCATTCATGCATTCAGATCTAGGTAGAGAATTAGTGGATTTAGCTGAATGCCAGACTGTATATGGGGACTTTCACTTGATATTAACCACCTTTCATTTTGGAGAAGAGTTTAAAAAATGTTTTTTTTTTTTTTGCTTTAATTCATCATTTCTACTTTTCTCCCTATAGATTATAACTTAATAGTTTTTAAATATTTTTATGTATCAAAATAACATTGCAAAAGTGTACAGTGATACATGGTATTCACATTTATAACTTTATTCTGAATTTTGATTGTTGTACTTGTAAAAGCACAACTATACTCCTTACACCATTGATTGGATTAAAAAGGCCTACATTTTCACTTATTTATTTGAAAACTATTAGACCATTTTCTGGGCATTTATTCTGGGTTCTGACACAAAGATAGGAAAGGCCTTATCCTTCTTGTTTTATGACAGTACTTTGAAGATGATGCCTCACTTTCTTCTAACTTGCACTATTTCTAATGAGAGCTCTAATGCCATCCTTATCTTTATATCTTGGCATGTAATATGTCTTTTCTTCTCAGGCTGTTAAAAATTTTTCCCTTTATTACAGGCTATAGGCAATTTAATTATGTTAGGCCTCTGTGTAAATTTCTTCAAGTTCTTTTGTTTGAGCTCTTTGAACTTTTTGGATCATTTTCATCTAATTTAGAATTTTTTTGTTCTTAATTCTTCAATTATATTTCTGTCTTCTTCTTTCAACCCAGGGCCTGCAAACCACATATATGCTCAAAGTGGGGCTGCAGTTTGCTGATGGTCTATTCATGTTTTCCATTCTCTTTTCTCTCCATATTTTATTTTTTGATCATTGCTAGAACTTTAAATTCACTAATTTTTTTTTCTAGTGTTTAATCCACTGTTAATCTCATTTTTTAGATATTGTGTTTAGCTCTAGAGGTACTGTTTGTCTTTTTAATACTTGTGCATCTCTTTTAACATGTTCATGCTTTTCTTTACCTTTTTGAATATATGGACTATAATTATAGTAACAGATTTTATGTCCTCATCTACTAATTTTATCATATGTGTAATTTCTGGATCTGTTTCCACTAGTTAATTTTTCTTGTTACAGTCCTTTGTGAATAAGGAATATTTCTTTAAATATCCTCGAGTTCTGCTTTAGGATATAGTTAAGTTACTTGGAAACATATTGATCTTTTTGAGGCTTGCTTTTTCAGTTTGTTAGATATACATGCCCGCTCTTTGAGTTAGGGCTAATTTGGCTTCACTACTGAGGCAATACTTTTCTGAGTTCCCTATTAGTGCCCTTTGTATTAAAAAAATATTTCACTCTGGCTAGTGTGTCATGAACTATTTCTGGTTTTGTGTAATCTCCAGAAATTTTTCCAACTGCTTCAGAGTTTTTTTTCCCCCCAAGACTACAGTCATTTGCTTACAATAATGTGCTGACAGATTTTACACTTGAGAAAAGCTCTATGTCTTCAGAACTCTCTCTCTTTTCTGGCCTTCCATCTTGAAAATTCTAGCCATCTTGACCTCTCCAAATCCTACACTCTGTGCTTTCAATTCTGAACTTGCTTCTGAATTACCTGGGTACCCATTAACCTGGAGATTCTGAAGCCACACACACTACCTGAATTGTAATTCTGAAGATGAAGCCCAGAATTCAGGAAGCTCATTTGCTCCCAATAGTGCTACTGACTTATGAGAACCATAGCCCTGATGAAACCTTTCTCAAAGTTTATCAGTCACCAAATCCAACAGACTTCTCTGGGCTTCAGGCTCCTTGACTTTGCCTGAGATATAGCATCTTCATGCTCTCCTCTTGGATGTCCTCTTGTAATGTAAACAACAACAACAACAAAAACAACAACAAAAACAAAACAAAAAACAAAAAACAGGAATTTACTAGTTATCTGAGCTCAATAATAGTCCACATACTGTCAATGAGAGAACGAACTTGAGGTGGGGCTTAAGAGACTCAAATCTTAGACTGCCCAGTACTACTGACTTGATATAGGATGCTGTGTGACACTATTTCCCCCATCTGCCAAATGAACAGCAGTAATTAAATCCACCTTACCAAGTGGCTGTAATGACCAAATGAAAACGGATACAAATGCATATACGTAGTATAAAGATCTCTCAACTTTTCTTACATGTGTTCCATTTCTTTGTCCTTTCCTTCTTCATTCCAACAATATTCCTCAGGGAAATATTCCAGCTTATTCATTCTATCTTCTGCTATTCCCAATGTACCACTCAGCACATTTATTGAATTGCTTTTATTTTTGACTTCTGTGAGCATGTTTTTCTAAGATCTCTGTTTCGTTTTCATGAAATCCTTTTCTTGTCTTATAAATGCACTATCATCTAAAACCTCTCTGAGATGTAAATTGTACCTGTATGTCAGTTGTCTTCTGTTTATTCTTCTCACTCTGCTGCTTGGTCATAATGTTATTTAGTGAATATGAGGACTCTTTTTTCTGGTGATGTTTTTTCTTAAATCCTCAGTAATTGCTGATGGTTCATATTTGCTTATGATAATCAATATTTAACTGTTTGTGAACATATGTTCTGATTAAAGTAGGCTTCTCTGAAAATTGAAAGGACAGGAATGTGGTCTGCTCTGCCAGCTTGTAAAGATTCTTTCAGAGTGTGGGAGCTCTCTGCTAATTCAGTAGTCTTAAATTAGTTGGGGTACTTTCCTACTTTTCAAGGCCTAATATTTATTCCGGGAGCCTTTTATGCCAAAAATACACACTTCAGGAAGTAATGTATTTATGGCTTTAGCATGTGCACGCTGAAGTCCATTGCTCCCCTTTCCCTCACTCACTCCCTCTCTCTCCCTCGCTCCCTCCCTCTCTCCCTCCATCCCTTTCTCCCTCTTTCTTTCTTTTTTCCTTCTTTCTACCTTGCTTGCTTGCTTTTTTCCTTTCTTTCCTTTCTTTCTTCAGTTTCCTTATAGGTGAAGTTTTTTTTAGGCCTTACACTGTTTTCCTCTATTTTCCCAACAGTAGTGTGAAGAACTTTATCTTGAAAGATCACTCATGTTATTAAAGATCTAGGTTTTCTTTGAATGTAGTTTACAAAAAGGATATTTGGGAGACTCATAGCTACTTCCTGTTGTTTAATGTAAGTGGGCAAAGGGGGGTCAAATTGGCCCAGCTAATCAAAATTTGGTATTTCAGTTACCCTGACTATTTTCTAAACTCCTCTTGATTTTTGATTCTGAGCTTTGATTATAAGTGAAATTGCTTTTAAAAGTAATTTTCTCATCTCTGTGTTCTGGCTGTTGTTTTCTCTGACATTCTGACTCCATCTGCTTCCTATCTTTCAGGAATTCCTCAAAATTTCCCAGGAGCTGGCAGTATTCTTTCTATTTGTAACTGCTATTCTGGTTTTTTTCTTCTAAAAAATTTAAGTAGTAGACTGGATGTGGTGGCTCATCTCAGTGCTTTTGGAGGCCAAGGCAGGAGGACCACTTGAGCCCAGCAGTTAAAGACCAGCCTAGGCAACATGGAAAAACCCCATCTCTACAAAAAATTTGAAAATTAACTGAGTATGATGTCATGCTCCTGTCATTCCAGCTACTTTGGAGGCTGAGGTGAAAGGATCACTTGAGTCCAGTAGGTCAAAGCTACAGTGAGCCCTGATAGCACCACTGCGCTCTAGCCTGACCAACAGAGCAAAATCCTATCTCAAAAAAGAAAATAAAAATAAACTAATTAGTAGAAAAGATGTATGTATGTGCTCAGTTCTCATGACAATGTAATCTTTACCCTAGTACCTCTAATTTTAATGATCAAAGGAAAAAAAGTTAAATGATTTAAATAAATTATTGGAGAATAGTTTTCTAAATCTGTTCCCAAAGTTTGAATGTGCGCTTATTTAGAACCTGTGACTCCCTTTACATGATTGCCTTATAGGTCTCTTATCCAATCTCATAATTAATAAGTAAGTTGGCAAAGTTGTTTAAAACAAGGAATTATAAAAATTATAATTATGATAATGATTCATACATGTTATTTCAATGTGTGTGTATATATATAAACATATATATAAACATATATATATGTGTGTGTATATATATATATATATATACATATATATATATATTCTTGTGCCAATCTTTTGATTAGGGGCCATTTTTTTTGGATGCAGATACCTTGTTTGTAATTCTAATTTACCTGGATTACATGGAACATGTTCATAAGACATCATCTGTGTTTTCTGGTTTTGGCTACTCTCAAGTTAACAAGAATGTAAAGCCATCTGAGTGGATATTTCTTCTGTATCTTTATTATTTGCATCCTTTCCGATCATTCAAAGTCGCCTACCCCACACTTCTTTTGCAATAAGTATTTAACAATTCTCCTTTTTTCAATACTTCAAAAATCGTTCTTATTGAAACAATTCACTCTTTGCGCTCCCGTTTCATTTATTTATGTTCTATTTAAATTGTAGAGTTACAATAAGTACAGTAGGCATAAACACTTTGGGAACTAAGACACCTAATGCTTATCGGAATACAATTTGGCTGGTGGATACAAAAATGCAGGAGCGAGTGGAATTTCAGCTGTGAGTGTTCAGAGACCATGAGCATCAAGCTATGTTTAACATGGGAAGAGAGATCTGTTTGATCTGACAATTATGTTAAGTGGACACCGGATAAAAAGGCTTTAGTATAAATAGGTCATTGTCATTTATTCTACACAATAGTTCTAGGCATTCTATCAGACTCTCAGGATATAGAGATTGACATGACGAATAATAATGGTTAAAACACGCAAACACACAATAAGATATAATAAAAAGCTCATTTATTACATGTACATATACATACATAAAACATGTATGTACATGTAATAAATAGGGCACCATAAATAATAAGGAAAAACTAGTTGGTTAGAAAACGACCTTGGGAAAATTGATTAACTATGTGGAGAAAAAATAACACTGGATTCCTACCTATTACCACAACCAATGGTAGGGTCCAGATGAATTAAATACCAAAATGTTAAAAAAAACCTTGAAATTTAGTAAAAGAAAATATAAAAGAATTCTTTTTGACTAAGAGATGAGGTGGGGAATAACTTTGTAAACAAAACTTCATATCCTGAGACTTTGCTGAAGTTGTTTATTAGTTTCAGGAGTTTTTGGGCTGAGGCTATGGGGTCTTCTAGGTATACTATCATGTCGTCTGCAAATAGAGACAATTTGGCTTCCACCTTTCCTATTTGAATACCCTTTATTTCTTTTTCTTGCCTGATTGCTCTGGCTAGAACTTCCAGTACTATATTGAATAGGAGTGGTGAGAGAGGGCATCCTTGTCTAGTGCCAGATTTCAAAGGGAATGCTTCCAGTTTTTGCCCATTCAGTATGATATTGGCTGTTGGTTTGTCATAAATAGTTTTTATTACTTTGAGATACGTTCCAACGATACCGAGTTTATTGAGGGTTTTTAGCATAAAGAGCTGTTAAATTTTGTCAAATGCCTTCTCTGCGTCAATTGAGATAATCATGTGGTTTTTGTTTTTGGTTCCAACAGAATGGGAAAAAATTTTCGCAGTCTACCCTTCTGACAAAGGGCTGATATCCAGAATTTACAAAGAACTCAAGCAGATTTACAGGAAAAAAACAAGCCCATTCAAAAGTGGGGAAAGGATATGAACAGATACTTTACGAAAGAAGACATATATGAGGCCAACAATCATATGAAAAAATGCTCCTCGTCACTGGTCATCAGAGAGATGCAAATCAAAACCACATTGAGATACCATCTCACGCCAGTTAGAATGGCGATCATTAAAAAATCTGGAGACAACAGATGCTGGAGAGGATGTGGAGAAAAAGGAACACTTTTACACTGTTGGTGGGAGTGCAAATTAGTTCAACCATTGTGGAAGACGGTGTGGCGATTCCTCAAGGCCTTAGAAATAGAAATTCCATTTAACCCAGCAATCCCATTACTGGGTATATATCCAAAAGACTATAAATCTTTCTACTATAAGGACACATGTACACGAATGTTCATTGCAGCACTGTTTACAATAGCAAAGACCTGGAATCAACCCAAATGCCCATTGATAATAGACTGGATTGGAAAAATGTGGCACATATACACCATGGAATATTATGCAGCAATCAGAAATGATGAGTTCGTGTCGTTTGTAGGGACATGGATGAATCTGGAGAACATCATCCTCAGCAAACTGACACAAGAACAGAAAATGAAACACCGCATATTCTCACTCATAGGTGGGTGATGAAAAATGAGAACACATGGACACAGAGAGGGGAGTACTAAACACTGGGGTCTATTGGGGGGAAAAGGGGAGGGCCAGTGGGAGGGGGAGGTGGGGAGGGATAGCCTGGGGAGAAATGCCAAATGTGGGTGAAGGGGAGAAGAAAAGCAAAGCACACTGCCATGTGTGTACCTATGCAACTGTCTTGCATGCTCTGCTCATGTACCCCAAAACCTATAATCCAATAAAAAATAAAAAAAAAAGAAAAAACTTCAAAAAGTACAAACTATAAGGTAAACTATTGACTGTTTTACATCAAAATAAATATTTCAGTTCAGTAAGGGATTTAATGGACTAGGTAATGGACATGTGGAAAAATGGGAGAACATATTCCAAATGTCTAAGTCTAACTCTGGAAATTTCTTCATATATAAGATACACAAGAAACTCCTGAAAATCATCAACATTAACAAAAAGGCAGAAATCCTAAAATAAGTATGCACTATGATATAGAAAAGAAGAACCCCCCAAAGGCCGAGAAGTATGTAAAATCAATTTTAAATATATGAGTAACCAGAGAAATTCAAAATGAAAAACGAAATGCCATTTTATATGGCTAGAAAGCTAAAAATTTGAAAGGTAAGTAATGCCAAGTGTTGGAAAGGACATTGGCATATCCATATTTTCATATACTTCTGGTAGGAGAGGGGAGAGATTCAGCTATTTTGGAGAGTATATTTGGACTACTTAGTCGAATTAAACATATGGGTTTCCTGTGACCCAGCAATGCAGCTTTTAGGAGGGAGTTATATTTATACACATTCATACACACATATATCTATATATATATATACATAAAACATATATTATATATGTACACACATCCATTGTACACACACACACACACACACACACAAATTCTCACAAGTTCTAAAGTGACTTATAAATAAATGCTTGTTATTTAGTTATTGTGGTGATAAGAATTTGGAAGCAACCAGTAAAATATCCTTGTGAGGACAAATAGTCAAATTGTGGAAGCTGTATTAAAGAGAACATTATGCTCTAATTAGACGCAATTGATTACATATATACATGACACCATGAACAGATTTAAAAAATATAGTATTAAATAAACAAATAAAAACACAGAATATATTTAATTAAATAACAAATTAAGACACAGAATACACATAGCAACCTTTAATAAAAAAATTAAATACATGCACATGAAACAGAAAACAATTTACAAGGACATGTGTGAATATGAGGGTGCATCTGAGACATTACACACGTTGCCTGTGGTAAAGCAGAGAGAAACTGGAGTGTATATAGAGATAAAGGGTTTAAGTGAGTAAACAAATTGGTGCTAGGTGTTGAATAGTTTTGTGAGAACAAAGTGAGATAATGTGCAATAAACTCAGAAGTAAGATTAACTTTGCTCTCCTCACACAAGGTCCCAAATATTTATAATAAAAGAAGCCTCAATAAAACATAAATTTAATTCACTGAGAACTCACCAGAAGACTAAGTACTCAAAATAACAGAAGATAGCAAGTGCATCGTGCTAATGGAGAATTTGGGAGAAATTCCTCACCTTTGGAAGACTCCCTGAAAGGGTTGACACGTAATTCTGAAAGGGGAATGTGAATTATCCAGGTGAGGTGAATGAAAAGCAACAAAAAAGAAAGAAAACTGGGATGTTTTTCAGTAAGAAAAAATATTTATAACATATGGTTACATTTATGGATTATAGTCACATAAATTAGTTTAGTAAAGATTTTGTCCTGATCTTAGATATCAACATTAGAATGTATTTGCTGAGCATTTCTTGTGAAATGATGTTTGAAATTCTAAAGTATTTGTGGGAAATTCAGATATTCCTATGTGGCTGTAGTCACTATATCAGTTAGAAATTGCATTTGGCTGTAGGAGACCTGTACAACAGTGGGTTTAAAGAGGTAGAGATTTATTTATTCCTCTTCCACACAGAGGAAATGTAGAAGCACATGGTTCAGGGCTGCTGTGGTATGGTCAGTTATCACTGTAATGGTTAGTTTTATGTGTCCACTTGACTAGGCCATGGAGGGCCTAGATATTTGGTCAAGTATTATTCTGGGTGTGCCTGAGGGTGTTTGTGATGAGATTAACATTTAACCCGGTAGACTGAGTAGAGCAGATTGTCCTCCCTAAAGTTTCTAGGCCTTTTACAATCCGTTGAAGGTCTGAATAGAACCAAAAGGCTAAATAAGAGAGAAATACCATTCAAGAATTGCCTTCAAGCAGGGACTTCAGTCTTCTCTCTACTTAAACTGAAACATCAGTTCTTCCTGGGACTTGAGACAGTTGGACTTCACAGTGGAACTGAAGTCCAACAGTTGGCTCTCCTGGGTCCCCAGCTTGCTGATGGCCCATCTTGGGACTTGTCAGCCCTCATAACCTCATGAGACCAATTGTTTATAGTAAGTCTCTCTCTCTCTCTCTCTCTCTCTCTCTTTCTCTCTTTATCCTCTCTTCCTTCCCCTCCCCTTCCCTTCTTCTTCCCTCTCTCTCTCCCTCATTCTCTCTCTCTCTCTCCCTCTCTTTTAAATGCTGACTTTTATTGTGGAGCTCCAGCCCTCAATTTTTTGTTCCAAGCAGCAAGCTGAAGAAAGATGGGAGGGCTGACATCCAGCCAAATCAGCTCACCCTACACCTTCTGCTACAACTTACTGGCCAGCTCTTCGTCATGTGGCCTCTTTATCTGAAAAGGAAGCTAGAAAATGCAGTTTCTCAGTTGGGTGCACTGCCGTTCTTGCACCCAATAGAAGACAGAGTTCTGCTCAGGAAGAAGTAAAGATTGTACATTGTATAGACATCTTTCAGTCTTTCTCACAGCAACTAATGCCGTTTGGCACATAGTAAACATTCCATAAATATGAATTGAATCAAAAAATTTAAATGTTCATAAAATTATCCATTTTTCATAGAATTGTAAAGAAACAAAGTATTGAGCTCTGAGTTCTATTACTCTACTCTGTTCATAAATTTGTGTAAAATATAAATCCTAAAGAAATGTTGAATGACTTTTAAGTGCGGAGAATTTTTCGAATTATGTTAATGAATTGTTGTAGAATAATCTTCTTAGAGAATAACTGGTAAAATTGTATCAGACAGATAATAGTGACATAAATATATAAATTATTTAAATGTAAATCAATTCTTCTAAGTTGTTCTAGCATATTTGAAGAGTTACATATTTTTAATAAGTTCAAACATCCCTCTTTCGTCTTATGATATTATTCTAAGAAAAATGTTCTTTATCGAAAGTAAAACCTAAATTTCAGCCAGGGCTCTAATCATAAAATATAAATGGATGAATGCTGTCTCATGGAAGTTTTGCCTGATTAGATATACTCACTCTTACCCTAATATTCAAAATATGTATATTTCAGGCATTTAAAGTATGACATATGCTTTTAGTATTAATTTGTTTATGTTGAATATTTTAAGTTTTTTATTTTTTCAGGTTTTTCTGAGCAAGATAGAATAGCAGAGCCTAATGATATGCATCTTGATATTCTATGCTCAGAGAAGTGAGTCAATACAGTAATTCATTTGTCATATTGATACATCAGAAGTCAGTTATACTTAAACACACACACACAGACACACACACACATAGCTCTTGATGACATCAGGTTAAAAGCAAAAATGATCAAGCTAGTTAGCTCACTTATGGAAAAAAGAGAACTCAATCATTGCAGAAATGACACTTTCTGATTTTGAAAAGTTCCCAGGTGGGTCTACTTTGCTTCTTCCCTGAGAGAGTTCCCAGTTCAAGTGATGCACATTGCTGGTGCTGCAGGTGCCAGCAGAAGAATCTCCAGGGCAGCAGAATCCCATGGCAACACAGCAGATAAAAATGACTCAGTCCTCTGCTGCCAAAGGTCTTTGCCAATCTGTGAAGAGCGAGGATATCAGTTGTAATTCAGTCCTTGGTATTAATAGAGGGGAATTATATTGTTCATCTGTAAATGCCATTTATCCATTCTGCATATTTGTTGGTCCTTATTCTTTTCCCCTATTCAACCAACCATTGACATCCTTTACCAGCTATCCCACAGTGAGTCTGAAAATCTGTGATGTAAGAAGTAGTCATTGCAATTAGATTATTGCTACGATCAAATAATATGGCATGTCATTCTTCAGAAAGAAGTGATGTAGTTACCTAAAAAGTTATTAATTTCTCAGATTTTGGCTGAACAACTTTCTCATTTAACACAAAACAGTAGAATATAAATACTAGCATTGAAAACAATAGGAAATGTGTTTTTCTATCTTGTATGCATTTCACATTGGTGATAATATTCGATTCTATGTAAAATGCCAGTGTTTCAGCTTGAATTACTGTGGTTCAATTCTTGGACTTTATTTATAAAACAGCATATGTTAACAATATTCCCTTTGTCCCTATTGCTCCTTTTGATGCCCTTGCCATCATTTGACATGACAAAAGCTACCTTTAAGTGACAAAATTGAACTAAATGATCAGTTCCTTGCCATTCTGCAATTCAGATCAATATAATGATGCCATTTTGATACTAGCTCTAAACATATTTTGTGGCAGAAACCTAATTTGAGATAATAAAACAAATGTAACATAACTACTATTTCTTTCAACATTTGGTCCTGAATTTTTGACATGAAATGGTAACTAAAATCAAATTCATGAGTCAGTTTGGCTAAAGTTTAGAACAAAGTTTCAGGGTTTTCTACTTTTTTTTTTCATGACAAAGCAATATATTCCACATCACTCTCATATCAATATCCTAGCAGAGGGGGTAAAATTTAGTGTTGCCCTTCATAGAGTCAAGTTTGACAAGGGAGTATATGCATGGAAATTGAAGAGACTTACATAGAGAATTTGAAACATGTTTTTGCCAGATAATATCCCTGACAACTGGGCTTTTAAGCTGTACGGGTTTTCACTGCCTCCGTTGGGATCCTCAGTAACCAATATATGACTTGGCCATGTGAGTATTCCAGGTCTGAAGATTGACCCCAAAATATTTACCTTGTAATTGATCACTCAGAACAACTATGTTATAAGAATAGTGAGTCATTTTGGATTCTTGCCATGCAATTAAGTCAGGTGTAATTAGAACAATAGCTCTGTCCACACTTGGGGTGCCAATTATTTCTTACACTGCCCTCTGCTGGCAGGCTTTGTTCACCCAGTCTCACAGGTATGGTTAGTTGCTCCTTTGTCAAGGTCAGTTGAGCCAGCCTTTACTCAAAGCTGTTAAAAAGTCTTGTCTGGGGCAGACCATGGCTCACGCCCATAAGTAATCCTAGCACTTTGTGAGGCTGAGGCGGGCAGATCACAAAGTCAGGAGTTCGAGACCAGCCTGACCAACATGGTGAAACCCCGTCTCTACTAAAAATACAAAAATTAGTCCTTCATGTTGGCACACGCCTATAATCCCAGCTACTCAGAAGCGTGAAGCAGGAGAATTGCTTGAACCTGGGAGGCAGAGGTTGCAGTGAGCCGAGACTGTGCCATTGCACTCCAGCCTAGACAACAGAACAAGACACGTTCTCAAAAAAAAAAAAAAAAAAAAAAAAAAAGTCTTCTCTGAATTAGTGTCCTCTTCAATAGCTCATTCTCTTGGGTAGTGATTCTCAAAGTGTGCTCCCCAGACTGACAGCATCAGCACCACCTGCAACTTGTTAGACATGCACATTTTGGGGCCTTCCACAGACCCTCTGCATACTGAATTCTGGAAGTGAGGAGCAGGAATCTCAACCTTGTTTTAATAAGCCCTTCACATGATTTTAATGCCCACTAACATTATAGAACCATTGTCGTTTTTGGCCAGTAGTTAGAATTCTTCAGAAACATCTGTACCTCTAACAGTGATTTGCTAGAACCTGACAGCCTCCAGAAACACCAGAATCATTGTATTTTATTCAAAAGTGACACCACAGTTGATCTTTTCTTTTCTTTTTTTTTATTGTACTTTAGGTTCTGGGGTACATGTGCAGATTATGTAGGATTGTTGCATAGGTACACACATGGCAATGTGATTTGCTGCCTCCATCCCCCCATCACCTACATCTGGCATTTCTCCCCATGTTATCCCTCTTCAACCTCCCCACTCCCCAACTGTCCCTCCCTTGGCACCCCGTCACCAGACTGCAGTGTGTGATGCTCCCCTCCCTGTGTTCATGTGTTCTCAACACCCGCCTATGGGTGTTTTGATTTTCTGTTTTTGGGCCAGTTGGCTGAGAATAATGGTTTCCAGATTCATCTGTGTCCCTACAAAGGACACGAACTCATCGTTTTTTATGGCGGCACAGTATTTCATGGTGTATATATGCCACGTTTTCCTTGTCCAGCCTATCGTCATTGGGCATGTGGGTTGGTTCCAGGTCTTTGCTTTTGTAAACAGTGCTGCTATGAACGTACGTGCGCATGGGGATTTATAGTTGATCTTTTCTTTGCAGTTAATCCTTTATCACTCAAATTAACTAATACATTCTTCTGTTGTTAGGATACGAAACAGAAAATAATCCTTATCAAAAGTATCAAAAGTAGAATCGGCTCTTCACAAAAACTCAAACAAAACAGTAGTGTATGAAGCAGAAAGTATTTTCACCTTTCTCTGCCTTTCTCATGTAAATATAACTGTCGGAAACAGCCTACCATGTCAATGCATATAATTATTCTCTCCTCTTGTTAAGAGAAGCACAACCCATTCTGTTTAGGGCAAAATCAATCCAACCACTTGCTATTGATAAATATATATATTGTTTCCAGTTTTTAGCAGTTGCAAACAGTGTTGCATTGAGCATCTGTGTTATACATCTCTGCTTACACCTGTATTTCTATAGTATAAATCCCTAGATAGTAAATTTGTCAGTCAAAAAAAATCATATGTGCATTAGCATATTTCTTATTTTCTGTATTACTGATGCTCTGACATCTGCAGTGTTGCTGAGCCAGGACAGTTTGCCATTCCCAAAGTTAGCTTATTCCTAGACATAGCAAAAATGCAACCATTGGTTGGTTCATATATCAAAAGCATGCCTTTTTTTTTTTTTTTTTGCCTAAAAGTGTGCTTTTGATATACAAACCAACCAATACCCAGTCCATACTCTCAACCACCTATTCTATATGGCTCATACACTCCAGGAGGCAATATTCCTCTGCCCAAATTATCCCAGGGCTAGGTGCCAGGCAACTAGAGACAACCCCTATTTCTCAGAGCCCACTGAAATTATTCAAGCTACCTAGTCCTAAGCCCGCTCAGCTTGCTTCCCTTGCCTTGCCCATTCCTTCCTGGGAGGACCATAACAAAGGCTGTGGCTCATGCTTTCCTCTTGCTTCTTCTGACATCTGCCTGACCTGGGTGCTGCCCAGGTGGCCCTGTGTGGTTTGACATGTTACTCTTTCTGGGAACTGTGAGCAACAAATTGTCCTTTCGATAGCCCCATCTCTTGAGCTGTTAGCTTCACCATCCTCAAATAAAAATAAAATTTTGGGCATATTTAAAAACAATATATGAAACACTATGGGGTTGTATTACAGAAAAGTTAAGGCCATAAACTTTGGTGCTAAAGTATATGGGTTTAAATTCCACTGTCTCTGCTTCCTAGTTGTATAATTTTTCTTTTTTAACTAGGTAAGTTATTGGACCTCCCCACGACTTAGTTTTCACCTCTGTAAAGTGGGGAAGAATAATAACAATATCTACCTCACAGAGTCATTGTAAAAATTAAATGTTAATAAACATAAAATACTTATGGAATAAATACTTATATGCGATATATTATGCACAATAAATACTTATCATCATTCTTATTGATAAAAATGCCTAATTAATCTCCAAAAATTGAAACAATTTATAAAGAATATCCATGAGAAACTATTTACCTATATTCTCGAGAATACTTAATAGTTGTATAATATCAATATTTCAAATCATTTTCCATCTAATAAATGAAAAGGTTGATCCTATTAGCATTGTTTTATTACTGGAGTAATAACAAATTTTTGGTAAATGTTTGATTCTTTAATCTCCTATTGTAAATTATGTATTTGCTCTCTTCACATGGTTTGATTGTCATTTGACTAGTGACTCTTACTTCAATATTTAAAATGAAAAATATTTTTGTGACCTTGTCTTAACATTTTTATGTCATCTTTAGTCAAAGAAACATTTAAAATTTTATATGGCTGACTGGTCATTGTTTTTCCTTTATGGTTTCTTTGCTTTGTTTATTTAAAAATTCTCATTAAAAAGATTCTTCTAGTCATGTTACTTTGCTTATAATTCAATCCCTCTGAGTTTTGAACATCTTAAGACAGGAACTGTATTCATATTTAGGCAAACTAATGTCAGTGCAGTCATACAAATTCCCTGAAATGTTCCTAGTTTAATTGTCTCCAGCATCACACCACCCCCTTTTTGGCACTCTCCCGTGTACAAAATATGGAACAGAAACTCTTACCACAGGAATTTCTCAATAGAAAGTTTATATTTAGGAGATATACCCATCTTGAGCATGGACACAGTAATTCATTTGAAATTTGAGTGATCTCTGGTAACAAAGGAAGGCCAAAGTGGTTTTTGTTCCGGCCCTCACTTGGCTAACTAAATAATGTCCTCTCTGGAACTTTTCCAAAAGGCCCAGTCATGCCAACCTTTTCTATAGATTACAGGTAGCCAGCTTACCAATGGGGTATTCCAGTTTTGTTTTGTTTGGTTTTGTTTTTTTTTCTCTCCTTTTTAAAATTTATACTAAAACTGTTGCTTTACTGTAAAGTCATCTCTAGACTCACTGGGGATTCCTTCTAATCACTATCGAAGTCACCTTCTCTATTGCATATTTGTATTAATTTATTCATTAACTTAGGAATTATATTACTAATTAATTATAAAGGGCCTATCTTAGTAGGAGCTAGGGTTACACCAATAACAGAACCCCCAATGGCAGAGATCTTTGACCTCATGAAGCATTTATCTTCATGAGGTCACAGTTAAAAACTGTATGTGTGTGTGGTGTATGTAAAATAATGCAATGTGCATATAGACAATTGCCAGGAAATGTTCACTGATTTGGATGCAGCTAATTACTTCTCTATGCATACTATTACTATTATATATGTTTTTAAAAATATGCCCAGGCTGGAGTACAATGGCACGATCTTGGCTCACTGCAACTTCTGCCTCCCAGGTTCAAGCAATTCTCCTGCCTCAGCCTCCTGCGTAGCTTCGATTACAGACGCCTGCAACCATACTTGGCTAATTTTTGTATTTTTAGTAGAGACAGTGTTTTGCCATGTTAGCCAGGCTGGTTTGGAACTCTGGACCTCGTGATCTGCCCACCTTGGCATCCCCAAATGTTGGGATTACGGGCATGAGCCACCATGCCTGGCCGCCTTACTTTTTAGAACAGTTTTAAGTTTTCAGATAAATTGAACAGATAGGACAGAAGGGTTCTCATATACCTCTTTTCCATTTCCACTCCCCCATACACAATTTTCCCTACTATTAACTTCTTGCATTGTGCTTGTTATAATTAATGAACCAGTATATTACTAACCAATTATCACTAACTAAAGTTTATAGTTTACACCAGAATTCACTCTTTGTGTTGTACTATTCTGTGGGTTTTGATAAATGCATACTTTGATGTATCTGTGATTACAGCATTATACAGAATTGTTTCGCTGCTCTAAAAATCCTCTTGGTTTTATCCTCCTGACAACCACTGATATTTTTTACTGACCCAATAGTTTTGCTTTTTCCAGAGTACCATAGAATTGGAATTATATCATGTGCACGTGTTTCAAACAGACCTCTTTCACTTTTTTGAATGGATGGATGGATGGATGTACCGCAGTTTGTCCATTCACCTGTCGAAGGACTTCTTTGTTACTTGCAGTTTTCACAGTTATGAGTATGGACGCTATAACTACCCATATGGAGGTTTTTATGTATATATGTTTTTTATCTCATGGGAAAGTCTGAATTATTGCTGAATTGCACAATATGTTAAACTGTAAGAAACTGCCAGTCTTCCAAAGTGACTATATTGTTTTGCACTCACGCTAAGAATTAGTGAGACTTCTTCTGTTTTACGTTTTTGTCAGCACTTGACATTGTCAATTTTTAAGATTTTAGCCATTCCATTAAATATGTAGTGGAATCTCTTTGTTGTTTTGACTTTTCAATTCCCTAGTTACATAACATGTTCTTTTAAAATGCAAAACTTGCATAAAAGATGATGTTTTAAGGTGATATTTTAATCATTAACATCACATTGTCAGTTAGGGAGCCAAATATTGTATCTTTCCATCTCTTCCCTACTCAAATATTTTCAATGACTTTCATCATCTATAAGAAGATATTAATTATTTCATATAAATTTATTTATTTATTATGAACTAGTTTAAAAAATATCCTTATTTTAGGTTCAGGGGTACATGTGCATGTTTGTTATATAGGTAAATTCCATGTCATGGGGGCTTGATGTACAGATCATTTCATCACCCAGGTAACAAACATAGTGCTGGACAGGTAATTTTTTTATCCTCTCCTTCTTTCCACTCTTCACCCTCAAGTAGGCCTCAGTGTCTGTTACTCCCTTCTTTGTGTCCATGTGTATTAATGTTTAGCTCCCACTCATAAGTGAGAACACCGGGTACTTGGTTATCTGTTCCTGTTTTAGTCCATTTAGGATTATGGCCTCCAGCTCCATTTACATTGCTGTAAAGGACATGATCTCATTCTTATTTTATGGCTGTGTAGTATTATTTCTTGGTGTATGTTGACCATTAATATGAGTTTTAAAACTTTCAGTTGCCTGACCTGAATTCTGTAACCAAAGTTCCTACCCCTTCCTCTTTGATTCTGCTGAAAAGTAAACTTTACTCTTTTGCATTTAAAAAATGTGGACTATATTTTCTCAAAACTCTATCTCTTTGCACAGATAGATCCTTCAGCTAGAAATGCCCCTCTCCCTTAGTTTCCTCATCCTGGCAAAATGTCTACATTTGGCTTAGGCTTTCCTTTCTGTGATTCTTCCTTGACTCACACAAATGGGCCAGCACCCTGTAAAATTCTGTATGTCCTTTCAAGCTGGTATCTGCTGATTATATGGTAAATGACCTCCTGATTGCAGAAAAAAAATGTTAAAGGGGAAAATTATTTTTTACTCACAATTCTTAAAGAAGCTTATTTGCCGACTAAATGAGGTAATGGGAGTTAGAATGAAAATCAGAGAAGCTAGTGTTAAATTATTTGTGTTAGAAGAGTTTTAAGATTAGATGTGCTGGTGGATGAGGCTAGAGCCAAATCAGCAGATCACTAGAGTATGTGTGCTTAAGGGGAAAAGCAGTGGCAGGAAAAATTGAGTGCCAAGAGATAAATATCCAGCCTTTGGCAATTACATAGAAACTTGGCAGAAAAAACAACCTGTATAAAGGGGATTGTAGCACATGGGTGGGTAGTTTATTATCATTTTAATTTGTGTATCTAGTTAGACTCAGGTAGATAGACACATTGATTGTTTTTAAAGGACTAATAGGGAGTGAAGGGATTGATGATAACTCCCATTCTATGTGTTCATGTGGAATTGGGACAGCAACTGGAGAGGGAGCCAAATCTCAGAGGAGATAGCTGCATGTGGGGCATATGGAGACTGGGCCTGGGGCTCCCAGGATTAACAAAGATTTTTATGCCTCCAGCATGGCTCAAACGCAGCAAAGCCATCAGATCTGAAGAAGTTCTGTGGTTTGAAACATGAAAAGTCTTGTATTAGTGATAACTACATGCATCTGTAACGGTTGACCCATGTGGCCCCTCCTGGCTCACTGGTGATGTGTAAGACCCTGGGCCACGGTTATAACCTTGGGTATACGGGTATGAGTGAGCAATGACCTGGTAATGACTGGGGTAGCATTTCCCATCAGTCCCTCAGGATGGAGTCCCAGAGTCATATTTAAGTCAATTTGAAGAAGAAAAGGAGATGCAAAATAAAGTTGTCATTATCTGCTGATGATATATTTATGTATAAAGAAAATCCTAGCTTCACCAAGCATGAACTTTCATTTGTCTTCTCTCAGTGGAATTTATTTATTTCTCTTAGCAGTAACACTTAAAAATACACATGAAGTACAGGTAAGTACTCATGAAAACATACAGTAAGTACAGTACATCTCAATGTTGCAGGTGAAGGAGATATTTGAGTATCCCTCATCTGAAAATCAGAAATTTAAAATGTTCCAAAATCCAAAGTATTTTTAGCTATAACATGGTGCTTAGAGGAAATGCTCATTGAGACATTTTGCATTTTGGATCTTGGCTTAGGGATGCTCATTCAGTAAATATAATGCAAATATTCTAAAATCTGGAAAAAATGTGAAATTTGAAACACTTCTGGTCCCAAGCATTTCAGATAAAAGATTTCCAACTTATATCACCTAAGGAAGCTTACCTGAGCCTTAGTATCTAAGCTGATATTCCATGGCCCAAGTCCTTCACCGTTATTAGAAAACTTGGCATCACTGAAGGCCCCCAGGGAAACAAAAACTCTCTTATTAGAGAAGAAAATAAAGGTACTATAATGTTGCCTTCCAGGAGCTAGTTATGGTCCAAACTTTCTTTGGAATGGTAACTCAGACTTGCTGAGTTATTCCTTTGCTACATAGTACATAAATAAGTTGTGTACATTTATACAGAGGCTACACCACATCTACAAGCATCAGTATGTTTAAATCTTAAAAATCTGGTGCTAACAGATAAAGCAAGCTGGAAGAAAATAGGTACAATGCAAACCTGTTTATATAAAGTTTAAAACATGTAAAACATTGTGAACTGTAGAAAGTGTATTAAAATTTGAGGACCATTCTGAAATAAATTGGTGATAGGTTGATTCGCGCATATATTCTCTGAGTCTCAATGTTGCAGATGAAGGAAATATTTAGGATCTGGCTGAAAGACTTGTTATTGACTACAGAAATACGTGCTAGAATGTAGGTAAATAGGGAGACTTTTAAACAAATTTCACCAACCGTACAAGTATTATGGAGCTAGTCCTGGCCTGTGCTGAATGTGAAAGGGCTAATAAATGACACATTTTCATTGGTGTTGCCAAGTCACAGAAATTAAAGATATATTATATGGTGATAATTGTCCTAGGGTTAAATTTATAATCCACTTAGAACCCTCTAGACTGAAACCCCAGTGAATTACAATTGGCTCAAAGCCTAATTGGCAGATGCACACATTCCATTCTGCAATGGATCCTTGGGGAATGATTTTCTAGTTTGAAGTACAGGAAAAGAGTTCACTCCATGTCTACTGATACCCAAGAAGGGGACAGTGAAGTGTGATTTGGGGGATACTAGGAGAGCAGAGATATATAGTACCCATCAACCATGGAAAAGAAATTAGACCTTGTCTTGAAAGCTGAAGTCAGAGAGAACACGTCCTTGCCAGTCACACAAGGTACAGTGCAAATAAACTCGGGCTAGTCTGCCAAGGAGGAATGGCACTGTTCCCCATACTAAGAAATGGCATGCTATAATTTTAACCAATTTCACATTGATGAAGAATGATGGATTATAAAATTATATGTACTAGCATCTCGAATATCTAAATTCTATTTCTTGAGCTGTAATTGAGTGTGTGTGTGTATGTGTGTGCACATGAACTCAATTTAAACTTTTCTGGGACTAAGGTTATGATTGATTATGTGGTGCCAGGAAAAGGCTAGTTTAATTTACTAATTTAAGGTTTTGTTAGCATTATTACTGGGGAGAATATAGAATGCTACCTGGAAATAACAATGATAAGAAACAAGACATATTATTGGGCACGGACCATGTGCCAGGCACCTTGTTAACCACTTTACATGTGTTTTGTAATTTGCTGCTCACAATAGGTTTATGAGGTAGTTGCTACCGTTAACTCAGTTTTACAGATGAGTAAACATGGAGAAGTTGAATAAGATGACCAAAGTCATACAGGTCGTGGAGCTTTGCACTCATGTTTGCCTGATTCTAAATCTCAGGCCGTTCTTAATCACAATATATAACATCAGCTCTTGTTAGTCAACTTTGCTATTTGCATGCCAAACAATTTCAGTTTGTTAAAAGTGCCTATTGGAAAATAAGAATGTTCACATTTGGCCAGACATAGTGGCTCACGCCTATAATCCCAACACTTTGGGAGGCAGGAGGTGGGTGGATCACCTGAGGTCATGAGTTCGAGACAAACCTGGCCAACATGGTGAAACCCCATCTCTACTAAAAATACAAAATTTTAGCCAGATGTAGTGGCATGTGCCTGTAGTCCCAGCTACAGGGGAAGCTAAGACAGGAGAATCACTTAGACCCAAGACGTGAAGGTTGCAGTGAGCCAAGATCACACCACTGCATTCCTGCCTGGGTGATAGTGAAAGACTTTTTCCACAAAAAAAATATTCACATGGGAAGATTTACTTCATAAAATTCTATCACTCTGAATTATATTAGGACATATCTTAATTTTTTCAGGAAATAAAGTAAGGATAATGGGAGAAATATGACTTATTATTACTGTACAGTCTATTGAGATCCTACACCCTGTTGGCTTAGAGAGCAGAGCTCATGAGTGCTGGAAAGATCACGAGTGCTGCAGCTCTTGCTGTGCTGCCTTTCAAAGTACAGAATGCAGATGGCTAAAAATATAGAGTTTCTAGAATTTTTACATTAGAATGAAGAGAAAGAAGGTTGACGTATGAGAGTGACAATGAATCTACCACTCTAAGGGCTAATCTCTCTGAAAATCATGAATTTTCATATCTAATCCTCACTAAACACTGGGTAGCATTGTTGCTTTAACTTTGCCCCTGATAAAATTGAGACACAGTGAGGAAAAGCAACTTACCGAAGGTCATGTCTCAGCAGTATGACTTGGGAAGGCAGGCTCCTACCCATGTGCAACATGCCCTCTGCTTAATCATAATCATCAAACTAGGAAACATTCTTCTATGAATGATACTTGGCTTTTCGGGGTAAAGATGAGGGATGGAGAAGACTCATCTGTAAAGGTATAAATGTAGTCATTCACGAAGTCTTGTATTTAAAAATAATGGAATATTGGTGATACATCGAATTAATCTCTTTGTAATGCAGTCAAAATAAATAAGAAACACACTTATTTGAGAAGCTGGAGAGCCAGGCAAAGAACTCTCCACATCACAAGAGAATCCAATGAAGTAGTTACTGGTAGAAAAATAGACAGCAACACCTGAGCCCTTAGGTTCCTTGAGGAGGGACCATGGGGGACCCTGGGATTAATTAACTAAGAAAGGAAACAAGTATCTTGGAAAGGGGCCTTTCCCTCCCTTCCTAAATCATCTACTCAACATACTCTCAGTGTTTTTATTTTCCTATTATTTCCTTCATTCCTAGGGCTGCCTTGCTATTCTGACTGGTTCAGTGATAATGATTTGAGACAAAAATGATAGTTTTTTTTGCCATTATTATAGTTTCTACATTTATTGATTCATTCAACTCTTTGTTAAGTCCTTAATGTGTGCCAAACAGTCCTCCCAAGGCTCAGAGTATGAAAAAAGAAGAAGACAAAGTTTTGGCCCACATTAGGTGCATGTCTAAATGGGAGAAGACAGGAAGTAAATAATAAAAGATAGAGCCCTAGATAGTGACAAGTGCTATGAAGGGAATAAAGCACTCCTCTGTCGAGGGGAAATGTGAGCAGAGACTTTATGTTGTGGGGAATTGAATAATAGTGTAAAAGCTGGGAGAAGCTTATGGGTGGAAAGACTAGCCCAGGTACAATGCAAGGCAGGAATCAACTTGATGAGTTTGCTGTGTATGGTGTTTATTAGGTTATGTCATGATTCTGTTTTTAAAAATAACTTTCATTCAGGGGCACATGTGCAGGTTTGTTACATAGGTAAACTTGGCATAATGGGGGTATGTTGTACAGAATACGTCATCACCCAGGAATTAAGCCTAGTACTCAATAGTTATTTTTCCTGATTCTCTTCCTCCTCCCACCCTCCACCATCCGATAGACCCTAGCATGTTGTTTCCCTCTATGTGTCCATGTGTTCTCATCAGTTAGCTCTGGCTTAAATGTGAGAACAGGTGGTATTTGGTTTTCTGTTCCTGCATTAGTTTGCTAAGGATGATAGCCTCCAGTTCCATGTCCCTACAAAGGATATGATATCATTGTTTTTATAGTCATATAGTAGTCCACGGTGTATATGTATCACATTTTCTTTATCCAGTCTATTGTTGATGGGCATTTATGTTGATTCCATGTCTTTGCTATTGTGAATATTCCATGTCTTTGTTATTGTGAATAGTTGTGGGTTTGCATGTGTCATTATAATAGAACGATTTCTATTCCTTTGGGTATATACTTAGTAATGGAATTGCTGGGTCGAATAGTATTTCTGTCTTCAGGTCTTTGAGTAATTGCCCCACTGTCTTCCTCAATAGTTGAACTAATTTACACTTCCACCGACAGTGTATAAGCATTCCTTTTTCTCACAGTCTTGCTAGAATCTTTTATTTTTTTGACTTTTTTTGACTCCTTATAGATGCTGGACATTAGATCTTTGTTAGATGCACAGTTTGTGAAAATTTTCAACTATTCTGTAGGTTGTCTGTTTACTCTATTGATAGCTTCTTTTGCTGTGCAGAAGCTCTTTAGTTTAGATCCCATTTGTCCATTTTTGATTTTGTTGCAATTGCTTTTGGCAACTTTGTCATGAAATCTTTGCTTGTGCCTATGTCCTGAATGGTATTTCCTAGGTTGTCTTCCAGGGTTTTTGTAGTTTTGGGTTTTACATTTAAGTCTTTAATCTATCTTGAGTTGGTTTTTGTATATGGTGTAAGAAAATGTCCAGTTTCAATCTTCTGTGTATGGCTAGCCAGTTATGCCAGCACCATTTATTGAATAAGATATCCTTTCCCCATTGCTTGTTTTTACCAGCTTTGTTGTAGATCAGATAGCTGTGGGTATCTGGTCTCATTTCTGGGTTCTCTATTCTGTTCCATTGATCTATGTGTCTGTTTTTGTACCAGTACCATGCTGCTTTGGTTACTATATTCCTGTAGTATAGTTTGAAGTTGGGTAGTATGATGCCTCCAGCTTTGTTCTTTTTGCTTAGGTTTGCCTTGACTATTTGGATTCTTGTTGGGTTTCACATGAATTTTAGAATAGTTTTTTTTTTTTTTTTTTTTTTTTTTGCTAGTTCTGTGAAGAGTACCATTGGTAGTTTGATAGAAATAACTTTGGGCAGTATGGCCATTTTAATGATACTGGTTCTTCCTAACCATGAGCATGGAATGTTTTTTCGTTTGTTTGTGTCATCTCTGATTTCTTTGAATAGTGGTTTGTAGGTCACCTTGTAGAGTTCTTTTACCTGCCTGGTTAGCTGTATTCCAAGGGATTTTATTCTTTAAGTAGCTATTGTGAATGGGAGTTTGTTCTTGATCTGACTCTCAGCTTGACTGTTGTTAGTGTATAAGAATACCAGTGACTTTTACACCTTAACTTTTGTATTCTGAGACTTCACTGAAGTTGTTGATTAGGTCAAGAAGCTTTTGAGCTGAGACTATGGGCATTTTCTAGATATAAGATAATGTCCTATCATTTGACTTTCTCTCTTCCTATTTGGATACCTTTCATTTCTTTCTCTTGCCTGATTGCCCTGACAGGGACTTCCAATACTATGTTGAATAGGAATGGTGAGAGAGGGTACTCTTGTCTTGTGCTAGTTTTGAAGGGGAAATCCTTCCAGCTTTTGCCCATACAGTATGATGTTGATTGTGGGTTTTCATAGATGGCTCTTATTATTTTGAGGTGTATTCCTTCAGTACCTCAATTCCTTACTGAGACTTTTTAACATGAATGGATGTTGAATTTTATCTAAAGACTTTTCTGCGTCTATTGAAATAATCATGTGGTTTTGTCTTTAGTTCTGTTTATGTGAAGAATCACATTTATTGCTTTGCATATATTGAACCAACCTTGGATCTCAGGGATAACACCTACTTGATTATGGTGGATAAACTTTTTGATGTGCTGCTGGAGTTGGTTTGCCAGTATTCTGTTGAGGATTTTTGTATCAATGTTCATCAAGGATATTGGCCGAAAGTTTTCTTTTTCTTTCTTATGTCTGTTAGATTTCAGTATCAGGATTATGCCGGCTTCATAGAATGAATTAGAGAGGAGTCCTTCTTTTTGAACATTTTTGGAACAGTTGCAGTAGAAATGGTACCAGTTCTTCTTTGTACATCTGGTGGAATTCAGCTGTGAATCTGTCTGGACTTGGGCTTTTTTTGGTTGATAAGTTATTTATCACTGCCTCAATTTCAGGGCTTGCTTTGGTCTATTGAGGGATTTAATTTCTTCCTAGTTCAGTCTTATCATGATTCTTTGCTCACATGGCTGTCTTCAGAAGCAGAAGGTTATGACATAATTTTTGTTCATCTTTTATTCTTAGGTGCTAGCACAGCATTTGGCATACCTTGGTATGCAACATATATTTAACAAATGAATAAGTGAATTAGAATTATTTTTCTAGAAGCTGTAGTCATGATCAAGTAAGTAATCACCTTACCCAGAACTCGGTGTTTGTTAAGATATATTAAATTTTCAACAATTCTTGGTCTTCTTTGTTCAACATTTTAAAGTTATAAGTGTGTCTGTGTTCATTGAGACAAAATTTTAACAATAATTTTATTACATATTTTCATTCATAAGATAAGCCTAAGGTGTTAAATCTACTTCATTAAGAAGTATTACTAAATATCATATTAACATCATTTAGGTTTACTAATAAAATTTTCTGGAGTTTAGATTCTATGATTAGTTTTAATAAAATGACCCTATAAAAAAGAATCTTTATAGCTGATTAAATAATGTATTATAGAATACCAGTACTCTCCAGAATGATGATTTATACATTTGGAAGATATGAAGACTTACAGTGCATTATTTGGGATTTTAAAAGCGGTTGAGTCTGGCGCAATAGCCTTGTGTGCTGATAGTTTCCACATGGGAACAAAATTTCTAAGAATTCCAGAGCAACAACGTTGGTGTTATATTAGTAAAAAAAAGATAAAAATCCCATAAGTATTGAGCAGATCTCCATGAGATACAAAATTATTGATTGATGACGAAAAGAAATGCTTATTTATTTTGACTTTGCCTTTGTGATACGACATAGTGGCTGCCTTGTCAAGTACTCAGCAATTTGTACAAGTCTGTGGTTTCAGTTTTCATCAGCATAATGATTTTTCTTCTGTTTTCTGAGTCAGGCTTTGGTAATTGCATACTGAAATCTTTGCTTTTTGGGCCTCCAATATTTCACAAAGCCTGACAGCATGAATGTCTGTAACCATCCTTCCCATGGGAAGCTCTTTCTTCTAGGACCAGAACCCAAAAAAGGAGATTCTGCTTCCCATTCTCTTCCTCACCTCTTCTCACTCTTAGCAGAATTCTACAGTAAGAAGGAAGCCAATCACAGGGATACAATTTCTACTCTAAACAGATTCAAATCTCAAAGGAGAGAGCCTCACTAAAACCACTAATAGTATTTTTTCTCTTATCTTCCCTTTCCAATTTTTTAAAAAAATGAATAGATATCAATCAGAGTGAATTTCAGGGAAAAATTTTTGCTGTAGAATCCCAGCCAGATGACTAACAATCAAACTGTTTTTAGAATCCCTTTAGATAAATTTTGGAGTAACAAGCTCCTTAGGGAGCATCTTCAATTAGAGTTAAATTCCATTCTTTTGCTTAAGTTCTGCATTGTTTCCACCCATTTACATGCAGAACTTTGTGATCCTAAATTCCACTGGGCCTAGGACTCTATTTTTATCTATTCTACAATATGGTATATGGAAAACTCATTGTTTTATATTTTTACAGGCTCCTGCTGTTAGTAATTGCTTTAGTGGCTTTATGGATAAAGATTCAGGAACACAATTCTCTTTTATGTATAAGATATCTTTTCATATTCCCAAATTTCCAGAGGGATTGATTTGTATTATTTGTTTTTTTGGTATGTGATTGTAGTTCAACTGTTCAGATTCATTAAAACAAACAAAATGAAACAAAACAAAACGTTGTCTTCACTGACAGTAACTTGGAAGGAAATATTCATGTTTATGTTACGTTTTTTGCCAGAACTAAATAAACTTGTAAGCAAAAGTCATAAAATAAGCTTAATAAACCCTTATATTGATGCAAAGTTATTGGTCACTTGGCAATAGGATAAAAATTCAGCTCACAAAACAGCATTTTGGCTGCAATCAATGCTTATAAAAACCACAAGCAGTTTGTGTAAACCCTGCTGGATTTGGCAGCGCTGGGAGTCAGCTGTGATTCCTGAGCATAATAAATGCATTGGTTTGAATTCTCCTGTCTGTTGTATGTAACTTTTGTCTGGAGCTCATTCAGATTCAAGATGCACTTTAAGACAAAATTAAGAGAGGAACTGAAGGAAAGAAGCAATTCTTCCATTTCAAATCTTTTTATTGTAGTGTGGACCTACTGAGTGATTGAGGCACTGGACACAGATAATTTTCAGAAATGAAAATAGCATTGCTTGCATCAGATCAGATTTCACCCACAGAAATGACTAAGGCCTTACCAGAGTTGGCATTGGATGAAACCTTAGTCCTTTACGGAAAAGGAATCATCTGGCCTTCCATTTCTAAAATAGACTAAAGATTACTCATTTATTCTCTGCAATTACAGCCATCAGATCCTTTGAAATCTTGGAAGGCATGAGATGATAACATGACTGCAACACAAATTCATATTGAAGAGCCCAGTATTTAAAAATTCCCCATGTTCACATACAGAAGGGTTACTTATGAGCTGATGCATATCACTGATAACCATATGATTATCAACTTGATATCTGGGCAAAGAGTGAAAACAAAAGATGCATTCTCCTCTTAACTGTTTGGGTTTGAATATAAGAAACATTATATATATATTTAAAAACTGTATTCTTTAGTAAAGGTGTCAACAGAATATATACAACTGGAATGAAGATCCCTTTAAGGAGGCCTTTCTTTGTTAGATGAAAAGGTCATTATTCTTTACATGTGAGAGTTAGAAAAATCAAGGCAAACTGGCCAGATTTTAGCCTGAAGCTCCGAAGATAAGGAATACCACTGGTCCTTCTTGAGAATGCCCCACTCTTGGATACTCCTTCTGACCTCTCTAGTCTCCCCTTAGCTGCAAAGTTTCAGCATGGAAGTGGAGGATGCTGGAAATACTTGCAAGGTCTGCAACCACTACTGTGATACTTCTCTTCTAAAAGGTATCTAAAATGTCATTTCAGATACTCTCATCTTTTGAAAAAATTACATTAATGTATTGAATAGTAAAAGGCATTTGATTAGGATTTAGAAAGCTGAAGTTCCAATTTTTCTTTGCTGTATACTTGCCACTAAGCTTTCTAATTAGCATGAGCTTTAGTTTTTTTTTTTGAAAATTAAAGACACTTCCTGGCCTCATGTCACAAACTTGTTAGATGACTCAATATGAGGTAAGTATCTTGTGAATTGTAAGGTGCTATATAAAATGTACTTTTATTGTTGTTTACATCTAACCAATAGACCAGAAAACATGTATCATATGATTCAACAATATTATTCTTTTGTACTTTTATTTTCTGCTTCCTGGAATAGCCTTGCGAATTCTACCTGTCTCCAGTTCCTGAACTATTTTTTCAATTTGTTAAAAAATTGTTTCATTTCATACTGATTACTCTTACCTTTTTTGTGTTTCATAAAATAGCACTCAACTAAATGTGGCCTTGAAGTACTCAAAAGATTTCTTGATCTTAAATGTAGTTTCTCAAGTAATTTTGTAAACTTTCAGCTACTTGATTTCTATGATGATGATATGCATGTGTACTTAAAAGAGCACTGAGCAAATTTGGCTTCTCTGGCAGGAAGTTTTGCAGAAGCTGAGTTTGGCTACTGTGATCTGGGACCCTGTGTGTTGACCTTCATATACTATGCTCCATATGCTATTTTTGGTTCACCATGACTCAAATATCTTTCCTCCTTGGCTAGCTGTATCCTTAGATATCTTGTTTCTGCCTCTAGAACTCTGAATTTTTTACTTCCTTCAACAAAAATGAATTTGAGTAAGAATAACTGTTTTATGGTGTGTAAGCAAAACAAGCTGGAATATCAAGAACGATGTACTTGACTGGCATATTAGTCTGTTCTCACACTGCTAATAAAGATATACATGAGACTGGGTAATTTATAAAGAGAGGAAGTTTAATTGACTCAGTTCTAAATGGCTGGAGAGGCCTTAGGAAACTTATAATCATGGCAGCAGGCACCTCTTCACAGGGTGGCAGGAGGGAGAATGAGAGAGCCAAGTGAAGAAGAAATTGCTCGTAAAACCATCAGATCTCATGAGAACTCACTCAGTATCATAAGAACAATATGGAGAAAACTTCTCCCATGATCCAATTATCCCCACCTGTTCCTACCCTTGACATGTGGGGATTATTACAATTCAAGTTAAGATTTGGGTGGGGACACAGAGCCAAACCATATCAAGTGGGAAGTAGCTTACAAACAAAGAACAAGAATGCCTGCCCCGTTTACTTTTTATTCACACTTAACGGGGTTGCAGGTGGGGAGGGAGAATTGCCTTTAGTTATAAAAATAAGTCGCTAAATCAAAAAATCAAAACAAAAAACAAATGTTCCCTGAGTTAATTAAGCAGCAAAATGCTCCATGAAGAGCAATATTCTAGGAAAGAATGCTCGGAAAATATTTTGTTGTATTTCTCAGTGTTGCATTTGTCAATGTCGCAATCCTATTTCTGATAAATGTGGCTGTGGTTATCCAGAGGTCTATATTGAAATGCTTCCCTGAAAATCAAAAATGTTAAACTGAAATTACCATTTTCAGCAGAATCCCCAGGCACAGATTCTGTTATTGCCATCTAGCAGCCTGTGTTCCTGTTCACGCTTCTGTGCAAATTTACAAACACCATATAGTTGCCTTCCTGGGTAATTATAGAGCCTCAAAGTATTGGAAAGAGGTAGCACTTAATAACACACATTACAAAAGCATGGTAACTTAGGAAATGAAAACACTGCCTAACGGACACTATTGTAATGGAAGCTGCACAGTGGGGTGTCCATAATAATCAGAATACATTTAATGTATGTACTTACGCCAACTGTAAAAAGGTTGCAAACAACAGCAGGAGAGGCAATCTGTTACACTGGTGAAAAACTGAAATAGAGAACAAAACACATTCTTGACTTATTAAGTCACATATTTTTCCTTGAAAGATGATCTAACATCATTAGTCTATTCACAGAAAGTTGTTTTCAATTCCTGTGTATTTTGGTTATAAACCATGAAAAAAATTATCATTATTCAAACTCAGTTTTTACTGAATTCTAAAACATTAATATGGTTGAATATATAAAACCCATTCCAACTGTTTAACCTTTTTGTCCATATAGACTCAATTTGTGTTTTTTTAAAAAGCACATTTATTCCTCTTATCCAAAGAACTGTTCAAGATAATACTCCCTTTAAGTAAAATGCATGCAAGATGTGGGTGTGAGTTTTGATGGTAGGGAATTTCCTGATACACTGTAGTACCACCAATAGTGTAGTTTTGGAGTGGTGAAAAATAGAAATATTTCCTTTTAAAAAAACACAAGATGACTGTGAATGCAGAGTAGTTTAGTAATTTCTTCATGTCATATGAAACAAGAGTTAGAAGCAGTAACAGAAATGTATACAAAGAAAAGATTTATTTCAGTAGTGCTTTAGTATTCATATAATAACATCAGATTATTTAGAAGGTCTCTAAAATTAGCTAAATTGTGGTTTCTAAGTGTCTTTTCTTAAACAGAGCAACCGTGTCTTACAGTTAAGAACTACAACTTTTGCTATAGCTAGCTCTTGCTTCTTTGTCATATTTAAAAAATTATTATAACTTCATAAAGTCCAATCCCTGCCTACTCCAGTCATCAGCAATAAGAATTTAATTTTATGCACCAACACCACCAAACCATGTTCCCTACCTTCAAAAATCCCCAACAATGTCCACATGGTCTACGAATCAATACTGGTGCTATTCTCATCCCACCAGCTGAAATGTCCATACTAATTCTATTGCAAAGTTTTGAAGTCATATTTTGTTGTCTTCCAAGAGGCTTTTTCAGGTAGTTACTTGTCCATCCCATAATGCTTTACCCCAAATGTAAGGCACAACTTCTTCCTTAATTTTCTAAAGCGTTTAAAGTTTCTAAAACTACAGGATGTAACTTTTTTTAAAAAAAATACCTAATTGAGACATAATTTATATTCCATAAAATTCATCCATCTCAAGTATGCAATTCAATGAATTTTAGAACATTTACAGAGTTGTACAATCATCATCACAATTTTAGAACATTTTCATCATCCTAAAGAAGACACCTCCTGCATATTTATAGATATCCTTCATTCACACCCCCACCCCTAAGCAAATGGTAATCTACTTTTTGTCTCTCTCTATTTTTCTTTTCTAGACATTTTATATAAATGGTGTCATACAATTTATGTTTGTATATTTTGGGTTTCTTATACTTAGCTTAGTGTTTTTAAGGTTCATCTATATTGTAACAAGTGTCAGTACTTTGTTCTTTACACTGATGAATAGCATTTTATTATATTAATGTACTATATTTTATTTATCAATTAACAGGATTCAACATTTTTAAAACTTCAGTTAATGGGGAATTCTACTTGTGGCATGCTAGGATAACAGTGTAAAAGTTGCCTCACCACTGCAAGCAATTGGAAAATAGGACAAAACTGAAACTACTGTTTTTAGACAACAGGCTCCCAGGACTACCATAGTCAAGGGAGAAGAAAAAGTAATGAAGTCAGTTCTGTGATGGTTCTGGCTTTCTATGTGGAGGCACTTTTCATGCTGTGCATATTGTGGTTAAGTTGGGGGAATTCAAATTTAACACAGTAGTCTCTGAGTTGAAGAGATAGAGATCATAGGAAAGGGAGGCTGGTGCAGCTGGTATTTAAAAGAAAGAGTACTGGAATGAAGAAGACTATGCAGAAAAAAAAGCTACAGTAACAGATATGGTTTGACTCTGTGTCCCCACCTAAATCTCATGTGGAGCTCTAATTCCCAATTACAGTTGGGAATTGGTGAGGATCTTGTGGGAGGTGATTGGATCATGGGGGCAGGTTTTCCCCTTGCTGTTCTCTGAGTTCTCACAAGTTCTAGTTGTTTAAAAGTGTGTAGCACTTTCCCCTTTGCTTTCTCTCTCTCTTTCCTGTCACCATGTGAATTCATGCTTGCTTCCCATTCAGCCCTCCTTGATGATTTTAAGTTTCCTAAGGCCTCCCCAGTCATGCTTTCTGTACAGCCTGAAGAACTGTGAGTCAATTAATCCTCTTTTCTTTATAAATTACTCAGTCTCAGGTAGTTTTTTACAGTAGTGTGAGAATGGACAAGTACTGTTATCTTCCTAAAGACTCCTTTGAATGTTTTGCTAAAGGGTAAACATTAGAGCTCTATGAAGTAAAGCAAAAAAGTACCTGGGAGCTGTAAATGGAACATTTCTCAGAGTTCTCACAGAGCTAGAATATGTTTAAATTCTTACCAGCCAGAGTTAAGAAAACTCACCAAACAGCATATACTAAGTAAAGACCCAAAAAGTCTAGTCTTAGGAATAGTGCTAAACTAGCCCTCATGTAAAGACTATTCTGGACACTCCCTAACAATGCTTTAAAAAAAACCTCAAAAGGATCACTTTGATGGTAAAGTGTATTAACACCAGCCCAAACAAAATTCAACATTCTTTAAGGGAATATAACTGAATCTAGATACTCAGCAATGTAATTCACCATGATGAGCATTCAATTAATAATTATAGTGAATAATTACTAGACACATAAAAGAAGCAAAAAGGTAACTCATAACCAAAAGAAAACTTAGTCAATAGAAACAGAAACTGTGAATGTTAGGTACGATAAAGTTACTAAATAAGAACTTTAAAATGATTATTTAAAAAAAGCTCAATGACTTAGAGAAAACTCAAAATAAAGAGGAAAAATAGGAAATGAAAAGTAGAAATGAATGAATCCTGTAAGGCTGAAAATAAAACATGAGAAAATAAAAATTAATGGAAGAATTAGATTGTATATTAGATACTACAAAAAAAATGTTATTGGTGAATTCAAGTTATAAAAATAAAAAATATGCAATTAAAGCATAGAGATTTTTAAAATTCCAATAAAATAGCTTCAGTGATCAATGAGACAACATTAAACTGTTTAAAAGCTGTATTGTTGCAATCTTCCCACAAGGAGAGAGCAAACATATATTTGAAGAAACACCAAAAAATTTCAAATTCAATGAAAATTAATAAACCACAGTTCAAAGTGGCTCGATGAAGCCCAAGAAGGATAAACACAAATAAAACAGACCAAAGTATATAATAATCAAATTTCTGAAACCCAGCAATAAAGAGAAAGCTTCAAAAGTAGCCAGAGACTAAAGGCATAGGACAGGGGTGAAAGATAATGACTTTGTAAGAAACCTTGAATAAAATAGTGTGACATCTGAGAAGAAGCACCGTGAGCCAGAAGACAGTGAAACAATCTTCAAAGTTGTAGGGGAAAAAAATTAGCCTAGAAATCTATAGCCAGCCAAGCTATCTTTCAAAGTGACAAAAAGACATATTCAAGCAAACAAAAATTACAACAATTTGTTACTAGAAGACCTGTACTACAAGAAAATAAATTATTCAGATGGAAGAAATGAGATCAAATGAAAACTTGGATTTACACAGAAGAATGAAGAGTGAAGAGTTGCTAAAAATGGTTAACATATGAAATATTATAGAATATTTCCTCTTTGAAAAATATTTTAAGAGATAATTGAGTGTTTAAAGCAAATAATAACAAGAGGCTTGAAGTTTTAAACCACAGTTAGAAGAATAACATGACAACACTAGCAAGAAATAGGAAAGCATGTAGGATTCTTATATGTGCAGTACTAAAGTATAATATGAAGGCAGGCGGTGAAAGTTGAAGATGCATATTATAAACCATACACCAATTACAAATCAACCAATACATTTAAAAAGTATTCTAATAAATCATTACTGGAGATAAAATGACACGCCAAAAATGCTCAGTCAAAAGAAGTTAGGAAAGAGAAAAGAAGAGCAAGAGGTAAAGCAAATAGCAAACATCTGGCAGATGATAGAGTTATCCAAACATATTAATGATTATATCAAATGTAAATGGTTTAACTACTCAAATTAAAAGGCATCATTTATCAAACTGAATATAAAATACAATCCACTCATATGCAGTCTATAAGAAATCTACTCTAAATATAAAGCCATAGATAAGTTTAAAATAAAAGAGTGGGTAAAGGTACAAATGCAAACACTGATTAAAAGAAAGATGAGGAATGATTATATTAATATCAGACAAAGGAGACTTCAAAACAAGGAAGGTGTCCGACAATGAGAAAAATTCTTAGTGATAAAGGTTAATCTGCCAAAATTATAGCCACGCTAAATATGTATTCACCTAGTTACAGATCATCAAAATTAATGTGGCAAAACTGACAAAATTAAAAGGATGAATAAATTTATTATTGTTATTTAATAATAAATTAAATTATTTTATTATTTAATAATTAATGAAAACTTTTCACATTTTTCTCTCAAAAAATGATAAAATACAACACTGAAAATCAATAAGACTATTTGGACAAATACTATCAACCAACTTGACCTAACGGACCTTCCTAGAATGCCAAACAGTAGAGTACACATTCTTTTTCAGTGCTCAGGGAATTTTAGCAAAGTAGCTGAGGTCTTGAAACATAAAACAAGTCTTAACAAATTCAAACTGTCTAAAACCAGAGAGCATGTTCTCTAATCATAGTGGAATTAAACTGGAAATATCTAACAGGCATACAGATTGGAAAGATAAAAGTTATGCTGTCTTTATAAATCAACAGAACTTAAGAAACCCTCTTCTAAATAACCCACAGGTGAAAAAGAAAACAACATGGAAAATTTAAAAGATTTTAAAAGTAATAAGAGTGAAAACATAAGACATCGACATATGTGGGGGAAAGCTAAAGCTAATCGTTGAGATTTATGGATTTAGTTACTTGTCATGCTCATGTTGGAAAAGATGGATCCAAAAAACAGTGACCTAAGTTTCCAATTCAAGAAACTAGAAGAAGAACAAATTAAAGCTGAATTAAATTTTAAAAAATAAATAAAAAAAGAGCAGAAGTTAGTAAAATAGAAAGTGAAAAAAATGAACAATATAAATACAACCATCATCTATTTACTTTGAAATATCAATAATATTTGTTGTTGTTGTTGTTTTTACTCTAAGTTCTGAGATACATGCATGTGTAGAACATGCAGGTTTGTTACATAGGTATATATGTGCCATGGTGGTTTGCTGCACCTATTGACCCATCCTCTAAGTTCCCTCCCCTCACCCCCCACCCCCCAACAAGCCCTGATGTGTGTTGTTCTCCTCCCTGTGTCCATGTGTTCTCATTGTTCAGCTCCCACTTATGAGTGAGAACATGCAGTGTTAGGTTTTCTGTTTCTGTGTTAGTTTGCTGAGAATGATGGCTTCCTGCTTCATCCACGTTTCTGCAAAGGACATGATCTTGTTCCTTTTTATGGCTGTGTAGTATCCCATGGTGTATATGTACCACATTTTCTTTATGCAGTCTATCATTGCTGGGCATTTGGGTTGGTTCCATGACTTTGCTATTGTAAACAGTGCTGCACTAAACATATGTGTGCATGTGTCTTTATAGCAGAATGATTTATATTCCTTTGGGTATATATCTAGTAATAGGATTGCTGGGTCAAATAGTATTTCTGGTTCTAGACCACCGAGGAATCGCTACTATCTTCCACAATGATTGAACTAATTTACATTCCCACCAACAGTGTAAAAGTGTTCCTATTTCTCCATAGCCTCGCCAGCATCTGTTGTTTCTTGATCTTTTAGTAATCACCATTCTGAGTAGCATGAGATGATATTTTGATTTTGCATATCTCTAGTGATGTTGAGCTTTTTTCATGTTTGTTGGCCACATAAATGTCTGAAAGATCAGTAATGTTGATAAATATCTAGCTCAACTCAGAGAGCTAGAGAGAGGGGATATGTAAATTACCATGATTAGATATGAAAGATGGGTCATACATATTAATTTTGCATATATTTAAAGAATGATAAATACTATGAATAACTTTATGCTAATAAGTTTGACAGCCTACATGAAATTAACAAATGCCCTTAAAGACACAAAATTACAAAAGATTACAAAATAGAAAACCTGAATAGTGTTTACCAAATAAACATTTCAATTTTTTAAAAAAACTTTCCCAAAGAACATCCGAGGAACAGATAATCTTACTGCTTAATTTTATCTAACATAAAAGGGAAAAAACCTGAAATTCTATATTTTTTTAATAGAAGGATAATACTTCCTAACTCTTTATCTGAGACTAGCATTTCTCTTATAGCAAGATCAGACCTGCGCATTATAAGAAAGTAAGCAACAACTTAATATTCCTTAGAAATCCAGAGGAAAAGTCTTTGATGGTAACAAATTAAATCCAGCAATATTTAAAAACAATAAATTATGACAAAGACTGGTTAATCCCTAGATTATTAGGTTTAACATTTCAAAATCACTCAGTAATTAATCTATTAACAAAGTAAAGGGGAGAATCATGATTATCTCTATAGATAGAGAAAAGAGCATCTGACAACATTCAATATGCATTCATGATAAAAATTTATGAACAAGTTAGGAACAAAATGTAATTTTTAGCCAGACACGGTGACTCATGCCTGTAATCCCAGTACTTTGGGAGGCCAAGGCAGGTGGATCATGAGGTCAGAAGTTCAAGACCAGCCTGGCCAACAAGATGAAGCCTTGTGTCTACTAAAAATACAAAAGTTAGCCGGGTATGGTGGTGGGTTTCTGTAATCCCAACTACTTGGGAGGCTAAGGCAGGAGAGTTCAGGAGAGTTGCTTGAACCCAGGAGGTGGAGGTTTTAGTGAGCCACGATCACACCATTGCATTCCAGACTGCGTGACAGAGCAAGACTCCGTGTCGAAAAAAACAGGTAATTTTCTTACTCTGATAAAGGGTGCTTAAAATATCTCAGCTAACATACATAATAATTAAAGCATGAATGCTTTCTCCCCATAAACTGGGACCAAGTAAAAGGATGTTGGGCCTTACCCCTTCCATATAACATGTTGCTTGCATTCCTAGCCAAAATAAGATAGTAAAATAAAAGACATACAGATTGGAAAGGAAAGAGTAACATTTTCTCTATTTACAGGCAACATGGTCACTTATAAAGAAAATCGTAAGAAACCTAAAACAAACAAAAACAAAAACAAAACCACCCAAAACCCTGCTGGAATTAGTAGGGGAATTTAGCAAACAAAGTCTTAGAATACAAGGTCAATAAACCAAACATAAAAATAAATTGAACTTATAAATATTAGCATTGAACCATTGAAAAATAAATTTTAAAATATTTCTTTAATAATAGCATCAAAAATACCAGACATTTAGTGGTAAGTTTAAAAAATTGAGTGATAAACCTGTACACCAAAAACTACAAAACATTACTGAAAGAAATTAATGAAAACCTAAATAAATAAAAAGATATAACATGTTCATAAGTTTAGGACTCATTATTAAGATGTTAATTTTCCCTAACTCATCTATAGAATTAATACAATTGCAATTAAAACTCCAGCAGACCTTTTTTTAAAAAAGAAATTGACAAGCTGATGAGTAGATTTATTTGGAATTGCATTGTTAACAGTTTTGTTATGTGGTTTTCCTGCTGTTTCCTGCACATGCCAAAGAACTGCTCCTGGTCCTCAATTAGGTATTAACCAGGCAGAAATCCTCTGTGGAATTAATTCATGTGAATAGCAAAAGAGATTCACAAAGATGCCAAATATATTGACATTTCATAATGAGATAAATTGGTGGAATTTTAAGAATGTGACAGACTGACTTAAAAATTTTGGTGGTTTGCATATGATCTGTTTGCCCAGGGAGATGCCATCATCTACTAAGGCCATTGTAGGTTGAGAGGTGGAGAATGTGCCACAAGGGCAACCCCTCTGCCTGCATTTCTCAGCAACTTAGTTTTCTCATGAGACCACAGATGCTCTAACAATGTACTTTAAATGTTGTTTGTTTGTTTGTTTGTTTTCTCATAATGCCTCCCTTAGCACTAGTGGCTATTTCTGAGAATTGTAAGAGGGATATTTATAAGAGCAAGAACTGCTTACATTACAAAAAATTCTCTACAATATTTCATCATTAATAACTGTGGTTTCTTTCTACAACAACAACTGCTTATAAAAGGCAGGCTTCATTAACATTCCTTAGTCCTGCTGAGTCTCCCCTGCAGCTCTCAGCAGTCACTCACATTTTCAAAAAGCAGGAAGGTCAAAATTCTGCATCTCCATGTGTCAGAATCACTTCATGACTTCAACTTATTACATGGGTCTCCATTCTTGCTTCTAAAACAGAAACCCAGCAAGAATGCACTCTTTGGTTAGAACAGCCATGTTGGTAGAGCAACGAATACTAAATCTTCAGTCATTCAGTCAAAAGTATTTGTGACCAGAAGAACTAAATCAAGAGTGTACCAGGATGTGACTGTGGGCATGACTTAAGTACTTAACATGTATTTATGATACATATTCAGCCTAATTCAAAAGGAATTCTAGACAAATTATGTTAAGTAAACTTAAGGAAATGAAAGTGAATATATAAATTAAAGGGAAAATCTCAAAATGGCCCCAATTATTAAATTTAAAGAAATTTTAGACTAATTTGGATCCACAGACAAATTATGGAGAGTACAGAGTTCCCATATGTCTTATACTCAGTTTCTCTTATTAGCATCTTCTATTAGTATGGTACATTTGTTACAATTAGTGAAACTTAACTATTAACTAAAATCTATACTTTGTTCCCTTGTTTTCATCTAACACTCTTTTTTTTTTTGTTACAGGATCCCATGTTGCATTTAGTTGTCCTGTCTTTTTAGCTCCTCTAGACCAGGGGTCTGCAACCCCCAGGCTGCAGACTGGTAGTAATCCGTGGCTTGTTAGGAACAGGGTTGCACAGCAGGAGGTGAGCCTTGGGCAAGCAAGCATTACCTTCTGAGCTCTGTCTCCTGTCAAATCAGCAGCAGCATTAGATTCATGTCATAGGAGGGCAAACTCCATTGTGAACTACGCATGTGAGGGATCTGGGTTGCATACTCTTTAAGAGACTCTACCTAATGCCTGATGATCTGAGGTGAAGCAGTTTCACTCCCAAACCATCCCCTAGCACCAGTGGAAAAATTGCCTTCCACAAAACAGGGAAACCAGTCCCTGGTGCCAAAAAGTTTGGGGACTGCTGCCTTAGACTACGACAGCTTTTCTGGGCCTTGACAGTTCTGAGGAATACTGGTTGTATATTTTGTAGACTGTTTCTCAGTTGGGATTTTTCTGATTTCTTTCTTTTTTTATTTTCCTTGGACAGGGGTTATGTGTCCAGGGGAAGAAGACTACAGATATAAAGTGCCATTTTCACCACATCATATCCAGGGTACATATTATCCACATGACTTGTCATGATTGACTTTACCCTTGGTCACCTGGCTCAAGCAATGTTTGTCAGGTTTCTCTACTGTAAAGTTAGTCCATGATGAAATTGTTGGAAGAAATACTACTTTCCACACTGTACTCTTTTCTAAGGAAGTGACTATGTGCAGTCCACACGTAAGGAATAGGGAGTTCTGCTCCACCTCGTTGAGGACAGAGTACCTACGTTTTATTTGGAATTCTTCTGCACAGGAGATTTGTCTCTTCTTTCCCATTTATTTATTTGTTTAGTCATTGATTTGTTTTGGTATGAATTCCTGATTATTTATTTTATACTTTGGGTTAAAATTGAGTCCTACATTATTTATTTTGTTGCTTAAATTGTTCCAGCTTTGAGCATCCAGAGCTTTTTCAGTTGCCCCCCACCCCAGGTCCCTTTGGCATATCCATGTCCCCATTGTTTGTTTTCGTTCTAATTTCATTTTGTTTATTGCCTGCTCCAGTCCTAGAAGTAGCCATTTCTCCAAAAAGTTCTGGTTCCATTTATTGAAGAATGTTATCAAAAACTAAGATATGCATGCTGAGAAGACTGCTCCAATTTTTGCAATACTAATTCTCCACGTGACTGAAATGACTGTACAGTTCTGTTTCAGCAGTGGATTTCCAGGGCCATTTAAAAGTGCTTTGAATATGGCATTTAAAGGAGAGTACCAGACTAGCAACGTCCCATTATTTCCATTGAACTTATCCAATATCAGCCTGTTTTAGTCACATTTTAATCCTAAAATGATTGATGCAAATAATACAACATGAAGTTTAAATTTATAAAGATTATAGAAATTAGAATTGATCAACACCAAGAGTAGTGCTTCTCTGATTCTAATGTGCATAGACTGATCACCTGGAATTTATTTAATATATAGTTTCTCATTCAGTGGATGCTGGGTAGGACTGGAGACACTTTTGACTCTTAGAGCGGGATTTGGCAAATTTTATCCTGTAAGGGGCCAGATAACACATATTTTAGGGTTGTGGGCCATATGGTCTTGGTGACAATCATTCAGCTCCACTGTTGTAGCATGCTGAAGGCAACACATAAAGAACAAGCGTAGCTGTGTTCTGAAAAGACTTTATGGACACCACCGTTTGACCTTCATATGATTTTTAGGTGTCACTTAAGTATTAAGGTAAAAGTCATTCTTATCTCTGGGGCTATACAAAACCAGTGGCAAGCCATAGTTTGCTGACCTGTTGGAACAATGGTTCCAAAACCTGGTCATGTATCAATATCTTCTACAAGGAAGTAAAGTACAATCATACAGGTTTTGTTCCAGAGGTGTGCCATGGGTGGGTGTCTGTATTTTCCAAAGCTCTGTAGATGATTCTGAGTTGCAGCCAGGTTTGAGAGCCGCTCTTGCAGAGGGCCTTGAAAGAAAGCTCACTCCATGGCAATAACCATTCCATTTATGGATATTTCTAACAATTGTGAGTTTTTTTCCACCTACCATTATCCCTAAATTTGCTTCCTTGTAGTTTCTACCTAGTTATTTCCTTTTCTTTCCAAAGCCATAGGGAGTACATCTGATGTATTTCTTTACAATCCTTTTCAAGTATTTGAAGTGTGCTATTATCATACTAGCTTCAAATCTTGAATTCTGTCTTTTGCAGAGTAATATCCTCATGTCCTTCAAAGGATTTGCATGCAATGTATTTCCAGCTTCTTATTGCTCAGATTGCACTCCTCTGGATACCCTTTATGTTCCGTTTTCCCTTGTCATTTACTGTACCCAGAACAGTTTTGATATGACCCCTGAAAAATCCCAGGACTATTGGTTTCATTGGTTTGACTTCTCTACTTTCAATAAGGCCACGAAAAATTACATTAGTTCTCTCTCTTTTGGAAGTCAGTTCACATTGCCAGTTTATATGGAGCTTGTTACCAACCTAAGTTCCTAGACTTTCTCAGGAGACTGAAGTTAAATCAGGTCTCCTTGATCCTATACCTACTAAAGGATGTTCTGAATGCCAGTGCTACATTCTATGTTTATCCCTATGAAATTTCTCCTTGTACTTTTGGTCTACCACTCTTGCCGTTTAAATAAACTTTTATAATCATCTGTGTTAAATTGTCATAATACTTGTTTCCAGTTATTTTATACTCTATCCCTAAAGTTTACTAGTCCCCCTCATACTGACTCTGGGCTTGGCCATATCACTCATTTTAGCAAATGCAACAAGAGTAAATTTAACATAGAAGAGACTGGGGAAGTGATTGCAGTACTGATTTGTCTACTTTTTAGCTGCTCTTTCTTAAAACCATGAAAGTGCAGGATAAACAAACCCATGCTAGCCTGCTGGAGGAAAAAGCAACACGGGGCACCTCATCCCACAGGCAGTCAGCTCAAACCAACCCACAGTTCACTGCAGACACATAAGGGAGCCTCAGTCAAGATATGTTAAGCCCAGGCCAGGTCAGTAGAACTGCCCAGACAAACCCAACCCAAAACATTGACCTATAAAGCTAATATATGCCTGTTGTTTTAGGGAGTAGCTACTTTATACAACATATCATGTAGTAGCTATCCTTTTTGAAATCACTCACAAATTTGATATGTTCCTGTGCTCAAATTATAGAATAGATTGTGACATAATCCTAATGTTGACATTGTCCAAGCCCCTTTGTTCAGCCAGCTACTAAATACTCTACATGCAGCCCATAATTTGCAAAGGAAAAATTGCATTGGAATAAAATAATTACATTGTAATTTTAACATATTTCTACCCCTGATTAGTTTGGAAGATCATGCTCCATTTTTTTAATGTCACAGTTTTATTTTCATTCAGAATGTTTAAAATGCCAGTAAATAAATTATCTTTATTAAAAATTAAAATATTTCTGAGAAAGGTAGTCAAATTGTTTAATATACTAGAAGTGAAAAGAGATCAACTATTGGGCAGTTGAAAAATTTCTTCAAGTCTTCTCATATTGATGGTTGTTGCATTTCTAAATGCAATGTGAAAGCTTTCTTTTTTTTTTTTTTCATTTTATATCCATACATTTGCTTTCCTACTGAAGCCCCTAACCATTATCTTCAGTCTGAAATAGAAGCGGTAAAATCATGAGTGTAAAGGTTGGGGAAAAGAATGAAAAAGACACTTCCTGCATAGTTAGTAGCAGGAAATACCAGAATCTCATTCAAAATATTCATTTCCCTACAGATTTCTTTTTATTCCACCTATTATTTTTATTTTTGTTTTTAAAAATCAATATCTTATCTGCTGAGTAAAAAATGAATATGTTCCTTTTATACTTAGTATACTTGCTGCCCTTTTAAAAAAGCAATAAAACATTAGAAGAACTGTGGGATAATTGGAAACATAAAACAAATAATGTTATGATAAGACAGAATAATGTAGTGGACAGAGGATCAGTGGAGAATCAAACATATTGGTAGGTTAGCCCCATATGTCAACTACTAGCTCTGTGACTTTGGGAAACATATCTTTCAGGATTTTTTCTTTATACATAGTGAAGTTGATAATGCCTAACTTATTGGATTATTGTGAGGACTCAGTAAGATATGTATAATGTATCTAGTATATTGCAATCAACAACAAATAACACTGTTACAAAATTAATAGAAACAGAAAATACCTAATGAGCACTTATTTTGAGCCAGGTGGTTGGCTTGAATGTTGTGGTACCTCATGGCATCAGGAACCAAAGCTCCTTCCCTTTTTTATTCTGCCACATGCAGCTTCAATTTCAGGTCAAAAATGGCAACTCAGAATTCAATGACAACATCCTTGTTCATCATAGCAACTATATAAGGGAATACATTTTTCCCCATTTAAGAATACTTTCCTCTTCCTCATGTAGCCACACCTAACTATAAAGGATACAGGAAAACATACTTTTACTTTGACTGCAGTTAAAAACTAGGAATTTTGTTATTGAGAGGAGAATTTCTTATTGAGCTAAATAAGAAATCTCTACTACACATATTTAACACATTAATTCTTCTATGTTTTGGTCCAAATAAGTTTTTAAAAATGCATTATTTTATTTCAGTAGGTGAGGTAGAAACAAAAGTAAAAAGAAACACCACTGACAAATTTGATCTAATTCCAGAGTTTGTCTCAGTCTAGCCCAAAGAGGATGTCTGATTAGAAAATTATTTTCTTGAAGCCTGAATATTAACACTATAGTTATTCTTTCTTTTCCTCTCCCTCCTTCCCTACATATCTTCCTCCCTCCCTCCCTCTTTTCCATCTTTCCTTCCTTCCTTTCCTTTCTCTCACTTTCTCTCTGCTCTTTTGTTTTCTAAATAAGAACAAGAAATAACTTCTAAAAGTTCCATTCTTTAATGAAGCTCAAGTATATTTTATTTTTTCCAATCTAGAGCCTACAACAATTTAACTTTAAATAAAAACATATTATTCATCTGTGAAAAGGAAACTAAATTAAACCTTCTCTGATGATGAATGAAGTAAACAGATTCAACAGGCAGACTCAGGAAAGACTGGAGAAAATAGCATAACAACTAATTTCTACTTTCATTAAAAATCATGTTTAAAATATCTTAATTCATTTTTACATATGTTTTTCTTCCCATATCTTCATATTTTATATTCTGGAATTTTCTAATTTCCTGATTCCCATCTTTGTTTATTTCTTTTGTAATATTGCATAGTAAGTACTATAGACATAGTATTCTAGTAGCAAGAGTTCATATATTAATTTATAAGGAGAATGACTGTCTTAATAATTCATATCACATGCTATAAATATCTCTATTGGTTTTCAAGGGCTGCCATAACAAATTACCACACACTTGTTGAACTAAAACAACATCAATTTCTTCTTCCATGGTTCTGATTATGATTAACATCTTAATCTTAAATTAAGATGTTAGCAGAGGTTTTTTTTTTTTCTGGACATTATAGGGAAGAATCCATTCCATGCCTCTCTCCTAATTTTTAGAGGCTGCTAGGAATCCTTGGTGTTCCATAGTTTGTGGCTATATCACTCCAGTTTCTATTTCTGTCTTTACGTTGACTTTTTCCTTGTGAAGTCATGGCATTTGTAATGGCATTTTGGACTTACTTGGTTAATTCAGACTAGTCTCATCTCAACATTCTTAATTTAATTACATTTGCAAAGACCATTTTTCAAAATAAGGTAATGTTTAAAAATTGCAGAGGACTGGATGGCTTTGGGTGGGCATTATTCAACCAACCACAATACTTTTTAGATGTTTTTTAACCCGTAATCTTTTATGATATTAAAATACTCAATAGTACTAGAGGTCAGTTCTTTATACTGGATGTAACATGGTTTACATTTAGTAGATTTTGTCTCTTTAAAACCATTTTAATAAAATATATTTTTCAAAAGTAAGTAAAATTCTTGAGCCACTTTATGTGTATATCACTTGACAGTTAGTTTCAGGAGTAGAAAAAAAGACTTCCAAGTAACTAATCTGCAAACCATAAGCTCTCCTCATTCTGATTGTTCCTTATCTTCTCTCACAAGTACTTTAGCAAAATTTACGGCATTATAAATAATAGAAAGTGGTAAAGATCATAATGCCAAGGGCTTCATAGTCTTAAGTAGACATTCACCAATCTTGGGTAGAATATTCAGCTTCTCTCTTTCACTAATACTGTAAACCTACTAGTTTGTATGCAGATACTCAACTTATGCATAATTCTATACTGGAAAATATTCAGGCTGCAAAAGCTCTGAGAAGTGTCAGAGAAGATTCTTCATATACATAGTACTTAATTGCACTGGCATAGTTTGGCTATTTGGCTCCTCCAAATCTCATGTTGAAATGTGATCCTCAGTGTTGGAGGTGGAGTCTAATGGAAGGTATTTAGGGCATGGGGACAGATCTCTCATGAACAGCTTTGTGCCTTCTCCACCCCATGATAGAGCGAGTTCTTGTTCTATTAGTTCTGGAGATCTGGTTGTTAAAAAGGGTCTGGTGAATCTCTTCTCTCTTTTTGCCATGTAACATGCATGTTTCCCCCTCACCTTTCACTGTGATTGAGGCCCTCACTAGAAGCAGATGTTGGTGCCGTGCTTCTTACACAGCCTGCAGAATCATAAGCCAAATAAACCTCTTTCTAAAATAAATTATTCAGCCTCAGGTGTCCCTTTACAGCAACACAAAGTAGGCTAATACATGCACTTCTTTCAATTAAAGTTTTTATTAATTTTTCTATAGCTCTTCTTTCAAAATGCTTCAATTCCTTGTGAAAGATGATGATTAAAATAGCTTTTGAAATTATTTTGTGGTAGCAATTTTGATTTATTAGATGGAAGAAGAAGAAGAAAAAAGAAAGAAGAAGAAGAAAAGGAAGAGGAAAAAAGAGAGTTCAATGAGAAAGTTTAGATAATTCAGGCAAAAGATAGCCTGGGATGAATCAGTCTTTTCATTATGGATTGAGGGTAAAGGGCAGACTTTAGAGAGAAAGTGTAAGGAAAAAGCAAAATGAAACATGCTGAATATCTGTGATAAGGGTAAAGAGAAATTACACGGTGGGAGGAATAAATTAACATGCATTTTTTTAAGTTCATTTGTCCACATCACAGGCCAAACGTGGTATTTGTCTTTCTTCTATCAATAGTTTGAATTAGATAAAATTGCCAGGCTTGGAGCACTCAAACTTTATAACTGTTTGCATTATTATTTTTCCTTCCCAAGAGTGTAGCAGAAATAACTCACTACGTTGATAATTGATAAAAGAAGCAACCGAGACTATTATCACTTAAGAATTAAACAGAGGAATATTTACTATTTCAGTGACATCCTATAAATAGATTTCCTTAGAGATCATAAAAGAAAGATAATAATGGCTAAGTCTAAATAAATAATATTTTGCTGATTTTTATCCTTCAGGGATGATTTTCTGTGATTCAGATTTAAAGTGAAACCAGTGTTATTACTCATAAAGGATTTGGGGTATCCACTTAGTCATGGGACCCATGTCTCACAGACTATGGCCCGAAAGAAAATAGCAAGAATTTAAGGAATATCTAAAGCTGGGCAATTTATTTATAAAGGAAGTTTATTTGGTTTATGATTCTGCCATTTATTTAACACATTCTGTATTTCTCATGATACAACAAGAGATTCAATTTTCTGGTTTGCCTTCACGTCAAAAGAAGGGCTGGAGAATTGATTTGGTTGCTTTGTTAACAACCTCCTTTCCAAAGTCCTGTTTGAAAACTGAATTTCCAGATAGTTCAGTTCACCAAACTGGCCAGGACATTGACAGTATCTTTACTTCCAAAGGACTAGTGGAAGTGATCTATGAAGAAAGCTTCTTGTATTATATGCTATCCTTTGGCAACCAACATGGCGATCAGATTAAAGAAGAACTACAGGCCGGGCGCGGTGGCTCAAGCCTGTAATCCCAACACTTTGGGAGGCTGAGGCAGGTGGATCACGAGGTCAAAAGATCGAGACCATCCTGGTCAACATGGTGAAACCCCGTCTCTCCTAAAAATACAAAAAAAAAAAAAAATTAGCTGGGCATGGTGGCACACGCCTGTAGTCCCAGCTACTCGGGAGGTTGAGGCAGGAGAATTGCTTGAACCCAGGAGGTGGAGGTTGCGGTGATCCGAGATCACACCATTGCACTCCAGCCTGGGTAACAAGAGCAAAACTCTGTCTCAAAAAAAAAAAAAGAACTACAGTTGCCTGTTTGAGCAGCACATTCTTCTAAAGTACAGAACTCAGAGCAGTAAAATAAGAAGCTATAATTTTGGATTTTAATTCTAACTCTGTCACTAGTCAATTGTGATCCTAGGCAAATTGGTTTTTTTGTCATATTGTATTTACAAAATGGGTATATTAATATGTCCTTAATTACTTTATAGAGTAGCTAGGAAGACCATATATGTATGTTTATATGTTTGTGTGTGAGTACTTTGAAAATAATATAATTATATAAGAAAAAAATTTTAAGTATTAATGAGACTAGTTCAGTACTTACTGGAGGAGAAATGCAGATGTGCATGTATGTATGTATACATGTACACACATATACATACATATGTGTATCATGACGTACATATTTGTTTGTATTTCTTTTTCTTGGCCTCTGCTCCATGCACACAAGGCTATGACTTCATTTAAGTAGTTCCATCTGGAACAAAAAGTAAAGTTGAGGAAGTAATGTGCCTTCTCAATCTTCCAGATCACATTTCTTTAGAGTTCAAGGTCTGGCATGCCTGGTCATAGTTTACAACATTTTATAAAACACGCACACACACACACACACACACACATGCACACACACACACGCCTTCCTGAAACAATACAAATTCCTTTGGAAAGGCATCTAGAGCCAATATTCAGCAAGTTTCAAAAAACACCTAATGTGAATCTTTACTCTTGGAGCAGCCAGCAGGATCTCTGCTTTGCTAGAGCATTTATGGGAAACACATGCAAAGAAGATGCTAATTGCAGAACACTCACAGAGTGGTGAATTTTCAATTTATTTCCCCCATATTAGATTACTGAAAAGCAGTAGAATAAGTGTAACTCATGGGTCCCCAAGGCAGAAATTTTACCTGTATTAGCGCAAAGTAAATTTCCTGCAGAAATGGACTCTTTCCTTTGGTGGTCTCCTTTAATGATAAGCTTTGTTTTGCTGCACTCTGAGCTATGTTAGCGTCCATTGAAGGCTCTTTTCTGCACATTATTTGTATCTATAGTACTTTAAAACATTTTTTTATTGCATTTTAGGTTTTGGGGTACATGTGCAGAGCATGCAATACAGTTGCATAGGTACACACATGGCAGTGTGTTTTGCTTCCTTTCTCCCCTTCACCCACATTTGGCATTTCTCCCCAGGCTATCCCTCCCCACCTGCCCCTCCCACTGGTCCTCCCCATTTCCCCCCAATAGACCCCAGTGTTTCGTACTCCCCTCTCTGGGTCCATGTGGTCTCATTTTTCATCACCCGCCTATGAGTGAGAATAGGCGGTGTTTCATTTTCTGTTCTTGTGTCAGTTTGCTGAGAATGATGTTCTCCAGATTCATCCATGTCCCTACAAATGACACGAACCCATCATTTCTGATTGCTGCATAATATTCCATGGTGTATATGTGCCACATTTTCCCAATCCAGTCTATCATCAACGGGCATTTGGGTTGGTTCCAGGTCTTTGCTATTGTAAACAGTGCTGCAATGAACATTCGTGTACATGTGTCCTTATAGTAGAATGATTTATAGTCCTTTGGATATATACCCAGTAATGGGATTGCTGGGTGAAATGGAATTTCTATTTCTAAGGCCTTGAGGAATTGCCACACTGTCTTCCACAATGGTTGGACTAATTTACATTCCCACCAACAGTGTAAAAGTGTTCCTTTTTCTCCACATCCTCTCCAGCATCTGTTGTCTCCAGATTTTTTAATGATCGCCATTCTAACTGGCATGAGATGGTATCTCAATGTGGTTTTGATTTGCATCTCTCTGATGACCAGTGACGATGAGCATTTTTTCATAAGATTGTTGGCCTCATTTATGTCTTCTTTCGTAAAGCGTCTGTTCATATCCTTTGCCCACTTTTGAATGGGCTTGTTTCTTTTTTTCCTGTAAATCTGTTTGAGTTCTTTGTAAATTCTAGATATCAGCCCTTTGTCAGATGGGTAAACTGCAAAAATTCTTTCCCATTCTGTTGGTTGCCGATTCACACTAGAGACTGTTTCTTTAGCTGTGCAGAAGCTGTGGAGTTTCATTAGGTCCCATTTGTCTATTTTGGCTTTTGTTGCCAATGCTCTTGGTGTTTTGTTCATGAAGTCCTTGCCTACTCCTATGTCCTGGATAGTTTTGCCTAGATTTCCTTCTAGGGTTTTTATGGTGCCAGGTCTTATGTTTAAGTCTTTAATCCATCTGGAGTTAATTGTAGTGTAAGGTGTCAGGAAGGGGTCCAGTTACTGCTTTCTGCACATGGCTAGCCAGTTTTCCCAACACCATTTGTTAAACAGGGAATCCTTTCCCCATTGCTTGTTTTTGTCAGGTTTATCAAAGATTGTATGGTTGTAGATATGTTGTGTTGCCTCCGGTGCCTCTGTTCTGTTCCATTGGTCTATATCTCTGTTTTGGTACCAGTACCATGCTGTTTTGATTACTGTAGCCTTGTAGTATACTTTGAAATCCGGTAGTGTGATGCCCCCTGCTGTGTTCTTTTTGCTTAGAGTTGACTTGGCTATGCGGGCTCTCTTTTGGTTCCATATGAAGTTCATGGTGGTTTTTTCCAGTTCTGTGAAGAAAGTCAATGGTAGCTTGATGAGTATAGCATTGATTCTGTAAATTACTTTGGGCAGTATAGCCATTTTCACAATATTAATTCTTCCTAACCATGAACATGGACTGTTTCTCCATCTGTTTGTGTCCATTCTGATTTCGTTGAGCAGTGGTTTGTAGTTCTCCTGGAAGAGGTCCCTTATGTTCCTTGTGAGTTGTATTCCAAGGTATTTTATTCTTTTTGTAGCAATTGTGAATGGCAGTTCATTCTTGATTTGGCTCTCTTTAAGACTGTTATTGGTGTAGAGGAAGGCTTGTGATTTTTGCTCATTGATTTTATATCCTGAGACTTTGCTGAAGTTGCTTATCAGTTTCAGGAGTTTTTGGGCTGAGGCAATGGGGTCTTCTAGGTATACTATCATGTCGTCTGCAAATAGAGACAATTTGGCTTCCACCTTTCCTATTTGAATACCCTTTATTTCTTTTTCTTGCCTGATTGCTGTGGCTAGAACTTCCAGTACTATATTGAATAGGAGTGGTGACAGAGGGCATCCTTGTCTAGTGCCGGATTTCAAAGAGAATGCTTCCAGTTTTTGCCCATTCAGTATGATATTGGCTGTTGGTTTGTCATAAATAGCTTTTATTACTTTGAGATACGTTCCATCAATACCGAGTTTATTGAGGGTTTTTAGCATAAAGGGCTGTAGAATTTTGTCAAATGCCTTCTCTGCGTCAATTGAGATAATCATGTGGTTTTTGTTTTTGGTTCTGTTTATGTGGTGAATTACGTTGATAGACTTGCATATGTTGAACCAGCCTTGCATCCCTGGGATGAATCCTACTTGATCATGATGAATAAGTTTTTTGATTTGCTGTTGCAATCGGCTTGCCAATATTTTATTGAAGATTTTTGCATCTATGTTCATCATGGATATTGGCCTGAAGTTTTCTTGTTGGGTCTCTGCCGGGTTTTGGTATCAGGATGATATTGGTCTCATAGAATGATTTGGGAAGGATTCCTTCTTTTTGGATTATTTGAAATAGTTTCAGAAGAAATGGTACCAGCTCCTCTTTGTGTGTCTGGTAGAATTCGGCTGTGAACCCATCTGGACCTGCGCTTTTTTTGTGTGGTAGGCTCTTAATTGCTGCCTTGACTTCTGCCCTTGTTATTGGTCTATTCATAGTTTCAGCTTCCTCCTGGTTTAGGCTTGGGAGGACACAGGAGTCCAGGAATTTATCCATTTCTTCCAGGTTTACTAGTTTATGTGCATAGAGTTGTTTGTAATATTCTCTGATGATGGTTTGAATTTCTGTGGATCTGTGGTGATTTCCCCTTTATCATTTTTTATTGCATCTATTTGGTTGTTCTCTCTTTTATTTTTAATCAGTCTGGCTAGTGGTCTGTCTATTTTGTTGATCTTTTTAAAAAACCAGCTCTTGGATTTATTGATTTTTTGAAGGGTTTTTTGTATCTCAATCTCCTTCAGTTCAGCTCAGATCTTAGTTATTTCTTGTCTTCTGCTGGGTTTTGAGTGTTTTTTGATCTTACTCCTCTATCTCTTTCAATTTTGACGATAGGGTGTCAATTTTAGATCTCTCCATTCTTCTCATATGGGCACTTACTGCTATATACTTTCCTCTAGAGACTGCTTTAAATGTGTCCCAGAGATTCTGGCATGTTGTGTCTTCGTTCTCATAGGTTTCAAAGAACTTCTTTATTTCTGCCTTCATTTAGTTGTTTATCCAGTCAACATTCGCGAGCCAGTTGTTCAGTTTCCATGAAGCTGTGCGGTTCTGGGTTGGTGTCTGAATTCTGACTTCTAACTTGATTGCACTATGGTCTGAGAGGCTGTTTGTTATGATTTCAGTTGCTTTGCATTTGCTGAGCAGTGCTTTACTTCCAATTATGTGGTCAATTTTAGAGTAGGTGTGATGTGGTGCTGAGAAGAATGTATATTCTGTGGATTTGGGGTGGAGAGTTCTTTAAATGTCTATCAGGTTTGCTTGCTCCAGGTCTGAGTTCAAGCCCTGGATATCCTTGTTAATTTTCTGTCTGGTTGATCTGTCTAATATTGACAGTGGAGTGTTAAAGTCTCTCACTATTATTGTGTTTGAGTCTAAGTCTCTTTGTAAGTCATTGAGAACTTGCCTTATGTATCTGGGTGCTCCTGTATTGGGTCCATATATATTTAGGATCGTTAGCTCTTCTTGTTGTATCGATCCTTTTACCATTATGTAATGGCCTTCTTTGTCTCTTTTGATCTTTGTTGCTTTAAAGTCTATTTTATCAGAGATGAGAATTGCAACTCCTGCTTTCTTTTGCTCTCCATTTGCTTGGTAAATCTTCCTCCATCCCTTTATTTTGAGCCTTTGTGTATCCTTGCATGTGAGATGGGTTTCCTGGATACAGCACACTGATGGGTTTTGGCTTTTTTTCCAATTTGTCAGTCTGTGTCTTTTGATTGGTGCATTTAGTCCATTTACATTTAGGGTTAATATTGTTATGTGTGAATTTGATACTGCCATTTTGATGCTAGCTGGCTGTTTAGCCCGTCAGTTGTTGTAGATTCTTCATTATATTGATGCTCTTTAGCATTTAGTGTGATTTGGAATGGCTGGTGCTGGTTGTTCCTTTCTATGTGTAGTGCCTCTTTTAGGAGCTCTTGTAAAGCAGGCCTGGTGGTGACAAAATCTCTGAGTACTTGCTTGTTTTCAAAGGATTTTATTTTTCCTTCACTTCTGAAGCTCAGTTTGGCTGGATATGAAATTCTGGGTTGAAAGTTCTTTTCTTTAAGGATGTTGAATATTGGCCCCCACTCTCTTCTGGCTTGTAGAGTTTCTGCCGAGAGAGCTGCTGTGAGTCTGATGGGCTTCACTTTGTGGGTGACCCGACCTTTCTCCCTGGCTGCTCTTAGTATTTTCTCCTTTATTTCAACCTTGTTGAATCTGACGATTATGTGCCTTGGGGTTGCTCTTCTTGCAGAATATCTTTGTGGTGTTCTCTGTATTTCCTGCAGTTGAGTGTTGGCCTGTCTTTCTAGGTTGGGGAAATTTTCCTGGATAATGTCCTGAAGAGTATTTTCCAGCTTGGATTCATTCTTTTCATCACATTCTGGTACACCTATGAAATGTAGGTTAGGTCTCTTCACATAGTCCCACATTTCTTGGAGACTTTGTTCATTCCTTTTTGCGCTTTTTTCTCTGATCTTGGTTTCTCGTTTTATTTCATTGAGTTGATCTTCGACTTCTGATATTCTTTCTTCTGCTTGGTCATTTCGGCTATTGAAACTTGTGCATGCTTCGCGAAGTTCTTGTATTGTGTTTTTCAGCTCCTTTAATTCATTCATATTCCTCTTCAATGTATCCATTCTTGTTATCATTTCCTCAAATCTTTTTTCAAGGTTCTTAGTTTCTTTGCATTGATTTAAAACATGTTCTTTTAGCTCACAAAAGTTTCTCATTATCCACCTTCTGGAGTCTAATTCCATCATTTCATCACAGTCATTCTCCATCCAGCTTTGTTCCCTTGCTGGTGTGGAGTTTTGGTCCTTTCTAGGTGGCGAGGTGTTCTGGTTTCGGGTGTTTTCCTCCTTTTTGCACTGGTTTCTTCCCATCTTTGTGGATTTATCCACCTGTCGTCTGTGTAGTTGCTGACTTTTCGATTGGGTCTCTGAGTGGACACCCAGATTGTTGATGATGAAGTATTTCTGTTACTTGGTTTTCCTTCTACCAGTCTAGCCCCTTCGCTGTATGACTGCTGAGGTCCACTCTAGGCCCTGCTTGTCTGGGATGCACCTATAGCAGCTGTGGAACAGTGAGGGATGCTACCAGTTTCTTTTTCTGCTATCTTTGTCCCAGAATGATGCCTGCCAAATGTCAGTCTTTTGGATATAGAGGGGTCAGGGAGCTGCTTGAGGAGACAATCTGTACTTTATAGGAGCTCAAGTGCTGAGCTGTGAGCTCTGTTGTTCATTCAGGACTGTTATGCTGCTATGTTTAATTCTGCTGCAACATAACTCATAAAAAAAAACCCTTTTTTTCTCAGATGCTCTGTCTGGGGGGGGGTTGGGGCTTTCCTTGTGAGTGTCCGTTGTGCTGTCCTGCCCAGCTAGGAGGCAGTCTAGTCACTATTTGCCTGCCGCGGCTCCACCCTGCTGGTGTGAGGTTCGCCCTGTTGCTGCAGGCTCTGCCCTGCTGCTGCAGTCTCCGCCCTGTTGCCATGGGCTACACCCTGCGGTGGAGTCTCTCTGTTGTACCGGGTTGCCTTGGCAACAGCTGGCTGCGTCAGCAATGGGCGTGTACCTCAGTAGGGGCTGATTGCCTCGCTAATGGCAGACGCCCCTCCCCCATGGAGCTGTGCTTTAAGAAAACCTCCTCAGCGGGAGCGTTTGGAATCGCTGTTTTGTTTGTCACACTGTGCTACCCCAAACTCTGTGTCCCTGGGATTTCCTGGGCTGGCTATCTGTCCAAGTCCCATTCAGTCTCAAGTTCAGCCCTCTCAGGTCTCAGTTTGCCGGTTCAACAGGGCACCCGTAACAGTGCGCTTTTGTATGGAGCACTGTGGAGCGCCTCTGCGCTCCGGCGTGGGCCACAGCTGCACCGGCTGCCGGCTACACCAGCCAAGACCTCTGCCTGGCGTCCCGCATCTCTTTTATATCTGGGAATTTCCCCGTTCTGTGGGCAACTAATATCCCTCTGGAAATGCGTCCCCGACTCACCCTCTCCACGCATCAAGCGAGGGCTTCAATCCTGGGTTGTTCTCACAGCGCCATCTTGAGTCCTCTTTAAAACATTTTTAATGTAAAGTGAGATTTGTCAGCCATTTGGATGTGTGATCTACATAATGCTAGGTGTTGTTTTGGAATTTATAAATGATGCAAACATTTAAATATGTATACATGAACACATCTATACATATGTATGCATGAACATGTTTATAGCATAATAAAGAGGAGAGAAAACAAAACAGATGAGAAGAAAGAAAATGAGAGGAAGGAAAGCAGAAAGTTTTATGTCATCACCAAATATCTCAAAATGGCTCTTTCTTCTTTGCATGGTAGATTTATCTGTAGCATGCAATGCTGTTTGATAGCATTTAATCCATTTTAGAGCTTCTTTCAAAAGTGGAGTCATTTATCTCAAACCCTGCCTCTGCTTTATCAACTAAGTTTATGTAATAGTCTAAATTGTTTGTTGCCATTACAATAATGTTCATAGCATCTTCACAAGGAGTAGATTCCATTTCAGGAAACCACTTGCTTTGCTCATTTGTAAGAAGCAACTCTTCATCTATTTAAGTTTGATCACAAGATTGGAGCAATTCAGTCACATCTTCAAGCTCCATTTCCAGTTCTGGTTCTCTAGCTATTTTCACCATATCTGCTGAGACTTTCTCCACTGAAGTCCTAAACCCTTTGAAATTATCTTTGAGGTTTTAAACTAATTTATTCTAAACTCTTGTTAATGTTGGTATTTTGACAACCTTTTGTAAATCACAAATGTTTTTAATGACATCTAGAATGGTGAATCTTTTACAGAAGGCTTTCAATTTGCTTTGCCCAGATTCATCAGGAGAATCACTATCTATGGCAGCTAAACCCTTACAAAATGTATTTCTGAAATCAGGTGTGTCCAATATTTTGAACTCCCTGAGCAACATTGGAGGAAGAATTTTCTTGGGTCATACATAAAATACTAACATTAATGATAACCAATGAGTTAAAAAAATCACAAAGAAATCTCATAATATTTTAAGAGAGTTTATGGATTTGTGTTGGGCTATACTCAAAGCTGTCCTGGGCTGCATGTGGCCTGCAGGCCATAGGTTGGACAAGCTTGTCTTAAATAATAAGACTTGAAAGTTAAAATTATGCCTGATTTATGGGCTACAGATTAAATATTGTGTCAGCAGACACGAAAACAACATTAATCTTCTTGTACATCTCCATCAGAGATCTTGGTTGACTAGGTGCATTATTATTAAACAATAATTTTTTTGAAAGGGATCTCTTTTTTCCCAAGCAGTAGGTCTCAACAGTGGCCTTAAAATATTCAGTAAGCCATGCTGTAAACAGATGTGCTATCATCCAAGTTTTGTGGTTCCATTTATATAGCACAGGCAGAGTAAATTTAGCATAATTCTTAAAAGCCTTGGGATATTCAGAATGATAAATGAGCATAGGCTTGAATGCAAACTTGCCAGCTCAATTAGCCCCTAAGAAGACAGCCAGCCTGTCATTTGAAGTTTTGAAGCCAGGCATTGACTTCTTTCTAGCTCTTAAAGTCCTAGATGACATCTTGTTCCAATAGAAGACTGTTTTATCTACAATGACAATATGTTTAGTGTTGACACCTTCATTAATGATCTTAGCTAGATCTTCTGGATAACTTGCTGCAGCTTCTATATCAGCACTTGCTACTTCACCTTTCACTTTTATGTCAAAAAGGGGAATTCTTTCCTTAAACCTCACGAGCCAATTCTGTTAGCTTCATCTTTTCTTCTGCAGCTTCCTCACAGAATTGAAGAAAGTTAAGACCTTTCTCTGGATTAAGGTTTGTGGCTTGGCTGTTTGTATCTTCTATGCCAACCACTAAAACATTTTTATATCAGCAACGTCTTTTTTGCTTTCTTATCATTTGTGTGCTCAGTGGAGAAATATTAATTTTCTTCAAAAACTTTTCCTTTGTGTTTACAACTTGGCTAACAATTTGGAGCAAGAAGCCTAGCTTTCAGCCTATTTCTTCTTTTGACATACTTTCCTCACTAAGACTAATCACTTATTTCAGGCTTTTGATTTGAAGTGAGAGTTGTGTAATTATTCCTTTCACTTGAATGTTTAGAGAGAATTGTAGGGTTATTAACTGGTCTAATATCAACATTCTTGTGTCTCAGGAATAGGATGACCTGAAGGGAAGTACAGAGAAGGGAGAACAACCAATCGGTGCAGCAGGTAGAATACACACATTTTAAAATTAGGTTTATTGTCTTATATGGGCATGATTTGTGGAGCTCTCAAACAATTACGTAATAACATAAAAGATTACTGATCATGGATTACCATAAGAGATAAAATAATAATAAAAAGTTTGAAATATGACAGGAATTACCAAATTATGACACAGAGATGCAAAGAAAGCACATGTTATTAGAAAAAGAGCACTGATAGACTTGCTGGAGGCAAAGTACGAATGATCCTGTCACCAGGACAGTAAGCACAGTACCTGATAGTTTTTCAATTTGTGAAAAATGTAATATCTCTAAGAACAATAAAAATAAACGCAATAAAATGTTATATGCCTATATACCTGTTTTCCTTTTGAGCCTAGAAGAAATAATTTGACTCTCTCCTGGGCCATACAAGTATACATGGGAACTCCATGAGATCATACCGAGGTCATCTGCCAAGACAACCTTTCCATCACTAATCCTGCTTCTGTGCTATGCTGGGTCATGAAGAATTCTGGAATTTTGCTGTTTCCTTAAAGACTACCTGTGTCAAATATGGGACCCTCCACTCTGAGTTCAAATGTCTACTCTTATGTTGATGGGTGGGTGAGAGGACTCAACATTTTCTCAGGGACACAAACTAATGCCTCACTCTATTATTTAATTTCTAATCTTCTTCCCTCTTCCTTAACTTCATTTCAGTTGCTAAAGAGGTATTGTCCAGTAGAATTGTGATGATGAAAATGTTCTATATTTGTGGAATCCAATATAGTACCCAATAGTCACAGGTGGCTTTTGAGCACTTGAAATGTCACTAGTGATGAACTGAATTGTGAGATTTATTAACTTTAATTAATTAAAATTTAAATAACCACTAGTGGCTAAAGGCTACCATATTGGATAGTATGACTCTAGAATCTGTATAATCTGGGACAAGGAAAGGTTTAAAACAATTTCTAATTCACGTTTTTCAGTCTTTATTTTGTTTGTTACATATGGTTTTATTTTTTCATAATTTCAACTTTTATTTTTGATTCAGAAGGTACAGTACCTGTACAGGTTTGTTAAATGGATATAGTGTGTGATACCGAGGATTTTGGTATGAATGATCCTATCATCAGGACAGTGAGAATAGTACCTGATAGTTAGTTTTTCAAGCTCATGCCCCCCTCCCTGTTTACCCCCTCTAGTACTTTAGAGTGTTTATTGTTGCCATCTTTAGGCCCATGGATACCCAATGTTTAGCTCCACTTATAAGTGAGAAAATGTACTATTCGATTTTCTGTTTCTGTGTTAATTTGCTCAGGATAACGGCTTCTAGCTCCATCCATTTTCCTGCAAAGAACATGATTTCACTTTTGTTTATGGTTGCATAATATTCCATGCAATATATGTAACATGTTTTCTTTATCCAGTCCACCATTAATAGGTATCTGGGTTGATTCCATGTCTGCTATTGTGACTATTGCTGCAATGAATGTACAAAAATGCATATGTCTTTTTGGTAAACAATTTATTTTATTTTGGATATATACCCAGAAATAGAATTGTTCATATTCTTCATTCATTAAAACCTAAATTATTTAAAAATTTTTTAAGTCAAGAATTGGTTTATATATTCTGCTGCATCATTCCTTTCTTCAGACAATGAACGCTGCTACCTGAATGGAGCGGACATATGTGAATGAAGCAAGGTCAATCTCAATTATAAATTTTAATGTAATTCTTTCAGATTGTTATACTAACTTTACTTTTCTTAAATTTTAGTTTCGGACTAATTTGCATAACAGATTGAAAAATTTGCTTCAGAGACAGAAAAGCACAGGACCCTAAATTTTAACTTACTTTTTTGCTACTCCCTCATAGTGTGACCTTAGGAAAATCACTAAATTTTTTTAAAATCTTAATTTATTAACTTAGAAAACTGGGCTAATATCATTTTTTTACAATAGCTTTGGTGTCTCAAACTGAATAAAGTCATTCATAGTTTAGATATCATCACCCTTCTTTCATTGTTTTTGGTATAAAATGTGTTCAATAATTTCTTGGCTGATATTAAACTTTGTTTCAATTTGTCTTCTAATAGGTAGTCTACTTATCTATATATGATAATATCTCATTAAATTACTGATAATTTTATTTTCTAAATATTATTTATAAGAATTATAACATTATCAATGTACTACTTTGTGACTGCTATTTATTTTTAATGTTTGTATATTTATATGTGTAATGTTAGGTCAAAGTTTACCTAGAGATTATATAGATAAATGTTTACAAGTACCTGGGAGTATGTAACATATATTCACATACATAAACATTGCTCAAACATGGAAGTACCTAGAAGTATATAACATTTATTCACATACATAGACATTGCTTAAACACTTTCCCTTTTGTAAAGAATGATTTAATTTGGCAATTCTGAAAAATAAAAAGAAAAAAATTACATACATATCTGAGTTATCAATCCTACTGGTGAAACTTTTTAGAGGGTGATACAGGTTGTAGTAAACTACATTATAACTATAAGCCAATGTAGTTCTATGCCTTTACACTCTTGAAAACAAAGACACTGAATAGGATAGATTCATAAAAGAGATGTTGTGGACCCCACCTAGACTAATAAATCAAAAGGCCATTTCATCTTGGCTTGATACTTTTGCAGTAATAAGTAAACTAGTGGGTGTGTACAAGAGTAGGAGATGGCTCTAGTGAATGAATCATGGTACCCACGAAACACCACTGGGAAGCACTGAAAAGAAAAATTACAGTGATCAGGGTTAGGGTCATTCACTCATTTATGCCCTTAAACATGCATATTTATTGTTGTCCATGTGATAGGTCAGTGTTTGTCAATCTTTTCTCATTATCAACATTATCTTTCTGATTGTACTCCTTTCCCATGAAATTTTAGTATCACAGATATATTGTGTATCTGTATATGGATGTGGACCCTTTGAAGGGCTATAAGCTGTTGTATTGTCAACATTTCTCTAACCAGGTGATATCACCTCCATTTAAGATGCACATGCTATTTTCTGGAAATGTTGGAGAATCATTTCATCCGCTGATAAAGTCTGTGTCCTCAGGGTACTGAGAGTTTAGTAGGGTAGACAGACACACAAATAGGCAATTATACAAACAGGATTAGGGCTACAACAGGAGCATCAAAGAACCAACAAACTTACTCCAGCTGGGGAAACTGTCTTCCAGTTGTCCCATTCAAGGAGGAGGCTTCCCTCAGCTGAGTATCCAGTGGGATGTTTCAAGGGAAGAAAACGTTGAGGCTGATCGAGCCAGTTTGGTTTTGAATAGTTTCAAAATAAAAATGATAATGTCAACAATAAAGTGACTAAATTCAGTTTAAGATTTCCCCAGAGAGTAAGGGGGACACAGTAGACTTCTGTTTCAAGCTTGAAAAATGTTAAGCAGCATCCTGAAGAGGCCAGTAAGTAGAGAGGGCTGCTCTGGGAAGCCAACTGTCCTTCCACTGAGAGATGATCAAGGGCTCTGATTCTCTAAAACCAGATGTGGACCTAGCAGTGCAAACAATGGCCAGGGGCTATATAAAAAGGGATAAAGCTCAGGAGGGCTTCTTCCATGGAGCAAAACATCTGTGGCCAGAAGAGCTAAAGATGGGCTGATGGATAGGAAGCCAAGGAGGCAGGCAGCAAGGGCCCTACCTGAGTGGAAGGGCTGCACTCAGAGGGGCCACCTGAAGAGTTAGGAAGACAGGAGTGCCCACAGGAGGCTGAAACATCTGCTACAGCCAGAGAAAACCAGGGCCAGATGACATCAGTGCCAGCCAAATAAAATGCATCTGCCCTTCCTTTTCTTCCCCTCCTTTCTTCTCCAGCCCAGTGGATGGAAGGAAGACAAGAAGAAGCCTAAGAGAGGGAATAAAGGAGGCAACCAATCACACACTGATTTCTCTCTGCATTAGTCTCCTTTCAGGCTTTTGATAAAGACAAACCTGAGACTGGGTAATTTATAAAGAAAAAGAGGTTAAATGGACTCACAGTTCCATGTGGCTGAGGAGGCCTCATAATCATGGCCAAAGGTGAAAGGCACGTCTTACATGGTGGCAGACAAGAGAGAAAAATAATCAAATTAAAGGGGTTTCCCCTATAAAACCATCACGTCATGTAAGACTTATTCACTATCATGAGACCAGTATGGTGTAAACTGCCTCCATGATTCAATTATTTCCCACTGGGTCCTTCCCACACAGGTAGGAATTGTGGGAGCTACAATTCAAGATGATATTTGGATGGGGACATAATTAAACCATATCACTCTCCTCAGGAGTCCAGCCTGTTGCTATAGGCACAAGCTGGAGGAAGAAAGAAAATGCAACCTTGAATAAAGTGCAGTAGGTTTCTTCCCATGAATTACCTTCTGTGAGGTCAGTGTGTCCAACAGGGCACTATGGTGAGAGCCAGCAACTATGTTGAGAACCATGGGCTCTGCTGAAGCAAGAGCAAGGTGACCCTCTGTTTCAGAAGTTGGGGTAAGAGCAACCAGACCAACTGGCACATACAGCAGAGACTTAGCAGGAAGGGGAGCCTGAGTCCACAGAGTGAGGCCATTGAACTGAGAATGAGTAGATCCCAGATGAAAGGAGGTAGACATTATCTACAGAGGTACAGAATGCACACGGAGCAATGCAGACCAAACACTACAGCCAGAGCCATCCAAAACATAGGTGGTGCTGCATGAATCTGCTGACTCATCCTTCTAGCCATGAGGTCACACCAGCTCCTTCCTCACATATCCATGTTTCCAATTTAAAGAGAAGAGTGTAGAACTAAGAGACTGAGCAGTGGACCCGCAAACTGATCATTACCTAAAGGGACTGTTTAATTTTATCACACTAGTTATAAACTAGGTTGGATATTTGTTTTCTTATCCCCTGCCTCCTGGACAGTGATAATGCCTAAGGAAAATCAGAGCAGTAATAGACAAAATAAATAAACATTTCCCTTGCGCTTGGTATTATGATGAAGTAAATCTGTGATGCTTCCCCTGCACATTGAGCTTGGGCACTTAAATAACACAGCAAAAATGTGGGACATACAGATAAAATTCTTATTTGTTCTCCACTTTTAACAAGGAATAGGCATATTCTTCTACTGTTTGTGACTAGAAGCAGGGGCAGTCCTGAACCAAGTTCTCATTTTTTAATATAGGTCCTTTCCATGCAGATCATACTACTTTTTTTACATGCCTAGTATGTAGTGGTGCTCAATGCAATGAATTAACAAACAAGGTATCTTCTACTACAATAGTTTGTTTAAACATGATGGTTCTAATCCTCTGGATGGCTTTGCACCTCCTGAAGTCTTATTCTCAGTGCATTAAGCCACATAACTTAATAACAGTGCCTGCTTTTACTCTTTCTGAAATTCTTCTTAATTTCATCTACCTTTGTCTCTCAGCATTTGCACTCTTCTGCAGTGCATTAGACTTCAGAATGGGAGACATTCCTCTCCATATACCAGTAAAAATCTTTTATGCATTTGAAGTAGAGCTCTGCATTAATCTTTGCCTGGATCTTTTTTTTTAAGTGTCACTAAACTACTGGGCTTTCATCTTGTGCTGCTCATTGCATCTTAACTTCTTCTGGAAGTCTGCTCAAGAAAGCCCCTTAGGTAGTGTGACCACAGGGTCTGTAATCTTCGATGCCTCCTCTTTTTCCTATCTTCCTGAAATATACTGCAATGACCATTTGCTCTACCTACCTGTGGGGACCCTTTAATAGTTACAACCTTCTGGTCAGTTAGGACAGCTGGAATCCAAAGGTTCTCACCATTTCTTTTGGTGTCAGCCAAGAAGTATTAAAGGAAAGGACTTTAATTTTCTCCTCATAATTTTGGACATGAATAACTTTTGGATAGTGGGCGGCTGTGAAAATAGTATCTCTGGGAATAATGTTTCTTTTCCTTGTTCTTGGAAAAAACACCTGTTCTTTCATAACATTGACATACTCACATTTAGCATATACAATTTTGTGATTCATATTTTACCTGGTGCCAGACAAACCGGAAAATAATTAGAACCACTTTATCATTTTTCTTACAAATATAAAATGTCCATCGATCACCTTGATGTATAAAATGTAGACTATTAGAAAAGTGCAAATGAAAGGTCTGCAGAAGCTGCTGTCTGAGAAGTCAGAAGTCTGTACTCAGGTAGCTATGACCTAGGAAGCTCACTTGTGCTCTCTGAGGATCTGTTGCCTTTTTCTATAAATTAAAGCAGTTGAATTAGATCACTGTAAGGACCTTTTCTAACTGGGTATGCCAAATATAATTAGATATCAACTAGCACAAGGATTGGCTAACTAAGGCCTGCAAATAAAATCTAAATAAAGTTTTATTGGAACACAGTAACAGTTGTTAGTGTACGCATTGGTTGTGGCTGCTTTTGCTTCAACAGCAGTGTTGAGTAGTTGCAACTGTAACTGCATCTGTCACAAAGCCTAAAATATTCACTATTTGATTACTTAGAGAAAAAGTTTGTTGACTGTCAACAGTTTTGAAGTCAGCAGATATTCCATTGACTGAACAATGCCATATTTTTTGTTGAAGTATAAAATACATACATGAGTGTATATATCATAAATAAAATCACTGAATTTTAAATACTTATTTAACTAGATGCCAGGTTACAATAAAAACCAGATCACCGCTAACACTCTAGAATACCTTTTGTGCTACCTTCCAGGTGCTACTCTCCCTAAGGATACCCACTATCCTGATTTCTAACATTGATTTCTATCAATTTATCTATTTTATTCTTTATAAAAATAGAATTTAATAGTATGTTCTTTGTTGGTGAATAGCCTCTTTCACTCACATTATGCTTGTGAAATGCACTAGCGGCATGCAGGTAAACCAGCTTTCTGGGGGGAATAAAGGCCTACTTTATAGCATTTGCTGGTTTCTGTGGCACAAATATACCCACCATGGTTGATTTCAAGGTGCCAACTTGACACCGTTGAATGCAGGTTACGAAGAGATGCTAACAGTTCTTGCTAGTGAGTGTAAGTCAGTTCTGGCACGCTTTGAGTTATATTGGTGAGGGTAGTTACATGTTTATTCTCACTTATGTACAGTGTTTCATCATGTGAATGTACCACTATTTATCTTTTATACTGCTGATGGGTGTATGAGTAATTTTCAGTTTGTGGCTTTTATGAATATTGCTGTCATCAACATTCAGTACATGTCTGTTGGTAAACCCATGAAGGTGTCTCATTTGGACATATCCCTGGAAATGGTATTGAGAGTCATTGGTATACACATGTTTAGTTTTAGTACGAGCTGCCAATGAATTTTACAAATTAGTTTTTTCTGTTTTATATTTCTACCAGCAGGTATGGGACTCTGGTTACTCCAAATACTTGCCAAAATTTGGTGTTTTCTAAAGTTTTCATTTTAGACATTATGGTGCGTGTAGCGGTATCACATTTTGATTTGAACTTTAATTTCCTTGATGGCCAATATGGTTAATGGATATTTGATATTCTTTTTATGTGAAATATTTTGTCTTTTATTTCTGTTGGGCTTTCATTTCTTATTGATTTGTGGTGGTTCTTAAAATTAAACATATTGTGAATAAGAGTGTTTTATTAATTGTTGCTGGACATACCTCTTGCAATTATCTTTAGAAATTTTTGGAGTTGCTTTTTAATTCCCTTAATGATGTCTTTTGAAATATGGAAGTTTGATATTTTAGGGTAGTCCAAATTTTATTGTTTTATGTATGGGTACTGCTTAGTGTATTATATTAAAGAAATATTTACTCCAAGATCATCTAAAAGCTTCGCTATTTTGCATTTATATCTACAATAGCCCCAAATTGATTTTTATATAAGGTAGGGGTCCAGATTTATTTCCCATTTATTAAAAAAAATAGTTCTTTTCCCACTGCACTGAAAAGCTGCCCTTATCAAAAATAAGGTGACCCTTTTTTCTTTTCCAAGATCAGTCGTTCATTCTTGTGCTAATGCTACCCTGTTTCAATTACTACAGCTTTATAACTGACTTTTTGTCTGGAAGTGTAAATCTTCCAGCTTTGTTCTTTTTCTAGATGACTTGGTGGCTATTTTGGCCCTTTGTGTTTGTCCATTTACACAAATATAACTGCCATGATTTTATTGGGATTTCATTCCATTTATAGATTGTTGGTGACTTTAATAATAAATTATGTTACTTTTAAGTTGTGTATTCTATTTTTCTGTTTCCAATATATAGAGGTAGCTTAATTATATTTTATATAGCCTTGTATCCAGCTCATTAACACTAACAGTTTATACATTCTCTGGTTTTGTAGCTGTGTAGTATTGCTTCATGCAAATAATAAAAAATTTCTTTCTTTGCTTTCCAATCCTAGGTCTTTTCTTTCTTTGTCTTGCCTTATTGGACTGGCTAATTTCACCAGTACAATTTGAATATAAGTGACAATAGCAGATATTAGTGGCCTACACCCAAATTAAAAGGGAATTGCTTTTAGTATTTCACCATTGATATCCTTTGACTGCCCTTAATCTTTTTTTCCTTTCCTTGTCCATAGGACACAAATTGAGCCATGGTTCAATACCCAAACCACATATTAACTCAATACCCATAGCATTTCAGTGTAATGCTTATTTGCCTATTTGATTGACACACATTTAAGTTACTATGATGTTTCAGGAGTTAAGGAATTTTAGTGATAGTATACACAACTTTATCTTTTTCAATGGAAAGACAGTAACAGAGGGGTTCAGATCTGAACATTCATGGAAAGTAGGGTAGATTGCTAGGGCTTCTGGTTTTTTGCTGTTATTGCTCTTTGTTTGTTTTTTTGAAACAGAGTCTTGCTGTGTCATCCAGGCTGGAGTGCAGTGGCACAACCATGGCTCACTGCAGTCAATCTTTTTGGCTTAAGAAATCCTCCCACCACAGTCTCTCAAAGTGTTGGGATTACAGGCGTAAGCCACTGTGCCCAGCAAGCGTGTGTTTTTAATAGGACTCAATGTCTTTTTTTCTGTCTTAAAAAACCCATTGAGTTCAGGGGTACAGGTGCAAGTTTGTTAAATAGGTAAACTTGTGTCATGGGGGTTTGTTGTACAGATCATTTTGTCACCCAGGTATTAAGCCTAGTACCCAAAACTTGTATTTTTCCGATCCTTGCCTTCCTCTACCCTCCAACCTCCAACAGGCCCCAGTGTCTGTTGTTTCCCATTATGTCTCCATGTGTTCTCATCATTTAGCTCACACTTATAAATAGGAACATGTGTTATTTGGTTTCCTGGTCTGCATTAGTTTGCTGAGAATAATGGTCTCCAGCTTTATCCATGTTCCTGCAAAATATATGGTCTTGTTAATTTTTTTGTCTGTCTGTATAGTATTTCATGGTATATATGTACCACATTTTCTTTATCCAGTCTACCATTGTTGGGCACTTAGGTTGATTCCACTGCAATGAACATACATGTGCATGCACCTTTATGATTTAAAAATTTATATTCCTTTGGGTATACACCCAGTAATGAAATTTTTGGGTCTAATGATAGTTCTGTTTTTAGGTCTTTGAGGAATTGTCATACTATGTTTCACAATATTTGAATTAATTTACACTCCCACTAACAGTGTATGCACATCCCTTTTTCTGCATAATCTTGCCAACACGTGCTATTTTCTGACATTTTAGTAAAAGCCATTCTGACTGGTGTGAAACATGATAGTATCTCATTATGGTTTTGATTTGCACCTCTCTAATGATCACTGATGTTGAGCTTTCTTTCATATGTTTGTTGGCTGCATGTATGTCTTCTTTTGAAAAGCATTTGTTCTTATCTTTTGCCCACTTTTTAATGGGGTTTTTGGTTTTTCTTTTTTGTAGATTTGTTTAAATTTCTTACGGATGCTGGATATAAGATCTTTGTCAGATGCATAGTTTGCAAAAATTTTCTCCCATTCTGTAGATTGTGTTTACTCTGTTGATAGTTTCTTGTGCTGTGTAGAAGCTCTGTGGTTTAGATCTCATTAATTAGATCTCATTTGTCAATTTTTGCTTTTGTCGTAATTGTTTTTGGCATCTTTGTTAAGAAATCTTTGCCCATTTTTATGTCCAGAATGTTATTGTCAAGGTTATCTTCCAGAGTTTTTATAGCTTTAGGTTCTACATTTAAGCCTTAAGTCCATCTTGAGTTGATTTTTATATATGGCATAAGGAGCCAGTCCAGTTTTAATCTTTTGCATATGGCAAGCCAGTTATCTCAGCACAATTTATTGAATAGGAAGGCATTTTCTCATTGTTTGTTTTTGTCAGCTTTGTCAAATATCAGATAGCTGTAGGAGTGTGGGCTTATTTGAGGGTTCTCTAATCTGTTCCATTGGTCTATGTGTTTGTTTTTGTACCAGGACCATGCTGTTTTGGTCACTGTAGCCCTGTAGTATAGTTTGAAGTCAGGTAGCATGATGCTTCCAGCTTTGTTCTTGTTGCTTAGGTTTGTCTTGACGATTTGGGCTCTTTTATTGGTTTCATATTAATTTTTAAAATAGGTTTTTTTTTTCTAGTGTCATGAAGACTATCGTTGATAGTTTGATGGAAATATCACTGAATCTGTAAATTGCTTGGGGCAGTTGGCCATTTTAATAATACTGATTCTTTCTATCCATGAGCATGGAATGTTTTTCCATTTGTTTCTGTCATCTCTGATTTCTTTATGCATTGTTTTGTAGTTCTCATTGGAGAAATCTTTCAACTCCCTGATTAGCTGTATTCCTAGGTATTTTGTTGTTTTTGTGGCAGTTTTGAAGGGGATTGCATTCCTGATATGGTTCTCAGTTTGATGGTCATTGGTATCTAGAAATGATAGTGATTTTGGTACACTGATTTTGTATCCCGAGACTTCTCTGAAGTTGTTTATTATCTTAAGGAGCTTTAGGGTTGTGACTATGTGGTTTTCTAGATATAGAATCACATTTATAAACAGGAATAGTTTGGCTTCTCTCTTCCTATTTTGATGCCTTTTATTTCTTTCTCTTTCCTGATTATTCTATCCAGGACTTCCAATATTATGTTAGATAGAAGAGGTAAGAGATGGCATCCTGGGCTGGGCGCGGTGGCTCACTCCTGTAATCTCAGCACTTTGGGAGGCCAAGGCAGGTGGATCACGAGGTCAAGAGATCAAGATCATCCTGGTCAACATGGTGAAACCCCGTCTTTACTCAAAATACAAAAAATTAGCTGGGCATGGTGGCATGTGCCTGCAATTCCAGCTACTCAGGAGGCTGAGGCAGGAGAATTGCCTGAACCTAGGAGGCGGAGGTTGTGGTGACCCGAGATCGTGCCATTGCACTCCAGCCTGGGTAACAAGAGTGAAACTCCATCTCAAAAAAAAAAAAAAAAGAAAAGAGATGGCATCCTTGTCTTGTGATGGTTTTTAAGAGGCTGCTTCCAGCTTTTGTCCATTCAGTATAATGATGGCTGTATGTTTGTCATATACTCCTCTTATTATTCTGAGGTATGTTCCTTCAATGTCTAGTATTTATTGAGAATTTTTTTTTTATATTTTTTATTTGATTTTAGGTTTTGGGGTACATGAGCAGAGCATGCAAGACAGTTGCGTAGGAACACACATGGCAATGTGCTTTTCTTTCCTTCTCCCCTTCACCCACATTTGGCATTTCTCCCCAGGCTATCCCTCCCCACCTTCCCCTCCCACTGGCCCTCCCCTTTTCCCCCCAATAGACCCCAGTGTTTAGTACTCCCCTTTCTGTGTCCATGTGTTCTCATTTTTCATCACCCACCTATGAGTGAGAATACGCGGTGTTTCATTTTCTGTTCTTGTGTCAGTTTGCTGAGGATGACGTTCTCCAGATTCATCCATGTCCCTACAAACGACACAAACTCATCATTTCTGATTGCTGCATAATATTCCATGGTGTATATGTGCCACATTTTTCCAATCCAGTCTATTATCAATAGGCATTTGGGTTGATTCCAGGTCTTTGCTATTGTAAACAGTGCTGCAATGAACATTCGTGTACATGTGTCCTTATAGTAGAACGATTTATAGTCTTTTGGATATATACGCAGTAATGGGATTGCTGGGTCAAATGGAATTTCTATTTCTAAGGCCTTGAGGAATTGCCACACTGTCTTCCACAATGGTTGAACTAATTTACACTCCCACCAACAGTGTAAAAGTGTTCCTTTTTGTCCACATCCTCTCCAGCATCTGTTGTCTCCAGATTTTTTAATGATCGCCATTCTAACTGGCATGAGATGGTATCTCAATGTGGTTTTGATTTGCATCTCTCTGATGACCAGTGACGATGAGCATTTTTTCATATGATTATTGGCCTCATATATGTCTTCTTTCATAAAGTGTCTGTTCATATCCTTTGCCCAATTTTGAATGGGCTTGTTTGTTTTTTTCCTGTAAATCCATTTGAGTTCTTTGTAAATTCTGGATATCAGCCCTTTGTCATATGGGTAAACTGCAAAAATTTTTTCCCATTCTGTTGGTTGCCGATCCACTCTAGTGACTGTTTCTTTTGCTGTGCAGAAGCTGTGGAGTTTCATTAGGTCCCATTTGTCTATTTTGGCTTTTGTTGCCAATGCTTTTGGTGTTTTGTTCATAAAGTCCTTGCCTACTCCTATGTCCTGGATAGTTTTGCCTAGATTTCCTTCTAGGGTTTTTATGGTGCCAGGTCTTATGTTTAAGTCTTTAATCCATCTGGAGTTAATTGTAGTGTAAGGTGTCAGGAAGGGATCCAGTTTCTGCTTTCTGCACATGGCTAGCCAGTTTTCCCAACACCATTTGTTAAACAGGGAATCCTTTCCCCCTCGCTTGTTTTTGTCAGGTTTATCAAAGATTGTATAGTTGTAGCTATGTTGTGTTGCCTCTGGTGCCTCTGTTTTGTTCCATTGGTTTATATCTCTGTTTTGGTACCAGTACCATGCTGTTTTGATTACTGTAGCCTTGTAGTATAGTTTGAAATCCGGTAGTGTGATGCCCCCCGCTGTGTTCTTTTTGCTTAGAATTGACTTGGCTATGCGGGCTCTCTTTTGGTTCCATATGAAGTTCATGGTGGTTTTTTCCAGTTCTGTGAAGAAAGTCAATGGTAGCTTGATGGGGATAGCATTGATTCTGTAAATTACTTTGGGCAGTATAGCCATTTTCACGATATTAATTCTTCCTAACCATGAACATGGAATGTTTCTCCATCTGTTTGTGTCCTCTCTGACTTCGTTGAACAGTGGTTTGTAGTTCTCCTGGAAGAGGTCCCTTACGTTCCTTGTGAGTTGTATTCCAAGGTATTTTATTCTTTTTGTAGCAATTGTGAATGGCAGTTCGTTCTTGATTTGGCTTTCTTTAAGTCTGTTATTGGTGTAGACGAATGCTTGTGATTTTTGCACATTGATTTTATATCCTGAGACTTTGCTGAAGTTGCTTATCAGTTTCAGGAGTTTTTGGGCTGAGGTGATGGGGTCTTCTAGGTATACTATCATGTCGTCTGCAAATAGAGACAATTTGGCTTCCACCTTTCCTATTTGAATACCCTTTATTTCTTTTTCTTGCCTGATTGCTGTGGCTAGAACTTCCAGAACTATATTGAATAGGAGTGGTGACAGAGGGCATCCTTGTCTAGTGCCAGATTTCAAAGGGAATGCGTCCAGTTTTTGCCCATTCAGTATGATATTGGCTGTTGGTTTGTCATAAATAGCTTTTATTACTTTGAGATACGTTCCATCGATACCGAGTTTCTTGAGGGTTTTTAGCATAAAGGGCTGTTGAATTTTGTCAAATGCCTTCTCTGCGTCAATTGAGATAATCATGTGGTTTTTGTTTTTGGTTCTGTTTATGTGGTGAATTACGTTGATAGACTTGCGTATGTTGAACCAGCCTTGCATCCCCGGAATGAATCCTACTTGATCATGTGAATAAGTGTTTTGATTTGCTGTTGCATTCAGCTTGCCAATGTTTTATTGAAGATTTTTGCATCTATGTTCATCATGGATATTGGCCTGAAGTTTTCTTTTCTTGTTGGGTCTCTGCCGGGTTTTGGTATCAGGATGATGTTGGTCTCATAAAATGATTTGGGAAGGATTCCCTCTTTTTGGATTGTTTGAAATAGTTTTAGAAAAAATGGTACCAGCTCCTCTTTGTGTGTCTGGTAGAATTCGGCTGTGAACCCATCTGGACCTGGGCTTTTTTTGTGTGGTAGGCTTTTAATTGCTGCCTCGACTTCTGACCTTGTTATTGGTCTATTCATAGTTTCAGCTTCCTCCTGGTTTAGACTTGGGAGGACACAGGAGTCCAGAAATTTTTCCACTTCTTCCAGGTTTACTAGTTTATGTGCATAGAGTTGTTTGTAATATTCTCTGATGATGGTTTGAATTTCTGTGGAATCTGTGGTGATTTCCCCTTTATCATTTTTTATTGCATCTATTTGGTTGTTCGCTCTTTTATTTTTAATCAGTCTGGCTACTGGTCTGTCTATTTTGTTGATCTTTTCAAAAAACCAGCTCTTGGATTTATTGATTTTTTGAAGGGTTTTTTTGTATCTCAATCTCCTTCAGTTCAGCTCTGATCTTAGTTATTTATTGTCTTCTGCTGGGTTTTGAGTTTTTTTGATCTTGCTCCTCTAGCTCTTTTAATTTTGATGATAGGGTGTCAATTTTGGATCTCTCCATTCTCCTCATATGGGCACTTATTGCTATATACTTTCCTCTAGAGACTGCTTTAAATGTGTCCCAGAGGTTCTGGCATGTTGTGTCTTCGCTCTCATTGGTTTCGAAGAACTTCTTTATTTCTGACTTCATTTCATTGCTTATCCAGCCAACATTCAAGAACCAGTTGTTCAGTTTCCATGAAGCTGTGCGGTTCTGGGTTGGTTTCTGTATTCTGAGTTCTAACTTGATTGCACTATGGTCTGAGAGGCTGTTTGTTATGATTTCAGTTGTTTTGCATTTGTTGAGCAGTGCTTTACTTCCAATTATGTGGTCAATTTTAGAGTAGGTGTGATGTGGTGCTGAGAAGAATGTATATTCTGTGGATTTGGGATGGAGAGTTCTGTAAATGTCTATCAGGTTTGCTTGCTCCAGGTCTGAGTTCAAGCCCTGGATATCCTTGTTGATTTTCTGTCTGGTTGATCTGTCTAATATTGACAGTGGAGTGTTAAAGTCTCCCACTATTATTGTGTGGAAGTCTAAGTCTCTTTGTAAGTCATTAAGAACTTGCCTTATGTATCTGGGTGCTCCTGCATTGGGTCCATATATGTTTAGGATCGTTAGCTCTTCTTGTTGTATCGATCCTTTTACCATTATGTAATGGCCTTCTTTGTCTTTTTGATCTTTGTTGCTTTAAAGTCTATTTTATCAGAGATGAGAATTGCAACTCCTGCTTTTTTTTGCTCTCCATTTGCTTGGTAAATCTTCCTCCATCCCTTTATTTTGAGCCTTTGTGTATCCTTGCATGTGAGATGGGTTTCCTGGATACAGCACACCGATGGGTTTTGGATTTTTATCCAATTTGCCAGTCTGTGTCTTTTGATTGGTGCATTTAGTCCATTTACATTTAGGGTTAATATTGTTATGTGTGAATTTGATACTGCCATTTTGATGCTAAGTGGCTGTTTTGCCTGTTAGTTGTTGTAGAATCTTCATTATCTTGATGCTCTTTAGCATTTAGTGTGATTTTGGAATGGCTGGTACTGGTTGTTCCTTTCTATGTGTAGTGCCTCTTTTAGGAGCTCTTGTAAAGCTGGCCTGGTGGTGACAAAATCTCTGGGTACTTGCTTGTTTTCAAAGGATTTTATTTTTTCTTCACTTCTGAAGCTCAGTTTGGCTGGATATGAAATTCTGGGTTGAAAGTTCTTTTCTTTAAGAATGTTGAATATTGGCCCCCACTCTCTTCTGGCTTGTAGTGTTTCTGCCGAGAGATATGCTGTGAGTCTGATGGGCTTCCCTTTGTGCGTAACTCGCTCTTTCTCTCTGGCTGCCCTTAGTATTTTCTCCTTTATTTCAACCCTGTTGAATCTGACGATTATGTGCCTTGGGGTTGCTCTTCTTGCAGAATATCTTTGTGGTGTTCTCTGTATTTCCTGCATTTGAGTGTTGGCCTGTCTTGCTAGGTGGGGTAAGTTTTCCTGGATAATGTCCTGAAGAGTATTTTCCAGCTTGGATTCATTCTCTTCGTCCCCTTCTGGTACACCTATCAAACGTAGATTAGGTCTTTTCACATAGTCCCACATTTCTTGGAGACTTTGTTAATTCCTTTTTGTGCTTTTTTCTCTAATCTTGGTTTCTCGTTTTATTTCATTGAGTTGGTCTTCAACTTCAGATATTCTGTCTTCTGCTTGGTCAATTCGGCTATTGAAACTTGAGCATGCTTCGCGAAGTTCTCGTATTGTGTTTTTCAGCTCCTTTAATTCATTCATATTCCTCTCTAAGTTATCCATTCTTGTTATCCTTTCCTCATATCTTTTTTTAAGTTCCTTAGTTTCTTTGCATTGATTTAATACATGTTATTTTAGCTCACAAAAGTTTCTCATTATCCACCTTCTGAAGTCTAATTCTGTCATTTCATCACAGTCATTCTCCGTCCTGCTTTGCTCCCTTGCTGGTGAGGAGTTTTGGTCCTTTCTAGGAGGCGAGGTGTTCTGGTTTTGGGTGTTTTCCTCCTTTTTTCGCTGGTTTCTTCCCATCTTTGTGGGTTTATCCGCTTGTCGTCTGCGTAGTTGCTGACTTTTCGATTGGGTCTCTGAGTGGACACCCAGATTGTTGATGATGAAGTATTTCTGTTACTTGGTTTTCCTTCTACCAGCCTAGCCCCTTCACTGTACGACTGCTGAGGTCCACTCCAGGCCCTGCTTGTCTGTGGTGCACCTCTAGCAGCTGTGGCACAGTGAGGGATGCTACCCGTTTCTTTTTCTGCTAACTTTGTCCCAGGATGATGCCTGCCAAATGTCAGTCTTTTGGATATAGAGGGGTCAGGGAGCTGCTTGAGGAGACAGTCTGTACTTTTTTGGAGCTCAGTTGCTGAGCTGTGAGCTCTGTTGTTCATTCAGGGCTGTTAGGCTGCTATGTTTGATTCTGCTGCAACAGAGCTCATTAAAAAAAAGCATTTTTTCTCAAATGCTCTGTGTTGGGGGGTTCTGGCTTTATTTTTCAATGTCCGATGAGGTGTCCTGCCCAGCTAGAAGGCAGACTAGCCACTGTTTGGCTGCCGAGGCTCTGCCCTGCTGTTGTGTGATTCACCCTGTTCCTGCAGGCACTGCTGTGGTCTCCGCCACGCCCTGCGGCAGAGTCTCTTCATTGTAGCGTGTTGCCTCAGCAACGGCAGGCTGTGTCAACAGTAGGCGTGTATCTCAGTTGGGGCGGGTTGCCTCGGCAACGGCTGGCTGTGTCAGCAGTGGGCGTGTATCTCAGTTGGGGCGGGTTGCCCCGGTAGTGGTGGACGCCCCTCCCCCACAGAGCGTCTCGGACCGTCTGCTCGGGATAGTTTGAAATCGTGGTTTTGTTCGTCCCACTGGGTATCCCAAATGATCTGTCCCTGCAATCCCCTGGGCTGGCCTACTGTCCAAGTCTCGTTCAGTCTCAAGTCCAGCCCTCTCAAGTCTCAGGTTGCCGGTTCAACAGGGCACCCGGACAAGCGCGCCCTGTGGGGATTGCTGGGTAGGGCTGGCTGCCGCCGCCTCAGCTGCCGGCTTCGCCAGGCAGAACTACTACCTGGCGTCCCATGTCTTTTTTATACTTGGGAGTTTCCCCGTTCTGTGGGCAACAAAGATCAGTCTGGAAATGCAGCTCCGACTCACCGTTTGCGGATTCAACGAGAGCTCCAATCCTGGGTTGTTCTCACAGCGCCATCTTGAGTCCTCTGCCTCTTATTGAGAATTTTTAACATGAAGGAGTGTTAAATTTTATTGGAAGACTTTTCTGAATCTATTGAGATAATGGGGTTTGTGTCCTAATTCTGTTTATGTGATGAATCACATTTATTGATTTGTGTATATTGAACTGACCTTGCATCCCAGGGATAAAGCCTCCTTGATCATGATGGATTAGCTTTTTGATATGCTGCTGGGTTCAGTTTATAAATATTTTGTTGAGGATTTCTGCATCAGTGTTCATCAAGGATATTGGCCTGAAGTTTTCTTTTTTTGTTGCTGTTGTATCCACAAGGTTTTGGTGTCAGAATGATTCTGGCCTCTTATAATCAGTTATGGAGGTATCCCTCTTCCTCAATTTTTTGAAATAATTTCAGTAGGAGTGATACCAACTCTTCTTTGTATATCTGGTAGAATAGGATGTGGCTTCATATAGTCTTGGGCTTCTTTTGGTTGCTGGCTATTTATTACAGATTCGATTTTGGGGCTTTTTATTAGTCTGTTCAGGCATTCAATTTCTTCCAGGTTCAGTCCTGGGAAGAGTGTATGTATCCAAGAATTTATCAATTTCTTCTAGATTTTCTAGTTTGTTTTCATAATATTCTTTGATGGTTATATGTATTTCTGTGGGGTCAGTGGTAATTTCTCCTTGGTCATTTCTAACTGTGTTTATTTGGATTTTCTCTCTTTTCTTCTTTATTAATCTAGTCAGTAGAATAGAGTATTAATTTTCTCAAAAAGCAGACTCCTGAATTCATTGATCTTTTGATTCCTTTTCCATGTCTCAATATGCTTTATTTCTGCTCTGATTTTGCTTATTTCTTGTCTTTTGCTAGCTTTGGGGTTGGTTTGCTTTTGCTTCTCTATTTATTTTAGTTGTGAGGTTAGGTTGCTAAATTGAGATCTTTCTAACTTTTTTATGTGAGCATTTAGTGCTATAAATTTTTATCTTAACACTGCCTTAGCTGTGTCACAGAGATTATGATATGCTGTATCTTTGGTCTCATTAGTTTCAAAGAACTTCTTTATTTTCTCCCTTAATTTTAATATTTACTCAAAAGTCATTCAAGAGCAGGTTATTCAATTTCCATATACTTGTTTGGTTTTGAGCCTTTATTTATAATTTTATTGCACTGTAGTTTGAGAGAGTGATTGTTCTGATTTCAGTTATTTTGCATTTGCTGAGAACTGTTTTGTGTCTGATCGTGTGGTAAATTTTAGAGTATGTGCCATGCAGCATGAGAAGAATGTATGTTCTGTTGTTTTGGGGTGGAGAGTTCTGTAAATGTCTATTAGACCCATTTGGTCCACTGTGGAGTATGGGTCCTAAATATCTTTGTTAATTTTCTGCCTTGATGATCTGTCTCACATGGTCAGTGCAGTGTTGAAGTCTCTCACTGATATTGTGTGGAGTCTATGTCTCTTTGGAGGTCTCTAAGTGTTGGGTGCATATATACTTAGGATAGATTTGTCTTCTTGTTGAATTGAACCCCTCACCATTATGTAATGTCCTTCTTTGTCTTTTTTTAATATTTGCTTGTTTGAAATTTATATTTCAACCCCTGACCTTTTTTATTATTTGCTTGATAGATTTTCATCCATCCCTTTATTTTAAGCCTATGAGAGTTATTACATGTGAGATGGGTCTTTTGAAGACAGCATACCATTGGTTTTTGGTTTATTATTCAGCCTGCCACTCTATGCCTTTTAACTGGGCATTTAGTCCAGTTGCATTCAAGGTTAGTATTGATATGTGTGGATTTGATTCTGTCATCATGATGTTAGCTGGTTATTTTGAGAGGTTTGGGTTATTGCTTTATAGTGTCACTGGCCTATATAACTTCATTGTGTTTTTGTAGTGGCTGGTAATTCTCTTCCTTTACATATTTAGTGCTTCCTGAAGGAGCTCTTGTAAGGCAGGTCTGGTAGTAACAAATTCCTGCTGCAGTTGTTTGTCTGAAAAATTATCTTTCTCTTTTGTTTATAAAGCCTAGTTCAGCCAGATATGAAACTTCTAGTTGGAATTTTTTTTTTTTTTTTTTTTTTTAAGAATACTCACTCCAATCTCTTTTGGCTTGTAGGGTTTCTGCTAAGAAGTCCACTGTTGGTTTGATGGGATTCCCTTTGTGGGTGACCTGACCTTTCTAGCTGTCTTTAACATTTTTTTCTTTTGTTTTGATCTTGGAGATTCTGAGGATTATGTGTTTTGGGGATAATCTTATGAAGTATCTTACTAGAATTCTCTGTGTTTCCTGAATTTGAATGTTTGCCTCTCTAGCTGGGTTGGGGTAGTTCTCATGGATGATATCCTGAAATATGGTTTCCAAGTTGCTTGCATTCTCTCCATTTCTTTCAGGGACACCAATGAGTCACAGATTTGGTCTCTTTACATAATTCCATTTTTCTCAGAATTCTTGTTTATTCCTTTTCATTATTTTTTCTCTGTTCTTGTCTAACTGTCTTATTTCAGAAAGCCAGGTATAAACTCTGAGATTCTCTCCTTAACTTGGTCTATTTTGCTATTAATACTTGTGATTGCATTATGAAATTCTTATGGAGTGTTTTTCACCTTTATCAAGTTGATCGTATTCTTTTTTGTACTGGCTGTTTTGTCTGTCACCTTCTGTATCCTTTTATTTAGATTCTTACCTTCCTTGGATTGGGTTTCAATGTACTCCTTCATCTCAATGATCTTTGTTCCCATCCATATTCTGAATTCTATTTCTGACATTTCAGCCATAACAACCTGGTTCAGAAATCTGCTGAAGAGGTAATGTGGTCATTTGGAGGGAAAAAGGCACTCTGACTTTTTGAGTTGTCAGCTCTTGCGCTTGTTCTTTCTCATTGTGGTGGGCTAATGTTCCTCAATCTTTGAAACTGCTGGGTTTGTGTGTGTGTGTGTGTGTGTGTATGGTATAAGATGGGTTCAGTCAACTGGTTTTGTTTCTGGAAGATTTTAAAGAACCAAGTCTCAGCTCCCAACTTCTAGACTGCATGCTGTAACTCTGGGGAACTTGCATCAGGTCGACTTTGTTCTCTGGCTCCTCTAGGTTAAAAACCCATTGGTGCTGGTGGGGCTGAGGTGCCCCTTGACCACTGATTACTACACTCTGATAGGTGGTGCCAGCCAAAATGTTTCCTAGGGCAGTGGCAGTAGGACCTGTCCTTGTTTGCATGTGCCAACAGCAGCAGCAGCATGGTGGGGTGCATCCTCATTAGCTGCAGCAGGGTGCTAGCAGGTGTTGGGGTGCCTGCCTTCATGCAGGCATTCACAGCAGCAGTAGAGGCAGTACAGCTTGGGGCAGGAGTCCATTGGTGACTGTGCACACAGTCATGCTGGTGATGGTATTAGCATGGGAGCAAGATGTTGGCAGGCTCAGGTCTGTGTGTGCCCCTGTGGCTGCTCAAGGAGGGTCTGCTATTCTCCATGCCTAGTTTCACTCTGGCAGCAGTGTTGGCACAGGGTGGGGCACTGGCAAGGGCAATGCTGATGGGCTCTGTACTTCCCAAGGTTCTGACTACAATGGCAGTATCACAGGGAAGAGGAGGCAGAGTGCACACCCCTGGACAGCAGAGGCAGGGCAGAGTGCACATGCACACACACTAGCAGAGCAGGAAAGGCAAGATCTCCTATGCACATATGCACTGGCAAATCAATGTTAGGGTTGGCTGTGGGCCCAGGGAAAGCAGCAGTTTGAGGAGATAGCAGGCCAGATGGTATGTGGTCATGGGGGCTCCCCCCCTGGAACTTTCTTCTGGTCAGGCATGGTCCACAAGTGCAGGAGATTTGATGTGGGTCCTCAGAGCATCCAAGGCTGCACTGCAAGCAGTAATGGCAAGGCTGGGGCCTCTGGAGAGGCTGGAAGACCAAGGGTTGCTCAGGTTAGATCAGTCCTGTCAGATGGGCCAGACTGCCTTCCAGGGTTCAGGTCTGAGTTTCTCTAGGACTAAGTCCTAGAGATGGGAGGAAGTCAAGCCTGGAGAGATGGGCATCCCTGGCCATGCTTTGCTACAGACCCTCCTACTCGAAACTTTGGTTGGTATGCTGCCCCTTCCGCTTTTCTAAGCAGTTCTCCCTGATAACTCAAGTGTCCATGGTGGTCAAGGAGTCTCCTTCTGATGGAATTCCAGAGGCCCATGTGAGAGTGATTTGCTCCTTTCCAGTTAAACTTAACCATTCCCCTGAAATCCCTGGGGGCCAGGAATGAGTCCCAGTCCATAGTAGCAATGTGCAGGGGTCCCTGCTTCTTTCTCCTTCAGCCCAGCTTCTGTGTCTTCCCTCTGTCCACTCTCAGTGCCTTTCCTCTGAAGATCTGTTAGGAGTCATCCTGGTCCCTCTGTGGCAGCTGTTTCACCTGGCTGCTGCTAGTTAGCCATCTTACCCAAATCCCAATACCTTTCTTTCTAAGAGAAACAGTTCAGCAGATTCAAGGAATGAGCAATAAGTTATAGGTAGCATCAGCAAGTGGGTATCTAGCCTCCTGCTTTGTGCCCTGGGCGAGCATGAAAGTCAACCTACTGAAGAAAAGCTTTCATATTATCAACTGTGTTTCTTCCTAAGATACTCCTTAATTGTTTGAAAATATAATTTTGTGCCATTCAAACCTTCTCTAATTCTCAAAACTAGAAAGTATCTGTCTCAGGTTCTTAAAGGAAGAAAAAACAAATTGAGTTAGGAAGACTTGTAGTAGCTAGCTTCCAAGATGACCACTCTATTTAACTGGTTCAGTGAATCCAGTGAACCTCACTTCTTGGTATTCATACCCTTGCTTACTACTCTTTCATATTAAGAAGAGCTGACTTGTATAACAAATAAGATATTGCAGAAATAAATATACATGACATGTGACTTCCAAGCTAGGTTGTAAAAGACATGTGGCTTCTACCTTACTCTGTCTTGTGATGCTTGCTCTCAGTGAAGACAGTCACTGCATGATGAGAATGCTCAAGAAGCTATATAGTGAAGTTCATGTAGTGAGGAGCGAGGCCTCCTGTCCATAACCAGTTCTAACCTGCCAGCCACAAGAGTGAACCATACAGGAAGTGAGTCCTCCAGTTACCATCAAGCCATTATATGATGCAGCCTCAGTTGACATCTTGATTGTGACATCATGAGACTCTAAGCCAGAACCACTCAGATAAGCTGCTCTCAGATTGCTGCCCCACAGAAACTATATGAGGTAATAAGCGTATCTTGTTTTAAACTACCCTGTTTTAGAATAATTTGATATGTAGCAATAAATAACTCTTGCCTTCAAATAATCACCACTGAGTTTGAGGTGAAAAGCATCACAGAACATTAGTGTCTATTCCAGGAAAAATAATTTGGGAAGTAACAGCAAGTTTCCTTTTTTAAAAAATCAAACCAGATACAGTTATTTCTGATCCTGGAATATAAAGGACAATGGTGGTGACACCAAGGCAATACCAGGAGTAACAGGAAACATCCACAGACCAAGGCTTCCAGGAGGGAGTGAGGGAAATGTAACGGAGGAACATAAGAGAGTTATACTGGTCTTCAAAGAAAGAGGGTCAATTCCCATTACTTTGTCATAGAAAGAAAAAGGTTTGAAGAAATTGGAGAGGAACTCAGAATCAAATAAAATAATCTTTACCATTTCAGGCATTACCAATAAACTTGATTTTAACTGTCTTACAGTGACCCACTCATGAGCCATAGTAAATAATACAATATGAACAGACATGTTACTGTTGTCCAGAAAAATAAGCAACACACATGTCACCTGGAAGATACTTATCACTTGATAAGCCATTTGATTACAAACAAGGGCATACATTTTGGCAGAGATTATTATTTGATGACTTGGTTTGAGCAGAGCTGATAAAGCCATATTCTACTTAGGGACAAACTCTAAAGTAAGTTTAGTTTTATCAAGTTAACCTAACAATGCTAAAGTAGCTCATAAGATATTTAAACACAGATAAAATACATTTTTAATTCCCTAGAAACTTCCTCCCACTCAAAAGGTCATACATCACCTAGGAATTATTCTGTTACATTGGAGGTATTCTAGAAAATTCATCATAGTTTATATACCAAAGAATCCAGACAAATGTATTTCATCAGCTCAGGGCTAACTATTGGTTAAACTGAAACTAACACTTCATATCAGCCAATGCAGGGCAGTTCAATACTTAAAATACAAAGCTATAGAAACAAAAATTCACTCCGCTGATTACAAAAAACATGTACTTCACCCACGAAAGATACTTACAAAGTCACAGGTTAGGGTAAAGATGAAAAGTATAATCTTACCATAAAAATTAATTAAAATAGATTTATTTGTGGGAAACTTTGACAACAGCAGTTTAAAAGCAACTCCTCTAAAGCTATTCAGCAGCAACAATTTTGGTCGCTTATAAATACCCCTCAGGCTGACAAAATGAAGGAAATAGATTTTTCTCCCCTGCTATGGTAAATGTTGCAACAGGCTTACCTGATTATTTCTACGGTCAATGGGAAAATATAAAAATAGCCTCAATAAATGACATTTCTGTTTTGGATTAAGAGCTTGAGGGATGTGGCCAATGTAATTCAGTATTTGCGTTGGGTTTTCAGAGTTCCATTTAGCACTTTGCCCTGCTTTGTGTTCTTGCAGTTATTAGCTGCTGCAATGATTATAGGCTGAGCTTACCTGGAACAGAGTTCGTATCTCACAAACAGCTTTAATTGAAAGCTTATTCATCTTCAAACAGTTTCTCGTGATTATTCCAAGCAAATAACGATTTACAGGGAAAACCAGTTTAATGAAGGGACATTGTATGGCATACCTGCTTGAGGGAATTGGGAGAAGCTCTAGCAGTGGCTCTAACTTTAGTGTGTGTCAGAATTATCTGTGAGCTTGTTAAAATAAATATGCTAAGAAATTCCCAGGCTTATTCAATCAGGCTCACTCCTGGGAGGTATCCTGGAATATATGTTTTTTAATGAGCTCCCATATAATTTTAAAAAGATTTGAGAACTCGCCAATGTGAAGAGAAGGGATCACAGAGCCTGTTGGTCAGCGTACCTCACTTCCCATATTTATTTCCCAGGAAAGGGCTGCTCTGCTCTCTGGGTACCAGGCATTTGATGCCACAGGGGACTTAGACAGTCTTCCTTATTCAATCCTAGAACCAAGCTAGTTGTCTCATAAAGGAATGAAAATCAATCCCCACAGAGCAGTACCTCTTACCCTTGACTTACTTTTAGCATCTGTCAAAGAAGGAAAAAAACTGTTAATGACAGTCATCAGATTTTATAAAATTTAAAATTCCTATTCTGGCAGTAAGACACCTGACCTTCAAAAATATAGTTAAATCCTTCAGATGGCAAATTTCTTTTAATAGATTCTATAGTGGAACAAGTGGTAATAGACAGCACAACATGGAAAGAACAATTTCTTCATCGTCCTGCAAATTTCCTCCTCCTCACAGTCATTTTGTGATTTCATTTGGATGAGCTGCCATCTTTCAGATTGTGGTTTGAAGTAGACGTAAGACAGACTATTTTGTAAAACACAAGAAATCAATTAATTCTCTACAGCCCTCCTCTTGACCTCCCTTGTCTCTTTTCTGCTTCTCTCTCTTTCTTTTTGTCTCATTCTAACTTTGACTCTAACTCTGACTCACTGACTATAACTTTGCTGTCTAGTAGTTGACTGGACACTGAAAAGAGAGTAACTCCAATCTCAAATGTGGAAACACATAGGACTTGGTTGAAGGAAACAACTAAAACCCATGCAGTAGGCACTCCACTGTCCTTGGAAGGCGTTGGCAGTGTAGCATCAAGATGCTTCTGAGGAGGGTACACGCCATGGCAGGGGAGTGATTGCCCGTTTGAGCGCTCTGCAAATGTAGTGGCTGTAAATGTTTTTTATTCTTAATTTTTAGTGTTTTATTGTTATTACTGTATGAGATGCACAACTCCCATCCAACTGCTTCATTAACACCTGGATCTTAGATGAGATAACAAAGCTCTGCTGGGATGAGCATAGGAGCTTCTACAGTGTGGGGCCTTTGAGTATATGCATTATTGTTTCTGAGCAAGTATTGCCACTAGAGGTTTACAAGGTATGAAGACAGCATCAAGAAAGGTATTTCTAGACATTTGCAAGTGCCTCTGCATGCAAATTAGATTTTGTTCTTTGTCTCAAGAGTTCTTCGAAGGTTGCCTATTGTCTCAAACAAACTAACATGAGGCATATTTGCATTTTTCAAATTAAAACTCAGTCAATAATAGCTTTTTTCCAGCACTGGCACAAGAAGGTTAGTCAGATATGAAATCTAAGGGGCGGCCATGCCAGGTTGGTAATAGGAATGTGAGCCCAAGAGTTAGGTTGTTTCCAAGGCCTTGGAGGGGAGGTAAAAGTGCTTGGCATCGGGGGAGAGAAGAAAGAATAAGGAGCAGGGTCAGTAACAGCTTTCCTCAGAGGGCAGCAGAAATCATTGCCAACAGTACAGGAGTACAAAGTCCAGACGGTCCTGCTGGGTCAGAGATAAGATGAAAGGGTCAGGTGGGAAAGAGAAGCCAAATTTTACTGAATGATTAGCTTGCTGCCTCTACTAGCTTTCCCTTGGCCAGCTGTGAATCATGGTGCTCTGGTTCTGGATGACATCTAAAAGGTGCCATGTGATTCTCTGGCATAGCTTTAACATGTCAACAGAGACATGGAGATTAAAACCTAGAGTGTGGGTTCAGAGCAGTTGCCGTATTTTACATTTCACTTTCTAAACTGTCTATTCACCTCAGATATAAGCAGAAGGATTAATTTAAGCTACACAAGGCTCTTGGGAAAGTAGACTCTAGATAAAATTCTACTTCGCCTTGGCCATTATAGAAGCCAGCTTCACATAAAAATACCATTATATAGTTGAAAGATTTCATTTTTTTTCTAATGTGAACAGTCAAAAATTAAGGTGGGAGGATCGCTGAAGTAGGAGTTCCGAGACTGGGATTCTAATCCTGGCTCAGACATAGGTGTAAACTTAGGCAAACATTGATCCTTTTTAGACCTCAGTTTCTTCATTACTAAAAGAGGCAAATACTTTTTCCATTTTCAGTGAGAAGCAAATGTGATAATGCATGTAAATAGTTTTGCATTTTTTTCAAAGTCAATAGACTAGTCTGTCTAATTTTAAGTTATTATGACTGTAAAGACGATGGGGCTGGTTTTTATATCATCATTTTATAAATATCCTTGTATCATCATTTTATAAATAAAGATCTTGAAGTCACCACTTAGGTGTATGATTGACAGACCTTGCTGCCCTCCTTTCTGGTAGGAAAATAACAGTTATATCAAGTGGCCATCTCCTAATTCTCTCCCCAGCATCCATTTATTTCTCCTCCTTTCCTAACGTGGTTCTGAACTTCCCAGCTCAATGGGTTGGAGTGAAATTAATACCCCCATTAATTTTTTAATTGGCTTAGGTTTATCACAGGTCTAAAGACTGGTTTTAGGTGAAAGGATTTGGTAACCAAATCAAAGCCAATCAGAGTGAATCTCAGACATGTTGTTCTGAATGTTGAAAGTAGATTGTTTGTGCTAGGATGAATGGTATAAGGATGAGAGTTTTGATGCAGCCACAGCCACAAAGAGAGAGCCAGGACCTATTTGCAATCACCCAAGAGGAAACAGAGCCTATATATGGATCTCGGTGATATAATTTAAGTCCATGATAAAATACTCACGCCTACCCTCCCAATTTCCCCCTATGCTCCTGGAGATTCTGATATAATAAGTCTGTGGTCTGGGACCCCAAGGCACATTTAACCACCTCCAACCCCACCCCCAGTCTCTATGATCCTCCTTTGCACTGGTTTTGAGCATGTCTGGTACTGTAGATTGTTCAGGGAGAGAACCAAGATGGCTAGTATAGAGATAATCTCAGAATGAAAGGTTGCTTCTGAACATGCACTTCTACTAACCACATTTATTCATAAGTCTTCATTTAGAATTTTTCTTTTGATACAGTATACTTATACATTATTTATAATTCCTTTGTTGACTGATTTTATTATTTTTCTAATATTAATTAAATACCTATTTAGTGTAAGCGTGACCATGGGTAGTGGCAGGATGGGGTAAAGGAAGAGGGAACTGGCATGTTCTCTGTTAAATTCTGATGGGTAGAGCTACGTACCTTATCTCACAGAGCAGACATTTTATCAGGGCTAGGTGGGACTGGTTATAAATCCCATTTACCACACAAATATGATGGATGTAAATATAATGGGTAAGCTTCTCTTTTTGTCTTTATGAGGTATATGAGAGTTTATATGTGGAAAGAGAAAGAGATTGGTTTCAATTGAGGGAGCGGTCTGGGAAGGCTTCCCTGAGGAAGAGGGACTTGCATTTGATCTTGACAAATAGTTGCAATTTGGATATGGAGAGAAAGTCATAAAAAAGAAAAAGAGGTCTAGAAAAGCATGTCTGGGGCACAATGAATAGACTGGCTAAACTGTTTCAGCTGAAGGTATACATTTAGGAATAGCAATGTTTATCTTCTTAACACAGAATGCCGATACACAATTCCACACTTGTTCTTTCATGAAAATGAAGTCTGTAAAAAGATTTTTATAAGCCATTTACACCTCATCTGTTCACATGGGCAACAGGGTTCGATGTGAATGTGGTGTGGGTATAATGTAGTAGTGTTGGTCCCTGTTAAGTTTGTTGAAAAGGCGGTCTACCTGTCATGTAATCAGCCTATTTCAGCCAGCTTTTAAATCAGTATGTAAATAAAGAAATCAAGCTACCCAAGGGGTCAGAAAGTTTTTGCCATGATGTGTATCTAAGACTTCACCTTAAAGAAATACAGAAAAAGAAAAGTGTTGAAGTGAGGAGAGTTTAAGGAGTGCAAAGTGCTTGCTTTTTAGCATGCTGTTCTTGGACCCAGGCCATTTTTCACAGTACCCAGTGGTGTTTTATGTTTTCCCTAATTTATTGGTGATTTTATTTCATGACTTTTAATCCAGGAAATGCCACATAAGAAACACACAGAGGAAACTTTCCTATCATAAATTTTAAAAACACAAAAATATGGTCATCTCTGGGCACTGAAGTGCCTTGGAAAGCTTGTTTCAGTGCAGGTCATGGAGTATCATTAAACCTTGAGAAGGCATAGGAGATAACTTTTTCCTTCAACTGTACTGATTACAACAATCAGGACAAGGTTTGGTTAGAACACATTATAATACATTTGTCATTTGTGCCACAGCAATGTCTTAGGTATATCAGAAGCAATTGCTGGCACCATAGTACCACATGAGATGTCCCAGGTTTCTTCTTCGGATAGAGTTTTTGGTTAGTATATGAAGGTCAAATTGCCTCTGGTGTCTTTGACACTTGGTACTGCTTCAGCCTCCTCTGTTCCTGTCTTTGGGCACCCTGAATACAGTTTGTTTCTACCTAGAGGTTTCTTTTTAGGTGGGTGCCTCTTGATTTCTACTGAACACAGGCCTAGCCATGATTCAACTTCCCTCTTAACTCCTTGGCTTTCATTTTGAACCTGTAGATTCCAGGTCACCTGCGTTTGGTCCCAGCATGGCCCATCTGGTAAGCTGGGGCTCTTGGCTGCCCCTTTGTATAAAACTCTCTACTGGCCTGGTGTAGTGGCTCACACCTATAATCCTAGCATTTTGGGAGACTGAGGCAGGTGGATCACCTGAGCCCAGGAGTTCAAGACCAGCCTGGGCAACATGGCAAAACCCCATCTCTACAAAAAAAAAAAAAAAAAAAAACCCACAAAGATTAGCTGGGTGAGGTAGCAAGCACCTGTGGTCTCAGCTACTTGGGGGGCCGAGGTGGGAGAATCACTTGAGCCTGGAAGGTAGAGGTTGTAGTTGTAGTGAGTCGAATTAGCACCACTGCACTCCAACCTCAATAACAGAGCAAGACCCTGTCTCAAAAACAAAAACAATCCTTTCTGCTTCTGGCTGCATTCTTCCAGTGACAGAAATGACTGTCTGCTAATGGAAGCACAACACTGATTTAATCATTTGAGATGTAAGGAGATTTAATATCTTTGGTTCTGGCAAAAATATCTTTTTTTCTTTCATCTAGAATTTATCACCCTTAATATTCATGGAAATTTATTTGTTGAAATAACCTCCCCAGAATATATCAATAGTGGGCCCCAAGTAAACAACTACATATAATCTAAGTATCTTTGTTTCTTTATCACAACAGGTTATGATATGGAATTATCATTTTCAAATTATTAAAATGTATTGTGTACTAAAGTTAAAAGATACTTCTACAAAAGTTCATCAATATGTTTTTAAAAACTTCCTGAATTATCAGACAATTGTTTAATTGGCTAAGATCTTAACATACTTGGCTCTTCACCTCGATTGTAGATGTCTGTATCTTTATAAATGCAAGTGATTCTTACGTGCAATCCAGTGCTTCCTTGAATGTATACATGACTCACCTGGTGATCTTGTAAAAACATAGGCTCCGATTTGAGAGATCTGGCTTAGGACCTTGGTTAGGGCCTGAAAGTCTGCATTTTTAACAAACTCCCAGGTGTTGCTCATGCTGCAGATACTTTGGGTGACAAGACTTCAATGACTTCATCTATATTTTTAAGATACTAAGGAAACAACTGCTACTACATAGTCTATGCTCAGTATATACTATTCAAATGAAGGAGCAGAAAAATAAAAATTAATGTGAATAATTAGGGAAGTTTAATAGTTCCTTGCATTCAGATACCCACGGACAAGTAGAAAAGTAATAAAGACATAGGTCAGTGTCCAAAATGTATTCCATGTTATGGCTTTTGGAATGACACTAGGTAATACAAGGATGACAAAGAAATTAGATAGCCACGTCTGCAAAAAAAATTATTTTGTATTACTGTTCCTGGAAACTGACATTATTCAGGGAACACCTGAAGGTAATTTGACTTTCACATCTACCATTAGGGTTACTTACTCTGTTATAATCAGTCGATCAGTCATATCCACTAACCCAACATCACATGCAATTCTGTCATAAAACTGATTGCTGAAAAAGAAAAGGAAAGATTCTTAGGTGGGGTAGGATCTTTGAATGGCATATTATAAGCCATATCACATTTTCAAGGATGGTGATGACAATGTTAATAATCTAATAAGAATAATAAAACCTTTTATGGAACACTTAGTATTCCATAATACTTTACAAGAATTACCTTCATTTATTCAGCTATCCAAACTTTCCTATGAAACAGATATTATAGGTTTCCCTTTTTATGTATGAGAAATTGGACTAGAAGATAAGTTAACTTGCTCAATGTCAAATGGGTTAGTAGGTGGTAAAGCCAGAGTATAAACCCAAGTGGTGTTGCACTTTGGAGTTCATTCTCATAACTTCTGATCTCTGCTGCTGTAAGAAAGGGATAAGTAATTATGATGGAGATTGCAAGGAGAAAGGGGTCACATGTAGCAGAAGGGATTCAGACTTGAAGGAGTGTGGAATTTTGATAGGTGCATTAAAATAGAAGGAACTTCAGTGGAGACATCACAGTCTGAACAAATGCTCTGAGACTCAAAAGACCATGACTAAAGTTGTAATCCTGGATGAAAAAAAAATGATGTATAATTAACACTAAAAGGAAGCCAAAAGAAAAATGAGGGAATTTCTTAGTTTATTTATTAATGGATCATACCAATCATTAGAAAATTGGAAACCGTGTTTTGAATTCTAGGAAAAACATCAAGGCTAAAAATACTGACTTAAGAGTTAGTCACACATTTACAAGAAATTTCTTGCATATGTGCTTTGTTTTGAGAGTAGAAATAATTAGGAGACGGCAAAACAACAAGTGTTTTCATGTGTCTTGTAAGGCAAAATACTTACTTTTGATCTCCTCGTATTATTATTATTATTATTATTATTATTACTATTTTGACACAGGGTCTCACTTTGTCACCCAGGCCAGAATGTAGTGGTGCTATCATGACTTACTACAGCCTCAACCTCCTGGGCTCAAGAGATCCTCCCAACTCAGGCTCCCAAGTAGCTGGGACTACAGGTGCCTGCCACCAAGCTTGGCTATTCTTTTTTTTTTTTTTTTTTGGTAGAGATGGGGTTTCATCATATTGCTCAGGCTGGTCTCAAATTCCTGAGAGCAAGTGATTTGCTCTCCTTGGCCTCCCAAAGTGCTGGAATTACAGGTGCCAGCCACTGTACCTGGCCAATATCCTTGATTTTAACTCTAATAAAATGAAATTACACACTGAGATGTATTATATATAATTATTCAAGTTTAGCAAATATTATTTCTTCAGTGTGCTAACTTAAATAAATCTATTTGGACCACTTGTTACCATAGAACATGTAAAATTAATGGCTAAACTGAATGAGCATTTTATTTACTTACATCTCAAACAATGACCCTCAAGTACATGATGTATTGATAAACATGTCCTGGCCTAGATTCAGATCCTGGTTTGTGAGGTTGAGCATTAATGTCCTCATCTCTAAAATGAGAATAATAATAATAAGACCTACTTTTAGAACTTTTTTGGGGAATAGTTGAATACAGGTAAGTTTCTTGAAGTAATAACTGATATGCAACAATAGTAGCTGGTATTTATTGAGTGCTAGCTATCTGCCAATAATTATTTTTAGTAAGAAATTGAGATATAGTAGATATTATTATTACCATCAATAAACTTTAGGCAAGATTATTTATCCTAGGAACATGTCCTGTTAAAATAACCATAAATTATCTGAAAGAGATGAAATGTCAGTACATATGCTTTTTTTTTTTTGCTTTCTTGTATTTCTTCAGATTTTAATACGTTTAATCTTTGGAATACTGCTACAGAATCAAAGTTGATATTTAAAGATGAATTTATTCTCTCCCAAAAGTTATGGTGAGTAACATTTCCCCCAAAGTGGTACAATGCATGTTTATAATTGGAGCAAAAAAAAAACTTTCTTGGTATTTTTAGGGACAAAATTTGAAAGGAGAACTTGTGAATTATAAATGCAGTTCGGTGGTAAGAACTGTAATTTTTAAAATTTATTTTAATTATAAGCAATTGAATACTGCTCAAATTCTGTCATACTCTAACTTTTGGAGAAAAAAATCTAGAGTTTTGACTCTCTGCATCCTCCCTGTTACACTCAGCAACTAACCTATGAGGCACAGCAGAGAGAAAGCAGCAATGGTCCAGATACTATTCCACTGGTGACATTCTCTTTATTTACTTTCCTGTATTTTTGTAGAGAAATAACACTTGCATCCTGGAATTCAAAGACTTCTTTTTACCATTTGAATTTCTACATTTTTAGTTATTTCAATATACCTTTAATTCTGAAAGCAAGGGATTATTACTTTACACAGAGAGAACAGATCAAGTAGGTCACTTTTTTTCTCCCTAAGAATTCATAATAATTAGAGAATTAGGGAACTATTTGCCCAGAAACAGGATTGCTGGATCGTAGGGCAGTTTTTAGTTTTTTGGAGAACCAAAACGAAAAATACTGTTTTTCATAGTTACTGTACCAATTTACATTCTTACCAAGTGGTAAGTGCTCTAATTTTTCCATTCTCAGCAACACTTGTTATCTTTTTTGGTGAAGTAATATCTTACTGTGGTTTTTATCTCCATTTCTCTGATGATTAGTGACATTAAGCACCTTTTTAGATACCTGGTGGTGTTTAAATGTGATATGTCTTCTAAGAGGCATCTGCACCACCTCTTCATTGGGGCATTATTCACAATAACCAAGATGTGCAAACGATTCAATTATTCCTTGACAGGTAAATTAAGAATATGTGGCTTATACATAAAAAGAAATATTATTTTGCCTTAAAAAACAGAAAATCTTGCTATTTCCAACAATATGGACTCACCTAGAAGACATTATACCAAGTGAAAATCTGTCACAAAAATAAAAATACTGTGTGGTTTCAGTTACCTGAAGTCTCTAACAGTCGAACACAGAGAAGCAGAGAATAGAATGGTGATTCCCAGAGAATAGAATGTTGGAGAGGGAAATGGGGAATTGTTTTTCAATGGGTATAAAGTTTCTATTGTGCAAGATAAATAAGTTCTAGAGATCTACTCCATAAGAGCACTGTTACAATTAACAGGACAGTATTATGCACTTTAAAATATGCTGAGGATAGATTTCATGTTACATGTTTGTACCAAAAAATGAACACCTCAAAAGTGCACAAAGAGCACAGGGACATTTCTGAAGGTGACAGATATGTTTCTTACTATAATTGTGGTGATGACATCATGGATGAATGCATATGTCCACACTCATCAAAATGTATACATTGTGTACATTTTTCATGTATAAATTACATATCAGTAAAGCTAAAAACTAACAAACTAGCAATAAAAAATCAACCAAAAAAGAATTAGGTAGTCATTTAAATAAGACAAGAATCACATCTATGATGTTCAATACAATCAAAACAAAGTTTTTAATATAAATGTAACCAAATAGTCATGCTTTAATATACACACAGAAGCAAAGCACTATGTTTATTATTCAGGTTCTCACATCTTTGAATCTATGTGGGCATTGCTTTGACTTAGGAATGTAACTTATATTTTTAAAAATTTAGCATATTAACCAAAATTTAAAGAGATAAATTTAATAAAATACTTGAGTGAAAACATAGATTGTGTTCACAATGTCAAGACAAATTATAGTAGAGAGACCACAAATTCAAATGCCCCAAGGGCCAAGAAGTTAACAAAAATGTGTTAAAAAACCTGATATAAATCAATGGAGAGGGGTGGGGTTTGAGGAGGGCAGCTTGTATACCACACCGGAAAGCATCGTAGAAACATTTTGAGCCAAGCAAACCACCTGTGGTTTGGCTATGTTTGTATTCACTGACTTGTAATGTGCTGCCACTTATTTTAGGGGATTTGACTTACACTAGTTTTAAATATCATTTCTTAGCTTCACTGACCTGTCTCTATTTGCTTATTTCTACTCCAGAACTGAAATAATAATTTATATCATTAAGTTATATTAGATGTTAGAAGACAGTTAATAGCTTGAATTAACACAAGGAACATATGTTGAATATAAACTATCTGCCATATACCATAGGCTGAGCATGATGTACAGGCAAACAACTTATGATAATTCAATGTGACATGTTATACCAGCTACAGGAAAAAGCTTCAGGTAGGCCAGAGGAGGAGCATGTTAATCCATCCTTTCCTCTTTTTATTGGCTGGAAATATTTAAACTGATATGTTTCTTTGTCACTCCTGTGCTTTTTATTTGACAAACCATAAGTGACAACTATGTCTTTGGCTCTGAGGGTTAGAGGAAGAGAAGCAGTGAGGAGAAGAAAACAGCAAAAAATCAAACAACAAACAAATGCTCTCTTGCTTACGAGAACCTCAGGGTATATGAAAGACACGTTGTGACAAGGGCTCTGATAGAGCCACTGCTGCTGGGGTAGTAAGGAGAAGCTTCACAGGGAAGGGGAGGTGGTGTGGGTTGTAGGTTGAGCTAGCTCTCCACAGGATGGAGAAGTCAGAGGAAATTCTGGGTAAGGCAACAGCAGCTATAGAGATCTGAAGATGGCTGAAACTTGAGTATACTTGTAAATAATACCCCTACATCCTGCTTGCGAAAATCATGGTCAACAGCAAAATGAAATAATATGGTTCTTCCAGGAGGCAGAGGTTGCAGTGAGCAGAGATTGAGCCACGGCACTCCAGCCTGGGCAACAGAGTGAGACTCCATCTCAAAAATAAAATAAAATAATATGGTTCTTGTGTACTCATTCACTAAAAATAATTAAGTAGGTAAGTCCCTAACCAGTGTGTAGTAAAAGAATGGGTTGATTGGCACTATCTCTTTTCAATCATTAAACCTTTGCCTTAAATGATTACTTCATTTTCAGCCCCATGTCACAAGATTCTGTTTATGTCTTATTGCTGAAAATTTCACCCAGTGCCTATAACCAAAAGCTATATCATGAATATTTTTGATGATGATGATGTTAATCCACTGTAAAGTAGCTTGAGGAAAAAATAAATTAATAGATTAAAATGATAATCTTTGAGATTGAGTACTCACTAAGCCCAATAAATCCTAAATTGCCCTGTATTATGTAGGCCTGTGCTGTAATGTAGCACAGGGAGCATATTAAGTCATTTCAAATAACCTTAACTTCAGCTCACTGCTTTATTACCTGTGACATATTCATCATCCCACTCATGCTGTTCTTCAAAATACCTCTCCTATCTTTCCTATTCCATTGCTCCACACCTTATCTGTAAAATAAAGAGAGGAGTAATGTATACTCTATAGGGTATTGAAAGGATTAAAATAGACCATGTATGTAAAGCACTTAGCACCATGAACTCTTAGACACTGGTAGGATCAATAATTGTGCAATCATAGTGGTATGGGCTATATCACTTAGCCCAGGACCATAGCAATTGCCTGTTGGCAGATCTCCCTACACCCAGAATCTTTATTTATTTATTTATTTACTTACTTACTTATTTGAGACAGTCTCACTCTGTCCTCCAGGCTGGAGTGCAGTGGCTCGATCTTGATTCACTGAAGCTTCGACAGCCTGCGCTCAAGCAATCCTCCCATCTCAGCTTCCTTAGTAGCTGGGATTACAGTAACACATCACCACGCTTAGTTACTTTTAAAAATTTTTTGTAGAGATGGGGTTTTGCCATGTTTCCCAGGCTGGTCTCAAACTCCTGGGCTCAAGTGATCTGCCTGCCTCTGCCTCCCAAAGTTCAGGGATTGCAGGTGTAACACCTGGCAACTGTACCCAGCCATTATCTCCTACCTCCTATTCCTTAAAGGTCTGGAATCAGAATATCTTTGAGAACATCTGTTTGATGCATGATTTTTTTTCCCCACAGCAGAACCAATAAAAACAAGATCTTTCAAATTAGTAACAAGGAATTTGCACCTTGCAAGTTACTCTATGCTGTGTTCAGTTTAATCCTATTGTTATGTATTTTTCTCTTTAAGCAAAATTCCTCCTTCTATGCTTTATACTCATTGGTCCTAGATCTATGCTCTAGCCACAAAAAATAAGCCTAATTTCTTTTTCATATTTAGATTAAATTTAATTAAGACTACTTTCTCTTTTCTTCATATATGATTAAAATCTTCAAGTGAATTCTATTTGCTTAAAGAATAAATCCCAGATTTCTCTACCTACCATTGAGAAGTTTTTTTTAACTTAATCTCAACTTACTTATTTTGCCATATTTCTTATTTTAATCTTTATAATATAAGCCCTGAGTTAGCCAACATTTGATCCTGCAATTCTTTTACTGCCCTTCATTTATTCACACTCTTGCCCGTTGATTCTGCTCTTTCTTCAACCAAACTCATCTCTTCCTCTTGAGATTTTAAGTCTGTGGGTCCTTTAATGCCATCACTCCACAAAAATATTACATCAGTTTCTATTAATCTTTCCCTCTGAACTTTTGTAACAAACCTTCCCTAAAATTTGCTGATAAGGAAACCTAAAATTTCCTTATCAGCAAATTTCACCCAATTCCAGTCTGTTAGCTTCAAGACTCATGTTTTTCTTCTCTTTCTATTACGTTTATATACTTAATTATATGTCATCTGATAAAGGTAATTTATATACTTTTTCATTGTGTTGCATTATTTGTTGTTATTTAATAATTTCATATTTGTGAGCTTGATTCACAAATAGAACAATAAGTTCCATAAGGCTTCCGTCTTGTATTCCTTTTGGTATTCAGTAGCACATCACACATCCTTTTCTAGTACACACGCAACAGTGATTTGCTTGAAGACACCAGGTAACATCTACTGCATACTTCGTTCTATACTGGCTACTGTGAAGAAATACGAAGATAAGGCAAGAATATTGTATCACATAACTTGTTGTTGGGAATAGATTGTTCCTCCTAAGATGTTATCCCCTTATCAGAAAACCTGATCAAATTATTCTCCAATATATTTAAGGACACAGAGTTTGTCTAGTTCATTTTTTATCAAATGTGTATTTTTATCTAGTTATGACATCAAATCAATGGTAATCTTGAAATACAATTTTATTTGCAGCCTTTTTATTTATTTATTTATTTATTTCTTCCTACAGTCCTTCCCCTCTAATTGCAGTTTCTAAAAGGCCAAATGTTTGTGTCCTGGGAGATCTTGTCAACACCTCACGGAAGTCCTTTTAAGAAATATATATATGTATTTATATTTTAAGAAATATATATATATATATATATATATATATATATATATATATATATATATTTCATCCTAATCCTCAGCACAATTCTAAGAAATGACTTAGCAAAGCCCATGTAAGTTAGCCATCTTATCTTGAATGTTTAGGTCAATGTAATATTTGAGTTGAACTAGAAGTTGACAGTAATTTCTTTTTTTTTTTCTCAAGAGGTTTATTTTCCAGATACATTATAAGCTCAAGAAAACAGACTCAACAATTTAATTATGTCATAACAACTTAATTGCCTTTAGTTCTTTAAGCTAGGTTTGGATAAAAGTTCTCAAACACTTTGGTATATCATCTTCAGGGACTTTAATTAGAAACAATAGAAATTATTGCTTTAAAATGGATAAGTCCTTGGTTAAAGTTCTACGATTTGGGCATTTATTTTTTATTAAGATGGTTCCCAAATCAATAAATGATACTATTACTATCATATGATGTATTACTAGTTTATAATACTTCATTTAATCTACCTCTGATGCAGGGGAGATTACAGATACTCATTTGCTATACTATGTCGTTGGATAGTTTCAGTCTTTCACTTATAAGCAGAGAAATCAACAGGTTTATTATTTCTGTCAGTTTTCTGTTGCAACCTAAACTGCAAGATAATTTGCAGTAACTGTAGATGCTGTTCCACAGTATATATAATTATGATTGTTAAGATACAGAGCATTAAATATAGAGTTAGCTTATTCTTAATATTAGACTGTACAGTAACTCTGCATTAACTATAGAGAGGTTATAAATTAATGCTTATTTAAAAACCCCAAACCATTCCATTTACAAGAGAAATTGTTGCAAATGTATAAAACAGCAGATAGACAAGGAGAACACAAAACAAACATACTTTATTAGAACAAAAAAAATAGCAGCCATAACAAGACTCAGCAAGCAGAAGCGTACATACGCAGTTAAAGGGTTAGTGTTGCATACAAATATAGGTTTTATTTTTTGTAGCCTTGGCAATAACCACAGGGATGTAAAATAACATTCTGTAACAACAGGTAACAGGTAAGGAAACCATGGAGCACTCACCAATGGTGATTCAGTTACTTTAGCACAAAATGTCTAAGAACTGCAAATTCAGTTCAGTTACTAAGAAGCAGACACTAGAACCTGATATAACTTCCAAAAGAGCACACTCGAGTAGCACATATTGTTTTAAGTGACCAAAAGGTGCTAAGTAATTTACAGATACAATGGTTGTATAGTACCTTTTAAATCTGCAATGTAGGTTTCAGATTTTCCATTACGAATTAACTGCACTGAAATTCTATAAATTACACTTAAGCAATTCATCTGTTTACAAAAAAGAGATAAATACTGCCATCTGAATTCCCGTCCGCTATGACTCCCAGCGAGCGAGCGCAGCTTCACCAGCCTCACCAGCCTCACCAGCTTCACTTCCCCTGGAGAGAGCCTCGGGACCCCAGCTTCCCCATTCCCCCACCAGGCCCCACCTCCTTCCCTCTTTACTCGCTCTCCCTCTCCCCTCGCCCTGCTAACAGTATTTCTGCAAACCGACTGGAAGGACAGTTTATCAGATCAAGTCTTCTCTTTTCCTGACTTGTGCCAGATTCCAGGTTTTCTGCTGAAAGGAAAATTATCTTTTATACTTCCCAGGGGAGCCATTTTAAATAAAAACCCTAAATTAGTTAATAAAGCAAAGTTTGGTTTGGCAATTTCACCAAAGACTAACAACATTTACACGTGTAACTATTCAAACAAGGGAATGTTTAGACTGTTTCTATTTGTTTGTTAGTCTTTTAACGCTGATTTTGCCAAAAGTCAAAGGTAGCTATTCACAGGTTTCGTAGGCTGTTTTCCCTAAGTCAGTATTATGGGACTTTTGCTGCTGGAGAGCAACAGTGGTTGCAATACAGAATGCCTTGGAGAACTTAGCATTTAGACAGCATCACTGAGTCACAACGTCTGCCTATAGCATTTATTTTTCTGAATGTGGTAATAAAGGAACAAGATGAAAAGGTTTTGTTCACTACAAATGGCATCCAAACTTTGGAAAAATTGGAAAATGCACTTGCCAAAGGAAGTTCTGTTTTGAAGATTTCCTTCACTTAATACAAGATGAGCTATTCTGGTTTAGAATTTTTGAAAGAAATCTACTAGAATTTAAGAGATTAGAAAGAGAATTTCTCTCTAGTAAATTGAATTAAATTATGTTGGCATGATGAGAATTAAGTCTCAAGGATTGAGTTAAAAAAAAATTTTTTTTAAGTGACTCTAGATGGTTTCAATGGCTCTCCAAACTGGACCTGCCTCCTTCTGGATAATCATCTGATTCCTACTTAACGATTTCCACAAACCTCAGATGCTTTGAATCTGCTTTGCATCTTACAGATAGTAACAACTGTGACACATTGTCACAGTTGGATAATTCTGGTTGTACATTTGTTAATAGGTTGAATATAAATGTTACTCTGCCATCTAAGGACATCTTAATTGATCATTTATTAATTTATTTGTATATTAAACAAAGATAAATTGGATACTCACTATACAAAAGGCACTCTAATGGGTACCAGGGAAGAGAAGTGAAATATGTGACCTCTGCCCTCAACCTACTGAAGAAGACCCACATCTCCACTATGGGCCAATGCAAAATGAGAAATGTACAATGTGTTATGAGAGCAAAAAGACAGAACATGTAAATTCTCTAAGAGAGGTATATGGGGGAGGAGGGGCTTTTCAACATAGCAAACATTTCTCCTGAAAAATGTCAATAGTTTGGAAGAGACCGTGGATTGAAAATGCAGTTAATCTCATCATACAACGGCTGTGTACTGTAATGAAAACAAAAAACCCTTCAGGTTTTATAACCTTTCACAGCTCTGAAGTACTTTATAATACCTCCTTACTGGATTCTCAAACAAACCGTGGCATTGAACATTATTGTCAAATAAATGTAAGCCAGAAAACTTTTGTGCAAGAGGAACAGGCCTCTGTGTAGGCCTCTGTGTAGAAGGTAATGCAGGCTGGGATAGGGGGATGTAGTCATGGCCTCACTTGGACCCACACTGTGCTGATGTTGCCTGAGATAGGGAAGCAGTCAGGATTTGAGAGACTCTTCATACAGAAGTAAAGGTAAATTATGAATAGCAAATTATTCTCTGTTCTTCTCACTCAATAACATGATTTAGAATTTAATTCTAGGAGTCTTAGTTACATGTTGACTCCTGGAATCAAAAGAGAAAAACTACAACTTTACCAAAACTTCAGTGTTACTTTCTGGCAAGTAGTCTTGTTTTTCCTATTTATACTTTCTTGTGAAACAGTTGAGAATGGGATTGATTCCCTTCCACTTTCTAGGGGGGTTCTTCCCAAACTTGAAGGGAAAAATCAGTGCTAAATACATATTATTTGCTTTTCTTCAAAAATACCTAACTAGGAAGAGCAGAGTACTATGTAATTTTGCTAATCAAATGCTTTACTAAGTAAACAAAGAATACTTTAGGATAGATTTTATTTAAAGTCATCACCTTTCATAATCATTTTATTCTGAATTATAATTTCTTAATTAGGCAATGTAATTAGGGGGTGAAAATCCTATAATCATATGCATTTAGGTTAATTATGTTAACCATTAATTACTGTTGAACTACTCAAATGGTAACCTGTGCAAATGAAATGCTTATAAAAAAGCAACTCAGGTTTTAAAAATTACACCAAATAATAAAAACAAAAAAAGTCTAACATCGGCCGGGCGTGGTGGCTCAAGCCTGTAATCCCAGCACTTTGGGAGGCCGAGGCGGGTGGATCACGAGGTCAAGAGATCGAGACCATTCTGGTCAACATGGTGAAACCCTGTCTCTACTAAAAAAAAATTACAAAAAAATTAGCTGGGCACAGTAGCGCGTGCCTGTAATCCCAGCTACTCAGGAGGCTGAGGCAGGAGAATTGCCTGAACCCAGGGGGCGGAGGTTGCGGTGAGCCGAGATCGCGCCATTGCACTCCAGCCTGGGTAACAGGAGCGAAACTCCGTCTCAAAAAAAAAAAAAAAAAAAAAAAAAGTCTAACATCACACAGATTAGAATCCTACATGGCATAAGTATTTTTTAAAATGCACTTAACTTGTTAATATTTAAACAAAATCAATTAGCATCTCTTTCATGTTGACGTCAAGATAATAATGGAATTATGTTCAGATGAATTTTTGGTTTATAATTTATATCTATCCACAGAACAGTAATAAATACCTTGGAAAGGGTTGACTAGCAGATATCCTATAGCTAAATAGTGAATATTTCCTAATGGAAAACATAATGAACATAAACTAAAATGTTCACAGGTTGTATTTTCTTTGCACAAATAAATCTGAAATCATTTGCTCATTTAAAAATGCCTTTGCCGCCGGGTGCGGTGGCTCACGCCTGTAATCCCAGAACCCTGGGAGGCCGAGGTGGGTGGATCACGAGGTCAAGAGATTGAGATCATCCTGGCCAACATAGTGAAACCCCGTCTCTACTAAAATACAAAAATTTGCTGAGGGTGGTGGTGCACGCTTGTAGTTCCAGCTACTCAGGAGTCTGAGGCAGGAGAATTGCTTGAAGCTGGGAGGCGGAGGTTGCAGTGAGCCGAGATTGCGTCACTGCACTCCAGCCTTGGTGAAAGAGCGAGACTCCATCTCAAAAAAGGAAAAATGTCTTTGCCATTGTTAAGTAAAAAATATTTGCGTTTATGTAGGAATATATAAATTTCATGAAGCCATTATTTGACCAGATTCGGTTTGTTATGAAAATGTATACTAGCCCTGTTATCTGAGCCAACAAAAAGAATGGTATCTTTCCTTATTCTGAGGATTTGAACTTACTATTTACATTCTAAGACGCTCCTTAGAAGAAATTTTAGGTTGGGCATGGTGGCTCACGCCTGTTGGTTCAGCAATTTGGGAGGCTGGGGCACGAGAATTGCTTGAACTCAGGAGGTAGAGGTTGCAGTGAGCCGAGGTCGCACCACAACCCTCCAGTCTGGACAACAGAGTGAGACTCTTTTTAAAAAAATAAAATAAAAATGTCAACTTTTAGTCAATTGCTATGGATGTGGGGTGTGGGGGAAACTAATTAGGACAAAAATAAACATCTAATCTGAAGCAGATTTCTTCTAGCATACAGATAGGTAGCACTAAATCTATTTTATAATTTAATCTATTTAGTCCATTGAAATATACAGATAAAATTGGGGTTCATAATATATATTTATATATAATTTATAATTTTAACTTGAAATACATATTTTAATCTAAAACCTAACTTATTCATCAAACTTTAGGTGTAAGGCCAAGGAAATGTCTTCAAATATGAGACCTTAGAATGGAGTTTGGTCATCTTTTCTTGGAAAACTGAATCTGTGGTAGCTTCTCTGATATCCAGTTTCAGATTCTTTAAAATGAAAACAAAACAAAATAAAACCAAGGATTTTGCAAAGTAAGCTGAGCATACTATCCTAGATTTTGTCTACTTAAAAAAGTTCTTACTATAGCAGGCTAAGTCATACTACTTATTTTGTGATCCATTACCATTGGTTTGCTCAAGGCCGGTTTATTGCTTGATTGATTGGCATGAATTCCTATTCCCTAATCTTGAGTTTCTTTTCATTCTAATGTGTTTAACAGGATGACAACCATTCAAATGTGTTTTATTGTGTAAAATTTGAATTGTGTATTTTCCGGTACAATGTGTAGTATTTTGTGTGCTGTTTTATAAATGTAGTATAAATTACAATATATCTCATTTCATATCTACTTTCATTTAGCACTACATTTTCAACAGCCCTCCATGTTGCTTTCTGTGCAATTTGTCTGCTACTTCTAATGCTGCATGATATTCCTTGATGTGAATCCATTGCGTTTTGTATATTCAGTTTTCCAGTGATGGATACTCACCACTACAAAAAAAAATACTGATATGTTGTGATATATATATATATATATATATATATCACATATGTTTCATTTTGGTGTGAGAATTTGTTTGACATAGGTATTCAGGAGAGAACTCATTGGCTTATGGCATATGACATATTTATCTCCAGAATATCTACACTAGTCTATAATGCCATTACTAAGGCGTAAGGGTTTCTATATTCGCACATCTGCTCCAATACTTTGTATTTTCCAGTTATCTAATTTTGCCAGCCTTAGAAATGTAAAGGAATATTTTATTTTTATTTTTTAAAATCTTTTATATTTTGAAATTATTTTAGATTTACATAAAAGTTGCAAAGACAGTACAGAAAGCTTCTAGGTACCCTTCATCCAGCTTCCTTAATGTTAACATAGCCATGATACACTTGTCAAAACTAAGGTATCAACATTAGCACAACACCACTAAGTAAACTACAGAGTTTATTGAAATCTCGCATTTCTCCTTGTAGGTCATTTTTCTATTGCAAGATTCACTTCAGAATATTACATTGTGGTTAGTTATTGTATCCCCTTAGCTTCCTCCTGTCTGTGATAGTTTCTCATTCACTCCTTGTTTTTCATGACCTTGAGAGTTTGAAGACTACTGAACAGGTCTTTATTTTGTAGAATGGCCTTCGCTTCTGTGATTTTTTTTTTTTCCTGTTTAGACTTTAGTTTCAGATTTGAGAAGTATATAACAGAGAAAAGATTTCTTCATATTGTGTCATATTAGGGCATACTTAATATCAACATGACTCAACTTACCATCGGTGATTAAGTCAAATGGATTTGATTGTTGTTTTCAAGTGCATGTATCCTTTTACTAGTCAGTCGGTGTATGGCTTCATATATTCAATAATCTTTTGTATTTACTCCTCTGTAAATGGCCTGTTCACATCTTTGCCCATTTTTCTTTGAACATCCTGTATTTCTGGTTAATGCAAAGACATTTTGTTTTATTCTAGAGATTAGTTCTGTCAGTTTTAGACATCAAAAAATATCTTCTATATTTACATATCGACCTTCTTATTCATGGAAATCTTCATTAACCAGATTCCTTGTTTTTTTTATTTATGTAATCATATTCTTTTATTCTTTTTGTTTTATGGTACAGGTTTTTGGAGTTTTAAGGACATTTCCTTCCCCTAGATTGCAGAGACAGTTTCTGTTTTTTGTTCTGTTAAATATTTAGTTTTATCTTCAACTTCAGGTGTTTAATCTACCTGGAATCCATATTACATGCTGTGTTAGGTAGAAATAAAATTTTCTTTTTCTCTACATAATGAAGCCATTTTTCAAATTTTATTTTCTAATCATCTGTTTCTTCCTATTAATTTGCAGTGCCAACTGTGTAGTAAATTAAGAGTTTTCTCTCAATTCTCTATTCTGTACCATTGATCCAGTGGCCTGTTGCAAAGTGTGGCTTAATATTTCACAGGGCAAATCTCAACATTTAATCTTCTTTTGAAGCCCGGTATCTATTCAACTTCCCTTATTATTCTCATATCTATTGTATAATGTTAATTTTCTCAGATGTTCAAATACAATTTATATTGGATTGCATTGAGTTTATGGATTAATATAGAGGAAAAATTGATGTAAATATCTCTATTCAAATTATCTTTTTTGTCCTTATTTTAAAATGTTGAAATTTTATTCATGGAAGTGTTTTAGACTCTTGGTTAAGCTAATACCTTATAATATTGTGGCTATTGTAAAAAATTATTTTTAAAACTTTTTTTCTAATTAGTTATTGCTAGCAGAGAGAAACAATTGGTTTTCATAAGTCGATTTAATACTCACTAACTCATTTACTACCTACATTTTATAGCTGTTTTGTCCACACTTAATTTTATTCATTAATTCAGCTAATATTTAGGGTCTATTTTGCACCTGTCACTTGGGGGCAGATCAGAAAACAGAATGCTGTAATGGAGATTATATTCTGCCTATCTCATGGGTACAAACAAAGAAACAATGAACATAATATATAAAGTAGTATAAGAATTGAAAAGCACTCGAGGAAAAGGAAAGCCAGTGTAAACAAAATTAGAAATGTGGGAGTTTGTGGTCCCACTTAAAAGGTCAAAGTTGACTTCTCTAGTAAGAGATGATGACATTTGAATAAAGACTTAAGTGAGGCTGGGCGCAGTGGCTCATGTCTGTAGTCCCAGCACATTGGGAGGCTGAGGTGGGCAAATCATTTGAGGTCAGGAGTTTGAGACCAGCCTGACCAACATAGTGAAACCTTATCGTTACTAAAAATACAAACAAAAAAAAAAAAAAGCTGGGAGTGGTGGTGGTCCCAGCTATTCGGGAGGCTGAGGCCGGAGAATTGCTTGAACCCAGAGGCAAAGATTGCAATGAGCCAAGATTGCCTCACTGCACTCCAGACTGGGCGACAGAGTGAGACTCTGTCTCAAAAAAAAAAAAAAAAAAAAAGTGTTAAGTGAGTTGAGTGAATTAGTTACATAAACATCTGAGAGAAGAGCCTTCCAGCAAGGGCATCAGCCAGTACAAAGACCCTGGCCGTGATCTTGAGAGTGGGCTCAAAAGGCAAAAAAAAAAAAAAAAAAAAAAAAAGAAAGAAAGAAAGAAAGCCAGGACTGCCAATGAGCAGGCTATTTCAATAATCCACAGGAAAAATACTGGCTTAGACCAGGATGGTACCAGTGAAGCTTCTGAGAAAAAGCTGGATTTTTTAATATATTTTGAAAATTTTACAGTTTATTAAAGCAAGATTCTTTTTTTTTATCAATCTCTATGAAGACTTAAATTTATTTTTTTAGAGATATAATCTGTTTTTGCAAGGATATATTCATAAGGATAAATGTAACTTCATCAACTATGGTAAATATAATTTCACAAGGATAAATACAGTTTAATTAAATAGGTTACTAAACTAACAAGCAGTATGGGATGAAACCAGCTTTAGAACAAACACAACTGACTTAAGTTGGTATTATTACTGGAGACAAATACATATTAGCATAATACAAAGTTACGGAATTTTAATATGCCCTGGGCAAAAGCCAAAAGTTTTACAGAAGAAATGGAGAACATTAGTTAGTCTAGCTAGGAAGCCAAGTGGGGATCAATTCAGAGGATTTCCCTTTCTCTGACAGTCTATATGCACATATCTAAGTACACAGGTATGTGTAGTCCATTTAATTCCAGAAAGAATTTACCCTACGTTTATAAACAAAGCATGACAAGGTGAAATATATTTTGAAGTAAGTAGATGGGAAAAGCAGGCAAGAGGGGAAAATAAAATCTGTAAAGATAACATAAAGATAGAAAAGATTATTGTTTACTTGAAGAAAATTATAAATCTGGTTCTAGCTTTTAAGTAGGTTAAATTGTCACTCTTGAAAATCTTTTAGGCTGATCACACATCTAAGTAATAAACGAACTATACTTTTGGGTTATTTGAAGCTAATATTTCTTTCTTTTTTTCTTTTAGAAATGCATCTTAACTGTGTGTCATTTAGTTAAGTATTTTGTCAAGGGTCAAGATATTTGTGTGTATATATACACACACACATATATATATATATACACATACATATATATATAGTGTGTGCGTGTGTGTGTGTATATATGTATATATATATATACACACATATATGTATATACACGTGTATATATATACATATATACATATATACGCACACACTATATATAAATATATGTATATATATACATATATACACACACGCACACACTATAAATACATACTATTGTATATAATATAAAATACATACTATGAATGTATAATATATTAATTAGCTAGTGTTATTTATGATAATGACCATATAGTTCCCTTCAAAATTTACATTTTTGTCTTTTTCAGTTCAATTTCAGGGCTTGGTTTTAATTAACAATGGGTATTACTGACTTCCAGGAAGCTCAGGGGTGATTGCTGGGGATTTTCTTAATTTACTTTTTCAGGAATAAAAATTCATTTATTCTCAGAATTTTATGTTATTTGGCTCTTCTATTTTTAATTTTTGAAATAATTTTGTTTTATTTTATTTGTGATATGAGCACTTCTAAATATTTTGAAAATTTAATGTGTATGTGTATGACATGTGAATTAACTGTAACTCCTTTCCTTAAAATTAATAACAATCTATCTTCAGCAAAATATACTGAATATTCTTTTAAGATTATAGGAGGCAGATCTGTAATGCAGATTTCAGGAACAGAGACTGAAAAGGAATCAGTCTATCTGTTTCCCATCAGGTTTTCTTCTCTTTCTTCTTACTGTGACTAGCTTCCTCTGCTTCCTGGACCCTCATGCTAGATGCAAAAGGTCTACCTCAGGCCCTTTGACCAACAGCTTTTGGAACAAACCACCCAAGAGGGCTGCCCTCAGTCCTCGGTTTCTCTGTTTCTCTGTCTCTATCTTTCTTTGTCTGTTTCTCTCTCTCATTTTAGAAGGATAGTTGATAAACCCAGTTTTGGTTCGGAATCCACTTTTGGATATATGAGCTGGGGCTACAGAGATGGATTCACCTAGCTGCTGGTTCCTCTACCGCTCTACAATACAAGGCTTTACACGTTTAGGTTTTTTCCTTAAAATTTAAAGATAATGCCGTGGCTTAAATGCCAAATACAAAAACTAACATCAAAGGAAATGAAAAATTGAAAAAGATACAAACACTAATGCTTTTGCCTTTAACATAGCTGCTTGACACTGCAAACGGAAGGCATGACTTGTTTTACATGCCCACATACTCACATGATTTGAAGACCTCAATGTGTGTGTATAGTATATACACACATATGCATATACACACATATATATGTACATATAAGAATTTGTGTTGTTTTTTACATTATATAAAATAAGAATTTGATTTGGAAATGTTTGTCAGGCACTATAAACATTCCCTCCACCTTCGCTTTAGAATAGTGTTCCAGAAAACACTATTCTAGCTTCCTGATTCTGGGGATACAAACAAACAACATTGTTTATGGCTGTAGAGGAATAAATACCTTCCTGCGTAGCTGTATGTTTAGATCGTCAAAAGATGGGCAGATAGTTGTATGTCTCTTTGCATATGAAATTTAGAGCAGTACATGTGTTTCTGTACCCTATACACTTTTCCACATTATATATATGCATATACATTCCTGTTTACATTGCCATTCTCTATGAAAGTAGGTCAAGCAAGAATATTGATGAACTAATGAAACCATGTTTTATTTTCAAAATACCTAAGACTTAAAGAATGCACAATTAAAAGATTATTCCTCAATTTGCATTATTCCAAAGATATGTGTATTAACACACATAAATTAATAAAACAGAAATGATTTTGAAGCTGGATTTATGTTTGTTAGTGAAAAGGGACTTCAGTTCTTAGGCCTGCTGGGCCCCTGAGACAGCCCAGATGCTGGATCACCCTTCAAAGTCTGCAGCCCATCAGAGGCAAGGTGTTGGTCTCCTCACACGCCAGAGCCACAGAGGAAATAATCCAGATGCTTTGGGAAGCAGGAACCTGGAATTTCTTCATGGGAGTCCCAGCAGGTATTTCCTAAAAAGGAGGGCAGGGGAGTACGTAAACTCAGGTCTGCTCTGGGACAAATCAAGGCATAACAGGAACATGTTTAGCTTGGTGTTGGTCTTAATTGAACAAAAAAGATGGTCAACTGTCTCCATGATACTATAATGGGTTGTTCTAGCTGATGTGGTCATTGTGTAACTGTGTATAAACATATATTTGATTTCTCATTTCAAGACAAAATATTTAAATAGTGACTACTCATTTGATTTTAAACATTGAAGATTTAAAATTTTAGCACATTAGTTTTAAATGTTTAATATCTAATATTAATGAAGGACAACAGCTGAGGAAATGATAGGCCCAAATAGATGCCCCATAGACAGTAAGGTGTAATATTAATATAACTGATTTAGTTAGACAACTGATTTAGTTAGATTTAGTTCGTTCCTATTTAAAAGTGATTTTTAGCCTTCTTTATGAAAATTGTGGTGTTTGACAAATGTAATCTTTTCCTTTGCAGTTTCTGTCCAAGAATTCCAAGCATTTCACATATGAAATATCTAAGGAACATTCACATGCACACTAAGGAACGCTCGCACACACACCCAAAGGGAAGAAAGAAGATGCACACATATAATCAGTTTGATTGAATTGGTAACCAATTTGGTGAACAAATGAGACTCATGAGATTCGTTATTTACTTCCAGTTTGATATCTACTGTGGATTAATTGAATATGATTTTCACTCAAGAGGGTTAATATCACTAATATAGGCAGTTATTTTTTTTTAGGCCCCCTAAGTCATACTCCCTTGCTTGTGAGATGGCAAGGCCTTGACTCTCATTCTTCCTAATACCTTCTGTCACCAGGAAACTTTGTCTTTTCTGCCTGAGGTTGTGTTTTTCCCTAACATTGGTCATCATGAGTTTGTGGAAGTTAATGCAGCACTTTTGAAAAGAAGTAAAACATATGACAGAATCTCCCCATATTTGATCAGGATGTAATCTAACTTCTGCCAGGAAAAATCCTCTATCAGATAGGACAGGTATTGTATTTGGTGGCAATGGCATTTAATTCAGGTCATTTGCTTTCCATTAAGCAGTGCATATAAAACTGAGCAATGGAGATTTTTACTTACAGGCTGTGGTGTGATACCTTGGATAATAGGCACACCGATGAAAGTTAATGAAGTTCGAACTCCTAGGCAAAGAGAGTTTAGAAGGGAAGGTGCCTTTTCAAAGCAAGACCGAGGCTGTCACTCAACACCATCAGCACTGATTGGTGGACTAAATATCTAAGTCAATCAGAATCTAGTCCCTAGGAAAGCAGAGAAAGAAGCAAATAAGAATTCAAAAGTTTCTCAAAGTCAAAAAATGACACTTGCTGTCAAAGTCAATTTAATTCAAGCAGGGAAATAATCCATCCGATATTACAATTTGTTTTAAAATTATGGGAACATTGTCTTTCCCCTTATTACTTTCTTTTTTTTTTTTTTTTTTCTGTGATTTTTTTTTTTTTTAATTTTTTATTGGATTATAGGTTTTGGGGTACATGAGCAGAGCATGCAAGACAGTTGCGTAGGTACACACATGGCAGTGTGCTTTGCTTTTCTTCTCCCCTTCACCCACATTTGGCATTTCTCCCCAGGCTATCCCTCCCCACCTCCCCCTCCCACTGGCCCTCCCCTTTTCCCCCCCATAGACCCCAGTGTTTAGTACTCCCCTTTCTGTGTCCATGTGTTCTCATTTTTCATCACCCACCTATGAGTGAGAATATGCGGTGTTTCATTTTCTGTTCTTGTGTCAGTTTGCTGAGGATGATGTTTTCCAGATTCATCCATGTCCCTACAAACGACACGAACTCATCATTTCTGATTGCTGCATAATATTCCATGGTGTATATGTGCCACATTTTTCCAATCCAGTCTATTCTAAATAGTAAGTAGGATTTTAATTCTCCTTTATAAAATCCTGGTAAATAAACATTAAGAGCTTGAAAGGATGCAGTTTCTTTGCAGTGTCTCTTTTTTACCCTGTGAATCAAGCAATATTATTTCTGAAAGCTGGGGAAAAATATTACAAGAAACTTTATTGGTAATGGTTTTTGGGAAAAAAAACCCTTCTAACAGCAGAGCTTTTTATATCTCTAACACAATGGAAGGCTTTTGTTTGATTTTCCTGGTCACATAATCCATTGTTGTCTATTCATGAACAGCCTTGAACTTTCTCTGCAAGAAGAACACCACTTTAGATAGACAGTTTATGAACTCATAGTGCTGGCAAAATCTCCAGCATGGGGAATAGTATACAACACCACACAGATCTTGTTGTTTTCCATTTGCTGTTGTGTTTCTTAGCAATTAACATTGAACAAGGAACACGAGATATTTTGAAGAGATCTATATTCATCAAGAAGATGAGCTGTACCAAAGTCGATCTGTTTTTCTATGTTATAGTGAGTGATGAAAGACGTAGGCTGAAAGGAACCATATATTATTTCAAATGAGTAAACAAGGAATGAGAATAGATGCTAGATGTTTACATACTGCTTCAGTTTCCATAAACCATAGAAAATAACTTCAGTTTATTCAGACACTTCTTCAGTCCATCAAGGTAGTAATAGGCAGGCTTCTTTATCAGTGTCTCTTGTGCCCTTTTCACTCCACTCTCCCCTATCCAAGGTATATGTGGAGCTGCTTGTTCCTACTTGGGTTCCTTTTAGACCTTCCATTGATTACTGGGAAAGTTAAAGATCCACTTGAAAGGTAAGAATTATTCCCAGTTATTGTATAGGACTGTAGCATATTCAGTCTCCTCAGCGTCTCCTGTTAATTTCCCGACTTGCTTTCACCTAAAACAGATAAAGAAGGGACCCTTCAGAACTTTTCTGTTTCGGTCTTTGGTGCCTCCACTGCCCCAGATAGAATTCCAGATTCAGCACCATCTTCCCTCCACCTTCGCTTTAGGATCAGAAGTGAACAAATAATTTCAGGACTGGAAGATCAAGGAAGAAACTTGGGAGCCCTAACTTCTGAGTTTGGGTGCAGGTGAAGGGTCTGAGCTTAAGGAGATCAGGGCAGAGGTAAGATTGCCTCAGAAGAGAAAAGATGAGTTGGGTAAAGATGACTAGTCCAGGAAGGCCAGCAGGAATTTCTCATCCAGGAGGGGAGGTGGGGAAGAAACTAAAGCCAATGATAGATCTAGCTCTGTCTGCATCATCCTTTGTATTGAAGAATTCCCTCTCTCAATGATAAGACATACAATAAGGAGATAATCAAGAAAAAGACAAATTATTGTCTTCTGGGAAAAACACCATAATTCCTTTCAAATGTGCATCATGACCGTCCATTTAGACAAAGCCCTTCTGAGATATGCTGGTGAATTTCTCTGCCCTCATCAGGAACCCAGTCTCCCCTCCCCTTCCTGACCATGTTGAGAACTCTGGCAGGGTGTGTCAGTGGCCTTAGTTTGGATGTCATTTAAAAAATTCTGTAATTTTATGTCATAAAGAACTAGGTGTAGTGGTTGCAGGAGATCTCTCACTTTCCTACTTCCTGTGTGGAAGTAATTCAAATCAAAGTCTTATTTCCAGTCTTGATTCTGAGGTCTCTTACTTTCCTCATTATTAACTCTATTTACCATCACCCGCACTCCAACTAAGAAAGGTTTTTGAGGAAAATTAATCATCAGAATGTCCTGATGTTAATGTATTTCCATAGAGAAGAAATAAAAAGAAGGGATAGAGAAAGGAAAGAAGGAAGAAGAAAAGAAGAAGAGAATAAGGGAGGAAGAAAAATGGAGAAGGCATAGAAGAGCAGGTCCATCATGCTGGCTGCTAAGTAGGTTAAGTACATTATTCTCAGCCTGGCATGGTGGCTCATGCCTGTAATCCCAGCACTTTGGGAGTCCAAGGTGGGTGAATCATGAGGTCAGAAGTTCAAGATCAGCCTGGCCAACATGGTGAAACTCTTTCTCTACTAAAAATACAAAAAATAAGCTAGGTGTAGTGGAGGGTGCCTGTAATTCCAGCTACTCAGGAGACTGAAACTAGAGAATCGCTTGAACCTGGGAGGTGGAGGTTGCAATGAGCCGAGATTGTGCCACTGCACTCTAGCTCTGTTGACAGAGTGAAGCTCTGTCTCAAAATAATAATAATAATAATATATTATCCTCTTTGAATCTTTGTAAGACTGCTAAGCTAGATGTGATTATACCAATTTTATAGACTAGGGAACAAAGACTTGAAAAAATTTAAAAAACTTCCCAGGGTCACAGACAGTAAAACCAAAGGAAAGAGGGGGAGGAAGAGAATCAGAAAGTGGTAGTTTGTCTGACTGCAATGTCTGAAATTGACGTTTTCCAACAATTTTCAAAGGTGACATGATGGTTGAAAGACTGTTGTGGAAATCTATTAGAAGAAGCTGAATGAAATCGACAGATTCCGGAGTAGTCACAAGGCCCAGGGAGAAGTTATAGGGGAGAGGCTTGTAAGGCTCCAACAGGCAGTCAGGATGCAAAAATAAAACAAGTAACTCCTGCTCCAGCAGCCCCCACAAACAAGCCCTCGCACCCTCCAAAGCCCCGCTCCCCAACACACACACACAACCAGGTATCAGCATGCATATCAGTTTCAAGGGTGTTCAAGAACAGAGACTTTGTATCCAATAAGAAGGTAAACGAAGAATAGTGACTTCAGGTAGGCTGGCTACGTAGTTTACAGGAATGCTTATATAAAAATTATTAAGAATTTTGAAACAGTGATAGCAGAGCTTTAAACCAAGTGCAATCTTTCTGAGCACGAGGCCCTCTGCAACTTCACACCCATGAACTGACTCCTGGATGCAGGTTATTTTGATAGAAAGCAAGTGCTCTCAAGAACTGAAAATGGCTCCACTTGTTCTTTCCTCATCTAGATGGGAATACACTCAACAAGTTGTGTTTCCACCTTTAGGAACCATTGTCTTAATCATCTTCCCTACTACATGGAGAGGTCACGCCATGAGATCTGGCCTGGGGCCTCCATCCTTGCTGCTTCATTCAGCCCTCTGGCTCACTTATCCCATCTCTATCCCTCTCTTCCTCCCTCCCTTCCTACCTCCCTGCCTCCCTCTTTTCCTTCCTTCCTTCCCTCCCTCCCTCACTCCCTCCTTCCCTCTTTTCCTTCCTTCCTTCCTTCCTTCCTTCCTTCCTTCCTTCCTTCCTTCCTTCCTTCCTTCCTTCCTTCCTTCTTTGTTCCTTTTTTTTTCATTTTCTTTTAAGTTTCACTCTTGTCACCCCAGCTAGAGTGCAGTGCACAATCTTGGCTCACTGCAACCCCTGCCTCTTGGGTTTCAGTGATTCTCCTGCCTCAGCCTCCCAAGTAGTTGGGATTACAGGCACCTGCCACCATGCCTGGTTAATTTTTGTATTAGTAGAGACAAGATTTCACCACATTGTCCAGGCTGGTCTCAAACTCCTGACCTCAAGTGATCCTCCTGCCTTGGCCTCCCAAAGCACTAGGATTAGAGGTGGGAGTCACTGTGTCCAGCCAACTTATTCCATTTCTCCCTATTTTTAGTAGCTTATCCCCAAATCCATTTTCTCTATAAAATTTTCTGGTAAAAATGGCAATGTGATAACTTTCCCTCTCATCTCATACTGTTCAGTCTGTATCACTAGTCCCTGATGGTGTTTAATTTAGCAGTTTATTTATCCTGTTTTATGTTTAATTATTTGAGGCACGAGGCCTCTATATCCCCCAAATGAATGTGTATTTCTTGGAGGCTGAGATTTTATAAAGTACTCAGTACTCTGTGAATGAGGGGAAGGAAGTAAAGGCATTGGGGAGCTGGGTTTCCTCCCTGGCATCTTCCTCAGGCTTCTGGGGCATGGGGAAATGCCAGTGTGTGCGAATTTCTATGGCAGTGTCCTGACCTGACTGTTACAGAAATAATTGCTGAGTGGTCTCTCACAGGAGTGGAGCTGATTTCCCCAGAGCTACCCATCTCAGTATGGTCCACTGTGAAAAACAGTGAGGGCTAATTGTTTTCTGACAGATTTATAATTCTACTAAATCAAGGCCACCATTTAGACCAGCTGGAAATCTGTGACCAGTCTGGCGAAAAGAAATATGGGCTTCCACTTTTCCTTTTCCCTTCTTTTAGAGGACTAGTAAACATGGAGGGAGTCACAGGTAGGTGGGAACTTGGGCACACTGCTGTTGCCACATGAGGGATGATGGGGGTGTAGTGATCATATCTTGCAGTTTGTGTGAATATATGTTTAATGTATTAGGCAATGATACTGAGCTGCACATTTATTTGTATTCTTTTTCAGATACCACATGCTGCAGGCATTACAATAGCTATTCAGCTGTACAGCTACTTATAATTATACACAGTTGAAATCTCTCTGAGCCACTCTCTCCCTGCTGCAGCCTATAGGAAGGAACCATATAATACATTTGGTTCTCCCCATGCAATTTGACAACTTTTTAAAGGCATCAGGATAATGTTTGCATGCATTATGTAGCTAGAAGAACGAAAACCCCATTACAAGATCTGAAATTACTAGGTTCTCTTAAAGTGACATTAATCAACCCCATTTGACATCACCATTTCAAGCACTCATGTTGCAGGCACCAGGCAGAGTATGCAAATGTAAATGGTGCTTTTTAGTAACAGAGAGTGTGAGGCCTCAAACAGAAAGATTTAGAATGCAGCTACATCTGATACCCAAAGATATAAAATACTTTGCCTCTCTTTGTGGACACAGCGAGTGTCTGGGGCTATTTTAACTGTCAGTGATCATAATAGCTTCATGGAGTCCAATTGATCTGAGTGATTAATATCTTTATCTAACGGAGTACAGACCATATGAGATGTTTATAACCTTCACACCTCCTCCCAACACTAATGTGTGCTTGGCTATGTGGAATAGGGCTATAATTTCCCCGTAGGCTCCCAGCACATCCTAACCTGCAAGTGATGCTACCACGATTTAGTAATGCCATCAGTGATCTGGGGCCAAATTTTCTTTATATGGTTGTGCATTTGACTTTTTATAATCTACAGTGTTAAAATTTTAATGATAATTGAACATCATTCTCCAGCTTCTATGGTACTTTTTATTTGTTTTTAAAAGGTGAAAGTATCTGTTTAATTCTTTAAGACAACTTTTACTGGTAGCTTTATTGCCTTAAAAGTTCAGATCATAAAATAAACTATTCTAGAATTTTATGGCTTTTTAACAGAACATAAAATCCAAAAGCCAAATAATTTGTATAAAAATATTGAGGTATATATTCTCTGGTGTAATCTGTTTGAGATGACCTTGGTCTGAATTTTTTTTCTCTATTTCTTTTCTTTTCTTTCCTTTTTTTATTTTGCGAGACAGGGTCTCACTCTGTTGCCCAGGCTGGAATGTAGTGACGTGATCAAAGCTCACTGGCTCACTGCAGCCTCAACCGTCCAGGCTCAAGTGGTGCTCCCCCGTCAGCTTCCTGAGTAGATGGGACTACAGGCATACACCGGCTATTGTTTTTTTAAAAATATTTTTGTATTTTTTGTATAGATGGTGTTGTATTATGTTGTCCAGGCTGATCTTGAACTCCTGGGTTCAAGTGAAGTGCCTGCTTCAGCCTTCCAAAGTGCTGGGATTACAACTATGAGCCCCTACATTTGGTCTGAATTTTCTCAATATTTCTGTTATTTTACCAAAACTGTATGAGTGAATATTAACAGTGTGTGTGTCTGTGTGTCTGTGTGTGTGTACATGTATGTGTATCAAAAAGAGAGAGAGATTTCCCAGTACCTGGTACTCAGATTATCTTTATTTCAAAATACATTTTTGTAATATAAAGTGGAAAAATTAAGTAACAAAATACCCCTTCAGCTATTGTTTTTTATTAAAATTAAATACACAAGTTACTGTCATTGTTTAAGAGAGAAGATGCTACATTCATTTCCACAGTCATTTAGCTCATACTTTCCTTAATTTTTCATTTTTCTTGCCATAAGCAAACAGAAACCGAAGTAAGCTCTGAGTGTACACGTTTGCATATGTGCACGCATGCATGTATATGAGCATGAATTTTATGTATCTATGTGTAGTACCTGCATGTTTTTATGTGCATAATTGTATATGTTTGCGTGCATGGGCATTCATGTGGGCCTTTGTGTGTGTGCATATTTGTGAATATATATATGTGTATAAACAAAGGAATTTTATGCAGACCACTTATTAGGTTAATTTTCAAGTCACCATAAATTCCCTGAGCACCTACATATGGCCCTAGCATTTAGTGAGACAAATGTAGTCCAAAAATGAGTATGATCCTGTTTTAGACCTTAAAAGTATCATAGCAAAACAGAAGAGATAACTTTGGATACAAAGAGCAATTTGGTAAAGTAATAGAATGCATGTTTTACTAATTTAATGTTTGAAGCACTTAGCAGATAGGATGGGCTTACACATTCAGAGAAAGGAGAGACAATAGAGGAAGATTATAATGATATGTGAGGTATCATTAAAGCTTAAATAGAATTTTGGCCGTTAGAGAAAGTCCGGAGAAGGTAAATTAGAACAAAGAGGGCAGAGTAAACAGACAAATGGAGTTGTGACAGTGCATGCTGTGTTGTAACAATGGTTATTTAAATGTTAGGAGCATAGGGAACAGGAAAAGAGGATGGAAATTAAGACTGCCTGAGTGCCTACTGAAATATAGGGGAAGATAGTGGTGAAAAAGGTGGGCTTTGTCACTGAATTGTCCAGATGTGACTCTCATCTCTTTTATTTACCAGCTATGTGATTTTGTGCAAATAACCTCTCTGAGCCTTGGTTCCTTTTTGTGATAATAACTACAGTGAGGAATCATTGAAATGATAAACCTAATACAATGACTGGTGTACAGGAAGCATTTAATAAGAATTAGTTAACTACTACCTTGTCCTTGTCCTGGAGTTAATATTGATAGCTAAAAGTCATTAAGCTTCCCAAGCCACAGATATATACATCATGCCATTTAATTTTTGCAATAGCTATTTGACATGATTACTATTATTATCCCCACTTAGAGATGAGGATATCTTAGGAAGTTCACAGAGAAGAGTATGGCCACACCTGGTTTTGCCTGACTATGGAGGCTGGCCATTATGTCTCCTCTGGGGAGGTCATTGATAGGAAGTAAGTCTAGAAGGGAAATCTGGTGTCCAAATGGTGAAGCTCTGAATAATAAGGCAAAGAATCTGGACTTTTTTTCTACTCAACAGTAGAAAAGTACAAAATATTTTTCTCAGGGAAATTATACTACCATTCATCCATTACACCATTCATTTAGCAGCTATATATTGCACTCAGTAAAACATGCATGTGATAGTTTTATTTTCTCTTTGAATACAAAGCTCTCCTGTCTACCATAGTCTGACATTCTTGGGCCTGATGGTATTTTATTAATCTATGAAGTCCAAGCTACTATATGCCACACATTGAGCTAACCACTGGGGGAAAATTGTGAGCAAAAGCTGGCATGGTTTCTGCCCTCAAGAAACTGACACTTTAATGTGTATATAGGGAAAGTGGAGCACAATTTATCTAATAAGTACACAATGGTAAAATCACCACTGTGACAAATGCTACAAGGATGAGGTCCAGCATGGTGTCAATGTAGATTAGAGGGAAATTCAACCAAGACAAATAGGTCAGAAATGTTTTCCTTGAGCAAATGAGGCTTGAACAGAGAACTGAAAGATAAGTATGGGCTAACTGATCAAAGAGTAGAAAGGGAGAGGAATGGTACAGGCAAAAACCCTGGGAGGAGAGGAAGCACGGTGAGTCCAAGGAGTGAAAGGAACTGGAGTATCTGGAGAAAGCAGACCTAAAGCAACTGTTCAATAAAAATACTATGAGAACCACACTTCGATTTTTTTTCTAGAAGCCACATTTTAAAAAATAAACAGAAACAGGTGAATTAATTTTTAAGTATTTTATTTAACCCAGTATATCCAAAATACTGTCATTGCAATGTATACTCAATATAAAAATTATTAATTTTATTTCTTATCTTCTTTTTCTTATACTGTTTGAAATCCAGTGTGCATGGTAAGCTTTCAACACATGTTCATTCAGGTATTAAATTTTCATTGGGAATACTTGATCTGTGTTTAAATTTCATAATGTTCATGGTTTAAAAAGTAAATTCATATACCCAAATTATTCCAAACACATTTAAAAGTTTTTCAATAAACTGAACTGAATATTCATTTTTAAAATTTAAATTAATTTAATTAACTAAAATTGAATAAAATAAAAAATTCAATTCCTCAGTTACACTAGTCACATTTCAAGTAATCAACAGTCACAGGTAAGACTGGCAGTCAGTGCAGAATGGGGGAATGAGACCATTGCCAGATTATTCAGGCCATGCAAACCTCATGAAGGATTTTGTCTTTATTCCAAGATCCGTGGGCTCTGCTGAGAGTATGAAGCATGGAGTAACATGAAGAGATTTAAAATTTGAAAAGATCACTCACCAGCAGTGTGGAGAATGTAGATAAATAGCCATGCCAATGCTATAATTTAGGCCACAGATCATGATAATTTGGATGAAGGTGTTGATGGAGATAGAAGTTCATGGATTCAATAAATACTTAAGAGATGAAATCTTCAGGAGGAGTTGACGATAGAGTTGAAACAGAGGGAGATGTTGAAAGAAGACCAAGTTGCAACTGATTGTTGCATCAGCAATGCATCAAGAATTTAGACGGGACTCCATGGGGATTGCTTGTCACTGTTTTATGGTATCTGGAATCTCAACTGAAGAAAATCAAATGGCTGGAAATGGTGTGGATGGCTGGATAGATGTAAGGTTTCTTCACTCTCATGTTTAAAGGCTGACATGAGATGAGTAAAAGGCTTAGGCTCAGCTGGGGTTTTCTATTGGGATGACTATACACAGCCTCTACATAGAGGTTGGGCTTCCTCATGACAGCCTTAGTGTTGTTGAATTCCTCTCATAGCAGCTTTCTGTAGCATTCCAACAAATAAGGTAGACATTATTCTATATTCTAGTCTCAGAAATCACATACCTTCACTTCCACCGAACTACTGGTTGAAACAATCACAAGTTCACACAGATCAAAGAGAGGGTACAGAAACTCTCTCAAAGGAAAGAATTTCAAAGAATTTACAACCATGTTGGAAAAGCCATCTCAGTACAACCGGGAACATTTTCACTTGAAAGTGCCTCAGAGTCATCTAAGAGAGGTCGTTGAATACCCTGATCTGAAGATCAGAGACGAAGGTATGACGAAGATACACATTTATAAATTGTCTGTATTGATGTGGTAATTAAAGTATAAGTGAGAACTCCTGAGAAGAGAGTCTAGGCTGAGTAGAGTGCCTTGAGGGATTTCAAGCAATGACGGCTCTGTAAAGAAAGAACTCTGCAAGACAAGCTAAGAAAGTGAAGCCAGAATCTCAGGAGAAAGACAGTAGAGTGTCATCCTTGGAGAGGCAGAAGAAACCTGTGATTCAGGAAGAAAGCAGTCATTTTAAATCTTCTGTGATGTCAAGAAAGAAAAGGCTGATAAATATGTCTTGTGTTTATTGACAAGGAAGTCTTTGTTTACCTTTCAAAATTATTTTGTTGTTTTAGGAAGAATGTAATGCAAAAGATAAGTTGCTGCAGGAAAAGCCTGAACATGGGAAGAAACTGGTGATTGATCAATTAATTGATCTATTCAAGCCAAAGAGTCAAAATGACACTATTAATCGGACTGCAGAGAGCACAACTGATGAATAAAATGCTTAATTTCTCTTTTTTATAGAGATGAACATGTTCATCTAGTCGTATGTGTATTAAATATAATATTACCCAAAATAAAGAAAATAAAATTTTATACTTTGTTTCTTTCACAGAGTATTATAGACTCGAGAGAACTAAATGTTTGTATAGATATAACTAAAATTTTTGTCAGATTTGGAAAAATATCTAGATGCCGTGGGTTCATTCTAGATGTAACCACATAGGACTGCCAAAATAGGAAAGAATTTTTAGATATGAGAGAAATAGGCTTTCCATATCTAGATTCCATTCTGTCTGAATATTTTTATATAATAAAATACTTCCACAGTTTTCCAAGCAAACTCATATTTAACATACACACAAACATATAAACATATATGTAAATCTAACATTGTAGTATAAAAATATTTCATCTCAACACAAAATATACTTATTTCTTATGTACATATTAGAAAATTTATATGCATATAGTTATTTATTAAACTAATTTACAATAAATTCATATTAGAATAACAAGAATTTAAAGAAGGTTCTAGAAATATGACTACTAATTTTAACTACATCTAGACTCTTAAAATTATTTTTATACAAATATAAAATGACTTTCAATGAACTTGAGTTAGGTGTTTTTTGTTTGAATCATCCAGATATATCCTTCAAATTCCTGCTCCCTTTGTGGTGATCTGATTTAATAGTATTATTTGTTTTTAGAATCAGTACTGAAAGCTGCTGCTGGATTAATACCAGTTCTGAAGAGGGTTACAGCTGGATCATGTATCCTACAGTATGCTTGCTTCTATTCACATTTCTGCCAAAACCTGAAGAGAAGCCACAGAAATAGAAAATGAGAGTTTATTTTTTGAATAAACTGGCTTCTGTTACAACATAAGACCTAACACCAGGCCTCTCAGGATTTTTTTTTAGTGGCAAATCTGCATCTAAGATTTAAAAAGCATAGTTTGCTTTAATGGAAAAAATATTAATTGTTTATTAAACAAAGCAGTCATATATGTTGCTTTGTATAATAAAAATAGTTTAACCATTGGAATGACAACCTATCTCCCTGATACGCAGACTCAGTTTCTCTTACTTTTCAATTTCTTCGAAAAGTGAGCATTTTTATCTGATTTTGTAAGATGAGATATTCCAAGATAAACAGCCAGTAAAGTACACATTAATGAAGCTCTATTGGGCACTACTTCTATTTCCAGCACCATTTTGAATAGGAGTAGTTCCTTGTTGCTGGTCCTAGGGGTAAAAAGTCTAGTTCCTCATCATTAAGTATGTAGTTAATTGTGTAATTTTTTGTTTGCAGATTTTTTAAATTGATTGAGCAAGATTCTCTCTGGTTTGCTGACAATTTTTTGTCATGAATTGATACTAGCTTTTGTCAACTGCCTTTATGTGTCAATTGATATGAGCATATGATTTTTACTTTTTAGCTGGTTGTTATATAAATTACATTGATTGATTTTTGAATGTTGAACCAACCTTGTATACTTAGAATAAATTCCACTTGATCATGTTTGTTTTATGTGTTGTTGAATTCAATTTGTAGTATTTTGTGGGGAATATTTACATCTTTGTTCATGAGATATATTGGTCTACAGATTTACTTTCTTGTAATGTTTTCATCTGGCTTTGCTATTGGAGTAATGCTGGTCTGATAGAATGAATTGTAAGTCTGGATACTCTAACTCACAGAGAGTAACTTACTCAACCAGTACTGCTTTCTCTAATGAGCTGTAAGTTAAGATACTCTAGCAGTCTCTGTCTAGTTTTTGGAGGAGATTGTGGAGAAACGGGATTTCTTCTTTTTGAAATGTTTGGTAGAATTCAACAGGAACAGGGAATCCCCAAGTTACTCTTGAAGGGTCTTTAAGAATCACTCCAACATGGCCCTGAATGTTACACTCAGATGTATATGAAAGTGAAATATTTATTATACTCACAGGTCTTAGGGACCACTGTCATGGCACACCATACAGGGAGCCATGTGGGAGGAGCTCCCAGAATGGACTTAACCAAGCAGGCAGGGAGAAATGGGGGTGGAGTGGAGTGGGAAGGAGAATGAATGAACATCTACCTGTGGTTAAGTGTTCTTATTGGGGACCAGGGGGATTTCACAAGCAAAGGACATGAGGGAATTTTATTGGTGTGTTGAATGTCCTTAGGTCATGTCAGAGGAGGGCAGGAATTTTTAATTTGTGGTAGTGACCAACTGTGTAGCACCTGAGTGGAGTGTTTACAGGATGTTTGTGGGGGTGTTGAGGCTTTAGAAAAGTATAAAGTTTGAAAGATTTATGGTGCAAAGATCATCCAGACTTGACACTTGTTGGGAAGATATTAGTAAGTATTGATTTAATTTTTTTCATATATATAGGCTGTATTATCCATTTCTCCTTGTGTGAGTTTTTGGCACCTGTATCTTTTAAGGAATTGATCCATTTCCTCTAAGTTAGTGAAGTTGTGAACATAGACTTGTTCACAGTGTTTGTCTCTTATGCTTGTAATACCCGTGAGATCTGTAGTGATGAAAACTCTTTTAATTCTAATATTGATAATTTCTGTCTTCTCTCTTTTTGACTTGGTTAGCCTAGCCTCTATTTTGACAGTTGTTAAATTAAAAGAATGGCGATCATTAAAAAATCTGGAGACAACAAATGCTGGAGAGGATGTGGAGAAAAAGGAACACTTTTACACTGTTGGTGGGAGTGTAAATTAGTTCAACCATTGTGGAAGACAGTGTGGCGATTCCTCAAGGCCTTAGAAATAGAAATTCCATTTGACCCAGCAATCCCATTACTGGGTATATATCCAAAAGACTATAAATCGTTCTACTATAAGGACACATGTACACGAATGTTCATTGCAGCACTGTTTACAATAGCAAAGACCTGGAATCAACCCAAATGCCCATTGATAATAGACTGGATTGGAAAAATGTGGCACATATACACCATGGAATATTATGCAGCAATCAGAAATGATGAGTTCGTGTCGTTTGTAGGGACATGGATGAATCTGGAAAACATCATCCTCAGCAAACTGACACAAGAACAGAAAATGAAACACTGCATATTCTCACTCATAGGTGGGTGATGAAAAATGAGAACACATGGACAGAGAAAGGGGAGTACTAAACATTGGGGTCTATTGGGGGGAAAAGGGGAGGGCCAGTGGGAGGGGGAGGTTGGGAGGGATAGCCTGGGGAGAAATGCCAAATGTGGGTGAAGGGGAGAAGAAAAGCAAAGCACACTGCCATGTGTGTACCTACGCAACTGTCTTGCATGCTCTGCTCATGTACCCCAAAACCTATAATCCAATAAAAAATTAAAAAAAAAAAATTCAATTTTCTTAATAGTTATAAGGCTATTTAAGCTACATATTTCTCTTTGTGTAAATTGTGGTAGGCTTAGTTTTGTAAGGAATTGTTTCCTTACCTCGGAGTTGTCAAATCTACATTTGTGGAGCTGTTTGCAGTATTTGCTTATTATTATTACTGTCATTATTATTTATGTCTTCAGGGTCTGAGTGAATATTCTCCTGTTTTATTCCTGATATGAGTAATATGTGTCGTCTTCTTTTTTTTTTTTTGGTTAGTCTTGCTAGGGTTCATCACTTTTCTTGACTATTTCAAAGAATCTGCTTTTGTTTTTGTTGTTTTATCTAGTTTTTCTGTTTTCAATTTCATTAGTTACTTCTCTAATTTTTACTATTTATTTTCTTGTGCTTGTTTAGGCTTTTTCTTCTTCGTTCTTTAGTTGCCCGTAATAGAATCTAGATTATTGATTTTCCATCTTTCACCTTTTTATTGTGTAGATTTAGTGTTGTAAATTTCTCACTAAACACTGCTTTACTGTACACACACATTTCTGATAAGTTGTATTTTCATTTAATTTAAAATATTTTAAGGTTAGAATAGACACTTTTGAAATATTAAAATTGCAATGCAGAAGCAAACATTTTGTATACAGATATTTTCGGGTTTCTGAGAGTACCCAAGAGTTGCAGTCTCCTTTTTGGGATGTCCTAGGGTTATCAGTAATGATACTTTCTCATGCTACCTACTATAATCTGTTTTGCTGACAAGTTGCAAGTTGGACAGCTATGTTCAGAAGGTCATACCACTGTGAATTCAGTAAGACCAGAGAATTTAAACTGTGTCCCAATGCTTAATGGCAGAAAAATTTCTCCTTCTAAAGGAAACCTTTGGTTAAAATGGTCAATGAGGTGAAATCAATCATTTTGTGCCAAACAGCTTCAAGAGGAAATACACTCCATGAGAAATCATGATAGAGACAGATTTTCTAAGTCCCATAATCATCCCTAAATGTTTCCTTATTCATCTTTTATACTCCCTCCGAGCCCTAGTAAGAGTTTATAAACTAAGTGTTGTTTCGCAGAAGGACATATATTTCCTTAGCACATACTAAATGCCTAATCCTGTGCAAGGTGCTCTGAGAGATGCGTAAATGAAGTAACAACACTCATTAGAAACGACAGTCTTGCTGGGTGAAAAAGACTATCACCAATAAGACAACTAGTGAGAAATGTAAGTCACTATGTAATTAAGCCCTGAGTGGTTAAGTGATGACTGTAAATACCATCCAAGTTTCATGTGAAATTGTTCACAATGTCCCTTTTACCTAAGGGGAGTGTAGAAATAGAATTTGTTTAATAGATTAGTCAAGAGCATCTCATTAGTTGCTGTTATTGGAAGGGACAGAAAATGAGCGGAAACTAAAATACCCATGTAATTAATAAACATAGAAATAGCTCAGGTCACTGACCGTGCAAATTATTTTTAATCTGAAGGCATATCAATTCCTTTGATTTTGTCTCCTTGGATGAGTTCTGGAATGTGATCTCCACTGGAGTGGAAAATAATAATTTTTGACTGAATTCCAGAAAGGAATGCTTCCCTGCCTTGTTCTGTGCCTGTGCCTCTGTGTGTGTGTGTGCACGTGCACACACATATGTCCACATACACACATACATGCCCAAGGGGGCAGTAAGATCCATTGCTTTATGTTCAAATAAAATGCTTGACTATCTATAGTGTTAAAATGGAGAAGGGTGTCTTTCACCAAAAACCTGTTTCTTCACATCACAAGCCTAATGAGCTATGAGGTATATCCCTGAGGCAGGAAGAAGGCTGAGGAAGATGGGTAAAACTCAGAATGGGTGCCCTTGGCTAAAACCCAGAATGGCGCTGATCAAATATCTGGGGCAAGCATGTAATGATCTGCAGGTAACTCCATGCTGATGGTTTTCCACTCAGGTAGACTATTGCGACAGTTCCTTATTATCTCTCATGTTTTTCAAACTAAAGTCATTTATATATTGCTTTAATGACATTTGCCACATCTATGTACTACTCATATAATAAACATATCCTTTATGTCATAAAATATTGAATACATTTTTTATTAGTAGCACTAGTACAGGGCATTTTATGTTACTTCTACAAATGTGTAAAAACCTATATTGTATTTCCTTCATAGTAGACATTCATTTTAAAAGGTTTTTTTTTTCTTCCAGGAATGTTTGAATGAAAATAACCAAAGTATTCAAAAACACACAGAATCAGTTCATGTTCCATTAAAACACTGGGAAATATGTACATACAGGTAAGGTCTTCATTATCACAGTGCAGAGAGCCTCCATGTTCTGGTCCTGGTTTCTCTTTAGCTTCATCTCTTTCTGAGCCATGTTTTATACCCCATTGTTTAGCTTGCTGGAATAATACAAATAATTCATGTTTCCCCCAATCCACTCTATTTTTGACATCTAGCTCACAACAATTCCTAGGTGTCAGGAAACAGTTCACTCCTTGGTTCACCTAAAAAATATCTGCATCTCTTTTAGACATTAGCTGGAGCATCATCTTTTCCCTGAAGCTTTTACTGATACTCTAAAGTAAATTTCTTTTTTTGTGTGTACCCTATAACATGTAAATAACCTTCTTTGTTTTGAGGTCTCTTTTTGTCTACTAGATTACAAATGCTTTCTCCTATCTTGAATAAACCAAAGTAGAATAGCTGATTGACTCCATGGAGTGATCTCTTTGTTAGCTCCACAATTAATGTTTCTGCAAACTTGCTCGAACCTGACGTTCTGTAAAAACAGGTACAACTCTTTTCTTTAAGAAACTGTGTTTGCTCTTGAAGTTCAATTGCACCTGATACTGAAATTACTCAAGCATGCTAAGGTGTTTTTAGATCCATGTAAAGGTTTTTTGCACCCTTTCCTAAAAATAAGTCTTGAGAGATGAGGATTGGGAGAGATGCAGAAATGTGAGCACTGAGGGGAAGATAGCACCAAAGAGACATAACACATTATAGAAAGAGATTGTCCATTCTGAGAGTTTGCCATATAGGCCAGTATACTGGTGGTTTCAACCAGAGTATATTACAGCAGTACAGAGAAGCCTAGGTGCTGGGTAAATTGTTATTCTCTCTGTATGAGGAAAAGGATTTATTTTCTCATCCAACCTTAGGATAATGGCTGAGATCCCTATATCAAAAGACAGAATAGCAAGAGGAAAGCATATAAATATATTTAATATAAGTTTTATGCAGCATAAGAGCCTTCATGAAGAAATGAAGTCCCTAAGAAACAGGGAAAACTGTGTGTTTTATACTAAATTTGGTGAAGAAGTAAATGGTTGTGGAGAAGTGTGAATTGAAATAAGGAGTGTTATCTCATGGTAATAAAACTGAAGAGAACTTAGCAGGCTTGTTTGTTTAAATTCTTATCTGTGCCCATGTGTCTTCTAAGATAAAGGTAGAGGGAGTGCACTCTCAAATAAGAATCTTATGACCTGCTTCAGCGGAAGGTCAGAACATTCTAGTATGGCCTGCTTCAGGGGAAAAGGGGAGTAGAAGATCACAGAGACCTTCCTGTTTCTGCTATTTTCTCAAATCCAAGGAGCTACATCTTGAGGTAGTGTATTTTGATAGTTCCCATCATCTCCATGCCCATCTTGGCTTAATTCCAGCTCCAGAGTACAAATGGGTGTGGGGGTAGAAAAAATTTCATGAAAAAAACATACTGGGCTAGTAGGAAATGAACCATAGCATAAGAAGTGCTACATATCCTAAGGAAACTCAGTTCTTGATCTTTTGATAAATAGAAGAAATAGTATTCACTGAAATTGACCTAAAAGGCAAAGATGTGATGCCATGAGATGTCAAAGATGCTCATTGTTTTTAGATATGCATAGTCACAAGCTTCTATGGAGGAGGAAGAGAATAGAAAAAAAGAAAAATATGATATATTGGAAAAATCTAAAAATAATTTCACTGTGCCATAGCTGAAGATTGCTACAAGTCCATGAAATTGAACTAACATTACAGCAAATAGCCTGTGCACTCTTCAGCATGATTTTCTCAGATCTCTGGCAGAAGGAAGTAATTCTGGTACTCAGTTGAGAGTTGGAAGGTGGAACACTTCCAATTTAGAGCAAACTCTTAGGTCTGTTTGCCACATGTTGTTTTTTTAATAGTCATTTAATTTTGGTGAAACAGCTTTGTGGAACTATGGAGGTGTCTCCTGTCTGTCTCTTAGCTTGCCTCTTTGAGATCATTAATTTTCACAGATAAAATAAGATCCTGGTATGTCATAGAACATATTTAAAACATCTAAATTGTTTTTACAATGAAAAGAAATAGAGCCAAACTTCCAGAGGCAAAATTTATCCCCCAAATTAAGGTGATTGTGACTATTTTATTTCTTTAGACAAATTTATTCTCTTTATATAAAACATAAGACATTGCATTAGATACCTGATAGGCACACGAGGAAGGGTTTTCTTTTAATTAGAAGACTATGTAAGCCTGTGGCAGTTATTCCTAGTTGTTACGGAGATTATATTTCTCTTCAATTTTAAGAATTTTGAACAAAGTGATAAAAATTGTAGAATTTATAACTTTGCATAGAAATATCTATTTCAGTAATCTGAAACTAGAAATGCTCTACATTTTAGAAACAAATATCTAAATTAGTGAAAAATCCTGAAAGTAAAAGTTTGCTTACCATCACTGCAGGGGAGCCCGCTGTCATAATTATATCTTATTTGGTCTTTAACTTGGGGAGTCCTATTCATTATCTTTGGAATGTCACATACATGATTCTCTGAGGATACAATCTAATGAAAATACCACCCAGACATGTTGTGTTATTTCTGCCCCTTCCTTCCTTACCAATTCAAGTTTCTAGTTACAAATAGCAACTACACTCAAGTGTGTTTCTTCCCTTTCAGCAGCTAGTAGCATCTAATTTTACCTGTTTGCAATCAAAACCTAAACAATGAAAAGACAGCATAATTTTAAGAACAATTGTATTACGTTTTTATATTGTAGACTGAATACACCAGGTTCCCATTTCTACTACTGTAGTTTATACATGAAGTTCAATACAAAAATCATGAAGTTATTTAAAAAATTCAATATCTGCCTCAACTATGAGTTTCAGATAAGCGTATTTTGAGATTGCTCAAGCATTAACTTAGACCTACACCTTGCTTGGACAATATTTTACAGTATTCTACTTCTTTTTTTGGCAAATTACTTGTAATTTATTATTATTACATACAAGAGCCCATATAATGCTATAAAACACAGTTAAGTAGTTAAGTAGAGCTTATTTAAAAACAATTTGTGTTATAAAAATCATACTTTAAATTCCATCCTTTTGAGATATGTGAAATCTGAACTCCTATGTGTCTGAAAAGCTCAATACTGTGACAGATTGTGTGTGTGTGTGTGTGTGTGTGTGTGTGTGTGTGTGAGAGAGAGAGAGAGAGAGAGAGATTGGTGTGGGAAGACAATGGACAGTTTGGAATGAATTCTCATGCACGCATGGCCTGATGGGAGCATTAAATTCCTAGGCACCTTAGAGTAACTTCCTTCTTTGCATTCAGACTTTGTAAGATTTCCCTAATTTTTTTCAGAGGAGAAATAATTTGTTTTTCAATTTCCAAGACAGCCAGAATGATGCAAAATCCCAGTGGTACTTTAGCATGTGAACAAAGAGAATGACATAGAGACAGCAGCCCTTCATCATATCTTGTGCTTTATTGTGTGCTACATGGCATGAATATAATCGTTGTTTTACTAAATTATAAGCGTGTTTTCCATACAGGGAAATGTGCAGGCAAGCAGTCATTTGACATAGCTGAAGTATAGATACATAAAAATGATACAATGTATCTAGCATAGATGTGGAGCTATGGCTCATAGGAGGAGCCTCAAGATATGCAAGGATTCCCCAGGAACCACTTAGCAAAGTAAAAAGCTTCCAGGAGGTTTTCATTTCAGCAACACTGCCAGCAAACACCTACCATCCCAGCCCCCTATTTTGTGTGTGTGTGTGAAATTATAACTTCAAATTCCAAGCACCTGGGAAATTCCCAGGGGTCGAGCTGGAACAGTTGAGGCCCAGAACTCCTCTTGCAGTTCTCCAGGAATAATACTCTGTCCTGAGAATCTGAACTCCGGAAAAATCCAGTTCTTCACCATCCCCACATCTGTCTACACATACTCAAGCATGCCAGAAAAATAAAACCCACAAAAAGGGGACCTGGGTGCCACTTTGAATCTGGTCACTTGTCCTTAAGGGGCTTTTAACACTGCACAGAAATTCTAATGACATTTTTTGTTAGCTTGCTTCCCCGCTCCCTGAAACAGCAATTTAAAATATTTTCTACTCAATTCACATCTGCAATTTTCTTTCTTCTCAGTCAGCAGATGTCCTACCTCACAGAAAATTAAAACAGAAACTATGAAAACAAACCACCTCAACTTCCTTCCATCATAGCTACAAATCTATCTGCTTGCCCCTTTCCTTTTCTTCTTTTCTCCTGGTACAAAGTAGTAAGTGTCCTTTTCCCCAAGTTACTTCTCATCTGGATATACTCACCAGTCTCCAGGAAGCAAAGTTAGGCCCTGCCCCACTGTGGTCTCTTTCCTGGATTACAGCAGAGGCCCACTCGACGGCACTTTGGCCCTTGGCCCTCCTTCTGTCCCGGCCCTCAGCTCCACTTCCCAACTTACAGACAGAGTGAGCATGTAAACCTAAATGGGGTTATATGATTGCCCTCTGCTAAACCTTCTGGTATAGGCAATTGTGCCTCCTTTAAAAATTTATATATTGAATCCTGGGCTCTTAGTACCACAGAATGTGACTATTTAGAGACAGAGTCTTTAAAGAGGTAGCTTAGTTAAAATAAAGACAGTAGGATGGGTGGCTGCTAATCCAATATGACTGGTGTCCTAATAAGAAGAGATTATGGCATAGGCACATACAGAAGGAAGACCATGTGAAGACGCAGGGAAAAAGACAGCCATCTACAGGCGGAGGAGAGAGGCCTCAGAAGAAACCAACCTTGCTGACATCAGGATCTTAGTCTTCTAACTTCCAGAATTGTGAGAAAATAAATTTCTGTTGGCTCAGCCGCTCAGTCTGTGGTACTTCATTAAGGCAACTCTAGCAAAACTCTTCCACCTTTGAATGGCTTTTAGTCATCTCTGGGATAAAGCCCACAGGCTCTACGTTTCTAAGGCTTAGGATGATCTGACTGACTCTTACCTCTGCTGCCTCAGCCTTAGACACTTCCTGCCTCACTCAACTCCTGCCACACTGGCCTCTGTGCAGTTCCACAATCCTCCTCCTTCTTCTGGAGCCTCTGAATGTCCTGTTTCTTCAGCTTGGAATCCTCCTATCTGCTCATGTTACTTACTGACCTAGTCAGTAACACCATCCTTCAAGTCTCAGCTTAAACATAGCTCCTCCGTAGAGAAGCCGTCTGTGTTCCCTTAGACTAGGGAACAAGGGAACCTGTGGTAATTCTGTGGTAATCTCTTTACAGCTTGTATGACACTCCAGTCACTTGGTCAATATATGTCTTCTATGCAAGATTGTATCCTCCAGGTCTCAGGAACCATTTTTGCTGTGGTATATCTGGTGCTCTATATGTTTTTGAATGAAGCCTCAGAATGAACAGGCTAACAGTAGCCAGGATCATGACCACTCTGGCAGGAAAATGGACAGAACCACTTTGGACACGGTGTAGTAAGATTTTCCTTTATTATCAAAATCCAATTAGGTAGATTTTGTAGCTGAAGTAATTAAGTGGTTACCTTTAGAATAATTTGTTAGTAATTCAACTCAGTTTATGAGGCAAAGGTTATATTTTTATTTTCTCAATCAACTTTAGCAAATGTCCAGAATTGTTGGACCAAATGTATAGTAGGTCTAATTTATTTGGGGATACAGATGAAACAATTCTATGAAGGGCTGATTTTATATTGTTACCTGGAATTTTTGATCTTTACAGAAGGAGCCAAAGTGTATAGGAGTTTGAGTCATACCACAGGACATTTAGCAATGCATATGTTGTTGTGACTGGAAATCGGATTTGCTGCTGCTTTTCATCTCTGCTGCTTACCAGAGGGTGGAAGCCCTTTCAAAGAAGCACTCTAAGGTTTAAAGCTCTTTTCCTGTGCTGTCTGATTGGAGGCGCCAATCTCGTGAGGTGCTAGCCTGCAAGTGCTGAGGGATCACTTTTTGTAGGGTAGCCCATGGCTGCTAGGAGAAATACTTTGTAGCCTATGTGGACCTGGTTTTTGTGGCCTGAAGAGAATGGGTATAACATTGATAACTTGCCAAGAGAAGCCTATTTTATGGTGCTTTTGTGATAAGTACAATGGTGCCATCTATTTGTGACTGATATTTTTTGATGGAGTTGACTGTTCCTGAGTGGGCTGAGGACAAAAAGAGTAATGTAGCTGGGCATCATTTGCACATTTATTTACATGTCAGGGCTTTTGTTCAAATTGTGACTGAAGTCTATTTGTAGAGTCAGGCATAACGAAGTAAACCTCATTGAGATTCACTTCAGGACATATCCAAACAAACAACATCTTCATTCTGAGCCCATCCAAATGCCCGTAATTTGGTAAATTACTCATTCTATTTGAATGCATTAGTCATCATTTATGAATGCCAGTGAAATTGAATGGACTTCCCTCAAAGCTCTATAGAACTTTTCTATCATGCTGCAAATGCCTGGCTTTAATTTCTTTTTTCAAGTCATATTTTTTGTTACATTTTAAATTTTTGGTTCATAAGCCAAATAAGCATCCAAAAAATAAAGAATCATGTTGAAATAGCTACATGCGTCTTCATATAATGACTCTTTTCTTTAGATTTAAGTAGATTAAAGTCATATCACAGTATGTTAAAATGTATAAATCTTCATAATCTTCAGGTTTAATCTTTACTCTTAAGCACTTTGACAATGTTAATAATCTTCAACATAAACAGCTGTCAGAGGAAATAAAATAGAAAGTGTTTTAAGGAAGACAGTACTTCAAGTGCTAACCCTCTTGAATTTTTTTTGGAGTGATGAAAGCTTTTTATTGAGTATATTGATTAATAGCAAAGAAAGGTGGGGAATCTTGAGCAGAAAGACCATACAGATATTATCTGATGGTTTGACATTTTATGCTCTTTTTAAAATTAAATGATTCTAGTAATACAGCAAAGAGGGGAATATGACATTTTGACACTCATCAGGTATTTGCAGTACTTTTAAGTTATATCAATTAAACTTTCCTATCCCAACAAATTTTTTATCTGCTGTATGGCAGCTGAAAGTCTTTGTAATACATTGCAAATGCATGATAAAGACTGAAGATAAAGAAAAGCTGGTCCTTGAACTTCTGAGTGTGTTTATGTAATTTCCTAAATTTTGAGTAATCTGGGCAAAAGAGATGTCCTGAGTTCTTTTTTACATTTATTTAAGGCAGTGTTAGGTATAAATTATTATTGCTCAAATGTCTAGGGTTCTTTTAAATTTAAAAGGAGTGGTTCTTCTTAGGAAGGGACCATTAAATAAATTTAATGCATTTTAAAAATTTCATAAATCAATAGCTGATTTTTAAAATAAACTGTTAAAAACTTGTTACAAGTTTAGTGTTCCAAAGATAAACTCTTGTCCTTTATATTCTGTGTTCCAGAACCTTTCCTATTTTCTCACTGTCAACGCTGAGTTTTCTAGGGCGAAAGCTGGCTATTTTAGAATCTCTACGTGAGATTTCTTGTTAAATTGATCCATTGCATTTCAGCTGTGTACATGCTGTCCACCTTCTGTATGCATTACCTGTATTTTAAATCCTGCAGGGCTTTCTTTCAGTACAGGAGATATGTCTCCCTTTTAGTAATTCAGACTTGAGGATGATTTGATTCATGAATGTGTATATAGTTTGTGTTTTTAAGTGAGTTTGTGTATGTGTGTGTGTGCAGTAAGTATTTATCAGTATGCCATATTTCATGTTGAAATTGAAAGGCTAGATCATTCTTGGAAGGGATATTAAGCTTCCTCATGCAAGCATTTTTGCACGCTAATGCTTCAAGACCCAGAGAGAAAAAAGGGAATGAATAAAGTAGTTGTGGGCAAGTAGCTACAGAGCACTTGCCTTGGCGTAGGGCGCCAGTATCTATTCAGCTGCAGTCAACTGCAGCCAGCCATGTGAGAACAGTCCCAGTGTTGTTAAACCACCCAGGTTTATAAGTGTAGTCAGAAACTTGGATTTTCATTTGAAATTTCAAAATATTTAAATGCTAGTAATTAATTTTAATGAAACACTGTGTGAGCCAAGGAAAATAAGTTTATGGGTGCCCCGTGTGCCGGTTCTGTAAAACAGAGGGCATAGCTGAAAAAGAAAGTGCGATGCCATGCTTTACTTACCAAGTTTACTGAATAGCTATATAAAATGTTTAGAAAAGAAATATAAATGTAATATGCATACTTAGATAACATGCTTGTTAGAAATTTCTTGGGTAGGGAGAGAAATTTTCCTTCCCCCTACCCATACCATTGATGAGTCTCTGGTTCAGGGAACTGGTTCCATTCAATACCACCCACTTCCCCACTTCATATCCCATTAATACAAGTATAGGGAATTAACACTTCCTCAGTGTCCACCTTCTTGCTTGCTGTCTGGGGAAATATACATTTTTGGTTTATGGATGTCCTGGGATGCTATAAGAGTCAAGGAAGTTATTCAAGGACACTTTTAGATAATAGGTAGCATCCGCCATGCTGGGCACATACTGAGGAAAGTGATGATGAAGAAGAGACTTCTCTGCCAGACAGAGCAAGACCTTAGAAAGAATTGTTCTCTGTCTCTTTGGCCCTCATGCACAAGGAGCAAATGAGGGCTCGACAGTTTACACACGGTGCCTCAGATTTTAACAGTGCCACAGCACCGATGAGCAATGCTGAGTGATCTTGACCGGGACCAGTTTATTGCTGTAGACTTAGCTCCCACAATGAAAGATTGGAAGTAAAGTCCTTTGCAGAAATGTTCCTCTTATCTATGTTGTTATCTCCCTTCAAACCTCTTCACCACATCACCTCTCAACATCCCTGCTCTCACTGTATACCTTTCTGGTGGGAGGAGGCATCCTTCTCTCACTTTGGATGTTTCTTCTCTGAATTTGCTTATGACCTAAGTTATCCTCTCCATGTTCCTAAGTCCTGAGGATTTTGGAAATCAACTATGTAAGAGTCCTCTTTTCTCAACTTTACACTCTGTTGCATTCATCTCTGAGGCAACGAACACATTGAATATGCTTGAATGGAGAAGAGAAAAATATTTAAATATCAAAATAAAAAAATATTAACATCTCAAAAACTGCTTTCCTGCTGCACAAATAAGTTTAATGCAATTTTAATTTGTATTTGTATTGATTCACAAATTTGGAATCATAGTCTTTTGTGGCCTAGAAACAAAAGTCAGACATTCAAAATTGCATAGTCAAAATTCTACTTGAGTGGATATATTTTTCCATCTTCTTCTTATAGTCACTTTAGAAAGAAAGTGAAGGTAGCAGACAGTCTTTGGTTATGTCCCATTACTTATGCACCTAAGAAGAAATATACCTGAAAATATATAGGATGGAGATTGTTTTCTAACTTTAAACATCATCTAATATTAAGAGTATTATAAAGTATCAAGTACTCTTCAACCAATGATTAATAAAGTTTGGGTGATTTGAGTGCTATACCAGGACTGACCATCATACAGAAAATATGCTACATAATTTTTTCCATAAGAGGACACATTTAGGCCTATTACTGACCTATTATTTTTCTGGAAAATGACTAGAAATGTGTCTTGCTAAATGACAAAGAATATAGAGAAATGTAGGTCTATTTAGCTCTACTGTTTGTAAATTCTTGTCAGTTGAAAAAAAAAAGAAATTCAATAAAATTCTCACACCTCAGTCATTGTATCATCAAAGTCATTGAAAACATTTTTTCACCTGCCAGAAAAATTCTCTTAGGTGTTGTTGCCTGAAGTGCTAGGAGCTTTAACAAATGAATGAAAGAGACTTGAAGAAAGTGTCTGCTGATTCCTTCAGGAACATTTTGGCAGGACTACAGGGAAACAGAACTTTGTTTTAAATACTCATATCTTTGGTTATTCTTGCCCCTTATTAACATCTGAAACCATCATGATCCATTTACCTTCCATATTTCTCATCTTAAAATATCACTTGCTTCATATGACACTATTTGTATATTTGACAGATATCAAGAATTCTCACATGCTATGTTGCATGGAATTATCATAATTACCTATTCATTTACTCAAATTAATAAGCATCTATATTCTATGGCAGATATTATATGCTAGGTTTTTTGATATAAAAAAGATGAATAAAGAGCTTACATTAGCAGTAGGGGAATGAAATGTGCAAATATGGTTATGTTATGTTGTTATATGTATTAAAATGGATGAAGTAGTTTGCTTTAATAGATTATAAGAAGGGATTATATAAGGCTCCCAAAAAGAGATGAATTTTATACTCAGTCTTCAAAAACTGGGTATAAAATTCAGAAGAGGAGATCCCTAAAAACCAAGAGGTGAGATGATTTCGGCAGGAGAGAGGGAGAATAGTTGCTGGTGTCAAATTTAGTGGAGGGATCGAGAAATTGAAGAATTAAAAAGAATGATTGAGATTTAGCATCCTGGTTGATATTGGTGACCCTGTGGCAATTTTTTCAATAGGTAGTGGGGTTAGCATACAGACTTTAGGGTTTTGAGAACTGATTGTATTGTGAGGGGCCTAATGGCTCAAACTGCGTATGCAGGGGGTTTCTTGAATGAGAACCCTCAGCAAGCAGGTGACTGTGGGATAAACACAGCTACTTGCTCCATTCTGTGGGTCTTGCCCTGGGACCGGGTCTCTTACATCCAGAGAAATGGAAAGTATTTTTTAGGTTTTACAAAGCTGTTGATGAGTTAATGGAAGCCTGACAGCAGGTACTGTTTTCCATAATATGAACTGTAAAGAGAAGGAGAATAATATCAGAGAAGTGTAAAGTTTTTTGTTTTTTTTTAAAGATCAGTTAAACTTGAATATATTTAAGGACTAGAGGCTAAGACATAGTAGAAATGGAAAGTTTAAAGAGACAAGTGAAAATAAAATAAAACGATCAATGGAGAGCCATGAGGACACAGAATAGAATGGGATCTAGAAAGTTACAAAAATTAGAGATAGAAGCAAAGAGTTCTATTTTATTGACTTGGAGAGGAGAAGATAAGAATGGGAAAAGATGCAAATAAGCTTATGGGTGAAGGGAGATAAACATGAACTAAAAATAGGCAGAAATAAAACAAGAAGAGGATGTACAAATGGCCAACAAACATATGAAAAATGCTCAACATCACTAATCATCAGGGAAATGCAAATAAAAATCACAGGAAACCACCTTGCCCTAGTCAGAATAATTGTTATTATTAAAAAGTCAAAAAATGATAGGCAGTGTGGATGTGGTGATAAAGGAATGCTTATACACTGCTGATGGGAATGTAAATTAGTTCAACTTCTGTGAAAAACAGTATGGAAATTTCTCAAATAACTAAAAGTAGATCCATCATTTGATCCAGAAATCTCACTATTGGGTATCTATCCAAAAGAAAAGCAGTTAATATATCAAAAATACACCTGTACTTCTATCTTTATTGCAGCACAATTCACAATTGCAAAGATATGGAACCAACCTAAATGCCTATTGATCGATGTATGTATAAGGAAAATGTAGTGTATACACACACACACACACACACACACACACACACACACACCACTCAGCCATAAAAAATAATGAAATAATGACTTTTGTAGCAACTTGGATGGAGCTGGAGGCCATTACGCTAAGTAAAATAACTCAGAAACAGAAAACTAAATACTGCAGGTCCTAACTTAAAATGAGAGTTAAGCTATGGGTATATAAAGGTCTATGGAATGGTATAATGGACATTGAAGACTCAGAAGAGGAAAGAATGGGGAGTGATGAGGGATGAGAAATTACCCCCTGGGTACAAAGTACACTATTTGGCTTACAGATGCAAGTCCAAATTTTTATCTCTGTACAATTCAATCATGTACCCAAAAACCACTTGTAACCCTAAAGCTATTGAAATTGAATAAAGAAAGAAAGAAAACAAATGGTAGCCAAAAGAAATTAATTTCGAGTACTGAAAAGATAAATTTGCTAATTAAAACTTTGGAGTAGATAGGCTACTCCAAAGTGAGATAAGAAAGGTAAATCCTGCAGTTTCTCCCAGAAAGCAGTAAAACAGAGACAGGCAGAGACAATTTTTTTAAAAAAGAAGAGAAGCTACAATACCCATATGGTAGAGTGAACAGATCCACAGTTGTCTAAAAGAAATTTCAGAAGATTATGAAGAAAGTGGCTTATAAACAATATGAAAAGAAAACAGGAAAGTTTTCTAGAATTGAAGGAAGATACTCAAATGAAGAGGTTCACACTAGCTCTATCAAACAGTCTGAATAAAAAAATAGTGATTGGGATATATCAGGAATAAAAAGGAAATGTTCAAAGGTATAAGAGAGGAGATACAGTTTGCCTGGGGTGGCAGGTTGTAGTTTTTGCTTACAAATCTTTTGCCAGATTGAGTGATATATATTTCCCTGGATTCTTGATTTGGGAGTTTGCTGTGTGATTAGTTTTGGTCAAGGGCAAAATGACAATGTGCAACCTCCAAATCTGAAACCCTTTTGAATTTGCGCTCTCTCATGAAGAGTATGTCCCAGCTAGGCTGATACCTTCAACGTAGGTCCTACAATAAAGACATGAAAAACATATCAGCACCCAACAGAAAGCTTAGAACCTGATTAGGCCCAAATAAGCCTGTCCAAGATCAGCTGTGCTGCAGTCCATTTATAGATCTGTGAATATGAAGTAAACGATGGCTGTTTACAGTCACAGAGATTTGGCGTTGTTTTTTATATAGCATTACTGGAGCAGAAACCAGATAAATTTACAAAGCAAATATAAATAATGAACAATTGATTTCTCATCAGGGTTGAAATAAGAAGTTGAAGAAATAAAATCTACCATAAACGATTGAAGCAGGTTGGGTGGGGATTAAAAAGGCAGTGCAGGGGCTGTGGCAAATCGGAGGGCTCACCTAAATGTGTAATTTAAGCTTGTGAAGGCACACACTCAGTTTTGTCCGATTGGCTAGTTTTTTACAAGGAGAATTTGAAAATCTGTATTTCTATGTATGAACTACTAATTTAAAAAAGTTGATGACATATTTGATTTTTGTCTCCTTTTTGTGGCCAACCTCACATGTTCATAGGTTGCTTATGTTTTGAGGCCCAGATATAGTGTGGGTGACTAGTTTTCCAACACCACCTTGAAGGCCTACAGGATGGTTGGGGAGAAAGTAGATTTGCTCATCCTCTCTGACCTCACATTGCTTAGATGACCAGAGCCTTTTTCTGTGGCCAGAGCTCAGTTTCTGACTAACGGCCTGGGATGCTGCTCTTGGTTCAGCATTTGTGTTTTGCCTGCTCACCACCCTGCCCTAAACCACTTGGTCATTTTGTGTGCTCCAGTTTCTTTTCTTCAAATTTAGCCATTTATGCTCAAATGTGTCTTTCAGTTTTTAAATCCAAACCTAATGATCACAAAGATCTATAAAGTCTTTTCTTATGCTTTTTTTTTTTTTTTTTTTAAGGCTGATGGGAGTGAGGTTGTTCTCCTTTGGAGTATATGTGGTTCATCAGTGATATATCAGAATTACTTTATGAACTTAAAGGTAAAAAACTAATGTCCTTCAAGTTTCTTCCCTCAAATAAGGATTATCTTTTCAAAAGAATACGTAGTCCGTAGTCCAAATATTCTCTGCAAATTGCCCTTCATCGAGAAAATCTGGTATTATTTAACAAAATACATGAAACCAATATTCATTTTGGTATTCAGTGACTATTATATTAAATGTCATATAGTGTTGTAGTTTTATTTGAGATTTTGATAAATCATTATTCCTTTTGTTTTTGTTCTTCCTAGTAAGTTTGTAACATTAATACATGAGTTTTGTCTCCCTATTTAGGACTATGCCACTAACACAATACCAAGATCACAATCAGAAATAACTTAAACTTACATGTATTCTTTAAAACCCAGGGGCTCATCAGAACAGGTTCCATAGGTTGCCAAGAAATGTCAGCCTGTTATACAATAGAAAGACAATTTACTTTTAAGGCAATCCCTTACTGAAAGCTTTCTTAATCAGATTCTGTGTATATACAGAAAGCAAAGAGAAAACAAAAGAACTGACCTTAATAGATCTAGCTTTACAATTGTTTTTGACTGATATTCTAAGATAAATTCAGCCAAAGTGCTATTTAAATGCCTCAGTTATCTAGTTTGTTTTATCTTTTTTTAGACATTTTATTTTGTGCCTCATGACATGCCTAGTATCAGGAAATAGACTGGAAAGTACGGTTTTTATTTCAGGTATATTGTGGGAAACCTAGGGGATTCTTACAATGGGTACATGAGCATTTTTTTAACTATAAAAAGGAAAGATTGTTAAAAAATTATGATTACATGGTCAAAACTTCTTTCAGATTTAATATTGCCTACAATGTAGAGCCTGCCATTACTCTGTCAGTAGAATAAGACCTGTATAAACCATGAACATTAATAGGTAGAAATTAATTTGAGCAACTATGTTTTCTATTTTATTTAGCATGCACAACCAAAACGGGGCTTTTTGATGATTACAATCAACTGCCTTCATGCTTGAGTCTAAGCTTCCTAAATCAGAAAGTGCCAGAAATTACACTTTGAACCTCCAAATAGTGTGAGTTGAACAGAAGTGTATTTTTGGATACCAAATGTGCTCTCATATCCTTCCAACTCTGAAAAATCAAACAAGCAGGAATTTCATTATCTGGGTGTCCAGTCTTTATCCCTCACAACTGACCCTGTCTTCCTGTGACCCTGTTCCACGGCACCAGACAGAGCCATAACTGTTTCCCGGTGTTCTTTTCCATTGCATTGCCACCCCTCTATCTCCTCCTCTCCCTTTCCCCTCCCAACAGAGAAATGCTTCAACAGAAGGCAGAGAAAACTCAAAGAATCCCCCTTTACTAACTAGAACTAAGATGAATTGTGTCAGAGTTCAGAGCCCCGTTGTTGCTTTGGCATGAAATCACGGCCCTTGGTTTCTGCCAAGGCGGGTGTCAGCTGGTGAATTATAACACTGGCAGACAGGACTGAGATAAGCAAAAAATACAATGACAGCTGCTACACAGAACTATTCTTTCTGGCCTAGTGAACACAAAAATACATTGTGTAAATAAAGACAGACAGCTTCATTATGCAATTGTCTGCTACTGTGTCACTGCTAAAGAACAAGTATTGATTTTGGAAAATGTATCCAGACTCTTCAAGCTAATATGCTCTTGCTCTTGGGATGTATGAGGCATTAAGGAAAGAAATAATCTAATCTAACTTCCTAACATTAGAGCTGAACCAATATGTAAATTTAGTGTAATATCTCCCTACAGTAGACATTTGAAATCTAGCTTTTTAAAAAAAGACTATTTCACATGCAAGTCCTCAATTCTATTATTTTAATGTAAAACTCTAGAGCTTGGACTGTGTTTTCATGGGTTATAATGTAAGTGGGTGTATTAATCTCTTCAGGCTGCCATAACAAAGTACCATAGACAGGGTGACTTAAACAGCAGAAATCTATTTTCTCACAGCTCTTTTGGCTGGAAGTTGCAGTAAAGGTCTGTCAGGGTCAGTTCCTGGTAAGGGCTCTCTTCCTGGCTTGTAGATGGCTGTCTTCTTGCTGTTTCAGGTGGCAGAGACAAGAGTGAGCACTCTGGGATATCTTCTTATAAAGACATTAATACTATTGGCTCAGGCCCCCATCCTAGTGACCTGGTTTAACTTTAAAATTCTTTAAAGGCCTCATCTGCAAACACTGCCACACTGAGAGCAGGGAGGAACTGGGATTTCCATACGTTCATTTTGTGGGACACACAACATTCAGCCTATAACAGTGACTTGGGCCAACTTGATTTTTGTTAAGAATAAACTACTTGATGAACCTAACAATTTATTTTCTGATTGGTGATTTCTAACACACTAAATAGTGTTTTCAGTAATATATCATTTAGTGAGTATTTTTCATCATTTAGTAACACAACACTAGGAATTGAGTGGGAGAAGCAAGAAGTGCTTACAGTGAAACACTCTTCCAAGTGAGGTACATGAACACCTGTAGGAACCTGAGAGCTATTCCACAAGGTCAATTCTGTTTTTAGAATAACCCTAGAGTTGCTATTTCCCTTTTTGACTATGCTGACATGATGCAAAAAAAAAAAAAATGATAAAATTGCGGGCACCTTAATGTGAATTGAGGCAGTGACACCAAACTGCACTAGTATTAACTATATTATTTACTGTCATGTATTTGCAGTTTATATAAATATATAGATATAGACACACATATCTACACACACATACAACATACAAATACATGTCTGTGTTTATGCCAGTTTCACCAAAAATCGCTATTGATAAAAAAGTAAAATTTATTGCTTTTATTTGATCTTTACTGTTGATCACCCATTTCTTTAATATCGTGTGTCCTAAAATGAAAAAAATATATAAAACGCTTGCTGCATAATGAAGTAGGATAGTTGAAAGTTATCTGGAGGAGAAGAATTTGTGTGATTGTTTGACTTGCAAGCTGAACTGACCACTTTTTTATTGGAACAGTATTTTTGCTTTAAAGAACAACTAATAGACAAATTATAGTTACTCAAAGTTGGGTATTTGGGAGACATTTTCTTGAGTGAATAAAGTGAGTATGTCACTTCAAGAAAAACAACTATCAGAAATGATGAGTTTGTGTCGTTTGTAGGGACATGGATGAATCTGGAGGACATCATCCTCAGCAAACTGACACAAGAACAGAAAATGAAACACCGCATATTCTCACTCATAGGCGGGTGATGAAAAATGAGAACACATGGGCACAGGGAGGGGAGTACTAAACACTGGGGTCTATTGGGGGGAAAAGGGGAGGGCCAGTGGGAGGAGGAGGTGGGGAGGGATAACCTGGGGAGAAATGCCAAATGTGGGTGAAGGGGAGAAAGGAAGCAAAACACACTGCCATGTGTGTACCGACGCAACTGTCTTGCATGCTCTGCTCATGTACCCCAAAACCTAAAATGCAATAAAAAATTTAAAAAAAAGAAAAAAAAAAAGAAAAACAACTGACAAAATTTTTCCAGTTATAAAATTTGAACTTTCAAGTGAAAACTTGAATTTTGGAAAGCTTGTAACTATCATTGTAGCTTGAAAGTACATAAAAGACTTTAGTGATCTTAATAGATGTGAATTTTAAAATATGTAATGTAATGTATCCACATTTAGAAGTGGAATAACTCATTGTATTTGTCTATTCTTGCATTGCTATAAGGAAATACCTGAGGCTAGGTAATTTATAAAGAAATGAAGTTTAATTGGTTCACAGTTCTGCAGCTGTACAAAAAGTATGGCATGGGCATCTGCTAAGCTTTTTGTGAGGCCTCAGGAAGCTTACAATCATAGCAGAAGGCAAAGGGAGAGCAGGTTGTCACATGGTAAGAGTAGGAGCAAAAGAGAGAAGGAAGAGGTCCCAGATTCTTTGAAACAATCAGATCTCACCTGGACTAACTGAGGGAGAACTCATTTACCACCAAGGGCATGGTGCTAAGCTATTGATGAAGATATGCCCCCATTATCCAATACCTCCCACTAGACCCTACTTGCATCATTGGGTATTACTTTTCAACATGAGATTTGGACAGACAAATATCCAAACTGTATCACTCAGTGAACCAATATTTTCTATGTAGTCAATAGTTGATGTTACAAAATCATTCATGAGTAAAGGAGTCCTTCAATGTGCAACATAGACCAATAGATTTTAAACATAAAAAAATTTGTTGATACAGTTTCACATTCCATTGGTGCACCTACCCTTGACTGAGCTTTTGTAGATATCAAAGACTAATATCTACAGTTACCTAAAAAGGCTATTGAATGTATCCTCTCCTATTCATCCACATGCTTATACAAGGCTGGCTTTTCTTCATATGCTTTACCCCAAATAATGTATTTCAACAGATTTAGCAGAAGCTGATCTGAGAATTGAGCTGTCTTCTGTCAAGCCAGATATTAAAGTTGGCAAATATGTAAACTAATGTCACTCTTTCTAGTAATTAGTTTTTGAGACAAATATAATTGTAAAAAAATGTATCTCTTAGCATGTGTTTATTATTTTAAATGAATTAATGAATAATATCATTTAAAATTTTGTTTTATAATAAACCTTAAGAGAGAGAGCCCACATAAAAACAAGTTCTTTTGTACCCTCAATAGTTTTTAACACTATAAAGGATAGGAGAACCGCTGCTATAGAGGGAAGATGAGAGCATTTGGCAACTGGAAACCTTTGGCTTTTTAACTTTTACTAGTTATATTGTGATTTGGGACAAGTGACATAACTCTGAGTCATAGTTATACCACTTATAAAATAGAGATAGTAAAATCTACTCACATGGTTTTTGTAAAGATTTATTTAATGAGACTGTGCATATGAAAGCACTTTATAAACTGTAAAGTCCTGTATGATGTCACACTTGAAGATACTGCACTATGTTCAAGGCTTGCTTCAAACCCCCATAAAGCAATTTTAGCCACTTATTTCCTGTCCTGAATTTGGAAATGATTTTCTCTTTTCTGACTCTGCTTATTAATTTTGTGTGTTTACATGTGTTTCTACTGACACGCTTGCCTGTACACTTATTTTAGGTCAGGCCACTCCTCTTGGACCTTAAGTTTCCTCAGCAAAGGGATTTTGTATTCACCTTTGTATTCTTTGCAGACAGTATTGTTCATAGGAGGTATTTAATACATTTGCATTGAATAGAATATAACTATCAAATATCCCCAAACCATTTTTATATGGTGAGATTACTTTTTTTATAAGGGACAAGGTGGCATATGAAGCTCAAATTCTTTAGAAGGCTAAAAACAATTCTTTTAACATGTGTTGTAGGGAGAACATCAAAAGATAACTATACATCTGTGATATTCCTATTGCAATAGGTCAATATTGCCCCTTTATGTTATCTCCCTCATTACTCCCTGTCACTGGTGATACAAATGTCTTACAGAGCTTTGTTCCAAACCTGTGTTTCCATGGGCAAATAACATGATTTGATTCAATATATTGAATTGCAAAAAAAATAGTTAAACTGTTTGCAGTCCATTTAAGAAGACTTATTTTGATTTTACTTTCTGTTTTTCACTTTCAGGAATTTGCTTGTGTCTGCAGAAATTATAAAATTATTTTTTTCAGAGGGATCCCTAACCTTTAATTTGTGTTTAAAGCTGTCAGATGGAGGAGATAGCTTCCATGGTTTGACAGTGTCCCCAACCAAATCTCATCTTGAATTCCCACTCTTTGTGGGAGGGACCTAATGAAAGATAACTGAGTCATGGGGGCAGGTCTTTTCTGAGCTGTTCTCATGATAGTGAGTAGTCTCATGAGATCTGATGGTTATTATAAGGGGGAGTTTTCCTGCACAGCTCTCTTTGCCTGCTGCCATCCATGTAAGATGTGACTTCCTTCTCCTTGCCTTCCACGATGATTTTGAGGCCTCCCCAGCCACATGGAACTGTGAGTCTAATAAATTTATTTCTTTTGTAAATTGCTCAGTCTTGGGTAGATCTTCATCAGCAGCATGAAAACAGACTAATACAATTGCCATATGAATTTCCTGTCCCTCTTGATAAGCTGCAAACGTGGAACCAGGCTGACCAGCAGGACTCTTTTGCAGTTGTAGCAACATTCCATATCTGTGCTGTCCAGTACAACAACCAGTAGGCAATAGGGGTGTTTGAGCACATTTAATGTGGCTAGGGTAACTGAGGAAATTAATGCTTTTAGCTTAACTAATTTAAGCTTAAATTTAAATAACTACATGTGACTAGTGGCCACTTTATTTGACAGTGCAGGTACAGAGTGTGAGTCAAGAAGATTTTGCCTATTTAGGATAAGTGGTCCATGAAATGGTAAATTGAGGGCCATAATCTAAGCATAACTAAAATTGCTCTTTTTCCTTTAAGAAACATAAAAGGTAAAAATTTCTTTTATTTTTAAACTAAAGGAACAAGGAAAAATTTATAGTGAAAGATAAACAATAGGGAAAATGGAAACATAAATGCAGATAGACACAATGACCACATGAAACAGAACTGAAGGAAAGGAAAAGGTAGACAGGAAACAAAACTCTTGGGGCTCCGAGGAGTTAACTGGATAAATGTTCATCTAATCCTGTGTTTCATTTAGATTGTGTCTTCAGATTATTAGCATTTCTAATATTGCTCTTTTCTATTCCGGCTATTTACTGCTTGTAGTTATTTAGTTTTATTGAATCAAATTTAAAGAGGACTGGTGTTTCCTAAACTAATTCTAGAATTTCACTAAGATAAAATTATTCACTGTGTTGCTGCAATAATGTCCTAAAATATATTATTCCTAGGAATGCATGAAAGAAAGGCAAGAACAAGTACAGATGTATCAGAAGCATGAACAAAGAAACTATCAGAATAATATATTTTTATTAGTTGAGAAAGAAAAAATACTGTTTTAAGTTTTATGGAAAATTTTGATGTAAATTAGGAAATCTTCTAATCTTACATGTTCTCATCCTCTTGGTAAACAAACTATGAAGCTATAAAGTTTAAGATGTTGATAACTGGCAAATACAATGTGTTTAGGAAAGGTCATTAAGTTCCATAAAAAAGTAAATAGAATTTGCTCTTTAGTAATCTTTAGACTGTGAATACTATTGATTCAGCTATATCTGCAAAAGCAGGTGGTGGGGCTAATGACCCCTTTAGCAGTAAATCAGAATCACAACATTACTGTAAAAACTGATAATGTTCTTGAGGACTACCTCTAATGTCAAGAAGGTAGTAAACTGGAAATTTGCACACACTGTCAGCCACTTGTAGCACATAGTTAAAAATGGGAGAATCTTAATTTGTCGTCCTTACTTCTAAGAATGCTTCTTCTCAAACCTTTTCAACATTCTCAAAACTCCTTGAGCTGTAATAAACTATAATATTGTCATAATTTTACTATAATTTTAAAAACTCAGTATAAAGAAACTTTGAAGTAAGTTTCATTATATGTTTAGTTTAAAAAGGCAGTGTTTCTTAAACTAATGATCTGAGAACATTGTGAAATCCATTTAAGAGCCTCAAGAGCAGTGTTTATTTTGTTTAAATTGGATAGGGTAGACTAGAGTGCTTTACATGGAGTAAGAGTAAATATTATATTGTAAAATTTTATTTCATTTAGATAAATATATATTTGTTTGCTTATTGGTTATGTTGTATAATGCTTTTCTATTGCAGGTTACCTTGCCAAACACTGTTCTAAGTAAATATCCAATTGATTTAGTTCTAGTTCAAAACAGGGCTGGACTTTCTACACACGGAAGCATGCTTTCTACTCATGGAAGTGGACAAAAATTTTAACATTTATATAAATTTCCTTGTTGATAGCTTTGGATTAAAAGATAGTGAAGTGATTAGGATTTATTGAATTGAATGCACAAATAAATATAGGGGATATCTGAGTATTTGTTACTTGAATTCTGTAGTTAGTTGATGCTGGGCACTCTGTTGGCCTGTTTTTGTTTTGAAATATTTGTCATCCAATTCTGGGATTTTTTTTTTAATTACCAAAGAAGTAGCTTGGCAATTTTTCTCCTCTGTTTCTTTTGTTCCATCTTTCTGGAACTTCTTTTATTTGAGTGTACCCTTAGTAGACTAATCATCTAATTTTTCATCCTTTATTTCCTACTGATACCTGCTTGCCTTTTGGTCTGCCTTCTGGAAGATTTCTTCATCGTTACCACCTAAACCTTCAATTGGTTTATCACACTTTTAATATTTAAGAACACCTACACTCCTTTCCACCCCATTTTTTGTAAATATTCCTGTATTTATGGCATCATGTTTCATGGCAGAAATGTATTCTTTCTAATACATACCTATTTTTTTTCTTTTTTTTTTTTTTAGACAGAGTCTTACTCTGTCACTGAGGCTGAAGTGCAGTGATGCAACCTCTGCCTCCCAGGTTAGAGCAATTATCATGCTTCAGCCTCCTGAGTAGCTGGGTTCACAAGCGCACCACCATGCCTGGATCACTTTTTGTACTTTTAGTAGAAATGGGGTTTTACTACATTGCCCAGGCTGGTCTCGAACTCCTGAGCTCAAGCGATTCACCAGCCTCTGCTTCCCAAAGTGCTGGGTTTATAGGCGAGTATATATACTTTTTTAGGTTACTTCACTCTTCTTGCCTGGTCATGCTTTTCTCCACTTTGCTCTTTTTCTGTTTTAGACTGCTATTAACATTGAATGCTGTCACAAAATGCCTTATGGTTATACGTAACTCTTGGTTGATATCTAACGTGTAAGGGTAGAGGGCTGCTGAAGATCTGACTGGACACTGTGTATGTGGATGGGAGCTGTGACAGGGGTCTTCATCATAGGATGAAGACTCTGGGCATGATATTTGTGGAAAGATTATGTCAATTTCTTGAGATCTTTTCTCTTTGTCTTCTTTCTGCATTCATGAGTTAACCTTTTGCAATTTTGTATAAATTTTAGAATGTCTGTTATTCTTGCTTCTTTTTATTTTGTATAAGTCTTATATAACATTAGAATTAATTTGTTAATTTCTACAGAAGAAAACTCTGCATGGATTTTAACTGGAATTTAGAATTCTTAAAACCAGCACCAATCACCCCCCATTTAGGTTTCCACTTGCTCTGAATAATGTTTTGGTATTTTCTCTATAAAGATTTATCACATCTTTTATTAAATTTATTTCTAGCTATTTGACATATTTTGATTTGCTTTTGTAAATAACGTTGTTTTTTAAAAAAATATTTTCTAATATCTTATTGCAAGTATATTATCCTATATTCTATAAACTTCATAAATTAACTTTTTAATTCTATTATTTTGTGTATTCTTTTGAAATTTTTCCCTATGCAATTATGTTGCCCACTAATAAAAATAGTTTTCACTGTACTTTTGCAATCCATGCACCTTTTATTTATCCTTCTTTAGTCATTGCAATAGATTGGCAAGTATAGAAAATGGCAGACATCCTTGTCTCATTTCATTCACAAAAGAAAGCTGTTCCAAAATTCAGCAATAAATGTGATATTTGCATATTTTTATTTTAAGATACTTTTCAGATTAAGGAAGTTTCCTACTGCTTTTTTTTTTTTTTTTTTTTTTTTTTTTTTTGTCCTGAAAGGAACTCTCCCTCTGTTGCCCAGGCTGGAGTGCAGTGGCACTATTTCAGCTCATTGCAAAATCTGCCTCCCAGGTTCAAACGATTCTCCTGCCTCAGCCTCCAAAGTAGGTGGGATTACAGGCACCTGCCACCACATAATATGGCTGATTTTTGTATTTTTAGTAGGAATGGGATTTCACTATGTTGATGAGGCTGGTCTCAAACTCCTGAGCTCAGGTGATACATCTGCCTCAGCCTCCCAAAGTGCTGGGATTATAGGTGTGAGCCACTGCCCCAGCCTACTGTGTGCTTTTTAATAATTGTTGGATATCTCATTTTATCAATGATTTTTCTGCATCTCAAAATAGCATATGAGTTTTATACCTTATCTCTTATGTGGCAAATTAAAAGTATTGATTTTCAAATTTCAAATCAACTTCTCATTCTTTAAATAAATCAATTGGGTCAAGATAGATTATCATTCCGATGAATTGATATACTTTGCTAATATTTTCTGCGTGATTTTTCACATATATGTTCATGAAGGTGATTGCTCTGTCATTTTCCTATATTGTCCTTGTCAGCTTTTGGTACCAAGATTTTCTGGTTTTAAAAAATATGTCAGAAGTGTTTCCTCTTTCTGATCTCTAGAAAAATTTGTGTGAGATTGGTTTTATATTTTTCTTACATGTTTGGTAGAAATTAATTGTAATGGCATTTGGATCTGTGAATTTTTTGAAAGGTTATTAATTACAGATTTTAAAAACTGACATAGCATTGTTCAGGTGTTTTATTTCTTATACTAATGTTGGTTATTTGTGTTTTACTAGAAATTTGTCCATTTCATCTATTTTTTAGATGTATTGGTCTGAAGTTGTTTATAAGGTACTTTATTTACTATTTAACAATGCTAGAATCTGCAGCGATGTCCCTAGTTTGCATTCCTGGTATTAATGATTTGTGTTTTTCCCTCTTTCTCTTTTTTATCTTTACTAATTCCCATCCTAATCTGGTATTTATCATTTTCTTTTAGTTGTTTCAAATAACCAAATTTTGGCTTTTTTTCTTTAAATTTTATGTACTATTAATTTCTGCTAGTATTCTGATTTCCTTTTGAATTTACTTGCTTTTTTTTTTTTTTTTTTGAGACAGTCTTGCTCTGTCACCCAGGCTGAAATGCAGTGGTGCAACCCTGGCTTACTGCATTCTCTACCTCCCAGGTTCAAGCAATCCTCCCACCTCAACCTTCCAGGTAGCTGTGAGTACAGGTGAACACCACAACACCAAGCTAATTTTTGTATTTTTCATAGAGACAGGGTTTCATCATGTTGTCCAGTCTGGTCTCGAACTCCTGAACTCAAGTGATTCACCACTTTGGCTTCCTAAAGCAATATGATTGCAGGCATGAGCCACAGCTCCTGACCTACTTGTATAATTTCTTGAGGTGGAGACTTTGATCTTTAGTATTCACTCACTTTTAATACATGCTTTATTTAATATGTTTAAGTATAAGCATATATTAAATAGAAGCATATATAAGTATAAGCATTTAGTTTTATGAATTGACATTATTATTTAAATAAAACGTTTGCATATTAAACATTTTATTATATTTTTATTATCACCTTAAAAACATATATTGCAATGACCATATTTTATTTTTAAGGCTGTGTTAAGTGATATCAAGCACCAAGTATAGGCTTATATACTTAAGCTTATACTTAAGGACAAGCATATATTTTAATATGTGCTTATACATAATTCTATAAGATTTTCTTTAAGCAGGGCTTAAGCTGCCTTCTATAAATTTGATGTCATGATTTCATAAGCATATAGGTCAAAATAAATTCTAACTTCTATTGTAATTTCTTCATTTCTTCTGTTGTTTAGGCGTATATATTTTCATTTCCAAGCATTTGTGGGCATTTTTTATTCATCCTTTTTGTTCCTTACTTATAGCCTAATTTTCCTGTTCTCCATTTTCAGCTAGCTAGTAAAATGCTCTGGAGCCAGAAGATGTCCCCTTAGAAACAAACCTCAAGCCAAATATATACCAAGGCTAAGAAATGCACTGGGAATTCCTGAGAGACTAAATTAATAAAACAGTAATATCAGGAATCAAGAAAAAATAATTTTAAGAAAATGTTTCATGAACTAACATTATTTAAATTCAATGTTTGCAGATTAAACATTTTATTGTATTTTTATTACTACCTTAAAAACATATATTGCAATGGTCATATTTTATTTTTTCAGCCTGTGTTGAGGTGATATCAAGCACCAGGTATAAGAATTATTGTAAAAAATAAAAGTTACTTAAAGTATCTATATGCCATTTAGACCTACAGTTGTTTTACTAATTTTTAAAGTGTAGATAAAAGTATGATGTTAATTAAGAGGAACTAAGTCACAGTTCAAGATATTTATCTGTAAAAAGAAAAATATTTTTAAAAATACAAAGCAGGACATAGATTATTGGTCTCTGTTTCTAGCATTAGCACTGGGATGGGAATCTGTAGCATCCTTACCTTGAAATAATCTTAGTTTTTTTCTTTTATGTTTAAGGAACTCTATTTCTCCTTCTAGAAGCAAACAAGACTCAATATCTAAGGTTGCCTCTCTCTTCCCTTAGGTTAACGAAAATAATTGACACTGGACAATTTTAAAAACATGTACTTTCCTAAGTCAATTACAGGGGCATATGGCATGAATAATCTGATAATCAACTGAGAATCTCTAATTTTAATATTGTATGAAATTAATGCTTTCAGTGAGAAAACTGCAAGCAGTTTTGTGAGAGGGAATTTTAAAATCTAATAAGATTATATGGTTCAAAAATCCATAAAGAATTAGAACATGAAAATTAAATTAATAGATGTCATAGAAAGAAAGCTACCAAATGTTGCAACATTTATTAAATTATTAATACAAGGAACAATAAACTATAGGGATTTTTTCTTTCAGTTGCATACATATGTATATTTATTTTTTACAGTTCTATGAGTTTATTTTTATTGGGTTAAATATGCATATAAAATTACCATCTTTACCATTTTTAAGTGTACAGATAAGTAGTAATAAATACACTTATATTCTCTCCTTCCCCTTTATCTTCCCAGTCTCTTTACCTTTCCCATACTTCCCATGATTCTATTCTATCTTCATGAGATCCACTTTTCACCTCTCACATATGAGTTAGAACATGAGATATTTGTCTTTTTGTGCCTCGATTATTTCACTTAACATCATGGCCACCAACTTGAATTATATTTAAATGACTGTTATGTTAGTGAAATAGGGATTTTTAAATTCATAGGATGATGCACAAAATGGAAAGGATATTAAATCAAAAAGTGAAATGAAAATTTCAAATAAGTTACAATTATCGATGTATTTTATATTTCAACATAAAGTGGAAAAGATCTCACATATTGTTAGTTTTACTTCTAGAAAATGCAAAAAAGAGACTATTATATTCTTCTATATGTAATTTAAGAAATTTATGTATTATGAATCAGCCTCATAAAAATATGAAATAACTTTTGTAAATGTAAAAGACTTACTCTGATTTCAAAATTTACCATTGTCAAAGTATTGGTTGGATTGAAAAATTAAGATTTCAAAGGATTTAAAAATTATGATATATTTGTAAAACAATTTTTCCTTTACACTTCTGCTTTGATAATCTCTTTCTTTTAAGCTCTTTTGTGAATGTAAGCAGTAGTCTAAGCCTAATTTAAAATATCACTCTTTCAGAGTATCCATAGGAAGTATGTTTGAAATAAGTATTTTCATTAATATTTGTAGTAAGTGAACATTCTCTCTAAAGCAGTAGTTGGGCAGTCATAGTTTGTGAGCAATGATGATGATGGTGTAACTCTGTATTGTATTGGTAAAGAAACCTTAAGAAAATATCAGTGGTCATCTAAACTTGTAATCTAGGACAGTGTTCATAATTTAGTAGTGATCAAGTATTTGATATATGCTACATAGTGTTCCAAGTTTCTTACATGCAGAGTTTTATTTAATGTTAATAAATAACCTATAAAAATTGTTTGACTCCTTTAGTGGATAAGAAAGCTAAGAACTACAGAGGTTAAGCATTGGCCCGAGGTCAATTGAGTAGAACTGTGGTTTGAATCCAATAAATCTGATTAAAATGCTCACTCTTAATATATTGTTTTAAAAATACACAAGAATTAATAAATATTATCAATCTCTAGAACTTACACAAATGACATGATGAACTATGTTATCCTTCATGTGAAAGACAATGATAGCTCTTTGATTGCCACTTAGAGCTTTCTGATGTTTGAGGTGTTCTTGAATTTGGAATAAGAGATTGCAAAGTATATTGATTCTAAGAGACACCATTGGAAACAAATAACAAGCTTTTTCTTGGTCTCTGAATACTCTTCTATATAGAAACTTCAAACATTGTTCTGGTTATTTTTCTAGATACCCAAAGAAGCAATGAGCCAATAGGAATGAGCAACAATGATTTTTGCTCTTTAATATATACTTTTACCTCAGCATCCAAAAGTAACTGTTGAGACAAATTTTAAACATAGTTGCAGGACAAATGTGCAGGTGATACAAATAATTAAAACCGGTTGTTTTTAAGTGTGAGTGTGCTCTTAATGCAAACATAGCTTTATTTTTAGATACAACACAAACCTTAGAAAGGTAGCCTTCTTTTCTCCTGTTAACTTCATGTTCAAATGCTTACCATTTCCTAGGATTTTTAGACAAACAGTTTCACTTACGTAGCCAAGGCTGCTATTTCAACTCCTTTCTAAACAGATGCAAGCTGTCTTTTTGTGTGTTCAGGCAAATAACTGGTCCCCAGTTAGGTAAGGCTGATGGAAGAAAATCATATCCCACCCAGGAAGATGTTTCCTTACTGCTTTCAGCGATCTATTTTACAAGTAAAAAATACATTGCCAAAATTGTGGTGGCAAGTTTAACTACTTGCATAATATGGTCAAAAAAGAATGTGAAATTAGTACAGAATTTTTTAAATGCCACGATTGTGTACTTTTAACTGGCTTTCTGATAAAGGAAAGAAATTCCCTTCCAAAGCATGAAACAAAATTGCTATTAACAAGAACCCCATAGGATTGTTTTTTGCAATCTCTGTGTTTTCGTGGCAGTGAGAAATAAAAAGTAATGTTCTTGGCTTTTTCAAAATTGTTGCTTATAGCAAAAACTGATGCCATTCATGCATGATCTTTTTACTATGTGAGTATATTAGAATATCCATGAATAAGTGAGATTATTATAAAGCTTATATCTCTTCTTCTAACTAAATTGGAGAGAGGAGATGTAATCATCTCATGCATTTTATTGCTATTGTAGTCTCATGTGATAACTCATTGCGGAATGTAGCTCACATGAGGACTTCATATAGTTTCGTCCAAATTTATTCAGTTCATCTTTGCTCTGGAATTTACATCACCATGGGTATTATTCTTAGATATCTTTACTTCATTTTATTTCCAATCCATCTCTAATTTTATTTTCTTCTCAATCTCCTCATGAAATAAAGCCAAAACAAAGCAAACAGCTAAAAGAGGATATTATTTGTGTTTTTTGTTGTTGTAATAAATGAGTTGTTTCACCATCAATTTGAAGCTCTCTCTAACAGAAGAGTTACAGTAATTTAAGTGACTGCGATGCTGTAATTGTATATTGTCTTTGCTTTACTTTATCAAGAGCCAGACAGAGTCAAAAGGCTTTGCTTCTAATATTTACTAACACCTTAACATTAGTCCTTAGAGTGCCATAGCATGTTCTCTAAACAAATTACGTTTTGTACAAGTAGAAACAGGTCACTCTAAGTCTCTGTATTTTAGAATGTAAGAGCTCTTAGAGCTCATCTAGCTCAAAGTGTTTATTTCAAAATTAGGAAAGCAGAGGAGGCCAAAGACCTGTGTGCGGGGTGGGCTCATGGCTCTTAACCATGTGGCAAGTCCAAAGAATCAACCTAGGCTTTCTGACTCCCATTCCAGAAGGTGGCACTCAATGGGAGTTGTTTTAGTCATGAGGGCTTCACCTTCATGAATGTATTAATGCAGATTATAAAAGGGTTTCCCTTATTTTTTTTTATAAAGACACCAGTCATATTGGATCAGGGCCTAGTATAATGATTTCATTTTAACATGGTGAAGGACCTATCCACACAGGCAGTGTTTGATTTTTGCCTTCTTTCCAATTTATTTAACAAACTTTAAAACATTCCAAATATTTATTGAACTCTTATGATGTCCTAGGCACAATGTGAGGTGCTAAGAATATAAATAGTAAGAAAATTCTGGCTTTGCTGACCTTTCTAATGTAAAAGATGGATATTATAATATGTATGTACTATAATAACTATATGTACATAATAATAATATGCATAGGCATAAAATTGGAAATTATCAATCTGTGGAATAAATGCAAGTACATATCACAAGAGATAGGTGAAGGGTGATAGAGTTGGGGCAGGCTTCCAGAGGAGGACCTTACTCAGCAGGTTGACAGGTAAGTAATGACTCATCAAGCAAGGAGTAGGTAATGGGGTGGGAGTGGGATCTGAATACCCAAGAAGAAACATGGTATTATAGGTTGAATAGTTCCTCACCAAATTCATGGGTTGGAATCTAACCCCCAATTCTTTATAACCACCTTCCAATACTGTTGCATTGGGAATTCATTTTCCAATATATGCTTCTGGGGTGACACAGTCAAACCACAGCATTTCATTCCTAGCCCTCAAAACTCATGTCTTTCTCACATGCAGATAAATTTATTCAATCTGATAGCCCCAAAAGTGTTAACTCAGTCTAGCACCAACTTAGAAGTTCAATGTCCAGATTCTCATCTGATATGCTTTGGCTGTGTTCCCACCCAAATTTTATCTTGAATTATAGTTCCCACAATCTCTATGTGTCCTGGGAGGGACTGGTGGGAGGTCATTGAATCATGGGGGTGGTTACCCCCATTCGGCTGTCATGATAGTAAGTTCTTACATTATCTTATGATTTTATAAGGGGCTTTCCTCACTTTTCTCCGCACTTCTCTGTCCTGCTGCCATGTGAACATGGATGTGTTTGCTTCTTTTTCCATCGTGATTGTAAGTTTCCTGAGGACTCCCAAGCCATTCAGAGCTGTGAGTCAATTAAACCACTTTCCTTTATAAATTACCTAGTCTCAGGCAGTTCTTTAGAGCACTGTGAGAACAGACAAATAAATACATTATCTAAATCAGATATGGGTGAGAGTCAAGGCAGGATTCATTCTGAGGCATATTCTCCTCCAGCTGTGAGTCTGTGAAATTAAACAAATTATCTACTTCCAAAATACAATGGTAGGACAGACATAGAATAGAAATTTCATTCCAAAAGCAAGGAATAAGCATTGGTAACAGTTTCCACATAAGTCCAAAACCCAACAGGGAAAACAACATTAAGTCTTAAAGCTGGAAGAAAAAAATTTTGACTCCATATTCCACATCCTGGATACACTGGGTCAGGGTTGGGCTCCCAAGGTCTTGGACAGCCCTGCCCCTATGGTTTTACTGGGCTGTCTATCTACCCAGAAACTCTTATAGATTAGTCTAGTGCTTACAGCCCTTTAGGGCTGGAGTTGCATGCTGGCAGTTCTACAGTTCTGAGTTTTTAGGACTTGCCTCACTCTCCTAGCTCCACAAGGCATTGCCCTATTGAGGTCTCTCTGCAATGGCTCTTCCTTTGTGACACATCTTCACTTGGTCCCCCAATCTATTCGGAACATTCTTTGAAATCTGGGTGGAGGCCACCATGGCCCTAAAGCTCTCAAATTGTGTGCATTTGTGGAGTCAGCACCACATGGAGACTGTCAAGGCTTACAGCTTGCTTATTATAGAACAATGACCCAACCACACCTGAGCCCACTTGAGCCACAACTGAGGTGACCAAGGTACGGGAATGTGGGGAACAGGGGCCTGAGGTTGCCCTGAGTAGGGTGCCTCTAGAGTGTGCTCTGGTTCCATCTTCTGAAACCATTCTGCCCTCCTAGAGCTCTGGGCCTCTGAGGGGAGGAGTAGCTTCAAAGATTTTCAAAATGTCTTCAAAACCATTCTCCCTTTGTTCTGATGAGTAGAACCTGATTTTATCCTATTCATATTGATCTCTCTTTCAAACAAATGCTGGGTTACACCCTTAATATTCTCTCCCAAACATGCTTTTTTATTTATTATATGACCAGACTGAGATTTTTTCAAATCGTTCTGTTTCCCTTTTAATTACACATTTTGCTTTTAAATCACCTTTATTTTCTCTTATTTTACTGCAAGTGGCTAAAGTAAGTCATGCACTGTCTTGAATACTTTGCCACTTATATATTTCTTCTGCCAGCTATTCTAGTTCATCATGATAAGTTTTGCCTTTTGCAAAGTCCCAGTGCAAAGTTCTTTGCAACTATATGAAAAGGATGAATTGGCCAGGTACAGTGGATCACGCTTGTCATCCCAGCAATTTGGGAGGCTAAGGCAGGTGGATCACAAGGTCAGGAGTTCAAGACCAGCCTGGCCAAGATGGTGAAATCCTGTCTATATTCAAAATACCAAAAAATTAGCTGTGCGTGGTGGTAGGCACTGGTACTCTCAGCTACTCAGAATGCTGAGGCAGAGAATTGCTTGAACCTGGGAGGTGGAGGTTGCAGTAAGATGAGATGACACCACTGCACTCCAGCCTGGGCTACAGAGTGAGACTCCATCACATAAAAAAAAAGGAAGCCCTTTACTCCAGTTTCTAATATCTGTTTCTCATTTGTATCTGAGACCTCATGAGAATGGCCTTTCTGTCTGTATTTCTAGCAATATTCTGATGACTACCACTGACGTAATCTATGAGAAGATTTCGGTTCTCTCTACTGTTTTCTTCTTCTGAGTCCTCATCAGAATTGTCCCTAATTCTTTATTCACGGCAAGATAGGCCCTTTCTAGCATGCTCCTTTAAATTCTTTCAGCCTTGGCCTATTGCCTAGTTCCAAAGCTGCTTCCACATTTTCAGGTGTTTGTTACAGCAACAGCCTTATTTCTTGGTATCAATTTTCTGTCTTGGTTCCTTTCATGTGGCTATAAAAAATACTACAAACTGGGTAATTTAAAAAGCACTGTGGTAGGCCAAGGTGGGCAGGTCACCTGATGTCAGGTTTTAGAGACCAGCCTGGCCAACATGACAAAACCCCTCCTCTATTAAAAACACAAAAATATTAGCTGGGTGTGGTGACACATGCCTGTAATCCCAGCTACTTGGGAGGCTGAGGCAGGAGAATTGCTTGAACTCAAGAGGTGGAGGTTACAGTGAGCCGATATTGTGTCATTGCACTCCAGCCTGGACGATAGAGCAAGATTCTGTGTCAAAACAAACAAACAACAACAAAAAACAAAGAACATATGTTTATTTAGCTCGCAGATCTGGAGGTGGGAAGTCCAAGATTGAAGGGCTGCATCTGCTGAGGGCCTTCTTAATGTGTCATCTCATGGCAGGAAGGCAAAGAGAGTATGAGACAGAGCCAGAGATTGTACTCACAGCCTCAAGCCCTTCTATAAATGGCATTAATCTTTTCGTTAGGGTGGAGCCTTCATGACATAAACATCTTCCCTTAGGCCCCATTTTCCAACACTATTGCACTGAAGATTAAGTTTTTAACACATGCACTTTTGGAGACACATTCAAATCATAGCAGTATCCAAGAGTATGCCCTGCAGATACCCAAAGCATCAAACCAAACTATTGAGAAGGTCATTCAAATAATTATTTTCCACATTAACTATAAAAGAATGAGGAAAATGTTGCATGAGTCTGAGAAAGGGTCACTATTTCTTTTATTTAAATTATAGCCATTATACTCCATGGAAAATACTAGATAGGAATTTTTCTTGATATATTTGGAATAGACTCCATGTGATAAAGGCATTTTGCTAATCTCAAGCTCTTTTACTTACTAAGGGCTAACCTTTGTCTTTTGTTGGCTCTTTATTAAGTAGCCTGCAGTATAGATAATTATTTTTACTGAATCTGACGTGCAGGCTAGTTGAACCAGCCTGAAGAAAATCACATGTTGGAAAGCCAAAGTTTTAGAACTGAAAATTACAAAGCAGAGTCTTTTGAGCCAATTGGTCTATTCAGTTTCTACTTGATGTTTGACAATATTACAAAGGAGCATGACTGTAAATAAAAGCAACTCTAAAAATACATTTTTGTGTGTTTGGCAAATTATTACTTTAATATAGTTGCTTAAGTACTTCTTTGTGCTTCATTCTTCTTTTTTGGCATAAACTTAGCACATATAGTTGTATATTGACATTTTCATCTGCAGTGTCTCAGAATATCTGTGCAGAGCCTTATATAACCATGCTGTTAAATATTCTTGTTATATAATTATTTGTTATTTATTTAAAATACATTTATATATTTATCATTTCTCATATATGTATACCTTGTTTTCTTCATGTTGTCTTATTGCACTTCACAGATATATTTTTATTTTAAGTTCAAGGTTACAAGTTCAGGTTTGTGACATAGGTAAAATTTTGTCATGGGGATTTGTTGTAAGATTATTTCATCAAGTAGGTATTAAGCCTGGAACCCATTAGTTAGTTTTTCTGATCCTCTTCTTCCTCCCACCCACCAACTTCCAGTAGGCCTCAATGTCTGTTGTTTTCCATTATGTGTCCATATATTCTCATCATTTAGCTCCCACTTGCACATGAGAACAAATGGTATTTGGTTTTATGTCCTTGTGGTAGTTTGCTAAAGATAATGGCTTCCAGTTCCATCCATGTCCCTACAAAGGACATGACCTCATTCTTTTTTGTTGCTGCATAGTATTCATTGATGTATATGTACCACAATTCTTGATCCAGTCTATCATTGATAGACATTTAGGTTGATTCCATGTCTTTGCTATTGTGAATAGTGCGGTAATAAACATACATATGCATGTGTCTTTATAATAGAATTATTGCTATTCCTTTGGGTATATACCCAATACTGAGTATATCTTAGGTCCCATAAGAATTATGCTATATTTAACCTGCTTCTAGATCTTTGAGGAATCACCACACTGTCTTCGGCATTGGCTGAACTAATTTAAACTCTCACCACAGTATATAAGGGTTTCTTTTGCTCCACGACCTCATCAGCATCTGTTATTTTTGGTCTTTTTAATAGTATCTATTTTGTCTGGTGTAAGATGGTATCTCATTGTGGTTTTGACTTGCATTTCTCTAATGATCAGTGATGTTGAATTTTTATTCATATGATTGATCATTGGCCACATGTATGCCTTTTTTTGAAAAGTGTCTGTTTATGTTCTTTGTCCACTTTTTATGGGGTTGTATGTTTTTTTTTGTAAATTTGTTTAAGTGTCTTATAGATGTTCGATATTAGACCAGTATCAGAGGCACAGTTTGCAAACATTTTCTCTCATTCTGCAGGTTGCCTGTTTACTCTGTTGATAGTTTCTTTTGCTGTGCAGAAGCTCTTTAGTTCAATTAAATCCCATTTGTCAATTTTTGCTTTTGTCAAAATTGTTTTTGGCATCTTTGTCATGAAATCCTTGTCCATGGCTATGTCCTGAATGGTATTGCCTACACTGTGTTTCAGAGTTTTTTTATTTTTAATGAATAGAATGTATGCAGCAACCCTGCATTGAGCAAGTCTATTGACACCATTTTTCTAATAGCATGTACTCACCTTGGGTCTCTGTGTCACATTTTGTAATCTTGCAATATTTCAAAATTTCTCCATTTTATTATATCTGTTATTGTGATCTGTGATCAATAATCTTTTATATTACTATTGTAATTGTTTTGGGGCACCACAAATCATGCCCACATAAGACAGTGAACTTAGTAATTTTGCATGTGTTCTGTCTGCTTCGATGATCAGGTGCTCCAACTTCTCTCTCCTTCTCCTCAGGCATCCCTATTTCCTGAAACACAGTGTTATTAAAATTGGGCCAGTTAATAACACTACAGTAGCCTCTAAGTATTCAAATGAAAGGAAGAGTTACACATCTCTCACTTCAAATTAAAAGCTAAAAATGTGTGATTAAGCTTAGTGAGGAAAGCATGTCAAAAGAAGAGATAGACTGTAAGCTAGGTCTCTTGATGAAAATAGTTAACAAAGTTGTGAGTGCAAAAGAAAAGTTCTGGAAGAAAGTTAAAACTTCAACTCCAGTGAACACATAAATGATTATGAAAAAAATAATCTCATTGCTGATATGAAGAAAGTTTTAGTGGTCTGGATAGAAGGTCAAACCAGCCACAGTATCACCATAAGCCAAAGCATATTTCAAAACAAGGACCTAACTTTCTCAATTTTATGAGATAAGGAAGCTGAAGAAAAAATATTAAATGCTAGCAGCAGTCAGATCACGAGATTTAAGAAAATACACCATCTCCATAACATAAAAATGCAAGAACAAGTGCTGATGTAGAAACTGCAGCAAGTTATCCTGAATATCTAGCTAAGAATATCAATGAAGGTAGCTCCATGGAACACCAAATTTTCAATGTAGACAAAACAGTCTTCTATTAGAAGAAGATGTGGTCTAAGACTTTCATAGCTAGAGAGGAGAAGTCTGCTTCAAGGAAAGGAGAAGCCTGCTTCCAAGCTTCAAGGGACAGGCTGACTCTCATATTAGGGGATAGTGTAGTTGATAACTTTGAGTTGAAGTTAATGCTCATCTATCATTTAAAAAATCCTAGGTCCCTTAAGAATTATGCTATTTTTGCTCTGTCTGTATTCTATAAACAGAGCAAAAAAGCCTGGATGATAGCACATTGGTTTGAAACATGGTTTATGGAATATTTTAAGCCCACTGTTAAGACCTACTACTCAGGACAAAAGATTCCTTTTAAAATAGGATTGCTCACTGACAATGTACCTCATCACCCAACAGCTGTGATAAATATGCACAGGAGATTAATGTTGTTTTCATACTTACTAACACAGCATTCACTCCACAGCCCAAGGATCAAAGACTAATTTTGACTTTCAAGTCTTATTATTTAAGAAATACATTTTTTTAAAGCTGTAGCTGCCACAGAGTGATTTCTCTGATGGGTCTGGGCAAAGTAAACTGAAAACTTTCTGGAAAGGATTCACCACTCTAAATGTTATTAAGAATATTCATCATTCACAAAAGGAAGTCATAAAGTCTACAATAACCAGAGTTTAAAAGAATTTGATTCCACATTAATAAATGGCTTTCAGTTCTTCAAGCTCCAGAGGAAGAAGTAACTGCAGATATGCTGTAAATAGTAAGAAAAGTGGGATTAGAAATGGAGCTTGAAGATGTAATTCAATTGCAGCAATCCCACAATCAAATTTGAACAGATGAGGAGCAGCTTAATGCTTAGGAGCAATGAGAGTGGTTTCTTGAGATGGAATCTACTTCTCACAAACATGGTATGAACATTGTTAAAAGGACAACAAAAGATTTAGATTTAGGGTATTAAATAACTTATTTAATTATTATGAAGCAGTGGCAAAGTTTGAGAGGATTTATTTCAATTTTGAAAGAAGTTCTACCATGGGTTTATTAGTCACTTTTGTGTTGCTATAAAGGAGTACCTGAGGCTGGGTTATTCATAAAGAAAAGAGATTTATTTGGCTCACAGTACTGCAGGCTGCATAAGCATGGCTCACAGTTTATGCAGGCTGTATAAATATCTACTCTGCTTCTGTTGAGGCCTCAGGAAGCTTTTACTCATGGTGTAAGGCACAGAGAGGACACATGTTACATGGCAAAGGAGGGAACAAGAGACACCAGGTAATTTTAGATAATCAGCTCTCATATGAACTAACAGAGCAAGTACTCACTCATTACTGTGAAGATGGCATCAAGCCCTTCATGAGGGTTATGCCTCCATGACCCACACACCTCCCATCAGGCTTCATTTCCATCACTGGGTATTACATTTTAACATCTGATTAAGAGGGGACAAACATCATATCTGTGGGTAAAGTACTAAAAAACAGCATCATATTTCACAGGGAATTTTTTTTGTGCAAGGAAGAGTCAATCAATGCAGCAAATTTCATTGTAGTCTTACTTTTAAAAATTGTCACAATTACCCCGTTGTCAGTCAGCAACTATCAACATGGCAATGAAAAGATTATGACTTGCAGAAGGCTCAGATGGTCATTAGCATTTTTTAGCAATAATATGTTTTTAAATTAAGGTATGTATTTTTTAAAGACATAATGCTATTGTATAGTATAGTTTAAACGTAACTTTTATATGCATTAGGAAACAAAAAAAAATGTGTGGGACTAGATTTATGGACTCATTTTATTGCAGTGGCCCTAAGCCAAACTCATAATATCTCCGAGGTATGCCTGTATATTTATCAGAGGACTAGTCGCTACCAGTCAACCAATGGCTTTTTTAACTAGAAGCAGAATTAAGACCAGATGATCACATTAGCTATAGAGATAGAAAAGATTTCAGAAGAATTTCCTATAAATGTATAGTATGAAAATAAAATTCATGCAATAATTATCAGACTAAATTGTACCTTGTTTTCAGGATATTATTTCTCCAAATAGTTTTAAAAATGAAATAGAAGTGTTCAGAAGGACAACCACTTCAGGGTAAAAAAAACCTATATAAACAATTTCCAGCATTAGTGATTCCTTATCATATACCAAGGACTTTTTCAAGTTATTTGTATGTTTTACTTTATTGAATTCTTATAATAGTGCTATATAGGATTATGATTATTATTCTTATTTACATGGAAATTTAGTCTTAGAAAGATTGAGTAAATTGCCTAATATGTTTAGAAAATAATGACACTTTTTTCCTGAAAAACAAAAATAACAACTATTGGGAAAAACAGTGTCAAATGCTCATGTGAAACAGCATATGTTCGTGTGTGTGCATATGGCATGTATGTATGTGTTTGTGTATGTTATTGCATGTGATGTGTGTGTGATATATGAGTGTGTGTGTTGTGTATGTGCATGCACTGTGCATCAGGGTCAGAGACTGAGGGAGGGCAGAGGAAGATTCCACCATTGTTCTTTAGGAGCCATGTTGATGTGATCTATTCCTGGAATGAGGGTAATGTTATTTATTTTGTATTTGAGACATTTGAGTATTTAGTAGACTCTCTCAAATGAATTGTAACTTGAAAAATGAGGTTATTTGTAATCATAGATTTGTATTGCACAGGCCTTTTCTTTTTCCTTTATACTCAACATTCCCATAGGGCAAACACACGTTGCCTGCAACTCTATACAAAGCTGCAACTAAAATGACTCAATTCTCAAAAGGTCTTATAAACTGAACAAGAATCACCACATTAAAATAAAGCAGACTCAGGATCCTTATATGGACATACAGAATGCACCTAATTATGTACCTGGAGGCCCAGCTTGTGCTCTTAGATTGTGTAATGCCTAAATTTGGTTTGCTGCTTTTCTATGATGGGGTTGAGTGATTCAAAGAGAGGAGATGAAACTGTACAGCCTAAGGAAGAAAATGTTTCTAACAGGCCACAGGTTTGAAAATGGATAGACTTCTGATTGCAAAACCCCTGCCCCCAAACAGGTGGGGATTATCTTTTCTCCCAACTTCACAAATATTCCAGTCACAGAACTTGTACTTCTATTTTTTGGTTTCCTTTTATTCAGATGGAAACTTTTATTTGACAGGATTTAATCTATATAAACAAATGCAAAATATTAAACTTCAACAAAATTGACTAAAAATATATTTCACTCTTTAGATTCTCCATAACTTTGGAGCTTGAATGCCAGTTGGCCATAGTCGCTTCACAGAATGATGTTGTTGACCTCAGCCGGGGCCTTTCCAAGAACTCAAAGGGTAGCAGAGCTTCTTAGATGGGACAGGGACTCCTTAGTTCAAGCATTTTGTTTTCAATTCCCTGAAACCTGCTACTGGATCCAGGGAGGAGGTTTGAAAAACACAGAGATACAGTGGGGGAGATCTTAGGTCAGGGCTGCAAAAACAAGCACTGTTTGTATGTTTTGCAAAAACAAAAAATGGCCACTTCCTCTCTGAAGAGCCTTGATAAGCAATCCTGAAGGTCTATGCTGGGCTCTTAATGAAATTGCTCTATCTTAAGTCACACACACACAAAAAGCCTATATTCATCATTGTTAACAAAGAAGTTCAAACTCCATTTCCTCAATACCTCCCTTACTTTTTCATATGCTTCTTTCTTTTTCCTTCCGACTTCAACACCTAACAAGTGTGAAGACACAAAACAACACACACCCAAAGGCACGTGCATGCACACACACAGACAGCTTACACCTCACAATTGCTGTACTAAAATTTAAAATATCAGTAGTTTCCAGATTAACATTTCATTGGCAGATGGATTATCAAAAATGAGGCAAAGAAGTAGCAAAGAAATAAGTGCATTTTCTCCTCTGCCACATGTCATCAGAATGAGAATACACTTGAGTCTACAGATATGAGAAAAGGTCATTTCAATCACATAAAAACACAAGTTCAAGTATTTATTTATTTACTGCAACAAATGTTTATTAAATGTAGCAGTCTTGTTCACTTTGTGTTAGGAGAGTAGCAGTCCAGGTTTGTAACATGTAAACATAAATTACTATAAATGTGCTAATACTCAAAAAAAGACGGATCTTTTACGATGCAGATAAAAATATGAAGTTTAATTGTTTCTGTGAGTATACATTTGGAATTTGCTTACTATATTGGCCTTCCTAAAAAACAATTTATGAGGTAAGCAAAACCTTCTGAAATATGATGAACCCCTTATGGGAAGGAATAGGCAATAACTCATGACCTCCATCATATGATTGAAAGAAGATACAGTGGCTTCCTAAGAAAACATTTGTGGCAACTTTTTTTTTGAGACAGAGTCCCACTCTGTCACAGAGGCTGGAGTGCAGAGGTACAATCTCAGTTCACTGCAACCTCTGCCTCCTGGGTTCAAGCAATTCCCTGCTTCAGCCTCCCGAGTAGCTGGGATTACAGGTGTTCACCACCATTCCCAGCTAACTGGTTGGTTTTTTTTTTTTTTTTTTTTTTTTTTTTTTTTTTTTTTTTTTTTTTTTTTTTTTTGTATTTTTACTAGAGACAGAGTTTCACCATTTTGGCCAGGCTTGTCTTGAACTCCTGACCTCATGATCCCCCCGCCACAGCCTCCCAAAGTGCTGGATTGCAGGCGTTAGCCACTATGCCAGGTCAACTGTAACTATTTTGTGAGTTCATGTTTGACTTATAATTCACTAAAAAGGTGCAAATACTGGAAGAGGAAATTCTGTTAATGACTTCTACAGCATTTCCAAGAAGAAAAATCCCAGTTTTGAGCTACCTAAGTCATTCTTGTCACCCTTTTCCCAGAAACGTGAGCCAGTTTTACTTAAGACAATTATCTCTTACGGAGATAACATTGTCAGCATCAGATTTTATCTAACATATATGGAGAAAGCATAGTTTTCTTCTATGTCTGTGCTGCATATGCAACTTTTGAGTATTTGAAATGTGTCTTGTTCAAAGTGAGATATGCAGTAAATGTTTCAAAGACAATACAAAAGTGTACAATATCTTGTATATATTTTTTATGCTGATTACATAATGAAGGATAATATTTTGCATACATTGGGTTCAATAAAAATTACTATTAAAATTACTTGTACCTGCTTCATTCTATTTTTTAAAAAACGTGGCTGCTGAAGTTTAAAATTACAAAAGTGACTCACTTTCTGTTTCTGTTAGGAAATGCTCCTCTAGATATTTCATGTTTTCCATCATATAACCAGCTGTGACAATGTATTTTGAATAAGAGGGTTAAATATTTAAAAATAAACTTTAAATTGATTAGATGTTCAATGTCACTTTTTCTCCTATGAAATGCCAACTAGTTATTAATAGTGAAAAAGTTAAATTTAATAATAATCTGTCTTTTGATATGAGCTTAATATTTCTCCATTGTGTGTGTATGTATTTCCAAGATGATTAATGGCTACTTTCTGTCTTCAGATTATGGTTTTGCTCAAAAATACATCATCTTATTGCTGCCAAACCAGCTGCTTTCCCCCATGGCCACACTCTCCTATCCTTAGATTCTTGGATATTCTTTTAATTCTAAGAGCTTGCATTTTCACAATTTTGAATATTAACTCTATAGAGAACAGCCTACTCCAGCCTGAAAAACATACGTGCAATTATGAGAATGAAAAGATGCCATTAAGAAAAAATAAATGGTCAAATTTCCATGTATTCCTGAATATTTAAAAAAATGTGTTTGTCATATAACATTCTCTGTTGAGAACTACAATGGAGCTGGATTGTACTCCTTATATGTGGTAAAAGTGGAAAAAATGCCAGGAAAATTTAGCCAAAATTTTCTTTCATTTGCCATTTCAACATTTTATGCTTCTTTCAAAGAATATGACAAATGATGCATTAGAATTCTTTTTTATTATTATACTTTAGGTTCTGGGATACATGTGCAGATTATGCAGGATTGTTGCATAGGTACATACATGGCAAGGTGGTTTGCCTTCATCCCCCCATCACCTATATATGGTATTTCTCCCCTTATTATACCACCCCAACCTCCCCACCTCCCTCTGTCCCTCCCCAGCCCCCTCCAACTGAACACAGTGTGTGATGCTCCCCTCTCTGTGTCCACGTGTTCTAATTTTTCAAGACCTGCTTATGAGTGATGACATGCAGTGTTTGGTTTTCTGTTCTTGAGTCAGTTTGCTGAGAATGATGGTTTCCAGATTCATCCATGTCCTTACAAAGGGCATGAACTTACCGTTTTTATGGCTGCATAGTATTCCATGGTGTATATGTGTCACATTTTCTTTTTCCAGTCTATCGTTGATGGACATTTGGGTTGGCTTCAGGTCTTTGCTATTGTAAACAGTGCCACAATTAACATAGGTGTGCATGCATCTTTATAATAGAACAATTTATAATTATTTGGGCATATACCTAGTAATAGGATTGCTGGGTCAAATGATATTTCTATTTCTAGGTCCTCAAGGAATTGCCACACTGTCTTCCACAATGGTCGCACAAATTTGCACTCCCACCAACAGTGTAAAAGTGTTCCTATTTCTCCATATCCTCTCCAGCATCTGTCTCCAGATTTTTTAATGATCGCCATTCTAACTGGCAGTTTTGATTTGCATTTCTCTAATGACCAGTGATGGTCATTTTTTCAAAATGTTTGTTGGCCTCATAGATGTCTTCTTTTGTAAATTGTCTGTTCATATCCTTCACCCACTTTTGAATGGGTTTTTTTGTTTTTTTCTTATAAATCTGTTTTAGTGCTTTGTAGATTCTGGATATTGGCCCTTTGTCAGATGGGTAGATTGCAAAAGTTTTTTCAGGTTCTGTTGGTTGCCAGTTTGCTCTAATGATTGTTTCTTTTGCTGTGCAGAAGCTCTGGAGTTTAATTAGATCCCATTTGTCTATTTTGGCTTTTGTTGCCATTGCTTTTGGTGTTTTAGCTATGAAGTCCTTGCCTATGCCTATGTCTTGAATTGTTCTGCCTGGGTTTTCTTCTAGGGTTTTTATGGTGTTAGGTCTTATGTTTAAGTCTTTAATCAATCTGGAGTTAATTTTAGTGTAAGGTGTCAGGAAGGGGTTCAGTTTCTGCTTTCTGCATGTGGCTAGCCAGTTTTCCCAATGCCATTTATTAAACAGGGAATCCTTTCCCTATTGCTTGTTTTTCTCAGATTTGTCAATGATCAGATGATTGTAGATGTGTGGTGTTGCTTCTGAGGCCTTTGTTCTGCTCCGTTGGTCTATGTCTCTGTTGGTACCAGTACCATGCTGTTTTGATTACTGTGGCCTTGTGGTATAGTTTGAAGTCAGGTAGCATGATGCTAGCTTTGTTCTTTTTGGTTAGGATTGTTTTGGCTATGCGGGCTCTCTTTTGGTTCCATATGAAGGGTTTGAAGGGTTTTTGTCCAGTTCTGTGAAGAAGGTTATTGGTAGCTTCATGGGGATAGCATTGAATCTATAAATTACTTTGGGCAGTATGGCTATTTTCATGATGTTGATTCTTCCCAACCATGAGCATGGAATGTTTTTCCATCTGTTTCTGTCCTCTCTTATGTCAATGAGCAGTGGTTTGTAGTTCTCCTTGAAGAGTCCCTTTACACCCTCTGTTATTTGTATTCCTAGGTATTTTATTCTCTTTGTAGCAATTGTGAATGTGAGTTCACTTTTGATTCGGCTCTCTGTCTGTTATTGGTGTATAGAAATGCTTGTGATTTCTGCATATTGATTTTGTATCCTGAGACTTTGCTGAAGTTGATTATCAGTTTCAGGAGATTTTTGGCTGAGACATTGGCATCTTCTAAATATACAATCATGTCATCTACAAATAGAGACAATTTGACTTCCTCTTTCATAATTGAATATGCTTTATTTCTTTTTCTTGCCTGATTGCTCTGGCTAGAACTTCCAAAACTATATTGAATAGAAGTGGTAAGAGAGGGCATCCTTGTTTTGTGCCAGATTTCAAAGGGAATGCTTCCAGTTTTTGCCCATTCAGTATGACACTGGATGTGCATTTGTCATAAATAGTTTTTATTATTTTGTGATACATACCATCGATACCTAGTTTATTGAGGGTTTTTAGCATAAAGGACTCTTGAATTTTGTCAGAGGACTTCTCTGCATCTATTGAGATAATCATGTGGTTTTTATCTTTGATTCTATTTTTGTGATGGATTACATTTACAGATTGTGTATGTTGAACCAGCCTTGCATCCCCAGGATGAAGCCTACTTGATCATAATGAATAAACTTTTTGATTTGCTGTTGCTTTCTGTTTGCCAGTATTTTATTGAAAGTTTTTGTGTTGCTGTTCATGGATATTGGCCTGAAGTTTTCTTTTTTCGTTGCATCTCTGCCCAGTTTTGGTATTAGGATGATGTTGGTCTCATAAAATGAGTTGGGGAGGATTCCGTCTTTTTGTATTGTTTGGAATAGTTTCAGAAGGAGTGGTACCAGCTCCTCTTTTTACATCTGGTAGAATTCAGCTGTAAACCTTTCTGGACCTGGGCTTTATTTAGTTGGTAGGCTATTAATTGCTGCCTCAAGTTCAGCAATTTATCAATTTCTTCCAGGTTTACTGGTTTTTCTGCTAGAGTTGTTTGTAGTACTCTTGTGCTGTGTTTTTCAGCTCCATCAAGTTATTTATGTTCTTCTCTAAGCTGGTTATTCTAATTAGCATTTCATCTAACCTTTTTGGAAGATTTTTACTTTCTTTGCATTGGGATAGAACATGTTTCTTTAACTCAGAGAAGTTGGTTATTACCCACCTTCTGAAGCCTCCTTCTGTTAATTTGTCAAATTCACTCTCTGTCCTGCTTTGTTCCGTGGCTGGTGAGGAGTTGTGATCTTGTGGTGGGGGAGCGGTGTTCGGGTTTTTGATGGTTTCATTCTTCTTGCACTGGTTTCTTCCCATCTTGTTGGATTTATATAGTTTCGATCTCAAGTAGCTGCTCGGGAAGGTGGCCTTTCCTTTGTCTGCCTGCAGAGGTGCTGCTAGGCTGCCACGGGTTCAGTGGACCTGCTATGTCTTTTATTTACTCAGGAAAATTAGGCCAGCTTCTGCAATGGCAGCTTCCCTTCACCCAGCTGAGCTCGACCGTTCCTGGTCGCTCTCTAACTGATGTTCTGGGTGTGTAATTCTGGAGTGAGAGTTTTTTAGCCTGCTTGGCTTTGTGCGGGGGTGGGGACCCATACTGTCATATGGGCTGTTTCCCTGAGTTCAGTTCCTCTTCTTACTGGGGGAAGGATGGCTCCGTCCCACTGACTTTTTGGCTTTCTCGGCGTCAACCAGTGCTTCCACCCAGAACTGTGCTGACAGCCCCGGCACCAGCTGAAGTTGCTGTTCTGCGCTATTCAGGCAGCTTGCTGAGGCTTCTCATCCCAGTGAAGATTTCCTGTTCTGTGGGTTGTAGAGGGCTTAGGTGGAGCGCTATATCTGAACCAAAGTCCCACAGCGGGAGATCCCCTGGTACTCCGGTGGGTTGCACACACCTCCTGGGTGGACCAGTGGCCCACCTTGCCTCAACTTGCCCTATTTGCTTTATACCCACTATCCAACCAGACCCACAAAATGAACCTGGTACCTGGTTTGGAATTGTGGAGACCACTTGGCTTCTGCATCTCCTCGCTGGAAGCTGCTTTCCAGAGCTGCCTCTTATCTGGCCATCTTGGGATCTCTGTTTCGATGGATTCGAATTTTGAATAAACTTCTTCATCTATGAAAAGGAAACCACACTATAATTTCTTATTTTTCTGGCAATTTCTTATAATATAGTTTAACAAAGCAACCTATTTGCAGTCCTGTTCTTTCATAGGTAAAGAAACTGAGGACCCTGCAGATGAAGTGTTATGATTAAGACTACTCAGTTGCTTAGAGATGTTCAAGAAGAAGATAAATTGATAACTACTATTCTACCTAGATTGTCTAATCAACAGATTAAGCTTGCTTGCTTGCAGACACCAGCAAGGTATGACTTCAGAAATATTTTGGCAGTATATGGCAAAGACTTTCATGTCAACATTAAAAATATCTTAAGAAAATAGAAACTTTGGTGGATCTCCTGATACTTATTTTATGATTTAGTATTGTTTTTATTCTAAATTTATATTAAAGATGAGTCAGGAGGTGGGGATATGATCTTTTTAGAGTGAAGGACCTCTTCAAGTCTTCAACTGGCTTTCATGTTTGAAATTTACTTTGGTCTTTTACATTGACGACCACCTCCACCTTTTCACCAAAAGAGTCTCAAACTAACTTTGCATTATTTATAATTCATATAAAAGTTTGTGTGTTCATATCAGCTTAGTTACTCTGGGTCTTTCCCAAGTATATGTGCTCCTTCCTTGATGAATACCTGAGAACAACATTTCATTCCCTTGTACAAGGCATGAGTAGAGATATAATTGGTCATGAGGATGAAGAGAGTCAAGCAACAGCCAAAGCTGAGTTTCGAAGCCTGACTTCAGGAATTTCTCCTTCTTACAGCAGAGCTTCTTGGGGGCCTAAGGCAAAAGATCATACACAGGTAGGCTAGGCAGCAACTCCTTTCATAAAAAAAAAAAAAAAATCTACCATGTTAGAAAGTACTGCTATGACCTTAAAAAAAGAAAGAAAAAAAGAAAGTATTGCTATGAATCAGAATCCTCAAGATTAAAGGCACCATAGATGCTTTAATCTTTGCAAAAGGTCATATTATTAAATTGTGCATTTTAATGGGAACAATTTTACATGAGTTGCTACACTAGTGAAAGAAGATGGAATTTAATTATCCATTTATTTCAATGCTACATTACAGTCAGTTAAAGGGATGATTTTTATCTGTATCTTCAATTCACCTAAAACGCTGGTGGTACACTTGACTCATATAGAATCAGAAACAGCATTGAATATTTGAAATCTGTGCTTTTGGCATTGCTTGGAAAGGATCTTGTAATATTAATTACACAGAATAAAAGTTACAATATTTAACCATCAGTATTTCCTTAACAAATTTTTGTGGCATGTATATTGGAGTAAAGCAGATCAATTATGCAATGAAATTTTCTATTTTTATAGCTTGCAATGAGTTAGGTTTACTCTCTAACTATTGAGTCAATTCCATTTGATATTGAATTAAATAACTCTTTTGATAACGATTTGGCTACTCATAATGCCAAACCTCCAGTGCATGCAAAGTGGATGCGAACTGATGGAAATGATATAACTTTAATTTGTCAGTGACCTGAGGAATATGTTGAGCCAGATATTTATAATAAGGAAGGCATAAATCTATATATTTACCAGACTTAGCTAAGAGTTTCAGCTTAGATTTGACATTTTCTTTGGATCACCCTTGCAAAAGATTATAGATGCAACTTGTATGTCTCTTGACTTTTTATTTATTTATGACATATGAATGCCTACCACAAAAATCTGAGGGATGTTTGTCCCTTTGATAGAGACATGACTGTCAACATTGTTGGTGATAATTATTGTGTCCCCCATTCTATCTGTAGTATTGCTTAATTGAATAATGGGATTATAGAGACAGTAGCAGAACTCTCTACCGACATGCTACAATTAGGCTTTTAATAGTTTGTTTATGGTGCATGTTTTATCAGCAACACACTGAGGAAACAGGTTTTCTGCCTGAATTATGAACTTCATTTCTCTGTTGATAGTTTATGAATATTAGCCACTGAGGGACAGATTTTTTTGTATGTGTTTGTATTCATTGCTCTTTAGAGTAGTTGTTATATCTTGAATTTGCCAGCTGTCTCTTGGGACCACTTTACAAAATGAGAAGAATTTTTTTCCTCAAAGGATAGCATTTTTATTCATAATAGGAAAGTCAAGCTCTATTTTCCCCCTACATTATTTGATAAAATTAAATATTGTAAAGAAACAACATTTCCTTTCCAAATTATTTCTTTCACATAGATAGCAGTTACTTAAAATATTTTTGCATCTTTTCCAAAATAATGATGAGTAGCACAAAGGAATGTGACTTGAGTTTAATGGAGTTAGATAGTAAACACTTAGAATAGCACTTAGAATTCTCTTCATCAATAATATGACATTTATATCAATAAAAACTATAGAACAGAATTTGTAATTTTTACAAATTCTTTATGCTTGATATTTATTTCTGCAAATAGGAAATGGATATCTTGCTGAGAAGAAATGTAAAACAATGAATCGGGTCAATAATAATTGTGTCTAGACATGGATGTTTTCATCCCTTCCTCCTCACCCCATGTAATGAGAGGTAGCTGTAAATCCTAAATCAGGAAGGCTGATATTGAACTCTACATACATTTCAGTAAAAGCAAGAATCATGATTTGATGAAAAGATCACACCTTCTAATTAAAATACAGTGGATAAAGAGATGAGACAGTTAAGTCTCATGTGACACTGTTGAGAGTAATAAGCTTAGGAGACATCAGCAGAAAGCAGGTCATGGGCTAGCTCAAGTATGATGGACCAGTGAGAATGGGATTACTTCTAAAACTGTCAGACTTGCGTTGGAGGCTTCCATGCTCCTCTGCATAAATTCTTGTCTGACTGATAGAAAGTTCTGACTGATAGAGCATAAAAGTATCATCTCAAGAGCCTGACTACCTAGCACAACTGGTAACTAATTCAAAATATACAACAAAACCAATGCATGAGAATCCAGCCAATGGAAGATGAAGAAAAGTGAGCTATGTAAGAATAGTATTCCAAGAAAATAAAGGTCTGCTTCACAGGAAAAAAATCTTGATAGGATTTTCATATTAAGGAATTATTCTGACTTCCAAACTTTTTGTTCCAAAGACCAATTAAACTGCAGAAAGAGAATGTGTGTTATTTAGAAAGCCATTTTGCTGGGTCCTCCAGAGGGAGAAAGAAAAAACAATTCCTGCTTTGTGGTCATATTGAGATACAGAAATGTAGTATTTGCCAATGAATAGGAGCCATACACGCACACTCACTGTTCCAACATCCGGGCAATCGCTTACCTTATTCATGTTAGCAAGCCAGAAGGGTTGTTTGAAAATCTTATTTTCTGAATGCAAAGACACTGTCACCTATGATTGGACAACATTAGCTAACTAGAAAGTAACTGCTTTTCTTTATGCCTACTCAGGATCACACTTCCATCAGTATAGGGTTTCATCCCTTACCAGGAGGTAGGACGAATTCTGTCTATGTGAAGTTAATTCCATATAGGCAGAAGTAAATAATGTATCAAAGTAAATACATAAATATCAGAAATAAATGTGTTTTTCTGTTTTTTAGGATTCAAATTTTTGAGATCCTTTTTGTTACAATATGCCTTTTTATTTTGTAGATTACAAAATGGTGAGTGAAAAAATCACATTTCAGTTAGGTTAAATATGCAAGTACCTGTTGAGATATCAGCTATCAAATAGCGCATCATTAAGATATATGAATATATTTCTCAAGACTTCCTACCCCATCAGTGATACTTTCCCAGAAAAATCTTTTCTTAGCCAGACTGAGGGACTCCAAAGGAGCCCCCAGCATAGGAATGCAGTCAAGAAAGTCCAAGATGATTTGTTTGATTATATTGTGAGGTCTAGAGGAATCTTTTCATGCCATTTGAAATGATTAAGAAAACCTTAGTCAATGGAAAAGCAATTAAAGGCAGAAAGATAATGATCACTTCATAGTTACAAAAACTGGTGTGTACTGAGAATGTTTCATGTGCCAAGCATTGTGTTAGATGCTTTATAAGCAGTACCTTATTTTATTGTCTCAAAGCCTTTATAACATAGGTATTAATATCCATCTATTTTTCACATGAGAAATCTGAGGCTCAGAAAGTTTAAGTAACTTGCCTAAAATCAAACAACTACTAAAAACCAGAGACAGGTTTCCAACTCAGATTGTTTCCTGAGTCTGATTTTTTGACAACTTTCCTACTTTAACTTTGTTAAGAAACTACAGAGATTTGGTTATATAATCTAAAACACTACAAATAATTAAAATGATAGCCACTATTATTAATTTTGTACTTGCTATTTCCTAGGTTATTGTTTAGAATTTATGTTCATAACAGGTTTTACCATCCCCATTTTATATTATGATAAAGCTGAGTTTTAGTGGGCTCTAGTAGCTTGTCTAAAGTCACATAGCTTGTAAATGAGAGAATTCAGATTTGAAACCCACGTTTGCCTAACTCCAGAGTCATCTTCCTACTGAAAGATTATTTTGTAAACAGCCACCTGAAAAAAAAATTGTTTCATTTGTAACAAAAAATTGTTGTTTTCATATATCAAAACCAAATATCACTAATAAAATACAGATGTACAGAATGTATAGTATATAATAGGATACTAAGCAAAGAAAAATTATGAAAATGGCCAATAAAGAAATCTATAACAAAATTGAAATATAAATACAAACAAGTAATGAGATAGCACATTTGAACAAAATAATTGAGCCCTATTTTTTTAAATAGTATCCAGTGACTGTGAATATGAAAAATACAAGTGTTCCTCGTGATAGTGGATATGTGAGAAAACAAGTGTTAATATACACTACTCAGGTTGAGTAAACTGATGCAAACTTTTTAAGAGAATAATTTGAATATATTAATAAGAAGCTTTACAAGTAGATACTGACTTTGGCTTAGTAATTCCACTAGTAAAAATTTATCGCAGTTTCAACAAAGATTTGATAAAATATTAATTGTGGCATCTTTTAGGATGGAACAAGTCAGAAGCACAGTAAATGTCTCAGAGTAGGGATTAGTTAGATTGGCTAGATTGTATTTATACAATGGAATGCTATGCAGATTTTATTACAATACTTCAAATGTATATGGATCCATAGAAAATTGTCACAATGTAATGAACAAGACTACGAAGATACTCAATGTGTACACCTATGCCTCTTTTCTTTTCAGTTTTTGTTAAAATAAGCTTGTTCATGGAAAGTTCTGAACATATACTTACTAAAATATTGACAATGATTTCTTGAATGGTGGTTTTCTAGATAATTTTCTTTTTATGCTTCACTACATTTCTAATATTTTGAATTGAGAATCTTTAATTTAAAAATAAGCTAAAAAAAGGAAGAGTCCAGTATGCACACCCACATAAATACACATGAACATATGCACACAAAGAGAAACTCTCAAATTTAGTACGGGATATGAAATTGCTACTAGATTTTCCCCGGATGAAAAAGAAAATCCTTTTGGATTTCATGTCTGAAAAATTAGCTCCTAGGCACAATGTAGTTAGGAATTGATACAACTTATGTGAATGCTTGTGGGTACTGAGTTTTCTTTACTGATGAGTTTCTCTATCAATTTATAAGAAGACTATTGAGATGAAAAAACAGTGTTTGTTTTCTGACTAAAAGGTCATCTGCCTACTAAAAGGAGAAACCTACATCAAAATGAAAGACATCCCTCAGATGATAGTAGAGTAGGTCAGATTCTCTCATTTTGATGACCAGTCATGCTCATGTTCCCCAAAGGATAGACTGGCTGACCACTGTTCACCAGCAGCATTGTTCTCCATAGTGGATTGACTCATTTTACCAACTAGTAATTCTTATACCACAAATTGAAAATAATTTGATATTTATTCCTAAAATGAAATTCTTTTATCTTTAGGAAAACAATAATATTACTGGTTATTTAAGTTAATGAAAGTCTCTTTGATCCACCTTTACTAATTTTGTCTTCGTGTGGGTGATATTAATTATATATTGCAATGGTAAATTGGTTTGACTGTTTCAGAATACTTTTTTACAGTAATTCAAATTTTAATCAATATTCTTATAGGATAACAGGAATATTAAATTTTAATGTTTAGTCTTCTAAAAAATTATATAGGCACAAAATTGCAACTAAACTGATGGTAGAATTTTATATCTGATTCCTCAGCTGTGTAGACTTAGCATCTACTTATTTGTTATATCTACCATCTACCTATTATCCAGTTGTCTATTATCATCTTTTTTTCATATCTATGCATTTATTGAGACTCAGTTGTAGAAGAAAAATGAACACATATACTTCCATGCCAATTAGATATACAATTACATATCAAACATTATTTCTTCACACTTTATGAATTTTATTTCATTTTCCTTTATTCTAATAAATGTCTCTTAGACTTAAAGAATGTAATTATTTTTTCTCCAAAGAGTCTATGATAGGTAGTAACTTAAAAATAATTTATTTTGTATAATTTACAATGACAAGCAAATTGATTGCTATATAAATCACAGAAATACTTATTTTATATCTTTGTTCCTGCTTTTCTTTATTATTCATTTGAGGATTATTTAATAAATATAAAGAGATTTGTGAGGAAGAATGCTATGAGGATTTCTTAGCTTAAAAGAAAATAATTCTTAAAAAAAAAAAAAGCAAAGAAAGGAAAATACAAAAATAGAAGAATGGCATCAGGAGGAAGACCTTGTCCTTAATTACGATGAAAATTCCTGTCATGGAACTCCCAGCACGAGGCCAGGGAATCTGTTGCTAACCATAGCCTCCTAACCTATTATTTCTTTCGTCTGTATATTTAGGTAACTTTGGTACAAAAACAACTGGTCTTAAATGGTCTCATATCTGTGATGTTATATCTCATTCAATACAGTAATAAAATTGAAACTGTTTTTCCACTGTCGACTATCTGCTTGAGTTGTGGCCTCCTGAATCTCGTAAATGATTTGTTCCTCTTGTGACATTTATTGTTAGAGACATACTCTCTTTTCCCCATTGCTGAAAAGTGCTGTGCTGGCAGGCAGTGTTTAGGGAGTGCAGAGTGTACTTTCCTCTCCAGCTCACAACAGACAGAGAAAAGGAACATGTCTTCCTGCAGCCCTGCAGCCCTCCTGGTAGGCGCTCTCCACAGCTGCGCCGCTAGCCACCTGGGCCGGCGGCTTGGTTCAATAGCTGGATATCCTGTTCTGCTTTTCTGCTGCTGAGCTGTCCAGGATGATCGCCTGGGAAGTGAATTGTGACTTTCCAGGGTTTTAAGCTTGCCAAGATTAGTTAGGAAAACACAGTTTGGGGTTATACAAATTCCACATCTTCTGGCACTCTTGTTGCCTGAAATTTGAGAGAAGGAGAAAGTATTTGTGGGACTTGCGAACCTAAATGTGTTCTAAAGCAAGGGGCTTTTGCTGAAAATATATAAATTATCAGAATATATTTTCTATGTATAAGTCAAGGTATTCTACTGACATTTTAAGAAAATGATCGCATTAAAATGTACGGGCTGCTGCCTCTGTGCCTCGTGGGTGGACATGAGGAGGTTGTTCTTGTGATATGGCAACACAAATGCTGAGTGTGAAAGTTGAAAGACATCTTTGAGGCTTGCTTGAATATAGAATGCATTTAGATTTTAGAGGAATGGTCTTAATCTGGAATTTTCCTGATGGTATAGGAGTAAAAAACAAAACAAAACAGCAGGAGAAACTTTGTTCATATGCCTCCTCAAGAGTAATCCTGGTATTTCACACACAGGTTCTACTGAGGAATATTTTTTTTAAAACTTACTATGTTTACTGACAACTGAAATAAAAGTTAGTATTATATATGTAAAAATAACCATGAAAAAACCTACTACTAAATATCTTATTTTGTGTTTTTCACTCACACAGAAAAAAAAGTATGTTAAAATCTCATCACTTTCCAGAACAAATTTGGTTCCTTACTGAAAATAATGCAACTACATTTTTGTAGTTTAATCTCATTCTTGAAAACCTATTTTAGATTTTCTCTGCATACATGTCTCAATAGTAAATTATCTTTTTCTTTTTTATGTGACAATTAATTCAGGAAGACCCTTAGATCCCACAACATCAAAAAGTCTGCCTCAGTTTCACTTGAAATAGATGAACTCATGAGTCTGTTATGACAGGACATCAAATCTAACCAAATTCTTACCACATTATATTGACTATAGATAGTCCCATTTTTATCTGCCTCTTATGCAACATTCAAAATCTCTTCTTATTTCATATAAGATGATGTCCTGAGCTTTCTCATTAAAATGTGTAAAATGTTTTGTCTGCTTTAAGATGAAGAATAATTTTTTTTCTTTTCTTCTTTTTTTTGGGGGGTGAGGAAATGTCATTAATGTATCTTGAGACAATAGTATCTGTTCTTTTATATAGCCAAAAACCTATCCCCCAAAAAAGAATGAAACTAGTATCCCCAAATAGAAGGTATTTGCTTATGCAATTGACTTCAATCTGTTGGAAAAAATGAGTACATTATTTTATAAAAAAGTTAAACCATTGATGTCAGGGTTTACAATAACCAGAATAGATAGCATTGTATTATAGTATATAGCATTGTATTACAATATATAGCATTGCAAGTCAGAATTTACAATAATCAGAATATATAGCATGTATACGTCATGATTCTAAAATTATTTACACAAGCGTAAATGAATTTATCACTGAATTCGGAAAACACACCACTCCCTTTTACCAAGTGCAACCCACACCCCACAGGCATACATTATGATTCCTTACCAAGCAATTTCAAGGACACACTCTAGGAAGATATTTATGGGGGAACTTTCCTTTTCTTCTGGATCACTAATTCACCTTTTGCTGTGCCAAGTCAGAATTAGAATGACTGTTATTCTAAGAGGTATATACAAATCAAATTCATCAAGACACCAAGCATTCACTAAAGGCTGGTATTAATTTGGAGGTCAGCATTTTTACATATGAGTTATGTAACCAAATCTTCATTGAAAAATTGCAGTTCGCTTTGCCAGTCCTAGTTTTAGAATATGAAAATTAAAATTAAGTTAGAGAACAAAGCATTTAACATTTCACAAGCTCAAAGAGGAACAATGGTTACTTACTACCATCAAACTTCAAAAAATTATTTCTGGGACTGGAATATGGGCCTCCATTATTTTTACTCTTTCTATTATAATATGAAAGACTGAATAGACTAAATGTTTTTTAAAGTAATTTATTTTACAATATTTTTATATAAATGGTTCAACTTGAAATGGTACTGGGATCATAATACATTGACAACAAAATTTAATTTTCAGATCTAGATTTAATGTATCTTTGGAAAAGTTGTGTATAATGTAAACTTCTAAGACACTCTTGCCAAAAGTGAATTTTTATATCCTGTCATTCAAATTATGCATGAGGTTTACTAAAAGCTCCATCTGAATTATGACAAACTGTTTCCTAAATGTGTATGTGTATACAGACACACATTCATGTGCACATATATCAGAAAAATATTTCTTACGTTATTTCCATATCCACTTCTCCATTCTACTACCATTATCTGTAAGTTTCTGTGATTGAAATAGTTTATAAAAAGACTTATCTTTCCTGTTAAAGTAAGAAGCATTCAAAACTCAGAGTGTGGTGCTCAAAGTCTAGTTGAAAATAAATGTCATTTTCATATTTTAATTTTGTGCATAACCATGGTCTTCCTTTCTCTGTTGTTAGCAGAGCTGTGTCTTCTCTTTTAGTGAAAGCAAAACAAAGAGCAGATTGGAGATTTATTTATGGTGAGGGTGAATGTTAGTTACCATTCAATCTTTAGTTAGAATAAGAGTGTACATGTATGAGTGTTTTATGTACCTGTATGTTTAATTTCTTCTACTGATATAGTTAACCATGCCTTTAAATAGTTTCCAAGTCTTTCCTTCATTAGAGGTTCTTAATGAAAGGTACTAGGTTGAGAATAGTAACATTAGCAAAGGTGATATTTGCTCAGCTTTAAGATGTTAGGAATAACAAAAGTCATCATGTCTCTGGGTTGAGTATGGTGGCTTATGCCTATAATCTCAGCACTTTGGGAGAAAGAGGTGGATGGATCACTTGAGGTCAGAAGTTTGAGACCAGCCTGGCCAACATGGCAAAACCCCATCTCTACAAAAAATACAAAAATTATTCAGGTGTGGCGGTGGTCACCTGTAGTGCCAGGTACTCAAGAGGCTGTGGCAGGAAGAATTGCTTGAACCTGAGAGGTGAAGGTTGCAGTGAGCCCAGATCATGTCACTGCACTCCAGTCTGGGTGACAGAGTGAGATTCCCTCTAAAAAAAAAAAGAGGCATCATGTCTTGGAAGCCTGAATTCTATCAGATAAACTAGCCTGAATTTCTTTGGTTGCCATGCTTCATTCACTTCATTCATCCACTCAGCAAGTCTTTATTGTTTAACAAAAGACTAAATCCATGTATTCAATAAATTGACCATAATAACACAAATATTTTTGTGAATATTTTATATTTATTAACTTATTGCTTATCAGTTGATATTAGAGAAAAACAAAGACTGTTTTAGAATTGATTATGAAAGGTAGCTACATTTCGGGGAAACTCCTATTATCTCATTTTTGTAATTTCAGGGATGTGAATTATTTCCCATGGGTCAGAATCTCTTGCCATATCGCAAACATTGTGCAAATTCTATAAGAAGATATATAAAAATGTGATATAGTTCTAAATAAATGTGAAAATATAAGACAAACCATTTTAGTAAGGTAAATTTTTGGTATATTTAAAAAATATTTTCATATTTTCAATTTCATATATTTTATATATGAATGTGTCTGGCATATTTCACTTATGTGCTTTATGTTTCATACAAATATTGTAAAAAATTTAAAAGATGCACTTTGAAAATATGGATATGACAGTTTTCAAAAGATTGAAGTCATGGTTTTAATAGATATATATTTATAATTTTCTATTTCATGTAATAAAGTTTTAAATCAGAGTTTACATTTCAGTTCTGTATCTATATAAACATAAAATTATATGTATATTATTTGTATGTCATATATACAAGATTATATGTATATTGCATAAATTATATGTAAAATTGTATGTATATCTACATATATATAGATAGGTTGAAAAAAGTGCCAGACCGTAATTTCTCAATAAAAGTTAGCTAGAATTTTAAAATAATAACAAAAGATGTTAACAGGTACATTTTATGAAAGAAACTCTTTCAATGTTAAAAAAAATGTTATACAAAAGTAAAAACTATTATTGATAAATTTACTGAAATCTTTACTTATGTATATCTTGTTGTATTGATGTTTATGATATTTCATTCTATATTTTAGTCCTTTTTCTGTACTTCTATAGCACATGAAATATTGTGCTACAAAAGTACAGAAAATAGAACTAAAGATTCAGTATGGAATATTGAACATGGTTCAAGGATCCCAGATGTGGCAAAAAATCTGCTAAATTCAGGGAAAAAATATAATCGTTTAGATGATTTACAACTATATCTCTGAAACAACTAAAAAGAATTTGAGATTTTGTCTACATACTTCTTACAGAGCATGCCCAAATAACTGTCTTTACTATTTACTATTTGGTAAACAGCAAGTTTTAATAAATTTAGAAATGCAAGTTGTTTAATGCAGAATTTACTTTCATTTTACATAAGTTTTTGGTTTTGTGTTCAGTGGTTTAATTGACCACCATTTTCTCAGAAAAATTGTAAACTAAGTTATGCATATATACACACTGTGTCTGTCTTTGAATAAAATTTGGTAAAATCAATGAAACCGGCTACTACAAATTTCAGGCAGTAAGAAGATGTCTTTTTTATTTTTAATCTAGTAAATAATTCACATCGTAGAAAGGGCAGAGGCAACTTGATTAACCACTCTATGAGGAATAAAACTTTTTAAGCAAGACACTCTGAGTCGAATCAGAGTTAGGATCATTTTCTTCATGTTTAGTTGCTGCTTAACACTAGAGTGGAGAAGGAGGAGAAATAGGAAGAAAACAGGAAGCAGTACCAAGTGTCATCAGCCCAATAACTCTTGAAGTATTCAACAGATGTTAGCTATAGTGTTATACTTTGGGTTTTTAAAACTATTTTTTACTTTCTATCTGATTTCATAAATAATCACATAAACTCCCTCAAAAGGATACCATTGAAAGGTATGTTTTTCAATAACAGAAGAAATGTGGTAATGGAATTTACTAGTCAATGAAACTATTGAAGACTCATAAGTGTTTTAAAACTATTTATTAAATAATGTAGGCAACAAAGGTATAAGTCATTAAAGGAGCTTTAAAATGTACCCGTGTATATGTTTCCTTTTCAGGCATTTATACAAGTTTGCTTTCTAAAACTATTCATTGTGAAGTTTTCCCTAAAGAGCTTAACATTTTGAAGAAATCCATAGAAACAATGAGACAAAGAAAAAATAATGATAAAGTAGTAAACATAGACAAATTTTGCTGAAAATATATTATCTAAATCTAATAACCATTGTAGTAGTTTGCTTTATTCCATAAAAATATACCATAGACTGGATGGCTCAAACAACATGAATTTATTTTCCCACAGTTCTAAATGCTGGAAGTCCAACACCAAGGTGTAAGCAGGGTTGGTTCCCCCTATGCCTTTCTCCTTGGCTTATTGATGGCCACCTTACTGCTGTATCCTCATGTGGTCTTCCCTCTGTGAGTATGCATCATTGATGGTTTTTTTCTGTGCCCAAATTTCTGCTTCTCTTAAGGGCTCCAGCCTAATTAGATTAGGGTCCACCCTAAACATCTCAGATTAATGAATCACCTCTTTAATGAACCTATCTCCAAATACAATGACACTCTGAGCTACTGAGGGCTAGGGCTTCAACATAGAAGTTGGGATTACAGAGGTGAGGGACATAAGTCAGCCCATGACAAGCTTCTATTATAAAGAGAAAATGTTTGTACTTTTAAAGTAATTGTAAAATTTTGCTCACAACATTTTTAATGATTAATATTATTTTATTTGACGTTAATAGTAACACAATTCAACTACTTACCTGTTATCAAACATATTAAGGGCACAACATTCTTCTAATAATTTAAAATACTCTAATAGTAATAGTAGCAGCAGCAGTAGTACTACTACTAATACCGGTATTTGTAGTACTTTAACAGTAATAAAGACTTATTTACCTTATACTAGGGACTTGCTTTACAGTATTTTTTCTTTACAGTCACACAAAATTATCAACCACACTTTACACACAATGAAACTATGAACCAAAGACATAAAATAACATATTCAATGTCCTTAGCTATTGAGTTTTAGAATGGGGATTCCTTTAATTTAAAAAAGCAGTAATAATGAAAGTTGGTTGTTCACTATGAATGGCACATGCATTCTTTATACAATATTGCTTAAGATTCTGGGCTGAGAAAGTACTTTATTTAATCACTGAATAATTGTTATTGAAAACGTGTTATATGCCAGACCTTAAGGTATAAGTGCAAAAAAGACAGATTTAACATTATTTTTACAGCTTATTGTTGCTTAAGTATGTCAGTCTTAGCCTTTGCTTTTAATTTTGATGAGTTTTTTTTACTTTTATTGCTTCGTTTTATTTTAATGTTTTTAAAAATAGAACTAGATAATTTCAAATAAGTTAGCCCAGTAAAAGTGATTTTATGTTGATACAAGAAAATATTTTAGAAATAAATCTTTACCCAAAAGTAGTTTTAGGATTGAAGACCTGAAAGAGTCAGAGAAACACTAAGACAAAGCAGTCTAGAATTCCAACTCCACATCTTTTTAAAATAATAATTAACATTTATAACTATGAAAAAAGGCAAAAAATTACGTTAGGTATATATGATTCAAAAGAAATGCAAAAAGATAAAGTAATCAAAAGCATTTTCATTTGAAATAAAAAATGGTCACTAAACGTTTGCCCTTATCTTATTTCTTATTTTATTAAATTCATGTGCCCTATTTCCCTGACATTCTGGTGAATGAAAAATGATAGAACACAGTTAATGATTTGATTATGCTATAAAATTATATTTCATATGTCAAGATAAATGTTAACAGTGATACAGAATTTATGGATTTGTAGACAGTATTTAATTTTTGAAAAAATATTTTATCAAAATTATTAATTATTTATTATTGTCCACAGAACTGTGTGGCAGGTTTCATTACACTGTGGTGAAAGACAGTGAATATAAAATCTCTTTCTAGGCTGACTGTCATGCAAAACCCAAAGCATTTTGAAGAGGACCAATTTTAATCTGTCTTTTCATGAAGATTTATGCCATCATCAGTTTTATATAAAGAAAGAAAAACCCTGCGCTCAGAAAAAAGATACCTGCAAATAAGATGTACATTAACATAAATGAAGCTTCAATGAGGTCACTGGGGCCAGGGCTTTGTTTACTAATCCATTGTGTATTTGCAGCAAGATAAAAAAACAATAAGATACTAATCTCCTAAACATTAAAAATATTATTTACAAGTTTCTTTAAAGTAAAATTAATTTATAAAATATTTTCCATATCTATTGGTTTAAAATACTTCTTTTGTTTCAAGAAAGACAACTGACTAGTAAAGAGGTGTCTACTCGACATTAAACATGCCAACAAACATTAACTTTAGAGAGTTTACAACAGCTGGAATATTTCAAGTACAGTTCTATCCTTCTTCAAAGTAAAATGCTAAACTGAAATGTGGCTTTTCACCTGATTCTTGTAGTACTGTCAGGATTGTTGTTATATAATTGTTGTGACGTTCTTCTTAGCAAATTAACTCTTATTATGCAGAGAAAAACAAATACACAAAACAAAAACAAAAGCAAATTATCATTAGCAATCCAAATTGGAAAACCTCTGCTATCAGCTTAAAGAAATAACTAGGCATAACAAGCAGAAACAGATGATTTAATTGATCCAGATCATTCATACTGAAATAAAGTGGTTATATAAATATAAGATTTAAATCATACCTGCTAAAATCATGTGTAATAAGTGTTCTGGTAAAGTATTTGAAAAATAATGACTTTGATACATTGAAAACCGAACGCTAGTGACCTGAAGAAGTTAATGTGTTTTTAAAAAAGAAAAAAAAAAGAGCTCAATTTACTCCCAGGGAATAATTTATGCAATGAGAAAGTTGGGATGAGAAATGAAAATGTGTTAATAAAAGCCAGTGTTTAATGTGTATAAGCATAAAAATACATAGAATACACGAAAGATACCAATTCAGGTTTTAGTTCATTTGTTTTAAAAACATACCATCTTGAGTAGATCTCAGAAATGGTTGAACAAAGAAATTATAGATAAACATTTAAAAAAATAATTTATTTTAAATAATCTTCTGTGCGGCATGAGAAAAAGTAGAACTGGAGGATTTAGGATTTACACTGAATATGTATGTGGCTTAAATTTTCTTCCAACTGACTACTTTGTATTGTGGTGAGCCTTACACCTCACTCTTAAGGACAAATATTCCTTGTGCTCCTTGTAAACTATCATTTTGCTGTGAGTTCCAAATAAATAGACAGCAATAGAAGAAGATGTGAACATTTTTTTTGTTACAAATAAGTAGTTTACATAGCGATTATTAATATGAGAAAGAATATCTTGTTTTAATTAAAAATGAGAATCAGTACTTACTGTAAATACACAATTTTAAAATGGATTTAGAAAAAAAAAAAAACAGGAAAAGAACCATTTTACCTAAAATGACAATTCCACATAATTGTCCATCCCCAATATGGATGTTTAATCCAGACTGACACACCCACATACAATGCCTTTCTACAAAAATAAACTACACACATGCAACTGCTGATTCAATTTCTTCTGAGTGTCCTCATCTATCTTGAGTTGTTTCTGAGTTGACTTCACTTCTAATCTGCTCCTTATCTCTTATTTATGGTTTCACTCCTGCCTATTAATTTTACTTTCTGAATTGTTCCTTCCTCATCAACTCTTGGACCTCTCTCAGGGATGTGCCTAACCCTCCTGACTGACTCTTGCTGTTCTCAGCCCCACATTCAATGAGGCACAGACTTACGGGGGTGTTCTTAATATCTGTATAATGTGCCCCCTACTCTTCATCAACACAACCAGTTTCTTAGTTCAGAATTTTATGATCTTTCACTTCAAATATTACAATACCTTGCTTACCAGTTTTCTTGTCAAAGTCCTCATCAATTTCCAATTGATTCGCTACACTTACTGGAGTAATCTTTCTAAAACAAAACTTAGATCAATTATCTGCTTAAAAACATTCGATGCCCCCTGAAGCCTTTCGGATCTAATGCAGACTTCTTTGCATGATATACCAGGCCCTTCACGATCCGACTCCTGCCTTACTGTTTACAGCAGTCTCCTATCAATCCTCAAAAGGAACAAGATATGTCAGCCACACTAAGCTGCTCTGTCATGAAACACAGCATGTAGTTCCATCACATTGTGCCTTTGTTGCCTTTGTATTTGTTGTTCCTTCTTCTTAAGTACTCTTATTTGTCTGTGCCAAATGTAAATAAAGTTCTGAATATGAAGACCAAGTGTGCACTTCCATAGATAGGGAAAGTGTCATGGATGGGTTTGCACATGCCTGAGGGGTTTCCTGTGACACAGAATTTTCAGTCTATAAAACTGAGATACTCCTGAGCAAATTAGAATGGCTGTTCACCTTTGCTGAGACTCAAAAGACAGACAGAAACAAGTCTTCCTCTTGTAGGTCCTTCATGTTCGCCTGAATCTCTACCATAGCCCTTATTGCCTGCTACTGCAACTGTTTTAAATTTATGTCTTATTCCCACACCAGGCTATGAGCGTCTTCAGAGACTAGGCCTTACTCAACTTTGTATTTTTAGCAACTACTCTATCATGAGTCCCAGTTTATGTATTTAGTAAACGTTTGATAATTGTGAGTGAAGAAATTGATGAATAAATGCAGGAATGATGGAATGATATAAAAAAGATTATAAAGGGGAAGTCAAAGAGTAAAGATTATTTAACAGAATAAATCCAGGAACTAAGATCTGGCATCCAGGTCTCAGAAGCAAACAAGACAACCATTTGTCAGACTCTAGGGCACATGAAATCTCAGCAAAGTTAGTTAAATTCTAAATTTTACATTCAGTGGAAGTCCAAATCTCTCTTTAATATATTCATTCTGGGAGGTGGAGAAGATTTATGTTCTTATAGTCACATCTGTAGCTGGGTTCCTGTTTCCTCAAGTATCACATGTTAGTACCAGTCAAAAACAGATGTAAAATTCAACCCTGCCCACAGGTTCCACAAACAACCCATTCACTCAAAGCGTTTGCAAAGTTGTAGTATTTACTGATAATTTTGATTCTGGTAGAAGAAATGCTTATATTGCAAAAATGTGAAAAGTAGCATCAATCACCAAAATTTCAAACTGAGCATTTGGCGTTTGTGTTCCTGCTCTGTAATATCCTCTGGCCACCCAACACAAGAGAATTTCATTTCACCTTTCTCCTGAGAGCCCTCTGATTCCTCAGTAACTTTAAGGTTTCTACCTCTTTCCTTTTTTTTCCCACTCTTGTTTTTTTTTACTCTTCTTCCCTCATAGAGATAAACAAATTTGCCCTTTTGTGTCTTACTGAGTAGTGCAGCCCTGGTTGTTTCAAACATCAAAGTTCCCTCAGATTCACTCTCTACCCTCAAGAGGCTTACTAAGGTATATTCCCATAAGAAAGATAGTTTCCACCCTAAAGAGAAGTTATGGCCAGTCTTTATGATGATTACATTTTCACCTCATTACCAAAGGTCAGAAACAGAATAATCACAATGATGCAATGGTGAAGAATGTTAGAGCACCAAAGAAAACTAGTAATTTCTTTTTTAACCTAATGATAGGCAGACCAGGCTGGAACTGGAACCAGATCCTAATCAGCTTAAGGGTAGAGGCTATAAATGACTAGTCCATTAATGGATCATCATCGGCAGTTAGCCCAGCCTCAGAAACATAGTAAGTAGTCACTAAATGTTTTTTGAATTCTGAATAAATAATTTGCAAGTTTGGTCATGCAAACATTTGTTCTAATTAGACCATTAAAATAAGTGGTCAGTTTAAGTATTAACCCATTTGACTTATTAAACACAACCAGTTAGCAATGCAAGTTAACAATTGGTTGAAAAGTCAAAAAATAGAATTTACTGAATCCTTCTTTATTACACTTGAGAAAACATTTTTCTGTGTTGACTAAATTACTTCTTACTTTAAAAAATTGCACAGGCAGAAATAAAACTATAAATAAACATTTTTGTCTAAGTGTACTGCAATAGAAGGCATGCAATTATTTGAGTTTAAAATTAATATTAAAGGATTAAACACCTAACTGTACATATTACTGGGAAATGTATAATTAAAGTAAAGCAAACAGGTTCATAAGAGAATGCTTCAATATTGTTGACACTACTTATTCAGAGTTATGTAGAATGGTAAAGGCCTAATTTGTTTCAACAAACCATTCATAAATCCAGAGAGATGTCAACATTACCGAAGATGTAGCAGTGATTTCTTCCTATGCCAGAGTTAAAATAATATCTTCACTGAAAATAATAATAAATTTAATCATCAATGTATGTAGAATACATTTTAAAAAGCAAAAACCTTAACTGCATAATCATAGCTACATAAAAATTACACTTTTCCAGGAATGATTTCAGAGGCTTTGTTTTTAAAGCCCTTTTATTATCTTCTAGTTTAAACATACATACGTTAGAAATACTATATATTTTGTTTACCTTTGGGAGCCTTGGAAACGATGTTTTAGTATTTCAATCCATTTCAGTTATTCTTTCCATGAGTTATTTTTACATTTTTAAAATTCAAAGAAACTATTCTAATCCTTTTTTTATTCTGTTGTTAATAGAGATAATTATAGATTATTACATAAAGAGATTTTGCTTTCCAGTGTTCAAGAGAACATTTAATGACTGAGAATTACAGAGAAGCTGGATATTGCTTCAGTTCACTAAACCTGAGAGTTAAATAATCATGGAAACATTTAAAACCTATCAATGATACATCATCCTCAGCAAACTGACACAAGAACAGAAAATGAAACACCGCATATTCTCACTCATAGGTGGGTGATGAAAAATGAGAACACATGGACACAGAAAGGGGAGTACTAAACACTGGGGTCTATTGGGGGGAAAAGGGGAGGGCCAGTGGGAGGGGGAGGTGGGGAGGGATAGCCTGGGGAGAAATGCCAAATGTGGGTGAAGGGGAGAAGAAAAGCAAAGCACACTGCCATGTGTGTACCTACGCAACTGTCTTGCATGCTCTGCTCATGTACCCCAAAACCTATAATCCAATAAAAAAAATAAAATAAAATAAAACCTATCAATGAGTTTCCTCGTAAGATGCCCTTTCAAGTGTTTGTTGTTTTCTCCTTCTGATTACAGAGTTAAAATGGGAATGCACATACCTTACTTTTCTTGTGGCCTTCATTTTCCACTGGCCCCAAGTGTGGCTCAGACATCACAGCTATTTTAGCTAAAACATGAGACTATTCTGCAATGTGTGTAAACTCTGATTGTTAAGCAGCTCTAATTACAAAAATTCTTGCTTTGCTATTTTTCTCAGGGATAGCAAGAGCTGCCAGCATTACAATTTGGAAAAACTTTTAAGGGAAAAAAGAAAACTAGTCCACACTGTTTTTTAAAAGTCTGGTGTGGTGGAAGGGAAACAAATTTTATTTGCTTTGTTGAGTCAATCTTTTTTTAATAAATCTTTTAAATGATTGAAATATTAATATATAAAAAGATATTCATCTTAATGTATCATTTTCAGGAATTCAGACTTTTTTATTTAAATGAAATACTTGCAAATATGGGGCAAAATGGGTGACAACATTTTTCTCCTGGAAGCCCTCCACTGCCATCCACAACAACCTTGGTTCTGCTTTGTTTCACATCAATTATAGATCCAAAGAAACTCTGCTGATTTTATTTCAATTATTTATAATAACACATTCTGTCACTGACCTCTCTTGGGGGAAAGGTGCCTGGGGAACAGTGTTATACAGCTCTTAAAATTGTGAGATTATTCATCTCCTTTTTTCCTGTAATGAACAATTTAGTTGTGTTCGTATTGCATCAGATGTGGATAAAGTTCAATATTTCAAAGTAGTATAAGTTTATCACTGAACAAATACATAAAACTTAACTAGAGAAAGTTTATATGAGATATATATATATATATATATATACATATATACATATATATGCTTATTTCTTGTTTTGTTTTGTTCTCATAGATAGAATAGGATTGCTCAGAACCTATGTCATGTGGGAGTCATATTCTCACCGGCAACTTGGGGGAGTTCCATGACATGGAAAGATCATGGAAGTGGTTTCTAGTGAATTGAAAGAATTAAAGCAGTTTCCAAAGGCACCTCCTAGGGTGCAATTTATTTGCATAAAGAATACACCTCATTTTCCCTAAAGACCAAAATGTCCACTCTCATCTGCTAGCATATTTTTAATAATTATTTATTATCATAGATGTTGGAAAAGGAAATACTTATTCATACCACCATGTTCCCAGAAGTATATTTTTTCAACATATCCTGACAACTACCCTAGTCTAACTTTAAATAATTCCAAGGTTTTTTATCACTGACTTAAAAGAATTTCAAATTAGCTCTCCTGAGTTTTTCCCCTGATATCTGTAATTAATCTGTCAATCTCACTAAAACCAATTTTTCTAAACCATTCTACGTGCTGATAGTCCTCAACATTTGCAAGATAGAACAACTAGAATTTATTTGTTTTTGCTACTGTAAAAATGTCTTTAAGTTATTTATTAGCCCTTAGTATTTGTCTTCTCTGAATTTTTAGATACATTTTTCTACATTTTAAGTCCAGAGTATCTGTGCTATATTTAACAAGAATTCTGTTGTTTGGTTCTCACAAAGTATCACTGAATTATGTATAGAACTGTATCATTTGTATGTGAGATCTTTGTACTAATCAATGTATATTTCTAATAAAGTAATTCAATCTTAATATTTTTATTTGCTTTAAATTAAGAGTGAAATGTACTTTTGGAATATATATATACACACATATTAAATAAATATATCTCTGTGTTTATTTAACCATTATTAATTACCTGCAGGCTATGCCACCATCCTAGGCATAGAGAGTTGACTCAATAATTTAAGACAATTATTTTGCCTATAATAGCATCTAATTATTCATAAAATTTGAGACAATTACATCTGTTGTATCTTTGCACATGAATTATTAATCGTATGCTTAATAGATTCTTAAATAGCAAACACAAATTCCTAATAACTTCAATGGTTACTAATGAGTCCATCCACATGTTGCATGTTAGTGATATTTACGGTGGTATTTGCAGAAAATATGTGAAGTGATATCAACAGCTTTCCACAAGGTCATTTGGGGTGAGAAAGTATGCAAGTGTTACTGAGGAAAGTTAACTTTTAGGCAAATTGACCATTCTTGCACAGTGCAAAAAATTAAAAATCCAGATATGTGGTTCTTTTTGCTCCTTTGTACATTTTCCATTGGTAGTAAAATATATGGGACTTGGGATAAAAAATATTTGGCTTCTTGAAATTTTAAAATCTATCTTAAACCTATGCAATTAATTTTTCTTCTTGAGTTGTTGCTCCCTAGAACTTAGGAAACTTCGGATGTAGTTGATTTGTTTTCTTGCCTGAGAAAAAAATTTTAAAAAGAATGAACAATTCAAATAATTACAGATTAAGTACTTTTCAGGTTTGGAACTCTAACTTCATAACAAATGATAATGTAAGTTATTAGTTTCTGTAAATTTTGTCACTTACCATATTCCTACAGTAGGTCCTCCATTGAAAAGAATAATGAAAAGGATAGCTCACTTCTGTGGCTACCTAATCTGTTCTGCAATTCATCTCACAGGAGCTTGATCTCAAGAGAAAAATGAAATGAGACAAATAGTGTTCCAAAAATTGAAAACATGGTAGTTACCCAAGTGTCTATACATGTGTGTATTTGTGTGTGTTTTATTACATATAGACAGAGCTTCTATTTTATACTGGACTGAAACCTCCCAGAAAATCTGTAACTCTTAACGGAAAGAAAAATAGGAAACAAAAGACACAAGTCTAAAACAGTCAACATTCACTTGAATATCAAAATTAAGACATTGGGACCTAACACATTTTTACAAAAGCACGTGCCTGCTATTAAATACTAATTTCAGACTAATTCAAAACATCTAGTTTCTTATAGGCTTTTTACAACTCTAAGAATACACACACACACACACACACACACACATGCACACATACATACACACACAAATAGTTTTGTGGGACAATTGCTAAAAATTTTCTAAGAATTTAATTTACAATTTCCATGTCTTGTTAATTAATGTAAAAATCAGAGTGGAACTAAAATGATCTTACTTTAATTCACGAGTTAAAGTTTTACTATTAGGACAACAATTCTAGTTAATTCTATCTAGTAAATACATATCAAAATGTAAGCTATTGAAAGTTAATATTACATATGCATGCTAAATTTCAATGTTCACTGAGCTTAACGTTTTTTATAATGCAGTACAGACACACACACACACACACTCCTAAATATTTAGAATAACTTCCCTAAAGCCAAATTTATTTCTCAATAAAGGCATCTCAGCTCAAATATACTAAACTTAAGTATTAACAGCTTTCTTTGTTATAATACTAATCATCTATGAATAGTATAGAAACGATATTACATTTATTGCTTTTTAAGCTTCCACATATTATAAAAATATTGGGGGATATCTACATTCTGTTCTGCTTTTAAATTTGTGGGACCAATTTTATGCCACACAAGATTCAATTTCATAGCCTCAAATGCCCCAGAAGTGTTTTAGAGATTCATTCCCTGAACAAGTCACATTGTCAATCCCCACCCAGGCAACAGGTCCATGCTTAGATATTAAATAGTCTCAGACAAAACAGTAACCATGGTGTTTTCCAGACAGCTGTAAAATACTTGATTTTCTTGCAAGCAGTCCATTCTGATGTTTAAGAATTCTTAGTCAGGCCATAGCATTGTACAGTTAATTATAATCCTTCATGTTGGAACTAAGCCTCACTCTTTTTTTTCTTGTATGCTCAGTAGAAACAAAATTTCTGACACTTGATAAGCTCCCAATATAGTAATTAAATATATGAGCAAACAGATACTATTTATAGTGTTTTGTTTCTGCACCTCTTTTGGTCATTATTTAGCTATAAAAATGAATAGCTCAAATTAAATTTCCCCTTATTTTTATTACATTGAGCTCTATTGATATATACTAAGTATAATATATATAGCAGCATACTAAGGTTGAGCATTTCAAATATGAAATAGAGATGCTCAATTTCTTTCCAGCTTCTAAACCCATAAACTTCCCTGTCTGTGCTATTCTGATCTCCCTCCCTTCTTTCTTTCTCCAGCTCATATCTAATCTTCCTGCCAATGCACTGTATTTCACCCTCTCAGCTCTTAAGATAACTTAATCCATCAGTGATCCTTCTTTTTCTCCTGGGATTGCACCTTCTTCCTCATTTAACTAAAAATATTTTGTCAATATCAAGTATCTCCTGGCATAAAACAGAAAGATGAGGAGTGGCCCACATTTGCTGCCTTTCTTTACTTCACTGCTAGTCAGACTTCAACTCACTAAAATCTAGACCCTTCCTTCATTATTCCATTTAAGCTGTTCATATAATTTCATTACTGGCCTCTTTACCTATTCCAGTTTTCATCTTATTTGACTTCTCAGTGGCATTGACAGGATGACAAATGACTACATTTTCCTTGTGGGAATTTTGCCCACTAGCTCCCAGAAAAACCCTTCAGTCTAGGTTCTCCGAATTTGCTAGGTATTGCTTCTCAGGTTTGGATAGTCACATTTTTCCAAGCATTCCTTAAATACTGCTGTTCCTCCCCTTCCCCCAGAGTTCAGTCCTGGGTCTTTATTTGTCCTCATCCTGTTAACTCCTTCTGTGAATATGTCCTTACGGTTGGCTTTCACCAACACTGAAAGGGATGATGACTAAAACAATCGAAATTTCAAGCCCATGATTCTTTCTTGAGCCACTGTGGCATGCTGGAGTCCCACAGAACCAGAAGTACCTCTTGGCTGACCTCTTCAGCTTCTAAAAGGTAATTATTATAGTTTTGACTCCATCTGGCCTGATCTAACTCTTTGAGGCTTTGGCATTGTTTTTTTCTACTCAATTTTGTGTGACTTAAAATAAAAATGAAACCTTTATTTAACTTAATAAATCTATCAGTATTATAATTTTAAATTTTGTTTCATAAATAGCTGAAAATGTACAGATTAATTGAATATAAATATGAGCAAAGATTATAACAATTAATGTTACACTTATTTTATTTTCAAATAATATTTTCATATTTATTCCTTAAATCCTCACAACTACCATATAATTTTATTATTTACTGTAAGAAATTTAGGCTTCTAGAGATTTGGAGGCTTGTTCATGACCACACACTAGTAAGTGACAGAAGAAGAACTTGAAATATTAGAAAAAATGACATATCTTCACATAAATATTATATCATCTTTAACTGTCACCAATCACGAAGTCCTGATCCATGGTTGAGAGCTGTTTTCCTTAAAGATGCCACAAAGAAGGAAATATTATTTAAGTGTCTTATTCTTTACTTTTATTTGTTTAATAGAAGAAATACTCAGCTCTAAAACATCGAAAAAATGAAAATTTAAAGAGGGAAATCAAAGATCATGCATCACCTACAAATTGAGTTTTATATTCTACACAGTCAATGGTTTACAGCATATGTATGCTTTCTTTAGCATGAAAGTCAACAAATTACAAGCTGGACAAGATGTATCAAAATTGAAAAATAAATCTTAATTTTTTTATAAAGGATTTGAAAGTTTCTTCTGCAAGGTTCAGACTAATTGGGTGTCCTTAGTGCATTTTGCTCAGTTCCCCGAGCAATAGTGAAGGCCTTTTGACATTTGCCTTAAGGGCCTTTGCTGATCTTGACACTCATTCCATATGTTTAAACAAAGCATGTGGTTTTGCCAGGATCCTGCCACTGACAGAGAAACATAATCTCTGAATGAGGCAGGAGTCCAGACCCCAGAAGATCTTCAGAGTTATGCTGGGACGAGACTCCCGTCTAGCAATGAGGGGCAGTAAGATTCCTCCCTGGCGCCTGCTGAAACAAATTTCACGAATGGTAACAGGCTTCTTTTAAGGTTTTAAAACTATCAGTCTGGGATCAGCAGCCTTTTCTGAGAAGCTGTGGATGCCAAATTCCAGCTGTCACAACTTGCTTCTGTGAGAACCTCATGCTCAGTTGGTCAGAGACTTGGAAGATGAACCTCTTTAAGATCGTGAGCCTCAACTCTTTTCACAGACAGACCAAACACAAACCACAAATCGCCCTCTTGAAAACCTCAGCCTTTCCTTCGTGGTTTGGAATACCGGGTCAACACAAGGTTATCTGTAGGTTGGATGTGAGCACCCAAACAAAATATTTAACCAACTAAATGACTAGTTTGTGGTTTCAGGTTTTTATTTCAAAGTATTTGCAGCCCATTAATCACTATCATGAAAGAGTCTTCATCAAGGAGTTCACATTTAGTTCATTTATTGGGCTACAGAATCAGTATTTATATACTTGTATCACAAAGAGAAAAACAATAATTGACCAAATTGAATCAGAGACATGTCTAGGATTTGAGACCTTCAAGCAACATTTTTTCTTTTTATGAGATTTTCAATTATCTGATCATGACTGTAGAGTGGCAACTTGGGCGACATTAGTTCTCTTAGGGAGGGAAAGGTAAGGTTTCAGCTCCAAATGCAGTTTCTCAAAACCAGAACCATGACTAATGAATTGCTCAACAGGAAAAATAGCTGATCTTCAAAGAGTTGAGAATGTGTGCTGTAGTGAATATCATACATAAATAATGTTTATTGGACTTGAGTAATCTCTCATTACACTCCTTAAAAAGAATTTCCTGAACTATTTTTCATGGGCAATTAAGTCATACTTAACAATAATTAAATACTTAATATGTGCAGGGCACTATTTTGAGTCTTTTAATTGCATTAATGCATTGAATCCTCACAATACTACTTTGTGGTGTCTGTTTGCATTATACCTATTATATTGGTAAATATCAGCCTAGAAAAGTTAAATAACTTGCCCAAGGTCTCATGGAATTTATCTTTGATATTATAATTTAAAATCATAGAAAGCAATAGATAGAAGGTCATGTTTTCTATTGTGAAACTTACTGTGTCTTTTGGCTTCTCCTCCAAGATTTGTAGGGCCTACCTATACAATAGCTATGTCTATGAGTAATAGTTTAATTGGATTTTTGGTGACATGGCTCCTTCCATTATTACACTTTGTCACTTTTAGTAAGTCAAGTGCAGAACTGATACTCTGGGTCAGTGTTCTCTTTGGGATACTAGGGTAGAAGTTAGAAGCCCTCAGTAATAGATTCACATCTGCCATCAGCAAACTCTATGTCCTTAACTAGTCTCTTAACCATTTTAAGCCTCTGTGTCTCCTCTCTACCTGAATGTAATAAGTCTTGCTCTTTCCTGGCCAACAAACAGAATCCCTGACACATCAGCAACAAGAAGTTTGTTAAAGTAGTATGTCCATAAAGTTATTATATGGGCATATATTTTCATTAATTTTTGATTAAATAAACACCCGGCAACCTTAAAGCCACGGTAGTGAGTTAAACAGTTTAAGTAGCTATTTCTTATACAGCAGGAAATTTTGCCAAATGTCATTGTATTTAATTTTGATAAATTACAACTTATCTACTTTTGCTTTTGGTGCTGTATCTAAAAGCTTGTTACCGGGCGGGTGCGGTGGCTCACAACTGTAACCCCAGCACTTTGGGAGGCTGAGGTGGGTGGATCACGAGGTCAAGAGATCGAGACCATCCTGGTCAACATGGTGAAACCCGGTCTCTACTAAAAATACAAAAAATTAGCTGGGCATGGTGGCTCATGCCTGTACTCAGGAAGCTGAGACCGGAGAATTGCCTGAACCCAGGAGGAGGAAGTTGCGGTGAGCCGAGATCGCGCCATTGCACTCCAGCCTGGGTAACAACAGCGAAACTCCGTCTCAAAACAAAACAAAACAAAACAAAACAAAACAAACAACAAAAAAACTTGTTACCAAGCAAAAAATAACATAGATTTTTTCTCCTATGTTTTCATCTAGAATTTTACAGTTTTGAATTTAGATCATTTAGGTCTAGGATCTAGTTAGAGTAAATTTTTGTGAAAGGTGTACAATCTATGTTTACTTATTTTTCTTTTGTTTAACTTATTTTAAGTTCAAGGATACAGATGTGGGTTGGTTATGTAGGTAAAGTATGTGTCAAGGTGTTTGGTATACAGAAGATTTCATCTTCCAGGTAATAAGCATAGTACCTGATAGGTAATTTTTCAGTCCTCTCCATCCTCTCATATCCTCTGCCTCTAAGTAGTGCCCAGTGTCTGTTGTTCCTTTCTTTGTGTCTACATGTACTCAATGTTTAGCTCCCATGTGTACTGAATGTTTAGCTTTCAATGTAAGTGAGAACATGTGGAATTTGGTTTTCTGTTTCTGTGTTAGTTGACTTAAGATAATGGTTTTCAGCTCCATTCATCCTGCTGAAAAAGACATGATTTCATTCTTTTTTATGGCTGTGTAGCATTTCACGGTGGTTATGAACCATATTTTCTTTATCCGGTTCATGGTTGATGAGAATGTAGGTTAATTCCATGACTTTGCTCTTTTAAATAGCGCTGTGATGAGCATATGCATGCATGTGTTTTTGTGGTAGAACAATTTATATTCCTTTGAGTGCATATCCAATAAAAGTATTGCTAGGTAAAATGATACTTTTTAAAGTTCTCTTTAAAAATCATCACACTGCTTTTACACTAGCTGAACAAATTTATATTCACATGAGCTGTGTGTAAGCATTATCTTTTCTCTGCAACCTTGTCAGAATCTATTTTTTGAATTTTTAATAATATTAAAAAAATATTGAATGTGAGTGGTGTGAAACACTATTCATTTTGGTTTTAATTTGCATTTCTCTACTGATCAGTGCTCTTGAGCTTTTCTTTGTATGCTTGTTGGCCATGTGTATGTTTTCTTTTTAAAAGTGTTCACTTTTCTAAAAAGACATATGAGGCCAACAAACATGAAAAAATGCTCATCATCACTGGTCATCAGGGAAATGTAAATCAAAACTACATTGAGATACCATCTTACACCAGTTAGAATGGTGATCATTATAAAACTGGAGACAACAGATGCTGGAGAGGATGTGGAGAAATAGGAATGCTTTTACACTTTTGATGGGAGTGTAAATTACACTCCATTACAACCATTGTGGAAGACAGTGTGACGATTTCTCAAGGACCTAGAAATAGAAATCCCATTTGACCCAGCAACCCCATTATCGGGTATATACCCAAAGGATTATAAATCATTCTGTTATCAAGACACATGCACACGTATGTTCATTGTGGCACTGTTTACAATAGCAAAGACTTGGAACCAACCCAAATGCCCATCAATAATAGACTGGAGAAGGAAAATGTGACACATATACATCATGGAATACTATGCAATTGTAAAAAATGATAAGTTTATGTCCTTTGTAGGGACGTGGATGAATCTGGAAACCATCATTCTCAGCAAACTGACACAAGAACAGAAAACCAAACATCACATGTTCTCACTCATAGGTGGGTGTTGAACAATGAGAACACATGGACACAGGAAGTAGAGCATCACACATTGGGGTCTGTTGGTGGGGGCTAGAAGAGGGACAGTAGGGGGCGGGGAGGTTGGGGAAGGAAAAAAGGGTCTGTCCTGTCCTTTGCCTACTTTTTAATGGGATTGTTTTTTGCTTGTAAATTTCTTTAAGTTCCTTACAGACTCTGGATATTGTTTTTTTGTCAGAAGCATAGTTTAAAAATATTTTCTCCCATTCCGTAGGTTGTTTATTTACTCTGTGGATAATTTCTGAAGCTTTGCAAAAGCTCTTTAGTTTAAGTAGGTCTGATTTGTCAGTTTCTGTTTTTGTTGCAATTACTTTTGGCATCATCCTCATGAAATCTTTCTGAGGGCCTATGTTGAGAATATTTCCTAAATTATTTTCCTGTGTTTTCATAGTTTTAGGTTTTCCATTTAAGTCTTTAATCCATCTAGATATGATATTTGTATATTGTATAAGGAAGGGGTCTAGCCCTAATCTTTCATATGTGGCTAGTCTGTTACCCCAGGACCATTTATTGAATAGGGAGTCCTTTTCCTGTTGCTTGTTTTTGTTGACTTTGTCAAATGTCAGATGGTTGTAAGTGTATGGCTTTATTTCTGGGCTCTCTATTCTTTTCTACTGATTTGTCTATCTGTTTCATACTAGTATCATGCTGTTTTGTTTATTATAGCCTTGTAGTATTGTTTGACATTGTGTAACATAATGCCTTTGCTTTGTTATTTTTGCTTAGGATTGCCTTGACTATTTGAGCTCTTTTTTGGTTCCATATGAATTTTAAAATGTGTTTTTCTAATTCTGTGAAAAATGTCATTGGTAGTTTGATAGAAATAGCATTGAATCTATAAATTGCTGTGAGGAGTAAGGCTACTTTAATGATATTGATTCTTCCTATCTATGAGCATGGAATATTTTCCCATTGTATGTGTCATCTCTTGATTTCTTTTAGAGGTGTTTTGTAGCTCTCTTTGTAGAGAACTTTCATCTCTCTGGTTAGCTGTATTCCTAAGTATTTTATTCTTTTTTGTGGCTATGGTGAATGGAATTGTTTTCTTCATTTGGCTCTTAGATTGGATGGTATTGGTATATAGAAATACTACTGATTTTTATACATTGATTTTGTATCCTCAAGAAATAACCAAAATCATGACTAAACTGAATGAAATGGAGATGAAGAAAAAAGAATACAAAGATCAATGGATCAAATACTTGGTTATTTGAAATAAATAAATAAAATTGATAGACCATTAGCCAGATGATCTATGCAAACTTTGCTGAAGTTATTTATCTGCTTAAGGAGCTTTTGGGCACTGCCTATAGGGTTTTCTAGATATAGAATTGTATCATCTGTGAAGAAAGATAATTTGACTTCCTCTCTTCTTATTTGGATGCCTTTCCTTTCTTCTCTTGCCTGATTGCTCTGTCTGTGACTTCCAATGTTATTTTAAAAAGGAGTGGTGAGGGTGGACATTCTTGTCTTTTTTTGGTTCTCAGGGGAATGCTTCCAGCTTTTGTTCATTCTATGTGATGTTATCTGTGGGTTTGTCATGGATAGCTTTTATTATTTTGAGGTATTCACCTTTAAAGCCTTGTTTGTTGAGGGTTTTTAACATGAAAGAATGTTGAATTTTATTAAAAGTCTTTTCTGCATTTATTGAGATGATAATGCGGTTTTTGTTTTTAGTTCTGTTTACACGGTGAATCACATTTATTAACTTGTGAATGTTAAAACAACCTTGTGTCCCAGGGATAAAGCCTACATGATCGTGGTGGATTAGCTTTTTGATGTGCTACTAGATTTGGTTTGCTCATATTTTGCTGAAGATATTTGCATCTATGTTCATCAATAATATTGGCCTGAAGTTTTCTTTTTTTGTTGTGTCTCTGCCAAGCCTTGGTATCAGGACAATACTGGCCTCAAAGAATGAGTTAGAAAGAAGTTTTTCCTCCTAATTTTTTTGGGAATAATTTCAGTAGAAACGGTACCAGCTCTTTACACATCTGATAAAATTTGGCTGTGAATCCATCTGATGCTGGGCTTTTTCTGGTTGGTAGGCTTTTTATTAGTGATTCAATTTGGGGAATCATATTGGTCTGTTCTGGGATTCAGTTTCTTCCTTGGGAAGTTGTATGTTTCTGGGAATTTATCCATTTCTTCTAGATTATCTAGATTGTGTGCACGGGTGTGCATGGAGAGGTTCATAGTAGTCTCGGAGCTCTTTTTGTATTTCTCTGTGGTCAGGGGTAATATCCTGTTGGCATTCTGAGTTTGTTTATTTTTTTTAGTCTGGCTAACAGTCTATCAATTTTATTTTTTTTTCAAATAATCAACTCTTTGATCCATTGATTTTTTTTTTGCACCTCAATTTGCTTCAGTTCAGTCATGATTTTGATTATTTCTTGTATTCTGCTAGCTTTGTGGTTTGTTTGCTCTTTTTTTTCTAGTGCTTCAAGGTGTGATGTTAGGTGTCAATTTGACATCATTCTAACTTTTTGATGTGACCATTTAATGCTATATAAGCTTCCCTTTTAACGTTGTTCAGCTCTGTCCCAGGAATTCTGGTATAGTGTATCTTTGTACTCATTAGTTTCAAAGAATTTCTTTATTTCTGCCTTAATTTCATTGTTTACCCAAAAGTGACTCAGGAGCAGGTTGTTTAATCTCCATGTAATTGTATGGTTATGAGCAATTTTCTTAGTAGTAATTTCTATTTTTCTTGTGCTGTGTTTTAAGAGGGTGTTTGGTAAAATTTCAGAAGTTTTTAAAATTTGCTGAGGATTGTTTTATGGCCAGTCGTGTGGTTCATTTTAGAGTTTGTGCTATGTGCTAAAGAGAGGAATGTATACTCTGTTGTTTTGGGATGGTGAATTCTGTAGATATCTGTTAGATCCATTTGGTCTAATTTTGAGTTAATTTCCCAATATCTTTGTTAGTTTTCTGCCTCAGTGGTGTGTCTAATACTGTCAGTGAGGTGCTGAAATCTCCAACTATTGTTGTGAAGTTATTTAATTCTCTTTATAGGTCTCTAAGCATTCGCTTTATGAATCTGAGTGCTCTTGTGCCGAGTACACACATATTTAGTTAGATCTTCTTGTTGAATTGAACTCTTTACCATAATGTAACAATCTTTGTTTTTTTTTTTTTTTTTAATCATTGTTGGTTTAAAGTCTGTTTTGTCTGAAATTAGACTAGCAACTCCTGTTTTTATCTGTTTGCTTAGTAGTTTTTTCTCAATCCCTTTACTTTCAGTCTATGGGTTTCATTGCATGTGAGACAAGTCTTATAGAAAGCATACACTTAGGTCATATTTCTTTATACAACTTGCCACTCTGTGCCTTTTAATTGGGGGTATTTAGCCCATTTAAATTTAAGATTAATATTGATATTTGCAGCTCTGATTCTGTCATTGTGTTGTTAGCTGGTTATAATGCAGACTTGATTGACTAGTTGTTTTAAAGTGTCAGCTGTCTATGTACTTCAGTGTGTTTATGTGGTGCCCAGTAGAATGTTTTCTTTTAATGTTTAGCATTCCCCTAAAGACCTCTTGTAAGGCAGGTCTTGTGGTAATGAATTCCCTTAGCATTTGCTTGGCTGAAGAAGATCAGATTTCTCCTTTGTTATGAGGCTTAAATTAGCTTGATATGTAACTCTTGGATGAAATTTCTTTCCTTGAAGAATGCTGGAAATCGGCCTCCAATCTCTTCTGGCTTGTAGGGTTTCTGCTGAAAGGTCCACTATTAGCCTGATGTGGTTCTTTTTGTAGGTGACATGCTTCTAGCTGCCTTTTATATTTTTTCTTTCATTTTAACCTTGGAGAATCTGATGACTATGTGTCCTGGGGATGGTGGTCTTGAGTAGTATTTTGGAAGTGTTCTCTAAATTTCCTGGATTTGAATTTTGGCATCTCTGGAGAAGTTGAGAAAATTTTTTAGATGATATCCTCAAATATATTTTCCAAGTTGCTCACTTTTTTTCTCTTTTAGTGACACCAATGAGTCATATATTTGATCTCTTTATCTAATCCTATATTATTGAGGTTTTACTTATTCTTTATTTTTTTGTTTTGTTTTGTTTTTGACTGAGTTATTTCAGAGAGCTGGTCATCAAGCTCTGAGATTCTTCTCTTAGCTTGGTTGATTCTACTGTTAATACTTATAATTATGAAATTCTGGAGGTTGGTTTTCTAACTGTATTAGTTTAGTTTAATACTTTTTAAAATATTCTATTCCTTAGATTCTTGAATTGAGTTTTGACTTTTCCCTGAATGTTGCTGATGTTCATTCCTATCCATATTCTGAAGTTTTAATTTTCTCCCGTAATCTCAATCCTCCTTGCACATTTCTACATCTGTCCTCTACAGATATAGGCAGACAGACAGACAGATAGACAGATCCAGATCTGACTACTTCATTTTCATGTAGCGCTAGCAATAGCTCTTCACAACATCAGGCTGTGAAGGTCAAATAGCCAGGACTGCCACTCAAGGCCTTCGGGCCTGGCTCTTGCAAACCTATCCAACCTCCATTTCCAACACATTTTCATATGCCTTATGTTATAGCTACAGCATGTTCTGCTACGTCCCTCTTTAAATGATGCTGCTTCTTGCTTTATTTGCTTTTACAGTCAATATATCTACCATGTCAAATTATCTACCTGCCTGCCTCCATTATCTTCTTTCTAGCTATCTACACTCATCCTTCAAGACTCTGCACAGACAATTCTTCCTTCAGAAGACTGTCCTAATTAGTCAGGGTGGAGAACTAGCCTACATCTGTGCTCACAGAGAACTACATTTCTATGAGAATACTCACTCTGTTGTGTTATAATTCTGGTTTACTTGTCAGTCTCCTTCCATGACTTCTTTGAAAACAAGAACTATGACTGACTTTCATTTTGTGCCATCAAAACTACAAAGTGATTGGTAGAAATTACATATGCAGAACTTGCTTAAAGAATGAATGAGTCTTGGGGATATGAATCTCTTCTGGGAGTTAAAGGAATATTTTATCTGGAGTTTGCTGAGAACAGTACTGGAGCCAATCTAGTTTGCTAAGCTTTCCACAAGTAGAAGCAGAAATTTGATTCCTCGACAACCTAAGATCTGGACAAGAATTCAGATGCTTTCTATAAAAGAAAGTCAGGAAAACATTTCCTCTGGCTCCAGTATGAGTCATAGACCAAGAAGCAAGCTTATGAAAGGCTGCAAGGATGCATCTACCAGATAAATTTTACAGGAGTTAAAATGACATTTTTCTCTTGTCTTAATTCTTAATTGGCTGCTGATGGTCACTGGGGTGTTTATCAGCCTCAAGGCAGGCTCCATTCTGCTGCCATCTGTCTCAGTTGTAAGTTCACTACAAGTTCCATATGGCTGCTTAATTCCAAAGAACCTAAAGTGTCCTCATGTTCCATAGGGCCAGTTGAGACAAATGGCTTACCTTATATGGTTTAGGTTTGGACTAACAGAGAAGCGAAATTAGCTGTACCCCAAATCTCTCAAAAATGCTTTTCCTTTAATAGAGAGGCTGCTATGGGCAACTGGCATCTCTGTCACACTTTACCACATGTTTATCTACTCTCTAAATAGAGAAGACATTTATACTTTTTAAATGATGGAAAGAAGATCACATTTTTATTTGTACTGAATAAAAACACTAACATATTTTTTACAAAGTTAATGCTCAATTCACTATTTCTCTCACAGTATAAATAATTATCCTTTTTATTTGATGATGATGATGGTGCTTTGGGAGCTGTGCTATTGTATCTGGGCACCTTACAGTCAGAAATTACTTATATATTTATTCAACCAAAGATTTTTTTAATTCAATGTTAAGATTTTACAGTTAATCACCTGATTTATTCCTTCAAGAGGACTCTTTAAATCTTAATTTCCTTTGTTCTTTCTATTTTATAACTGTCCTACAGAGTCCTAGTTCTTGATCTATGCAACAATCTGCCTTCCCTATTGTAAACAGTGCTGGAGAATTTGAGAAACCATGCAATTTGGCCTCTTTACAAATTCATGGCTTCTCTGTCCTGGTAAGTCCTCTATTTCAGTCTCTTTCTTGTCTTCCAAATGCTCCTATCTTGTTGCCTTCAACAAAAACTCCAAAGTCTTACCATTCTCTTCATGATTCAGGCTTCCTTTTCTCCCACACTTTCACTCAAGTTCTTGCTTTTCATATCCACAAACAAACCAGCGGGGCCACCTCACCCTTATTCTCTTCAATCTAGTCTTGTAGGATTAATTATTCCATTGAGGACTAGTTCATTCAACTGTGCTGCTGAAAACCTCCTTATCTTCTCAGGGGGCCTTGCTTTATCTGTTGACTGCTTTCCCTTGAATTATGATCCGCTCCTTCTCTACTTGATCCTTTTCTTACTGAATGAAACATTCAGGTCAACATATCCTCTCTATACAAAACATAAGACAAAGACCCTGCTACCCATACTTTCTTTATATTCTACCAATCTCTTTAACTCTTTTGTCATCAGAAGTTCTTGAGCTCTTTCTCTGGACTTGCTGTCCTCACTTCTCTCTTCTTTCCCTGTCCCACCTTCACCTCCATTTACTTCTTAAAGAATGTACTTTTATATTTTATGAAAATTCATGTTTTTCTCATATCTCTGTCATCAATGTGGGCTTCTTTTTCTCTATATGTCTTTTAAATTACCATTATTTCTCAGATGTTGCACACTGACCCGAGCTAATTAGGCAATTCATAATCCTAGGTTTCATTTTTCGATAGGTAACGGTAGTCATTCTACAGTAGGAGTTTGCTACTTCCTCAGCCTTTCTTCTAGCTATAAAGAAATCAGGGCAGGCATAGAGCAAATTCTGCACACAGATAGCCTACAGACATTTATTCAACAAATGTTCACTAGCAAAACAGGCGTTAAACTGTTCTCTGTATACTGATTTGATCTTTAGTTTTTATACTGAAATCCATCTGCTTCTTTCTTTAGTTTCACTGGATACTGTGATTTGAGTTATTTTATATGCATGTGTGTATGGGGTGGGTAAATGGTATGTGAGTCCTTATGTGTTTATGTTGGCATGTCATGAAACAGGTGGAAGATTCAGTGACAAAAATCTCAAACACATTTCTACATTCCTCTGTGCTAACTGCAAGAGGAAAGGGAGGGAGGGTGGGGAGACAGAAATATTTTATTTTCTTGAATTCTTTTTGTTTGAAAGTGCACTAGCATTTAGAGCTATTTGTGAATAAACTGCAAGAATATCTGCTGACACTTGTTTATAAAAATTATTGGGAATCCAGGAATTAATTATGATACATTTTTATTTCTTTTTTTAAAACTTCCTATTTGAGATCAGATTTATATATTTTCATTTGAGCAAAATTGGTCTCATTTAACGATATCTCACATTTATAGTTATTTGAAATTGTTAAATGAGATGGCATTAATTTCTAAAAAGAATTACTTATGATACACATAGCATTCCAATACACTTAACTGAAATGCTTATGAAATCACTCATAATCTTTCAGCTTACCAAATGAAATAGTTTTCATTGTTTATATTTCTCATACTGCATGTAAAACAGCATATCATTCTTTATAGTTGTAACCATAGCATATATAAAATTTCTTTACTAACATTAATATTTATTTATCCTTATTAATTTTTTTGCTTTTATAACTACTATTTCTAGTTGTAACAAATTATGTCATGGCATAGACAAATATCTTCTTCTTTACTTACTTATACACCTATTTCTTGTCATTGCTAATGCTTCTTATTAGCTATTATGAATGTGTTGTGCTAAACATCTTTATAGATAACAGTTTCTTTTCTATTGGATTATTACTTAAAATAAATTTCCAGAAATGATGTTACTAGATCAAAACATGAACATTTTTTTTATTCTTGCTGCATACTGTACATTATTTCCCAGAAAATTAAAAAATACTTTTAATAGTTATTTACTGATTATGTAGTAAATGTCAGGATACATATTGCTACTAGACATACAGAAATAAAAAAACATGTTCTTTTCCTGGGGGAACTTATTCTATATTTTCTCCTTGGGTGCTCTGACTTCTGCTATAAGTGAGTAAACCATATACCAACCATTAGTGGGCTTAATAATATCAAACTATACTACAGGGCTACGGTAACAAAAACAGCATGATACTGGTACAAGATCAGAAACAAAAACCAATGAAACAGAATAAAGAATCCAGAAATAAGACTGCACACCTGCAACCATCTGACTCTGGAAAAACTTGACAGAAACAAGCAATGGGTAAAGGATTTCTTATTTAATAAGTGGTGCTGGGAGAACTAACTAGCTATATGCAGAAAATTTAAACTGGATCCCATCCTCACAACTTATACAAAGATCTGCTTAGGATAGATTAAAGACTTAAATGTAAAACCAAAAAACTATAAAAACTCTAGAAGATAACTTAGGCGATACTATTCAGGACATAGGCACAGGTAAAGATTTCATGACAAAGATGCCAAAAGCTATTGCCACAAAAGCAAAAATGGATGACTAGAATCCAAACTAATGAGCTTCTAACAGCAAAAGAAATTATCAAGAGAATAAAGAAGCAACCTACAAATTGGGAGAATATGTTTTGTTTTCTTTTTTCTAATTTACTATAATTTAAGTTATGGGGTACATGAGCAGAACGTGTAGGTTTGTTACATAGGTATACATGTGCCATGGTAGTTTGCTGCATCCATCACCCCGTCATCTACATTAGATATTTCTCCCAATGTTGTCCCTCCCCAATCTCCCTACTCCCTGCTATCCTTTCCCTAGTCCCCCATCCCCCAACAGGTCCCAGTGTGTGATGTTCCTCTCCCTGTGTCCATGTGTTCCCATTGTTCAACACTAACTTAAAATTGAGAACACGTGGTGTTTGGTTTTCTGTTCTTGTGTCAGTTTGCTGCAAATGATGGTTTCCAGCTTCATCCCTGTTCCTGAAAAGGATATGAACTCGTCCGTTTTTATGGCTGCCTAGTATTCCATGGTGTATATATGCCACATTTTCTTTATGCAGTCTATAATTGATGGGTATTTGGATTGGTTCCAAGTCTTTGCTATTGTCTCTATAGTGTGCACTTGTCTTTATAATAGAATGATGTATAAAGCTTGGACATATATGCACTAATGAGGGTGCTGGGTCAAATCATATTTCTGGTTCTAGATCCTTGAGGAATCACCACACTGTTTTTCACAATGATCGAACTAATTTTCACTCCCACCAACAGTGTAAAAGCATTCCTATTTCTCCACATCCTCTCCAGCATCTGTTGTCTCCTGATTTTTTAAGGATTCCCATTCTAACTGGTGTGAAATGGTATCTCAATGTGGTTTTGATTTGCATTTCTCTAAGGACCAGTGATGATGAGCATTTTTTCCATAAGTTTGTAAGCTGCATAAATGTCTTCTCTTGAGAAGTATCTGTTCATAAGTGTCTGTTTATATCCTTTGCCCACTTTTTGATGGGGTTTTTTGTTTTTTCTTGTAAATTTGCGTAAGTTCTTTACAGATTCTGGATGTTGGTCCTTTGTAAGATGCCTAGATTGCAAAAGTTTTTCCCATTCTGTTTGTTGTGGGTTCATGCCAATGATAGTTTATTTTGCTGTGCAGAAGCTCTTAAGTTTAATTAGATCTTATTTGTCTATTTTGGCTTTTGTTGCCATTGCCTTTGGTGTTTTGGTCGTGAAGTACTTGCCCATACCTATGTCCTGAATAGTATTGCCTAGGTTTTTTTCTAGGGTTTTCATGGTGTTAGGTTTATGTTTAAATCTTTAATCCATCTGGAGTTAATTTTTGTTAAGGTGGAAGGAAGGCATTTGGTTTCAGGTTTCTGCATATGGCTAGTCAGTGTTCCCAACATCATTTATGAAATAGAAAATTCTTTTCTCATTGCTGGTTTTTGCCAGGTTTGTCAATGATCCAATGGTTGCAGATGTGTGGTGTTATTTCTGAGGCCTCTGTTCTGTTCCATTGATCTATATCTCTGTTTTGGTACCAATACCATGCTGTTTTGATAACAGTAGCCCAGTAGTATAGTTTGAAGTCAGGTAGCTGGATGCCTCCAGCTTTTTTGTTTGTTTGTTTTGTTGTTGTTGTTTTTGCTTAGAATTTCCTTGGTTATGCAGGCTTTTTTTGGATTCAAATGAAGCTTAAGATGTTTTTTTCCAATTTGTGAAGAAAGTCAGTGGTAGTTTGATGGGGATAGCATTGAAGCTATAAATTACTTTGGGCAATATGGCCATTTTCATGATACTGATTCTTCCTAACCATGGGTATGGAATGTTTTTCCATCTGTTTGTTTTCTCCTTATTTCCTTGAGCAGTTGTCTGTAGTTCTCCTTGAAGAGGTCTTTCACATGCCTAGTTAGTTGTATTCCTAGGTACATAACTCTCTTTGTAGCATTTGTGAATGGGAGTTCACTTATGATTTGGCTTTCTGTTTGTTGTTGGTGTATAAGAATGCCTCTGATTTTTTCACATCAATTATTTTATCCTGAGACTTTGCTGAAGTTGCTTATCAGCTTAAGGAAATTTTGGTCTGAAATGATGGGTTCTCTAAAATATACAATCATGCCATCTGCAGATAGAGACAATTTGACTTCCTCTTTTCCTAACTGAATATACCCCTTACTTCTTTTTCTTGCCTGATTGAACTGGCCAGAAGTTACAATACTATGTCGAATAAGAGTGGTGAGAGAGGGCATCCTTGTCTTCTGCCAATTTTCAAAGGGAATGCTTTCAGTTTTTGCCCATTTAGTATGATATTGGTTGTGGGTTTGTCATAAATAGCTCTTATTACTTTGAGATATGTTCCATCAATATCTACTTTATTGAGAGCTTTTAGCATAAAGGGCTGTTGAATTTTGTTGAAAGCCTCTACATCTATTAAGACATATTAGACAGATCAACAAGACAGAAAACTAACAAGGATATACAGGACTGGAACTCAGATCTGGAACAAGCAGATGTAATAGACATCTACAGAAGTCTCCACCCCGAATCCACAGAACATACATTCTTCTCAGCATCACATCATACTAATTCTAAAATTGACTACATAGTTGGAAGTAAAACACTCCTCAGCAAATTGAAAAGAACATAAATCATAACAAACAGTCTCTCAGACCACAGTGCAACCAAATTAGAACTCAGGATTAAGAAACTCACTTAAAACTGCACAACTACATGGAAACTGAACAACCTGCTCCTGAATGACTAGTGGATAAATAATGAAGTGAAGGCAGAAATAAAGATGTTCTTCAAAACCAGTAAGAACAGAGACAAAATGTACCAGAATCTCTGGGACACATTTAAAGCAGTGTCTAGAGGGAAATTTATAGTACTAAATGCTCACAAGAGAAATGAGGAAAGATCTAAAATTGACACCCTAATGCCATGACTAAAAGAACTTGAGGAGCAAGATCAAACAAATTCAAAAGCTAGCAGAAGAAAAGAAATAACTAAGATCAGAGCAGAACTGAAGGAGATAGAAACAAACAAACAAACAAAAATTTCCTCAAAAAATCAATAAATCCAGGAGCTGGTTTTTTGAAAAGATCAACAAAATAGATAGATCACTAGCCAGACTAACAAAAAAGAAAAGAGAGAAGAATCAAATAGATGCAATAAAAGTGATAAAGGGGATATCACCACCAATCCCACAGAAATACAAACTACCATCAGAGATTACTATAATCATCTCTATGCAAATGAACCAGTAAATCAAGAAAGAAATGGATAAATTCCTGGACACTCACACCCTCCCAAGACTAAACCAGGAAGAAGTTAAATCCCTGAATAGACCAGCAACAAGTTTTGAAATTGAGGCATCAATTAATAGCCTATCAATCAAAAAAATCCAGCACCAGATGGGTTCACAGCCAAATTCTACCAGCGGTACAAAGAGGAGCTGGTACCATTCCTTCTGAAACTAGGGAATTCTCTCTAACTTATTTTATGAGACCAACATCATCCTGATACCAAAATCTGGCAGAGACACAACTAAAAATGAAAATGTGAAGCCAATATTCATGTAAAACATTGATGTGAAAATCTTCAATAAAATACTGGCAAATTGAGTCCAACAGCATATCAAAAAGCTTATCCATCACTATCAAGTTGGCTTCATTCCTGGGATGCAAAGCTCGTTCAACACAAGCAAATCTATAAATGTAATCCACCACATAAACAGAACCAAGACAAAAACTACATGATTATCTCAATAGATGCAGAGAAGGCCTTCAACAAAATTCAACAGCCCTTTATGCTAAAAAATCTCAATAAATTAGGTATCGATGGAATGTATCACTAAATGATAAGAACTATTTATGACAAACTCACAGCCAACATCATACTGAATGGGCAAAACCTGGAAGCATTCCCTTTGAAAACCAGCACATGACAAGGATGCCCTCTCTCACCACTCCTATTCAACATTGTATTGGAAGTTGTGGCCAGAGCAATCAGGCAAATCAATAGCTTCTCCATATTGCTGCACTTGGATTTTATAATATAATGCCTGCTTTAGGGGGTGTGACTTATATACAATTTTATATGTGAATCATTTAGTTAATTAAGTCTTTAAAGTAGTCCCTGAAAATGGAAGACAATCCTCAAAATATTTTGTTCAGATTCATGGCCCTTCAGTTATCTATTAAAACTAACTTGAAATTTTTCTATAAATAGTAATTCTGTAGTAAAGGTTCAAATGTATTTTTGGAAAGTGTATTTTTCCACATATTTTATATTGTAAATATATATGTGTATCTGTATACATATACAGATATGTATAGACATACATGTAATGAAGACCATTCTTATTAGAATAAAAATGAATAATCTGAAGATTTCAGATACAAAACCATACTTCTTACACATTTATTTTAAAAATAAAGTTGAAAGAGACTATCTGAAATTTGTTAGAAAGGTCCTGTATCTACAGATTAAACTAAAACAAAATAAAGAATGTTATCTTTGTCTCTCACAATGTTCATATTACTATTTGTTAAATTAATACAAATTAATTCTCTCCTCTTTCATAATTCCAGTTTTCTATTGAGTATTCCTCTCTCCCTCTTTCACCTACACGCGCGTGTGCATGCACACACACATACACACGAATACACATATTCTCACAGCTATTTCTTCTCTGTTCTGATTTCATTAATTTGTACATTAAAAAAAACTTAGAAACACCATATGCCTTTTAACCCTCTGTGCACCTTTGCATGCCATTCTACCTTGCTACATTTATCTTAAGAGTTCAATGAAATTGCTCTTGTAACTATCATAAAAAGTACTTATTTCTTAATTTATTTGACCTCTATGTATAGTGGAAAATTTAATACATGTGACATAGATTTTCCAGAGTTTATTCATTTTACCAAAAAGTGAATCTTGTCATTGCCTATTTCATAAAATAGCTTAAGAAAGTTTTCTTTCTATTGATTTCTAGCACATGACTCTCTTCTGATTTTCATCTCCTTTTTCCTTTTCTCCTTAACCTTTTGTCTACTTTTCCTCAACTGTAAAGTCACTTCCTTATTCAGCTATACAATAACCATTGCCGTTTCAGAACTCTGTCTTCAACCTCCATTACACTCTGATCCTCTTGGGTTAATCTTACATACTTCCATGGTAGTAAACATTATTTATATATGTTATCATCTACCTATTCTACCATATATTGCTGAACACAGATTTATATATGTCTGTGTTTATTAAATGTACACAATTTTACTTCCCAATTATATCTCCAAAAAAGCTAAAGCAATTATATAATCATTACCTTGCCAGTTGAATAGGTCTTCTGTATTCTTCTTTTAAGCAATATTATGTCCAGACCAAAATAAAACTAAACAAGAGCAACAACAGGAGGTAGATACTTTTTCTAACTCCTCCCATACAAAGTCAGAAAATGAGCAGCTCAAAAGATATACTCACAAAAAGAGTATGGGTTTGGTGGTTAGCAATAGCCCACGTGAATGAGAAGGCTACCAAGCAGAATAAAAGGCTTGCTTCTTTGTGCTGCAAGCATGTTGCTTTCTTTATCATTAGGTTAGAGTAGGTGTTTTTTCAGCATTCAAGAGTATATCTAGTCCCCTGAATACACACGTGCTTCTCTATGCCATTTCTGATGGCCTTATCAAAACTCTTCCAACGTGGCAGTAGATTTTCAAACATACTTTGCCATCCCAGCTAGCCTATCCCAGCTTACTTTTGCAAGTAATGAATGATATCTTATTCTTCTTCCATTGCCACCTACCCTTCATGCAGTTTCCTGAGCAATCATTTTCCAAGTCTCATTCATACCATTTTATACTACATTTTCTACCTACAATACGTTTTTCCCATCTTTTCTTCTTTGACTGGCTCTTTTCCATGTGTTTCTCAATTTTCACTTCTTCTAGGCAACCTTCCTCTCCTTCCCCATTGTCTGTAGTCTTGATTGGATGCTATTTTTATGTATCTTTTGTTATATTACTATCTAATATCCCTTCTGGCTGAATATGTTATAAACTTCTTGAGGGCAATGATGGTGTCTTTTTCATCTAAATCTTTAATGCTAAACACATTAATTTTTGAATTAGTTATCCTAATATAGAACATTTTATGGCTGGGTATGGTGGCTTACGCCTGTAATGCCAGCACTTTGGGAGGCTGAGGCAGGTGGATCACAAGGTCAGGAGTTCAAGACCATCCTGGCCAATGTGGTGAAACCATATCTCTACTAAAAATACAAAAATTAGTGAATTGTAGTGGCATGTGCCTATAGCCCCAGCTACTCGGGAGGCTGACGCAGGAGAATCACTTGAATTCAGGAGGTGGAGGTTGCAGTGAGCCGAGATCGCACCACTGCATTCCAGCCTGGGTGACAAAGTGAGCTTCCATGTCAAAATAAATAAATAAATAAATATATGTATATAAAATTATACTCCATACCTTAAGGTTACTGTGAAATGTAAGCTATAAAGAGTTTAATAACTCTTGGAATTTTCTGCCTCATTCATAAAGTATCTCCTTCAAGTTTTAATTCCCAAACCAAGAACTGAGGTGATACCATGTCAATATTTTTCAACAAAATTTACTTTGGTTACAACCAATTTCTAAGTGATCAGTAGCATTTTTAGAAGATGTTTGTATTTTGGTTACACAAATAGATATCAGAATTTACACTTAAAATGTTGCATTTTGGGGAACATCATGGTCAGAGAGATGGTATCTAGGTTTCCATGGGCTGATTACAGCTGCCTGTGGACATCTAATGGTGGGTAGACTACAATTCTGCATTTGACACACACACAGGGTTTTCCTGTCCACTTAAATAATTATAAACAGAACTGTTAAAAAAAAAACCTAAAGTGGAACTCATGACACTGAGGTTTTGGAATAACATTATGCTGGTGAAACATTAGCAGCCTGGGCTGGTTTAAGGTTTTGAATACTTGCTACTGCCATTCCTCTAATTACGCTAGTTATACTCATGATATTTATCTTTAGAAGTAGCTGCAGCTCTTGCTCTTATATTTCCTTTGGTCTTACAAAATTCTTAATCAACAATATAAATATCATTTTTATATTTTCATCCCATAACCAATTTAAACTTTATAGTCATAATAACTTACTTTTTGGATTGGCACTTTTTTAACTTTATGATCTACTATGATAACAATGATTACATTTTTGCCTTCTTTCCAGGTAAAACAATAATAATTTCAAAAGATATTTGATAAATTATTTATAATACCTTCCATGGGCAAGAAATCAATAAGAATCATGGGTTCCATTTTTTTTACAAAAGCAAGTAAGTCCTGGTGATGTTTTATGACTTACTCGTGGTACAAGCTCTGCAGATCAGTAACAACCGGAAAAGCAAGTTGGCAGCCACATAACTACTTGCAGATTCCTAAACATACCGAACCCAATGACAGACCTGGTAATAAATCATTGAGAGTTAAGAACATTTTTTCCTTAAAACATTCCCAAATGGAATTTTCCTTAAACTTTCTTTTTCAAGAAAAACAAATAGGTATAAACAAGAAAGTCTTATCTCAGACAATAGTTTTATTTATTTCAGTATATTTTTCAAATAATCTATGTATATGTATAGTCATTTAAATAATATATATACACAATAAAACAAAATCATAACTGCAAGTTGTAGACAGTGAAAATATGTCTTTGTCATATCTCTTCCCTGTCTCTCATTTTACTCCAAAGTGAACCAGTTACTGGTTTTTGACTGATAATTAATTATAAACTTCTGTTTATAATTAAGACCTGTGTTTGTGCATTTACACATTTTTCCGTGTTTAAAAGATTTAACATTTTTCTAGTTCCAACTCAAAATTTCCAGCTCCTGGAAGAAGGTTGCTATTAGAATAATATCTATTTTCTTTTAAAGGAACACCACAAATTCTAAGCCACTATCAGTCCTAACCAGTTATCTCACTTTAAAAGAGAAACAACTTTGTTTTAGTCAAAACTGGTGATACATTTGAGAAACATATAAATATTTAAAGACTGCAAAAGCTGCAAAGTAAAAATACTGATATTGGCTAAACTGTCAAGTATATCTTATGGACAACATTTGATGCCTTTTTAAAAGTTATTCTGAAATCCCCCAATCAAAAGACAGCCAAAACCCAATGGCATGTTACATCCAGACCTGTTTCACAGGCAAGGATACACAAAGACTCAAAACAAAGGGATGGAGAAAGATTTACCAACCAAATGGAGAGCAAAAATAAATAAATAAAAAGCAGGAGTTGCAATTCTCGTATCGGATAAAATAGATTTTAAAGCAACAGAGATATAGTGGTAAAAGGATCAATGCAACAACAAGAGCTAATGATCCTAACACCCAGATACATAGAGACTTAGACACAATGAGACAGAAAATTAATAAGGATATCAAGGACTCGAACTCAGATCCGGAACAAATAAACTTAATAAATATTTATAGAGCTCTCCATTTCAAATACACAAAATAAACATTCTAGTCAATACCACATCACACGTACTCATAGGTTTAAATGAAACATTGATTGGCCATTATTAATACCCATTTTTTTTTAAGAATAAAGCGATATTTCCAAAAAAAAAAAGTTATTCTGGAAAGTTTCTTACAGAGGCCTATATATAAAGTAAATTTTAATGCTTCGTTTTGGCAATACTGAATGTGCTCAACTTCTATTAAAAAGAAAACTATTGTTAACAGTGTTGCAATATTATTTGAAGGATAAAATAAAATAAATGCAATGATAATTTCATCTTTCATTTCAGAAAGTGCTCTGATTACTTGTGAACTTCTTTAGTTTCCAAATATAATGGGAATCTGCAGGCAAAAAGGGTATTTATAGAAAACAAGACAGAGGGAGTCATGTTTGTTTTTATTATCTGCTAATGATAAATACTTAGGATCAAGAATTTATTCAGTGGCTAACTTGCTTAGAAATATAACTGCATTTTGGAAAATATGGGGCTTATGAAATTCCTAGAAAATTACAAATAATTAATTGAAAATAGCGTCTACATCCAATCACTTGGAGAAATAGATCTTAGTAAAATTTTAGTTCCCGTGGTCAGGATGTTTTTCATTATAGTGGCAGTTGGCCACCATCAGTTTGGGAATCTGAGAGATTGTCCAAAAGCTGACTAACAGGAAGACAGAAGTATAACTGCAGCACAAGCAGACAGGAAACAGCTATGTTAACATTAGAAGAAATACCTAATGTAGATGACAGGGGGATAGATGCAGCAAACCACCATGGCATGTATATACCTATGTAACAATCTTGCACGATCTGCGCATGTACCCCAGAACTAAAAATATAATAATTTTAAAAAAAGAATGAAACAAACAAGCAAAATTTGGTAAGGCTGCCACATAGACTTTGTCCAATGTGCTTCTAGGTCATTATTCACAGAAGTTTTCCCAAATTTTTATTCTATTTCTCCTATTGTAATTACTATCTCCCCTTGCAAATAATGTTTCTCTTATTATTTTTAATAGCCATAACATTTCAGTGGTTTGGGCTATAACAAATTTTTTCTACCATTTTCTTAGTGTTGATTTTTTTCTCAAAAATTGGAGTGCTATTTTGAAGGCAACTATGCCATGTCAAGAATAAAAATAAGGTGGAATTACTGGATTAAAATGTATAAACTTTTAAATGGTTCTTAAAGCATAATTAGATTTTCTTTCCATGCAAGATTTTTCTACTTACTTTACCACCAGCAGTGTACCAGGTTTACCATCAACTCCCTAACATTGACTAGAATCAAATACTTTTAGTTTTGGCCTGACTTTGTGGCTCATGCCTATAACCCCAGCACTCTGAAAGTTTGAGATGCATGGATCACCTGGGGTCAGAAGTTTGAAACCAACCTGGCCAACATGATGAAATCCCATCTGTACTAAAAATACAAAAATTAGCTGGACACGGTGTCCCACACCTGTAATCCCAGCTAATTGGGAGCCTGGGCTGGAGAATCACTTAACACAAGAGATAGAGGTGGCAGTGAGCCGAGATTGCACCACTGCACACATATATATCCAGTTACTTTTTGACACATATGCCAATAGAATTCAATATGGTAAGAAAAGACTTTTCAACAAATGATCCTGTAACCACTGTATATCCTTATGTTTTAAAATAAAAACACCAAAAGCAATGGCAACAAAAACCAAAATAGACAAATGGGATCTAATTAAACTTAAGAGTTTCTGCACAGCAAAATAAACTATCATTAGAGTGAACTGGTAATCAACAGAATGGGAAAAAATTTTTTGAAATCTACCCATTTGACAAAGGGCTAATATCCAGAATCTACAAATAAACTAATTTACAAGAAAAAAAACAAACAACCCCATCAAAATATGGGTGAAGGATATGAACAGACACTTCCCAAAAGAAGACATTTATGCAGCCAGCATATGAAAAAGTGCTCATCATCACTGGTTCTTAGAGAAATGCAAATCAAAACCACATTGAGATACCATCGCACTCCAGTTTGAATGGTGATCATTAAAAAATCAGGAGACAACAGATTCTGGAGAGGATGTGGAGTAACAGGAATTCTTTTACACTGTTGGTGGGACTGTAAATTAATTCAACCATTGTGGAAGACAGTGTGGCAATTCCTCAAGGATCTAGAAATTGAAATACAATTTGACCCAATAATCCCATTGCTGGGTTTATACCCAAAGAATTAGAAATCATTCTATTATAAAGACACATGCACATGTGTGTTCATTGTGGTATTTTTACAATAGCAAAGACTTGGAACCAAACCAAATGCCCATCAATGATAGACTGGATAAGGAAAATGTGGTACATAAACATGATGGAATCCTATGCAGCCATAAAAAGGGATGAGTTTATGTCCTTTGTAGGGACATGGATGAAGCTGGAAACCACCATTCTCAGCAAACAGACACAAGAAAAAAAACCAAACACCACATGTTCTCACTCACAGTGGGAGTTGAACAATGAAAACACATGGACACTGGGAGGGGAACATCGCACACCAAGGCCTGTTGGGAGGTGGGGGAGCTAGCACAGGGATAGCAGGGGATGGGAGGAATTGGGGAGGGATAACATTAGGAAAAATACCTAATATAGATGACGGCGGGGTGGGGGATGGATGTAGCAAATCTCCACGGCACGTGTATACCTATGTAACAACCCTGCGTGATCTGCACATGTACCCCAGAACTTATAATAATAAGAAGAAGAAAAAAAAGAAAAGGGATATAGGCATATGCTCTTTAATAATCAGAGAGAGAATATAATGCTCTTCAAAAATTAGAAAAAATAAAATAAAAATGAAAACAATCTAACAGCACTGTACTCCAGCCTGGGCCACAGAGCAAGAGTCCTTCTCAAACAAAACAAAGCAACAAAACAAATACATTCAGACTTTACCTTGAAAGGAAAAGGATGTATTTTTGTAATATAAATTTTTTTCCTGTGGATATTATCAAATTTCTAAATAATTTTAAAAAATTTTTTGTTTGTTAAGAATTAAGATCCTAATTATTTTCTAATAAATTCTTTATGTAATGTAACTATTGATGTTTTTGTCCATTGTAGTTTCTGAACATATTTTTCTAGTACCTCTTTAGATTTTTTACTTTGATTTTCATATAAACATTGTTAGAATATTAAATTATGACTGATTTTTGCATTTCAATCTTATAGCCTCTGACCTATTAAACTTACTTATTAGTTCTAAGATTCTTTTTAATGTTGATTCCTTGGTATATTCTATGTAGACAATATGTCAGTTGCAAATACATGTTTTCATTTCTTTCTTTCTGATCTGTACGTCTTTTATTTCTTTTTCTTTCTTTATTACTTTAGTTAGAACATCCAACACTATATTAAATTAAAGTGGTAAGAATATACATCCTTGCTGTGTTCTCGACCTTAGGGTAAAGCATTCTTTCACCAAGAAACATAATATTAGCTATAAGTATTATATGCAAGACTTTATCAAATTAAGAAAGTTTTCCTCTATTCCTAACTTGCTGAGAATTTTTGTCATGAATGTGTTTTGAATATTTTTAGTTTTTTTTTTTTACATAAATTGATATGATCATGTGATTTTTCTTCTTTGGTTTGTTAATATGGCAGATTACAATGATTTTTTAATTCAAACCAGCTTTGCATTCTTGGGATAAAAATCACTAGGTCAAGGTGTATAGTATTTTTGCATACTGCTGAATTCTATTTGGTAACATTTTGCTAAGGGTTTTGGTATCCATATTCCAGAGAGATATATTGGTCTGTAGTGTTCTTTGTCTTTACTGTCTTTGTCTGATTTTGGTAGCAGGGAAATATTAGTTTCGTAGAATGAACTGAAAAGTATTCCCCCCTCCTTTTTTTCCTCTCTAGAAGAGAGTGGGTAGAATTGGTGTTAACTGTTCTTTTTAAAAAAATTGTACTTTAAGTTCTGGGGTACATGTGCAGAACATGAAGGTTTGTCACATAAGTATACATGTGCCATGATAATTGGTTGCATCCATCACCCCAATACCTAATGCTATTCCTCCCCTAGTCCCCCACCCTCTGACAGACCCTGATGTGTGATGTTCCCCTCCCTGTGTCCATGTATTCTCATTCTTCAGCATACACTTATGAGTGAGAATATGCAGTGTTTGGTTTTCTATTCTTGTGTCAGTTTGCTGAAAATGATGGTTTCCAGCTTCATCCACGTTCCTGCAAAGGACATGAACTCATCCTTTTTTATAGCTGCATAGTATTCCATGGTGTTCATGTACCACATTTTCTTTATCCAGTATATAATTGATGGGCATTTTGTTTGGTTCCAAGTCTTTGCTATTGTGAACAGTGCTGCAATGAACATATGTGTGCATGTGTCTTAATAACAGAATGATTTATAATCCTTTGGGTATATACCCAGTAATGAGATTTCTGTGTGTAATGGATTTTCTGGTTCTAGATTCTTGAGGAATCTCCACACTGTCTTCCACAATGGTTGAATTAATTTACACTCCCACTAACAGTGTAAAAGCATTTATACTTTTTTCACATCCTCTCCAGAATCTGTTGTCTCCTGATTTTTTAATGATTGCCATTCTAACTGGCATGAGATGGTATCTCAATTTGATTTTAATTTGCATTTCTCTAATGACCAGTGATGATGAGCTTTTTTTTCCATGTTTATTGGCTACATAAATTTCTCATTTTGAGAAGTATCTGTTCGCCGACTTTTTTTTTTTCTTGTACATTTGTTTAAGTTCTTTGTATATTCTGGATATTAGCCCTTTGTAATATGGGAACACTGCAAATATTTTCTCCCATTCTGTAGGTTGCATGTTCATTCTGATGGTAGTTTAGTTTGTTGTGAGATTACATTGGGCAGTATAGCCATTTTCATCACATTGATTCTTCCTAACCATGAGCATGGAATGTTTTTCCATTTGTTTGTGTCCTCTTTTATTTCCTTGATAAGTGGTTTGTAGTTCTCCTTAAAGAAGTTCTTCACATCCCTATAAGTTGTATTCCTAGGTATTTAATCCTCTTTGTAGCAGTTGTGAATGGGAGTTCGCTCACGATTTGGGTCTCTGTCTGTTACTGGTATATAGGAATGCTTGTGATTTTTTCACATAGATTTTTTTATCCTGAGACTTTGCTGAAGTTGCTTATCAGCTTAAGGAGATTTTGGACTGAGACAATAGGGTCTTCTAAATATAGGGTCTTCATGTCATCTGCAAATAAACAATTTGACTTCCTCTTTATCTATTTGAATTCACTTTATTTCTTTCCCTTGCCTGGTTGCCCTGGCTGGAAGTTCCAATACTTTGTTGAATAGGAGCGGTGAGAGAGGGCATCCTTGTCTTGTGCTGGTTTTCAAAGGGAATGCTTCCAGCTTTTGCCCATTCAGTATAATACTGGTTGTGGGTTTGTCATAAATGGCCTTATTATTTTGAGATACATTCCATCAATACCTAGTTTATTGAGAGGTTTTAGCATGAAGTGGTGTTGAATTTTGTCAAAGGCCTCTTTTGCATCTGTTGAGACAATGATGTGGTTTTTGTCATTTATTCTTTGAAAGGTTTGTAGCATTCCCCTTTAAATCTATCTTGGACTAGAGATTTCTTTTTGGTGTTTTTTTTTTTTATTACAAGTTAAATTTTGGGTGAGTTGTGGTAGTGTAAGTATTTGAAGATTATTCCATTTTATCCAAATTGTCAAATGTATGTGTGAATAGTTCTAATTATTCATGGTTTTCTTTTTTATTATTTTGTCATCTAAAGGCTCTGTGGTGATAATCTCTTTTGTTACTTCTGATTGTAGTAATTGTGTCTTTTTTGTTAATCTTATATAAAGTTTGTCAGTTCTATTGATCTTCCCCAAAAAATGAGCTCATTCTGAGTTCTTTCAATAAAGATTTCTTTTATTGAGTCTTTCAATGACTCTGGCAGGTGAAGAAGGGAGATTTCTTTCTTATAACTACCAGGTGGGGTTAGAATTTGAGTTCCACTAGTGGGAGTAGGGTTTAGGTTCTCACTCAGCCTCTGCTAATAACCAGCGGTAAGGACGTATTCTTGTTGTGAGGTAGGAGTAAGATTTCTGACTCCATATAGGACCTTTATTGATCTCTCTTTGGCTGAGAGGGGTAGAAATGCCTCATTATTATCCCCATGTGACTACCAGACATATCACTATTGCTGGTGGGGTTGGTGAGAATCCTGATTCTCTCATATGTTTTCTCCTGCAGCACCTCAATAAAGAGAGGTAAAGATGGCTCATTACTGTTGAGTGGTACTGAAAGTCCAGGCTCCCCTTCCCATGGTCCCCACTGACACTGCTGGACAGCTACATTGGTTACTGTCAAATATGACTAAAATTCTGGTTCCCTACTTGGCCTTTCTCACAACAATTTGGCGGTGATGGTGGAGGAGGTGGTAAATTGGAATGCCCCACTATAGCCAGTCAAGGATGGACATTTAGGCTTACAGTGCAGCCATTGCTCTCATGGGTGGGGAAGGGAAAACATTTTTGTTTTTCTGTTTGTTTTATTTTTTTCCCCCCATGATGTTAAGCTGAAGCAGAGTTTTTATTTTCTGAAAGCTTTTTATCTTGTTATGTTGGCTTTTGCTTGTCCTCTGATGAGAGAGAGTAGTTTTTTTGTTGTTTTTCTCTTTTCTCTTCTCTTTCTTTCTCTTTCTTTTACTCTTTAAACTTCTGTGGTGTTTTTAAGTCGTTGACTTCTTAAGCACCAAATCCAGTATTTATAAGGCAAAAAGAAAACCCAGGGAACTCAGTACTCTGTTGTTCCTTTGATTCTGAGTTCCATATGGTCTTCCTTCTTCCCTTCACCTTTTAGAGTCTTCTTATGTTTGTTTTACGTATAATATACAGTGTTTTTAGTTGTACCTAGAAAAGTGATGGGAAGAATATATCTACTCCGTCTTCTAAGAAACAGAAGTCTGAAAGTGCTTAAGATGTTTTAGAATCTATAAAGTATAACATTTTAATATAAAAATTTTAAACCTTTAGGAAAGTGCTAAATGTATATTTCATTAGTGTATTAATTCAAAGTTACTTAAGATGACAAATCTGTCACAGAATTACCTAGTCACTGATGAAATTACCATGGATCTTATTCAGAAATGTCTTGTTTACTTTGATTTGGAAATGACCCAATGAAAAATTAACATTAGGTCTGCCATAGGAATTATCCAAAGGCTGCAAAGTCTGCTGATTTCAAGAATCTCTAGGGGTATCATGTTTTTTCCATTTCTCCATTTTCTTAAAATTACGCTAACATTCCTAACTTGGTCCAGTATGATTTCATTTGGGAGGAGTACAACTGTAGAGATAAAAACTCCAGAGCTTTATATCTGGAGTTTTCATGTTATATTTGCTAACGTGTTTTCCATTATCTTCTTTTCCCTGTGTCCTAATTGGACTAGTGTTAAGAGTGAAAATTCACTCAGCACTGCTTACATTAAACCTCCAACTTGATGAAATAGCAGGTTGGTTAAAAAAACAAAAGTTGATTTGAGAAATGATTCCCAAAAGCATACTGAGCACACAGGAAAAAAGTCTCTGTGGAGACTTTTCTCCTGTTTAGCACATGGACCACCTTAAATGGGCTTGTGCCTGGGTGAGTATGTGGACATTGGCCTAGGAGGAGCCCACGTAAAGCAAATTTTCGTCAAGTATGAAGATTGCCTATGAATGTTTGTTCTTGGGAGAAGGCCTTGCTTTCTGCTTGGAGGGCAGTGCTCAACTTTTGGCCTGTGGGAAACTTCCAAGGCCACACCCAGCCCTGCTGAGAATATTCCACTTCATCAGCAGTGGAACAATGATATATCTAATTCTCTGCCCATTTGTACACCTATTTCCACTCATTTATCATAAAGAAACTACTTTTTAGTAATAAACTAGCTCATTCTTAACTGGGGGAAAAAGATATTTTAATAACTCCTTTACTAAATAATATATTTAGTAACTTTATTGAAATAAAGATATTTCAATAACTCCTTTACTAAATAAATAGTAGTTCAAGATTAGTTCAATCTTGATAAGTTTTAGATGGGTCAGAGGATAAAATAATTTGGGCTTTAGATATATATAACATATTATATATATAGGTATATATATGTATTTATGGTATATATATCATGTGTATATATATATATATAGTAGTATGAGGATATACGTACACACACACACACACACACACACACACAAACATGCTTCAGTCTGCCATGTCACATATACTCAAGATCATCCCATAAGCAACCAATCTAAATGTTTTTTAGGGGCACTTTCCTGAAAATAGTTAACCACTGCCTGTGTCAATTTTCCTTCTTGCTCAATGTTTCAAATGTTTGTTTAAATTGCAGTCACTTTTGTATGCACAGCAGATTTTCAAAACAGTGAGCTCTTACAGTTTTTTTCTATGTGCTCAGTATGCTTTTCGGAATCATTCATATTTAAATATTCCTCATTGAGAAATCAGCTCCTATGGAGGTAAACTTAAGGACATCATTTTGATGCCTTTGCCTTCTGTGTTGCTCTGTGAAGAACTACAGTGGGATACAGAACAAAATACAATATTGTTATAGTTTATACAAGTTATTACTCAACAGAGGGAGAAGAAAATCTGTATTTTGCTTTAGATATTTTAGCTCTGTACATATTTCAAAAAAGCAACATGTGAAATTTATGCTATTAAAATAGAAATATGTAAGTAAGTAAGGGTTGATAACTTTTCAAAAACTATAAAGGAAGAGAGCGGAGAGGGAAAAGACTAATCAAAAAACAACCCTTTCCTTTTCCCCAAACTACCTTTCTGAGAAGAAATCATATGCCAGATTAATTGGTCATTGGGTGTGAGAATCCAAATGACTCTCTTTTAAGATTGATGATCTGTGCATCAGGAACTCAGCACAGCCTAACCATCACCCTCTAGCAGATTTTACTCAGGTTTATTTAATGCACTCTTTCTAACATCGTAGCTATCACTTTAGTCAGGCACTTAGATTCTCTGTTACGTGAGTATTTATATTGCTGAACTGTAACTCAGATAGAGACACTGATAACTGTTCTTGTCAGTGGACATTTTGGAAAGTTGGACACATGACCAATGGTGGTGATGGTTATTACAGTGTATAACTAATTGAATTGTGGTTGATTATTTTTCTTGATACACATTATGAAACATCAACGTCCATTTTGCAAAACATTTCTTCACTCCTGGACAGGAAAATGGAAAGCTGCTCTACTTGTATATAAAGATGACAAAGTTCATTGTCCATCAGAAATTCAAATTCACATCTAGTTCTAGTGCCTCACCAGGAAAAGGCAGGAGGAGATGAAAGACTTAAATGAAACAAAAAATGCCAGCCTGTTATGTGGCACACTGAAGCAAGTCTCTGGTTTTCTTGCCTTAAAATAATTTCTCACTTTGAAGAATTAAACAATCCATTATAATTAACTGTCAGGCGGTTTACAACTGCTTGTAGATAATGAAACAGCATATTAATGTAATCGAATTATACAGAACTTTTTTCTTGTTCAAAACTGCTTTCTATGCATAATCTCATTTGTTCCTTACAGTATCATATAATATAGGGAAATGTTATTTTTCTCATTTTTCAAAGGAACTTGATGTTGTCAGAACTGATTGACACAGATAAGAAAACACAGTCAGTTTGGAGACCAGACTATGCCTCTGATTCCTATACCTTGTCTAGTCTCCTAATCAACAGATTAACTCTCATTAATTCCAAAATAAAATCACGTAAGGCTGAGTTCCTGAAAATAGAGCATAAGACAGAAATTATTTTGCAAATGATTTACTGAGGGAGTGATCTCAGGAGAAGCATCTAGGGTTGTCAAGAATGCAAGATAGAGTAGAGAAATAAATCAGCCAAAGAAGAGGGCTCAAGAAAAGTCTGGCCTCAGCCTTATTACACAGGAAGCTCCAGCGTATGAATTGCTCCAGAGGTTTCCCCACCAAGAAGTAAGAGAGCTGTTGTAAGGACTCTCTGCCCTTCAGTCAGTCACTGGCTCTGAACACCCCTGAGAGTGAAGTGGGGTACACCTCCCAGGCAGAGCCAATGAGGTGGCTCCCAGAGTCAGGTAAGGACCACATTTGAAGAGGGATGCACCTGAGAACACCAGCTGGGACAGGTGCTCCAGAACACTAAAGGCACCTCAATAGAATCTGCTACTGATCAATAATTTTAATTCTCTTTTGAGCCGTTTAATTTTTAATTTTATTGTGAATACTTTCAAGTGTACACCAAAGAAGAAAGAATAGCATAGAGAACTCTAGTGCACACATGCCTGTTATCAGTAATAATCAACACATGGCCAACTTTATTCTGTCTGTAAATGTTGAGTTCTTAGATACAGGGCTTGTCATTCTCTGTATGATGGGAACACCAACATACATAGCATAGTTTAAATAATTATTTTAATTGAAATATTCTTGTTAAGAAACAATTTAGTATACTAGAGAGAAACTTGGATTTATGATTTAAGTGCCATGATCCTCTGTAGCTTAAAACACTTTGTAATTTTCTACCAAATGTAATATAGAATAAACAGCTTATATTATCAAATGCATTCAGCTGTTTTGTACTAGTTCTCTAGTAACTATCGACCCTGGACAGACCCCAAAGTGCAGCTTTTATAAGAGGGTTTTGAGACCATTATAGAACAAATAGAAAAGCCAACTGGGACCCTAGGGAAAAAGAACTTAGCAGATTCCCATTACTCAGAAGGTTTATTTATTTTATTTATTATTTTTTTGAGACAGTCCTGTTCTGTTGCCAAGGCTGGAATGCAGCGGCAATATCTCGGCTCACCGAAACCTCAGCCTCCTGAGTTCAAGTGATTCTCCTGCCTCAGCCTCCCAAGTAGCTGGGATTACACACACCTGCAACTACGTCTGGCTAATTTTTGTACTTTTAATAGAGACAGGGTTTTACCGTGTTGGTCAGGCTGATCTTGAACTCCTGACCCCAGATGATCAGCCTGCCTTGACCTCCCAAAGGGCTAGGATTATGGGCGTGAGCCACCATGCCTGGCCACTGTCACTCATAAAATTAAGTCCACATATTCAGATATTATACAAGGGTCTACACAATCCTGCCACAACATCCTGTTGTGTTTCACTTTTCTCAAGTCTCCCATTATACATGCTGTGTTCTTGCCACACTGAACTGCTGTTCCTAAGTCAGTGTGCATTTTAGTGTGGCTCTGGGCCTTTCAATGATCTGTTTCTTTGCCTAGACTTCGAAAGTCCATATTTCTAAATGGAAAAGTTAGTCCTAGTTCAAAATACAACTCAAATATCTTGTACCTTCAAAAACATTTTCAGCCTTCATTTTTCCTCTTTCCACTCAAATTTTTCCATCCCCTTTTGATTTCATCCCAAACCTCCATCCCCATATTTTCCTAGGCAGAGTAATTTCTTTGCCTCCAGTTAATATTATACATTCCTAGAAATACCCAGGACTGTGTCTTGGTGCCTCATTTACATTTGCACCAACTGGACCTGGAACATGGTGCCCAATAAATGCTTGTTAAATGAACAAAAGAATAGCTCCCTCCTTTGATTCTTATGACATTTGTTACATATATTACTATGGCTCATACCACATTTTATTGTAATTATTTGTTTCCATGCCTGCCTTGCCTATTGTCTTACTTTGAATTTCTCAGAAGCAGACTATAAGATAAGGATTCTAGCACAAGTGGCTTGTTTGTGACTTGATATAAGGAAATGTGATTAAGTAGTGGAGAAACAAGATGGGGAAAGAAAAGCCAGCATTGTGGGCAACTGGAGCTTAAATCTGGTGGGAAACTCTGGGAATTTGTAGAACATGGACCTCAGTGTTATCCACCTACAGGAGATTGATTTAGGGCTGTTTTTGGAAACCACTAATTTCCAGGCCTTCAACATAATGCACATAGGCAAAGTAGGATTTGGTGGCCAGAAAAAGCCCTCAGATAAAGAGATTTAGGTGCTGGCTGTTGGAAGCTAGTATGGTATGCACAAAAACGGAGGTGGCAAGGTGGATATGAATGTCAGATCAAGAGCGTCTATTATACATAAGGATTGTGTGAGTCACTGGCTTTTGATCTAGATCTAGTTTACTTTTATTACACCCTTTTAAGCTAATGATAATATAATCCACAAGTTAAATGCTATACAATGAATGAGTAAATTAATAAATTAATAGTATAGTGAATGGCTCTACTAAGTTACAGACATACTAAGAGCAACCAGGCTTCTGGGTCCACTGAGCATATCCCAAGACCATAGAGCGACCCTGTTCTGGAATTTGATATACTCTCTCAGATGGACAGATTTTAAGACTCTCAAAGTGAATCTCTTCCAAAATATATGTAGCACTGCAGTACCACCACAGTTATAGATGGTAACCCTACTCTTCAATTGTGGTTTGTCAGTGGAAACCATAAAATGGAATCATGAAAGGTAACCTAACACATTCCAAACTTTTTCCCGAGCCCATTTTCCATTACGTTTCCAATGTGTGGTTATTTCAAGTGAAATGCAATCCATATGGCTCATTTACATTTCTATCTCGAAATATTGCTTTATAAAAACAAGATTATGTCTTCGGGAAGATTTTCAAACATATTGAGTATATTTATCTTTGCCTGCAGATAATCTGACCCAGAAAAATGCAGTGATTTCTGTGTATTGGGCTTGAGTTGGGAATACAGTTAACATAACCTAGGTTCCACCATTAATACTGTAAAAATGATGAGGAATTTTGATCACAATTACCATATCTAGGAAATGACTGTGATTATGATAATTTGGTGCTAAAAATTTTTGCTTGTGAAAAAAGAGTCATTGCAACAAATCTTTTTCATATTAAATGAAAGATATGTGACCTGATTCTCTGAAATATTTGATATAAAATTATTTATAAGCATATGCTGAGAATATAAAGAAAAACAACAAAACTATCCACGGACCTTAAAAAAACATGCAGCAAACACTAGCATAAATTTGGAATAAAACTTACACTTTTATTTGTATCATGTTGAGTTTTATGTATATGTGTGTGGGTGTGTGTATATACAGTGTGCATTTGTGAGAGAGAATGTGCACACATACACACACATGCACAATGGTGAACTTGTATTTCATTTTACTTATAAATATAATATTGTTGCTATAGCTTAAGCTATGTTCATATCATGTACTACAAAGTTGATATGCTTTGTAACATGGTAGGTCACCTATTTTATTTTGTTGAAATCTATGAGAATTAAACATTTTATATTAAAGTTTTTTCTAACACTTTCTTATGAAACTTTTCTTTATAGAGAAAAGTTAAAATAAATTTACAGTGAACACCTGTAAACCAATCACCTAGATGCTTTTCTGAGCAATTTACTTTTCTTACCACATGGTTATGCATCTCTCCATCCTTTCCATCACTCTTCTCAATTTATTTCAACATAAATCACAAACATCAATACTTAAATACTTCAGCACAATAGATTTCACTATACAAAACCTTTGAATAAAACCATGTTTTAAGTTAGGTAATAGTAATAATTTTAAGCTATTACATTTTAGTCTTTTATAGTTTATAAAGTATCTCAAAACAACCTTATGAAACTCATAATAAATATTTTATATTCCCATTTTGAGAAAAAGGAAAAGAATGTAGCATTTGTCCTAGTTTATTCAACTGATATTTAATATATATCAGGGGTCCCCAACCCCCAGACCATGAACAGGTACCAGTCCTTGGACTGTTAGGAATGGGGCGGCCCAGCCAGAGAGGCTGCAGGGATAGAGATTAGAGTTAAACTGTATTTACAGCTGCTCCCCATCACTCACATTACTGACTGAGCTCTGCCTCCTGTCAGATCAGCATTAAATTCTCACAGCAGTAGGAACCCTATTGTGAACTGAACATGTGAGGGATCTAGGTCGTTCACTCTTTATGAGAATCTAATGCCTGATGATCTGAGGTGGAACAGTTTCATCCGTCCCCCAACCCTGATCCATGGAAAAATTGTCCCCCATGATACATCAGATAAAGAAGGATTCTTTTATTCTTGGTTATGAGTTTTATCATGAATAAATATTACTTCATATTAAATATAGCTTCTGCATTTCTGAAAAAATATCATGCCAAAAAGATTGGGGACCACTGCTGCAGATCACCAACAGAGGTCTTACATCTTCCAATCCAATTTACTATCAAGCATACTGTAAGGCTGAGGTATTTGCACTAAAGATGTGGGTAGTCTTGTTAAATTATATAGTTATTTTTTAGATAATATATTTTTTGCTTCCACCATCAAACAATTTAGAAAACTCAAAAGGAAGAATTCTGTAATATTTACCCATATTTTCACTCTTCCAGATAGCTTAAGATTCCTTCCTTTTATTGATTCCTTTCTGTTTTGAGAACTCCTATTAACCATTCTTTTAGAGTAGGTGTACTGGTGACAAATTCTCTTAGTCTTCCTTTCTTTGAGAGTTTTTTGATTTCCCCTTTATTCCTGAGGGAGACTTTTGCAGGATATAGAATTCCTTTTTGACAGTTCTCTCAGACCTTGAAAATGTGCCACTTGCTTCTATACTTTATGGCTTCTGAGCAGAAATCTGTTGTTATTCTAATGAAGTTTTTCAGCATAGCCAGTTTTTAAGATTTTTGTCCTTTAGTTTTTAGAAGTTTGATTATGATGTTTCTTGGCATGGCTTCTTTGGGTTTATCCTGTTTAGAGTTTGCTCACTTTCTTGAATTTTCAGGTATGTGTCTTTTACAAATTTGGGAAATTTTCAGTCACTTTCTTTAAATAGTTTTTCATTCCTATCCCCTTTTTTCTTCCTATCTGGAACTCCAATGACATGGATTTTAGGTCTTCTCTTGTAGCCCTGTGGGTCCCTGTGGCTCTGTTTATTCTTTTCAGTTTATTTTCCTGTTTTTATCTAATAGAAATAGGATAATTTCTATTGTTCTGTAATCAGGTTCCCTCAATATTTCTTCTGTCTCCTCCCTTCCACTGTTTAGTTCATTAATTTCCTGTTTTTAAACAGTTGATTTCTTTTTAGTTCTAGAATTTTCATTTGGACTTTGATTCCCAGTAGGTTTTCACACTCCCCACTAGGTTTTCAGTGATGCCAGCTTGCTTGCAACGGGCAGAAGTGCCTAGTTACCACTCTCCACGTGACCTCCATTAATACCTTGGTTAGAGGTAAAACTCTTTACTACTGGCTGGTACTAGAGTTCTGTGTCCCACTTGTCTTCATCTGATGGTAGTCTAGTAGGGAGATGGTATTCTAGCAGGGTATTCTTGTTACTTCTGGTTGAGTGTAGAAGTGAAGACTTGAGCTTTCTGCTGACACCATCTGTATAAACCTGGGAATTGAAATATCAGCTCTTCACTGGCTTTCTCTGGTATCAAACTCTGATATCACTTTCTTCTGAGAAAGATATGTTTTGTTAAAGTCAGGGCAAGGGTAGAATTCTAGTCTCCCCATTTGTTCTTTGCTGACATGGGTATACAGTTTGTGTGTGTGTGTGTGTGTGTGTGTGTGTGTGTGTGTGCATTTGGTTGGAGTACAGCAGTTAATTGTCAAACTTTTTTTTTGTTTTACTGGGTTGCCCCTTTCCTGGTGCTGGGTTTATGGAGAGCAGCTTTTCTGGGGATTTCTTTTTGTCTGAGCTGGAAATAAAAGTTCGTTTGTTCAAATAAAAATATAGAAAGAGGAAAGTAACAATATCTTTTAATGACATCATACAGATAATTTCTATTGAACTTAGGCAAACTTATAAAAATTATCTGTAAAATATTTAAGAACAACAGATAGAAAAACATATTTGAATAATTTAAAATGTACTGTGCACAATGTCCAGTAACTTTTTCACAAAAGTAACCTTTATGAACAGATTTTAATATGTTTGTATTTCACAGAAAAAATCCACAAACCAGAATACATAAACAGCAAACCCAATATAAATATTTATTCCTAGTATGTTAAGAAAAGCGAGAGATCATGTTATACCCAGAGATTTATATCTTTTTATACTCAATACATCTTAAGCATCAAGACATAAACGCACTAATTTCCTTAGTAGCTACGTGGATTCCATTATAGGCCTTCAATTTAATTTATTTATTCCATCTTGTAATTCTAATCATTATTTTGGGGGGTTTCTTTTTGCTGTTTTAAATAATGTTAATATTCAAATAAAACAGTTTTATTGGCATATCTATAATTTTATAGCAGTGAAGTTTGTTTGTCAAGGGTATCTGCACTTTATATTTTGATAGATAACATCCTAAAAAGTTATCCCAATTTACACTTTCATTAATAGTGATACTACATGAAAGTGCCTCTCTCACAGCCTTTCTATGAACTATCAATATTAGTAAACAATAATTATAATTTAAATGCCCACATATTTTCTAAATAAGTGAAGATATTATTGTCAATTTAATTTACATTTAATTATGAGTAAGGGTACATCTTTTATCTAAAAGGTTACATGTTTCTAAATCTGAGAGCAATATCTGTGAGCAATATCTGTGTTTACCTTTCAGGGTCCGTGTGCCACCACTGGACTCTGTAAATGGAGTCATAATCTGTTTTAATAATCTAGAATTTACCTTAATTGTTGAGTAAGTACTCTGCCACCCATTCACACTTTTCTCCAAAATGAAGAATGAATTACAATGATCCAAACAAGAGCTACTGATATCATACTTACTCAGGTTCCTCAAGAATCTAGAACCAGAAAAACCATTACTCACAGAAATCTCATTACTGGGTATATACCCAAAGGATTATACATCATTCTATTATAAAGACACATGAACATGTATGTTTATTGCAGCACTATTCACAATAGCAGAAACTTGGAGCCAACTCAAATGCCCATCAATGATAGACTGTATAAACAAAATGTGGCATAATCACACCATGAAGTACTATGCAGCCATAAAAAAGGATGAGTTTATGTCCTTTGCAGGGACATGGATGAAGCTGGAAACCATCGTTCTCAGCAAACTAACACAGGGAACAGAAACCAAACACTGCGAGTTCTCACTCATAAGTGCGAGTTGAACAGGTTATGAACCTGAGTAAGTATGATATCAGTAGCTCTTGTCTGGATTATCGTAATTCATTTTTCATCCTGGAGAAAAGTCTGAATCAGTGGCAGAGTACTTATTCAACAATTAAGGTAAATCCCAGATTATTAAAACAGATCATGGGTCCATTTACAGAGTCCACTGGTGGTACATGGACCCTGAAAGGTAAACACAGATACTGCTCTCAGATTTAGAAACATGTAACCCTTTAATAAAAAATTTTCAGTTTTTAGAACAATACCTGGAACTTTAACGTAAGCATGATTCTTTTTCATATCACCTGAGAAGAAATGATTATGTCATAAAATATGCTTGTGTAATCTCCAGGGCAATGTTATGTAGCAAAGCAATGTTATAAACACTCTTTATTCTTAAAATGTAATATTCTCCTTCTTTGAAATTGAGATGGTGATATAAAATGTAAGAAAAATAATAGTCCTACCTATTGTAGCTTCAAAGTAAATTTTGAGTGATAAATATCGGAGGAAAGTCAGCTGTGCTATCTTTTTTTCTGCTTTTAAAAAATTTATTTATTAGACTTTAAGTTCTGGGGTACATGTGCAGATTGTGCAGGTTTGTTACATAGGTGTACATGTGCCATGGCGATGGTTTGCTGCATCCATCGCCCCGCCATCTGCATTAGGTATTTCTCCTAATGCTATTCCTCCCAAATCCCCCCACCCACAGCTATTCCTTCCCTATCCCTCCACCCCCCCGGCCCTGGTGTGTGATGTTCCCCTCACTATGTCTGTGTGTTCTCATTGCTCAACACCTACTTATGAGTGAGAACACATGGTGTTTGGTTTTCTGTCCTTGTATCAGTTTGCTGAGAATGATGGTTTCCAGTTTCATCTATGTCCCTGAAAAGGACATGAATGCATATTTTTTATGGTTGCATAGTATTCCATGGTGTATATGTGCCACATTTTCTTTATCCAGTCTATCTATCATTGATGGGCATTTTGGTTGGTTCAAGTCTTTGCTATTGTAAACAGTGCCACGATAAAGACATTTGTGGATGTGTCTTTGTAATAGAATGATTTATAATCCTTTGAGTATATACCCAGTAATGGGATTGCTGGGTCAAATGGTATTTTGCTGTCTTCTAAGGTTAGAAATCACCTAAATAAATAAATAAATAATCGGTGCAAAGATAAAATAGTACAACTACTTTAGAAATCTGTCTGGCAATTTCTATCCTATCACCCAATTGTTTCACTCCTATGTATATACAGAAGTGAAATTAACACATAGTTCACACTCGCACAGACACAATGTATATAAAAACGTTTATAGAAGCTTTATTCATAAATAACCCCAAGCAGGATATAGCTCAAATTTTCATCAACAGGAATATGGATAAACAAACTGTGGCACATTCATTCAATGGAATATCACACACTCATAAAGAAAGTACACAGTCCTGATGCATACAATAACACATAAATTTTTTTCAAAATTATGCTGCATGATGGAGCTTGAAACAAAAGAGTACATTACTATATGGTTCCATTTATACAAAGTTTAGGCACAGGCAAAAATTAATCAATGGTGATAGAAATCCAAAGAGTGACAGTCAAGGGATTAACTTGAAAGAGGCATGAATTAATCACTCTGGCAATGAAAATGTCTATCTTGATCTGCTTGATGGTAATAACCAGTCCTGTCCTGGTAAATGTTTTAACAACTGCTCTCTGGGGGATTAAAAAATGTCCTGCTTTCTAGCATTTGCAAATTTCCATGTTGTAAATTCTGTTTGAGTGGTTGGTCTCAAATTACCAACTTGACATCACTGAAGAAAAGCCAAGAAGAAATGTGCACAGTCAGCACTTATGAGCCGTTACGAGTCAGCCTGAGTGCATTACTGGTTGCAAGGAAGTTTAACATTTGCCAACATTCAAGTTGCACATCTAAGATTTGTAGACTTTACTGTATGAATTTTTATTTCAAAAATACTCAAAAAAACCTATTAAAAAAAAACAGAAAAACATGAAAAATTCCTCTGACCCTTTTAGTAACCTGAAATCTCACATTGAAAGAATCTTTTGCTAACATCACCTTTACTGCTTCGCTAAAATATATTTATGAAGTTTCTAAGTTTACTACATTATATGAAGTGGGGATGAATATTATAGAGATGAATATTCCTTATCCCTTAGGGTACTTAAAGTACAATTAGAGAAACATAATAAATACATTCAATAGTTGCAACATATTGTAGTAAATGTAAAAACAAAGTACATACATACCAAGTATCAATTGTTATAAGGCACTTATATTCTTTTATCCAATAAAAGAATAGAAAAGAGAACTCTTCAGAGCATTTTCCCCTAACTTCTTGCCTTAACTGAAACCTTATTCAAAGTTTATCTGTGTGCAAGTATTTTGATGCTGCTATGTGACCAGTATTCTTATACCTCCACAAAACTGCGATTTTTCATTATCATTCTATACTTCTGTTTTTGTGAGCTAGTATTCACTTTGTCAACCAGGCTGGAGTACAGCAGTGCAACCACAGCTTACTGCAGCCTCTGCCTCTAGGGCTGAAGTGATCCTCTGACCTAAGCCTGTAGAGTAGCTGGAACTATACACATGTGCCATCACCCCAGGCTAATTTTCCTTTCTTTATTATTTTTAGAGAAGAGATCTTGCCCTGTTGCCTAGGCTGGTCTAGAACTCCTGGACTCAAGCAATCCTCCCACCTCAGCCTCTCAAAGTGCTGGGATTACAGGCCTGAGCCACCACACTGGCTCATCATTCTGTACTTCTAACACGTGCCGGCATTTAGGTCACATACTACATTCACGGGGCAATTTCTCCCTGCTTACAGTGGTCTTCTAGACCCCAAATCCTGCCATCCTAGAAAGTTATTTCAGCATCCATGAACATGGCAGCCCAAGTCAGGAATCACTTAATTCTTACGCCCTTTGCTTTTGTTCTATCTCAGTTGTTGTCTTTTAGGTGTATATTGCAGCACTGTTTGCTAGAATTTCTATAACTTCAAACTCAGCCGACTTTGTATCTCAAATTTCTATTTTTCCAACTTTCTCCACAACTTACTGCTCACACCAATTAAAAGTTATCTTAAGGTTTCAAAAAATGTTTCGGTCCCTTGTCCTTGTTCTCACACTTTCTCTGGAATTAGTCATTCTATTTCAGACTTCCATCCCAAGGTTGATCATTTTCTAATCATTTGCCACTGGTTTTAATGAATAGTAGTTGAATGAATAAATGAGGGTCTCCAATGCAGATGCCAGAAATAAGCACACAGTAACTTTGCCAACACAGTGGTTTCAGGTAAAAGCTATAACCAGTTTAATTAATTGTGAGTTAAAATTAAGTTGTATTTAGCACATCTTGCTAAGGTGGGTAAATACATCTTTGCAGGAAAATTATAACATGCTTATATCTAGTTATCTGAATAGTGACAATTTATTCCACCTTAAATCATTGTCTTTAAAACTGGTGGTCTTTTTGTGTTCTAAAAATTTACAAGTTACAGTAAAAAATCTTTTTCAAAAATTTGCAAGGTAAACTTATTTCTATTTCTATTTCTTGGTATTGGATGATATCTTTATTTAAATTGTCCATTCCCGATCAGGCTTCTCTGTTAACCATTCAAGAAAGGTGGTTATTAAATATTAGTGAACAACAGCAGTGCCACATGCTGGGGATGTACTTTGCCAACAATTTTGCACTTGCTCTTTGTATTTCTTAAGGACCCAGTGCTATAACATCAGATGTTAATAATTTTAATTTCTAACATATTAAACTACTTATCTTGCCTCTAAAGAGACACAGAATTAAAAGTGCATTTCTGAGGTTATTTTTAATAATTTGAATATAATTATTACACTTATATCATATTCTATAAATATCAATAACATTTAAAAGTGGACAAAGGATATGAACAGACACTTTATGAAAGAAGACATATATGAGGCCAACAATCATATGAAAAAATGCTCATTGTCACTGGTCATCAGAGAGATGCAAATCAAAACCACATTGAGATACCATCTCACGCCAGTTAGAATGGCGATCATTAAAAAATCTGGAGACAACAGATGCTGGAGAGGATGTGGAGAAAAAGGAACACTTTTACACTGTTGGTGGGAGTGTAAATTAGTTCAACCATTGTGGAAGACGGAGTGGCGATTCCTCAAGGCCTTAGAAATAGAAATTCCATTTGACCCAACAATCCCATTACTGGGTATATATCCAAAAGACTATAAATTGTTCTACTATAAGGACACATGTACACGAATGTTCATTGCAGCACTGTTTACAATAGCAAAGACCTGGAATCAACCCAAATGCCCATTGATAATAGACTGGATTGGAAAAATGTGGCACATATACACCATGGAATATTATGCAGCAATCAGAAATGATGAGTTTGTGTCGTTTGTAGGGACATGGATGAATCTGGAGAACATCATCCTCAGCAAACTGACACAAGAACAGACAATGAAACATCGCATATACTCACTCATAGGCGGGTGATGAAAAATGAGAACACATGGACACAGAAAGGGGAGTACTGAACACTGGGGTCTATTGGGGGAAAAAGGGGAGGGCCAGTGGGAGGGGGAGGTGGGGAGGGATAGCCTGGGGAGAAATGCCAAATGTGGGTGAAGGGGAGAAGGGAAGCAAAGCACACTGCCATGTGTGTACCTACGCAACTGTCTTGCATGCTCTGCTCATGTACCCCAAAACATAAAATCCAATAAAAAATTAAAATATATATATATCATGTATTTTCAAACTAAGTTACTGTATTGTTTAAAAGATAGAGATTATCCTTTACCACCTGACTTACTGAAAAGACATCTATAGATATATGAAATATTTTTGTTTATAAGGAAAAGTTAACATTCTAACCGAAGAAATATTTAAAAAATAAAATAAATCTTATTTTGAATGTTTTCAACTTTTTAGACTATCAAGTTGTAATAATTTTATTCTATAAAAATCTGAGAAAGATATTGCTAGTAAAAGTATATTGAGGTATAAAAACAGAAAATAAAACTCTTCTATCTCACCTGCAGATAAAACTTTACTTGGTGTATACTATTAATAGGAGTAGGTCATTTTCACTGTAAAGTGATGTAATGGGCATACCCTGAGAGATTTGGTCAGAAATAGTCAACAAAACCCATATTGCGCTTTCACAGAGGGTGTTCTGGAGGACCCATTACAGGCATTTTAAGCAATTCATAATGTTTTTGTTTTATAAAATTGGTGACTCACATATGTAATCATATTGTACTTTTTATTAATATTTTGACCAATACAATAATTAGAGGGTACTCTTAATAAATGTTACCTGGTCATGTTGAAGAATACTTGTCAGTCATTTCAATTCCTTCTTTTCTTTTTCTTTCTTTTTTTTCTTTCTTTCTCTTTCTGAATAAATGTAATATAATATAAACAAAAAGATACTAAATCAACTACCTAATAATATTCATGTTCATGGGATTTTTAAGTATAAATTTAAACTGAGATTCATTTTTATATTAAAATGAGAATACTCAGTAATATTTTAAGATTAGTTAAGAAATTTGTGTCTGTTCAAATTCTGGTTTAAGAAACAAATACCTTTTCTGTATTGAGTCAGTATCCCACCAAATTTTGAAGAAACACAGAGTTTATTTTGAATACATTGTATTTTATATTTGAAAATGAACTCCAAACTATGTTTATATGCATGTGGTAGGAAAGGAACAATTGGTCTAACAGTTTTGGTACCGGGAAATGATTCTGCTGCTAGCAAACCATCTAGTGATTTAGCGCCATAACATGTGTTCACACTTAATGATGCTAAAGCATATTGATACGAATACGTTCAGCAAAATATTAAAATAGTGCACTTGATTAATGAACAAGAAATGTATCTGTGTACACGCTCTTAAACTTATTAACCTGCTTATCCTGCCCTTAAAGTGACACAAGCATTAAAAGAGCTTTTCCGAGGGTATTCTTAATAATTCAAATATAATTATTATAGCTACCTCACATTCTATAAGAGTTTCAATATCACTTATTTTTAAACTAAGTTACTATATTGTTTAAAAGATATAGATTATCATCCACCCCTAACTTAACTGAAAAGACATCTATAGATATATGAAATGTGTTTCATATATCTATAAAAAATGTTTTTATTTTATTTGTGACATGTGGTTAGATATTTACAGAATCAATTTTAATCACCAAAAGGACTTTCAAACATAATGACATTTAACTTAAAATGGAATAATGACAAAGTTTCTCATGTAGACTCAGAAGTTTGTTCTATCATCCCCAAATTATCATTATGAAATTTTATTTTACCTTTTAAAATCTCACTCTGTAACTCACAGGTTAAATGCCAAAACGTTTTACTTTGCTTTGTTTTGAATTTTCACTTGTGTGAATTGCTTAAGTTTGCAAAATTCAGAAGGAAATCTCTGCAGTACAGATTTTGTTGAAAGATTTCCAGTATTTCCTGCATCTGTTGGGTGGAAATGGTACCCAATGTCACTTTTACAACTACTTCAGTGAAAACAGAGGTGGAGAGAATCTAAGTTTAAAACAATCTAAGTTTAAAACAATGTTAATTATTTTTAAAGAATGTGTTTTAAGCCTAGTTCTTGCAAAAGTTGAAATATTGGTTATTTCTTATCCTATCTGAATTCCTTTAGCACCTTATCCCTATGTGGAAAGTAACTTCAAGGAGGTAATTTTAATTTTTTCATTACATGTGCATTCACATGCCCTCTCTTAGTTTCTAGCAGTTTCAACTTCCAGATATTATTAATTTTTCTACTAGTCTATAAACCATAGTTAATTAAGAAAAAAATCCTATTTTATTGTATTATATTACAGCACTACTGTCATTTCACATAATAGTTAAAATGCTGCTTGAAATTAGAAATTAATCTGCACACATTCTTAAATATTTTCTAAATGTTTTAAACATCATAGTGGCAATAGAAAGAACTCTTGTAATAAGGAGTCTAACTTCACTTTTTATGTTTGACTCTGGACAGCTTTCAAGCCCCATCATCTTCTTTTGTACCATCTGGGCAAGTTGACAAGAAAACTTAACATACATTCATTTCCTCCTTCTTTTGAAATTTGTGAGAAATTCAAATCTTGAAATCCCTCAAGTTCTGAAACTTTTCCCCAATTCCTAGCCACTATAAAGACACAACTTCCACTCTCTGTCTCATTTAACCCATCCCAAACCTGCTTATACCTGACCTGTTCTCTCCAGGAATCCCCTTTTAAATTGTCCTTCTGAAGGGGCACCGTATATTTTACTTGATTACAAATGGAGCACTTCAAGAGCCCTGCCATGACACACAATATTTGTAGGCAAGGTCTTAACCACACCCAACTTTTCTCTAGGCACACAGGATGCTGTTCCATTGATGACCTCAGCCTCACAGCTGGATTCATCCTCTCCCACTCGTTGCTGACCTCACCCCTACAGGTGTGTTTAGGTCTCATGATGACATCAGTTCCACAGCTAGACTCATCTCTGATGATGACTTCAATGCAACAGTTGGACTTATTCTAGATGGAATCATCCACAACTTTAAGTCTCATTAAAAAATCTATAAAATGTATTTTTCAGCCCCAACCACTGTTAGCTTATTCTCTCATCCCTTTGCTTCCTACTTCCCGACCATTACTTTTCTAGCACCACTCCCAGTTATAACATTATCCACCAAGAAGGCATTACAAAATAATATAGGTGTCAATTATTGCCTATAGCTGATAGTTTGAAGCATACTAATTGTTGGGTATCTCAGTTACCTGGATGTAAGGCAGTTTTTCTGGCTGATCTTAAATAAATTTTACAAGAGTGTAATCTGTCTCCTATCGGTCCTTAAATCTATAGCTTTCCTAGCCTCTTTTTTTGTTTTTTGTTTTTTGTTTTTTTTTTTTTTAGAATACTAACATTATCCATTCAGGATGGCCTCCTATATATCCCAATCTAAATGTTTACTGGCAATGTATCAATTCTTGGTTACTCATGCAAAATGCCAAGTCTAAGAGCATTTAGACCCTTTTGCCCCAAGGGTTATTGTCACTGCCCTAAATACCCTCATTTAATGCTTGCTCTTTTCTTCACTTCATACTTTCCCTCTCTATTTCATTTATACCCTCTGCATTTTGGCTCTAAATACAACCTTGCAATGATGCTGAACATATTCACATCAACATGCTCTGGCATTATTGTGTGTGAACACACTTAATTGTGCCATCAACTCACTAGAGAGGCCTGCTAGCAACAGAATCAACTCCTGGTGCTGAAGCAGTCAAGTCAGTGGTCAAGACACTCTGGTTTGAGCCAATCGTTTGATCTAATTCCATTCTACCGCATGCATGTAAACATATTTTGTTTTGTTATACTTTGTCAGCTCCTTTGTTTTCAGAGTCTTGAAACTTGCTGATCCATCTTTTTCTGCTTCTTACACAATGTCAGGGAACACTGGTTGTCCTATTCCCTCCCTCAGTTTGTTGTTTGGCTTCCTGCTCATCTCCTGTCCTGTTTGACTGTCTGCTTCCTTTGGATTTTAACTTCGCCTGCCCCTTCATGCCTCTGTGGATACTTGATACCTGCCAGCATGGATTTTCTCTATTATGCTGCCCTTCCCTGCTACATCCATTATTTACACGGGACTTCTTGACTACCACTTTCTAGCCCTGGCCCTTTTTCTTCTCCAAAACCTCACATTACCTCAATAATCACTCAGATGGTCACCTGTCTCTTTAATGTCTTTTAAATGGTTGCTGTCAGGATTTGGAAAGTGTGGATGCCTCTGGTGACATCACCATGTGCAGGGAAAGCCTGTTGCCCATGCAGCCCAGCATCATGTGCTCTCCTTGTTAAAATCTGCACTTTTCCTATTGCCCTCTAATTCTCTGTCCATGTTGTTTGGCTGTTGTTGACTATACAGGAAAATAAGTCATTTCTTTTCTGTTGGGCTTGCTGTAAGATTAGTTATAAGCTTGGAGATTCCTTGCAATTATATGGTCCCTTTGAAGGGAGTACTTCCCATGTCTCATGTCATGGTGAGAAAGGAGATCTGGAATTGATTTATAGATTTATAAATCATTGTCAGGTGTGCTGCAGTGGAAGCCAACATGCCGTTGGCTCTCTGAGGGACTATCTGCAGAATGAGAACACTTGCCAAATAGAACTTGGGAGGAAAGACCAATATTTCATGGTTAAGTTGAAGAAGAAAATCCACAGAAGAAAAGAGGAGAGTGGCCAATGTAAGTAATAAGAAAATTGGGAGCCATAGCTGAAAAAAAGCAGAAAGAATGTTTTGAGAAATAGTCTATAATCAACAACATCAAACTCTTCTGAGAGGCCAAGTAAATTAGAACTGAAAAATGGATTTCGTTGGTGATCTTGGAAAAAGCTACTGAAGTAAATGGGTGGAAATGAGAAATGAGAAAGTGGAGATAGCAAGTATGTTTATTCTTTCATAAAGCTTGATTCTGAAGGGAAAAATTTTACTCCTTTTATCTGGTCTCAGATACATATTAATTACAAAGAATGGACCTCTACTAAAGACTTTTGAAAGTTATTTCCATTGTTAAAAAGAGGGTCTGGTGAAAAAAAAAAGGAATTTTAAGTTGTTCATGTAATAGGAGGAGAAGGGATAAGTGAGATGTCTGAAGGAAATACATTTTGAGTCTTACCTGTTTGTTTCATCACTGTCATAACTAGTCAGTATCTTCCTCAACTTTACCTTAAGCTCTATGAGAGAATGTGCAAGATCAGGGAAGCAGAGTAAAGCAGTTACACATTCCATATTTCAGAGATAGGGTATCTGGGTTGAAACATTGGCTCTACTGTTTTCTAGCTATATGATGGTGGACAGGTTATTCTTCTCTGGATCTGAATTTTAGCCAAATAAGGCCTTTTTCCAGGGTTATGAGAATTAAGCAAGTCTAGAGCAGGCAGATAATTTAGAACTGTATCAAGCACAAATGTAAATCTTTATTATAACTATAGAGATGTATGTTTTGCTTATCATCCCATCCATGGTGTTAAGTACAACACTTTATATAGCAGACACCAAAAAATATTTATGTAATTTATATACCAAATGGATGAAAGGTAATTTGAATGAATGGATGATAAATTTTCTATATATTTGTAAGCATGTTTATATCAGCATTATATGTGTATGTCTATGTATATGTATGTATACATATATAGAGATATAATTATCTTGTCTTTATATAGTAACACATTGAGGCAAACACATTTAAAATGTAGAGGTGACAAAAGACACATTTTTAAAACTATGTAATTCATTAATTTTGCAAGATGTCAGAAACTGAGGGGAAATTCTTAATGAAAAGCCATAGAGATGTTTCTGTGTAATGAGGGACAAAAGGAAAGAGAAATGGCATTTATTCCTCTGCCCTGTCACTTTGGCTTTATGTCAACAACTTAAGAGGTAGTACTGAAGCAAGTGAGTGATTTCACAGGAGTCTTAAAAATGAAAATGATTTTGCATATTAAAACAAAGGAACTGAAGATTAAACAGACAGAAAGAGAAGAATAAAGAATAAAAGTAATTATATTTTATCATAGATAATTACATCTCTTCACTTTCCTGAAATCAACAACCAAGATGATCCATAAGCTATTAGGACATTGCTCTGTATACTGATGGTTCTCTGTATTCAATGCATATTTAAAGTGTTAGGGAAATTTACCAGTGATAGCCAACTAGGAACTTCTGCCAAATAAAATCATAAAATGCAGAAGTTTTATGGTGACCTGACTCCAAGTTCAGTGTTCTTTCCCTGTACTATGATTGCTCAGTTTAAACTAGTTTGTTTTGTGGAGCTATTTAGGCAAAGAAAAGAAAACATTTACTAAATATGGTGAGCTGCATTCAATAATGTATACATTCCTCATTTAAATTCAAAAGAATCTTTTACCTTTTTCATATTTAAGACAAGGTAATTGGAAAATTGAAACTCAGTGCCTTCCCAAACCAACATTACTCACTGCATAGTGCTTACAGATTTATTTAACAGTTATTCAGTAAACATAGTTTATGACTGAAAACTCTCTGAAAAAAAGATGTTTATTTTTCACTTAAAAATATATTGAAATCTAATTTATGTACAATAAATGCTCCAATTTAAAGTGAAAGTTCAATGAGCATCAGCAAACAAATACAACCACGTAGCCATCATGCAGAACAAGTGCAGGATATATGCTTTACCCCAGAAAGTTTCCTCCTGTCTCTTTCCATTTGTCTCTTTCCTTCATCTCAAAGTTAACTGTCATTCTCACATCTAGTATCATGCGTCATTTTTGCTGGTTTTTGAGCTTTATGGAATTTCAAGTATGCAGTATGAACTCTTGTTTTTGGCCTTTTCCATTCAACATAGCATTTTTGAGATTTTTTCCAGGTTGTTGCATGTATTAGTAATTCATTACGTTTAATTTTTGGGCAAGATTATATTGTTAATGTATTATACAGGTTGTTTTTTAAATTTTTCTATTGATGGACACTTGATTGTTTCTTATTTATTGTTTATTATGAAAAAAGTTTCTGTGAACGTTGTTGAATTAGTTTTTTGTAGAAGTACATTTTTCATTTCTCATAGAAGTGTAATTAATGAGTCAATGGGTAAGCATGTTTTTAACTTTTGAAGAAATTGCCAAATTTTTTTTCAGACAGGTGGTGTAATTATACACTCATACAATGTATTCAAATTTTGGTTGCTTCACTTCAACCTTATGCTGGTATTGCCTATCTCTTTAAGTCTAACCATTGTAGTGGGTGTGAAATAATATCTTATTATGTTTTTAATTAGCATTTATCTGTTGACTAATGATGTTGAGCATTTTTACAAATGCTTATGTTCAAGACTTTTGGCTTTTATGTATAGGTTGTAACCTATCATCAATTAACTTTTATATATAGTGTGAGTTAAAGGTAAAGGTTTTTTGTTTGTTGGATTCTTTTAGTTTTTAAATGTAAGGACATCCAGTGGTTACAGGATCATTTGTTGAAAAGTCTGTTCTCATCCCATTGAATTTTGTTGGCATATATGTCAAAAAGTAACTGGACATCTATGTGTTAATCCATTTCTGAACATAGAATTCTACTTTACTAATCTTTTTGTCAATTTATGAAAATGCTACATTGTCTTATTACCGTGACTTTATAGTGAGCTTTGAAATCAGGTGCTATATTCTGCTAAATTTGTTGTACTTTTTCAATACAGTTTTGACTATTTTAGGTCTTTTGTATTTTGTATAAATTTGTATTAAACCAACATCTTAATGTTGAGTCTTCTAATCCATGAACATGGCATATGTTTTCATTTTTATTTAGAACTCCTTTAATTTCTCTCTATAATGTTGGAGATTTTCCGTTTAGATATCTTGTATGCTTTTGGTTAAATTGTACTTTTGTGGAATATAAAAGAAGTTTAATATAAAAATAATGTTATATAAATACGAAAATTTTTACTTCATTTCTTTTCAAATACGTGTTTTCTTATTTTTTTTCTTGACTTCATGTACTAGGTAGGACTTTCTTTACAATATTGAATAAAAGTAGTAATAGTGGACATATTTAATTTTTCCCAATCTTTCACCATTAAATGTTAATTAAAGTCTATTTTATTGTTGTTCTGCTTTGCTAGTCTTTCATTACTTTTTCAAGATGAGAAAATTTCCCATTTTGGGGAGGGATGTTATTACATATTACTGTTGACTTATGGAAAATAATTTTTTTTACATGTGTTGATTGGTCTAATTTATTCTTTTAACAGCAAATTACATTGATTGACTAACAAATTTGAATTTGTTTAATTCCTGATAACTATCTGGAAAACATGCTTGATCATTCATTATGTATTATTCTTTTTCATATTGCTGGATTTTAATTTGATAATATTTTGTTGAAAATTTTTGCATCTCTGTTCAATAGTGCTACTGTATCATAAATTTATTTCCACATGTTATCTTTTTATTTGAAATCAGTGTTATTGTGCCTTATATAACATGTTGGGAAATTTTTCCTCCTCTGTTTTTCATTAGTGTCATATTGAAAAAAAATTTTTTTTTGAGATGGAGTCTTGCTCTATCACTCAGGCTAGAGTGTAATGGTGCTCTCTTGGCTCGCTGCAACCATCACCCCCCGGGTTCAAGTGATTCTCCTTCCTCAGCATCCTGAGTAGCCGGGATTACAGGTGCCCACCACTGTGTCAAGGTTATTTTTGTATTTTTAGTAGAGACAGTGTTTTGCCATGTTGGCCAAGCTGGTTTAGAACCCCTGACCTATGGTGATCCACCTGCCTCGGCCTCCAAAGTGCTGGGATTACAAGCATGAGGCACCATACTCGGCATGAAATTATTTCTTTTTAAAAATCTTTTCTAGAATTCACCAGTAAAACCACTGATGCCTGGACATTTCTTTCTGGAAATAAAGGTTTCAATCATAAAGTTTCACATCAACAAGCAAACTTTTAGCATCAACAAGCAAAGTAGAAAAATCATATGATCATATACATAGATACAGAAAAGGCACTTGACAAAATTTAATGTCCATTTTTGATTTTAAAAAATCTCTCAGCAAACTAGGAATAGAGGGAAACATCTTTGATAAAACATCTACAAACACCTACAGCTAATTTCATCCTTACTAGTGAAAAAAAGATGCTTTCCTCTTAAAGTCAGAAACAAGCAAAATGCCTCCCTTGTAGTCTCCAGTGCTTAAAAGAGCAAGAATTTTTACATGTTAGAAAAATTTATAGTTATAATTATCATCAGCAGACATGTTAATTTGATCTTAAATATTCTGTCATTAATGGAAGATAGAAGCCTCTTGATTTTTTAAAATGCTACATTAAATAACTTCAGATTCACAGGAAATTGCAAATATAGTACCGGGAAGTGGTATGTGCCCTTTATCCAGTTTTCCCGAAGAGTTACATTTTACACAGTTATGGTACAATATCAAAACAATGATATTGCCATTGGTGTCTTTGTGTGTGTACGTGCATGTGCGTGTATAGTTCTGTGTGATTTTAGCATATGTGAAGATTAGTGTAACCACTTGCAATCAAATGTGTCATCAATTATGTGTGCAGTCTCTTACGCCATCACCATAAATTCCTACCTCTTGCTCCCACTTTCATAGCCATCTATTGTCCTCTAACCATCTTCAACTCTTGGCAACCACCAATCTGGTTTCTATACTTACGATTTTGTAGTTTGTAGAATATAATATAAATGAAAGAGTGTAGTGTATGTTAGTATATGTATGTGACCCTTTGCTCTTTTTTTTTTTTTTTTTTTTTTGAGACGGAGTTTCGCTCTTGTTACCCAGGCTGGAGTGCAATTTCACGATCTCGGCTCACCATAACCTCTGCCTCCTGGGTTCAGGCAATTATCCTGCCTCAGCTTCCTAAGTAGCTGGGATTACAGGCAAGCGTCACCATGCCCAGCTAATTTTTTGTATTTTTAGTAGAGATGGGGTTTCATCATGTTGACCAGGATGGTCTCGATCTCTTGACCTCGTGATCCACTGCCTCAGCCTCCCAAAGTACTGGGATTACAGGCTTGAGCCACCGCGCCCAGCCTGACCCTTTGTCCTTTTAAGGTGATTTTTTTTGACTCAGCATAGTGTCTTTAAAATCAGGTTGTTGTATATATCAATAGTTCATTACTTTTTACTGTTGAATAGTATATCATGGTGTGGTTGTGACATTTTATTTCAGCACTTACCTAATGAGAGCCATTTTAATTGTTCTCAGTTTTTATTTTTCTTTTTAAAATGTAGCTGATAGGGACATTCCCATACAGATTTTTGTTTGAATGTAAATTTTTGTTAATCTGGGAGTATTGCTTAACAGTATAATTACCAAGTCTCATGATAGGTGTGTGTTGAGTTATTCAAAGAAACTGCTAAATTATTTTTCAAAGTGGCTCTCCCACTTTATAGTCCCAACAGCAATGTATGATATGAAAGTTCAGTTTTTCATTGCCTCTTTGCCAGAATTTTATATAATAACTGTTTTGCTATTTTAGTTGTTTAATACATATTTCACAATATCTCAGTATGGTCTTAGTTTGCATTTTCCTAGTGGCTGATGATATTAAGTTCCTTTTCATAGATTTTTCTCATCCATAAATAAATGTCTCTCTTTGTTCTTTGCCTATTTTCTAATTGGATTGTTTGTTTATTAGGTTGAGTTTTGAGGGTTCTTTATAAATATTAGATTTGAGTCCTTTATCATATGTATCTCTTGCAAATAGTTTTTTCTCAACCTTTTCATCTTCTTTACAGGATCTTTTGCAGAACAAAAGTTTTGAATTTTAATGAGCTTTAATTTTACAGGAGTCTATGGTTTGGCTGTTTCCCCACCCAAATCTCATCTTGAATTGCAATTCCCATAATCCCCATGTGTTGAGGGATGTACTTGTTGCAAGGTAATTAAGTCATGGTGGTCATTACCCCCATGACGCTGTTCTTGTAATAGTGAGTGAGTCCTCACAAGATCTGATGGTTTTATACATGAATTTTCCCCCTTTGCTTGGCACTTCTTACTGTCACCATGTGAAGAAGGACATGTTTGCTTCCCCTTCTGCCAGGATTGTAGGTTTTCTGAGGCCTTCCCAGACTTCCTGAACTGTGAGTCAATTAAACCTGTTTCTTTTATAAATTACACAGTCTTGGGTATGTCTTTATTAGCTGCGTGAGAATGGATTAATACACGTTTGTTTCTTTTTTCTCACTTTGTGGATTATGTCTTTGATTATGTCTAAAAACTCTTTACCAAGGTTTAATTCTTAAAGATTCACCCTCTGTTTTCTTATAAGAGCTTTACAGTTTTGCATTTGAAACTGTCACTCATTTTGACTTAAAATTGTCTAATGTGTGAAGTTTATATTAAGGTTATTTTTTTTTTTTTTTGGCCTATGATATACCAAACAAAGACTATTCTTCATTGATAGGGGTATTTGATAGAGATTTTCTTAAACCTATATCAGTTCTGGAGATCTGACATTTTCATATTGTTGAATGTTCCAATTCACGAACTTGACATGTCACTTCACTTATTTAGATATTCTTTGCTGTTTTAATCAGTATTTTAGTTTTCAGCATCTAATTCCTTTATATGTTTTGGTGATTTATACTTGCGTTCAGTACTAATTTAACTTACTCATCATAAATTCTTCAGAAATAGATAAACATCTCACTGTGAATCATTAAAAATGATATTATATTTTACATTTTGCTTTTATTTTTCATATATTCATGGTTGTTTACAGAAACAAAATTGATTTTTGTATGCTGATCTAGTATCCTGTGACCTTAATGAAATTAGCTGTTAGTTTTAGGAGTAGCTTTGTAGATTTTTGGAATATTCTACATAAACAATCATGACATCTGCAAATAGGGATAGTTAATTTATTCTTTTATGAACATTATGCCTTTTATTTCCTTTTTATGCTTTCTTACATGGGCTGGAACTTTCAGTTCTATTTTGAGTAAGGGCAGATGTGTTTGCCTTGTCCCAGATCTTAGGAGAAAAGCATTCAGTATTTTTCCATTACATACGATATTAGATGTGGGTTTTCTGTATTTGAAGAGTTTTCCTCTAAACTGTAATTTTTTGAATTATTCTGTCATGAATAGATGTTGAATTTTATCAAATTTTTTGTATCAATTGATATGATTATGTGATTTTTATTTTTCAGCCATTGATATGATAGATTATATAGATTGTTTTTCAAATATTCATTTAACCAGTTATTCAACCAATTATACAACACTTGGTCAGGGTGTATAATTATTTTTATACATTGCCAAATTTTATTTGCTATTATTTGGCTAAAATTTTTTACAGCTATACTCAAGGAATATCAGTGTGTGATTTCCCAGTTTGCTTTTCTTTTTGTACTGATTTGTCTAATTTTGGTATTAGGGTAATACTAGCTTCACAAAATAAATTTAAAAGTGTCCTCTTTTCTATTTCTTATAAGAGATTGTATAAATTTGTGTTAATTCTTACTTAAACATTTGGTAGAATTCTTTAGTGGGACAGTTCTTGAGATAACTCTTAGGAGTTTAAGATTCTGAATTAAATTTTGAAAATATTTTTAGAGTTATTCATTTCTGGGCCACCAGACATTCTGTGGTTTTTAAAGAATGTTATAAATCTCTGGGAGCTATACTTTTCTTCCAGAAAGGACATGACAAGAAAAAATTTCTGACTTTGGTATTACTTTTCTTTTCTCACTTCATATTTACAATTTTGTTACTCTCCTATGGTAGTAGTTTCCAAACCTAATTTTTTAAAATAAGATGAAGTCTTGGAAGATCAATGTAAAAAACAGATAAAAGAAGTAGTGAGGGTTACCGGGGCTCTGTCTGATATTTACTTCTGAGACTTCTCTTTGAAATGAATGAGGCTCCTCTGTACGATGCTCATCAGTGTCCCTGGTCTAAATAGAGCATCTGAATGTGACTCTAGAAACACCTCTGCCACAAACTTTCTGTGTGACTTCAATTCAGTCTCTTCACTTCTCTAAGTTTCATTATCCACCTCTAGAAGAAAGCATTGAAATTGATCAGACATTTGCACATAGAATACACCAAGCACAAAATTTACATGCAATATTTCATGCCTGTGCATGTGTGTGTGTACTTTTCTGATACAATGTGCAGAATTTATATTAAGTTTCCAATAAGATCTTTGACCTAAAACAATTAGGAAACAAGAGACTATCAAATGCTGTCTATTTCATTCTAACTTGGAAAATTTGTGATTCTAACTCATTGTGTTATATATATGATGAAACTATAGACTTTTATGGTTTGTATTTCCTAGAATTTTAAGATTTTTTTCTGCCTTTTATTTACATTTTTATTTGATTTTGATAATAGTCTAGTAACATGGCAGGACAATTATTTTTGTATCTGTTTTACTGGAGAGAAACAGTGTACATGGCTTGCTCAAGGTAGATACAATTGCTATGAATATTTATGTACCATCCTTTATGTGAATATCCCTTTATGTTTCATTGCTCTTGGATATATAGATTCAGAATTCCTTTTCTTACCTCATGTTGCTGCCCCCACATACACCAAATAAGAACAGTTAGAGTCACTCTGAGCATAATTTTCTGCTAACATGATCTATGGTCATTTAATTTATTTAGTGTAAATAAGGTAAACTTAAATTCTAAGAAGTTAGAAGGTAGTCCATTAAATTTATTTCTAAGTCACGATTTAAGCCACTCTACTATCTACAGAGTATGGGTTAACCAGGATGCAGGTGGAAATAATCCAAAATTTGTACTAAAAGAACTTTTGGATTATTATAAAGGATATATTTTTTAAAATTTTGCTTCTTTTAAGATTTACTATCATATTTCAATTTTATATTGTTAGGAAATACTATACTTTTTTTTAGCCACTTTTATGCTAGAAGTGAAAATCTTTCACTTCCTAAATTTCTAACCACTTAGCTTTCAAACTCTCAAAGAACACTACCTTTTAGAATAACGACAGAGAATTATTATAAAGTATAAGTATGTGTAATAATCTTAAAAGTAAACTGAAAGTCCAAAAGAGGTGGTAGGGAAGCTGTATTTTATTACTTTGACCCCCTGTTCCTGACAAGAGTTAAATCTACTCTTAAAAGTGTGTAAGAAGGAAAGCTATGTAGTATGAAAATCTGCTATTATATACCAGATTCCTAAAAGTTGTTTATGGAAAGGATTTTTTCTCTCACCTCAAAATTTTAACTTAAAACTCTGTCCTGCTGAGTGGACTTTAAAAGAAACTAAGAAATACAAATTCAGATTTATAAAAGAAACTATTCAAAAGAGGTGCTCTGTGAAGTGATGTGTCAAAGAGTAAAGTTACTGAATATACTGAAAGGTTTTTAATAAGCCCTTCTCTTTCTTCTTCCAAAAATGTCTACAACTCTTAATTAGAAGTTAACAGAGAAAATTAAATTACTGTTTTCACAATGTGAAAAAGTGCATGGAAAAAGTCAATTGCATATTAAGGGAGACCTATTTTGGTACTACACATAAAATTTCTGAAATAATAATATAATTTAGATATTCTATATATATTTCAGATAATGCTATTGGTATTGTTTCTGCTTTAAAATAAATAAAGTAGTCGGTTTATGTTTGTTTTTATGCTTTTCAAGAGTATTGTTAACTTCAGTAACTAACTTTTAAAGATAAGCTTCAAGATAATGAGATTTGAATGTACACAATTGACCCATAAAAAGAAACTGTCATAGTTCACAAAAAGCCATTTCCTTTGAGCTTCCTTGCTGATAAAGAAAATGTAGAGGGAGTTGCCTTTCAACTAAAAAAAAAAAAAGAACCATGCTTCAGCTGACATCTGGTAAGTAGGAAACTCATCTGCCCTTTGAGCAATGGAATCTGAACTTCAGTGCTTCAGTGAGTAGAGGTCACAGTGAGTCCAAATCTTTTAAAATTCTCTCAGCCTCATTCAGTATTCAGAAATCCATCACAGTGGAACTATTGTTGTTGGTCTTGCTCAGAAGCTTCAGTAAATATGCATGCCAATATTTGTGGGAAAAGTTAGTAATCTTCTTAGTGCAGAAGAAACAGGAAGACTGTTTTCCTAGAACTGATAGAAGGAAAACAACCCAACACTTTTATTTATTTATTTATTTAGGTAAACACACACACACACACACACACACACACACAAAGTTCACAATCTTAACCATTTTTAAGTATGCACTTTGATTGTGTTTAGTATATTCATATTATTGTGACACAAATCTCCAAGATTTTTTCATCTTGCAGAATGAAACTTGATACCCATTAAATGACAACTCTCCTTTTCCCCCTTTCTCCAGCCTCCAGTGACCACTATTCTATTTTGTATTTCTATGAATTTTATTACTTCAAATATTTCATATAAGTAGAATCATACTGTATTTTTCTTTCTAAGATTGGTCTATTTCACTTAGCATAATGTCTTCAAGGTTTATTTATGTTGTAGTATACTACAGTGTTTCCTTTCTTTCTAAAGCTGAAAAAGATTCCATTTTATGAACATATCACATTTTGTTTATTCATTCATCCGTCAGTGAATCTTTGGGCTGCTTTCAACTCTTCGCTATTGTGAATAGCACTGCTTCAAAGTTCTTATTTTATTCTACTTTTTAAATTTAATTTAATTGTTTGGCTTACACAAAAGCAATTGCAGGAGAATATATTTGGTTGATTGGCTTATAGTTTTGTTTTGCTGTACAAGTAACCAAAATAGAAAATATGCATACATTAATTTTAATTAACTAGTATCAATTTCTTTAAGAGCAAAATCAAATAGGAAAACAGTCCAGAAGAGGAGGCTATCAAAATTGGGATGGGGGGTAGAAATTGGGAAGTTGGGGCAGCAAATGATAGGTGATGCCTTACCTGTCTCAAAAGCCTAGTAACACACACAGGGATAGGAGATAAGTCCTTTAGTTTGTGAAAGTTAGGACGTTAGAAAAGGAGCCATAACCTCTAGGCAAGAGCCTTTAAAGTGCTAAACCATCAATAAAAGAGTGGGTAAAAACAAGTACACACACCTGTAGAAAAAGAAAAAAGGGAGATTGTCTACTAGGATTCTGCTTTGGTTAGGCAAGGAAAAACATTCTCTGGGATTTGTCAAATTTTTCCCACATCTCACAGCAATTTTGTGCTTGAATTTACATAACTAGCCTGAGAAATTAACACAAAGATGTAGTTCTAACCAAACTAAGTATTGGTGATAACATGGAAGAACTGGAATTCTCCTACACTGCTAGTGAGAATGTAGAATAGTACAACCACTTTAAAAAATAATTTGGCAGTTTAGTGAAAACTTAACCACCTGCCATATCATCTAGACATTTCACTCCTAGGTATATGTCCCAGAAAAATGAAATATGAAGGCCTATTCATGTAAAGGCTGGTACATAAATATTAATAGCAATTTTATATGTAATAGCCTCTAACTGGAAAAAAATGCAAATATCCATTAATAAGTTAATGCATTAATATATTGAAATATATCCATTCTATGGATCATTCACTTCCTTATTACACAGAAATAAAAAGGAATAAACTATTGATACAGGCTACAACATGGATGATTATAAAAAATCTATTTCCTGAATTAAAGAAACCATACAAAAGCAATATATACTGTATGATGTCATTTATACAAAATTCTAAAAAGTATAAACTACATCTAGAAATAGTAAGCACATTGGTAATTGGGGCAGAGATAAAAGGAAGGACGGGATGCAAAGCAGTACAATAAAACTTTAGGATTAATAAAAAGGATCATCTTAATCATCATATAGCATTCACAGGCATTTATATATATATCAAAATTAGATAAAATTGTATATTTCAAACATGTTAAATGTATTATACCATAATCAAATTAAGCAAATAAATTCATAAATAAATAAATAAATGTTGAGGAAAATGTAAGCCTTAAGGACCTAATTTGCATCCATCATTTAAAGTATGTTACATTAAAAAAGAATTAGAAGCAGGGCTACCATATAATGCATCAATCCCACTGCTGGGTATATTTACTAAAGAAAGGAAATCATTGTATCAGGAGATATCTACACTCCCATATGTGTTGCAGCTTTGTTCACAGAGCCAAGATTTGGAAGCAACGTAAGTATCCACCAAAAGATGAACAGATAAATAATATGTGCTACAAATACACAATGGAGTATTATCGAGCTATAAAAAAGAATGAGATTTATCTATTTGCAACAGTACAAACGGAACTGGAGGTTATTATGTTAAGTGAAATAAACAAGGCACAGAAAGGCACATCGCATATTCTCATTTATTTGTAGGATCTAAAAATCAGGACAGTGTAACTCATGGAGATAAAAGGCAGAAGGATGGTTACTAGAGGCTGGGAAGAGTATTGGGTTGTGGTGGCAGGGAGATGGGGATGGTTAATAAGTGTAAAATATATTAGAATGAATAAATAAGTCCTAGTATTTAATAGCACAACAGGGTGACTGTAGTCAATAATAGTTTAATTGTACATTTAAAAATAATTAATAGAATATAATTGGATTGTTTGAAATACAAAGGATAAACGCTTGAGAAGATGGATACCACATATTCCATTACTATGCATTGCACACCTGTATCATAATATCACATGTACTCCATAAATGTATACACCTAGTATGTATCCCCAAAAAACTAAAAAGAACAACCAGCTAGCATCAAAATGGCAGGATAAAATTCATACATAACAATATTATCCTTAATTGTAAATGGGCTAAATGCCCTAATCAAAAGACATAGACTGGCAAATTGGATAGTCAAGACCCATCGGTGTGCTGTGGAGACCCATCTCACTTGAAAAGGCACATATAGGCTCAAAATAAAGGGATGGAGTAAGATTTACCAAGCAAATGGAGAGCAAAAAAAAAAAAAAAAAAAAAGCAGGGGTTACAATTCTAGTCTCTGATTAAACAGACTTTAAATAAAGATCAAACGAGACAAAGAAGGGCATTACATAATGATAAAGTGGTCAATGCAACAAGAAGAGCTAACTATCTTAAATATTTATGCACCCAATACAGAGGCATCTGGATATGTAAAGCAAGGTCTTAATGACGTACGAAGAGACTTAGACTCCCACACAATAATTGTGGGAGACTTTAACACACCACTGTCAACATTAGACAGATCAATGAGACAGAAACTCAGCAAGGAAATCCAGGACTTGAACTCAGATCTGAACCAAGCAGAAATAAGAGACATCTACAGAACTCTCCACCCCCAATCCACAGAATATACATTCTTCTCAGCACCACATCACACTTATTCTAAAATTGACCACAAAACTGGAAGTAACTTCTCAGCAAATGCAAAAGAATATAAATCATAACAACAATTTCTCAGACCACAGTGCAATGCAATTAGAATTCAGGATTAAGAAACCCACTCAAAACCACACAACTGCATGGAAACTGAACAACCTTCTCCTGAATGAGTACTAGATAAATAATGAAATTGAGGCAGAAATAAAGATGTTCTTCGAAAACAATGTAAACAAAGACACAACATACCAGAATCTCTGGGACACATTTAAAGCAGTGTCTAGAGAAAAATTTATAGCACTACCTGCCTACATAAGAAGTGAGGAAAGATCTAAAATAAAAACCCTATCATCATAATTAAAAGAACTAGAGGAGCAAGATCAAACAAATTCAAAAGCTAACAGAAGACAAGAAATATCTAAGATCAGAGAAGAACTGAATGAGATAGAGACACAAAAACCCTTCAAAAAATCAATGAATCCAGGAGCTGGATTTTTTAAAAGATCAACAAAATAGATAGACTAGCCAGACTAATAAAAAAGAAAAGAGAGATGAATTAAATAGATGCAATAAAAAACAATAAAGGGGATATCACCACTGACTCCACAGAAATACAAACTAACATCAGAGATTACTACAGACACCTCTATGCACACCAGTCAGTTTAGAAGAAATGGATAAATTGCTGGACACTTACACCCTCTCAAGACTAAACAAGAAAGAAGTTGAATCCCTGAATATACCAATAACAAGGTCTGAAGTTCAGACAGCAATTAATAGCCAAAAAAAGTCCAGCACCAGATGGGTGCACAGCCAAATTCTACCAGAGGTACAAAGAGGAGCTGGTCCTATTCCTTCTGAAACTATTCCAAACAATAGAAAAAGAGAATCATCCCTAACTCATTTTATGAGACCAACATGTTCCTGATACTAAAACCTGGCAGAGATACAACTAAAATAAAAATTTCAGGCCAATATCCATGACAAACATTGATGTGAAAAATCTTCAATAAAATACAGGCAAACCAAATCCAACAGCACATCAAAAAGCTTATCCATCAAGACCAAGTTGGCTTCATCCCAGGGATGCAAGGCTGGTTCTACATAAGCAAATCCACAAACGTAATCCATCACATAAACAGAACCAAAGACAAAAACTACATGATTATCTCAATTGATGCAGAGAAGGTCTCCAACAAAATTGAATGGCACTTTATGCTAAAAGCTCTCAATAAACTAGGTATCAATGGAGAGTATTTCAAACTAATAAAAGCTATTTATGACAAAACCACAGCCAATATCATACTGAATGGGCAAAAAACAGAAATATTCCCTTTAAAAACTGGTGCTAGACAAGGCTAACCTCTCTCAACACCCCTATTCAACATAGTATTGGAAGTTCTGGCCAGAGCAATCAGGCAAGAAAAAGAAATAAAGTGTATTCAGTTAGAAAAAGAGGAACTCAGATTGTCTGTATTTGCAGGTGACATGATTGTGTATCTAGAAAACCCCATCATCTCAGCCCACTATCTCCTTAAGCTGATAAGCAACTTTAGCAAAATCTCAGGATACAAAATCAATGTGCAAAAATTACAAGCATTCCTATACACCAATAACAGACAAAGAGCCAAATCATGAGTGAATTCCCATACACAATTGCTACAAAAAGAATAAAATACCTAGCAATACAACTGACAAAGGGTATGAAGGACCTCTTCAAGAACTACAAACCTCTGCTCAGAGAAATAAGAGAGGAAACAAACAGATGGAAAAACATTCCATGCTCATAGTTAGGAAGAATCAATATTGTGAAAATCGCCATACTGCCCAAAGTAATTTATAGATTCAATGCTATCGTCATCAAGCTACCACTGATCTTCTTCATACAACTAAAAAACCACCTTAAAATTCTTTTGGGACCAAAAAGAGCCCACATTGCCAAGACTATCCTAAGCAAAAAAATAGAAAGCTGGAGGCATCACACTGCCTGACTTCAAACTACTACAAGGCTACAGTAATCAAAAGAGCATGGTACTGGTACCAAAACATAGATATAGGCCAGTGGAACAGAGCAGAGGCCTCAGACGTAATGCCACACATCTACAACCATCTGATCTTTGACAAACCTGACAAAAACAAGCGATGGGAAAAGGATTCCCTATTTAATAAGTGGTGTTGGGAAACTGGCTAGCCATATGCAGAAAGCTGAAACTGGACCCCTTCCTTACACCTTATGCAAACGTTAACTCCAGTTGGATTAAAGATGTAAATGTAAGACCTAACACCATAAAAACCCTAGAAGAAAACCGAGGCAATACCATTCAGAAGTGGGCATAGGCAAGGACTTCATGACTAAAACACCAAAAGCAATGGCAACAAAAGCCAAAATAGACAAAAGGGATCTAATTAAACTTAAGAGCTTCTGCACAACAAAATAAACTATCATTAGAGTGAATCAACAACAAACAGAATGGGAAAAAATTTTTGCAACCTATCCATCTAACAGAGGCCTAATATCTAGAATCTACAAAGAACTTAAATTTACAAGAAAAAAAAACTCCATCAAAAATTTGGCAAAGGATATGAACCGACACTTTTCAAAAGAAGACATTTGTGCAGCCAACTAACATATGAAAAAATGCTAATCATCACTGGTCGTTAGAGGAATGCAAATAAAAACACATTGAGATACCATCGCATGCCAGTTAGAATGGCAATCATTAAAAAATCTGTAGACAACAGATGTTGCAAAGAATGCGGAGAAATAGGAATGCTTTTACACTGTTGGTGGGAATGTAAATTAGTTCAACCATTGTGGAAGACAATGTGGTAATTCCTCAAGGATCTAGAAAAAGAAATACCATTTGAACTAGTGATCCCATTACTGGGTACATACCCAAAGGATTATAAATCATTCTATTATAAAGACACACGCACACGTGTTCATTGTGGCACTGTTTACAATAGCAAAGACTTGGAACCAACCCAAATGCCCATCAATGATAGACCGGATAAAGAAAATATGGCACATATACACCATGGAGTACTATGCAGCCATAAAAAGGATGAGTTCATGTCCTTTGCAGGGACATGGATAAAGCTGGAAACCATCATTCTCAGCAAACTGACACAGGAACAGAAAACCAAATGTCGCATGTTCTCACTCATAAGTGGGTGTTGAACAATGAGAACACATGGACACAGGGAGGGGAACATCACACACTGGGGCCTGTTGTGGGTGGGGAGGCTCGGAGAGGGATAGCAGGGTGGGAGGATTGGTGACAGATAACATTAGGAGAAATACCTAACGTAGATAACAGGTGGATGGATGCAGCAAACCACCATGGCATGTGTACCTATATAATAATTTTGCATGATCTGCCCTTGTACCCCAGAACTTAAAGCATAATAATAATAATAATAATAATAATAATAATGTTACCTTCATAAAACATATGGCTAATGTAAGATTACTATTAAAGATGGATAAAAAGTTATCACATAAATCTTGAAAAGGTAATTTAAACTTCATGGCAAAAAGAAAACATAAAAAATAGACAAAGGAGAATAAAATGTGTATTGGGAGGTGTTTTTCCTGAAAGTATCAATATGTATTGTTAACTTCTCTTAATTAAAGCACTTGCTACATATTACAGAGAAAGACAAATAAAGCAGTGTAACAGTATCATAAAACACCTTTCTCCAGGAGGAAAAGATGTATGTCAGATTTATGTATAGACTAAATATAGCTGGCCCTTCTTATTCATGGGCTGCACATCCATAAATTCAGCCAAATGTGAATAGAAATATTTGAAAAATATTTTGTCTGTACTATGTACAGTCTTTATTTTCTTGTTTTTATGTCTAAACAATATTGTAAAATAACTATTTTCAGAGCATTTACATTGCATTAAGCATTGTAAGTAATCTAGAGATGATTTAAAGTATATTCAAGGATGTGCATAGACTATATGTGAAAATGCCATTTTATTTTATATCAGGGACTTGCGAGTCTGCATATTTTGGCATCTGTAGGAGGTTTTGGAACCAATCCTCCATGTATATCAAGGGAAACCTGACCCAAATACATGTATGCAGGTACACACATACACAACACACACGTGTGCATACACCCACACCCACCCAATGTCTCCTTCCCCAGTGGAGATGTAATGAAGGATTATTACTCAGAAAATATAATTTACATCTACAAATGAATACGCAAATGGTAAAGAAGTGGATGAAATAAAATGAAGATGTGAGCAATTTACAAAAGAAGAAATCTACATGGCCAGTAAATGTGAAAAGTTGCTTAATTTTAGAAGCAATCATAGAAATTAAATTTAAAACAAAAATTAAATGAATTAGACTGATAAAAATCTTTTGAAATATCACAATACTGAATGCTGGCAAAAAGAAAACTGTCATGTTTATGGTAGTAGTATAAATTGATACAACCTCTCTGGGAAGCAACTTAACAATATCTAGTAAAATTAAGATTTGTATATCTTAAAATCCAGAAATTCTATTTCAAGGAATGTAGACTATAGAAACTTTTAAACGTATAGCTGATAAAACACACATTTTTTCAGCATTATTTGTAACAGCAAATATCTGAAGCATCTTTAATATCCATCTCAGAACAAACAAATGAAGTAGTGTATCTATTGTCACAAAAACAAACTAGGACATTCATCATAAGCATAGAGCTCAAAACTATAGGTCCATTAAAAAGCAATTTATAATACTGTATAAACATTATGATATCATTACTATATATATTTATTCATAGTAGGTTTGTGGTAAAAATATAAGATAAATATATTAATGGAAATGGGAAACACTAAATTAACTATAGTGGTTACATCTTGATATAAACTGAATGTTTGCGTCCCTCCAAAATCAACATACTAAAACTTTAATCGGCAACATGATGGGATTTAAAGGTGGGGCCTCTGGAATTTAATTAGGTCATGAGAATAGAGTCCTACGATGGAATTCATATCCTTATAAGAAGACACAGGAAAGAGTTTGTTTCCTCTCTCCCTACACTGTGCCATGTGAAGATAAGATAAGAAGATGTCTGCAAACCAAAAAGAGGGCCTACTTCAAGAACCCCACCGTACTCGAACCCTGATCTCACACTTTCAGACTCTAGGACTGTGAGAAGGAAATGTCTGTTATTTAAACCATACAGTCTACCCCTGAACTTACTACGTCACATTTACAGAAGGAAGACTGGAGAATTGCATTGAAAAGAGACATGCATAATTAAGTTTTAGCTAAATCTGTATTGTTTAATTTCTTAGGAACAAATTTAAAATATCTCAGTCCAGTATTACCATAGGTTTAGATTGATTAGATATAGATTTGTGAAAGCGTTCATAAAACAACATCAAAGAAATGAGCGTATATGACAATGTGACTTTAGTTTTGCCATCACCCACTTCTGTCTCTGTATGGTTTGTTGCTTGACACCATATAAAGAAAAATGTAATGTATAGGAATCCTGGATAGGTATGTTTGGGGATATCCAAGCATACTCAACATTTAATCTGTGCTGGTTTTCTTTTACACATGCTGATTCATTACTAAAAACATTCATGCAGACTTAGGTAACATACTGCTGTGAACTTTACAGGTTATGGACTACAGGAAAGGTTGTGACAGGTTTGAAGATTTTTGCTTCGTTTTCTAATTAATTGACAAATCATTCATGTGGTAAAGTTAAAGTGCATGTGAATTTACTTTAGCTATCCTTAGCTAATGTTTTTACCCCGTGAAAATTACTTAAGTTCTCTTCACTTCAGACTTTTCCCTCAAAATTAATAAGCTAGTAAATGACTAGCTTATGAATATTCATCTTTCTAGTTTTAAATATTTCACATTTCCATTTTAAAATAAATTAACACTGTTATCCCAAAAGGAACCATTATAATTCTACCTACTTTGTTGACACAGTCTCATTACAACAAAACTTTAGTGTGTCTAGTTTTATTTGCAGACCATTTATTCTCTGAAGACTATCTGAAGTATTATATTTGGTTTATCAAATAAAAGTGTGATGAGATAACTTCTTTCCAAGTAAAAGTTGAAATATATAAATACGCTCTTTCTAAGTAAAGATTTATGTACTAAGGATTTAAGCATGAACCGGCTCATTTGCAAGCAGTTCAGGAAATTTAGATACTTCGAGGATAGGTGTTAAATTTTGGTCACAGCATGCGTCTTCCTTCTCCAAACTATGTTTCACTGACACACCATCTTTAATTGGTTTTTAAATAAATGCTCTCTTTGTAAGTCCCCAGCTGGCAAGAAATTAAGCAAAATCAATTATTTAACTTTCTAACTCAAATAACTTTTTGAGAAACTTAAAAATGCTTCTTTGGCATGAGTTGTTATAGTTTCCTCAAAAAAATACAAAAAGTTCAAGAATATTTTAGATATTCAGAATTGGCTATTTTTTTTAGCTTGGTTAAAATAGAAAAGCTTGCATGTTATATTTTTTTAATGAGGTATGTATTACATTAACTTAAATGAGACAATTTCAAAGATACAGTTGCAAATACCATAATAGTCTGTTACAGATTAAAGCTAATACCTTCCAAATGGTAGAAAATTCTTATACACTCCAACCATTACTATCACCCCAAAAAGTAACTCTGGGCTTTACACAAAGAACATAAAAAACTTTAAAAATTTTTCAAATGGCACTGCATGCTTAAACCTCATTAATTTTGATGTAAAAAAAAATGTATCAAAATGGGCCTTTCCCACCATTGGCTATTTTGTTTATTTTACCAGTATGGGTGAGGGAAGTAATTTCTGGGAAAAACTTGTTCATAAAATAATTATTTTGGGATATTAATTAGAGTTTTATGAAGCAATGCATAATATATGAATCTGAAATAATTATGCATTAAATTTATCTCTGTGTATTCAATAATTCTCTTGCCCAATATTTGATCAAGGAATTTTTTGTGTTACACTAAGCAGATGGACAGAATGCTGGGGTATGGTACAAAAGGACAATATTTTATTTTTCACTGGTTTATCAGAAAATTAAATTGTATAAACAGTAATTTATTAAAAAATAATTGTTTCCAACATTTAGTTTTATTAATATTTTATTATATAATATATGCAGGTTATAGAAGATATCTATGTAGGTCTTTCATAAAATCTATGAGTCTTTCAGGTATGTTCATTAATCTTTCATCTGTCAGTCTTGACTTTACAACTGATTTTAAAGCCTCATAAATCTTTTGGTGTTCTGAGAAAATAGAAGAATCTAATTAAATATATGACATTTGCAGGTGTTTCAAAACAGACAAATCTATTATTTCAGAAAAACTTATTTCTCATAAAATTATACAAATATGACTAAGGGCCTTTTAATGATGGCCAAATAAACATCTTTATTCTTTTGCTTGTATCTAGACTATGAAAACAGATAGATATCCGAATTTAATAAGATTGTATTAAGTTCATTGACAAAAGCTCTCAACCATTCTCCAGTTATTTAACTAGTTCAGGTTCAGGAGTTAAAGGTTGAGGAGTTTTAACTAGTTGAAAGTTCAAGAGAGCTTGGAATGTTATGCTAAGGAATAACCATATTTCTGTTTCTTCAGTAAATTAACAAGAAGCACTTGAATTGTGCCCAAATCTGTTTATAGAAAATGCACTTATTATTTTAATTATAATTTAATTACTGTCACAGTAAGCCAATAAAATGTGAGTGACAAGCTAAAAATGTTATTTCTCTGAAAGCCAAGTTGAAGGTTTTAGACGTATTAAAAATATTAAGATGAATTCATGCAGATGTAAATGTTAAATTTAATTCAGCCAGACAATTGTAAATATAGAAGAAAATAACAAAAATGTCAAATAAGTATGCATCCAGAGGGCTTCACAAGTGTCTTTAATTGCTAGCTCATCCTTTTTAGATGATGACATGTCTTTTGATAAGGGTTTTAGTTTTAGCTTAAATGTAACAAGAAGCCACTGCAGAATTTTAAGCAATAATATAGTGAAATCTAATTTATATTTTAAAATGATCTCTTTGGCTGCTATATGGAGAAGGAAGAGTAAAACAAGAATAGAGGATGCTGCAGAATCTTGAGGATTGGCATGACAGCAATGAAAATGGTCATCTGTGACTTGATTTATCTTCATGTTTATATGGCTTACATAAATAGAGTAGAAGAAAGAACAATTTAAAAAGAACTTCTACATTCTGGGCTTAGCATCACTAAGTTTAGGAAGATAAAAGGAGAGTTAGGTTTGGAGTATCAGGCAGACAGGAGTCAAGTGATTAGTTTTGAACAACAATGTCAAAGTTGAGAAGCCAGTAAGATATTTAAATATGGCTGTCAAATAGGCAGATGGATATAAAACTCAAGGTCTCAGTGGAGTGGTCATAGCTGGAGATATCAATTTAAAAATCATTAGTTAAAAATCATTAGATGTACTTAAAGCCATAGGTCTAGATAAGCCCATCTAGGGAAAGGACAAGGCAAGAAAAGAAAAGACACATGAGAACTGGGTTAGAAGCCATGCTTTCATTAAGACGTTGGTCCAGGAAGAAAGACTCGGAAAGAAGAATAAACAGCAGTAGACAAGAGGCTAAGGGGAATTAAGCAACCACATGGCAAAAGAAAGTTAAAGACAAGTTTTTTTTTTTCTTTTGAAAGAGAGGGTGGAAATAATAATTTAAAAAGAAAGAAAAAAAAATGAAGTTTTTTTGTGACCTGATAATGTAGTAGGAGATCTTCTATTAAGTACTGGAGACAAAGCCTCATTAGAATTCCTTAAAAGTAAAGGCAGACAAATAAGTGGATCCCACAGATACATGGATAAATCATTAAGTGAATTTTGCTATGAACTGAAGAGAGAGCTCTGGCATCTGAAGAGGTATACGAAGTCACCACAAGTATGGAAGAGATTCAATGTTGAGACATTTTGCTAAAAATCAATAAAAGCAATACAGGTTGAGGGGAAATTGAGGATGCAGAAGAGAAGTGAATCAATCACAAAAGTAAAGTTTGTGATTGAGTTACTGAGTTGGATGCAGCACAGTGGTAGTGACTGGATTTAGATGAATGAATATACACTCTTATTTTCCTGTGAAAGGAGGAAATGTCAAGTAAAAGAGTCCAGAGGCAGATGAGTTAAAGACAAAGTTAACTTGTCTTTAACTTTCTTTTGCCATGTGGTTGCTTAATTCCCCTTAGCCTCTTGTCTACTGCTGTTTATTCTTCTTTCTGAGTCTTTCTTCCTGGACCAACCTCTTAATGAAAGCATGGCTTCTAACCCAGTTCTCATGTGTCTGGATTTATAGTGGTGAAGTGAGTCCAATCCCATTTGACTATTTCTTGGTTCAGGGCACTGCTCCAGGACAGACTGCCTAGGTTCAGCTCCTTAGCCTGGCCTCTGAGAGCTTTCTAATCTAGGACAAGTTAATTTGGTGACTTAATTTCCTCATCTGTTAAGTGCAGGGCTGCCTTGTAAAGTTGTTGTAAAGACTTACTGAGTTAATAGGTCTAATATACTTAGATTAATGTTTTACAATTCTTTGTTCAAGATGAACTAGCAACTGAGAATGAGGAGACAAACAAAAGATGTTGGAAAGGTTTGTGTTTGTTTACATATCATTTATTCTGACTATCTCCCAGATACTATTTAAAGGGCTTTAAATACGCAAATATATTAACTGTTTTCAATGTCTTAATGAGACCAGTCTATAAAGAAAAAAACTGAGGAAGAGAAAGTTTAAGTGGCTTCCCTAAGGTCACATCACTGATAAGACACAGAGTTGGTATTCACACTAAAGGAGTCATCACAGCCTGGAACAGTTTTCTTAAGGGCATTTTTAAAAATATGTGTTGCTAGAAATAATATATAAGGTATGACCAAAAAAAGAGACACAAATAGAAAATAAGCACATAAAATATGTTCATTGTCATTAGTCATTGGAGAAATATAGACTAAAATCACAATGAGCTATCACTACATACTGATCAGAATGGACAAAATGAATAAAACTAATAACACTAAATGCTGGTGAGGTTGCAGAGACACTGGATTATTCATGCATTGCTGATGGGAATGTAACATAGTACAGCTACTCTAGAAAATAATTTGGCAGCTCCTTTCCTTTAAGAATTAAAAAATAAACACACTATATACAAACCCAAAATAGTACTTTTAGCCATTTTTCTGGATGAATGAACACTTATTTCTATGCAAGAATGTGCACATGAATGTTCGTAACACCATTATTGGCAATAGCCATAAACTGGAAACCACTCAAATGTCTTTCAATAGATAAATGGTTAAACAAACTATGGAATATCTACATCATGGAATATTATTCATCAATAAAAAAACAGATAGCTGATATATGCAATTTGGATAAACATCAAGGAATTATGCTGAGTGAAAAAAGCATCTCAAAAGGATACAAACTGCATGCTTCTATTATGTTACATTTGTGAAATAACATAATCAGAGAGATGGAAAACAGATTAGTGTTTGCCAGGAGCCAGGGATGAGGAAGATGGATGCATAACTATCAAGAGAATCTTATGGTGATACAACAGTTGAGTATCTTGATTGCAATGGTAGCTACATAAGTCTATGTGTGATAAAATTGCATAAAGCTAGGCACATGAAAGAGTGTATGTGTAACCTAAAAATCTGAATAAGCTCTATGTATTATATAAATCTCAACATATTGGTTTTGATATTTTAGCATACATGTATAATATGTTATATTTGGTGGGAAGTTGTGGGAGGAATGCATAGGATTTCCCAGTATATTTTTGCAATCTCCTGTGAATCTATATATCTTTCACAATTAAAAAAAATTTAAATACATACAGAAAAATACAAAAATGCACCAACCAATGTATAGCTCAATGAATTTTCACACATTCACAGTCCCATGCTGCTACCATCTAGACTTAAAAAAAAAAATTTCAGCACCCCACAGGGTTTCTATGTGCTCCTTCCCAGTCAATAACCATTCACTCGGAAGTCTGCCACCATACTGGATTCTATTACCATTGGTAAAGTTTTCCTGATTTTGGAACTGTTCACAAATGAAATCATATGTTATGCACCCTTTGCATCTGGCTTTGATCCATGTTGGTGCATGTATTGACCATTGATTTTTTTATTGCTCTGTGGAATGCCATTGTGTAAATATAACTCATATTCTTTGCTTTGCCACTGATGGGCATTTGGATTGCTTTCCAGTTTTGGCCATTATAAATAAAACATCTATGATTGCTCCTGCACATGTATTTTTTGTTACGTGTGTGTGTGTGTGTGTGTGGGTGTGGTTGTGTATTTTTTGGGAAAGTTTTAACCTCTATGCCATATGCAGGGGTTAAAAAACAAAAAGTCATGAAATAAGCATAAAGGAAAGTGGCAAAATGACTTTGCTTGGAAAGTGTGTAGAATTATTGACAACAGTAAATATCCATTTTAAATTTCATCATCCTAATTTTAAAAGAAAATAAGTGGTCCTGATTGTGTCATTCTGCCCATCAAATTCATCTGCTTAAGTGCTAGTACGGGTTGTTAGATTAATCAGTGTGCAATATGAAAAGCAAGTAAAACAGTTTAGAGTCTTTTGAAGCCCTAGGTATAAACAACTCATACCTAGGAAGTTTGTAGATGGTACCAAAAAGGAGAAATGATGCACGCTTCAACAAATGGCGATCATCATGCTTGGGGTACTATGTGTTTCTTCTTGTTTCTTTTCTAAGAACTTAAGTATCTCTTTTGCATATTTTTAAATTTTTATGTATCTTTTAGAGACTTTTCAAACTTATCATGTCTATAAAAAACTACTTTAACCCATCCTGGCAAATAAAATTGTAGTAATATATTATTGGTTATCCATTCATATATCTTATTTTGTTCGCTCTTTTTATCAGCAAAGGCCATTGTTTCATATTCCCTATAGAACTTTATTTAGTTTAAGGTTTATATGTTTGGTAGTACATCCATTATCTTCTCTTTCAGAGCTTTTAGAAACATAAGAGGAGTGTTATTATCATGAATTTCTGATTCTAGTTCTCTACACATTTGTTCAATCTTTTCTATATTCCTGACATTTGGAAGGTTTCTTCGAGACTTCCTTATTGGGATGTGATTGGCTTTTCATATTCTAACTGCTAAGAAGACTTACCTGAGGAATGTCTTTTAAGAAAACAGGATAGTCTTAATAATTTTTTAACAAAATAACTATTGATAAAGGTAATACATAATAGTTCCGGATATTATAGAAAGATAGCTTTTTTTCCAGTTATTATTATCATCTTGGATTTCATTATCTTTTTATAAATGAACTTGTTAGGAGGTTATCTGTGCATTCAGGAAGGTGTTTATAGCTGTCAACTGCAAAAAGTTTCATGATTTTGTTGATTGGGCGGTTTAAAAATATTATTTAATTTCATCGTGTAAAATTTCTGACCAAGAACTTTGGCTAGGATCACTTTAACTTATTCTGTGCTTTTTCTTTATCTTATTAATTTAAGTAATTAAAAAATTTCTAATACACCATATGCTAAATTTTTTCTAAAACATTATAAAAATGAAAATGCTATTTTAAGGTAGTTTACCTCGTATCTTTTTTGTATCCCATGATAATATAAAACATAGAAATAATTCCTAATGTTAGAATAGGTTCATCAATTGTATTGGGAAGTGTTATACTTTTTAAAGAATTTAATGATTACCTCTGATGAACACCCTATGATTCAGCCTGTATATGCCACATGATTTTGGAGGTAGTTGAAACTGTCTTATAGGTAAAAAATATCAACTCAATATTAAGTTAGTTTTTAAACATAATTTATTAAAAGAAATGTTGACCCCTCAGGACTGCTGCTGTTTCCTGCCATAGAAAATGTTCATACTACAATATTATTTAATATTTTTGGTGAGAACATTTATGATAGTGATCTTTTAAAGCCGATTAATATTATAGTACAGTTTAAGTTTCCAAATGTAAGAAGGAACAAATTTTTACTTCTTCCTAATTTTATTACTTCCTTTTTATTACTTTGGGACAACTTGTTTTGAGGCAGAGGAATTATTATTATCTAATGTTGTAACTCCTTTCACATAAAACTGCCAATTTCATAATTTTCAGGATTTATTTTGGGGAGAGAAGATCTTATATGGCAGGACTGAAACTGACAGAGTTAATGGGCAGCTGAGGACCAGGTCTGGCATCAACATAGATTCTTAGTGCAAAAAAGACAGAAGCACATCTATTTCTTAGCAGAAACAGAACAGGTCTTCTGAGGCTTCAGTATATATTCTCTTCTGCAGCCTTGAAAGAATTCTTACTTTTTTTTATCTTTGTAACATTCACTTAAGAGACAAAGCTCTAATTTGGGGTATCCGATGAGCTAATGCAAAGTCACATACACATACACTACCTACTGGACAGAGCAAGAGAAGTTCTCACCCTTCTGGTGTTGGTAGTGGGAAGCTCCTGCCCAACAGAAAAGAAGGTTGAAAACCTATCCACTAAAAGAAGATACCCAAACTTACTAATATAAACACATATTTCTATACATTCATATATAAATTAAGTGTGTATAGATCTATATATGTGTGTGTGCATGTTAAAGGAAATTAAAATGGCGACTAAGCCTGAAGAAGCCCTCAGCAGACAAAGCCAATCAGGTCTCATAAGTGACCTAAGCCTTGCTTGATTTGCAAACGTAGGCCAAACTTAACTTGAGCTATTTCTAGTAAACACCAATATTAAGGAAAAACAGAACTTAGGTTCAACCAACCAGAACCCACCAGCAAACTTACGTAAGTTTATATAATTAGAGACTTTTCAATGGGATAGACCAGATAAGGCAACTGTATAGCTGTAATCAATCAAATATTTTCTTTGCTTTATTTCTGTGTTTCTTCTGGAAAAAACCTACCCTTTGCATTCATCAGTGAGCTTCAGAACCACTTCCGGTTTGGAGCTACCCAATTCACACATCACTGTTTGCTCAAAATAAACTCTAAAAATTTCACTGGGCCTCTGTCTACCTTTTTAACACATAGAAATACAGATATATATATTTTACATACACATTTCAGAAGAAATAAAATTTCTTGAATAAAATTTAAAAACCTGTTTTTCTTATTTTTAAAGTTCTGATTCTTAGGTACCATAATCAATATGCTATGATTCTTTTATTGACTGTTCCAAGCCATAATATTCTAGAGAAAAAACTTTGTAACTGCTGGTTTCCTTGAGTTCTATGGAATGAATCAGTTGTTCACTATGTGCAATATATATGTGTGTGTGTATATGTATATTTATATATATGTGTGTGCTTGTGTGTGTGTTTTAAATAAAATAATCTGATACTTAGGAAAAATAGCACAATTGTTCCATTATTTCTCTTCCCAAACTGAAAGAGTAAGGAGAAATTAGAATTGTTTATTTTAATATGGAAAGGGTAGACAGATGCTGTCACAGGTGCTATTGGATCTGTACTTTATGCGTGACCCTGATATCCCGAAAATGCTCCACAACGTGCTTCCATCAACCCTCTCTTAGTCAGGGATCTGCTCACTCTGGAAGAGCCTCTGTGGACAGAGCTAACCTTCCCCAGCTGTGCCTTGATCTCTGACTCCTTTCATTCAGCACCTCACCAGGAAGAGGCTCCAGGGCTTACAGCAGCTTCAGCCACAGGGGGCCTGGCTAATTAGATTTCTACTCTCTGTTGATTTTCAAATGATATAGTTTAAATTTCTGGTACAAAGTGGCAGTTTCTCTTACTAATGCTGCATCTCAGAAGGTGAACCAGAATCTCTGGTCTACCATAGAAGTTATAAAATGTGAGTTAAATTGTAATTAGACATGAGACAAAGTAGGAGACACTATTAATTCCATGTAGTAACCAGTTGACAGACACAAATAAATATAGACTTACAGATAATTACAAAATATTTAAAGATAGCCAAACTCCAGAGTCGTAAAGTCTTACTAATAAAAGCAATATTCCATTTTCTTTTTTTAATTAAAAAAATCTATGTTTTAGAGAATTTTTTACTATGTTTACAATTTTGGAAACATTTATAAAGTTCTATTATTTACAAAGTAAAGAGTAATGTAGACATGTTGCATTTGGATTACAACAGTTAAGAAAATATTTCCAGTAAAGATTGGGTCATGCTTAATTAAACTCAATTTCTTCGTCACCCTGACCCACAGTTTTTTAATGACAAACTAAGTAACACTTAGAATTTATAGAAATTTTCCTTTTGGTCTTCCTTAATATTTAAATATTATTAAAATGTAAAAGAATAAGATTTAGCACAGTCCTCATGGTTATGAGTTACCGTTCTAAAATGGTAATCCATCTAAAACTCTTTAGCATATACAAGTTGCAATACAACAATACAAAGTGTTTTAGTGTTTAGAGATGTATTAAAGAAAACTCATTTGAGAAGCAAAGTTGGCTTAAATCCTTCACAGATGCAGTCAGGGTAACTTCAAAACAAAAGTAAAAAATGCATACATCCAATGTGATATAGGCATATTTTAGCTGTAATTGAAGCCTGCCTTTCCTTTCCCTTTGGAAGTCCTGAGTCTTTGCAGGCTTGGGTTAGGAGAGAGGACACCTGCTTTTCATTTGAAAGTTGACAGGTCATCAAACATTAGTGGTTTTTGCTTAGTTCTTAACATTCTTTTCTCTGCTCCAATTTTATTTACCTTCTATATTCTTCACTGTAAATTAATTTTTCAGACAAATGTTCAAACTAGTTTTTACTCTAAGAATCACCTTGTATCTTACCTTTCTGCCTTCATCTTTTTCTCTGTTGTTATTCTATTGTCCTTTCTTTATCCCTCAATTTTGGTGTGTCACTCATTGCCCCCCCTACTTCCCTGCTGAGCAGCTCCAACAAATGCAGTCAGTTGCAGGATCTGCTCTTAACTACAAAGAAGAAAAATAAAATTCAAAACAAACCTCATTGTTTGTAAGTGAAGATAGAGGAAAAGTATTCTGTAGTTTTTATATTCACAGGTACTCTGTATCTGACACAGAAGCAGATTTTATATCCCTTAAACAAAGGGAGAATAACAGGAAATAGTTCTAACCAGATATAGAATGACCAATTTCTGCCCACTGTGATAGCTACACATAGAGCGTACTCACATTGGTGAAAAAGATATTTTCCCAGAGTTTTTTGCTAATGAAATATATTTCATCCTTTCTATTGTAACCTTCACCATTAACTTCTAAAAACTTCAGGAAAATGATTAGGCAGAGGGTAGGCAGATACACTTTCGCCTGATATACCAAAGAAGTTTTGGTTTTTTCTGTTTAATATTTTTCTTTGTTTTCCTTTTTTCCTCTGCCTTCACATTATTGGATGTCAGTGAGATTAAGTCACCTCAAGTACTTTTGGAAACATGGGAAACAAATACATGGAAAAGTGACAAATAAACATATATATAGAAATAAAGTTAGCCATAGTGGTGGGAGGATGTTCTGATTAAGGAAATAGAAATTTGATTCTAGGACTCTTCAATCCTTCGATTTGAGCTTGCTTCCAGCACTAATGAAATGATCTCTTTCTCTTTTTAAAATTAATGTTTTTAGCTCACTTATCTGAGACAGGGATCACTTCACAGCTTGGGTGAATTGTGCCAGGATTGTTAGATGAAGAGAATGGGCTTCCATGCCTGGCCAGCAGGGTTTTTGCAGCCTCTGCCACATCAGAGTAGACCCCAGGGCTGTGGTATGGACACTGTAGCCATTCTTTAGGCTGTGGTATGAGGTGGGCTGTTCTTTACCAAAGATTCTTGGGGAAAAAAATCAATGACGAAGCTTCTATAAGTGATTTTCCCAGTTTCTCTCGGGATAAGCTTCTTGGTAGCCACTAAGTAGAGATGGGAGCATCTAAGTTCTAGGGAACTTTCCCTGCTGGCTTGAGGCATGCATCCAGGTAAAGGGAATATCAGAACAATCGGATTCAGGCTCATTATTGAGAGAAGTTTCCAGAAATCTATGGAGACACAGGGTACAGTGTATTGGCATTGGCATCCGCTATGTGCATAATTCATTAGACAGTTATTCATTGCATATTACTAAGATAGAAGCTTTTAAGCTTTTTTTCTTTAAAGGCAGAATCTCACTCTGTTGCTCAGGCTGGAGTACAGTGGTGTTATCTCGGCTTACTTCAACCTCCGCCTGCTGGGTTCAAACGATTCTTCTGCCTCAGCCTCCTGAGTAGCTGGGACTACAGGCATACTCCACGATGCCTGGCCAATTTTTTTAATTTTTAGTAGAGATGGGCTTTCACCATGTTGGTCAGGCTGGTCTCGAACTTCTGACCTCATGATCCACCTGCCTCAGCCTCCCAAAGTGCTGAGATTACAGGCATGAGCCACCACGCCTAAGGTATATATGGTAACATAATTACAGATCTGACTGAAACAAATTTTTACAAAACAATAATCTTATCTCTTATACTCATATTTTATATTCTCTTCTATGTTATTAAAAATAAATAATGGTCATATGCAGTTTTTTTTTTCATGACCCACCCACTAATGGGCTGTGTGATGTAGGTTGAAAAACACCCTTACTAAAAGTCAGACACGGTATTCAATCCTGGGCTTATAAATGTGAATTACAGATTATTTTAATCCTTAAGAAACTCAGAGTCAAATAGAGGGAAATGACTAATGCCACAGAATTGCAAAACCAAATTCTATTTATTATTATAGAATATAATAAAGTGCTATTGCAGAAAATTGTTTAGGTACTTACCTGGGTGGAGGGCAGTAGGACATTAGATGGAAAAAGCCTTTCTGAAGGGAGAGCCACCTGAACTGAGCATTGAATTGTCTAGTCAAGTGAATCATGACATGGAGGGTCAGGGAGTTTCATAATCAAACAGAATGTGCCAAAGCACAAATTGTGAAGCTTGATGTACAAGGAGAAGTATGAGAGGAGGACACTTGAGAAATAAAGCTGGTCCCAATGTCATCACAAGGGTCCTTAAAGGTAGAAACTGGAAGCAGTGGTGGTCAGAGGGATTCGGGGTGAGAACAGGACCTGTTATTTCTGACTCTGAAATGGAGGAATTGGGCCATGGACAAATGTTAATGGCTTCCAGAAAACCCCAAACATGAGGAAACAGCTTATGAAAGAAATGCAGCCCTGCTGACACCTTGATTTTAGCCTACTAAGACCTATGTCAGACTTCTGCCCTACAAAACTAAGATATAAATTTGTGTTGTTTAAAAAAGTTTGCAGTAATTTGTTCTGGAAACAATAAAAAACTGGTAGAGTTGGCAAAGTTATTTTGTTGGGATAAGTTGCAAGAAAGGAGACAAAGCAAGTCTAGTTCACGATGGCCTGCTCTCGGAGCCCTCTCTCAGGATGTTCTAGCTGCAGTCCTTAATTAGCCTAACTCTTTCCTTGTGGTCTGTGGGCACTGACTCACTCAAATCGAAGTTATTAAACAAATTTGACAGGTTTTATAATTACTTCTGCATTAAAATTGCTTCTTTTCCCATATCAATTTGTATACCTTTAAAAATGGGCATCAAGATACCTCTCTTAATGTCAAGGTTTATTAAAACGTATCATATTTTGCTGAAGTTGCTTGTCAGTTTAAGGAGATTTTGGGCTGAGATGATAGGGTCTTCTAAATATACAGTCATGTGGTCTGCAAATAGAGACAATTTGACTTCCTCCTTTCCTAATTGAATACCCTTTGTTTCTTTTTCTTGCCTGATCGCTCTGGCAGGAACTTCCAATACAATATTGAATAGAGTGGTGAGAGAGGGCATCCTTGTCTAGTGCCAAATTTCAAAGGGAATGCTTCCAGTTTTTGCCCATTCAGTATGATATTGGTTGTGGGTTTGTCACAAATAACTTTTATTATTTTGAGATACATTCCATTGATATCAAGTTTATTGAGAATTTTTAGCATAAAGAGCTATTGAATTTTGTCAAAGGTCTTCTCTCCATCTGTTGAGATAATCATGTGGTTTTTGTCTTTGGTTCTGTTTATGTGGTGAATTACGTTTATAGACTTGTGTATATTGAACCAGCCTTGTACCCCAGGGATGAAGCCTACTTGATTGTGATGGGTAAGCTTTTTGATGTGCTGTTCCAATTGGTTTGCCAGTATTTTATTGAAGGTTTTCGCATCTATGTTCATCATGGATATTGGCCTGAAATTTTCTTTTCTTGTTGAGTCTCTGCCAGATATTGGCCTGAAGTTTCCTTTTCTTGTTAAGTCTCTGCCAGGTTTTGGTATATCAATGCGCAAATTTACGAGCATTCCTAAACATCAATAATAGACTTAAAGAGAGCCAAATCAAGAATGAACTGCCATTCACAATTGCTACAAAGAGAATAAAATACCTAGGAATACAACTAACAAAGGATGTAAAGGACCTCTTCAAGGAGAACTGCAAACCACTGCTCAGTAAAATAAGAGAGGACACAAACAGATAGAGAAACATTCCATGCTCATGGTTAGGAAGAATCAAGTTCATGAAAATGGCCATACTGCCCAAAGTAATTTATAAATTCAACGTGATCCCCATCAAGCTGCCAATGACCTTCCTGACAGAACTGGGAAAAACCCACCTTAAACTTCATATGGAACCAAAAGAGAGCCCACATACCCAAGTCAATTCTAAGCAAAAAGAACAAAGCTGGAGGCATCATGCTACCTGACTTTGAACTATACTACAAGATTACAGTACTCAAAACAGCATGGTACTGGTATCAAAGCAGAGATATAGACCAATGAAACAGAACAGAGGCTTTGGAGGCAATGTCACACATCTACAACCATTTAATCTTTGACAAACCTGAGAAAAACAAGCAGCAGGGAAAGGACTTCATGTTTAATAAACGGTGTTGGGGAAACTGGCTAGCCATGTGCAGAAAGCAGAAACTGGACCCCTTCCTGATACCTTACACTAAAATTAACTCCAGATGGATTAAAGACTTAAACATAAGACCTAACACTATAAAAAATCTTAGAAGAAAACCTAGGCAAAGCCATTTGGGACATAGGCATAGGCAAGGACTTTATGACTAAAACACCAAAAGCATTGGCAACAAAAGCCAAAATAGACAAATGGGATCTAATTAAACTCCAGAGCTTCTGCACAGCAAAAGAAACAATCATTAGAGTGAACTGGCAACCAACAGAATCGGAAAAAAATTTTGCAATCTACCCATCTGACAAAGAGCTTATATCCAAAATCTATAAAGAACTAAAACAAATTTACAAGAAAAAACTAAACAAAGCAAAAAAACAAAAAACAAACAAACCCATTCAAAAGTGGGCAAAGAATATGAACAGACACTTTTCAAAAGAAGATATATATGAGGCCAACAAACATATGAAAAAAATCTCATCATCACTGGTCATTAGAGAATTGCAAATCAAAACTACATTGAGATACCATCTCACACCAGTTGGAATGGTGATCATTAAAAAATCTGGAGACAACAGTGCTGGAGAGGATGTGGAGAAATAGGAACAGTTTTACACTGTTGGTGGGAGTGTAAATTAGTTCAACCATTGTGGAAGACAGTGTGGTGATTCCTTAAGGACCTAAAAATAGAAATTCCATTTGATCTAGCAATCCCATTTCTGGGTATATATCCAAAGGATAATAAATCATTCTATTATAAAGACACATGCACATGTATGTTCATTGTAGCACTGTTTAAAATATCAAAAACCTGGAACCAACCCAAATGCCCATCAATGATAGACTGGACAGGGAAAATGTGGCACATATACACCATGGAATATTATGCAGCCATCAAAAATAATGAGTTCATGTCCTTTGTAGGGACATAGGTGAACCTGGAAACCATAATTCTCAGCAAACTGACACAAGAACAGAAGATCAAACCCCACATGTTTTCACTCATAGGTGGGTGTTGAACAATGAGAACACATGGACACAGGGAGTGGAGCATCACACACTGAGGTCTATTGTGGGGGACTAGGAGAGGGACAGTGTGTGGTAGGGAGTTGGGGAGGGATAACATGGGGAGAAATGTCAGATATAGGTGATGGGGATAGAGGCAGCAAACCACACTGCCATGTATGTGCCTATGCAACAATCCTGCATGTTCTTTATATGTACCCCAGAACCTAAAATGCAATAATATATATATATATATATAAAACTTATCAAAGTTGTGCATCAAACTTTAAACAATTTAACAATTTTCTGCAATAGCACTTTAATAGCATCAACATATAGAAGAAACACGTTCTAAGGTCACAAGCTATATTTAAACATTTAGTTAGAAATAATGTCTAAAGCAGCTCATAAAGTGAACCATTTAGTGGAAAAATGCAAAACTTGACAGTATATAAAATCAAATGGATTAACAGTATATAAAATCAAATGGATTAATTATATATATATAATTAACATATATATGTTAATTAATCAATTAATTAATTTTTTATTTTTTAGAAAGGAGAGAAAGAAAGAAAGAAAAAAGGAATGAAGGAGAGGAAGACAGGAAGAAAAAGAGGGAGAGGGAACAGGAATGTTGTTTTATTCTAAAAATGGGTATTGAAAATCTCTTATGCCAATAATTGTGCTTAATAATGACCAATCAATATTTCATTTATGAATATATGTTAACTGTCATGTTAAAACTGTACACACTGACAAACAGTGGTCACTTCTACATGCCTTATGGTAGTGTTACTTCGTAAAAATTCTGAGACGTTTCCATTTTCTCTAAGTAAAAGCATTATATGACAAAAAATATAAACAAGCAAATGCTTTAGCAATGACTTTTGTATTATATTTTAGTGACTGAAGAATGAATTTTGAGCAAATAATCAGAACTTTGGTTTTTCACATTGTTTCAATATGCATGTAGATGAGTCATACAGTAATTTCCCTGAAAATTCTGGACCAGGCTAATTGTCATGTCCATTCCACGACAGCCATAGTCCCAAGGGGAAATCTATGAACTAACCATCACCAGAACACTCTACCATGAAAATCACAAATGTAACTTTCTGTTCTTTGAGAACAATCTTCCATTCTTCAGTCTTACTCCAACTTCCCTCGCATACCTGCTTTTCAATCTAAAAGAGACCCTTATTCTTTGCTACGTTCCTTTATCTCACCCTATTACTGCATAATTCTGTGTGTGTGTGTGTGTGTGTGTGTGTGTCCCCTACACAACAGTAAATCCCAACACTTCTTCAATTTACATAGATGGAGAGCTGAAAATAACTCAACTATATAGGCTATTACTGCAAATTCTTATCTATAATCCTGGCGGTAACCTTTCTGTTATTCATGGTGGATTCACCTATGCCACCATAACAAATAAATCCCCAAATCTCAGTAACCTAAAACAATAAGGATTATTTTCTGATCATATTGTACTCTGATAACCCTTCCAAAATACAGCTATTCTACTTTGGAACACATGGCCTTTAAGAGTTTCATAGCCAGGAACAAGAGAGCATGGAGTAGGTATACCCTTGTAAACTGTCTTATATTAGATATGGCATGTCACTTAAGTTTAGATAAGCCTAGACACATGAATGCTCTGGCGATGTAGAGGATAAGGTAGATGATGTTTGCTGAATACTAACATTGTCTGCCACACGTGGTTGGCCCAACACTATTTTCCTCAATGTCTCTTTCCAATATTTACCAGTTTCCTTAAAGCCTTAAGTTAGCTTCTGTCCTTTGTCATTCTTTGTAGATTGCCTCTTTCTTCTTCTATGAGAAACTTGAATATGTAGATTCAATCTCCCTCCACTTTCCAATCCCATTCATCTCTTATCACTTCTCTTCCACTCCCATGCCTTAAGGACCTTCAGCTTTTCTCACTAAGACGATGCTCCCTAATTTCTTCGTTGATTTATCTTTAGACTACCTTTTCCCCCCCAGGATCTTTTTATCAGCTCATCAGCATAGATTTTATACCCTAAATATTTCTTTAATCTCCTATCTACTTCCACTTCTCATCTGAACTTCTTGCAGTTCTGAATTCTTACACCCCACGATGCAATTGTAAACTAGCTTTTGCTCTCAGTAGTTTTTAGAAATTTCACTTGATGAGATTAAAGTACAAAGAATATTTCACTCTATCTTTCTTCACCTACCTAGTGCACAAGACTCTGATGTTTTAAGCCCTGCATTTGTTAGATATTTGTCCTAAGGCTCTCCCTACCCTACCAGCCAAATTCTGTTATTCATAGGCCACAGTGTGTGAGGGTCCCCTGCTAGTGTCCATGTGTTCTCATTGTTAACTCCTACTTATGAGTGGGAACATGAGGTGTTTGGTGTCTTTTGTTCCTGTGTTAGTTTGCTGAGAATGTTGGTTTCCAGCTTCATCCATGTCCCTGAAAAGGACATGAATTCATTCTTTTTATGGCTCCATAATATTCCATGGTGTATATGTGTCACATTTTCTTCATCCAGTCTATCAGTGATGGGCATTTGGGTTGGTTCCAAGTTTGCTATTGTAAATAGTGCTGCAATAAACATAAATGAGCATATGTCTTTACAGTAGAATAATTTATAATCCTTCGGATAAATACCTAGTAACAGGTTTGCTGGATCAAATGGTATTTCTGGTTCTAGATCCTTGAGGAATCGCTATACTGTTTTTCATATGGTTAAACTAATTTATGCTCTCACCAACAGTGTAAAAGCATTCCTATTTCTCCACAGCCTCAACAGCATCTGTTGTCTCCAGATTTTTTAATGATTGCCATTCTAACTGGCATGAGATGGTATCTCAATGTGGTTTTGATTTGCACTTCTCTAATGACCTGGGATGATGAGCTTTTTTTTCTATGTTTCTTGGCCACATAAATCTATTCTTGTGAGAAGTGTGTTTATATCCTTTGCCCACTTTTTAAATTTCTTCTTGTAAATTTGTTTAAGTTCCTTGTAGATTCTGGATATCAGCCCTTTGTCAGATGGATAGATTGCGAAAATTTTCTCCCATTCTGTAGGTTGCATGTTCACTCTGATGATAGTTTCTTTTGCTGTGCAGAAACTATTTAGTTTAATTAGATCCCATATACCAATTTTGGTTTTGTTGTAATTGCTTTTGGTGTTTTAGTCATGAAGTTTTTGCCCTGCCAGTGTCCTAAACGGTATTGCCTAGGCTTTCTTGTAGGGTTCTTATGGTTTTAGGAGTCTAGGAATGCCTAAAGGTGATAAGCAACTTCAGAAAACTCTCAGGATACAAAATCAATGTGCAAAAATCGCAAGCATTCCTATACAACAATAATAGACAAGCAAAGAGCCAGTTCATGAGTGAACTCCCATTTGCAATTGCTGCAAAGTGAATAAAATACCTAGAAATACAACTTACAATGGATGTGATAAACCTCTTCAAGGAGAATTACAAACCACTGCTCAAGGAAATAAGAGAAAACCCAAACAAATGGAAAAGCATTCCATACTAAAGGATAGGAAGAATCAGTATTATGAAAATGGACATACTGCCCAAAGTAATTTATAGATTCAATGCTATTCCCATCAAGCTACCATTGACTTTCTTCACAGAATTAGAACAATAAAAAACTACTTTAAATTTTATATGCAACCTAAAAAATAGTCCATCTAGCCAAAACAATCCTATGCAAAAGGAACAAAGCTGAGGGCATCATACTACCTGACTTCAAACTATACTCCAAGGCCACAGTAACCAAGACAGCATGGTACTGGTACCAAAACAGTCATATTGATCAGTAAAACAGAGAACAGAGGCCTCAGAAATAACACCACACATCTACAACAATCTGATCTTTGACAAACCTGACAAAAACAACCAATGGGGAAACGATTCCCTGTTTAATAAATGATGCTAGGAAAACTGGCTAGCCATATTCAGAAAACAGAAATTGGACCTCTTCCTTACTTACACAAAAATTAACTCAAGATGGATTAAGACTTAAACATAAAACATACTTTTCATTTTCATAAGTGTGAATAATAAGGAATCTTGTCTTAATATAGTGATCTAATTTGACTTTTTGTCATATACCTTCATATCATATTTTGGTTGACAGCTTGACTCAGTCTTCTAGCCCTTTGAAATCAAAGAATGGAAAGCTTCTTGCATGTAATGACCTGGACTTACTTGGATTGTGCCTGGTATTATCACATAAAATAAGCCAGTATATATGTCTCCTTTCCTCCTGGTTTGTTAGGTCCTTAGAGGACAGAAACAGAGTGGCATCAATTCTTGCTTCCACAATGCTGCAGAACATTTGTCACATAATAGGTGCAATTTAATAAAAATAAAATAAATGAATATATTGTAGTTTGTTTTATAGTCATTTTTCTTATTTCCAAAGGCAAATAATAAGTCCAGCACAAGGAATAATAAATTAGGTGGCTGCCTACATTTAATTAAAAAACAGATTTTTCTCAAGTTTTATATTTATATGAAGTTTCTTTTTAAACAAAGAATTGGTTTCACAGCTGTAGGGTAGGCTAAGAAAATCTGAAGTCCACAGGGGAGATAGCCAGGAAGGAAAGACAGTGAAAAAGACTGGAGTTCTAAAAAGCTGAAGCTTTTTAACCACAGGCAGCAGCCAGTCAATAAATAAGATTTGGGGAATAAAAGTGGGGAGCAATTGTACACCAGTCACTATTAGAGTCTATTAGGTCAGCGAAAGTCTAAGCCTTCTTTTAAAGTCCTTCCAACAGATTAAGCCCTGCTCATCTAAAATAATGTCTCTTTTGATTAAAGTTAGCCCATGGAATTTTAATTACATTCATAAAATCATTTCACATCAACATTTAGATTTACCATTAGAATAACCAGGAGAATATGTGCTCCTGATGCAAAATGGTGACTGTCTCTCTACCATCTTTCATAAGAGACTAGCCCTTGTAGTTCACCTTATCTGGAAACACATAAGAAAGAGAACTCTGGGGAAGGTAATTTGGCCTAGCCATATTGACACATCAAAAGGCCATCACACCCTCCTAGTACTCTGATAAAATTAAGCAGATAATTCCATATGTATTTGAATCTAATAATTAAATGAACTATTTGCTTTCTCATTTTTGGATCAAATAACATCATCAAATTCAAGAATGAGCTTCTTTTCTCATCCTAATTAGCCTGGAATAAATTTTTACGAGTCTGCAATCACAGCCTTAGTAGCAGGAATAAGGGGAAAGCAGGAATAAGGACAAAGAAGAGAGAAGCAAGGAGGACAAATGCAATCAAAGTCTTCATTATCAAGCCGGCCACTCACTGAAATCAGGTGGAATCAGTGCCATAATCTCTTGGGATCATCTTCTGAGAAGCATATAAGATGGTTTGGTTCTGTGTCCCCACCCAAATCTCATCTCAAATTGTAATCCCCATGTGTTGGAGGAGGGTCTTGGAGGGAGGTGATTGGATAATGAGAGTGTATTTCACCCTTGCTGTTCTCACGATAGTGAGTGAGTTATCATGAGAGCTGGTTGTCTGAAAGTGGGTGGCATGTCCCTCTTCACGTGCTCTCTTAGGTGAAGAAAGTCCTTGCTTCCCCTTTGCCTTCTACCATGATTGTAAATTTCCTGAGGCCTCCTATCATGCTTCCTGTTAAGCCTGTGAAACAGTGAGTCAATTAAACCTCTTTGCTTCATAAATTGCCCAGCCTCAGGTGATTCTTTACAGCAGCATGAAAATGGGTTAACACAGCATATAAGCAACTGATTCTGAAGGCACTAAGGGGAAGATAAAGAATTTACCTGACAGTCTCATTTCACATTAGTTATTCTCAAGAGCATTATTCTCTATTTTCATGTATCTAATTTGTGGAGGGCTTGCATGATCCTGCTGTTTCTCATCTATCAGTACTAGCAGGTAAGCCTGAAGGTATGAGACAAAAGTTTGGGCAGTGGCACGAAAGTGATTACTGGCTTACCATGGGGCAGAGCACCACAGCAGCAGCTGAGATGGAAAACGGGTCCAAGGTACCAAAGACAGAAAACAATGAGAGCATCTTAAGTATCTGGTAGCCCTTCCCAGACTTATTTGTTGTCTATGTGCCTCAAGACATTCGTCTTACTGCAGTAACTTTCCAAACACAAGGCTTCAATAAACTGACTTGTAGTCATGGTAGAAATAATATGAACGGTTTCAAAATGTTAGCAAAGCAATTCAGCCATGGAGAGGAGCTCACAAGATGTGTAGATGGTCTTCTGAGACTATGTTCTTGTCTGAGATTGATTATCTTTATGCCACTTCGCTGCTCTTGAAGAAGGATTATGTGCAGAACCCGGGCTTCACTTCTGTTTTTGAAGTGGTCCAAGCTACACACTAGCGTAATTTTTCCAGAGCACAGAATAATGTCTATTCAGAGCTAATATATAAATTAATTGCAGAGTTGGGTAAAATAACACCTAAGTCATCAACTTTCTTTTAACCTTGACTCTACCCATTATATTCCTTGACACCCTTCTCAGAGCCTGTAACAATGACAAACAAGGTTTCCCCACTATTGAAGACAGTGTCCGCATGGAAATTATGATAGTTTCAAGTAGGTATTGTTCCATAAATAACTCTTGGAGGAAATAATTAGAATGGTCTGTTTTAGCCTGCAGCAAAAGCAGTGATAATATAGAGTCAAATTCATTTTTTCCTAAGACTAGGTATTTCTTTTAATCCTGTTGCTAGCTGAGTAAATACAATCTAAAAGGAAATTGGGACTAAGAAGAAAAATCCTTTAATTCAGAAGCTGAATGAATTATTCCTACATTAGTATGGTAGGGCTGCCGTAAAAAGTACACAGACTGGGTGGCTTAAACAACAGAAATTTATTACCCGCACTTCTGGAGGGTAGAAGTCCGAGATCAAGGTGTCAGCAGGGTTGATTGCGCCTGAGGCCTCCTATCTTGGCTTGGAGATGGCTGACTCCTTCCTCCATGAGTGTCTGTGTCCTAAGCTCCTCTTTGAGGACATCAGCCATACTGGATCAGGGCTCACCCTAATGACCGAATTTAACCTTAATTGTCTCCTTAAAGTCTCTGTCTGCAATGAGTCACATTCTGAGATACTATGGGTTACAGCATATGAATTTGGGGGATATTGGGAAGAACAATTACATGTATAACAATCTCTGATTAATAAAATGACTGGATTTTACCTTAATCATATCTTTGGTTTTAAGTTTTGATGAAGATCCTATTTTTCCTCTCATCCTCACTCAGACCATGGAATTATCTTATTCTAGGTCTAATTCTAAATTGCGTTAGCCTATCAAGAAAATATTTTATTAGCCTTCCTGTGCCCTTGCTTCATGCCAACATTGCTGATTGCTAAAAATGTAGCCAAACTGGGAAGACTATACACACACACACACACACACATATATAAAAATATATATGCGTATATAGATAAAGTTACACAGTAAAGGTTTACACAAAGTTCTCTGTATATGTGTGTACCTATATTTATTTTGATGACTGATTATATACATATACGTCACAGCTCTCTCTCATAAGTAGGGGTGAGACTCTTCATTCTGATGTTTAAAATTGGAAATTGCCAACAGAACATGACAACACCATATGTCCCTTAGATATTTTGATTATCTTTGCCTACTGCCAATCTGTAACTTTACTCATTCTCTCTGGACTTGCCCCATTCATCACTTTATATGTGGATATAATCAGTCATCAAAATAATATAGGTACACACATATAGAGAGAACTTTGTGTAAACTTTTACTGTGTAACTCATTGTACAGTATTTGTTGCTTTGTTATTTTATATGTTCATCTCCTGTATCAGTTCATGGGTTCCTGGAGGGCAGGGACATGTTTAATTCAACTTGGTCTTAAGACCAGAAACAATGCTGAGAATGTGTATACTGGTCTCCTAATACATGCTGAATAAAGGTCATTTAAAAATCACACGTCAGTGTTTGCTGCATTTCAACTGATTGTAGATTTTCCTTTAGTTGGTATAGATCTCCTCCAGACTTTTTTGGTGAGCATAAAGGAATTGAACAGTAATTTTATTTTATTTATGTCTTTAGTAAATAATGCTCTCAACATCAGATGAGAAAAAAGAATGGGATAAAAGCAAGAAGTTTAAGCTTCTTGAGCTTTCTGTCCTTTAATGTTCAAAACAACTGATACTTTCCATCTATTTCCTTACATTTGATAAATGTCAAAGTTTTAGGGGAGGAAGCATCTTGTTCTATTTACAGCTTCTTTTCCTGTTCAGGAAGCTGCTTTTCCCCTCCACCCCTCAGAGAATGAGGTTGTGTACCAACATACCTGTGTCTTGCCTTTTACTGTTTACTAACCCTTCTAGCCAACTCTCTGCATTTTATTTCAGTATCAGCAAAGAAATCACACTTACTGGCTGTGATTTGGAAATGCTTGCCTGTTAAATTTCGAGTTTCTAATACAGATGGTTAGTTCCCATAAAACGTCTTCCTCATTTGAGCAAACATACCCAATGGAGATGATATTGCAGTCCTCTTTGTGACATTTAGCATCAATGTCATCCTCTTTCAAGTGTGAGTTATATGTATTCACGCACAAATAGAAAATAGTTATTTACATTTATATGTGAGAAATTGTATCAATGCTAAAAATGTTTTACAGCACACTGTTTGCTAAACAGACCGTAAGCTGTGAGGATATCTATAAATATTCCCCAAATGCCAAAGGACTGCTAAGTAAAAATATTCATCTCAATTTACCAGAAATTGCTGTAGAAAAACTGGCAATATGAGAACAAATGTAATTTAATAGTGCCTAGATGCACCAGATATTTCTAGGTACATTTCACAGAGAAGGACTAAAAGTCAATTCAATTAAAATCAAAATGCTATATAAATATACAAATACACCATAGATTAAAATAACACTTAATTCCACTCAGATAAATTTCTAACTATTACTCAGAAGTATTGAAAGTTCAATCCTTACTTTCTATGTGGAAGAGTAAACAGATTTATTGACACATTTAAATAATAATCACAAATATTTTGTTCTCAATGAAGTACAGAGAAACAAATAAATGCAAGAAATGTACTTTCAAACACAGGCAAGATAAATTTATCTTTTTGCTGACAAGCATGGCCCAGGAAATTAATGATTACAAGCTTTTACAAAGTCATCCAAAATATAACTAGTGTATACAGGCTTAGGAACAAGGAAAATAAAGCTGGTTAAATAAATGTTGATCCAAAAATGAGAAATTATACATAGCATTAATATATATAATTTATTTTAAGAGTATTGGTATTACTGCTTGTGATACTCTATTATTTTTACAGACTCATTTCATAACTACTTCTTTTATTAATAATGAGAAACCTAGGAGGTAGATGTTATTATTACCCATTTGCAGATTAAAAATTTACACCCAATAAGGTAAATCAGTGACCCAAGATCACACATCTAAAAGTAGAAGAGCTAAACTTGAACTTTTATCTTCTGAATTAACCATGTCAGAGCTCTGTCTCATAAGTAGTGGTTAGAATCTTAATTTTTAAAGTTTAAAATTGGAAATTGCCAGCAGAACATGACGACACTAGGTGCCCCTTAGATAACTTGGATATCTTTGTCTACTGCCAATCTTTAACTTTGGTCATTCTCTCTTTACTTGACCCATTCATCACTTCAGGAAATTGTAGCGCTGAAAGAGACTCAAATCTCTTCTTTTGTTTGTGAGAAAACAGAGAAATAAACCTATTTTGTTGTAGATGATCTAAGTAATTATTAGAAAATTTTGAACAGGACTTAGTTTTGCCAATTCCCATTGCATTCCCAATCAGTCTCATATTCATTCAAAAGTATCTATTGAAAATCTGTTCGCTGAGGTGTTGCAAAACTTCTGTCAATTTCTCTGACTTGTAAGTGCTCTATACTTCAGGTGGTGAGATATAAAAATATAAAATAATTAATTTTATATTAGTGTTCATTGATACACTTGGGAGCGAAAGAAGATCAGTGCAGGTTGCCATATTAAAGGAGGCAAAGGAGAGGGAGGAGCCTTGATCAACTGATAGTGGGAAGAATTCTGTTGGGAATGGGGCAAAATATTATATTTTAGAGCAAGATAACAGTTTGGCCTTCACCTGTATGCCACAAACTTTTTATAGATGCTCAATTAAATTGTGACCAATTCATACACTTATTGTTGCTACAAAATACAGGCTTTAGTAATGACTGTTCACTGGAAGGTTGAGTAGGGTAAAGTGTACAGGAAGCTGAACAGTGCACAAAGGACAGTGGAGACATGCCTCAATATTGAACTAATGCTAAGGAAATATTGCTTTTTTTCCCTCAGACATGTGAGAACTTTGCTGTCTGAAAATAGAAGAGAGAATGGTCAGGAAAATAAATGTTTCCATTCAAATGATGGCAGTGCACAAGAAAACTGAGTTGAAGAAGAAATAGCTGGAACTTTCTGAAGATGCTGTAAGGCCAGACTGATTATGTAGCAATTATTGATAACTTGTTTGGTAGTTCCTCCAAGAGCTTGGCCAACTGTTTCTAATTTTTAAAAGTAGATTACAAAAACAAAAAGTTACTGCTCTACTGGGAATGCCCATGATGGCTCTCAGAAGTCAGTAGGGAGAAGAGTCTGGCTGGAGCAGATGGTTTATATTCGCCACGTGGAGAAGGAGTCAGGCTACCACTGAGGTGGAGGAGAGCCTGATGAGCAAATCCACCAGACTGTACTGGAATATTTTTGGTGTTGTTTATGGTAAAGCTTAAGTTCAAATGGAATTTAGTCCAATTCCATTTTCCTGATTCCTTAAAAGACAAAAAGGGAGTGGGAAGTAGGGGGCAGGAGGGCAAGCACAACAAATATAAATCACTGAGCATCACATACAGAAAGAGATAAGATGGAGATTCATATCCATCTAGCGTACCCTATTATCCAAAACTTGTTACCTTGTCCTTCAGATATTTTAATAAATGACATCTTTTTTAATAGGAATCAATGGACCTGAAATATATGTATAATAAGCAGACAATTTCTGTTTTTTGGCAGAGACCGATGACAAAAAGACCAATGAACCTTCAAAGAGCAAAATTTAGATAATGAAATGAAAATGATACTAGTGATACGAAGGGCCCAAAAGGACATAAGTTTTATTAGAATTACTCAGTTAAGCCAATGAGTGAAGAAAAGAGAATGCAAATGAAGAACAGAGAATAGGTGAAGATGCATTTGATGCAAGACTCAATTCCTTGCAAAGAAAAATGTTTGCATTAAAATAATAGAATAATATAAATTGTTACACGAACCATATTTCAAAATATATTAGAAAATAAAGAAAAAAGATACTAACACGGTGAAATTGGAAAATTGGCATGACTATATGTAATCTGATGCCTTTCTAAAGAAAAGAGCAGTTAGAAATCCTCAAACAATCCTAATTGATAGTATGTGAATTTTTAGTCCATTTTTTAAAGCATGAGAAACAGACAAACATATCCTTAAATAACAAAATTTCTAACAACATTTAGGACATTATGTAATTGATAGATTATTTGTACCACTGAGTGCATTTTACTGAAAATGCACTTAGAAAATATAAATAGGCTCAAAGTAGAGCTCTTTTCAACAAACTAAAAAAAAAAAGCTTGCATTATAAAATAGAATAAAGAGACCTTAAGACAAAAATATTAATGAAAAAGAGCCTGTCATAATTCTGAGGTAAAAAACTGATAAAAATTTTAAGGTCTTCCTATAGTCTGGAAAAAATATAAATGTACAAAGACAAAATAAAAATCTTAAAGTAATAGAAATTGTATGGCAAGTAGAAATGTAAAGGCAGAAGAAAAACAACAACAAAAAAAACTAGGAATGCCATGCTTTTCTTACTATGCATTCAGGTCATTCATTAGAAAATAGTATGCAGAACTCTTCAAAATTTTAAGGCAAAGGCTGTAAGTGGAAAATTAGAATAGATTAAAGGAACTTTAGTTTATGTGTGTGAGAGAGAAAGAGAGCACAAAATCAACAAATAGGCTTTGTGGCTAGATTTGAAACAACTGCAAGTTGGGCTTTCAAGCTCTACAGTAAGATGACCATGGAGTTTTAAATGAAAACCTATACTCTAAAGGGTCATGTACTTTCTTTCAAGTATAACATTGCATAGTTGTGGAGTAGTAGTGCTGTGAAAACTTGGCATCGCACAGCTCATTATGGCAGATTCATCAACCCAAGGATCAAATCTCACCTCTCTTTTAAAAGTCCAAGTTTTATATTTCATGTTATATAAAATGTAGGCACGCTTTTGGGATACTTAAAGGTCCAGAGTCACTTTACAAATTACACTAAGCAAACACATTCCATAGTGGTTTTATGAATTTATACATTCACTTAAAATAGAGTGAGGAGGAAAAAGGAATTTGAAGGGAGAAAAAAAAAACGCTTTTTGTTGTCAATAACATAATTATAATGAAAGAGAATAATAGAAAAGGCAGAAATGAAATGGAGTGTAAGTATGTGAGAGACAGACTTCTAAGAGTGCTGAAATGATAGATTGGAAAATAGTGGGATATTGGTAATTAAAATTTCATGAATAAGATTTAATTTTATTAAAATGTTGCAATGAAAATGGAGTAGGTTTGTAGAATCAAGTGGACCTCTCCTGAAACTATTTTATTGAAATTAGAAATTTTATCAGACTGTGTGCTCTCCTGAAAGAGCACTATGCATACATTTCTTAAAATTCATTGACCTCTGTCTCTCAGCTTGCTAATTATGAAAGGAGAAGAGGCAGAAAAGCATTAAAAAAAAAGGATGGAGAATATAGTTATTCATTTCTCATTTCCCTCATTTTTTTTTGCAACTAATATTATGCATGGCTTAAAGACTAACTAACTGAGAGAACAAAGAAACAGTGGGAGTAAAGGGAAGGAAAAAGAAGAAGGAAATGGTTTTCTTGGTGTCTTGGCTGTAAGCGACCAAATTGCTTCAAAATATAATTAAATTTTATGGTAGAAGAGAACATTTGAAGCTGGACTCCTTGAAACACTTTTCAGATGATTATTCTTGACTCTGTGAACCTGCATAGGATAAAGCACACCAAGCAATTGCCTCATGCTGCCTGAGATCATTCCCACCTATAAATGATTACAATTGGTACAGCAGAGTTCACGGATGCACTGCTTCTGCTATGTTAATGGGGTTATAAACAAGAAAAAGTACTCACAGGACCAATATTTTTCACAAGTTATAGAAAACCAGGCAAATCTCATTCTAGACAAATAACTACTGTACTTTTCATCTTCAACTTCTGACTCTTCCAATTCAGCTGACTATTAGGTCATCTGTGATAAAGTGGGGTTGCTAGGCAGCAAGGGTAGTCAGTGAGACTCATGAACATGAGGAGATGCTGCTGAGCAGAAGCATTTACAGAAATCTGTACTTGTCTACAAATATCCTGTGCCTGTCACTGTCTTCATGCTGAGAATCACAAATGATAGCAAAGCCTGTTAATAATTTTAGCAAACAAACACTGGATTTTGGTAAAAATTTTTTTTTCCTCAGAAGGGGTCCAAAGACTTCACAGACTCCAAAGAGTTCCAGGGCACATAAAAGGGCAATTAACCACTGGAGTAGAAACAATAAGTTACATGAAACTAGAATAAATTTTGGAAGGTCAGAAAATTTACCTACCTATGTAAGATGCCATGCACAAAGTGAAATTTTGGGGTTTGAGGAATTTAAAAATATTGATGTGATGAGAATTCTCCATCAGTCTTCCTTAGGAAACATATGCAAGGCCAACTCAGACTTAGAATTCTGGGTCATATCTGCTTGGGTTTGATCATTTTCTGCTACTGCATTTCTTCCTGCTATTTCAGGCATGGATGTTATCATTTACCATCTTCAAATATTTATTTATGCCATTGTATTATCAGATCAAACATTATTGTATTGTTATTTCTCATTTGCTATTTCTGCCACTTTTTGCATTTGCTATTAGTGATATTTCTTTTTTAATATATTCATGTTGAGAGAATTTTTTAAAAATTCATTAATAAAGAATAAATGTAACATTTTTCTCTATTCAACTTATTGAAGTACATTTTGTTTTAGTTTTCACTTTTTGTTTTAAGAAGTTCATTTTATATAATTTAGCTATTAGTTTTGTGCGAAAGTAATTGAGATTTTTGCCATATTTTCAATGGCAAATACTGCAATAATTCTAGTCCTCAGTGAAAGTCACAATACTATAATCAGTGCGTTTTATCTGAGACTATAAATGTTTCCACTTCTGCCTCCCCTTCTTGCTCTCCATCACCCACAGGAACAAGTTTAATGTGCTTAATATAGAGCTTCAGTGTAAATATAATATTTGTAGAATGTTACTTTGTTTTGCAAAAATTCTATAGTCTCCTTTTTCTTTTCACTCTTTTCCTACTCAACATCATATATTTGGGACCTGGTCACAATTAACTATAACACACACACACACGCACATCAACTTTAGTGTTTTTGATCACTATATAGTGTATTGTGATATATTTTCACCATGTGAGGTTCTTCTGAACACTCTCAGAAGTTGCTTCACTGAACATCTATATCCACATCTCATGGACTGGTGGGAGAGAATCTCAGTGACATACTAAGAAGAGGGAGTACAAGGAAAAAGGGAATATGCTGTGCTATACCATTCTTCAGAAAGGCTGAACTTGCTGACATGTTTATTATTAATTTGTGAAAGTTTCTATTTTCTCACATTTAAAAAACAGTATTATTATTTCTGTTTGGGTTTATTATTATTTATTTTATTTTTCCGTAAGTTATTGGGTTACAGGTTTTATTTGGTTACATGAGTAAGTTATTTAGTGGTGATTTGTGAGACTTTGGCACATCCATCATCTGAGCAGTATACACTGTACCATATTTGTAGTCTTTTACCCTCGTCCCCCTCCCATTCTTTACCCCAAGTCCCCAAAGTCCATTGTATCATCATATCATTCTTATGCCTTTGCATCCTCATAGTTTCGCTCCCACATACCAGTGAGAATACACAACATTTGGTTTTCCATTCCTGTGTTACATTACTTAGAATAATAGTCTCTAATCTCATCCAGGTCACTGTAAATGCTGTTAATTTATTCCTTTTTATGGCTCCATAGTATTCCATCATATATATATATCACAGTTTCTTGATCCACTCATTGAATTATGGGCATTTGGGTTGGTTCCACGATTTTGCAATTGTGCATTGTGCTGCTATATACGTGTGTGTGTAAGTATCTTTTTCAAATAATGACTTATTTTCCTCTGGGGAGCTATTCAGTTGTGGGATTGCTGAATCAAATGTCAGTTCTACTTTTAGTTCCTTAAGAAATCTCCATGCTGTTTTCCAGAGTGGCTATACTAGTTTATATTCTGACCAGCAGTGTAGAAGAGTTCCCTGTTCACCACATCCATGCCAAAGTCTACTATTTTTTGATTTTTTAATTATGGGCATTCTTGCAAGAGTGAGGTGGTATCACATTGTGGTTTTGATTTGCATTTCCCTGATCATTAGTGATGCTGATAATTTTTTCATATGTTTGTTGGCCATTTGTATATCTTCTTTTGAGAATTATCTATTCATGTTCTTCATCCACTTTTAAAAATTTTATTTTTTTTATTGATTGCATTTTAGGTTTTTGAGGTGCATGTGAATAACATGTAACACTGTTGCATAGGTACACACATGGCAGTGTGGTTTGCTGCTTTCCTCCCCATCACCTATATTTGGCATTTCTCCCCATGACATTTCTCCCCAACTCCCTGCCACCCACTATCCCTTCCCTATATTCCCCCCACAGACCCCAGGGTGTGATACTTCCCTCCCTGTGTCCATGTGTTCTTATTGTTTGACACCCACCTATGCATGAGAACATGCAGTGTTTGATTTTCTGTTCTTGTGTCAGTTTGCTGAGAATGATGGTCTCCAGGTTTATCCATGTCCCTACTAAGGACACGAATTCATCGTTTTTTATGGTTGCATAGTATTCCATGGTGTACATGTGCCACATATTCCCTGTCCAGTCTATCATCAATGGGCATTTGGGTTGGTTCCAGGTCTTTGATATTTTAAACAGTGCTACAATGAACATACATGTGCATGAGTCTTTATAATAGAATGATTTATAATCCTTTGGATATATACCCAGTAACGGATTACTGGGTCAAATGGAATTTCTATTTCTAGGTCCTTGAGAAATTGCCACACTGTCTTCCACAATGGTTGAACTAATTTACACTCCCACCAACAGTGTAAAAGTTACACTAACAATGATCATAAATGGCCTAAATGCTATACTTAATAGATAAAGAACCATTGAATGGATAAGAACTCACCAACCATCTGCTGCCTTGCCTTTAAGAGACTCACCTAACACATAAAGAACTCACATAAACTTAAAATAAAAGGGTGGAAAAAGGTATTTTGTGCAAATGGACACCAAAAGCAAGGAGGGGTAACTATTCTTATATTAGATGAAACAAACTTTAAAGCAACAGCAGTTAAAAGAGACAAAGAGTATATCAGGATGATGTTCATCAAAAAGCTTATTCACCACGATCAAATAGGTTTCATCCTGGGGATGCAAGTCTGGTTCAACATACACAACCTATAAATGTAATCCACCACATAAACAGAACAACGTCAAAAACCACATGCTTATCTCAATCGATGCAGAGAAGGCCTTTGACAAAATTCAACAGCCCTTTATGGTAAAAACTCTCAATAAACTAGATATCAATGGAATGTATCTCAAAATAATAAAAGCTATTTACAACAAATCCATAGCCAAAGTCATGCTGAATGGACAGAAACTAGAAGCATTCCCTTTAAAAACTGGCACTAGACTAGGATACCCTCTCTCATCAATCCTATTCAATATAACAATGGAAGTTCTATCCAGAGCAATTAGGCAAGAAAAAAAATTAAGGGCATTCAATTAGAAAAAGAAGTCAAATTATCCCTATTTGCAGATGATATGATCGTATATTTAGAAGAGCCCATCGTCTCAGCCCCAAACCTCCTTAAGCTGATAAACAACTTCGGCAAAATCTCAGGATACAAAATCAATGTGCAGAAATCACAAGCATTCCTATACACCAACAACAGACAAACAGATAGCCAAATCATGAATGATCTCCCATTTACAATTGTTACAAAGAGAATAAAATACCTAGAAATACAACTAACAAAGGATGTAAAAGATCTCTTCAATGAGAACTACAAACCACTGATCAAGGAAATAAGAGAGGACACAAACAGCTGGAAAAACATTTCATGCTCATGGTTGGGAAGAATCAATATTGTGAAAATGGCCATACTGCCCAAAGTAATGTATAGATTCAATGCTATCACCATCAAGTTACCACTGATCTTCTTCACAGAACTGGACAAAGCCACTTTATACTTTATATTTAACCAAAAGAGAGCCCTCAGAGCCTAGACAATCCTAAGCAAAAAAATACAAAGCTGGATGCATCATGCTACCTAACTTCAAACTATACTACAATGCTACAGTAATCCAAACAGCATGGTACTGGCACCAAAACATAGATATAGACCAACAGAACAGAACAGAGGCCTTGGAAGCAGTGCCAGACATCTACAACCATCTGATCTTTGACAAACCTGAAAAAAACAAGCAGAGGAGAAAGGATTCCTGTTTAATCAATGGAATAGGGAAAACTGGATAGCCACATGCAGGAAGCTAAAAACTGGGTCCCTTCCTTACACCTTATACAAAAATTAACACCAGATAGATTAAAGATTTGAACATAAGAACTAACACCATAAAAACCCTAGAAGAAAACCTAGGCAACACCATTCAGGACATAGGCACAGGCAAGGACTTCATTATTAAAACACAAAAAGCAATGGCAACAAAAGCCAAAATAGACAAATGGGATCTAATTAAACTTAAGGGCTTCTGCACAGAAAAAGAAACAATCATTAGAGTGAACTGGCAACCAACAGAATGGTCAAAGATTTTTGCAATCTACCCATCTGACAAAGGGCTAATATGCAGAATCTGCAGAAAACTAAAGCAGATTTACAAGAAACAAACAAACCCATTCAAAAGTGGTAAAGGATATGAACACTTTTCAAAAGAAGACATTTGTGTGGCCAAAAAACATATGAAAAAATGCTCATCATCATTGGTCATTAGAGAAATGTAAATCAAAACCACATTGAGAAACCATCTCATGCCAGTTAGAATGGCGATCATTAAAAAATCTGGAGACAACAAATACTGGAGAGGATGTGGAGAAATAGGAACACTTTTACACTGTTGATGGGAGTGTAAATTATTTCAACCATTATGGAAGACAGTGTGGTGATTCCTCAAGGATCTAGAAAAAGAAATACCATTTGACCCAGTCATCCCATTACTGGGCATATACGCAAAGGATTATAAATTGTTCTATTATAAAGACACACACAAACGTATGTTTGTTGTGGTACTGTTTAAAATAGCAAAGACCTGGAACCAACCAAAATACCCATCACTGATAGACTGGACAAAGAAAATGTGGCACATATACACCATAGAATACTATGCAGCCATAAAAAACTACTAGTTTGTGTCCTTTATGGAGACATGGATGGATCTGGAAACCATCATTCTCAGCAAACTGACACAAGAACAGAAAACCAAACACCACATGTTTTCACTCATAGGCGGGTGATGAACAATGAGAACACTTGGGCACAGGGAAGGGAACAACGCTCACAGGGCTAGGTGTGGGGGTGGAGGGGAGGTGAAAGAAGGGACAGTGTGGGTGGGGAGGGAGGATGGGAAAGGATAACATAGGAAAAACTGCCTGATATAGGTGATGGGGGAGGAGGATGGAGACAGCAAACCACCATGGCATGTATATACTTGTGCAACAATCCTGCAGGATGCAGGATGTGCCCATGTACCCCAGAGCCCAAAGTACAATAAAAAATAAATAAATACAATTTTTAAAAAACAAATTGCAACCAGGAAAAAGAGAGAGAGAGAGAGACAAAGAGGGACAGTATATAATGGTAAAAGCTTTGTCCAATAGGAAAATATCACAATCCTAAACATATATACACCTAACACTGGAGTTCCCAAATTTATAAGACAATTACTAGTAAATCTAAGAAATTAGACAGCAACACAATAATAGTGGGAGACTTCAAAACTTGGCATTGTCAAACATTTAAAAATCTATGTTTTATGGAGAAAAGTAGAACCCTATGTGTATTTCTCTGACTGTATGTTATTCTTCATTGAATAGAAATTACTAATTTTGACATAGTAAAGTTAGTGAATTTTTTTGATGTGTATGCTTGCATTTTATTGAAGAAATTTCTAACCCAAGATCACAAAGATCTGTTTTTTTTCCATTTATATTATAGTTTTACTTTCTCATTTAGATTTTTTAAAAATTGATTTGGAATTTCCTCTTCTATATTGTTTGACATAGGATTCAACTTCATTTTTTCATATATATGTTACTGAGCAATCCATATCTTGCTGCCCAATGCACATGGAAGCCAATACCATGGCACCAGCTTTTGAGAAAAGAAAAGGCTTTACTGCAACGTGACTGGCAGGAGGAAATGCTCAAACCTATCACCCCGAGCTGGGGATTGGGTCAGGTTTTATATGCTGGGATAATGAGATGTGATCTGATTGGATCTTGCAATGAGGTAATGCTGGGAGGCATGACCTGACTGGATGCTGCCAAGGGGTCAGACTAGGGTTCAATTTAATTGAATCCTGAATCCTGCCATACTGTGTCCAGTTCTTAAGTTAGTCCTCATTCCTCAGTCTGAACATTTAATTTGTACCTGTGTTTGCAGGTTTGCCTTACCTGGGCATGCTCAGGGTAGGTGACCTTCAATCTAAGGGTCCATGGCAACTGAAAAACAATTCACAACTTTGTTACATAAAAGTTGAGCCAGATTTGTCTGGCGCTGCTGTTACATATAGAGAGCCAGTATACCAATTCAATCAAATAAAACATTAATCCATTCATCCATTGTTCTGTATTGTCACCATAATCACATAACACTCTTCTAATCAAATATAAATCTGTTTCTGGGTATTCATATTTTTTCCTTGGTTCTGTGTGTCGGTTCCTATACCAATAACACCTTACTTTTTGTTACTATAGCAAGTATGCCTTAAAATGTGGTAAGATGAGTCCTGCTCTTTGCTCTTTTCTCTCAGAAACTTGTAGGATAAAAAAAAAAAGTTTAATGTCCACATGTTCTCTTTCAATATAAAATTTTCTATGCTTGAGCCACACCAAAATGCAAACATATTAAATAATTATATTAATTGATTTAAATGCCAATGCAGAATAAGACTCTGTTAGAACCACTAACACCCATTAACAAGTAGTCTTAGGATATGGTAGATAAATAGAAACTGGTGTCAGTATTCTAATGTTTCATTCAGAAATTAAGTTATGTGTCTTGAAGTTCAGCCAGCAACATATTCCTCAATAGCCTTTATGTTATCCATCACCACTGAAAACTTTTTTTAAATTTATTTTGAGACGGAGTTTCGCTCGTTACCCAGGCTGGAGTGCAATGGCGTGATCTCGGCTCACTGCAACCTCCTCCTCCTGGGTTCAGGCAATTCTCCCGCCTCAGCCTCCTGAGTAGCTGGGATTACAGGCACGCTCCACCATGCCCAGCTAATTTTTTTTATTTTTAGTAGAGATGGGGTTTCACCATGTTGACCAGGATGATCTCGATCTCTTGACCTCGTGATCCATCCACCTCGGCCTCCCAAAGTGCTGGGATTACAGGCGTGAGCCACTGCGCCTGGCCTCACCACTGAAAACTTAATGTGAGATAGAGTTTAACACACTGCCCAAATTCAAAAATAGAAATTCCATTTGACCCAGCAATCCCACTACTGGGTATACATCCAAAGGATTATAAATCATTCTACTATAAGGACACATGCACATGAATGTTCATTGCACCACTATTTACAATAGCAAAGACATGGAACCAACCCAAGTGCCCATCAATGAGAAACTGGACAGGGAAAATGTGGCATACACCATGGAATATTATGCAGCCATCAAAACGATGATTTCATGTCCTTTGTAGGGACATGAATGAACCTGGAAACCATCATTCTCAGTAAACCGACACAAGAACAGAAAATCAAACACCCCATGTTCTCACTCATAGGTGGGTGTTGAACAATGAGAACACATGGACACAGGGAGGGGAGCATCACACACTGGGGTCTGTCGGGGGGAAAAAGGGGAGGGACGGGGGTATGGGGAGTTGGGGAGAGACAGCATGGGGAGAAATGCCAGATATAGGTGATGGGGAGGAAGGCAGCAAATCACACTGCCATGTGTGTACCTATACAACAATCTTGCATGTTCTTCACATGTACCCCAAAACCTAAAATGCAATAAAAAAACTCGCAAAAAAATTAGACTATATAATTTTCAGAGAAGTTTGAGTTTCACATCAAAATTGAGCAGAAAGTACAAAGATTTCCCATATAGACTCTGGCCCACATGAGCTTAGACTTCCCTTTTATCAACATCTTGATCACAGAGTGATACATTTATTATAATTCATGAACCTACATTAACACCTCATTATCATACAAACTCTATAGCTTGCATTAGAGTTCACCTTTGAAGAGTCTATAGATTGGATACATGTATCAATCATAATCATATCCTACAGAATAATTTCATTGCCCTAAAAATCCTCCGTGCTCTGGTTATTCATCTCCCTCTCTCTTTCTAATCTCTGGCAACTGCCTGTCTTTTTACTGTATCCATAATTTTGCCTTTTCTGGAATGTCAGGTAGTTGGAATTATACAGTATATAGCCTTTTTAATTGGCTTCTTTTATTTAATAATATGCAGTTATATTTCCTCCATGTCTTTTCATGGCTTGATCGCTCATTTCTTTTTAGCTCAATAATTATCCATTGTCTGGGTTTACTGCCATTAACCTACTGAAGGACATCTTGGTTGCTATTAAGTTTTGGTAATTATAAATAAAGTTGCTATAAATATTCATGCACAGGTTTTTGTGTAGACATAAGCTTTCAGTTCCTTTGGGTAAATACCAAGGAGTGCAGTTGCTGCCACGTATGTTTAGTTTTGTTAGAAACTGACCAAAGTCAAAACGTGGCAAAGTCTTTCAAAGTGGCTATAGTATTTTACATTCCCATTGGCAGTGAATGAGAGTTCCTATCACTCCACATTCTCACCAGCATTTTTGGTGTTGCCAGTGTTTTAGATTTTGGCCATTCTAATAAGTGTGTAGTGGAATATCATTGTTTTAATTTTCATTATCCAGATGACATATGGGTGGAGCATCTTTTCCTACATTTATTTGTCATCTGTGTATCTTTTCGGGTGTGGTGTTTGCTAAACTCCTTGGACCATTTTTAAAATCAGGTGTTTTTTTTTCTTATTAGTTTTAAGGGTTCTTTGTATATGTTGGATAACAGTTCTTAATCAGATATGTCTTTTACAAACAGGTTTTCACAGTATGTGGTTTGTCTTTTCAGTCTCCTGATAGTGTCTTTCACAAAGAAGACATTTTTAATTTTAATAAGCTCTAGCTTATCAATTCTAAGTTTTGGTGTTATATTTTACAAGTTATCACATTATATCACATATATCTAAGGTCATCCAGATTTTCTCCTATTTTATCTTCTAGGAGTTTTATAGTTTTCTGTTTTTAAATTTACATCTGGACTCATTTGGAATTAATAGGTTGTAAAGTCTGAGTCTAGATTTATTTAATTTTTACATGTTGATATCTTATCACATTTGTTGCAAAGGCCATTTTTCCTTCTTTGCATTGCCTTTACTCCTTTTTCAAAAATATCTTGACTATATTTATGTCAATTCCTGGGCTCTCTCCTCTGCTTCACTGATCTATTTGTCTCTGCTTTCACCAATACTACACTGTTTGATTACTGCAACTTCATAGTAAGTCTTGAAGTCAGGTAGTTTTATTCCTCCAAACAAATTGATACTACTTATTCTTTAAATATCCTCCTGGGGGCCAGGCGTGGTGGCTCACGCCTGTAATCCCAGCACTTTGGGAGGCCAAGGCAGGTGGATCACGAGGTCAAGAGATCAAGACCATCCTGGTCAATATGGTGAAACCCCGTCTCTACTAAAAATACGAAAAAGTAGCTGGGCATTGTGGCACATGCCTGTAATCCCAGCTACTCAGGAGGCTGAAGCAGGAGAATTGCCTGAACCCAGGAGGCGGAGGTTGCGGTGAGCTGAGATCACTCCATTGCACTCCAGCCTGGGTAACAAAAGCAAAACTCTGTCTCAATAAAAATAAATAAATAAGTTAAACAAACAAACAAACAAACAAACAAATAAATATCCTCACGGCTATTCTAGCTATTCTTTATATGACTCTTCATGAAAACTTCAGAGTAAGTTTTGAGTAGCCACAAAATAACTTGCTAGGATTTTGATTGGGATTCCTTGACTCTATAGACCAAGTTAAGAAAAAATGGCAAATCAAGAATATTGAGTTTTCCTACCCATAAATATGGAATATCTCTTCATTTGTTGAATTATTCTTTGATTAATTTTATCATAGTTTTTTAGTTTATCCCTGTAGATCTTATATATATCTTATTAGATTTATGTCTAAGTATTTTTGGAGGCATGCTAGTGTAAATTGTATTGTGTTTTTAAAGTTCCACTTATATCAGCATGTAGAAGAACAATCAACTTTTTAATATTAGCTTTGCATTCTTCAACTTTGCTATAATTATTTATTAGTTCTTTATGCTTTTTTGACAATTCTTTTGGGTTTTCTACATTGATGATCATGCCATCTGTGAAAAAAAAGACAGTTTTATTTCTTTCCTCCCAATCAGAATATTTTTTTTCCATTCTTGTCTTTATGCATTATCTAGGACTTCCAGTAATATCTTGAAAGAGGTGGTAAGAGATGAAACATCTATAACTTGCTCTTGATCTTAGTGGAAAAGATTCTAGTTTCTGACTATGAAGCATGATGTTAGCTGCATATATTTTGTAAATATTCTTTATCAGGTTGAGTAAATTTCCCTCTACTCTTATTTTACTAGAGTTGGTTATTTTTTTAAATGAATGACTGTTGGATTTTATCAAATGTTTTTTTCTGCCTATTTTGATATGATTATTTAAATTTTTTAGCATATCGACATGATAGATTACATTAATTGATTTTAAATGATGAACTAGCTTTGCATACCTGAATAAATTACACTTGGACATGGATAATAATTCTTATTATACATTGCTCTGATTTGATTTGCTAATATTTTGTGGAGAATTTTAAAACTTATGTTCATTAAGATATATTGGCCTGTTGTTTTCTTGCAATGTCTCTTGTCTATTTGTGTTATTAAGGTAACACTGGCCTTTCAGAATGAGTTACAAGTATTCCCTCTGCTTCTAACTTCTGAAAGACATTTTAGAAAAAATGATACAATTTTTTTTCCTTAAAAGTTTGGTAGAATTCACCAGTGAACCCATCTGGGCCTGGTGTTTTCTATTTTGGGAAGGTAATTAATTATCGACTAAGTTTATTTAATAGATATGTTTACATATACTTGTCTATTTCTTCTCATTTGAGTTTTTTAAAAAATGTGTCTCTCAAGGATTTATTTCATTTCATGTAGCCTTTTACACTTGTGGGCATAGAGTTGTTCATAATTTTCATTTATTATCCTTTTAATACACATGTGATCCTTCATGATATCCTCTCTTTCATATCTGATACATGTATTTCGTTCTTTATCTAATTAGTGGCTTATCAATTTTGTTGATCTTTTCAAAGAACTAGGTTTGGTTTCATTGATTTTTGTCTATTTCATATTTCTAATTTTATTGATTTCTGCTCTATTTTTCATTTCTTTTTTTTCTGCTCATTTTGGATGTAATTTTCTCTTCTTTCTCTAGTTTCCTACAGTGGAAGCTTAGATAGTTGATTTTAGATCTTTCTAATTTTTATAATATATACATTCAATGCTGTAAATTTTCCTCTAAGCAGTGCTGTCATCACATCCCAAAATTTTCAGTGAATTGTTACCATTTCTGTTTCAAAATATTTTTAAATTTCTCGAGATTTTCTCTTTGGCTCATGTATTATTTAGAAGTGTGTTGTTTAGTCTCCTAGTATTTTCAGATTTTCTAGCTATTTTTTGGTTACTGGTTTCTAGTTTAATTATATTGTGGTCTGAGAGAACTGTACAATTTTTTTTAACTTGTTAGGGTGTGTGTTTCATGGCCCAGTATGTGGTCTATCTTAGTGAATGTTCCATGTGAACTTGAGAAGAATGTGTTTCCCACTATTCTTGCATAGTCTATAAATGTCATTTATATTCAGTTGATTGATGGTGTTGTTCAGTTTAATGTCCTTGATGATATTCTGCCTGATGGATCTGTCTATTTCTGATAGATTGGCATTGAAGTCTCTCTAATAGTGGTTAGTTCAGTTTTTGCCTCAGATATTTTTGATGTTCTATTTTTAGAAACCTAAGTGGTAAAATTATTATGTCTTCTTGGATAATTGGCTTCTTTAGCACTAAGTAATGTCCCTCTTTTTTTATAACTTTCTTTGTTCTGAAGTATTCTCTATCTAACATTAATATAGCTATACTTCCTTTCTTTTAATTAGTGTTAACATAGTATACCTTTTTTTTAATTAGTGTTAACATAGCATCCATGTCTGTGTGTTTTTATATTTAAAGTTGATGCCTTATAGACAACCAACTTTAAAATTTGACCTTATTATTTGATCCTATCTGAAAATCTCTGTCTTTTAATTGATACGTTCAGACCATTGTCATTGAAAATGATTGCTGATACAACTGGATTAATATCTACCATACTTGTTGCTGTTTTCTGCTTGTTAACCTTGTTCTTTGTTCTTGTTTTTGATCTTTCACTGTTTTTCTGCCTTTCATGGTTTTAAATAAGCATTTCATATAATTCAATTTTCTCTCAATCCTTAGTATATCAATTATATGTTTTAAAAAATTTATGTTAAAAAAATCTAGGTTGCCCTATATTTTGCACTATAGACTTAGAACTAATCGAATTCCACTTTTGAATAAGCGTATACTGCTTCACGGGTAGTGGGAGTAACTTATAATAACAAAATAATGCTATTTTTTCCCTCTCATTCCTCATATTATTGTGGTCATTCACTTATATTAAGCGTACATATATGCCTAAGCATACATAATTGAGTTCATTGTTGCTATATTTTTTGAATAAACATTGATTAAATAAATTATGAATAAGAGAAAAAGTTTTATTTTATCTACACCTATTCCTTCTACAATCTCTTTTCTTTATCTAGATTTGAGTTTCTGACTGGTATAATTTTCTTCTCTTTAAAGAACTTTTCTAAACATTTCTTGTAAGGAAGCTCTACTGGCAACAAATTTTCTCAATTTTTTTTTTTTTTTTTTTGTCTCGGAAAGAATTCTTAATTTTTCCTTCACTTGTAAAAGAGAATTTCATTGGGTATAGAATTCTTGGTTGATGTTTTCTTCCTCTCAACACTTAAAATATTTCACTCTACTCTCTTTGTGTTGCGTGATTTTGGGGAAGTCAGATGTAATTCTTATCTTTGCTCCTCTATAGGTAAGACTAACCTCAGCCCCCTGGTTTCTATCAGAACTTATTTTTTTTGGTTTTCTACAGTTTGAATATGATATTCTTAGTTGTTGGGGTTTTGATTTATTTTGCTTCATTTTGAGAATTTTTGCATTTATTCTACTATTAGTGTTTTCTGAGCTTCCTGGAACTATAGTTTAGAACACAAATTTTGGGAAAATTTTCAGTGATGATTGTATCAAATATATTTTCTGTTTCTTTCTCTTTTCTTTCTCCTTCTGGTATTCCCATTAACAGATGCCATACATTTCATAGTTGTTCTGCAGTTCCTGGACATTCTGTTCTGTTTTTTTTTTTTTTTTCTTCAGTCTTCTTATTCTTTACTTTTCAGTTTCGGAGTTTTCTATTGAGATATCTTAAAGCTTAGAGATTCCTCAGTTGTATTAGTCTAATAAGCCCATCAAGGCATTCTTCATTTGTTATGATGTTTTTGATTCTAGAATTTATTTTCATCTTCCTTAAAATATCCATTTCTTTACTTACATTACCCATCCATTCTTGCATGCCATCGACTTTATCCATTAAAGGCTTTAGCATATTAATTATAACTGTTTTAAATTTCTGGTCTGATCATTTCAACATCCCTGCCATATCTGAGTCTGCTTTTGATGCTTGCTCTATCTCTTCAAACTGCGTTTTTTTTGCCTTTTTGTATGCCTGGTAAGTTTTTCTTGATAGGTGGACATGATATAGTGAGGGAAATAAACTGATATACGTGAACCTTTAGTAATACAGTGGCAAGGCGTGGGAAACAAGGGGAAACACCTTCTGTGTCCTACAACTAGTCTCAGGCATAGTGAGCCTGCACTTCTGGACTGTGAACTTCACAAGTGCTTCTCAGTCCACCCTCCCATTTCAAGTAGGACAGAATGGCTGGAGTAGTTGGAATTGGGTATTTCCCTTCTCTCTTGTGGAAGGCTAGAGGGAGCTTGAACTGGATATTTCCCTTCCTCCAAGTAGAAGATTAAAACTAGCTAGAGGTGAGTATTTCCTTTCCTCCATGGTATTTAGGCTCTGATAAAACCAAAGCAGGTTAGGATCTGGTCAAATCATTTCTTTTGAGGGCAGACCTCATTACGAAGAGCAGAATATTCTGACTAACTTCAAGATTATTCATTTTCCCCTCTACATGCCAGGAGCAGGAGATAATTTTTCTTTCCTCTTCACTGTGAGAACTGGTAGAGCTTCAGGAAGTAAGACTCACAAACGTGCATGCCCCACCTCCCATAACCTGTCTCTCTGAAGTTTTTGTCTCTCAGACTTGTCCACACAGAGACTCTGGTAATTTGTTAATTGTGGTTCAGATTTTTGTGGCCTGGCTCTGGTTTCTGTGGACATTTCTGATCAGATAAATGGTGATTCTCTGTGTTTGCCTGTTTGGCTCCAATTTTGTGGGCAGTGCTTTGCCCTGTGACCTTACTTCTTTTAGGGATCTAAGATGAGTTGTTGAATTTTAGTTTGTTCAGCTTTTTACTTCTTGTTAGGACAGAATGGCAACTTCCAAGCTCCTTATATAACAGGGAAGAAACGGAAGTCCTTAAATTATTTTTGATGCCCTATTTCCTCTCTCTGTTGATGCTGTTACTGATTTTACCTTGGTTAGCAAAAAGTACAATCATGTATCATTTAATGATGGTGTTACATTCTGAGAAATATATTGTTAGGTGATTTTATCATTGTGCAGATATCATGGAGTATACTGATACAAACCTAGATGGTACAGTCTACTACACAATTAAACTGTATAGTGTAGCCTATTGCTCCTAGGCTATAAACTGGTAATGTATACTACTATACTAAATAATATTTGTATATCTAAAAGTAGCTAATTACAGAAAAGATACAGTTTTAGAATCCGATGTAACCACCATCATTTATGTGGTCTATTTTGACTGAAATGTTATGTGGTGAATGACAGTATATGCATTAGTTTGATAGATATAAAGATTGTTATACAATATATATTTTCCATTATAAAAGTAGTTTTATAAATTAAAATAATACGGCCTTATATTTGTATGATGCTTTGTTTTTGTTTTGTGTGTGTGTGTGTGTGTATATATATATATATATATATATATTTGCACTTTAGGTTCTGGGGTACACGTGCAGAAAATGCAGGATTGTTGCAAAGATACATACATGGCAATATGGTTGGCTGCCTCCATCCTCCCATCACCTATATCTGGCACTTCTCCCCAGGTTATCCCTCCCCAACTTCCTACCCATTCCTGTCCCTCTCCTAGTCCCCCCCAACAAACCCCAGTATGTGATGTTCACCTCCCTGTGTCCATGTGTTCTCATTGTTCAACACCTGCCTATGAGTAAGAACATGTGGTGTTTGATTTTCTCTTCTTGTGTAAGTTTGCTGAGAATGTTGGTTTCCAGATTCATCCACATCCCTACTAAGGACACAAACTCATCTTTTTTATGGCTGCATAGTATTCCATGGTGTATATGTGCCACATTTTCCTTGTCCAGTCTATCATTGATGGGCATTTGGGTTGGTTCCAAGTCTTTGATATTGTAAACAGCTGCACAATAAACATACATGTGCATGTGTCTTTATAATAGAACGATTTATAATCCTTTGGATATATGCCCAGTAATGGGATTGCTGGGTCAAATGGAATTTCTATTTCTAGGTCCTTGAGGAATCACCACACTGTCTTCCACAATGGTTGAACTAATTTATACTCCCACCAACAGTGTAAAAGTGTTCCTATTTCTCCACATCCTCTCCAGCATCTGTTGTCTCCAGATTTTTTAATGATCGCCATTCTAACTGGCATGAGATGGTATCTCAATGTGGTTTTGATTTGCATTTCTCTAATGGCCAGTGATGATGAGCATTTTTATGATGCTTTGCAAGTTTATACAATAAGACGTATTCCTTCCTTGATTTTTATGACAAAAACCCTGACTTGAATAGAATTATCTTAAATTACAAATTAGAAAACTGAGGATTCGTGTGGTTCTTTTATTTTTTCTAGATCACATAGGTGAGTGAAAGGCAGAGTCAGAAATGAACCTGTGGTCTCTACTCCTGCAAAATGCTGTACTATATGGTCCACATCATGTTTTAATATTATTTCATTACTTGTGTTGGCAGAAAAGCCTTGTCTGCTCTGGCATATTACATTGCAAACATCTACAGTTGCATGTATGTGAAAAGCCACAGTTGAATGTATGTGAATATACTATAGGTTGTTATAGTATCAGCAATTCTGCATAAGAAAGGTAACCATGAATAATATTTTAATGCTTGATTCATGAAAGACTATACTATAGCTGTCAGGCAAACTGGATTGTGGTAACAAAAGTATTAATAATCCTCTGTTGACAATATTGTTCTAATATCACCAAAAATTCATTCTCCTTCTTAAATCCTTTTATTCCATGGTTCAGCTTATATAGTTATAAATTCTCTGGAGTTTGAACAGTTATGACAGTCCATCTAGGCATTTTTAAAAGCTTTCCCTTACAGACAAAAGTTCAAAGCACATGTTATGAGACAAATGCAAGAAGTACTGTGATATTTGTGAGGTTCAGAATACTAGGAACATATAATCACTGATGAAAAACAGACTAAGAAACACTAAAAATGTGCATAGTACGCCTGATTTTCAAATGCTATAATGAGGGAAAACTGAGACATCTTCATTTGTTGCCACTATTACAAAGAATCTTCTCACAAAGATGAAAATAACAAAGGAATTTAAGTAAACATATTATTACCAAAATACTTATGGACAAAACAACTATAAAACAATTAAAATCTCTCTGTTTTTTTTTTTGTTGTTGTTGTTTGCTATTCTTGAACTATATATTTTTCAATAAATACTTAGGATTATCTTTATCTTCTTGAAACAGGGAAAAGCTTATGTTGCTCAAAAAGTGTTATACATACTAGGTGGAAAAAAGTTTAGAAGAGTAGTTAGAGTTTGTCACCAGTTCTTTTTCTTGAATGATGTTCTATAGAGGGAACTAGACACAGATGAACAGCAATGAGAGATGGCATGCAGAATTTAGTGAGATAATCTAGCAATGGTTTTTATTTTATTCAAATGAGCTACATTAAACATTACTGGCATCTTGTGAAGATTGGCAGATCTTCAGGTTTCTGCAGATCACTAGAGCTTGAAGCAATTGCTCTCTCCAAATGATTCTCTTCTCTCTATTCATCTCCAGGTGACAAGTCTTAGCTCCTGCACCTCTGTAATTTTCACTCTCTCCATTACTACTGTCATTGCCTCAATAACTCTTCCCCAGAGTAATTCGATGCCATACTAAAATAACAAATGATGTAGCCTCCTAACAAATCTTCCACAATACCTGCAATCTATTTTATACATCACACTCATATTAATGCTTATGGAGAACAATTCCACTGAAGAAATTCTTGGTCTCTAATCAAAAATGGCAACCCAATAAATGGCCTGAGGATGAATTTTGTATAGTCTTAGTATTTTTACCATGTCACTCTGCCTGCTTTTCATGCTGTGCCCCAGTTATGTATGCATGGATTTTAATTACCTGAGTAGTCTCCAAGCAACAGAGGTCAGGATATATTTCTATTGGTCTCTCTAGCCACCACATTTGTTGAACATTGAGTGCTTTATTTTTGTCCTTCCAATCTAGGTTAATTCATATGCATTCCAGCGATGGTTCAATTGTCTCAAATTTTTATTATATTTAAATACTTGACATCAGGGGATAACTTGAGGTATAATCATGGAAAAATAAAAAATTTTCCTTCTTTTCACATTTGCAACATGGCACAAATTTCAGATACTAGAATTTAGTTAAATAACTTCAATCTACCAGCAACACCATTCAAATGTCAGTTACCACTGAAACTTGTGTGTAACCTGTGTATAATTTTATAAGGTAAAAACTTCACTGCTTGCTCCCAGTCCACAAATTACTATGCAAGTAGCAGAAGCACATCATGATCAGGGACCAGTCATGTCACTCCTTCAACATCTGTCAGTTATTGGTCACTGCACATATATCACTTAGCTCACCCCTCAAATAGTGAAGGGCATAGCTCTGTTACCTCCTTGCTTCCCAGTGATAAAACCATGTGACATTTTACAAAAATGGATAATCAAAAGAAGGAATTCACTAACAAAGATCAAAGTGCAACAAACAAATGAAAAGTGATGAGGCTGAAAGTGAAATCTATAAATAGAGTTACAAAAAAAAACACAAACAGCTGAATGTGGAAATGTTTACATGGCTACTGTTGGATAGACTCTAGATCTGAAGCTAGGAGAACTTAGTGAAGGTGAACACACAGATTATATATATATATATATATATATATATATGAAGAACTTGATTGTGACAAAAATAATGATGTCCAGCTGGGTGTGGTGGCTCATACCTGTAATCCTAGCACTTTGGGAGGCTGAGGCTGGCGGATCAGGAGATTGACCGCCAATCTCCTGACCAACATGGTGAAACCCCATATCTACTAAAAATACAAAAGTTAGCCAGGTGTGGTGGCAGATGCCTGTAGTCCCAGCTACTTGGGAGCTGAGGCAGGAGAATCCTTGAACTGGGGAGGCAGAGGTTAAAGTGAGCCAAGATTGTCCCACTGCACTCCAGCCTGGGGAGACAGAGTAAGACTGCGTCTCAAAAAAAAAAAAAGGACGTCCTAGAGGAAGTGAGGCCAACAAATCTCTTCACATTAAAGGAATTCTGAGATTTTACAATTTTGAAAGCACTTAAAAAATTTTCAAGCATATATCCAAAGCTGGAAATATAATTCTCTAGGAAAGATGGAAGCTTGGTATCCTGTTTTATAAAAATGAAACCAGCAATGTTCAAAGTTTTTAAAAAAAAAATGAAACATTTTATCTTGATGTTTCTAATGGTTGAAATCACAGCATATTAGGTAATTAACAGTTTTACAGGGTTTTTCATGTTTTATATAACTAAAACGGACAGAGAGTTTATAATGTTTTGACAAAAATTTTTTAGATCACAGAATAATTGTATTTTTCCCATATGTTATGAAGACCGTCTTTCACCGTTTCAGTTTACATGATTATTTTCACAGTCCCACACTACTATATAAAGTGAGGACTGCTTGTATGTATACATATATATACACACACATATACATAGACGTATACATATATACACACACATAGACATATACACACATATGCATACACATATACATATACACACATACATATACATATACACACATACATACACATATACACATATACACATGTAAACATACACATACACATATATATGTAAATGTGCATGTGTGTCATGGTGATATATGTGTGCATTAGGTGATATTACTCTTGGGAAATAAAAATAAAAATAAGAAATCTTTTAAACTGAAATTTAGATATATAGTTTTAGCAGTCATTCCTAAAATGGCTAAGCTCGCAGGAATTTCATACCCAAATTATGAATTACTAAAAAAAGAAATGTCATAAAACCATTATTTTTTAGCATAAAGATTATATTACACAAACTTAATTGGAACTACCCAGAGATTATCTTTTTAATCAAAAGATAAAGAGTTTGAAAGTCTGCTTTTCAAGACTTTTAAAGTGATTATGTAGCCAAGTACGGAGCTCACATAGTCTAGTATAGTTCAATCTCCCTGGCAAGTACAAGCAGCATGGAAGTGCAGCGGAGAATGTGTCTCCAGCCAAAAAGAGTATTAACTGGTTTCTACAGGCAATGTAATTCAGCTACTCACTGAAAAGACTTAAACACAACCATTTGCTTCCTAGAAATAGGCTCCTAAGTACATTTCACCTGCTGTAATTTTTTGGCTCTTTTTTCCTTGTTTCTTATAGATATAAACAAACCAAATTCAATACTAGAGTGCGTATTGCAATCCACTGTGCAAATAAACTTTCATTTTCCCTTAATATTGAGACTTTGCAGAACAGTAAGTTGTCAACCTTTATTTCAAGGTTAAGGTTTCTAACAGTTATTCACCTATGTGTG